>NC_052049.1:167805467-169005467 GCF_903992535.2 Arvicola amphibius | reverse complement strand
AGCTAAAATCAGGAATTAGAGGCTTCAGGTGTCTCTGAAAACAGAATGCAAGAACTGCAGATGGGAAGATAGATTGTCTCAAGGAAAAACATAGATACAAAGTCTCCTTGGTTTGAAGACGGTGTTCTGCAAGAGGTAAAATAGGTCTATGGATAGAGGGACAACAGGAACCAATGACCTCTGAGATGGCGTGGTTACGTGGAATTAATGTATCCAATAGGAAGACCCTGCTCATCCCTCCAGCTTGCACACTTCATTTTCAGGAAACTGGAAGGGAACTTTTCCCCAGGAAATCTGATCTAAGAGAAAATACCTATAGATACTGGCATATGGTGGTTTTGTCCTCGGATTACTTTAGGTGAAGGTCAGCAATCAAAGGTCATCAGATTTTTAGCATTATACCCCTAAACATGAAAGGGAAACTGAGGATCACCAAACAACTGAGGAACTTCTTCAACATAGAAGGTAGAGACTAAAGTAAATAGAAAAGAGTCTATAAAAGACAAGGTAGAAAGTACGTAACACGGTTACTAATTCCTGGAGAAATTAGGGATAATACAAAGCCCATGAAAGAACAAATTTCTAATGAGCAAAAAGCTTTCTTAGCAAAGCATTACAGAAGAGACTAAAAAAGGCAATATTAAAGTTGAGACATAAAGTTAAAGGAATTTCCTAGAAAGCAACATGCAAACAAAGAGAGCATGGAAGAAGGGAGCAAAGATAATCCCAGCACTCAGGGGACAGAGACCCTGGGATCTCTGAGTTCAAGGCTAGCCTGGTCTACAGAGTGACAGAGTGAGTTCCAGTACAGACAGGGCTACACAGAGAAACGCTGTCTTGAAAAACGAGAGAGAGAGAAAGAGAGAGAGAGAGAGAGAGAGAGAGAGAGAGAGAGAGAGAGAGAGAGAGACTTATAGTAGAGTCCATGAGTATTTACCAAAATAATCTAAAAGATGTGGAATGGCCAGACTAATTCAGGACACATGGCACATGGATTTCAGGAAATCAGGAAATAAGAGAGGCAAGGAGAATCCTTGGGATGATGATGAGGGATATACCACTAGGACAGCAGCGATGCTGCAGACAAGAGAGCTAGACAGACATGTGGGAACTAATGTCTCCACAAAGAGAACATTGGTTTCATAGTGAAACAGTGGCTTGAAAACTTTAAGAAAAAGCCATTTCTGACTTGGAATCCTACACCCAGCCAAACTATCCACTGCTGTGAAGATAGAATAAAGATACTTTCAATGAAGATCTCAAAGTACATCATAAGACAATATCTTTAAAGTATTATTTCCCATAAACAATTTCTTAGGAAGTTTTGTTTTGTTTTGTTTTGTTTTGTTTGTTTAGTTGGTTGTTTGGTTTTTTTAATTGGTTGGTTTTTTGAGACAGAGTTTCTCTGTAGCTTTGGAGCCTGTCCTGAAACTAGCTCTTGTAGACCAGGCTGGGCTCAAACTCATAGAGATCTGCCTGTGTCAGCTTCTAAAGTACAAAGGCATTTAATGTCCTAGTCTACAGAGCGAGTTCTGTAGAGAAACTCTGTCTTGAAAAACAAAAGCAAACAAACAAAAACACCAACCAAAAAAATGCTATATGTTTCACATGATTAGTATTTATGTTGTTACAGTAATTTAATTTTAAATATTTGTGGAGGGAAGAGAAGCTAGTAGCAAGTGGCAGTTTAAAAATACAAAATAAACAACAACAGAAACCGTACTGTTTTTTTCCATACTGGAAAATTTGCCATACTGGAAAATGCCTAACTGAAAACTCCAAAAGTAGCTATATAACCCTATTCTTTGGCGCAATATAGTGGAAAATTTCAACAGTCAGATGGGCGAACAAGATAAAAAGGGGAAGGAACGAAAGGATGCCATTTCCCTGCTTGTTTTGTTTGTTTGTTTAACTACATAACTTTGATGAAAATAAAAATTCTGCAAAAGCCGGAATGACGCACGCCTTTAATCTCAGCACTTGGAGGTAGAAGCAAGCAGATCTCTGTGATTTCGAGGCCAGCCTGATCTACAGAGTGAGTTCCAGGACAGCCAGGGCTACACAGAGAAACCTTGTCTCAAAAACCAAAAATAAAATTAGGAAAAAGATCAGAGTGAGTCGTAGAGAGGTAACCTGGATTCTGAGCACTCTGAGGACTGAGTTTGCTAAGGCAATTCTGTCCACTCCGGGACTGAGCAGCCTTTCAGTCCTTTTTCCACCATGAGCTTAGTGATGACCAGGGTAACCCGTGAGACAGATAGAATGTGATGAATTCATTTATGACAGCTAATAATTGGTCCCTCACATAGCCTGTTAATCCCATCAACTATCATAAATGGCTGTTGATAACAAGAGGTGCAAACTCCTTGGCGTAGCATTTCAAAGAAGTTCTTTTCTCTGCTGGTTGGGGAATGAAGGAACCAGGAAAGCACTCACAAACTTGGAGAATCATTTCCTCTCCTGAGTGTGTGTGTGTGTGTGTGTGTGTGTGTGTGTGTGTGTGTATCACTGCACCGTACACAAAGTAGTCAAGCAGAGTTACAGATGGAGAGCAGGTGGCAAGTGATAAATGACCCTTTGACATGAGGGGAGAAGGGCCATGTCCCTGGGAGGGCGTGGCTATCAGTGAAGGGCGTGCAGTGGCCTCCACTTCCCAGTTGTGCTTGCTCATCCAGCACAACTCTTTCATGCTCTGGTAAAGGGAAGCCAGAAGAACGGTGGCTTGAGGCCTTTAGACCTGAGTGAAGCCAGTTTTTCATAGCCCCAAATGTGGCTTGTAGAGCTTCCGTGAGCTCATAGTTATTGTGTTATTAAAGGAAGTCCACAAGAGTCTGTAATAAAGGATAACAAATGTTTATTGGGGATCACTCACAATAGAAAACTGCTGTGTTCCTCTGCTCTGTGGGCACTGGGGTTGTGAACCGAACTCAGACCACCAACCAAACGAAAGGGGAAAAAGGTCCCAGCATGCTTCCTGTCTGTGCTTATAGGAAGGAGTACCTCAGACCACATCCTAATGGGCTGGTAACTAAGAGGCTGTTAGCTGAATGAGTTGCCACAACACATAGTCAGCTGAGAACAGGAGAGAACAGGAGCAACACCTGGGTGACCCCTCCCCCGAAGGATGACCTCAGCCCACCCCTAGAAGGAAGGGACAGGCCTAGCTGCTATGAGTGAGAAAAGGGACAAGAGGAGGATCTGCAGACAAAGCAGAATATACCGGTGGCCAGAGACCACAAGTGGCAGCTGAGGAAGCACCGCAGGCCACGGAATGTCAGCAGCTCAAAATAGCATGGCTCCCAAAGCGTGGGTAACCTAGAGAGAGAGCCACTTCTCCCTCCTCAAGGTGTCTGAAGGGAAAATCCTGGGATTATATCGGACCCCAGAGGAGTCTTGAGGACATGGAGGTGTAGCACTGACCTCCAGTTATGTAGTTACAACAAATTTGGCCCAGAAGTCATGGAGTGAGGCGGGCCACACAGAAGCCGGGTCATGGTCACAGGGTTAGAAATAATTAGCACTCCACTGCTGCACAGTTTCTTTGTTAATGCCTATAACTAGATATTATTTCTGATTGATTTATTCATTTATTCATTCAAAATAGAGCCTCACTCTGTAGTTCAGTCCAGTCTAGAACTTTACTATTTAGTCCAGGCTGGACTTAACCCCATTATAATCCTTCTGCCTCTGCCTCCCAAGTGCTAGTTTGGGGATGGTTACTAATCTCCTTAAACTTGAAGTGCCACACAGGCCTGAAACCCCAGCTGTCATAATCTTTTGAAATGCTGTTCACTGTTAATTGCTATTTGGGGGGAACCCACAGTCCAATGCCCAGAACCTCATTTGATTCTCACATACCCAGCAATGTAGCCCCAATAAAGTCCCATTTTACAGATGAAGGAAGTAGAATTTAATGGATGAAATAACTTGCCCAAAGATGGTAGCAAGTGACTGATCCAAAACTCAGACTTTGTCTGCAAAGATTCCAAAACCTATGCTTACTTTCAGGGGTGATACGGCCAACCCAGACTCAACCACAAAGCCTGGCTTTCTGGAGACAGCTGGTGTCTGGCATCTGTGTGTGAGTGTGTGCGTGCATCCACATTTTGGGGTCTGCTTGTAACCAAAAAGGTATTGCTGGAGCCAAGAAGGCCCAAAGGGATGCGGAGTGGCAGTCAGGTGAGGCCCTGATGTGTACTCGGCTGCCCCAGCCTGTTGACAGTAGCTGGGCTGGCAATGAACCAGAATGCCTTTTAGCTCCAGGCTGGCATTTTCTTAACATGATTTGGAAACAGTTGAGGAATTTCTTAATTTTGGAATCTTTTCAATAAATTGCTGCGAAGTGAGGTATTCAGTGCAGGTTCTTTGAACTGGTGCCAGGGAGCTGTCAACTTAAATCCCCCCAAATCATAACATTAACAGTTCTGTGTTCTGGCAAGATCCATCAAGCCCTGCGCTCCCCCTGTTAAATTCCTCCACATCTGTCTTCTCTCTCCAGGCTCAGGTTTGCTCACACCTTCACTGCAGCCGCCTCCACCACGGCTATGGCTTCATCTACTCAGAGAGCAGGAACAGAGCACTGTCCCAGGTCAGCACCGGCTCAGAGCTGGGGACCAAGATGAAGAACATGTGGTTCTTGCCTAGACTTAGCTCCCAGATTGAGAAAAAGATATGAACTTGGGGCCCAACTTGTGCCACTGCCCTCCTCAAACTGCCTTCTTCCAATATAGTCCTGTTTCATCTGCTGCCTCTTGGACTGCATTTCCCATTTTCCTTTGGGCTTAGGTGAGGTCATAGGATCAAGTTCTTGGCAAGCTTGCCTGGGAGAAGTGATGCAGGATGGGCCCCAGTGTGACTCCTCTGCCTCACCTCCTTCTTCCAGGCTGGCTAGAAGCTTGGATCTAGGGGTGACAAAGATCACATTGTCTGGATGGCCAAGTAATGATATAGAGGACCAGGGTCCCTGACTGACTTTGAGGAGCCAGTCTCAGAACTGTTCCATGGGAGGTAAAAATTAACAGCCACTTAGTTTGAATAATTGCAGTTTTAGAACTCTTTATTATTGACACATACCTTTACCTTAACCATAGCAGGAATACTCTAAGAACAAAGAAAAGAAAGAAGGAAGAAAGGAGGGAAGAAGGGAGGATGAGAGGAAGGGAGGAAGGGAGGAAGTCAAAGTATATCTGGTGCTATGATACATGTAGAAAAATGAATTTAGATGGGACAGAAAGTGGGAGTAGGCTGGCTGCTAGAGCATCCCTTTCATCTGAGTCTTGAGAGCTGAATAGCCAGGTCTGGTAGTCTAGGTCTGTAATCCCAGCTACCTGGGAAGCTAAGGCAGGAGGATTACAAACTCCAGGCTAGCATTGCAACTCTGTGAGCCCTTATCTCAAAAGAAAAAATACTTTAAGGAATTTTGGGTTGGTGCTCTTGTCCAGCATGTGAGAAGTCCTGGGTTCAATCCCCAGTATTTAAAACAGACATAAAGAGAGAAACAAAGATGAGAGGGAGTGTGTGTGTGTGTGTGTGTGTGAGAGAGAGAGAGAGAGAGAGAGAGAGAGAGAGAGAGAGAGAGAGAGAGAGAACTAATTCTGCTCACAGTGTCAGGCATGTGTTATTCCTTTGGTTTGTGTCTTTGTTCATGTTACTCCTTCAGCTTCAGACTCTAATTCCTACTCTATCAAACCTCCCCACTGCAATACAGATCACATCTTATTTTTTTCTACGGAAGCCTTCCTTGGTCAGCTCCTTCCTCCAAAGTTCTATAGCCCTTGGCCTTTATCATTATTCATGGCATATTTCATACAGTCTCCCCCCATTCTGATGCTTTTCCTTAGCCACCTCCGCATCTAGCACACATCCCAGACTGCAGTCTGTGTTCTCCAGAGAAGTAAAAAACTCACCCTACAACCTCTGGGTTTAGGCCATGCGTGGTGGCACACGCCTTTGATCCCAGCACTCAGAGGGTCTGTGAGTTCTAGGACAGCCTGGTCTACATGATGAGTTCATAGAAAGCCATAGCTATGT
This sequence comes from Arvicola amphibius, assembly GCF_903992535.2. Classification (NCBI taxonomy): domain Eukaryota; kingdom Metazoa; phylum Chordata; class Mammalia; order Rodentia; family Cricetidae; genus Arvicola; species Arvicola amphibius. The sequence goes on along the minus strand of NC_052049.1, from coordinate 168,999,437 downwards.
ATAGAGACCCTGTCGAAGAAGAAGGAGAAGGAGGAGGAGGAGGAGGAGGAGGAGGAGGAGGAGGAGGAGGAGGAGGAGGAGGAGGAGGAGGAGGAGGAGGAGGAGGAGGAAAAGAGAAAAAAACAAAAAACTCTGGGCTGAAAATAACTATTTTTGTTTTGTCATTGTTTGATTTATTTATTTGTTTGTTTGTTTGTTGGGTTTAGAGACAGGGTTTCTCTGTGTAGCCCTGGTTGTTCTGGACCTCATTCTGTAGACCAGGCTGACCTCAAACTCGGAGATCTACCTGCCTCTGCCTCCTGAGTGCTGGGATTAAAGGCATGTGCCACCACTGATCGGCTCATAAATTTCTCTTTATTGCACCTTTTTGGAAAAACATTTAGTAAATGCTGTTATACCTGCAAGCTTTTAGAAATGGATTTTTGTTGTCTCTGGATGCATGGATGAGCCAAGTGTTGCCTTGGAGCAGCCAAAGTTGGTGAATAAATGAGTAGCTTCCTTTCTTCTCTAAAAACAGAAATGAAGGCTTGCCTGAACAGGCTCTGCCCAAACTCGAAAATGCCAGGAGCTGGAGCAAGCAAGTAGAGAAATCAGAGATAGGGTACAGTGTGTAGTTCAGTAACCATGAAACACTGAGCACAGCTGTTCCCAGTCCTTCCGCCAACAATCAAAGATGCAGAGCTTAACAGCCCCTCGTGTCTGGAATTCAAAACCCTAAATATGTTCTCTTACCCCTGGAAGCAAACAGTTTCCCCTGCTAAGGCTAACACAAAATGATGCAGAAGAAAGGTGAGGCTGGTTGTGTTTAATGAATATTTATTGTCCCTTCCTCTTTCTACCTGCCATAATTGGAGAGCAGAATGGTGGGGGGTGGGAGCTGACAAGCACGAGAGGAGGGAGGAGGTGGGAGGACGGAGGTCACGCTGCTCCTCAGTTCCCCCACAGTAGATGTGAGAGGTTGATTTTAATGACCACCTGCCACAATTGGGGATCTCCTGAGTTAAAGAGCCTCACCTGAAAACCTATCCAGTTGCCTTAATGGCTGTGGGAAGACCCACCCTGAGAACCATCCCATAGCAGCCCCAATGGAAAGGGGCGTGGCAGAAGGAAGACTGCTCAACTTCTGCTCGCTTGGCCTTTTCTCTCTTTTTTTTTAATTTTTATTTTTCCATTCAATTATTTACACTTCCTTCCCTCCTCCCAATTCCCTCCTGCTCCCCCACATCCCTTCCTCCCTCTCCTGCCCTGTGGGAAGTCCAAGGCCCTCCCTCCCTACATCCAGGCCTAGGGAGCTGTGCATCCATATAGGCTAGGGTCCCAAAAAGCCAGAGCATGCCATAAAAACAAGTCCCAGTGCCTTTATCAATGGCTTCTCAGTCAGCCCCCGTTGTAAAGCAAGAACCTGGAAACAACCTAGATGCCCCTCAATGGAAGAATGGATAGAGAAAGTGTGGAATATATACACATTAAAGTACTACTCAGCGGTAAAAAACAATGACATCTTGAATTTTGCATGTAAATGGATGGAAATAGAAAACACTATCCTGAGTGAGATAACCCAGAACCAAAAAGATGAATATGGTATGTACTCACTCATTTGTGGATTCTAGCCATAAACCAAGGTCATTAAGCCCATAGTTCACAAGCCCAGAGAAGCCAAATAACAAGGTGAACCCAAAGAAAACCATATATAGATCCTCCTGGAAATTGGAAGCAAACAAGATTGCAGGGCAAAAGTTGTGAGCATGGGGGTGGGGGCAGGGGTGGGAGTGAGTTTGGGGGAAGGGGAGGGGGGAGAGGGAAGGGAGAAGGGAAGGACTGGCAAGAGCTTGGGGGAGTGGGAGGGTGGAGATAGGGGAAGGGTGGATTTAGGAGCAGGGAAGAAGATACCTACAATAAGGGATCTATTTTAGGGTTGGCAAGAGTTTTGGCTCTAGAGGGGATCCCAGGTGTCCACAGGATGTCCCCAGCTAGGTCCTTGGACAGCAGAGGAGAGGGTGCCTGTACTGTCTTTGGCCTTTTCTCTTCCATCCTGTTGCTGCCGCTGACTCCTTCGCTGGTCAGAAGTGGTGTTTCAGGGTTCCCCGGTGGACCAAGTACTAAGCTCTCCAGGAAACTTCCAGGTTTTCCACACCAGATTGGGACTGCTCAGGCAGACTCACGAGACTCATGGACTTGGCAACTACCGAGTTCTCAACCTCTCAGGTGTGAGACAGCTGCTGTTGCCATTTTAATGTAAGCTTATTTAATAATTCCTTTAATATATATTCGTCCTGTGGGTTCTGTTCCTTGGAGAACCCTGACTAGGGGTCAGAATAGGAGCTCTCCCACAGGATCAGAGCTACACGGGCAATTGGGGTTTTACTCCTGTGGGAAGATGAAGGAACAACAATATTTGGAAGTCTAAGTGTCCTGGGGTTGCTCCATCTTGGGGCAGCCTACTCCGTTGGCTTCCCACTCAGTCGGAGCACCATCTCGTGTAGACGGCAGTCTCCCCTCGCTTGTCCACACTCTGAGGCCCCGGCCTTAAGAGTTGATTCTTACTTTTATGTTTTTTTTCTTTTTTTCTTTTTTTGGTTTTTCGAGACAGGGTTTCTCTGCAGCTTTTTTAGAGCCTGTCCTGGAACTAGCTCTTGTAGACCAGGCTGGCCTCGAACTCACAGAGATCCGCCTGCCTCTGCCTCCCGAGTGCTGGGATTAAAGGCGTGCGCCACCACCGCCCGGCTGATTCTTACTTTTAAAAAACAAACAACAACAACAAATCATCCGGGTGGTGGTAGCGCATACCTTTAATCCCAGCACAGGCAGAGGAGGTGGATCTCTGTGAGTTCAAGGCCAGCCTGCTCTACAGGGTGAATTCCAGGATTGCCAGGGCTACACAGAGAAACCCTGTCTTGCAGGGGAAAAAAAATAAAACAAAACTGAGGTTGGAGAGATGGAGCAGAGGCTGAGAGCACAGTCTCTTCCAGAGGACCCAGGTTCGATTCCCAGCACCCCCATGGTCATTCACAACTGTCTATAACTTCAGTTCCAGAGGATCTGATGTCGACTTCTGGCCTCCATGGGTACCAGGCACAAAAGTGGTACATAGACACATGCAGGCAAAATAACTGTAGATACAAAATTCAATAATAAAATAATATTTAAAAATATCAGGCTGGACATGATGGCAAGCCTCTTTAATTCAAGTAGTAGGCAGGCAGATCTCTGTGAGTTTGAGGTCAGCCTGACCTGAATTTCAGGCCAGTGAGACCCTGTCTCAGTAATAATAATAATAATAGTAATAGTAATAGTAATAGTAATAACAAATAATTTATTTTAAATAGCATGATCCTAAAGTGTTTTATTTAGTTTACACATATGTATTATATATAATATATTTGATATAATATATAATAGTATATATATTATATATGTGACAAAGTAGAAGAAAACAGAATCAAATACTAATATTTTTAAATAGGTAATATATTTATAAGCCTTAATGTTAAAACAAAGGATAGAGAAAGAAAATCCACCAGAGACTGACAAAGAGACCCAGATTCTTGTGGTTGCATGGAAGCCCAAAGATGCACTTAGCACTTAAATAGCCTGACATCTTAGTTACATAAAGAGCTTCCAAAAATCAGTTTAAGAAATTAAGGTCTGGGCCGGGCAGTGGTGGCGCACGCCTTTAATCCCAGCACTCGGGAGGCAGAGGCAGGCGGATCTCTGAGTTCGAGGCCAGCCTGGTCTACAAGAGCTAGCTCCAGGACAGGCTCTAGAAACTACAGGGAAACCCTGTCTCGAAAAACCAAAAAAAAAAAAAAAAAGAAATTAAGGTCTGGGCCGGAGAGATGGCTCAGCGGTTAAGAGCATTTCCTGCTCTTCTGAAGGTCCTAAGTTCAATTCCCAGCACCATCTGTAATGAGGTCTGGTGCCCTCTTCTGGCCTGCAGGCATACATGTACACAGGATATTATATACATAATAAATAAATAAATAAGTATTTTTTTTAAAAAGAAATTAAGGCTTGAAGAAGTTACCCAACATCTGCACTCACAAATCACCCGAGTGGAGACACTTCCATGAACCATCATGGCAAAGGATGCTGGGATTTCAGAAGCCTGAATCAAAACAAGGGGAAACGTCATTATTTTGTCCAGGACAATTGCAAAATTTAAAACAATCACTAGTCCTGGCAACCATGCAAGGATTAGGTATAATCCATAGTGCTTATCCATCATCTGACTCCAGAAAGACAAATTGTGAACCTGAACTGAGAGCCACGAACAATATTATTATGCTTGGACCATGTTACTCTACTTCTGGGAATTTACACCAAGGGGACAATCTAAATGAAGGTTGGCATTTTTCTCGATGATGGTAAGCATTAGCAATGTCCAGAAACTTCTGGATGGCCCAGCCAGCGATTCCTAGGAGTGGTGTTAGAGGATGCCCCTCTATACAAGTAGGAATATATATCACTAATGTGCAGGGCAGCTTAGGGGTTTGTGTGGAAGAATGAGTAAGAAGTACCCAGGAAGGGCAACATTGAGACTTGTGATGGTTTATGGTGATTGTCAACTTGGTTGCTTTGAGAAGCTCCCCAGAGATAGTGAAGCACGTCTTTAGGCTGAGGCTTTGTTTCCATTTATTACTGGGGAAGACCTGTCCTGAACGTGTCTGAGAGTCTGGGTGGAACAAGAGGAAGAAGAAGAAAGCTAGCATCCTCTCTCTGCTTCCTGGCTGCTAGGATCTCTGCCCTACCATGCCCTTTCTGCAATGGCACACTCCGCTTCTGAAGCCGTAAGTTAAAGCCAATCCTTCCCCTGTTGGATGTATCCACCAGGCATTTGGTCATAGTGATGATAAAAATAACTGACATCAGGATAAAGCAAATAAGGAAAACCATCTCAAAATGTGCCAAGTTGGAATGTTGATTGCTTCCAGCAAAAATGGTTTCAAGAAGTACAGCTTCAGAAAGGGCCCTTTGGGCTGGGCGGGTGGTACACATCTTCAATTCCAGCACTCCAGAGGCACAGGTAGGCTCACCTCTGTGATTCTGAGGCCAGCCAGGTCTACGTTGAGAGTTCCAGACTAGTCAGAGATACATAGCGATACCCTGTCTCAAAAGGAAGAGAGAAATGGTGTGTGTGTTGGGAGGGTTTAGAGAAACGGCTCATCATCAAGAGCGGTTGTTGCTCTTGCAGAACACCAAGGTTCAACTACCAGCACCCATGCATGAAAGCTTAAAACTGTCTTTAACTCCAGTTCTAAAGGAATTCAACACCCTCTTCTGACTTCTACAGGCACCAGGCACACGTGCGGAAAACAAACATATATGCAGGCAAAACACCCACGTGTGTAAAGTAAATTAATTAATTTTAAATAATTTTCGAAAGGTTCTTTGGGTAGGGGTGTCCTTTACATACGGTATCATGTGAGGGTCTCTGTAGAGTCATGTAGGGATACTTTGTAATCTAACAGAAAGCTAGCCTGAGGATCAGAGTCCAGAGCTAAATCAGCCATGGAGGCCAGGCAATGGTGGCACGCACCTTTAATCCCAGCACTGGAGACAGAGGCAGATGGATCTTTGTGAGTTCAAGGCCTGGGTTACAGAAGATTGAAGCAGAGCTCACAGAAAGGTGATGCCAGCACTTGGGATCCCACACCTTTAATCCCAGCACTAGGGAGATGGAGACAGGAGTGCTATGGCTGGGCAGAGAGAGGAACATAGGGCAGGAGGAGACAGGAGCGCAGTGCAGTCTGAGGACTGTAGAGACGGATCCAGTCTAGGATTCAGTCTGAGATCCAAGAAACGGATGCAGTCTGAGGTTTTGTAGAAACAGCAGGAGTCTGAGGATTCATAGAGAGAGGATCGCCCCTTTGGGCTGTGCATTGGTAGAGGCAAGAACTCTCTAGTGTTTAGCGGCTCTGTTTCTCTGATCTTTCAGTATTAACCCCTATATGTGACTCTGGGTTTTTACTATTAATACCAATTAGAATTAATGTTACAATAGAATAATTATATATCATAAAAAGGATTTATTAAATTGGTATAATTGATAGGGGCTCTGCATAGTCCAACAAGGCCCATCAACATGCTAAATGGCAGAGAACATGTTAACTGCTCTGTCCAGAAAAATGGATGCCTCAATAGTCCCAGTCCAGTGTTGAAGGCCTGAAAACTCCCTGGAGAGCAGCTGGTATTCAGCCCACGTTGGGAGGCCAGAGAAACTGATGTGTAACAACAGTAGTGGATGGGGACCAAGACAGGCAGATGACTGATGTTTCTCAGACCTCTCTGTATCTGGGCTATGAACTGAAGGTGCTGGCTGCTTAGAAGACAGCCTTCCCTCTTAGTCAGTCCTCCCTGGAAATACTTCCCAGACATGCCTGGAGATGTATCTCTTAAGTGACTCCAAATACTACCAAGTTGACAATCAAGACTGCACATTATCCAAGGATAGACAATGTTCCTGGTCCTGGAGGTTGGTAAGCGTCAATGATCCTGAATACATAAACGCAGAATTAACTTTATCTTCCAGTAGCTTCTTCATTGCTCCCATTCATCTTAGTGATGTCTCTAGAAGGTATTACGTCATCCAAATCTCCATCACCCTGTCATTCCTTCACAAATGTGATATTCTTTATCTAAAAAGCATCAAATCAACATTTTTCCTTTCTGCAGCTAATTCACTCTCTAGTGAAGATTCTCACGTGCATATGGAACAAATAGCACGTTTGTGCTCTTCTGTCATGAACCTGCTCTTGTATTTATTTATTGCGCTCCTAGATTAAAAATTAAGGGAGCTAAGACCTCTCCTTCGCAGGCAGGGCCTTGGGAGATGACGACTAAGTCTTCATCACCCTAAGAATAGGTGTCTCAACTAGTGTTAAACATTTGTGGAAGAATAAAGGATCAGAACTGGTGAAGGGCTGAGTGAAGTCCTGTGCCCAAATAGTGCAGCTTCAGGCCCCATGTAGCCAAGTTTCTACAGAGAAAACAGGGGCACATGGTGGTACTTCTTCATAGCAGAGTACTCCATATGGTGCTGTAGACCAACATACTGCGTGTGCAGAGCTCTCAGCGGCCTTCTGTGAAGGTCCTGGCAGCAGAGGTGGCGTGGGTAGAAGATGCATGACGGATGGAGAAGCTGCATCCGTCCCATGTGCTGACCAATACCCAGAGGGATGTCAGGCCCAAAGCCTCACATGCAACCCTTGATGCAAATTTCCATCTGAGAAGTTGGGGAGTGACTCCCAGACTATGCGAGTAGTGTGGTTTTGGGGGGATGGGGATGGGAGCTGAGGAGCTTATCTGATAATAGCACACTATCACAAACTAGTACTGATCCCAACTACAGTCACAATGGGACTGGGAGAATCAAGTTATATTTGTGATACTGAAAAAAATGAGCAAGCGTCTGAATGTTTAACCATAAATTACAGAATTCAAATGTATGCAAATCTAATGTTGAAAATGATCCTCATGGGGCTGGAGAGAAGGCTTAGCAGTTAAGAGTGCTGACTGCTCTTCCAGGGGTCCTGAGTTCAATTCCCAACAACTATATGGTGGCTCAAAACCATCTACAATGAGATCTGGTGCCCTTTTCTGGCGTGCAGACATACATGCAGACAGAACACTGTATACATAGTAAATAAATAATTTTTTTTAGAAAAAGAAAAGTTAAAATAGTTTGTAACATGTTTGTCAGTACTCGAGTATTTCCGAGGAATACTCTACTTTAAAAAAAAAAAGAAAGAAAGAAAATATTGTTCCTTAGGGCTCTCAATTCTCATCTTCCCCAGCCCTTGGCTGGCTGCATTTCCCAGCCATCTCCACTCTCTGCCTTCCCTCAAGATGTGGCCTCAGGACTATCTTTGACCATCATAGGGAGGTGATAGATACTTATCTACACTCAAGCCTTCGGACCCTACGTGCAGCTGGCGGTGCCCCAGGTTTAAGTGGCCTCCATCGTTAGGTCTCCTCTGGGAGGGCAGCCTGTGCGAGAGTCACTCTGACCACAGGGGACTCTGGGTGAACAAAGAATGAGCCTCTGAGGCTTAGGGGTTGCTTGGTACTGAACCCTGTCTTCTTCCTCGAAGGTTTCAAGGCACAGAAGCTTACCCATAAGCAAAATATTTTGGCGACCATATGCAATATGGGTGTTTATTCTCTTATTTTCTTCTTTCCCCTATTTTCCACTTGCCTTATTCCAATGCATCAATACTATTAGTACTACTACTACTAATAATAATGCTGCTACTACTACTACTACTAATAATAATAATATTGTAAAAGATGGAGAAGGAAGGAAGGAAGGAAGGAAGTGTTGGGAAGCCTCCTCCGGCTTCTTTTGCTCTTCCTTTTGAACTTCAGAGTCCTTCTGGCTTCCTCTCAACCCACCCAATAACATGTAACAGCTGCCTTTAATAGAAGGCCAGCTGTATGCTGGGCTCCACATGAGTGTGTCCACCCAGGCGCCCCAGAAAGCAGATGTAATGACAACTTATGGATGGAGGGACTGGCTCAGTAAGGATGACACTTGTGTGAGGTTGAGTGGCAGCTTGTGGCAGAGCCAGGACCCAAACTCAGAATGTTCTTACTTACAGCCAATCTGCTTAGCTTAACAACACAGCTCACCGGGCAGACTGAGAGGTGTGCTGTCTTGGTTAGGGTTGTACTGTTGTGAAGAAGTACCATGACACCACGATAGGAGCTTTCTACACAGTGCAGGTGGAAGAAGAGTCTCAATGAAAGATTACTTACAAGCTGGGTGTGGTGGTGCATGACTTCAATCCCAGCACTCAGGAAGCAGAGGCAGGCAGATCTCTGTGAGTTCAAGGCCAGCCTGGTCTACAAAATAAGTTCTGGGACAGCTAAGGCTATTACACAGAGAAGCCCTATCTCAAAAAAACAAACAAACAAATAAATTTTAAAAGATTATTTATACTGGGCCAGGCAGTGGTGGCACAGGCCTTTAATCCCATCACTCAGTAGGCAGAGGCAGATGGATCTCTGTGAGTTCAAGACTAGCCTGGGCTACAAGAGCTAGTTCCAGGACAGGCTCCAAAAGCTACAGAGAAACCCTGTCTCGAAAAAAACAAAAACAAAAAACAAAGAACCAAAAAAAACAACAACAGAAAAAGATTATCCTGGGTTTGACTTTTGAGTGTGTCTATGGGGGATTGTCTTAGTTAAGGTAATTGAGGTAGGAGGGCCCAGCTCACTGTGGGCAGCACCATTCACTAGGTAGGGGATTGTTAACTGTGTAATAGTAGAGAAGTTCAGCTTCTTGGTGTTGTTCTCAATCTCAGCATTTACAAAGGGAAGTGTTTTCCAGGAACATTATTCATTTATTCTGTGTATGTGAATATTTTGTGAGTGGGATGTGAAGGGTATATGTGCAACTGTGTTTAGAGGTCAAAGGCCAACCTTAGATGTTATTCCTTGGGTGCCATTCACTGTGTGTGTGTGTGTGTGTGTGTGTGTGTGTGTGTGTAGGTGAAGACTGCTCATTCGTTTCCGACTGCTCAGACCTGAATAATCACACAGAACCTATGTTAATTAAAATGCTGCTTGGCCTATTAGCTCAGGCTTTTCGTTAACTAACTCTTATATCTTAAATTAACCCATTCCTATTATTTTGTATTTTACCATGAGGCTCATGGTTTACTGGCAAGGTTCGGGGCATCTGTCTCCTTTGGCAGCTACATGGCTGTTGGGATCATTTGGAGTCCTGGCCTCCAGCTGCTCTTCCCTGCTAGAGATCTTTACTTTCCTTGTGATTTGAGTTACTGAAAGCTGTGTCAAAGTTGTTTACTAGCTCTGCTTCACGAGCATGTGTTGCCTTGGCCTTGGGGATCAGAGGATAAGGTTTTCACCTGTTGGCCCACTTGATTGTTAGGTATATAAGCCTCCGTGGTGCTATTGAATAAAGGGCTTCTTACCAGTGACTAGGTGTCCGTGGCTCTGTCTCTGTGTGAGTCTTTGTGTGTTTCAACCTCCAGCCCCTTGCCTGAAGCTCACGAACTGTATGGTAGCACATAGAGCGCAGACAGGCATTGTGCGCTGCACATGGTATCTCTTTGACTCCGCCTTCTTTCCTCCTCTATCGGCTTGGAATTCCTGTCTTACTCTATTCTGCCCTGCTGTAGGCCCAAAGCAGCTTCCTTATTAACCAATGGTAATAAAACATATTCACAGCATACAGAGGGGAATCCCACATCATATACGTGTATGTATGTGTGTGTGTCAGAGAGAGAGACAGACAGAGAGAGAGAGAGAGAGAGAGAGAGAGAGAGAGAGAGAGAGAGAGAGAGAGAGGGAGAGAGAAGCCGCTCCTTGTCCTGGAGTTCTTCAACTCAGGTAGGCCGGCTGGTCAGCAAGCTTCTGGGATCTGTCTGTCTCCCCAGTGCTAGGTTTACAAGCCTATGCTAAGACACCCATCTTCTCCTTGGGTTCTGGGGGATTGCACTCAGGTTTTCACGCTTGCCTGGCAAGCACTGAGCCGTCAGCACTGTTCATGTATTTTTAAAATTATAAATGCTAATGGAGAGGGAGAGATGAGAGAGTGGAGGAGGTGGGGGAGGGCAGGAAAGGAAGAACAGATCCCCAGTCTCTCCAGTGCCTAGAAAAGTCCTAGTGAGGCCTGGAACAGTGGCCAAGGGTGGCCTTGAGAAAAAAAAAAGTAAGTGGAGCTAGGCTAACAGCCTGTGGAGGATGGACAAAGCTAAGGTTGCTTCCCGGACTGCTCTTGGCTGCACTTCCTGCCCTTGGGTTTCCCCGAGGATCCACAAAATTCTAACTGAATGTTTGCAGTTGCTGGGCGGGGTTGACAAGACTCAGGCTGTGTCCTCAGATGCCACACACTTCACATCTGTGAGTACGCACGCACGCACGTACTGTGTGGTAGGTTGGAAGGTGGGTCACAGAGAAAGCAGAGAGCGGTGCAGAGGCAGAGGGGCTTCGGGTTTGAAGCCTCTAACATGTTAGTGTTCTGAGACACTAACATGAGCTGGGTAAAGCCAGACAGAACTCATAATGTGGGAGAAGGGCAAGGAACAAGCAAGGCTCTGTGGTTGGAGCAAGTGGAGGAGGGAGAGTGGGTGAGTGAAGGGCAGGCAGCACTGGGAAGGTGAGCAGGGATTTCTACCTCCAAGGGCCCATGATCGGAGATGGGAAACTGGACACAAGTGACACAAGCTGATTTGCGTGTTAAAGCAGCGGTGCTCAGCCTTCCTAATGTTTCGACCCTTTAATACAGTTCCTCCTGTGAGCGCCCCCAACCATAACATTATTATCGTTGCTATTTCATAACTTTAATTTTGCTACTGTTATGAGTCATAATGTAAATATTTGATATGTAGGATATCTGCTATGAGACCTCTTGACGACCCCAAAGGTTGAGAATCGCTGTGTTAAAGGATGCTTCTGCTTGCTACCAGCAAGAGCTGGGAGGATTAGCAAATGTCACGGTGTTAGCTGAGCACAGTGGTGAATACCTGTGCTTGGGAAGCAAATTTGGTTAGATCGTAAGTTTAAAAGGCCAGCCTGGTCTACGTGCATCCAAGCCAAGCAGGGCTGCGCAGTGAGCCCTGCTTCAAAATCAAAACAACAACGAAACAAAATATTAAAAAAGCAAAAACATTCACAATGTCCAGTTACATCTGAATTTTAGATAAACACTTGTTAGCATAAGTATATTCTATATATTGGTGACAGTTTATATTTTAAAAATTGCCCCTCACTTATCTGCAGTGAAAATGTTAACTCTAGTGTCCTATAATTGATTTGGCCACCTGAACATGGAAAAAGGATTGGGGGCATAAAAGTGAGAACAAGAAAATGAGCAAAGGTGGTTTTTAGTTTACCAGGTGACAGATAAGCATGGTTCGCCCTGGGAAGGGAGGCTAGTGGCAGGCTGATGCGAGGCAGGTGGACTCCGTATGTATATACACCCTCCCCCCCCCCCACATTGTATGAGCTGTGTTAATTCATTGTACCACAAAACATAGAGGATGGTGGTCAGTGCAGAGGATGTGGGCAGGGCCTCCTACCATGAGGGAAGGAAGTGGGTTTTTACCACAGCTTCCTATCATTTTAGGCAAACCATGAAAATAGAATAAATTCCCCCAAAGGTAGAATGGAGCCACAGGGCAATTGCCCAGAAAAATATCTCTTCTTCCTGCTCAGGGAAATGATGGTCAGGCCCTGTGGAGTGACAGGAAGAACTCCAGCTGTGACATTTCCTTTTTGGTACCCTGTCCTTTAGCTGGGTGCCAGCAGACAGCTCTTAGCAGAGAGAAGTGTGAGAGAGAGAGCCCGTTGAGGAACTGTCCACGGTGATGATGCATCTTAGTGTTTGGATCTTTTGTTGTGAGCCAGTTTGCTGAGGAATCCTGAAGAACAGGGTCAGCATCTCCAGACTGTTAGCACTAAATAGCCAAGAGATCCTCTGTAGCAGCCATGTGCTGAGTCCCAGTAGGTACCATCTTTTATGAGGTTGTTACATACATGTCCCTTTAGCCTGTCTATGTCAATATGTGTTTCCTAAAAAAATAAATATTCCCCATAAAACATTTTGTATGCGGGGGGGGGGGGCTGGAGAGATGGCTTAGCGGTTAAAAGCACTGCCTGTTCTTCTAAAGGTCCTGAGTTCAATTCCCAGCAACCACATGGTGGCTCACAACCATCTGTAATGAGGTCTGGTGCCCTCTTCTGGCCTGCAGGGATACATGTAGACACAATATTGTATACATAATAAATAAATAAATAAATAAATAAATATTAAAGAAGTAAAGAAATGATAAAACCAATAAATGATAAATAATTTCTTTATTAAAAAACATTTTGTATGTTTATGGACATGTTGCTTTGTTTTTTGTTTGTTTCTTTGGTTGGTTGGTTGGTTTTTCAAGACAGGGTTTTGACAGTTCCTAGCTGTCCTGGAACTAGCTCTTGTAGACCAGGCTGGCCTCAAACTCACAGAGATCCTCCTGTCTCTGCCTCCCAAGTGCTGGGATTAAAGGCGTGCGCCACCACTGCCCAGCTTTGTTTTTTCGTTTTTGATATGATCTCATGTCAGCTAGGCTGACTTTGAACTGATTCTCTGGCCTCCACCTCCCAAATATTGTTGCTTTTATTTCATATTATCATACACATATTGCATTTTTATCAGAACAGATAGAAATGTTGCATCATGTAACCTTGTTTCGACTGTGGTTTTGATTCTAGGCATGCCCACTACACCTGGCTGGAAAGAGTTTCTTCGAGATGGAATATTGTAGAAGGAATGGCGGGCTGTGTCCCGCCACCCAGCTAGCTTTGCCCAAAATAATTACACGGAAACTGTATTCATTTAAATACTGCCTGGCCCTGGCCCGTTATCTGTAGCTTCTTATTGGTTGATTCTCATATCTTGCTTTAACCCATATTTAGTAATTTATATAGCACCACGAGGGGTAGCTTACCAGGAGAGATCTTAACCTGCCTCCATCTCGGAGAGGAGAAGCATGGCGACTGCCTGAAGCGTCTCCCCAATTCTGCTTCCTTTTTCACACAATTCTGTTCTGTCTACTCCGCCTACCTAATTTTCTGTCTCTTAAAGGGCCAAGGCAGTATCTTTATTAAAAATGAAAGTAACACATAGACACTCCTCCATCAGAATGTGTACAAAATCTACAGGTAGCAGACCTGCAGACAGGCATCCCCCATCAGATCATCCTTAGTAGTCCCAGACTCTGGGCAGTGGGGGCGTCTAGGCTTGCCTTTTAGCCAAACACGCCCCCTTTCCTAGAACGGCCTCGGGCAACCTGTCCTTGGATCTGTCTGGAGTGGCACACCCTTGTTTGACTGCTTTCCAGGGGTCTTTTAAAAAATTCCAAGTTCTGTCTTTCTAAATTTTGTCCACTCTCTTCTGCTCGCCCAAGAAGCCAGTTTTGGTACCTGCTAAATAAGATCCCCCCCCTCCACTGTATCTCCCTAAGCTGTACTGGGAGCTGTATATACAGAGAGAAGGTCCTCCGTGCCCAGGGCTTTGTACAAGAGGAGCCTCATATGTTGGGGTCTCTGCCCCCTGCTCCCTGTGAGCCCGAGAAGACTTCTGCTCTTGGCGGGGACCTAAGAGGTGAGCCTCCTGTGTGGAATCCTACAGTAACTGATCCGGCTGCAGGATGGGCAGGGCCCTGGGCAAAATGTAAGTGCGGAGCCTCCATGTTCAGGACTTAGAAAATGCTACCAAAGATCCTGAACTATGGTTGTTTTTCTTTCTTCTTAATTTATTGTGGCATTTTATTTGCTACTTAATGTCATTCTAAGGAAGGGAAAATGAAAATTTTCCAGTTAGCATGAATTCCGCTATTCATCATTATTTTCTGCCCTGCTGGCTTTAGATGAAAATGTAAGAGTAACTCACATACAAAATTATAGGAAGCTTATAGTTTGTTTCATAGATTAGTCCATGCATATTATGTTTTTATCAGAACAAACAGAAATGTTGCATCATGGGATGTTTTGTTTTTGAGGCAGGATTTCATTTCATCTACACTGGCCTTGATCTCCATGTATGATAAAGGATGACCTTCTGATCTTTCTGCCTTCACCTCCAGAATGCTGGGCTTACAGGAATGCACCCTCACATACTGTTTTATTTGGTACTGGGGATGGAACACAGAGCTCACTACGTGCTGGACAAGCTTTCTGCTGGCTGAGTGACATCCCTAGCCCACAGCACCAACTTTTTAGTTTTGCTTCTTATTCCTCTTCCTTCTCTTCCTCCTCCTCCTCCTTTTTTTTTGGGGGGGGGGTATTTTAAGACAGGCTTTCTCTATTTAGCCTTAACTGTCCTGGACCTTGCTCTATATGCAGACCAGGCTGGCCTCCAATTTACAGAGATCCCACCCAGCTCTGTCTCTGAGTGCTGGGATTAAAGGTGTGCAACACCACTGCCTGGTCCTAGTTTTGTCTCTTTTGTGTGTGTGTGTGTGCGCGCGCGCGCGCATGTGGGGTATATGCATTTGGAGGCTCAAAGTTGATGTCAAGCTTCTTCCTCAGTGGCTTTCCCTCTTTCTTATTGAGACAAGGTCTCTCTCTGAACCGCAGAACTTGCCAGTTCTGCATATCTTCTTAGCTAGCTTGCCATGGGCTCCTGTCTTTGTCTTACAAGTGCTGGGCTTACAGGCAGCCGCCACACATGCCCATCTTAAATGGGTTCTAGGGATGTAAGACTAATTTAAGCTCCACAGTGAAACACATAGAGCAAGGTCAGTGAGGTGGCTCAGTGGATAAAGGTGGGGCCAAGCCCGATGGCCTGAATTTGATCCCCGAATACCACATAGTAGAAGGAGAGAACCAGCCCCCACAATTTATCCTCTGACTTCCATGTATATGGAACACACAAAAACAAATATATGGGAAAGAAAGAAAGAAGAAGGAAAGAAATCGCAAAGCAGTGCCGAAATGTGAGCCTGGGAACCAGGAGAAAGTGCTGCGGAAGTGCCATGCTGGACATTCCTCAGGTAGTGTGTGGGTGGGCACTACGAAGACCTGTGGCGTTCTGGTATGTGTCCCCTCAGACTCATATCCACTGCCCCACCAGACTTCACTTACAAAATAACAAGCTCAACAATCAAATTACTAAGAATTTCAAGATGCTGACAGCCCACCATGAAACCAAGGGTGGGCCTTTTGAGCAAGAGGCCTCCGCCATCCTGCAGGACCACGAAGCTGGCCTTGCATCTTGGCATCCTCTGCTGGGGTGCCACCTTCCCTGTGAATTGTGTTTCTAAGCAAGCCTGGGTCTCTGCCAGCTCACGGTTCCTCCAGGCAACTGAGACAGAGACAGCTAGCTGTCTGGTGTCTGCCCTCCGCTTCCAGTCAGCATTTAAAGCTGACGGGTGCATCTTCACCTCGTCCAATTAGATACAGCCGCTGAGGCCCGAGGCTCAGGCAGATAATAATACAGTTTCTGGGAAGGCCTTCAGACAGAGAGAGGGTGGGGAGGGCTGGCCCACGCTGCTTTCCTCTTCCTGCTGGTTGGCTGTGGTGGGACACATGGCAACAGCTTGGACCGCATGGGTAAGGACCACACACAGGAGGGGTCTTGCACACTTTACCTGCCTGGGTGGCCACCCTTCAGGCTTTTACGTGACAAAATAAATCTTTGTGTATGTTCTATTAAGGTGTGTGTCTCTAGACTGACTGTAAAAACAAACCTAATTTCTGTCTCTATGTCCAGAGCCTGTGTCACAGGAACTTCTAGGTCTATAAACCAGGTGGAGGCCCGGGGAAGACAGGAAGGGGACTCTCTGGCTCAGATATGTAGCCATCAGCTTCCTCTAACAGTAGCTACTGAGTGATTTTTTCCCCCTGCCATCCCTCCTGAGGAATTTGTCTTGGATCCAGGGTGGCAAACAAGGGCCCTGTGGCTGATAGGTTCTATCTTACTCATAAAGGTGCCTTTGGAACACAGCCAGGCTTCTTCGCTTCAGTTCTGTCTGGGGATGCGCTTTTGAGCTATGAAAGCCAGCCTGGAGCATATTATGAAACCCTGTCTGAGAGACAGAAAGAGAGAGACGGGGGTGGGGTGGGGTGGTAAGCTTCAGGTCAGGGGGCCTACAGACCAGCTGGTATAGCTGAGCGGTGAGCTCGTGAGTTCGTGGTCAGCCTGCACTATCAAGAAGATCTTGTCACAAACAACCCTGATGATTATTTTTTTAAAGATTTATTTATTTATTATGCATACAGTGTTCTGCCTGCATGTACATCTGCAGGCCAGAAGAGGGCACCAGATCTCATTACAGTTGGTTGTGAGCCACCATGTGGTTGCTGGGAATTGAACTCAGGACCTCTGGAAGAGCAGTCAGTGCTCTTAACCTCTGAGCCATCTCTCCAGCCCAGCCCTGATGATTATTAAAGCATCTGCAGATCAAAGGAGACTATCCCAGGCACCAGAGTCCAAACATGTATTATCTCATTTTTCTTCTCATTTTAGTATTTATTCTCATATTCAGCTTCCGTTTACAAAACCCTCAGCTGTTCTTTGTAGAATTGGTTGTTTGGATGGGTATGGGTATTTTTGTATGCATGTATGTCTGTGCGCCCTTTGTGTACCCACTGAAGTCAGAAGACGGCATTGGATGCCCTGGAACTGGAGTCACAGATGGTTGTGAACCTCCATGGGAATGTTAGGAGTTGAGCTCAGGTCCTGTGGTAGTGGGAAATTGGCCACCATAATCTCATAGGGAGTGGCACTATGAGGAGGTATGGCTTTGTTGGAGGAGGTGTAATCCTGTGGGATCGGACTTTGAGGTTTCCTGTGCTCAGGATCCCAGGCGGTGTCTCATTGACTTCCTGTTGCCTGCAGGATGTTGGACTGTCAGCTTCAGCACCATGTCTGCCTGCACACCACTATGTACCTGTTACGATGATAATGCACTGAACCCCTGAAACTGTAAGGGAGCCACCCCAATGAAAAGTTTCCTTTGTAAGAGTTGCCACGGTCATGGCATCTCTTCACAGCAATGAAAAGCCGTAGGATCCGCCCCCTGAAAGAGCGCAGCCAGGACTCTTCACCGCTGAGCCACTTCTCCAGCCCCTGAAGTAATTTCTTCATAAACAGGGAGTGGCAGATTATCTGACTCCTGGAATTTCAGAAAATGACTTTATTTGTTCGTCATTCTGGGTGGAAAGTTGACTACCAAACTTCAGATTAAAATTTCAAAATCAAATGCAAAATTAAGTTTCTTCTCAAACTTGGAAAAATCATGCTTGTGTCTGTAGCAGTTAATTCCCATGAAATCTGACGTCAAGGTGGATCTCACGCCCGTATCTGTATTTGACCCCCTTTTTCTTTCTAGAAGCATGTGTGCATTCCCCTTTAAGTTCTGAGATTCCACCCAGATGCATGTGTGTGTTCTGTCCTCGTCTCCGCTACACTAAGAGGGTCCCTTAAAACCATGCTAAGCCTGGGACCAGTGAGATGGCTCACTGTAAAGGCAATATAAACATGATAACCTCAGTTCAATTCCCAGGACCTGTGGTGGAAAAAGAGAACCAACTCCCTCATGACCTCCATTCATGCACGAGCCATGGCACATGCGTGTCTCCCCTTAACACAAAATAAATAAATAACTGTAACACAAATTATAAAAATAAGCAAATGAAACAAAAACTTTTTTTGCCTTAATGCCAAGATATTAAGAAAACCGTGCTGGATTCACAGCAGCACCACCGGGAGGATGTCAGTTATGTTCTCAAGTGTGGCATAGTGTGTTAGCCTGCCAAGAGTGACAGGATTTGTCCAGTCTGAGATGAAGGGCGCAGCTCCCCTCAGCCTCCACCCACAGCCCCTCCCCACACACAGCCCCAGCCTCTCTGGTTCCATGGGCATCCATTCAGGTGAAGATCTTAATAATGGTGTATGTTATTTGCTTTTTACATACAAAGCAGGGGCTGCTGAGATGGCTCAGTGGCTAAGGGCCATCATTAACCACTCTCGCAGTTGGTCTGGGTTCGAGTCCTCCGCCCACATCAGGCAGCTCTGATGGAGGAGGGTCATCTGTCTATGTGTTACTTTCATTGGTTAATTAAAAAAAAAACTGCCTTGGCTTTTTGATAGGGCAGGATTTAGATAGGTGGAGTAAACCGAACAGAATGCTGGGAGAAAGAAAGCAGAGTCAGGTAGATGCCATGAAGCTCCGGCACAAGATGGACATAGGTTAGAATCTTCCCAGTAAGCTACCACTTCGTGGTGCTACACAGATTACTAGAAACAGATTAATCAAGATGTGAGAATTAGCCAATAAGAGGCTGGAACTAATGGGCCAGGAAGTATTTAAATGAATACAGTTTCTGTGTCATTATTTCCGGGGCTGAGCTAGCCGTGCTGGGCGGTACGAAAAGCAGGCCTGCTCGCCTCATCACTACACAGCTCACAATTGCCTGTAACTCCAGTTCATGGGGGCTCTGATGGCCCCCACCAGCATCTGCACATGTGGTACACATAAAACCACTCATGTAAACATACACATAGAAATAAATGAAAAAATAACCAGTGGTAGTGCATGCCTTTAATCCCAGCACTCAGGAGGCAGAGGCAGGTGAATCTCTGTGAGTTCAAGGCCAGCCTGGTCTACAAAGTGAGTTTTAGGACGGCCAGAGCTGTCCAAAGCACAAAGAGAACCCCCCTGTCTCAAGAAAACAAAAAAATAAATAAAATGAAGAAATAAATCTTTTAAAAAATAGAAATACAATGTATACACCCCCATTTGTGTACATATTTGCCATCTCTTAGAATGCACTGGAGCTCAGGAATCAGCCAGCTTTCCCTTGGCTTGCCCTACAACTGCATCAACATCAGTGATGTTGATGGACATTTTGGTCGTTTTAAATTTGATGTCTATAGTAGTATGAATGTAGTTGGCCCCCATAAGTTCATAAGAAGTGGCACTCTTAGGAGGTGTGGCTTTGCTGGAGTAGGTATGGCCGTGTTGGAGGAAGTGTGTCACTGCAGGAGTAGGCTTTGAGGTTTCCTATGCTCAGGATGCCACCCAGTGTTTCCAGTCGAGTTCCTGTTACCTGCAAGGTGTGGAGCTCTCAGCTCCTTCTCCGCGTCTGCCTGCATGCTGCCATGCTCCCCACCATGACAATAATGGACTAAACCTCTGAAACAACAAGCCAGCTCCAATTAAATGTTTTCCTTTATAAGAGTTTCCATGGCCACAATGCAAACCCTAACTAAGACAATGTCCTACATATGATCTGCAGGAAACACCCCTCTAGTGAATTTATTCAAGGAAGGAGCTCCTAAAATTAGCAGTGCTGGTATAAAACGTGAGATATTTTGTGTTATTATTTTTTATTTTTTGCAGTGCAGTGATCAAATCCAGGGCCTTGCACATGCTAGGCAGGTGCTCTACCACTCAGAGGCACTCCCAGCCTTTTTAGGCATTTAAAAGTTTAACTTTTAGAGGTTAATTTATGCTACAAAATGTTGTATTATATTATATTATATTCTCCAGTAGTGTTATCTGGTTGTCTGATTCCTTATTTATTAATAATACCAGCTTTATCAAATTCATAAAGTTTTGAGTCTGGCCAGGGGTAATGATGTAAGTTTGTCATTCTAGAATTGGGGAAATCAAGGCAGGAGGATTAGGGATTCAAGGTCATCTTCTTCAGCACACAGAGTTCAAGGCTAGCCTGAGCTACTATGATTCTGTTTCAAAACAAAGTGTTGGAGGAAGCCGCTAGTTAGTTCCCAGCTGCTCAGCTCTGAAATAATCACACAGAAATTGTATTATTTAAATCACTGCTTAGCCCATTAGCTCTAGCTTCTTATTGGCTAACTCTTACTTATTAATTTAACCCATCTCCATTAATTTGTGTATCGCCACATGGCAGTGGCTTACCGGCAAAGTTTTGGCATGTCTGACTCTGGCTGCAGCTCCATGGCTTCTCTCTGACTTTGCCCTTCTTTCTTCCAGCATTCAGTTTAGGTTTCCCCACTTACCTCTATTCTACCCTATCAGGTCAAGCCAGTTTTCTTTATTCATTAATGGTAATCACAGCATACAGAGGGGAATCCCATATCACCTCCCCTTTTCTGTTTAAATAAAAAAGGTTTTAACTTTAACATAGTAAAATTACATATAACAAAACAGTTATCAAGCAAGAATTACAGTTACAATATTTATATCTACTTTATCTCTTATCATAACTAAGGAAAACTATATTATTACTATCTATTCTTCAACTTCATCAAAGTCTCCAGAAGGATATAATTTTACCTAAGTAAACAGGAGGTACATTGTAAGCAACTTCCAAAACTCTAGAATTGACAGAGACATCTCACTGCCTGGACAGTCAGTGATTTAACCAATAGAGTGTCTGTGTGATTATTTCGGGTCTAAGCTAGCCAGGCAGTGGGGAACCAACAAGCAGCAGCCTCCCTTCTACTACAACAAAGCAAATGAGCCCATGAGCCCATGATGGTTCAGGCCTTTAAGTCCAGCACTAGAGAGGTTCTTTGTGAGTTTGAGGTCTACAAAACTAGTTCCAGGACATCTAGGGCTACACAGAGGAACCCTGTCTCAGAACCGCCCCCCCCCCAAAAAAGAACAAAAATCAATTTTGACAATTTTTTTTCCTTTAAGTGCTAGACTCTCCCACTGAGCGGAAGTCACAATTCTCAGACTTCAGGGTTTTAATGGGATTTCTTTCTGTATTTGTGGTTTAGTATTGTCTCCTACAATCAGGCCATGGGTGTTTCTCTTCCTTAATTTCCCTCTTGATATTCCTGCCTCCCTGATCTCACTGATCGCAATGGCTGTGTCTGTCTCTTGGGAGAACGTCCTTTTCTGACCTTCATCTCCCTTCTGCCATCTCTGCTGCTGTCCTGGAGTCAGACTTCTGGACTTCCGCCCATGCTTCTTAGCTGCTGGTCTTTTTATTCTCTTTTAAAGATGTCCATCAATGCTATCACCCATTTTACTTGATTCTTAAACATGCTAAATTATTATATTTGAGAATCAAAGAAGTATGTGAAGCTTGATTTTAGTAATTAAAATAAATACAGCTCACGGTTTTAAAAAAAAAAAAGCACTCGCCTTCAATTTTTATTATTTATTCTCACCCCTAAACTTGGTGATGCATGCCTTTAACCCCAGCCCTTGGGAGACAAAGGCAGGCAGGCGGTCTGGTCTACATTTTCAATGTTTTTATCCCTCCCCATTTTGTTTTTGTTTTGTTTTACACTTTTAAAATGTGTGTATGTGTGTGCTCATGTTCCCATGCACACGTGTGGAGGTCAGAGATGGACTTCAGACAGTTCGGTTTCTCCTTCCACTACATGGTTTCTGGGATCAAACTGAAGTCATCAGGCTTGGTTGCAATTTACCCCTGAGCCATCTCTCCAGGTCCCCAGATGTCATCTGCCTTTCCTAGTAAACAGGTGTTCGTATTCCACACCATCTCCTTACCTTAGTGCTGTTTCCTCAGGCCCACTGGGATAGTTTTGTCCTCAAGTTTTTTTTTTTTTTTTTTTTTTTTTTAAATTATTACACCTTTTTCTTTTGTGTGTGTGTCGGGGGAGGGGTGTTCAAGACCCGGTTTCTCCATATAGCACTGTTGGGCTGTCCTGGAACTCGCTCTGTAGACAAGGTGGACCTAGAACTCACAGGGATCCACCTGCCTCTGCCCCCCAAATGCTGGGATTAAAGGCATGCACCACCACCGCCTGGCCAAATTATCCCTCTTTTTCCACATAAATATGTGTCATATCTTAGTGAGTCAACTAGTTCATTAGGGTTGTGTACTTGAACTTTTCCTGGAGTTGATGGTGTTTAACGTCTAGTCTAAAAGAAATTGGAAACACCTTTGATTGGGCCCTGTGAGGGCCTTTGTCCCTGGATTTACTGTTTACTTTGTGTCTCCCCTTGAAAGGACAGAGCCAAGAGAGAAGCAAGATAGAAGTGGGAGATGTTTTCAGGTTCTTAAACCTTTAAAAGGAAAAACTTCCACAGGCACTCAAAGAGATAGGTGAGCTTTGGAAATCAGTTGGCTTCAGGGTATTTTTAAGGAAACCATGTTTTCTTTTCGTGATGGATGGTTCTTCACCCATTTTCCAACACAGCCCACTCCCAAGCTGAACAGCTACATCAGGCCTTTCCAAAAAAAAAAAAAAAATTGTCTGTGGTACATGTAGGATGCCTGTCTTCCGAGGCAGCAAGGAAGCAGCCGTTGAAACCGCAATCCGTGAGTACTGCTGGTCTGTGCTTACTGGAGAGACAAGCGGGCTAAAAGTGCCCCTAAATGGGAGGATGGGTGGGAGAGAAGAGACTCCCTAGGGAGGAAAGAGAACATGAAAAGGAGAGGTTCAGGCTGGCAGGACTCCCAGCTCAGCTGGACACTACCCACCATCGATTGTGGGAACTCTGCTTGGCACAGAATAGATGATATTAGTAAACTCCACGAGCTCACCACCTCTCAGGGTTGTGAAGATAGCTACCCACAAGTCAGAGGTTGGTATTTAATGTGAAGCAGGAGCACAACAGCAAACGGTCCCCACATTTTATCTTTCAGGTTATTTGAGCCACTCTGAAAATGCATCGGGTTTGCAAAGAACAAGGGTCTCATTATGGCCTCACTGTGACTCAGTAGATGTTTTGTGCCTCTTCGGAGCACGAGGCCTACTCCTTTCTCCTTCACCAAATCTAGGCAAGGCCCCTTGTCTATTTGCTAGTGACATGGTTAAGGGCTTTCTAGACAATTGCATTGGCTACTAGTGGCGGATACCTGCAATCCAGCGCTTGGGGAGCATTTCATATCTTCACCACCAGAGGCCGCTGTTTCTCCATGCTCAGGCGAGGAACACAGCCCCTGTCTCTTCAGAAATGCAGTTTGAGAACAGCCTTTAAATCCAAAGGATTCCACAAATTCAGACTCCCTGGTGCCCTCCCCACCTTTCCTTCATTGCAGGATATTGGGAGTGTGGATTCGGAGATTCAGAAGTAGAATTATGAACGGGAATGTGCAATTTTTTTTCCTAGAATTTCTTTTTGTGGTATGGACCTACTCACCTTTTATTTTGGGGGAGGGAGTCCCTTCCTGAAAAAAGCTGGCTTTCAAAGATATGGGTCCTGGGCTGGCAAGATTCCAGTAAGGTCATTATATACTTGCCGTATTAAAAAAAAAAATGTAAGAGACTTTGTCTCAAAATACCGAACAAACAAAAACCCA
Organism: Arvicola amphibius; assembly: GCF_903992535.2. Taxonomy (NCBI): domain Eukaryota; kingdom Metazoa; phylum Chordata; class Mammalia; order Rodentia; family Cricetidae; genus Arvicola; species Arvicola amphibius. The sequence goes on along the minus strand of NC_052049.1, from coordinate 168,975,713 downwards.
CTTTGCTGTCAGATTGGTGCTGCTGTTTTTTTTTTCCAAATTTCATTCATTCATTCATTCGTTCGTTCGTTTGTTTGTTTGTTTGTTTGTTTGAGACAGGGTTTCTCTGTAGCTCCAGAGCCTGTCCTGGAACTAGCTCTTGTAGACCAGGCTGGCCTCGAACTCACAGAGATCCGCCTGCCTCTGCCTCCCGAGTGCTGGGATTAAAGGCGTGCGCCACCACTGTCTGGCGGTGCTGCTGCTTTTATGACGTCGTCTGCCAAAAGATCTTGGGTCAGCAAAGTGCATGTGATGACTGACGAGCTAGGGAAGAGCCGAGCCACCTCCCTGGGACCAGGACTCTCTCACACACACCATTTCTACGTACTGGTGGGACTGGATGTCACAAAGCAGCTAAAGGAATCCTCGCAGAAGGAAGGAGGGAGGGAGGGGCTTTGAGGTGTCCAGAGCTGAAAGAGCCGCCAGTACCTGTGTATGAGATGGGGAAATGCCTAAGTTGTCACTCCCGTGCCTGTCTGGACTCTTAGCGGCATTATGGTATTAAAGCCAGTGACAGCTGTGACACGATGTGACTTCCAAATTCAAACCATCTTTTGAAATGATATCTCCTCTCATTTGTAATAAGGCTTGGGGTCCTAGCAAAGGTCTCCATGCCTTGATAATAACAGCAGCTAGCGACAACAGAGCTTGCTCGGGGCTTCTTAGGAGCACGAGCAAAATCGCGCTGAAGCTGAGGAAGTGTTCGCCACAGCCAGGAAGGCAGGGTCAAGCACCTGGGCAAGTGGATTCTGTGAAGACCGTCGCTAGTGGGGCTCACGCGACTCTAAAACCAGGACCCATAGGGACTTTGGTTCTAATGATGGCTAAAGCCCTTAACCTCAGGTGGGTTTTGTCTGGTTTTGTTCTGCCTCATGAATGTCTGGTACCTGGAAGAAAGACCTAGGAGGAGATGGTGCAGGCTCCTCCGTGTAGTGTGCTGCCCTGTATGGCTCACTGGAGTGGGTCTGCCCTGCTCTGTGGGGCTTTTCTGGCTCCACCCCGGTTTACTGTGTGTCTGCCCTCCCTCTACAATGGAAGGGCCTCCCTTGAAACTGCATTCCTCTGTGGAATTATTTTTCAGGGAGAAAGAATTTAAAAAGTAACCTAGTGGAGTTTGTTCAAATCTTGACAGAGGAAAAGTCCATACTCCAGGGATTTACTGAGAAGAAAAGCAAAGCCACTTTTATCGTCGTTCCCGTCCCCCCCTCCCCCCGCCGCACCCCCCACCCCATCAGGGTCCCTTGGGATGAGTTTCCTCACTGGGATCTCTGAGCGGGACCAGGAGACATGTTGAAGAGCCGGCCTCCCAACTCCAAACTAGTGATTTGGGAAACACTACAAGATAAATGTGAAGACTTTGCAGAGGGAGGGGGTGGTGCATACTTGCCTAGCATGCAGGAAACTCTAGACGAAGCGCCAGCGGTAACTGGGTATAATGGTGTATGCTTGTGATTCCAGCCCTTGGGAAAGACAGGAACAAGAATCAGGAGCTAAAGACTGTACCTGAAATATGTAAAAGAATGAGAGACCCGTGAGATGGCCCTGTGGCTAAAGGCACTTGTTCCAAAGCCTGGTGACCTCAGTTTGATCCTTGGCGCTCACCTGACAGAAGAACCAGCTTCCTAAAGGTGCCCTTTGACCTCTACACAAGGCCATGTCACACACATATGTATGCATACAAAAATAACTCAATGAGTGTAAAAGAAACAAGGAGGGCTGGAAAGATGATGGTTCAGAGGTTAACAGCACTCCCTGGCCTTCCAGAGGTCCTGAGTTCAGTTCCAGCAACCACATGGTGGCTCACAACCATCTGTAATGTGATCTGGTGCCCTCTTCTGGCTTGCAGGGATACACACAGGCAGAATACTGTATGCAAAATAAATAATACATCTTTAAAAGTAAAGAAAGAAAGAATAGAACAAAAAAGAAAACTTGTAAACAGCTTATTATTTGGAGGCTGGCCGATGGCTCAGCAGTTAAGAGCACTGCTCTTCCAGAGGACCCAGGTTCAATTCCCAGCACCCTCAGGGTGGTTCAAAACCATCTGTAACTCCATTCCTGGGTCTCTGATGACACCAGGCACACACATAGTGCACAGACATACATGTAGACAAAACACCAATACACATAAAATAACTTTTCACAAGACCTTATCATCTCATTTTTTTTTCTTATGGAATAGGTAGGGCCTGGTAGTTTTCTGTTCATTCTAAACACAAGAATAGGGTGAGGCTCAGCAGAGGCCAGCCACCCACCTGAGTAGGAAAGGCAAGATCAGGTGGGGGGGGGGCTTGCAGATGGGGACTGGGCCTTTTTATGAGACTGGGCTGTTTAGTTCCATGCAGCCTCTGGACACACAGAGGTCTGAGGGTTGACACAGAGAGGGCTCTGGCTGGAAGTATTACTAAGGCAAAGGGGCCAAATTTTCAGGACTAATTCTTCTCTGAAACCAGACCCTTGCCTAGGGAGTTTTCGGCCACATGCGTCTTCAGAAAGTGACTTCGGAACACAGGCTTACAGGCCAGCTGATCTAGACACACGGCCAGCAGAGACTGTGGAAATTCCCTAGCAAAACACAGGTATGGGGACATAGTCGCTTTCCGGTATGAATGAAGATTCTAGAGTAGAGGCAAGAAAGAGTTCCCCCTCTTCTGGAAGAACCTTCTCTGCCCCTGTATTTCCCAGGACTCCACTACAATCCTTCCTAGAACCCCCCCCACACACACACACACATAGTGTGCTCCAGATGGGCTCCAACACCATCTCTGCACCTCACCTGTCCCTGGACCGGCCTCTGTCTCGTCATTTACCACACCATCACCTCCAAGAAATACCGGGTCTCTCAGGAGTAGGGTCCAAGTTTGATAAATATTTGTGAAATGGATCAACTCGTCCCTGGGGCTTCTTGTGAGTCTGACTCCATCACTAGCACATTAAGCATCCTCATGTCCCCTCCCCCAACACACTGAAACATGGCCTAGCTCTGTCTCTTTGATGACCTGCCAGGGCTTCATGGCTTCCTGTCATCCTGTCTCTGTGCCACCTGTAGACATGGTGAGTAAGACCTATGCCAGCTAAGAAAGGGCCGCTTTATCTTCCTGCTTGTCGAGGCTCAGAAAACAACCACACGAGGTAAGCTGGCCATCAAACTCAACCCTGAACCCAGCACCCCTAAAGCTGAAATGTTGGCCAATGAGAGCTTGGCTCCCGCTTCCTTGACTTTTCCTGGTAAGCACCTCCTGCATGGTGAGCAATGCAAGTTCCCGGCTGTCTTATTTACACTGCTGATTCCCCAGGTAGCTCAGCAGCTATGTTGGCAGATAACCATGCCTGTGCTTCTATGCAAACATGGAAGCATGGTTCATCTGTAGCTCCTTTCCCCCACAAGCTGGGAGAATGGGGAAGAGTCCCTGCATTGCCCCATTGCTCAACATCTCTGCTGACCAGGACTGTGGACTGGTTCCTCCATGAGGAATAGGTGAGCCTGACAAATCCTCCTTTAAATTGAACTTTCACTGCCTAATCCTGGCTTTAGGCTCTTTTTTGTTTGTTTCGTTTTGTTTGTTTTTCGATCCAGGGTTTCTCTGTGTAGCTTTGGAGTTTGGAGCCTGTCCTATCCCGGAACTCACTTTGTAGACCAGGCTGGCCTCAAACTCACAGACATCCATACGCCTCTGCCTCCCGATTGCTGGGATTAAAGGTGTGTGCCACCACTGCCCGGCAGCTTTAGCTTTTAAAAAGAGAATCCTTTGCTTATTTCTTTGAGCAGCATTTAGAGATGGTGCAGTTGTATGCTCCTGTTGGTGTGCTTTTGGCAAGGATGAAGCTACCTTCTTAAGGCCACAATTTTCACCCCTCCCAGCGATCCTAACTGTATAGATGTATGGGATCTACTCATTGTGTCCAGTGCCACCAATAAGCAGGACCAACGACATCTTCTTCCCCCACGACCTCACTGGAGTCTCAAAAAAGTCACTCTGTGGACTGGAGAGATGGCTCAGCAGTTAAGAGCATTGCCTGCCCTTCCAAAGGTCCTGAGTTCAATTCCCAGCAACTACAGGGTGGCTCATAACCATCTGTAATGGGGTCTGGTGCCCTCTTCTGGCCTGCAGGCATACACACAAATAGAATATTGAATACATAATAAATAAATATTTTTTTAAAAAAGTCACTCTGTGGGCAATGAATAACAGGGCCAAGGTAAGGCCTGCCACTCTCTCATCTGGGTTACCAGCCTAGAAAGTACCTACAGGAAAGTGGCGCACTGGGTGGTGATTCCTCCTGAGAGGAGGCAGGGGTGGCGTATGGGAGGCAGGTGTCAGGATGTTAGACAAGGCCAATGAGAGCTTGGCTCCTGCTTCCTCAACTTTTCCTGGTAAGCACCTTCTCTGCAGTCGAGGCTGCAAACATTAAAGTGGAGCTGTAGACGGAAGTCATGTCTGGAATTTGGAAGGTGGTGGTGGTGGATGCTCCAATCCAAACTGTGAACAGAGAACCCAAGGGAGCCGTACCAGCCCCTGCCGCCAGGGGGCGTCCGCACAAATTGGGGCCAGGCTTCCCTGCTGAGCACGATGGGCTGAGGGGAGGCGGGGCAGAAGCCTGAACTGCGATCTGGCCGCTGCTTGAGGAATGCGGCCTTTGGCTCGTCCCAGCATTCCGGCTGGCGCAGGAATGTGAACAGGGTGTTCACTGGGCGCCCTGGATGCACAAGCTGGTCCTCCTCCCTCGGCTGAACACCAAGCAGACCTGGTCAGCCACCCTACTGAGCCGGCAGAATACAGTGGTTCTGTCCATCCAGGTGGAGGAGGACAACCTGGGGGTGTCAGGGTATGGGGACCTGGCCCTAGGACCCTGCAGGAAGTGTTGAGGGCACTTATGGTTTAGGGAAAACCCAGAACAATACATTTGGACATTTGGGGAAAAGGCCATTCCATGGAAGGAGGCATAGGATTTGCCACCAACCTCAAGGGACAGAGACTCAAATCCTCAGACTTGCTCACTTTGGGAGACCTGCTGTGTAAGGCACAACCTGGGACGGGAAGAGGGAAGACAGGTGACCCAGTGTGGGATTAGATGCTCCCAGGCCAAGCAAAGTGACTGAGTAGCCAAGAGTCCGAGTCTAATTCATACCACAAATATTAACTGAGCTTCTGCTCTGGGCCAGATCCTGAGCTCAGTTCTGGGGACACAGAGGTAGAAGCATCTGCTATCCCCAGAAACCGTGACATTCTTATTCTAAAATCAATCTTTTACCCACTGAGTGCCCGTGTGCGTGTGCTCGTACGTGCGTGTGCTCGTACGTGTGTGCATGTGTGTGTGCATGTGTGCATGTTCAGAAACACAGGCATAGCCAAGATTGGGAGCCAAGATCCAGGCAGGATTTCCTAGGAGACCCTGGACAGCCACCTGAAAGACCAGTGCGTTTGTGTTTTAGACCAAGGGACTCTTGTTTGTGGGGGTGGGGAAGCATGTGGACTGAGTGGTCACCCAATGCTCAGCTGAATTGCGGTGAAGATGGAGTGTTCTCTCCGCCAGCCCCACGGTGTTGATCGGTTTATGGAGCCCTCACTCTGCATGAGGACTGGGGCTCAGTACTCTGCTTGGGGGTTGTGGATACCCTCTGAGCATGGCACCAGCACTTGTAGGTGCTCAGCAAACACCCGCCAGTGTTTCAAGACCTTGCCTGATTAAACAGTTCAGTTGGGTTCCCTTCAAGGTAGCAGTTACTGCCTCAGAAAAGTCAGGCTGGGGTGGGTCTGATCTCTCAGGTGAGTGGGGGGAGGGTGTTTTGTTTGGACCTTCCTGGCTTGGGCAGGGATGTGTAGAAGAGGAGACTGGTGTGGCCCGGTTACCACAGAGGTCCTAGAAGGCACGCAGGGCACCTGGTGTGACTGATGGGAAGTTCTAGAAAGGAAAAGGGCCTGGCTTGGAGGTAGTGTGAAGGATGGTTCATGGGCTGGGGACAGGATGCATGAGGCAATGTGCACTGGGGCCAGGAAGGCTGGCTGCGGGCAGTCGTCCAGGAAAGGAGTGGGCAGGAGACAGGGGCAAGAGGCAGTGCTGGGAGAACTGAGGAGGGACAGAGGAAGCCAATGAGATCAGTGATCTCAGGGACCTGGCTGCAAGGTGGGGCCAGGCCTCCAAAGGCATTCTTCCGTCTCCACCTGGTGGAATGGACCTGAGTTACAGGGTCCCCAGAGGACTGTGGCTTTTGTGTGTTGCAGCTGTAACCGAGTGACCAAAAGGCAATGTTTACATCCGACATTCCTTGTAGGACCTCCTCCCAGGAATGCATGGGGACCTTAAAATCCTGCCTTCAGAGGAAAAGTTGAAGGCCTTGGAAAGGCGCCTCCAGCATTGTTCCTCTGCAAACACAGGAAGATGGGTTTCCTTTAGCTCTGCGATGCTCAGTCTGACCCCTCCCCCAGCCTGGGAGGGGGAGCACAGAAGAGTAGGTGGTCATGGAAAATAAACTCCCACCTCTGCCCTGCTGACTTATTTCATGTTCTTAGAATTTCCTCTCTTGGAGTCTGGCTTTGTTATTTTAAAATTCCACGTGTCAGTGGGTTGCAGATGGGAAAATCCCTTACTGTTCTGGCCGTGAGGAGGTGGGTCCTCCACACTGGGAACTCAGGATTAACGCCCAGGAAGAGAAGTAGCCTGGCTAACAGACCCCTGTCTCTGAGTGAGCTCCTGAGTCATCCTCTTGGGGAGGACCTCAGGCTGGGTGTGTGCGCCTCTGCATGAGCCTGTGCCAGTCCCACCGTGGGGACGTGGCAGGGTTTTGGTGCCAACTGTCTGGGCCTTGTTCAGACCAGAGCAGTCGTGATGACTCCATTTGGGGAATGGTGGAGACACGCAAAAGGGTCTCTAGATGGGCCTAGGGGATGCTTAAGTTGAACAGACGTCCCTGTCTGTCCGTGCTCACTGTATGACCCAGGCTATGGTCTTTTCTGGGTTGTCCACTGTGGCTTCTTCTCCTCTCCCTTCTCTCCCCATCCGTGGTCACTCCTCATGAGATGTGTGCCAAGATCTGCCTACATAAGGACTCATGCAGTGTCCAAGGCCTGCCTTCGCCAGTTCATCCATTCGCTGGCCCCACAGATATTACAGGGTGCAGATGAAGTGTAAAGCAGAGTGAGTGCTGGGTGCTGGCAGCAGAGACATACTGCCCAGACTGAAAACAAGCCAAGTACCCTAACAGTGAGGGGTATGAAGTCTGGAAGGTAGATCTAGTGGAAGCCGTACTTTCTTGGTGTCTTTCCTTTGTGACCCTTGACCTCCATGGCGTCACCCCTTCCCTCCTCCAGGCCTTTACCAAGCAGACGTGGGTAGGTGTGCACTTGTCTGGGCCCTTGTTGAAGGATAGGTGGGCTTCTGAGTGACCAGAGATGGAGGATGTCCAGATAGAATTGTTTTTTTGCTTTTGTTTTTGTTTTTTCAAGACAGCGTTTCTATGTGTAACCCTGGGAACTCACCTTGTAGACCAGGTTGCATCTGTCTCCCAAGTGCTGGGACTAAATGTATGCATTACTATCACCCGACTAGAAAGTATTTCTTTTTTTTTTTTAAAGATTTATTTATTATGTATACAACATTCTGCCTCCATTTATGCCCGCAAGCCAGAAGAGGTCACCAGATCTCATTACAGATGGTTGTGAGCCACCATGTGGTTGCTGGGAATTGAACTCAGTACCTCTGGAAGAACATCCAGTGCTCTTAACCACTGAGCCATCTCTCCATCCCTAGAAAGTATTTCTAATGTATTTTTCTCTCTGGGACATGCCCCCCAGATTAGCATCAATCGTAACAGTTCCTCAAGCCGCCAATGACATAGGACCAGGTACACAGAGGCGTAGAATTATCAAAAACAAACAAACAAAACCTTCATATTTAAAGTAGTTCATTTATTCATTTAATTTTGGGACAGGGTCTCATGTAGCCCAGGCTGATCTCAAACTCGGGCTTCTCCTGAGGGCTGGGATTACAGGCATAAACCATGGCTCCCATCATCTGCAGTGGGATTAAACCCAGGGCATCACGTACATCAGACAAGCATCCTACCAGCTGAACTACATCCCTAGGGCTGGACAAACCCTCATGTTTATCATCTCATGTTTAAAAAAATAAAACCCACCGGGGCAGACCCAGGAGGAGTGGCTCAGCGGAAGATCCCATCTCAAACAAAAACATTTGCTAATAGTAAACAAAATATCAAAATTTTAGCTGTTAGAGGGCTCATACTTTTAATCCCAGCACTCAGGAGGCAGAGGCAGGTGGATCTCTGAGTTCAAGGCCAGCCTGGCCTACAGAATAAATTCCAGGACAGCCAGGGCTGTACAGAGAAACCCTGTTTCAAAACAACAAGAGAGAGGCCAAGTGGTGGTGGTGGCACATGCCTTTAATCCCAGTACTCGGGAGGCAGAAGGAGGCAGATCTCTGTGAGTTCAAGGTCAGCCTGGTCTACAGAGCTAGTTCCAGGACGGTTAGGACAGAGAAACCCTGTCTTGAAAAACCAAAGTATTAATAATAATGATAATAATAATAATAATAATAATAATAATAATAATAGCGAGAGAGAACTGTAGCTCAGCATGTCACTCTTCAGAGCAGAAATACTTTAGACTTGTTCAGACCTGAAGTCCGAGACCTCATTAGACACCTCAAGTCCCATACTGGGGACAGGACCACACACCACTGCAGAGCAGACAATGAGGCTGGAGAACTCAAAGAAGAGCTGGGCCTGGAATGCAGGCCTGCCCTGAGGTTCCGAATGCTGCACAAACAGGCCCAGAATGTACCTTGTAGCTGGTGGCGGCCATGCCTTCTCAATTTCTTTCCTTTGTGGCCCCTGCCCTCCAGTGATGCCTTCCCCAGATGCCTTTTACAGAGCAGACCTCAGGTAGATGTGCGGCTAGGGAGGGAGGTAGTCCAGTTAGAAAGTATTTCCAATGTTGTTTTGTTTTTCTTCTGGCATTGACACGCCCACTAGATTGGCATGAATCACTGTAATTCCCTAAAGCGCCCATCTGCCTGGAAATGCCTAGTGGTATTTCCCACAGTCCAGAGCCACCAACCCTGCAAGGCAGTATTTGGCTTAGCTATGCCCAACCCAGCCACAAACCTCTCAATCTAGGGAGGTCACAGAGGAGCAGCCAGAGGCTGAGATTCAGAGATTTTGATCACCTGGTTTGTGAGCTGAAATCCTTCCCCAGTGGGTGCTCTGTGTGTGCAGTAGAGAGGTTCTATCCTGAGAGGTGGGTTGCGAGGCTCAGCTCCCCCCAGCAGTGTGAGCTCTCTCCTGTCTCTGGATTGTCGAGAGAAAAGGGTATCCTTGGCTCTGGTTGCGAGTGCAGAAGATAACACACGAAGACAGCCTTGCAGCTAACTGCAGCGCTGCAGGAACTGCTGTGTAGTAGAAGGTTCTAGAGAGATGCGTTTAAAGGAAGGTGCAATCCTCTTCTCCACTCTTTCTCTCCCACGCTGCCTGTGATGCAGTTGCTGTAATAGCTGGAGTTCTGGGAACCTTCTTGGACCGCAAAGACAGGGTAGGGAGAAGCCTTGGCAGACACTGGCACTTTGAAAGAAAAGAGAAAAACATTTAACTGCATGAAAACTTAAACTCTTCATGGGAAAAGATAGCACAAAGACAACGAATGAACAGATTTAGAAAGTATTTGCAAATCAGAGAAAATGTCCCCCAAAACTTCTAAAATTGATGAATATGTAAGCGCGAATATCTGAAAACTGGGAGAAACAAATGACTCAGTAGAAATACTGGCAACTGATACAGGAGCCGTTCAGAGAGCCAAAAATTATGAGAAACTACTGGTACTAACATGATTAAACCAACACGGAAAAAAAATGCTGGGCACAGAGTCTCCCACCTGGCTCCTGTAAGAGCACTCCTGGCTCTTGGTAAGCTAAGCCAGGAGAACCAGGCTCACTCTCGGCTGTGGAGCAAGTCCAGGGGAACGGTGTCTACATGGTGTAACTAACTAACCAAATAGAATGAAAACAATGACAATTAGGGCCCACAGGATGGCTCAGCAGGCAAAGGCGCTTGCTACTGAGCCTGGGGATCTGCGTTCAATTCCAGAGACCCAATCAATGTAAGGAGAGAATTGACTCAGAGTCCTCCACAGGCATGCCACGGCAAGTGCACACCACACACATTCCACGTATGCACAGAAAATAAATAAAAAGTAATAATTTTTAAAAGAAAAAGAAATGCAATACTTACTGCTATTACTACTAATGCACCTGCAGATGAAAGGTGCTCAGATGCAATGCTCATGGAAATGACAGTTTTAGACCCTTCAAAAGCCACTCAGGGACTGGAGAGATGGCTCAGTGGGCAAGAGCACCAGCTGTTCTTCCAGAGGACCCTGGTTCAATTCCCAGCAACTACATGGCAGCTCACAATTGTCTGTAACTCCAGTTCCAGAGGACCCAACACTCTCACACAGACATAAATGCAAGCAAAACACCAGTGCATATGGATTTAAATAAAGTTTTTTAAAGCCACTCAGTTAAAATTATTATGTAAAATGAATGGCTTATAGGGTTAGAGAGATGGTTCAGAGATTAAGGGCACATACTCCTCCTGTAGAGGACCTGAGTTCAACTCCTAACAGAATTCACAGCTGCTTGAGGATCCAGCTCCAGGGGATCCGATGCCATCTTCTAGCTTCCTAAGGATTACACTTGAGTGCACATACCCCTACACACACACACACACACATACACACACACACACACACACACACACACACACACAAAAATAAACCTTTAAAACCGATGGCTTACTTAAATACTATGCAATACTCTTTGGAAAAAAAAAGAACAAATTCATCACTAGCTTAATTCTTTCATTAGACTTTAAATTGTATTTGTTTGTTTATATGTGTGTGTGGATTTTTTGCTGGCATATATATTTGTGTGCCTGGCATCCATGAAGGCCAGGAAGGGCATCGGATCCCCTGGAACTGGGGTTACAGGTGGTAGTGAACTGGTCAGTAGGTGCTGGAACTCAAACCCAGGTCCTCTAGAAAAGCAGCCAGTGCCCTTAACCGCTGAACAATCTCTGCAGCCTTCTTCCATTCTTTATAATGATGCTGGCAGTTTCTTCTTCTAAAAATACTTGTTTGCTGTGTGTGCATTTGTACAGGAGCCCGTGGAGGTCAGAAGGGGTGTCAGAACCCCTGGAACTTGAGTTACAGATGTTTGTGAGTCACAGTGTGGGTGCAGGGAGCTGAACCTTGTCCTCCAAAACCAGGAAATAAGTACCTTAACCTCTTCTTTTTCTTCTTCCTCTTCTTCTCCTCTTCCTTCTTCTTCTTGAAACAGGCTTCACTGTGTAACTCTTGGCTGTCCTGGACCTCCCTCAGTAGACCACACTGGCCTTGAACTCAGACATCCACCCTCATTACCTTCTGAGCACTGGGATTAAAGATGTGAGCACCATGCTGGGCCTACATATCATTCTTGTTTTGTTTTTGTTTTTCAAGACAGGGCTTCCCTGTATAGCCCTGGCTATACTAGAATTTGCTTTGTAGACCAGGCTGGCCTCAAACTCAGAGCTCTGCCTGCCTCTGCCTCCAAATGCTGGAGCGAAAGGCATGCACTATTATGCCCAGCTGCATATCATTCTTAAACAGGGATTCATGGTAATTTCATAGCTTATGAATGGATGTCACTTTGTTTTCAGTTTTTGGACACTGTGAATAATACAGCAACAATACTCCATTCCCCATCAATATTGGTACAGCATTATTGTAGTATTGTCAAACATTGATTTAAAACTGTGTGTAAGCCAGGTGGCGGTACACACCTTTAATCCCAGCACTTGGGAGGAGAGGCAGGCAGATCTCTGTGAGTTTGAGGCCAGCCTGGTCTACACAGTGAGTTACAGGACAGCCAAGACTGTTGCACAAAGAAACACTGTCTGTACTTTATAACAATCTATGTATATGTGTGTTTTATTGGTTTGAGTTCCCCAAGAATCAGCCTCCAAGCTGGTAATTGAGTTTGCAAGGGATTTATTGATGAAACTTTCTGTGAATGAATAACGGGCAGGTTCATTCTTGAGCCTTTAATAAATTTAGACATATAACTGTGTATGTGTATTTGCATATAAATGTATGTATGTGCATATATACATGAGTATGTAGGTACAGACAGTCTTGTGGCAACATGGAATATACATATGTGTGTATCAGTAGTACATGCACAGATTTGCATAAGTATATACATTCATATATATTTGCAAGCAGAGATGTAGAGACAAATATGGAAGGATACATGTGTACTTTACAAATATGGAAGGAAGCCGGGCGGTGGTGGCGCACGCCTTTAATCCCAGCACTCGGGAGGCAGAGGCAGGCGGATCTCTGTGAGTTCGAGGCCAGCCTGGTCTACAAGAGCTAGTTCCAGGCCAGGCTCTAAAAAAGCTGCAGAGAAACCCTGTCTCGAAAAACAAAAAAACAAACAAAAAAAAAAAAACAAATATGGAAGGATACACATGTGCTCTACAAGGACCCCTACAGAAGAAGAATATACTGTACAGAATGCTATACATCCCAGGCCGTCACATTCAACCCCTATCTGGATCCTCTCAGTTTCAGTATAAAGAATTCCTTCCATTATTTCGTGTGACCATGCCTGTAATCTCAGCTACCCAGAAGGCTGAGGCAGGAGAATGGCTTGAACTCAGGAATTTAGGGTCAACCTGGTCAAATTAGCAAGACCATCTCTTTGAAAATAAAATAAAGGAACTGGAGAGATGGCTCAGCAGTTAAAAGCACTTGCTGCTCTTGCAGAGGACCCAGGTTCGGCTCCCAGCACCCATGTGGAGGCTTACATCTGTAACTTCAGTTCCAGGGGATCCTCTTCTGGTCTCCAGGGCACTAGGTACCCACATGATAAATATACACACATGTAAGCAAAAACTCATACACATGAAATAAAAATAATAAATCTTTAAAAAAACTCAAATAAAAATATTTTTAAAAAATCAGTCTGAGTCGGGCAGTGGTAGCGAACACCTTTAATCCCAGCACTTGGGAGGCAGAGGCAGAGGGATCTCTGTGAGTTCGAGGCCAGCCTGGTCTGCACAGTGAGTTCAGGACGGGCTCCAGAGCTACAGAGAAATCTTGTCTTGAAAAAACAAAAACAAAAAGTCAGTCTGGGGCTTACCCCAGCCTTTCCTCATCGGTTCGCTTTTGTGACGTCTTTGATTCTTTTTGGCCTTGAGATGGCCGCTTCTAGGACAGAATGCTGCCTCTCCTCCTCTCACTAGGAGCTTGCCCCACATTGCTGGGTACTTTAAACTCTTTTCGCATGTTCTTTGGTTCTGGGACCTAGTGCCTTTACCCTGGGTCTCTCCTGTGAAATACGATGAGAAGCTGTCACGTGGGGTGATTTTCGACCCTCGGTGGGAAAAAGTGTAGAGGAGGAAGCTTATGGGGGGCCTGAGTCACCCTCATTATCTACACTTTTCTAGGGAGGCGACCACATTGCGGTGCCCAGGACAGCACTGTGACTCAGAGGTGAGGCTCGCGTCCCACCTGGCCTCACCCTCGAGTCCTACTTCACAAGTCCAAGTTCCCAGGCAGCCGACCCCGCCCAGCACGGGCAGAGGGCGGGACCTTAGTCACTTGCACAGAGGGTTTAAATCTGATTTCTTTCTTTTTGAAAGTATTCATATGCTCTTTAAAACAGTAGACTGCAATACTTGGAAAACTTTTCCTCCCAATCCACAGCCACTGAGCTCCTTCACAGAGGTAGCCTGGGCTAGTCTGTCCAGCGTGCTTGCAGGGATATTTTAATACCAAGAAGAAAAAAAAAAAGATAAATCAGGTTATAGGTCCATAATCCTTTATCTGAAAACCGCAGGAGCAGTGTAGTTTGGAATTTGGAATTAAGGAATGAAGGAAGGCAATGTTCAGTGGCTTGTGATGAAACTATTATTTCTGTGCCCAAAAGATAAATTGATAATCAGTCTTCTGTCACTCAAATTTAGTTTTTGCTACGAAACATGCTGTGCCTTTTTTTTTAATTAGCGGTTTTTGAATTCTGTAATTATAGATAAGAGAATGTCATGTACTTGGGTCTGTATTACCTTGCTTTTTATTTATTATTGTGATGTCTGTTACCTTTCTGGTACTGAGGCTTAAACCCAGGGCCTTGCACATGCTAAGCAAACGCCCTACCCCGTGCTGCATTTGCAGATCTTATTTTTTGAGCTGGGGTCTCCTGTAGCCCCGGTTGGGCCTTGAACTCCTGCTTCTAAATTTCAAGATTACAGGCATGTGCCACTATTCCCCAGTCTCCTCCCTACTTACAGACATCTAAAGTCATGAGTGTGCTGTGCTTGCTGAGCAGAAATAAAAACTCCATTCATCATTTCTCATTATCTATAGAGTTTGTTGTTTTACACCCACAAGAATTAATTTAGCTGTTTGTGGTCATTTGGATTGGTTCCAGTTTTCTGCCCAGTTGCCTCAGCACTTCAGCGAATGACACCGAATGCCGCTCAGCCCATGTGCAAGGGTGTCTGTAGGGTAGATTTCTAGCAGGAAAATTGCTGGTGCAATTAATAATAAGGATCATTAACATTTGCATAGTATTTTCTGAGAGCTGGGACTTGCCGCGATTAATGCATCATAATGCTTGAAAACAGCTTGAAGGCCAGGTATGTGAACTCACGCTATTTTACAGATGAGAAGAATCCAGGCACAGGGAAGTGAAATGACCGGCATAGCTGGGACTCAAACCAAGGTGTCTGACTCCAGCTCGCCTTCTTAATTATCACATTCCTCTGCCTTTTGAAGACCGTGGGAATTTGAAACCTAGGGAGAGGTTGCCAAATCCTCTTCCACATAGCTCTGTCAAGTCACACCCCCACCCCAGCCTCTGTGCCCGTTTCCCTGGTGATGCCGAGCCAGATCAAACCTTTTGATCCTTGCCAATCTGATAGGTGATGACCGAATCTTGCAGTAGCTTTAACTTGGATTTCTTTGGCTGTGAGTCAGACCGAGCATCTTGTCATCTGAGAGTCAGAGCTGCCTTTCTTCTAAGCTACATTTGCTCATTTGCATTAGACTTTTTTTTCAACTCTCCCATCAAGATTGCTTGAAATGTCGAAATGCCCTAACGTGTAAATCAGCCAGGAAATACAATGTAGGAGGTAGCCCAGCGGGTGACAGTGTGTTAAGAGGCCACACCACAGTACCTACCCCAAAGAGAACAGATGTCTTCACTGGACAGGCAAATGCCTGTCTACTGGTGGCAATGGAAGGCGGTAGGCCTGGGTCCTAAGTGACAGTAGACCTCAGAGGGCGGCGCTCACTGCTCCATCTCCTGGTGGCAATGGCTTTAAAGGACGTAGGCCTAGAGAAGGGAGCAGCCACTCCACTGGAGAGAAGGTGACTGATGAATCATTCTACTTATTTTGTGTGACAAACCCAGACTATGTCTGATATGTTCAGAGCCACTGTTTCTCTGGCCTAGCTGAATATTGTAATTGCCAGGATGTTAAAAAAAAAAAATAACTGCTCCCACCTAGGAGGAGTTGGGCTATATTGGTTGTGGTGCGGCATGGATACCGCCATCTTTAAAAGCTTCCCAGATGGTGGGGCTGAGGACCTCTGCTAGACAGGAAGTTCATACTCTAGAGAGGCCCTGTCTCCCTTCAACCCTCTAGCGCTCACACCTGCTAGGTGCCCGCACTTCTGAGACGTGCCTCTCATTCCTCCTCCTGGGCGATGGCCACTCCAGGGGCGGAGTCAGGACGTCTCTTATCCCATTCGCACACCTGGCCTCAAGTTCCCGGGAGCGGTTCTCTGCCCGGTTCACATTCAGACAAACGTGGGACTGCAGGCAGTTTTGTTGTACTTCCGCCCTTGGCTCCTCCCTTAGGCAGATTTCACAAAGCTCCGTGGGCCAAGGCCTTTGTGGCGTGGCGTGCTCAGTCACTCACGCCAGCCGGATGGGGGACCTGCGCGCTGGCCAGAGGCAGTACCAGGAAGGAATTCTTCTGCCTTTGCATTTCCTGGCATTGCCTTCTGAGGCTGCCTGGACTACTGAGTGGTCTCAGGAATGCTGCCTTCTCAGTTGAGGGAATTCAATAGGCGTGGTTTTTGGCCAGCAACCGCTGTGGCCAGCAAGGGAACAGGGCATCAGTGACAGGTTTGAGCTTACCTCCCTCTCCAGCAGGGTGGATGGTCACGGAGTCAGCTGCTGGAAAGAAGACACAGGATGTAGAATTTCCTGATGAGAACGATAGCTCTACCCGGGGCTTATGGTCAAGATAGGCAATAAAATGTTTTGACCCTAGGACTTTCTTACTTGGTTATTTATTTTTTTAAAAAGGTTATTGTAGGCTTCCTATGACCCGGTAAATAGTAACTCCACTCTCATGAGCCTACACTAATTGGATTCAGTGGGTTATTAAAAAAAAAAAAAAAAAAAAAAAAAAAAAGAGCCGGGCGGTGGTGGCGCACGCCTTTAATCCCAGCACTCGGGAGGCAGAGGCAGGCGGATCTCTGTGAGTTCGAGACCAGCCTGGTCTACAAGAGCTAGCTCCAGGACAGGCTCTAAAGCTGCAGAGAAACCCTGTCTCAAAAAAACAAACAAAAAAAAAAAAAAAAAAGAGATATGAAGTTGGGAAGGTTTGTGGCGGGAGGTAGGGAAAGACGGGTGGTAGTTCACGCCTTTCATCCCAGAACTTGGGAGGCAGAAGCAGGCGGATCTCACTGAAAAGTTTTTGCACCCCGATAAGCCTCTCCACCAACACAACAATCCAAATCAGACCAAATCAAACCAACAGAATCAGAAAAAACCCAGGTTGAATGGATACAACACTCCCTGATGGTTTTCTATCCCCTTAGAGAGGATATGGGAAAGGAAGACCAGAAAAACCAAGTGTCTGTTTTCTGGGAAATAGTTTAAATACCCCGTGGTAGTGGTCTTGATCTTTAGGGGAGAGGTCATCATTTGGCAGACTTTCTGCGATGCAGCAGGGTTTGGAGAGAGAGATGGGGGAGGGGGCTTGGGGTTGAACGTCCACTGGAACATCCCGGACTCTGGTTATAAGGACACCAGGGGCTGGGGTGAAGCTTTCGGCAGAACACTGTGTGAGTTCTGGTCTACAGAGTGAGTTCCAGGACAGCCTGAACAGTTACACAGAGAAACCCTGAGAAACCCTGTCTCATGTTTAAAAGAGGAAAAAAAGGAAAGGAAGGAAGGAAGGAAAGAAAGAAAGAAAGAAAGAAAGAAAGAAAGAAAGAAAGAAAGAAAGAAAGAAAGAAAGGGAAAAAAGGAAAAAAGAAAAATGTCAACAGCAGTATACCTCCCTCCCCAAAAAACAAACAAAACAAAACAATAAAAAGCGCAGAAATCCCAGTCAAGTATGGTGCTGCATGACCATAATCTTAGCACATGAGAAATGAAAGCTGGGAGTATCAAAAGGTCAGGGTTATTCTCTTCACAGAGAGTTTGAGGCCAGCCTGGGCTACCAGAGGAGAAGGAGAGGAGGAGAAAGCTAATGGCCATCCCAGTGGCTATGGACCAAGCTTTTCTCACTGATTCTTCCTTAGACTGTGAAACCAACTATGCTTGTTTGGGGGTGTTTCTCTGGACAGGAGCTAGATAAGTGATCTGGGAAAACACTCAGGCCTGGGCTTGCATGAGCCATGCAGTGACTCTCACAGATAGACCCTCTAGAGACTCCCAACTATCCTGCCTTCTTAGAAAAACTATCTCTTGTGTCCCGTCTCCAAACCCATCCAAGGAGGCATGCCGAGGCCGTGGCTCATCTTCCTTAGTTCCCCAGAGGCCTCTGCTCGGTCTTTTCTGTGGCTTCGCAGCTCTTCAGCTATGCTAAGAATGTGAGCCATTTCCCATGAGGCTGGCAGCCATGAAGCAATTCGGAGCCCAACCTCCCCAAATATCTGCTTTGCAAACACATAAAGCGGAGAGGCATCCTGAAAATGTGATCTTCGGCCCATCACCTTAGGCGTCTGTGCTGCTCTGTTTGTCTGCCCTGAAGGGCTTCTGCTTTCAGAAAGCAGAACTTTCCAGAAGGGGGCTTTCTCAAGAGAACGGCCATCAAGCTATTCCTGCCCATGGCAGGAAGCTTGCTCCCAGCTCAGTGCTGAGATCGTGACTGACTTGGGGAGGCTTGGGTGCTCTTTGATTCTTTGGGTGCAGGGCCATGTCACCATCAGCCTGAGCAGCCGGAGCAGCCCAAGCAGGACCTGCAGAGGGGAGGGCAGGGAGAAGCAGAGGATTGAGGGCCTTCCTGGGCAGTCTAGGGTGCCTTGTTGTGCTGCGGCAGGACCTGTCGGGTTCCAAAGACCTACATAACCTTCCAGACAGGGCAGGTGAGGAGCCCTGCTTCCCAGGCCAGGGAAGGCTTGGGTGGAGACAATTTACAATGTTGAGACATTGCATGTTCACTGATGGCTGAGTGAATCATACATCTACAGGGTGGATTTGTATGTAAAAGTAATTTGATTTTTATTTTTTAGTTGAGACAGGGACTCACTCTACAGCCCCAGATGGCCAGGCATTCTTTGTAGAACATGCTCACTGAGGACTTGTGACGGATCCTCCGGCCTCTAGGTCTGGAATGCTGGAATTACAGGCATGCAT
The DNA here is from genome assembly GCF_903992535.2 of Arvicola amphibius. Taxonomy (NCBI): domain Eukaryota; kingdom Metazoa; phylum Chordata; class Mammalia; order Rodentia; family Cricetidae; genus Arvicola; species Arvicola amphibius. Next base: position 168,957,017 of record NC_052049.1, on the reverse strand, counting down.
CACTACATTCAGGAAAAAGTGATGATTAAAAAGACCCCAACATTATAAACATTTAAGATGTAGTAATAAATGAATAACAAAATGGCATGATATTCGTTGGCACCAGAACAAGAAAAGAATTAGAAGGAAAATTTAAAAAAATGTTTGGGCTGAAGATGTATTTCAAAGGTAGATAATTTGGCTAGTATGTACAAGGCCTTTGGTTCCAACCCCAGGAATGCTTCTCCCCACCAATGAAAATTAACCAGGTATATGGTGGCACATGTCTGTAATTTCAGCACTTGAGAGGTTGAGACAAGATTGTCATGAGTTCAATGCCAGTGGAGGTACAGAGTGAGTCTCAGGTCAGTCTGAGCTACAGAGTAAGCACTTGTCTCAAAAAACAAAAACAAACAAACAAACAAAAAGCCACTAAATAATGGGAAAGGGATGTAGCTCAGTTGGTGGAGCATTTGCCTATGGCGTGCACGAGGCCTTGGGTTTGATTCCCAGCACAGGTGTGGTGATACACCTGGACTCCCAGCACCTGGGAGATGCGGAAGGATGCTCAAGGGTTATTCTAGACTACTTAGTGAAATCAAAGCCAGCTGTGGCTCCACGAGACCCACTCTTAATTACATAAATACATGTATACCTAGTAAGTAGAGGGTGCTGTATCACCATGGTATGATTAGGGATCTTAGGCTTCTGAAGGAAGGCCTCCACTTTCTAGTCAGACAGATGTGATTTGGTGGCTTAGCTCTTTTTCGTGTAGAAATGACCTTGACAGACAACTCAATCTCATCTGGGCAATGGGCATAGAAATTCCTGCTATACGAGATTCTTGGAGCCATCAGTCAGATGGTGCCTTTCTCTTCAGCTTCCTCTCTTCCTTCTCTGCCTTCCTGCCCCTACATACCTTTCACTAATGAGAGAGGCCTGGTCACTCACAAAAATCCATAACTGAGATACTTTTGAGTCTGTCAGAGGGGAGGGGCATTCCCCTGCTTGCACCCCAGCATAGCTGGAGCTTGGGTGCTTGCGGAAGGAAGGTGCAGATGGCTAAAGCCTAGAACAAGGTCGGGGCAGATTCTTGTCCTTGTTTGCCGTGTGTCCCCCCAGCCTCTAGCAATGTCACAAAGGCCTTTGTAGCTGCTTGTGGGGTGTGCGTGCAGGTAGCATGGCTGACCTTCTCCTGCAAGCTGGCCTCAGCACCCACCCCTCTCTATCTTTAAAATATTTTGTAATTGGTAAACAAAAATTGTGTACCTAAATCGGGTGGTGGCGGCACATGCCTTAATCCCAGCATTTGGGAGGCAGAAGTAGGCGGATCTCTGTGTAGTTCTAGCTGTCTTGGAACTTTCTCTGTAGATTAGGCTGACCTTGAACTCACAGAGATCCACCTGCCTCTGCGTCCTGAGTGCTGGGATTAAAGGTGTGCGCCACCACTGCCTGGCTAAAAATTGTGTATGACATTTGGAACATGTGCACATCGTGGCCAGAGTGAGCTCATGAACATTTGTACTTCCTCCGTCATTTCTTGTGAAGAAACGATTAAAATCGATTCTCTCAGCAGTTTGTAGTATAGGACACGTTGTGACTGACCATAATTACTCCCCCCTTTTTTAAAATATTTATTTATTTATTATGTATACAGTATTCTGTCTGTGTATGCCTATAAGCCAGAAGAGGGCACCAGACCCCATTGCAGATGGTTGTGAGCCACCATGTGGTTGCTGGGAATTGAACTCAGGACCTTTGGAAGAGCAGGCAATGCTCTTAACCTCTGAGCCATCTCTCCAGCCCATCCACCCCCCTTTTTTAAAGACAGGGTTTCTCTGCAGTTTTGGAGCCTGTCCTGGAACTCACTCTGTAGACCAGGCTGGCCTCGAACTCACAGAGATCTGCTTGCTTCTGCCTCCCAAGTGCTGGGATTAAAGGCATGCACTACCACCGTCCGACTAATTCTCACTTCTATTGGAAGGAAGTTTTGAAGTATAGACCAGCATCACCCTGACTCAGCTGCCGTGTTCTGTTGCCACAGGCCCACAGTCAGATGAATGGTTTCCCCAAATCTGAGTCATGAAAAGTTGGAGAGTAAAGACATGAACTTGATGGCAAGTGGGAATACCCTTTTTCAAGATGTGTTTTCGCAAGGCCGTGATGACGCAGGCCTTGAATTCTAGCAGAGTGGAAAGGGGACCAGGCTCAGTGTGTGAAGTCAGACACCAGAGAGGAAGAAGCATCCCAGCAAGGCTTTCAGGGCCTCCCAGGGTGGACTCAGTTCATCCTAAATCCTGTCATCGTCCCAGTTTGGGCTGGACATCCTGGGCTTCCAGCCCAACTTGCTGGCCAGGCCCAGGAGTCCTTTGTTATGTGGTCATTTCTAGCTGTAATGTCCTTTCTTTGTCTTTTCTTTTTCTTTCATCCTTTTGTTATTGTTTATTATTGTTGTTGTTATTATTATTTTAGACAGAATCTCATTTTGTAACTCTAGCTGGCCTAGAACTTCCTATGCAGACCAGGCTGACCTCCTAGACATCTACCTCCCAAATGCTGGTATTAAAGGCATGCGCTTTTACATTTGGCTCTATTAGACATTCAATACTTTTCAAGGACACCTTCCTTCTCTGTAATTGTATTGATTTCTTTGTAAAATTCCAACCCCAGTGTCCCCTCTATTTTGAGCCTTACAGTTAATTCCTTGAACCCGAGCCCCCTGTTTCCTTGTCTGTCTCCTTACCTAGAATGTGCTTTTTTTAGAAGTAGGTCTGAGTCACATGCTTAGCACTGATGGAAATACAATATTTATAGCATTATTTATTATGAACTCTCTTGTGCAACATCCATTCAATCCTCACAACCACCTTAAAGAAAAGAAACTATCTCTTTTAATCCCAGCACTCAGGAGGCAGAGGCAGGTGAATCTCTGTGAGTTCAAGGCCAGCCAGGGCTACACAGAGAAACCCTGTCTCTAAAAACAAAAACAAACAAACACACAAAGAACAAAAAGAAACTGTCAACGTACTCATTTACACAAGAGAAAACTGTGGTTCAGAGAGTGTAACTCATTTGCCATATTGATTACCTGGGGAGCCATGTTTCAGACACTGGCTGCCTGACTTTGGTACTGGGCCCTTGGCTACACCTCCCCGCAGCATCACTTCCTGCAGTATGGAGCTTCCCACTCAGTGGGGTGCACACGGTGACTCCTGGGTCAGTAGGATTAAAGACTCCTGACCACCAGATGTGGCAGCAGGCTTAGGCCTGGCTGCAGAGCCGTGGATTCTGGGCTGCCTTTTCAGGGTCACAAGGGTGGGGAAGCAGGAAGAAGAAGGAAATCGAGTTGAGTCAGATGGCTTGTGGAATCTCTGGCCTTTATTGAATTCTGGGAAGAGGAGGGAGAAAAAAATGAGAGTGCTTATTCCAACTATGTGAGATAACCAGAGGCTCTTTACTGTTTACAGGCAAAAAAATGTCAGGCAGCCAGCACCTGCAAGCCAGCGGCCAGGAATCTGTGAGTGTCAGCAGCCCTGAGTGGAGCTCCAGGCCCTAGACGGCACTAAAGCTAAGAGAAAGGAGAAGGGACAGGGCGGAAGGGAAGGCCTTCTGGTCCTTGGTCCTTGTGTTTATGGTTCCAGCATTTCCTGCAACATTTGGTCTCAGCTCCTGCCTGCCCAGGCCTGTGAGCCTGGCTATATATTCTCCTGAGAGGAAGGGAATATGGCCTGCCTGCCTGTCCGTTCCCCTGCATCCCGTCCCCATGCTTCTACATTCCAGGCTCTATTATCTTTTTCTCTGGGGACACTGGCCTATCTAGTAGAACCTCATTCCTCAGCAACCCTTTTATTTGAAGAGCAACCCTACTGGTTCAGAGCTCCATAGAAGTATACAGGGGCATGCAAGGCCGTCTCTGCATCTAAAAACCCTAAAATCCCTCCACTGTAGCCCAGACGGGACATAAGAAACATGAAGAGATGTCCTGGTAGGTTGCGGGTAGATGTAGGACAGGAAACAACAGCATGGGGCTTCCTCTTCTCTGGAATGTCATTTGTTTATAATAATTCCAAGTATCTGAGTTGGTAGAGTGCTTGCCCAGCATTTGGAAGGCAGAGGCAAGTGAATCTCTGTGAGTTCTAGGCCAGTCTTGTCTACAGGGCAAATTCCAGCACAGTCAGGGCTGTTACACAGAGAAACCCTGTCTTGAAAAAAAAATACACACAAACAAGTAAACAAACAAATAAACAATCATAGCGACAGCAATAATAATTCCAAATATCTGGGAGTAGAATAGCAAACTGGGTCGCTCATGCACTTACACAGCTGTGGATTCAGTCAAGGATCATTTGTTCATCTATTAAATGTGTGTCCCGGGGCTGGTGATGATACCAGGGGCTGAGTGTCTGGGAATGTCTAGATTGGGTTCTCCTCGCTAGGGAGTGGGTACACGTAAGAACCACATACTTGGGGCTGGAGAGAGGCGGGGCAGTTAAGAGTACCTGCTGGTCTTCCAGAGGACCAGGGTTCAGTTCCCAGCACCCACACAGTAGCTGATAATAACCTATAACTCCAGTTCCTGGGCTCTCTTCTGGCTTCCTGCATGCACATGGTACACATATATGCATTCAGGCGAAACACTCCTACACGCAAAAGAAAAACAAATAAATCTTTAAAGAAAATAACCACATACTCATGTTCTCTCCCACCCAGGACCATCCCACCCTTCAGCTTGAGAATCATGATTGTAGGTAAAGGTCTGTCTTCATGTGAGGGTCACGAGAACCCCACCCCCCCAGGCATTTGGAACACAAGCCTGATCTAGATACAGTCCCCAGCTGGGAGCTCTATCTGTCCGGTTGTCCCTACTTCCTATCTCTTTGGGGACTGTATAGGCATTACCTCTTCATCGTTCATTCATTTCTCTGGAACTTCTGTATTCTGTGTATGTATGAAGAAGTGTGTGTGGTGTGTATATGTGTGTATGTAGTATATGTATGTATGTGGTGGTATGTACTTATGTGTGCTGTGTGTGTGCTGTGTGTGTAGTAGGTGTGTGTATGTGTTTGTGTGTGTAGTGTGTGTATGAATGTTGTCAGCGTGTGTGTGATGTGATATGTGTTCTGTGTGAGTGTGTGTGGTATGTTTGTGTGTGTATGCATGTATTTATGTATGTGTGTAGTACATTTGTGTGTGTAATGTCTTTGTGTGTGTTTGTTTCTGAGTGTGAGTATTCTGTGTGTATGTGTGCGTAGTATATTTGTGTGATGTGTGTATCCACGTGTGTTTTTATGTGTGTGAGTATGTGATGTATTCATGTGTATATGTATGTATGTGTGGTGCGTTTGTGTGTGTGAGAACGTGTTCCCTCCCATGTGTATGTGCTTCACCCTTTGCCCTATTCCCTTGAGACAGGATCTCCCTCAGAACCTGGAGCAAGCCTCTGCAATCCTCCTCCTGTCTTTGCTCCCCACAGCACTATGTCAAAGGCCAAACCTGATTTCCATAGGAGTGCTAAGGTGTCAGACTCCCATCTTCACGCTTGCTCAGCAAACTCCCTTACCCACTGAACCATCTCCCACGCCCCAGAACTTTTGTACTCTTGTCAGACCTTGTGGTAGTCGTAGAGCTGCAGGCAGACCTCACCTTCCTGGAACTCCCATGGGGACAAAGGACAATCGTGTCCTTCTCTTCCCCTACAACGCTCCCCTCTCATTCTCCCACCAGCCCCTCTCTGCTTTGCTTCAGTTCTTGCCTGGTCCTGAAAGCCTGCACTGGAGCTGCTGCTTCTAGAAGGCTCCACACAGGCTCCCTCTGCTCACTCTCTCCAGCTTCACTTTACCTTGCTGGTCTACCTCACCTGGCTCATCTTCTAACATTTTCTGCCTTCTCCTTTTACCTTCTCCTTCCACAGAACGCGAGCCCTTGGGAGGGGAGAGGCTGGTCTGTTTCTGGATGCAGCCCAAGCATCTAGAATAGTAGGTGTTTGGTAAATATTTGCTGGATGAATTGAGCAAATAATAACGCGGGCCAGTGTGAAATGACTTCTATAGTGAGTGGGGGCTGGACAGAATGAGCAGAGTGGACTCCAGGCTCCTCCCAGCTCGTCAGCTCTGTAATTTTACTTTTGTTTTTCTTTGGAACATGCTTCAGTGTTTACAGGTAGCCTGTGTTTAGAGACCACCCCTTCCGTTTTTGTCATCTCCGTGCTTTTCCATGGATAGGAGCTTGTTTGGATGGTGGCCAGCGGCCCAGGGAGCTTTCCCTGGAGGGGATGCTGGGTGGGCAGTCACGTATTCAGTCAGCAGCGGCCACTGAGCAGTCCAGAAGGCCAAGATAATGGGATTTTAGAACAATTGCAAAAATGCCTCACATGCCACCGGGGACTCTAACAACAGATTAACAAGGCTCAGGGGGCCTCAGTCCTTCCTGAAAGCCCAGGGAAAGAGGGACTTGTGTAGAAAGAGAGCCTGGTGACCTTGGGGGGGCTGTACTTGAGGCTATGATGAGCTGCCAAGGCAAAGCTGTCTCTCTGAGGCCAAAGGACAAACACATCAAAGGAATAATCCATCATCTAGAGTACAGGAGGCTGAGGAGAATCAGCATTTAGCTAGCCACCTGGCCCTTATTTATCCCAAGCATGGGTTGGGAGCAGCAGGTCACTGGTCTGAGGAAAGTCAGGCCCTTTCCTGCTTCTCCACCCTCCCTCTCCACCTATCCTCCTGGTTTTGGCATCTGTTTTTAGGGAGGGGGGCTTAGCTGAGGAGAATGTGCCTGGGGACCCTGTTGGTGTGTTTCTTTCCCAGGAAGGTTTGGGCTCAGGAAAGATGATCTCAGGAGCAAGGAAAAAGGCCAAAGAAAAGAGTGACAGCGGGCTCTTCACGTAGGGGGTTTATCCGCCCGCACTTTCTCAATGATCAGAGACATTCCTTGGTGTCCACAGTAGCTAGTCTTCTTCCACTGGTCTAGGGCAGTCCCAGAAAGATGCTGCACACAGTGGAAGATGGCCTGGTACAAGGTTCTCAGAGAGAGCAGCCATCTTCAGGGAACCAGAGAGAACACTGGTGACAGAGAAACTGGGCCAAGGAGGCTTTGAGGGAAGGGCAGGCACGATATGGAGTAGCTACATGCAAGCTGACATCGCACTAAGAAGTGAGACAGAAGGCCGCCTGGGAGGGCAGTGTCTTGTGTGTGTATGTGTATGAGTGTGTGTGTGTGTGTGGGGGGGGGTTCTCATATATCCCAGGCTGTCTTTGAACTTGCTGTGTAGCAGAAGATGCCTTTGAACTTACGATACTCTTTCTTCTACCTCCAAGTGCTGGAATTCTGGAATTCTAGACATGGACCTCTCTGTTTATGTGGGATTGGGAACTCTAACGAGGGCTTGGTACATTAAGGGCAAGCACTCTACCAACTGAATCAAAACCCCAGTGCTTGCTCCTCGAAGGCATCAAATGACCTCTTCCTGAAGCACCTCCTATAGTTCCTATGCCTGCAGATCCAAATCCAGCTCTCCGATGCTTCCACGGCTTCTACCACAAAGAACAGCACCCTTTCTGGCTTCTCTCAGGCTTTGTCCACGAGAGCCTCCTCTTTCTCCTAAATGTGGCTCCTGTCTTTGGGCCACAACTTTTTTCTTCTCTCTTTTTTTCTTTAGTTTCCTCCTAAAACTTGACCACTTTCAGAAGTTCCTCCCAAACCTGCTGGCACCCTTGGTGCATGAAATGGCTTTTCGTCTGCAAGTGTTCCAAAGACATGTCACCATAGGTGATCAAGAACTCAGGCACTGTGCTTGTAATGAAGATGCCTCTTGTGAAGCGTAGAGGTCAGGTTGTTTGGTCCCCCCCCCACACACACACACAGTCCTTTACCAAGATTCTGCAAAGTCTCTAATTGAAATCAATGCCATCCTTCTACCCCCCCAACTCCTCCCACCCCCGTGTAAGGCAGAGGTTGGGGAACACAGCTGTAAAATAAGAATGTAAACGTCTTGCAGCAAGAGGCCTCCGGTACCCCACCTCTCTGACCTTACAGGTCGGGAGGAACTGAAGTTTGATCCGTAGAGATAGCAGCTCCCACAGGGACAAAAAGAAATTCATGGCCAAACGTTTTTCTCCGTGCTCTGAAAAGAGTGCCTGCTCAGGTTCACTGAAGCCATCATTTCCCAAGTTTACATGTCCAGAGAATCTGTTAAATATATGTGTGACAAGCATATATCAACTATTTACATTACCCAGAGCTTGGATATTGGACAGGCTTGAGCCTCCCGTGTCTAAAGTGTTGTGTGACTTCAGTCAAATTCTTGGGTCAATTTGAGTGCCAGAAACCTGCTTGCAAAATAAGTTCCTTACATGGTTAAGAAAATGAAGTACAGGTTTGCTGCTTCTCTCCCAGGAGGACAGACATATTAGCAGCTGATATAGCTCACTCCTGTAGCTCAGTCATGTGGGGTTGGAAAGAGCTCAGCAGCTAAGCTGCTCTTGTCAAAGTCCTGGGTTCAATTCCCAGCACCACTCGGCAGCTCATAACTACCTGTAAGTTCACTCCCAGGGCATCTGATGTCCTCTTATGGCCTCCTTGGGCACTTCACACACACGGTACACAGACATGCGTGCAAACAAAATGCCCATACACATCCAGTACTGGTGTGTGTGTGTGTGTGTGTGTGTGTGTGTGTGTGTAAGATTCAGTCATGGTCTAGAGTTCATGGGGACAAGGCAGGAGTGAGCACTCAAGAGGGTATTTTCCTGGGACACAACCAGGATCCTCAATGGTAAGTCATACCCCCCTTTATCAAATGGCCACTTGACCAAAGAGTCCTCTTTCAAACAACAGGCACTTCCTGGGGTTCACCTGTCCTGGTTACCCTCTCCTCAGGATCCTCTCTAGCTGTATAGAAATTCTGCTGGCCTCTTGATCTGCCTGGTCGGCTCCTGTTCTCACTCTCCTTCCTTATCAGCCAACTCAGTCTGTCGCTACTGGACGCTCTTGCATCATGAGATCTTTTGGCTGCTGCCAGGTACCCAGCCTCAGCTCTGTGTTCCTACGGAGTCTTTGCTGCCTATGTCAGCCGTACCTGCTCCTACACCCTGTTTTATCATCAGCCTCCTGCACCAGGGAGTTCTACCAAGAGCTGCTACAGTCTGGGTCCCGCATGACCATCAAGTAGCTCCTGAAAATATTGCATGGAGCTGGAGAGATGGCTTGGCAGTTAAGAACACTTGTCAGTCTTGCAGAGGATTCAGGTTCAATACCCAGCACTCTCATGGTGACTCACAGGCACCTGTAGCTCCAATTCTAGGGGATCCAAGATCCTCTTGTGCCCTCCCCAGGGATGGGGCATGCAAGTGGTGTATAGACATACATGCAGGTGAAAGACCGATATAAATTTAAAACCTTATGAGGCTAAGAACATGGCTCTGAGGTTAAGAGACATCCCATTTGTTTTCTTCCAGAAGACCTGAACCTGGTTTAGTTCCCAGCACCCATATCAGGTGGCTCACATCTGTAACTATGACTACAGGGGATCTGATGCCTCTGATTTCTGTAGGCACCTGTACTCACATGATACCTACATAAACACACACACACACACTTACACATCATTAAAAGTAGTAAAAATATTAACAAATAAAACATTTTAAATTAAAAACAAAGCTTTGAACATGCTTCCTTGCTTTCTTGCCCCCTTAGACTTGCTGCCAAAGTCACCCTTCTCCCTCCCTTCTCTGGGGGACGACAACAGTTTGTAGACTGGACTGCAGCGCCCTTCTGCAGGTGGTATTACCCAAGTCCCCACTTATAAGAATCTTCTTCCTAAGAGCTCAGAGGAAGTGTTAGAAACCATGGCTTGGTCTTTGCATAGGAAGCAAGTGAGGGGCAGTGGAGGGGTCTGCCGGCAGGGGGCGGGGGGGAGCCTAGGGTCTCGCACTCCTGCTCTGCGCATGCTCTTGGTTTCTACCAACTAGAGTTCTACAGAGGCGCTAAGGTGGGTCCTGAGCACCTGCACACATCACTGGCAGATGTTGTCCTAGGCAGTGGTAGAGGTGGAGCAGAAGGTGGATGGGAAACACAGCTAAGCCACATCTGCCTGACAGGCGGTTGGGATGGGGAGACTCCGGTCGTTGATGAGGAGCCAAGCCTAGGGTGAGCATCCTCTTCAAGGCTGGGGTGGAAGGCAGACAGAGGCATTGACACAGGTATAGGGGAGGGAAGGGCCCAAGAGGTAGCCCTGGAATCTTCTACCTTAGCAGAACCAGCCCAACGGGAAACTAGGTTTGGGAGGAACAGGCAGGGTGGGGCAGGCCTGCAGGCCAGACCCAGATGCTTGAGAACCGCATAGATTACTAAAGAGAATTTCATTCTAGAAAAGGGTTGAGACTTGCTGGCCATGTATCCTCCGATAGCCTGGTATTCTGGGTCTGGGAAAGCCTGGGTCTCATCACCTTCATAGTCACTGCCCAATAGTGAATCTGTAAGTAGGGATGTGCCTGGAGGTGAAGATGCCACAGGCCACTTGTCCGCTCTTGCCCTTGGATGCCCCTTGGCCTTCGTAGAGGTTACAGATGAGCGTTTGAGTCAAGCTGCTAAAGAAGGACCATAGTATGGTGGGCTTTGGAACTGTGGATGGCTGGCCTGACGTCGCTCCCACCTACAGTCCTTCTCCAGTGTTCCACATACAAAAAGGGTAGCTTTCAACTGCACCTCAAACCCCTTGGCTTTCTAGGATGGCCTCAGCTCCCCTTCTAGCCACCTTTCTGACTCTGCCCCTTTGCCCCAAGCACTGGAATGCTTGCTCATGGTACCTCTAGGCCAGCTGTTCTCCCTGCGCTTCTTTTTCAGGTCTGGAGAAGCTCTGACCCTAGTCAGGCCTGAAGCTCTCTTCTGCCTAGAGCCCTGCTGGCTCCCACCTCCTCTACCCTAGCAACCCAGCCCAACCCAGCACCCAGCTGAAAGGGCTCAGATGCCAACACTCTGAGAAGCCACAGGACCCTGCCTCGCAGCTCCAGTTCACCAGATCGCAGTGTCTACCTGCTCTGCCAGGTCCTGACTCAGCTTCTTAAGTATGGATCTTGGCCACCCTGTTCTTGGGCTTTTCCTGAGCCTAGATACAAGGCCTGATCATAGCGAACATTCCAGAGAAGGCTGAATGACTGTACCAGAATTCAGATCTTTCGCTCTGTTTTCATTAATCTCTCTCTCTCTCTCTCTCTCTCTCTCTCTCTCTCTCTCTCTCTCTCTCTGTAGACTAGACAGATCTCAAGCTCACAGAGATCTGCCTGCCTCTGCCTCCTGAGAACTGGCATTAAAAGTGTGTACTGCCATGTTTGGCTGTATATAATTTTTCTTTATTTAAAATTTATTTTTATTTAATGTGTCTAACCTATCTGTGTGTTTGTGTGAGGGTGTCAGATTCCCTGGAACTGGAGTTACAGACAGTTGTGAACTGCCATGTGGGTGCTGGAAATTGAACCCGGGTCTTCTGAAAGAGCAGCCAGTGCTCTTAACTGCTGAGCCATCTCTCCAGCCCTACACATAGGTTTTTAAATGTGTACTTTGGAGAACAAACTCAAGGCATCAAATCAGCCGAGCTATCTTCCCAGGCCCTACTGAACTCTTCTCCTGCTGCATAGGTTCTAGGTTCCTAGTCTGTCCTTAGTCCCTTGACCCTGAGCTTCTCCTACCCAAGACCACCACCTTCCTGCAGCTCTGGCTTGACCACATGATACCTTAGTGGGGCCTCCTGGCCCAATCTGCCCCTTAACTGTCTCTAAGCTTGCCTCAGGTCAATCTCTCCTGGTCTGAGCTTGCTGTGTCTTGTGGTGCTTTCCTGCAATTCTGTCCTCTAGCCTCTGGGACATTCTAAAATGGTTTTCTATTCATTAGTAACGCCAACTGCCAACCTCTGCCCCTTGCCAGGCCTAAGCCAGAGCTAGGGCTGCTGCAGGAACAAGCCAGACCATGTCCTCAGGGTGATCACAGTCTGGTGACAAGCATTCTGGAACACCATACTGCCTGCTATTGCAGAAGCAGGTGCTCTGAGGATTGGATGGGCAAACAGGGTTATGTCCAGGAAGATGGAGCTGAGCCTTTGCAGGCTTTCTGGCTTTTTGCCTTTCACCCTTCACCTGTTCACATTGCTTCATGATGACATTTACGATGTCCTTGGTCTTTCGTTGTGGAATATTAGCTTATTAATGTAATATTATTACATTAGTTTATGCTGTGAAATATTTCTTTAATGATGCAAAGATGTGTTGTATTCTTTTATGTTGAATTTGTTTAACTCTGTGAATCTGTATTACTTTGCCTGTCTAAAACACCTGATCGGTCTAATAAAAAGCTGAACAGCCAACAGCTAGGCAGGAGAAAGGATAGGTGGGGCTTCCAGGCAGAAAGAATAAATTGGGGAAGAAATTTAGGCTGGGGGTGGAGAAGAAGAGCAAAGAACAAACAAAGGAGGAGAGGAGGACATCAGGGGCCAGTCACTCAGCCACACAACCAGCCACAGAGTAAGAAGGAAAGAAAAGTATACAGAACAGAGGAAGGTAAAAGCCCAGAGGCAAAAGGCAGATGGGATAAATTAAGAAAATCTGTCTAAAAATAAACCAAATAAAGGATGGATATGTATAGGTAAGAATAGGTCTCTGTGTGCTCATTTGGGAACTGGGTGGTGGGCCCCCAAAGAGTAAAAGAACCAACGAGTCTTTGGCAGATAATGCCTCTGTATACCTGTGTCCAGGTCATTCCTTTGCATTGAACTAACCACCTGCTCTTATGCTGCCTTTTTTTTCTTTTGATTTTTCAAGACAGGGTTTCTCTGTAGCTTTGGAGCCCATCCTGGAACTAGCTCTTGTAGACCAGGCTGGTCTCGAACTCACAGAGATGTGCCTGCCTCTGCCTCCCGAGTGCTGGGATTAAAGGCGTGTGCCATCGCTGCCCGGCTTTTATGCTGCCATCTAGTCACCACAGCCTTGTGACCGCTTTACATGAGGGCTCCTTCTGCTTGGCTCACTAAGTCCCTAGTCTGCTATCTGTCACTCAGAAATTGCTTGAGGAAACAAGGTCTCTGGCCCCTATGTGGAAGTTGCCCCTCAGTACCTACAGCTGTGAGCCCTCCGTGAAGGTCATCCCCTCTAAATTCACCCTTCCCACCTGATCTGTAGGGCTCAATTGCTGTTGTCTTTATGGCTGTGAGCAGGTAAGTTTACTGCCAACTCAACTGCTCTAGGATTTCAGGGCAGCAGTGGGTACAGTTCCTATAGTGAAGCCCCATTGACAGGTGACAGAGCCCCAGCATGCGGGTCCACAGGAGGTGAGTTCATACACATGGCTGAGTTCCATTTTCACCTGCTAGAATCCCCATGGGATTGTCCCAAAGTGAAGTATAGTGTACAGGTGAGCTCACTCCCTGTACTCAGCTCAGCTATTGTCCACCACAGCCATGCTTGGAAGCTGGGTCCAAGAGGTTGACCCTGGGCGCTAGAGAGCTGTCCCAGGGGTTAAGAGCACACACTGCTCTTGCAGAGGACCTGAGTTTGGTTCCCAGCACCCACACTGAGGGATTCACAACCATCTGTAACTAACAGCTCCTTGTTTTAGATTCCCCAATAACCTGCACTCACATTTGCACATACCTACCCATCCCCACACTGTTGTTCTTTGCTGGTTCAATTCCCAGCATGCACAGGGCACAGCTATCTGTAGCTCTAGTTCTGGGATCCAAAGATTTCTTCCGGCCTCCAAAGACATCAGGCATGCAAGTGGTATGCAGACATACACAAAGGCAAAACATCCATACGCAAAAATGAAAACAAACAAAACCCACAAAACTTTTCCAGTCTTGGCTACAAGATAACTAAAACCAAATTAAAACAAGCCGGCCAGCCAACCAACCAACCAACCAAACACACTGAAGAAACAGTAGCCAGGTCACAAAGGGCCTTCACCTGTGCAGCAAAGCCATACACACTGCAACTGGTGTATGTCCAAGGACAAGGCCATTGAGAAGTTTGTCATTCAAAAGTTTGTTGTAGAGGTCACTGCAATCAGGGACATTTCTTTTTTTCTTTTCTTTCTTTCTTTCTTCTTCTTTTTTTTTGTTTGTTTGTCAAGACAGGGTTTCTCTGTAGCTTTGGAGCCTGTCCTGGAACTAGCTCTGTAGACCAGGCTAGACTCAAACTCACAGAGATCCGCCTGCCTCTGCCTCCTGAGTACTGGGATTAAAGGCGTGTGCCACCACCGCCCGGCTCAGGGACATTTCTAAAGCAAGTGTCTTTAATGCTTTTTTGTGTCCCAAGCTCTATGCTAAGCTGCATTACCCCATGAGCTACGCCAATCATAGCGAGGCGGTCAGAAATGATCTTGTGATGCTCTGAAGGGCTGGACACCCACCACAATTTAGACTCCTGGTGCTGCCCTATGACCTCCACCAGAGTCCATGTAAAGAGCTGTCCTCATTAAGGGCAGAAGAAAAATCATCTGGGGGGAAGAAACAAAAACAAAACAGTAAAATGCCCCTGCCTCTTCCCTATCTAAGCCCAAGTCCACAGGGTGTGCTAGGAACCACACGTTGGTTCCCAGCAGGGCCATGTCTAGCCAGTTCTCATGCCGGCACACAAGCTACCAAGGCTTTTCTGAACGGTTCTGGTCTCTGGGATGAGTAGCATGTTGGCACAGTGCCTGCCTAACATGCATAAAGCCGTGCGATTGGTCTTCAGAATCCGGTAAAATAGCTGTGGTGGCACAGGCCTGTTATCCCAGCATTGGGAGGCAGAGCAAGATCAGTAATTCAAGGTTATCCTTAGCTACGTAGAAAACTGGGAGCTAACCCAGGTTATACAAAACCCTGTTTTAAAAAAGAAATACATGAAAACAAAACAAAATCTTTCCAGTCTCTTGTGAGGCTTCTCACTTTGAACTTCACCATAGCTAGGGAGACTCATCCACAGACTTAAAGACTCAGGGCAGGCATGCCCTCCCCATGACCTTTGCAGACACCCCTAAGTTAGGCAAAACATGTCTTCCCTGAGTTCCAGCCGTGAGTGGCAGCTCCTTTCACACTCCATGCCTGTTCTGTCTTGGGAGGAGAGAGGGTGGACTCAGGGTGTCCCTGCTATGTCTCCAGGGCTAGAGCTAGGTTGAATTGCTCAATAAACATTGGACAAATCAACTGTCTTAGGGAAAATTCCTTTTGTTCCAAGTTTATATTAGGAGGAAGTCTCTTTGGAAGAATTCTGCAGAGACAGCCAGGAGCTGGCCTACCTAGCCCCGGAATTCACTTGCCTTTTCTATTCCCTGTTCTAGTTCCTCCCCCCCCCGGGGGGGGGGGCAGAACCCTCTGGAGGTATCAGATTTTAAAATGCTGATTCTTTACAAACTCACACTGAGAAATCTCAGGGCAGGAGCTAGAAATGTGGTTCACTGGTAGAACTGCTGCATGAGGCATTGGGATCCGTCTCCGTCCTAGGGGAGTGAGAAAGGAAGAAAGGAAGGAGGGAGGGAGGGAAGGAAAGAAGGGGGGAGGAAGGAAGGAAGGAAGGAGGGAGGGAGGGAATGAGAGAGGGAGAGAGGGAGGAAAGGAGGGAGGGAAGGAAGGAGGGAGGGAGGGAAGGAAGGAGGGAGGGAAGGGAGGGAGGGAAGGAAGGAGGGAGGGAGGGAAGGAAGGAGGGAGGGAAGGGAGGGAGGAAGAAAGGAAGGAAGGGGAAGAACTAGGCTGGAGAGATGGCTCAGGGGCAAACGAGAGCTCAGTTCTCAGCATCCACATGAGTTGCCTCACAAGGGACTTGAAATCCAGGTCCAGGGAATCCAACACTGTTATGGAATAATCTTTTTGTATACTGTGAAGATGTGTCTTTGCCGAGGCACCTTCTGACTGGTTTAAGAAAAGAACTGACTGGCCAGTACCTAAGCAGGAGATATAAGCAGGACAGCCAGATGCAGAGGATGCTGGGAAGAAGGGCAGAGTCTTAGAAGACAGCATGGAGAAGCAAATTGAACGTACTGTGTTGAAAGAAGGTACTGCCATATGGCTGAAGGAGGATAAAGCCAGGCAGTGGTGACACACGCCTTTAATCCCAGCACTCGGGAAGCAGAGGCAGGAGGATTCTGTGAGTTCGAGACCAGCCTGGTCTACAAGAACTAGTTCCAGGACAGGCTCCAAAAGCTACAGAAAAACCCTGTCTCAAAAAAAAAAAAAAACCACAAAAAATAGGAGGATAAAAAATGGGTTAATTTAAGTTATATGAGCTAGCTAAAAACAAGTCTGAACTATTGACTGAGCATTTAGAATTAATATTAAGTCTCTGTGCACTTATTGGGGAGCTGTTGGTCCCGACAAAATACCCCACCTATGCCTAGACACCTGTGGACGCCTGCTCTTCCATGAGCATATACCCTTCTACCATTATATACATATCAAAGTTTATAAATAAGACACATCTCAAACAATAAAAATTAAAATTAATTTTTAATATAATAAAGCATTCTTTTTAAGTCTCAGGGGGAGAAACTGAAGATCCACAGTGAGGAGGATAATTAAGAAGATGGAATTCACATTCAAAGCTCAGGCTGGAGAGGACTGACAGAATGAAGAAGGCGAAGCAAAGTCCTAGGAGCAAGAGAATGCTGTTCTAGGCAGACAAAGCTGACCATTGCATGAGTGCATATGTGCACCAAATGAGTGAGCCAGGGGCTGTGTGGCCCTCACAGATGATTGCAGCGCTGGCAAAGCTTCCTTGGGTTCTTACAAAAGCTCCAAGAGCCCACATTTCACAGCCTAGGAAACAGGCTCAAAGTCACCTCGTGTAACATCGGATGTGTACCCTTGGGGTTTTCCTCCCACTTGACTATGGGCTGCCAGGCTTCTCCTGAGCAATCACTGGGGAAAGGGGCAAGCGCTTGCCTGACAGGAAGAGCGGGAGGGAGAGGGGACTCTGCCAGGGATCAGCTCCAGACTCAGTGCTCTACCAGCTCTTGTCATAAAACATCTTGCCTCAGTGAGCATTGCATATGACTGTGCCATCCTTACTTTATGCTTTAATTATGATCCTATCGGTGATCAGCTTAGTCTGGGACTGGAGCTATAAGGGCCCGGGGCATGGGAGTCATGATCTAGATGTAGACAGAGAGCCTTTGACCTGGAACTTGGACGGCAGGTAGGTAGTTCTGATTTTACCTCCCACAAGCTTTCGGCCATGTACAAGGGAGCTCCTCATTTTCTTTTGTACCTTGTTTTCTTTGGTGTCTCGTTTTCTTTTGTGCCTCCAAGGTAACTCCTGACACTTTCCCCACAGGATGCTGGGCAGCTGCTGCACTGAGTTCCTGTGAGCAAGGCCTGGATCTGTTTACCTTACCTTTCCAGAACCTGAGGTCTGTGGAGATGATTGCAGTGACGTCTTCAGTACTCCCCCTTTGGAATCTGCCTCCATCACGTCTGCAAAGAAGTGGAGTCTTTGGAATTTGAACTTGCCTCTACTTGCATGAACCATAAAAACACAGTAGCACAGCCATCAGCGGGCATGGCAGCTTTGGCTTGGATTCTCTTTCATCCTGCCTCTGTATACAGACATCATCTGATCTGCCAGGTGAACCCAAGAGGTTGTGACGCACAAGCGCCGTGACAGTCAAAGCTTGCATGACTGACTAGAGCCAGTACCAAGACTTACATATACGAATAAGGCCATCTTGGGCCTTTTAGACTCAGGATAGCCACCCAAAACACAATCATACTGTGTGAGTGGGACCCTGGTGGGTGGCCCCACAATAGGGGAGGGACAAACATGGCCAGACAGAGAGAACTTAAATGCGAAGTTTTATTGGGGGAAGGGAAGGAAGAGAGGGGAAGAGAAGAAAAAGAGAAAGAGAGAGACAGAGAGAGAAAGAGAAGAAGAGACATGAAAAGTCCTGTCTGCCCTTGGGGATGAGGACGGGGAATGAGGGGAGGAGTGGAGGGGGGAGAGGTCGGGAGTGGGTGGAGTTAGTCTCTTAAAGACACCTTTGCACCTGCATAGTGGTGTAACAGCCATCCATAGGACCCTGGGCTGGCTAGGGTACTGCCTGGGTTCATCCTGCCCAGTGACAGAACCAGCACAATGCCTGAATCCTAACAATGACCCCAGGAGAAACCTCCCAGCTGAGTCTAGCCCTAACTGCGGAATCACGGAATCCGGAGTAAATACAAAGTTACTTTAATCAGTGTACTGATTACTTCAGAGCAGCAAACTAGGCAGCTATAGAAAATGGACACAGAGCAGTTCCTGCCGGTAGCAGACTGGATAATTTCTCAAAAACAGATTCTTAAGACCTAAACCCTCTTACCTGTGAATGTTAACTTATTTAGAAATAAACTTTGAAGATCAAATGCAGATGAGGTCTGAGCTGGGGATGTAGCTAGCTTTGTAGAGTTTGTGCCTAGCATGCGGAAAGCCCTGGGCTCTATGTCCAGCACCACATAACGTCGGTGTGGTGGTATATACCTGCAATCCCAATATTCAGAGGGTTGAGACCTGAGGAGCAGAAGTTCAAGGGTTATCCTTGATTGCATAGTTAGTTCAAGGCCAGCCTATGCTGCATGAGACTGGAAGAAGAGGAAGAGGAGGAAGAAGAAATCAGACACACTCATACTGGATTAGAAAAAGGATATGTGGTTTTCTATCTAGAGACACAGAGACAGGGATGGCAGTGGTTCAGCTGTGAGAGCAATGCTGAGAATTGCCAGGACCTTCTAGAGCACTGGCTCTCAGCCAGCAGGATCACATAACCCTATCCCAGGGGTCACCTAAGACCAGTGGAAAACACAGATATTTACAGTATGATTCATAACAGTAGCAAAATTACAGTTATGAAGTAGCAATGAGAATAATTTTATGTTTGGGGGTCACCATAACATGAGCAACTGTATTAAAGGGTTACAGCCTCTGTCCTAGAAGCTCAGAAGAGGCAAGAAAATTCCTCCCACGGTATATTCGGAGGGGTAATCCCTGGACAACATCCCAGCTTCAGAGTTAGCCTCTAAACTTGAGAGAGGATAAACTCCTGTGTGGGAGCCACACAAAAGTGCCCATGTGTTACGACCTCCTGGAAATGGACGCTGCAATTTAGAAGTAGCACTCAGAAAGCATAAGCTGCCTAGATTGTGGAGCTTAGAAGTGGTGGGGAATTTCCTTCATTCAGTATGGCACCCAAACACTGTCTATAGCCAGCCTGCATCTGGGTGCCAGTCTGCAGAACCCAACCCACAGGAACTCCAGGTCTGTGCATACACAGGAGGCCAGGTACAACACTGAAGGGTTTCTTTTGAAATGTAAGTCTGAGGGTACACTTTGTTCTGTGTGTAGAAATAGTATATGAAGCTTTGTGCTTAGAAAACTCCTGTGAAGTAGAAAAAGGACACAATAAAAATCACCTTCAACTGTTGCTTCCAGTGATAGTCACAGTTCATACAGTACATTTCGGAATCCTTATGGTCTTTTTCTTTTTCTCTCTTTTTTTTTCTTTTCCTTTTTTTTGGGGGGGGGACAGGGTTTCTCTGTAGCTTTGGAGCCTGTCCTGGAACTAGCTCTTGTAGACCAAGCTGGCCACAAACTCAAGAGATATCCACCTGCCTCTGCCTCCGAGTTCTGGGATTAAAGATTTGCACCACCACCGCCTGGCGGTCTTTTTATTTATGCAAATATTGACATAGGCATTTTCAAAGCTAAAAGTGGGAACCTTCCATATGTTTGCTTTGATTTGTTTTTAAATTTTAATTAATTAAGTAATTACGTTTGAGACAAGTGCCGATTTGTGGTTCTGGTTGGCCTGGAACTCACTGGAAAGACCAAATTAGTCTCAACTCTTTGGCAATCCTTCTGCTCTTAATCACTAAGATTATAGGAGTGCACCCTTATGTCCAGCTTATATGAGTTATTTTGTGTCTTATTCTTTTGTTTGTTTAAATTTTCCTGTTTTTTAGACTGCATCTCATGAAACCCAGACTGGCCTTGAACTGGGTGTGTAGTTGAGATCTTGAACTTCTGATCCTCCTGCCTCCATCTTCTGATGGTTTAGTCAGTGCTGGAGAACAAGTTCAAGACTTCATGCATGCTAGGCAAACACTCTAATAGCCTAGATACACCCCCAGTCCCATGCATCCTATTTTTACTACTTAGTATGTCACAGACATTTTTTTCCATGTCTGAAGCAGAATCTGTTTATCTGCACATATTTATTGGACATATGATGCCAGGAGATAACAATGAAAAGACAGTATTTGTGGCCTCAGACTCCATGAAGCTGATGCCCTAGTCAAAACGATAGACATCAAGCAAATCTTTACAAACACCGACAGCTTTCGCTCTCCAAAGTTCTGAGATAATTTTGGGTTGTAAAAATGAAGAGAATCCTCACATAGCCTTCCTTCAGATCCTCTGAGATGACTGTCCCACATCCACGACACCCTGCAAATGCTGACACTGACCTCACTGCCTTATGTCGTGGAATACTAGGTTCAGTTGTGTTGCATTCATTTATGCTGTGGAACATTTGTTTAATGATGCAAAGATGTGTTGCATTCTTTTATGCTGCATTTGTTTAACTCTGTGAAGCTGTGTTACTTTGCCTGCCTAAAACACCTGATTGGTCTAATAAAGAGCTGGATGACCAATAGCTAGGCAGGAGAGGGATAGAAGGGGCTGCCAGACAGAGAGAATAAGCAGGAGGAGAAATCTAGGTTGGGGAGTGGGGAAGAAGAGGAGTAGGAAAAGGAGGACAGGAGGACCCCAGGGGCCACCCACCTAGCCACACAAGCAGCCACAGAGTAAGAAGGGAAGAAAGACATAGAGAAGGTAAAAATTTCAGAGGTAAAATGTAGAAGAGAAATGGGTTCATTTAAGTCAGAAAAACTGACTAAAAATAAGTCAAGTCAAGCTAAGGCCAGGAGTTCATAAGTAAGAATAAGTGTATTTATTTGGGAGCTGGGTGGCAGGACCCCAAAGGGGTGGGGGGACTAAGTACAGCCTTCCCTTCAGTGCAGTCCTGTTTTCGCACTGTCTCTATGTTCCAACACCAGATTCTATGACTCAGGTTCCACTTGGTTGTCATGTCTCCTTGTGATGGAGGACTCTCATTGGTTAATAAAGAAACTGCCTTGGCTTTTTGATAGGGCAGGATTTAGATAGGTGGAGTAGACATAACAGAATGCTGGGAATAAGGGAAGTTAGTCAAATTGCCATGCCTCTCCTCTTGGGGTCAGATGTGATGAAGCTCTGGCCCAAGATGGACATACGCTAGGATCTTCCCCGTAAGCCACCACCTCATGGTGCTACATAGATTATTAGATATGGGTTAAAGCAAGATATGTGAGAATTAGCTAATAAGAGGCTGAAACTAATGGGCCAGGCAGTGTATAAATGAATACAGTTTGTGTGTTGTCATTTCAGGGGATAAGCTAGCCAGATGGCCAGGAGCTGGGTGGCAGGAACACAGCCCGCTGCTCCTCACTACATCCTTGGTCTCCTCAGCCTATGGCTCTTCCTCAGTCTTTCCTTGCTTATCATAAGTTTTTTGGTCTTTTTATTTTGTTTTGGTTTTTTTGAGACAGGGTTTCTCTGTGTAGCCCTGGATGTCCTAGAAATCACTTTGTAGTCCAGGCTGGCCTCAAACTCACAGAGATCCATCTTCCTCTGCTGCCCAAGGACTTGGATAAAAGGCATGCGCCACCATTGTCCCATACTTATTATAATCTTAAAACTTAAAAAGAAAATAAAGCCAGGTATGGTGGTGCACACCTTTAATCCCAGAACTCAGGAGGCAGAGGCAGGTGAGTCTCTGAGTTCTAAGCCAGCCTTATCTACAAAGCAGGCTCCAGGTATATATGTATTTTTATTTTGTGTGTATGTGTGCTTTACTTGTAGGTACGTTTGTATCATGTGCATGCCTGTATCATGCAGTGCCCACAGAAGAGGGCACTGGAGTCTCTGGAACTGGAGTTACCGACAGTTGTGAGCCACCATGCAGATGCTGCTAACGGAACCTGGGTCCTCTGCCAGAGCAGCAGGTGCTCTTAAACACTGAGCCATCTCTTCTGGTCTCCTCATTATGTAGTACTGGCTGGTCTGGAACTCACCATGTAGACCTGGTCAGCCTTGAACTCTAAGAGGTCACCTGCCTCAGCCTCCTGAATGCTAGAATTAAGGACATGTGCCATCTCATCCAGCTGTCTTAAGACTTTTTAAGTGCACTGGTCTGAGGCTGGGAGATGGCTCATTAGGTGTAGCACAGGCTAGTCACACAAGCCTCACAACCTGAGTTCAATCCCTGGGACTCACACAGTGGAAGGAGAGAATGTACCTCTGAAAGTTGTATCCCTGCCAATCATAACTGTAAGAGAAAGATCAGTTCTTATACACCTGGGCTATATCTGATGATCCTGTCTCAAGTAAAACAACAAACAGGGGCTAGAGAGATGGCTCAGTAGTTAAGAGCACTGACTGTTCTTCCAGAAATCCTGTAGTTTGAGTCCCAGCAACCACATGGTGGTTCACAACCATCTATAATGAGAACTGATGTCCCTCTTCTGCCATAAAGGCGCATATGTAGATAGGGCACTCATATCCATAAAATGAATACGTAAAATTTAAAAAAAAAACCACACAACAGAGACTAGTTAATTACTTTGTAGAGTGTCCCTGAATTTGCATGTGTATGATATTTTCTTTTGTGTAGATGCATGTTGTGGCTTAGTGGGCAGGGTGCCACAGACGTGACCTTCCCTCCTTGGTATGTTACATCCAGGGCCCATGATGTCATTATGTCCAATTACTAGTGGTATTTACCTTGGTCACTTGGCTTAAGGTTTCTCCACTCTAAAGTCACAATTTTCTCCCTTTGAAATCAATACAAAAATTGTTTTGAGGGGACTGGAGAGATGGCTCAGCAGTTAAGAGCACTGGCTGCTCTTCCAGAGGGGCTGGGTTCAATCTACATGGCAGCTCACAATTGTTTGTAACTCCATTTCCGGGAGCTCAGACATCTTTACACCAATGTGCATAAAATAAAAAGTTTTTTAAAAAAATTGTTTTGAGGCCAGACTTGGTAGCACACACACTTGTGGTGGATTCCAGCACTTGGGAGGCAGAGACTCTATGAGTTCAAAGCTAAGCTGTCGACATAGTGAATTCTAAGCTGGAGAAATGTTGTGAGATGTTGTCTTTAAATACATATATTTTGGGGTGTAGGGGAGTACTCACCTGAGTACGGGTACATGCATCTCTGTGAAGGTGGCATGCAGAGGGGGACACTGAGTATCCTGTTCTGTGACTCTCCACCTTATTCCCTTGAGACGCGGATACTCACTGAACGCAGAACTAGGTTGGTGGCCAGTGAGAGCCAGAGATGGCTTTGCTCTCATTTGCCAAAGCCTCTCCACAGCTCTGAGGTCACAGTCCGCTTTTTCAAGGATGCTAGGATCTAAACTCAGGTCCTCATGCTTGTACAGCAAGTTCCTTTACCCACTGAGCCATTTCTCTAGCCAGGGAAGATTATTATTATTATTATTATTATTGTTGTTGTTGTTGTTGTTGTTGTTGTTGTTTTTTGAGACACTGTTTCTCTATGTAACAGCCCTGGCTGTCCTGGAACTAGCTCTTGTGGACCAGGCTGGCCTCAAACTCACAGAGATCCACCTGCCTCTGCCTCCTGAGTGCTGGGATTAAAGGAATGCTCCACCACCCATCCAGCTACAAATACTTCTTCAAGTGACACTTCTGGAGCGTTTTACAAGGATACAATGAGAACATGAAACAGAGTGCCCTAACTCAGTTTGGGACAGTTGGAAAACCTTCGCTAAATGGCTGACATTAATGCTAACTCCTAAGGGGTCGGAAGAACTTATCGGGTACAGGGCTAGGGGAAGGATGGGGAGAATGTTCCGATATAGGGAACTGCATGCACAGCTCTGCATCCAGTGTTGATAGAGAAAGACTGAACAGAAAATGGCGAGTGGCTGTGGTGAGGCACAGAACTTGGTGGCCAGGAACAGCTTCCTCTCCTGGAAGCAGCAATCTCTTCCTGCTGGAGACGGCAGACCAAGAGGAAAGGACGGAAGGAGGGGCTAGAAGGCCCAGAGTTTCTGGTGCTCAGGAGAAGCTGAACATCTGCCTTTCTTCCTTCCTTCCTTCCTTCCTTCCTTCCTTCCTTCCTTCCTTCCTTCCTCCCTCCCTCCCTCCCTCCCTCCCTCCCTCCCTCCCTCCCTCTTTCTTTCTCTCTCTCTCTCTCTCTCTCTCTTTCTTTCTTTCTTTCTTTCTTTCTCTCTCTCTCTTTCTCTCTCTTTCTTTCTTTCTTTCTTTCTTCTTCTCAATATTGGCAACTAGCCAAACAACCTTCGAGGTACCAGCTTTTCGCCTGTGCATGACTGAACCATTTCTTCAACTGTCTCCCATTGCACGGACCTTGCTGTTATTTTCGATTGTTGACTGTTATAAGCAATGCCATGATGAACATTGTGGAATGGACAGCCGAGACACCTTCTCGACCTGTGGAAGTTTGCTCAGGGCTGAACAGATGGCCCCACGCTTACTACTGCTCTTGCAGAGGAGCGGACTTCCATTCCTAGCATCCACATCAGGCTGTTCTCTCGCTCCTGTTCCAGGACATCCGACACACTCTCTCTGCCCTCTAGGGTACCCCCCCCCACATACATAAATATTAAAAAAAAAACTTTTTAGAAAAAGAAGGTGTGCTCAGAACAGCTAGTTATAGCATCTCAATCTTCAGACCCTGTCTGTCGTTCACCCTCCATAGGCCTTCCAAATCCCTGATACTCTCGTTCTCTTTCTTTTAAATTTTCTCAAGTCCCGGTCAGTTTTGCTGGGCCATGATGAAATCGCCATTAATAAAGGCTCTGTGAGGTGGTGGGGATTTGGGTCTAACCTGGGACTAGGGCACAGCAGGTCTTGGTTTGAGGGGCCATTGCCAGTCAAATTCTGGCCTTACTGACTCTGCTGATAGGAATCCTGATGGGGGCAAGGCAGAAGCCTCTTCTTAAGCACACGGGCTAGCAGGTCAGTAAACGCGGTCTTTGTGGATTCATCCCGTAGCTCTGGTGAGGCTGGTGTGGAAGACATAAGGGCCGAGAGCCCGGGAACCAGAGAATCCACACTGCATAGGGATGGACCCTGGAGTCCTCTCAAGAGCCAGCAGGCAGGACCTTGGCCCTAGCTCTCTCCAGTGTCCTTCTGTGCCACTGCCTTTGTGTTGTAACTGCAATGTCACTATGAGAGTCAAAGGCCAACTTGACAGGATGGGGACAAAGGGTGGATAGGCAGAGCGGCTTTCCTTGTCCCTACGGGAGACAATAGAAAGCTTTTCTCTTCTAGAATAACGCTAATTTTTTTTTTTTAGCAAAATAGTAATAATGACAATGTCTCTATGGACTGAACATTCTAGGCTTCTTGCTAAAGCAGTGGTTCTCAACCTGTGGGTTTTGACCTCTCTGAGGGGGCTTCCCAAATCAGATATCCTGCATATCAAATATTTCCATTACAATTCATAATCGTAGCAAAATTAAAATTATAAAGTAGCAGCGAAATAATCTTATGATTGGGAGTCACCACGACATGAGGAACTGTGTCACAGCATTAGGGAGGCTGAGAGCCACTGTGCTAAAGGGTCTTCATATAGTCTCTCGCTGGCCCCCTCCAGCGTGGCCCAAGAATCCAGATTAGTCATCCTTCTCTTAGGAGTGGTTCAGGGAGCTTGTCTCCCTACTACAAACTTTAAGAACTGATTTATTGTGTATGTGTGTGTGTGAAAAGTTTAAGAAGCCCTGCCCTAGAGAGATTTACGACTGACCTAGCTGCACTCCCATGTCTATCAAATGGGAAGAAGAAAACTCAAGCTGCAGCTATGTCCCACCCGAACACCGGGTACAGCACAGCATAGCAGCCAGATGGGCCCAAGAAGTGCACAGCTCGGCTGTATCCTCCTGCTCCTCCAGGCTGTAGCTCCTCCTAAGCTGCCATCTGAACCCAGTGACAGTGCCCAGTGGTGGCACGAAACCCACTTTCCACTCCCAGTGCCACAGACACCAACCAGCCGGACTCCAGGCTGACTGCAGTAGCTGGGCTTTCCCCAAGCCTCTTCTGGTAGACCTTAGGTCCCAGCATGTGGGCTGGTCATGGTGACCTACTTGAAAAGAATGTATATGGCTGTCTGCTTCTGCTGTTGAGTCAGGACCCAGGAGCTCTGAGGTTATTCCTGTCTAACCTGACCTTGCCTTGCTTCGGGCTCCCTGCAGCTGCTAGAGGGGGATGGGTTCGCTGCCTGCTCACTCAGAGCCATGCTGGGGGTACTACTTGGACGTGTGTGTGTGTGTGTGTGTGTGTGTGTGCGCGTGTGTGAACTTCATCTCATCCACCTGCTTGTCACTCTCTGCAGGTGTTGGTGTTTGCTCCGAGCACAGATGAATCCATGGTTTCAAGGCTTGCATGCATGTTTGTTGTAGATGTAGATACAAGTTCATGAGACCATGTATGTTAGGGCTAGAGAGATGTGTCAGTTGTAAAGCGCATGGCTTCCCTTGCAGAGGACCCTGGTTTGGTTCCCAGCACTCACGTGGCCACTTACAACTTTCTCCAGTTCTAAGAGAGCTAATCCCTTCTTCTGACATCTGCGGGCAAAGTTCAAATGTGGTATACATATGTACATGTAAACAAAACACTCACACCCATAAAAATTTATTTTAAAAAGAATATGCATGTGGGCATGCCACCAAAGGGCATGAAACCTACAGTTCAACCCTCAATACCACCAAAGGAGCATGAAGGTATACTTCTGTAATGCCAACATTTTAGAGGTGGGGGGGGAGGATCAAGTTCAAGGTCACCTTACTTGGCAACACAACTAATCCAAGACCGGTCCCAGAAGCTATTCATCCCCCTCTGTGCCCCTTGATTTCAGAGGTTCTGTTTCCAGAGATGCTGGGAAAGGGACTCAACACTTGAGGATTACAGGATGATCCTGGGAGCCTGGCACATGACTGCACTGCCTTTGTTCTTATTCTGAACTTGGGACCTTAGCACCATAAGGGTAAACCAGAGAAAGAGCATTTGGTCCCACCCCACTTCTGGCTTGCACCCAGAGGGATTCCAGGATTGGCATGGCTAGGCAGGAGGGGCTCCAGGCAGGAGCAGCTCTCTTGCAGGTGGAGGAATCTGCTGTTCCCCTGGCTGGGCTGGCCTAGGCTCACATGGCTATCAATGCCTGGGCCTGACTCAAGGACCAGCCATCCTGTGGGGCCAGTTCTGGGCTCACACACCCACAACTGCCTGTTCATATGCTCCTTTTGGTTCAACCCAGGCCTTGGGGCTCAGCTTCCCCTTCTCTGACCTGAAGGACGCCACCCACAAAGTCCCAGTCATCCTCTCACCTCCAGGGAAATGACAGGGGTCTGGTCAGTGGGGAGGGGCTTGGGACCTCTGATCAAGATGTCCCCTGGGACTCCTGTCTGGATCTTGCTCAGGTCCCCCTTGTAGCCGCAGTGCAGACAGGGAACACATCCTTGCACACTTGTGTCCTCGCACCTGAGGCTCCATCATAGCCAAGCAGAGCCCTAATGAATGTACGCTGACAAAGGGTCCCTCAGCCTGGGAATGCCATTCTCTTCTGTCTTCTGCTCATGTGGGAACACAAGAGAAACTGTTGGGTGGGGGGAATGATTCTGCTAGTAGGAGATGCTATTCAAGGACAAAATATTCCTAGGCAAAGGAATAAGGTGACAGGCTGGGCGCCGAGGACTTGGGCCTTCCAACTCTTATTTAGATGCCGGAGCCAGAGAAGTAGATGTGGGCCAGTTCTTGTCTGGAATATTTATTCAACACTTCTGAGCACCCTTGTGCTAGACTTGGGATAGTATATAGTAATCAAACAGATAGTAGGGGTATACCAGTGTTCGGAAACACATTTTTGCTCTATTTTGACTGTCCTGCTTCAATAAACATCTGTAATATGAATGAATAAATGAAGGAAGGAAGGAAGGAAGGGAGGGAGGAAGGAAGGAAGGAAGGAAGAGATGTGACACCCACTTTAGAGAAATAGGATGGAATAAAGAGAAGTCAGCCATACTGAAGCAGAGAGCCCACACCTTAGGCAGGAAGGCTGTTGTGCTGGGCAAATGTGGGATCAGAACCTAAACCCCATGCAAAAAGTTGGGCATGGTCGTGGTGTGCCTGTAATCTCATCCTTGTGAGTGCAGAGGCAGGAGGATTGATGGAACTTGCTGGCAGGCAGCCTAGCTTCAGGTTCTGGTAGAGAGACTCGGTCTCACGGAATGAGACAGAGATAAGGCGGCCCATCCAACATCCTCCTCGGGCCTCTTCACACTTGCATGTGTGCACCCCACACACATGCATGCACGTATCTCACATACAAATACACCACACATGTTTGCACACAAAAATAAAGGTCTTCATGGTTTCCAGGGCAAGCCTTCATAGTGGCTCGTACAGCTGCCACTGTGCCAGAGACGCTGGCGTGCTCACTACTGATGCAATCTGCTGTGAAAATGTCCGCAGTTCACTGTGTTGAGCAAGCAGAGGCTGCAGAGGAGAGTCTGGACAGGGCCTCCGTCAGCTAGAAATGGATTGTCATAGAGGGCCAGACAGATGCAAGAAGGGTCAGTTGTAACAGGGAAGTGACCACGAAGTTGCCTAATACACCTGGAATGTGTCCTTAGGTCGGAGCATGTGGACTTGCAAAAGACACCTATCTGAGGACAAATCCTGACATTGGCCTTGCTCCATACTCAAAGCAGTTAGACCATTGGAGTAGAGAAGTAGCATGTCCCTACAACAGCATGGTAGCCACTGCTGCTGCTACTCCTGAGGACCGGAGGTTTGCTTGGTAAGATAGAGAAGGCCAGACATAGATTCAGGCAGGCTGGCCAAACTGTCCAGCTTCTAGACTGCTAGTGCCTTAGCCACTGAGATCTCCCCTTCCTTTATCTCCAGTTCCAAGCCCCACCTTGAAGAGACAAAGGTAAGCCCTAACCATGGGCATCTCCCAGAACATGATCTCTTTGGGCAGGCATGATGCCCAGTACCCCTAAGCATAGTTCATAATGAAGTTATATCTAAGCACTCCCTTAACAGGTCCCTTACAGAGCCCAAGATAGACTCAACATTTTGTACCATTTTTCTTAGAAGTGGTCCTCCCAATTAAATAAGATTCAGGCTTTAAAACAAACCATCAGCTCTGTAGAGCCAAAACTCATTGGCTCATTGACCGAACCTCATGAAGAACTCATGCCCCCTAGCAGGCTTAGGATCCATAATGAGGGCTCCAACTTAGACCAGACAGTGCTCTTTGCAGCCTAATGCAAGCGTAGCCAAGCTGCTGGGTTCAGAGTGCAGGGAAGGATCTTGTCAGCTATAGAAAGTTCAAGGAGTCGTCCTAGGTCATATGGAAAGTGGGAAGTGGATCAGATGACACTTTAATGGGGCTCATATGGTCCACGGATGGGGCA
Organism: Arvicola amphibius; assembly: GCF_903992535.2. NCBI lineage: Eukaryota > Metazoa > Chordata > Mammalia > Rodentia > Cricetidae > Arvicola > Arvicola amphibius. Next base: position 168,927,541 of record NC_052049.1, on the reverse strand, counting down.
TTTCATGCTGACCCATGCTTGACCACTGGCTTAAAGTAAATTCTGTGATACAAGATACAACTGAACTGTGCACTTCAAAGGGGGAGGTTTCACGGTATATGAAGTCTACCTCTTTCCAAAGGATGCTGAACAGTCAATTGCTGTGGCACTTTGCATAGGCTAGACCCAGACATAGCTAGTTCAGAAAGACATTGCTGCCACGAGGTCTCCGAGCTACCTCCAGCAGGCTTGGTCACTCAGCTAAGACTGTGAAGGTGTGTCTATGTGTCTGCTAGATCCCCACTTGGGTTAAGAGACAGGGTGGTGGGTAGCTCTGAAAATAAGGTTCCTGCCCAGTTGGGGTCCCCAGAGACCATGGAGAGGCTTTGGTTATCTGTGGGTTTGTACCTGTTTACTGCCTCTGCCCTTGGTACATTGTTAGCAAGCTCTTTGAGGCGGGCACATGCTTATGCCAAGAGAGAGTTAATAGTTAACCAGAAAGTATGTGTGAGAGAGAGAGAGAGAACAGAGAAGCCAGGCCAGTAGCTTATACGGGGCTTCTGGAGTGATATGCCTCCCTGCCCCCCTGAGCCATACTCCCTGCCCTTTTGTAGGGGTCCTAGACAGAGGTAAGACAAGAAGGTTAGGGCTCACATTAGGTTGTCCCCTAAGAGATCAACCTGGTTTCCAAAGGGCCTAGCAGAGCCACCCAGGTTCTAGCATAGGCTCCACCCCTTTGCAGGTATCCAGACACCTGGGCTTGGTTAGGGTGGTTTACAGAGTATGTTGAGTAACCAGTTTAGTTTCATCTCTGAGATGTCTTGCAAGGGAGCACATGTGGCCAGAGAGATTCAAAACAGAAAATAATGCCGCCCCTAAACCTTTCCCTGGGACACATGGCCAGACATACACACACATACATGTGGATATGCTGGGCATATTGGGATCCGTGTCTTCCTCCTTTTTGTCTCCAGGAAGGAAATACAAAGGTGACTACAGACTAGATCACACAGAAGGCAGACTGCAGGGTCCATTGTTTTTTTTTTTTTTTTTTTTATTTATTTATTATGTATACAATATTCTGTCTGTGTATATGCCTGCAGGCCAGAAGAGGGCACCAGACCCCATTACAGATGGTTGTGAGCCACCATGTGGTTGCTGGGAATTGAACTCAGGACCTTTGGAAGAGCAGGCAGTGCTCTTAACCACTGAGCCATCTCTCCAGCCCCCAGGGTCCATTGTTACTTGCAGAATTGTTGGAAAAGTCTTTGCATGTTTTGAATTTTCCCACTTGTTCAGCTCCATTCTTCTGACAAGCAGGCTGACTTGTTTAGGACCCCAGCTTGGTCATTCATCAGCATGGTTGTTGAATCCCCAGACCTGCCCCAAAGACATCTATGGTCTTCATCTATGGTCATAGGAGGTTAACTCGCTATTACCCTATGGCCCATCTGGTGGTCTGCTGCTTCAGGGTCAGCCTTATATGGACCTACATCCTGGGTCAGGAGTCAGCAAGACTAAGGGGTAATTTTCCTTTTAAGTGTTGAAGGAATACACTTTGCAAATATGGGGAAGGGTGGTTCTATCAAAGGAAGGAGGCCAAAGACAGGTGCCCAAGAACTTACCACTCTCGAACACACACTGCATGTGTCTAGTCAGAGGGTCACACGGTCCCTGAATCCTGGGTGCTAAGTGAGAAACAGAGCGGGTCATGTTCCAACACTCACTCCTACTATGCAACCGCCGAAATCAGAATTGGTTGGGACAGTTACCCGGAGAGACAGGCACCTGCCACACCCTTGCCATCCTCACAGATGGTCTCTGAAAGCGCATGTGTGGAGATGCACTAGCCATGGCAAGTCAACTGTACCTATTGCCAGGAGCCCTTGCCACATGTCCTTGAAGAGAGTGGGCATGGGTGACCCTTTAAAAACCTACTTCTTCCCTTTTCTCATCCTTGCAAATAACCAGTCTTGGAGCTGGAGGCCACATGCTCCTGTAAATCCAGCAGGGAGGGCGAGGTGGGAGACTCAGGCCTAGACAGTGTCCCAGCTGATAAATAAACGGATAAACATATCTCCTTATAAGTTTTTTTTTATTAAAATACTGTCATACCCAGTGGACTGCAGCAGCAATCCTGGTACAGGGTGGCGTAACAAAACAGCCATGTTTACACTTTAAATACTCATGATAACTTAAACACACAGACACACGTCATGGTCTTTGGCAGAAAACGTTCACAGCAACAAAAAAATACTTTAAAAAGAAATACCAAATATTAATCCAAAATATATTAAGTTGTTTTTTTTTAACTTTCACAATTTTTTTTTTGCCTTTTCTCCCCTCCTTTTTTTTTTTTTTAACTTTTATCTTTGTAAACAATGCACATGAACCAGATGTATTTTTCAGCATCTACACAGGGGTAGGGGGATTAAAAAAAATATGCAATTGCCCAGCAAATGCAAATGTTTAAAGAGGAAACTCAGAGACCCATGGGAAGGAAACAACAAACAGAACTTGAAAGCAGTAAAAGGAAGACAAGCAAAACAACCAGAGGTTCAAGGAGGAGACACGAAAGCTCTGAAGTCACCCACGGCGTGCTGGGCCGGGCGGGGGGGGGGGGGGGGGGGGGGGGGGGTTGCTTCAAGACCAAAGTCAAAGTCACTGCTGCTAGTAGGCTGCCGAGTGTGATGCTTCACCCAGTTCTGGGTAGCTGGCCCTGCTTCGGGGGCTGGGGCACCAGAAACTCGAGGAGCCAGCCTCGTGGGTGCCATTTTGTGATGGGGCACAACACACCGAGGACTTTTGTCTTTTCAACAGCACAGCTTCCTCTCCCAGTCCCTGCCGGTGGGAACTAATGCGTTTTAGAGAACGACTTCTCCAGTTTCTTCAAAGAGAACCTGGTGTTGGGGATGATAGGTGTCCATACGTGGCGGCTCATTGCATCTGGCTCAGTTTATAACCGACGGACAGGATGTCGCAGGGACAGGAGCGGTGGAGCCATTCAGAAAGGCTGGTGACAAGAGCCCCACAGGCATTGAGCACAGGGGTTTAAAATGGAGGAAAGGCAACCAGTTTCAAACTGTGGCCAATAACTGGAGGCGGAGAAACGTCTGGTAGACCTGTCAGATGTTTCAAGAACTGTGGCAGCAAGGGCAGGCAGCACAGCCCTGGAAGGAGAATCTGAACCAGCATGCTTAGTCTTCTATTCCCAAAGAGGGAGAATTATGTACAAAACAATGTTCTGCAGGCCCCTCAAACGGCCCCTAACCTATTCCAAGCGAGAGGCGTGCTGGTGGCTCCCAAAAGACTCACACTCCTAGTAGTTCCCCCAAAGATTCGAGTGTTAGCAATCCGAAGAAGGCAGTGAGAAAGTGAAGAGCAGAGGGGGTCGGCTGGGGGCGTGCTTAACCACAGCACACCAGGGCTGGCCTGGTTATCCCAGCAGACCACCGGATGTGCCCAGCCATCCTTGGGAATCAGAATCTACTCCCCTTTCCCTTCATGCCTGAATGCAACTGGGCAGGACAGACGGGGCTCAGCTCCTTTCTGCTCCAGCAATAGACCTTGGGTAGCAGGGGAAATCTGGCTCTTCCTTCCTCATGGGCATGGGAGGAATATGGGCCAAGAAGCAGTCTTCCGGGGGTGCAGACTTTTCTAGATCCCCTGTAGTGCTAGTCTCTGGGCGTCACGCACCACACCATCAATGGTTGGACAAAGTGAGGCGCAGCCCTTGAAGACGGCTGGAATGCCAGGAGGAGGCCAGGAGTCAGGGTCCCCAAGGCCTCACCTCTTTCCTTCAGATGAGTATTTCCACCATGTCGGACAGGTCCTGAACTTTGGTTGCAGCCACAGAGTCTGGAGAAAGACAAGAAAGCAACAGGTCTAATCTGTGAGTGTTATCCACTCTTTCTTTTCCGCTCCCAACACATTTTAAAGACAGGATCCCTCCCCTAAGCTGCCCCAGTCTTCAGGTTCCTCTAAACTTGGTCAACTAAGCACAAAGCTGTGCTCCCTCTCCTCAGCGGGGACCTAGAGGGCCGAGGAAGTATGCCTGTGTTTAGACTCTCAACTGGCTAGAGTGATCAGTTGAGGGGTGCCCCCAGGGTTAGAAGCATTCTTGTCATGCCTGTGGTTTTCTGAGATCAGGAGGCACACACAGGCAGCTATGCAAGGGGGATGGGAAATCAGAGTAGGAAGGGAAGAGGCTTCTTCTCAAGGTCCTCTTTTCTGGGCTCTTCCAATAGCTTCCCAACCCAAGATGCCTAGCTAGCTCCATCATCTTAGCTATATGGACCGACAGGAAGTATGTGAGGAAAACTGGGAGGAGGGTACAGCGCCTTCTGATGGGGTGCTTTCTTTCTGAATTATAGGTCTGCCTCCCACTGAGGGTTTCACGCCTCCCACGACCCTTAATTCACACTGTGGGGCTTCCCGTGGTGGATGAATTTGGGGAAAAACACACATTCCAGTTCACACCTACTGTGTCCTCAGCCCCCATCTAACTAACACACAGGCTAGGGGAAAGCGGGGTGCTTACCCAGAGAGGCTGTCCTTTGGCTACTGCTGCACCCCAGGAGGCTCTCGGATTCTGAGGCTAAGCAGGCAGAGGTGCCATCTGCAGGGCCATCGGTCTGGGTGCTCCCGTCTCTGCTCCCGTGTTTGGTGTGGGTAGGGAGAAGAGGAGCTGTGGCTGGTGGCTCCTCTGCTGGTACCCGGTCTATGGAAAAGAAAGGAGGTTGATGGATATAGCCTGATACAGGAGACAAGGTCCCCAATGAAGGACATCCCAAGCAAACTCGCTGGACTGAGCTGCTCTTAATTTGCAAGGTGTATAGTAAAATGAAAGGCTCCCTTTTTGAAATGGGAATAAGTGGGGTCACGTTAGGCATTGATGCTTAGCACCCCTTCTTTGTAGCTGAAATCTAGGACTTCTTAGTACTTGCTTAGGAACAGTAGAGACTTGCCTACATTTCTCTGTAAGCACCTGGAGGCCCAGCATCCACTTTTTATTAGCAGGGCCCCTATGAGTTTCAGGGTCATGGAAGCCAAAGTAACCAGGTCCCCTAGAAGAGGGGTCAGGAAGCCCTGGTTTCAGTAGGCATGCATTCTGAAAGTCTGGGAAGGTGCTGTCAAAGGTTCCTTCTTCCTCCCCACCCCACTGCAAGCATCTTCATACCTACTGTCGGTCGGGCAGGTGCATCAGTTTGCCTCTCACTGGATGAGAGCCCTTGCCAGCCCTGGACTCCCACTGCAGCCGTGAAGATGGACGGCACTGATTTGGCAGGCCGCAGGGTGCCTTGGGTAGCCTTGCCAGGGTCTTTCCTGGAGCGCTGCTGAAGGACCTTGATCACTGCATCCTTTTCCAGGATCTGGGCATGGAGCACCTTCAACCTGCGGGAGAGGCCAGGGTCAGACCCACAGATTCAGCCCCTTTATTGTACCCAGCTCGCAGAAGCTGGAAGGAAACTCAGACAACCCTCCCTGAGCCAGGTAGGACCTCTTGCCCTTGTGAAGGGCAGTGCATAATGTTCTTAATGCTCTGAGATTGATGTTCTCTGAGCCCACCTCATTGTAAGAGTCAGGTCCCCATAGTGAGGACTCACAGCGGCCAGACCTTGGATGGTACCCACCCACCTCCAGCCTGAGCACAGGAGGGATTCACTCAGGGAAGCAACTGTTTATAATTTCTGGAATGCCAAACATTCTGAGCTGCTGAGGGTGGAGCCTTTGTCCCAGTCCAGGGACAAAGGACTGGGCAGAGACTGGTTACCACCACCCCACCCCCTCTCCCCCCATTTGTCCCTGGCCTGACCCAATAGTACCTGCTCTCCATCTCTTGGTGCCTGTGGTTGCCTGCCAGCAGGCCTTCGTTGAAACTGCTGCTAGGTGAGGGCTGGGGGGAGTGTCTGATGAGAGTGGAGTCGCGCTGCGCAGCCGCTGTGGCAGCGGCATCCATGGCAAATTGCCGCATGGCCCGTTCCTCCAGATACTTTTGTTCCCACTTGGTCATGTCAGCCTCTAGAGCCAGGATCTGTTCTTCCTTCTCCCTCAGTTGTTCTGACAGTCGCGGGGCACTGAGCTCAGCAGACCCACCATTGCTGCCACCGCCACCAGGGAGGGTGCCTGCCTGTCTCTGCAGAGCAAGAAGGATCACGGTCAAGAATAAAGCCGGACTGTGTGGGACTTTGGCCCTCATGCTTCCACAAAGACCTTAACACATGAATACCTTGTTCAGTCATTTGCAGCGCACACTCCCCTTTCCCTACTTCAACCCAGAGATATAGCGTATACCAAAGACCCTCACATTCTCTCCCAGTTTATGGTAGCCAGAGACAAAGGGCACATATGACCAAAAAAGCAATTCTCTGAAGTAGGAATGGGAATATGAGCAATAATCACATTGGGACAACTAAGTTTTGGTCCCCCTACTTCAATGACAGGGTAAGGTTGGGTGTGGAGACAGAACTCTATCTGGTTTGTAAACAACAAGAAATGTTTATGTCCAAATACATAGCACAGACTCAGGGCTTGGATGTCCGTTTCCTATCTTGGGAAGACAGGTGAGAGTGGTTTAGTCTTCTGCATGAAAATTATTAGTGACCACAATCTGGTACAGAGGTCCCAATTTCTGTTACTGCCAAGGTAAGACCCATCAAGTCCTTTAAATCTAAACATAGACCACATGGCAGAGCCTTTGCTATCCAAGGTGACTGAGAGGGACCAAGCAGCCAAGGGGCACATGGAGCAATCGTCTTTCCCAGGGGACAGACAGAGACCAGGGAGTCCTTGGATTCTGCCCAGCACCAGCGGCACAGGTCTTCTGGGCTCACCTGCTGCGCACGAAGGGCTTTGAGTTCCTGCTCCAGGCGCGTGCGCAGTCGCAGCTCCAGCTGCTCCCGCTTCTCACAGGCAGCCTGCAACTGTCCCAGTGCCTGCTGCAGCCGTTCCACTTTCTCCACATAGGCCTGCTTCTTGCGTAGCTCCTCCTCAGTCCTAGCAGCCCGGCTTTGTGCATTGCCCAGAGCCTGCTCCAGCAGTTCAGCACGTCGCCGCTGGTCCTCGATGGCACCACGCAGCAGTGCCATCTCCCGCTCCAGTTTCTCCTGTTCCTGCTGCTGTTCATAGTCTGTGGGGGAGACATTGAGGAGGAGCGGTTAGTGATGCTGGCCACTCTCACCCACCACTGGGCTCAGGACCGACAACTGCTGCTGCCCTCGACATTCCTGGGAATTGTGTATTGCATTTCAGTGAGATGCAGGTTAAGAGTAAACACTCAAACCCTGTCTCGAAAAACCAAAAAAAAAAAAAAAAAAAAAAAAAAAAAAAAAAAAAAAAAAAAAAAAAAAAAAAAAAAGAGTAAACACTCAGAGCCTTGCTGTGGCCCTTGCTGTAACAACTAAGCTAAATGGCCTCTCAGTTGGGACACTGCTCGAATTATGCCAGGCAAGGTCATCACCAAAACATATGTACCGTTTTCCTTAAGCTTCAAGCCGACTAGAGACTTGTCAGGCAGGAACTGAGCCAACCCTTTATAGATTAGGGTACTATAACAAGGTTATTGTTCAAGCAGGAAGAAGGGGGCAGGCACATTTCACATCTTATCCTACTCAATCTCCCAGGTAGGATTTGCGGCTCCTGATTACAGAGAAAGAAACACAGGAACTGAATGGCTGACTGAGAAGCTCCAGCTATCTGGCTGTGCGTGCAGTTCTTGCCCTAAGTGTCTGCTCTGGAGTGCAGCCTGCAGACTGGAGGCTCTCCTGTTCAGTACCCCTGTCTTTACATGGTCTGGGGAGCCACATGTAGGCCGGCAGGCACACAATAGAATTCCAACCCCGCAGCACAGGGACAATGACACTAGTCCAAAGACTCCAAGATTCCAGCTATCCCTGACCGCTTTGCTAATCGCTTGGAGGAGCTCTGCTCGGAGAAACTCTCCTGGGCCAAGGTTTTTCTAAGTGATGCTCTAAGCCTACAACCCACCTCAAAGCACGCGCCCTGCCCACCACCCCCCCCCACGCGGGAGTCTCAGGCTGGTCGACTAAGTGTGGCTGCCTATTTCTCTGGATACCTGGGGCTGTGGACCCAGTTTTTTGCTTTCAGAAGCCTTGTACAACTTCAGCAATACCTTGGTAGGGGGTGGAAGGCTTAAGCCTGCTTAGCAGGCTCCCCACATTCAGGTCCCAGGCACCCTTTGTGTTCACCCTCTCTCCTCCCAAAGCCAAGGGCTGGGCTCCACTGGGGCCGAAGGGCGCCACTGTCAGGCTCACTTGGGAGGGAACGGAGGGGGACTGGCCCGGAGCGGAACAGCCCAGTGGCTCTGGAATGCCAGGCATCCAGGTCACCCGCGGCTGCGAGATTAATGGCTCCAGCAAGAAGCCAAGAACAGCCTGGCGCTAGCTTGCTCCCCTGGGAGCGGAAACGCCTCCTGGCTGCTTCTGCCCCCTCCCCCTCTGAGGGCTTCCAGAAACCCTCCCTAAGACTTCCTTTCTTCTCCAGAGCCTGGGCCCAAAAGCCGCCCTTCCCATCAGAGCAACCCTACTCTCCCTTCCCCTAGCAGTGGGTCCTCTGCAGGCTCCCAAGGGCAACCCCGAGGCGCCACACCTCCTTCCCCTTCACCTCTGTTCCAGAGACCTTTAGCCACCGTCACCTCATTTTGAAAGGTAGTAGTGGATAACTCAAGTCTTGCCCAATCTGAGCCAAAGGCTGATTAGCAAGCACTCAAGAGCTCTAAGTCCTTGAACAAGAAGGGGGCACTGCCAGAAGCTGTTTCCCCTCTCTGGTCACCCCTTAAAGGACTCTCAAAAATCTCCTTCCTAGGAGCCTTCTTTCCTACAAGCCTGTCATTCCCCCAGTGTATGACACCTCCTTCCCTACAGCTTACTCTGTTCTCAGATTTTTCCCAGGCCACCAGGGGCTTTCTAATCACCAGTCTCCAGGATAGTGAACACTTTCCCCCCTGAACCTGTGGAAACCTGTTCCTGCCTTCAGCTTATCTCACCTCCCTGCCATGTTCTAGGTGAGTTCCCACCCATCTGCCCAGTGCTTAGTTCGATCCCACTAATGAAGGAATGAATGACTTAGTCTATAAAGCCTCCAGGATGTCTGGGCCTCCCTGTTTACAGGGAAGCCTGAATGCTTCCTTTAGACTGTAGCTGTTGACCCAACTGTGGCTATCCCAGGACTCTCCAGTGTGGCTATCCCAGTTCCCCGTGCCCTCCAACTTCTGGTATCCCCAGCCTTCCTGCTGCCTGGCATTCCTAGGAAGCTCCAAATATCCCTGATTATCCTCTACTGCCAGGGCTGTCCTGGCCTCCCTGCAGGAGGGACCAATGCTACACCGAGGGTCAGTACTGTGTGGCTCAGCCAGTCACAGCTCCCTAGTCCTGTTCATCTTTGGAAACCACTCTTTCCCACAGCAGCCATTCAGTAAACCTGTTCCGTAAGTGCCACTCTGTAAGGAAGTGGGTTAAACCTCAAGGGGAATGGATTGGGGTCACAGTGGTCTCATTGCCTGTACACCCAGCTAGGTTTCTTAGCAGGTCCCCTACTCACTCTGAGCAAGCAGCTTGGCCACCATGTCCTGACTGCCCGCCTGGGCTTCCTGTGTCTTGCTTGCCAGGTGACGATTTGCAGATTCCAATCTCTCTGTTTCAAATAAAGAGATGTTTTAATATCAAGGGATGTTGCCAGTCCCCTGGGAGTTTAACCTAGGGTCCTGTGAGTCCACATCCTCCAAGCTAGAGATGGGCTTAGAGAGAAATCCCAGCTCAGACCAGGGCCCAAAGATGGGGACTCATGGGGGGGGGGGGCTCTACAGCACAGAACAGAGATTCTGAATTTCCCCCCAAAACAGATCCCTCAAAGTCCTCCCAGCTTCCAAACACACAAGCCTAGTTCTCACCTCTAAGATCGCGGTTGAAGTCCTGCAACCGCCTCATCTCGCTAGCCATCTTGTTCCTCATTGTCTTCTCCAGGGCCTCACGCTTGGAAGAGGTCCTCATCAGGCTCTCGTGGGCCTCAGAGAGCCGCTGGATTTCACTTTCCAGCTGTAAAAGACAGACAAGGAGCTGAATGACAGGATGGGTCCCAGAGAGTGAATGAGGCCAGTGACTCTAGTGGGGGTAATCAAAGAACGGCAACCTCATAGGTAGGGCAGACCGCTGGGACAGACAGCCCTTCCTAAGGAAGGACGAGATGCTGCCTGGACCCAGCGCTAGGAGCTCTTCAAAGGGGGCTACCTCCAGCCTGCCCCACGCCCAATGTCTATAAGAGGCATTTTGTTTCTGCCTAACATTGTCTGATAATCTGAGTGCAAAGGACGGGGATGAGCACATTTGAGGTGGTTCAGCCTATCTAGAACATTGTGGATACACAGTACTGGGAGGCCTGAGGCTATTGCTAAAGCTGAACCTTAGCACACAGCTGGCCAGGCTTCACCAAGGAAGGGGGCGCCAGACCCCAGTCTGAGCTGCCTCTGACCACAGCATGTGGCTGCCCCTCCCACTTGGAAGCCACAGGTCTTACACGTGCTCCTAGCTGGCTTGCTGTGCCAACTCTTGCTGCTTTTTCTTTTCCCTAAGAGGAGGGGCTTTCTCTTTGGCCAGGGTTGGCCTGGAACAGACTGGCTGTTGTGTGGGTGCACAAAGGGTTCTCTGTGGGAGGTGTCCACAGGAGGGGTTGTGCAGGGCGAGGGTGCAAGTGTGCGGAAAGCTAGTGAATGAGTTCTTTCTAACCACCCCTGGCCAGCAACTGCTCATGCACTAGGGCAAACCGCCTGGCTGTTCCTCAGCTGTCTGGAGTGAGCTTGGGGTGTGTGTGGGGCGACGTGGGACTGAATTTGGTACAGGAAGCAGTCTGACAGGCTTTCCCCCTTCTCTGCGTCCCCCAGCCCCTAGGAGTCTCTACCTTCTCTATGCGGCTGGCCTTCTCGGCAGAGCTCTCCAACTCTCTCTGCAATCTCTCGTTGTCCCTCTGAAGCCTGGCGTTCTCCCTCAGTACCGTCTCCATCTGGACCAGGTGGGCACTGCCCGCAGTGGCCTGGGAACTTGCTGGTCCGTCCACTGCAGGTGGGCTGAAGGAGCTTGGGGGACCATGGTTTAGCGCGGCTGGGTGAAGGGGTGGGGAGTGCTCCTGGGGCTGCTGCAAGTACTGGTACTGCTGCTGCTGGAGGAAGACTGGGGGTACCTGGGCCTGGAGGATCCTGGAAAAGAAGAGGCGAAGGTCAGAGATTCACACACACACACACACACACACACACACACACACACACCCTGGCTATTCCTATTGCCAATGACTGAGCCTCCCCAGTGTCAGGCCACCAGAGGGGAGGGTCAATGCCACATGGTATCTGCGTTGAAACTCAAAAGGGTCAAAAGGGTGTGGGGTGTGGGGTGTGCTGTGGTGCAGCATCCAGATGTTTGTTCTGTTGAGTTGCCCCATTGTGGCTAAGGCCTTAGGGATCAGCCCAAGCAACCCTGGGCATCCTAAGCATGCACACAGCTTAAATTAAGTATCTTTGAAAATGCACCCTTCACCTTTCCAATTGATACAAGGTTCTCTGGGATGGAACCCACACAGCTCTGCGGGCCTAGTGGCTGCATTCTGGTCAAGTCAGCTAAAGCAGCTCACTCGAATTTTCTCCTCCTTCTTTCAGGGTCCTGCTACCCCCAGCTACGAAATTCTTTTCCAAGACCCCAGCTAAGATTAGAGCAAGGAAGCAGGTGCTGAGCCTGAGCTCAGTCAGACAAATGGGCGGATTTCAGCCCCAGCTGCTGGCCTGCAGCAAATGAGTGTCTTGGCTGCCCAGGGTCACACCACCTTTGCCTGCTAAATCACAAAGTGAGGCCTGACAGAAAGGCCAGCAGACAACAGGCACCCATAACACCTCTGCTGGTGGGCACTTCAGAACAAGGAGCCACCCCTGGATTAGCTCAGCGGCAGAGCTAAGGACAGTGTTCCACTGGCCCCTGGCATAGGTATATAGTATATATACCTATGTATATACTATATACCTATAATACATCCTCAGACTCTGTGTCAAGAGAGGAACAAAGAGTGAGACATGGGTAGTGAGAAGGCCTTTCTGGGACCATGTGACTCCAACTGCCATGACTACCTCAGTTGTCCTAAGAAATTTCTAGGTCCTAGAAGACCCCTCAAAGTCAGATTTCACCTCTGGATCTATTACACATCCCCAGTGCTCCCCTGCTTTTTACTCCTCATCAGGTTAGCTGAGGAAAAGCCTCCAAGGAGAGCAGGTTAGAGGGCTGTCACTGGCTGACTAAACTATCTTGTTGGTAAGTGTGGTCCCTCTCAGGGCGGCCTCAGAAAACTGCCATTCTTCCCCCAGCAAACCCCCACCCTGACAGGCCAGGCAGACACGACAGGCATTCTTTGGGAATGATTTAGCCCCAAGAATGGAGACACCTTTCCGCTCACACTTGCTCTCTCTGCTCTTGCTTCTGCTGTTACCCGCTCCCCCCTCCCCATTTTTTTGTTCTCCAGCAAACAGTCCACTTCCTTGCCTGGATATTATCTTTTCCTGACAAGAGTTCAATAGGGCTGGCCCAAAAGAAATTCTTCCTGAACTGCCCTGAGGAGGGAGATAAGGTGGGTGTCAGGAGTGTGGAGGCCGAGTCAACCCACGAGGCTCCATCCCCTGGCTCCTCCAGGCCAGGGCCACCACTCTTTTCCAGAGTAAAGAAAAATAACTGGAGACTGGAGCGACTAAAGGAAGAATCAGCGGGTATGAAGTGAGCCAGACTTTGACCTTGAACCCAGAGGGTCTGAAAATTCTTGAGTCCCCCCCCCCCCCCGTAAGGCTTTCTGGAACCCCACTTCACCCTGCCCCCAAAGGGGATACAGCCATGGTGGTGTTTCTATGGAAAAGGTGAGGGGCTTGATGGAGCGCGCCTTTAATCCCAGCACCTGGGAGGCAGAAGCAGAGGCAGAGGCAGGTGGAACTGTTTGAGGCCAACATAGCCTATACAGCGAGCTCCAGGACAGGCAGGGCTACACAGAGAAACCCTGTCTCAAAAAAAAAAAAAAAAAAAAAAAAAAAGGTGAAGGGTCAGCTGACTCAGGCAGGCCCTGGTTTCTAGGAACCTGAACTCCTGCGCCCATCTGGCTTCTTGCTTGCACTCACTGGGCTCCTAGCTTCCACCCCAGTTCTTTGGACCCATTCGCTAAGGCTGGTATTGTGATGTGCCTCTTTTAAAAGTCCATCACTCACACACACACACACACACACACGCCAAGACTTCACACTCAGTTAAGCCAAGTCACTACCTGATCCAACAGCAGCCTGAGTCTACACACAAAGGCTCCTCAAGATAACAGACAAGAAGAAGGGAAAGCACAGTAAGAAATTCACTAGTAGACAAGGCAGTTGTGACAGAGGTGGCCACCTAGTTCTTTCAGCCTCACGAGCAGCACCTCTCAATGACAACAACAAAGTCCATTTTTCCTTTAAAAACCTCCAGGAAGTCCCACCTTTGGCCTACTTGGGAGCAGTTTGGCAGGGATTCCCACTGTCTTTTGTTAGTTCTCTCTAAAAAAAATACCACCTTTAAACCCCATTCCCAGCCACTGGGGACCCTCCTTACTTGCTATAGACAATGTATCTACATTCCAAGTTAAAGCAATAATGTCAGTTTTTGTTTGTTTGTTTTAGAAAGTCTTGCTGTATAGCTCCTGCCTCGCCTAAGTGTGCTACCAGGACTGGCAGCTAACGTTATAAGTCAGCTAGCCCTCATCAAGAGCAGCCCCAGAAGCCGGGCGGTGGTGGCGCACGCCTTTAATCCCAGCACTCGGGAGGCAGAGGCAGGCGGATCTCTGAGTTCGAGGCCAGCCTGGTCTACAAGAGCTAGTTCCAGGACAGGCTCTAGAAACTACAGGGAAACCCTGTCTCAAAAAAAAAAAAAAAAAAAAAAAAAAAAAAAAAAAAAAAAAAAAAGAGCAGCCCCAGGAGCTGGTGTGGGTGCAGGAGAATTGGGATCATGTAAGCTAGGACCCAAGGTATAGGACCTTGGGGTTCTCCTGGGAGAATGGACTAGAAGAACTCCAGGGTGAGGTAATCACCTGACTTCCGCGTGCTGAAAGTGTGGGCTGCTTCGAGGACGGTATCGTGGGTCAGCGACAGCCGTAGTCTCATGAGCCAGTGCAGCGTGTGGGTACTGAGGTGGGGGCCCACGGGGCTCTGGGCCCTCAGATGGGGGTCCTCGGGGTTGGGGACCCTGCTGGCTGCGGGCCAGCTGAGGGAAGCTGTGTGAAGAGCTCATGTGGCTGGGGACCCGAGCACCATTTCTTTCCAGGGACAACTGCAGAAGTCGTTCACTCAAGGAGCGTACATGGCCGTGCCTCAACTCGCGCAGAGCCTCATCTTGACGCCGGCTGCCTCCTGATGCCCCTCTAGGATCTCGGTCCCCAACATGGGGCCGCGGTCCCGCCTGCTGTGCTGCGTAGTACTGTGAGTAGGCTTTGGCCTCCTCATAGGTGGGCAGCTCTTCTCCCTTGCTGGGCTGTGGGCACAGCCGGTACAGCCTGTTCTCTGCCAGATGGGTCTCTCCACCTTGATGCTCCTGGCCCTGGGGCTCCTGCCTGGTGGCCTGCTGTAGCACCTGACTGTCCTCAGGTGCTCCAATCTCCAGGGAGGCCTGGGGGCTCCCTGTGCCCCCAGCTCCAGCTCCACCCCTCAGGGCCTGTTGCTGGATGGCCAGGAGCGTGCGGGTCTCTGTCAGGTTGCCGTAGCGCAGCTGCTCCTGGATGAGGCGGTGCAGGACTGTCCCCGAGGAGTCTTCCAGTGTCCTCATGCTTCTCTGGCTTGCACACTCCTGCCTAGACAATGGCCAGCAGGCACCTGGTCCTAGAGCACCTAAGAGAAAGGACAGCAATCAATGGAAGCACATAAGAGGGAGGGGGCACTTGCCAAAACACTGCTTGAGAGAGGAGGTGGTTTTACACAGGCCCATATGCAAGTGCCAATGTGGCCGGCCAGTTTAGCTACTGAACCTCTGATCCTCAGTTTGTCCAATATATATATATATGTGTATATATATATATATCTACATATATCTCTACATATATGCATATATATATATATATAGAGAGAGAGAGAGAGAGAGAGAGAGAGAGAGAGAGAGAGAGAGAGAGTGAGTGCTTCTTCTTCGAGAAGCTGAGTGCCAGTGTGTTATAAATCCTTGGCAAATGCTTATCGTCGTAATGACATTAATGGAGACTTAACTGATCCCACAGAAATACAATAGAAAACCAGAAAGGTTATCTAATAGGGACCATGGTCCCCTGCAGTCAGCTGCTACACCCAGCAGTCTCGATGAATGACTCTGGAACAAGCCTCCACCAAATTCAGCCACTTAGCAGTCTAGACCCCAGTTTACTACCAGATGATAAAGAATGAATGTAGCACGGTAGAAAGAAGTCCTAAGCCAATGACCCCCATGATCTTGAGAACGAAGATGTTTGAGCCATAGGTAGTCCACCACCCTTCACCTGCTTCTCTTCCTGAAAGCAGACAGTCCCTGGGAGACAGACCCTGAGCCAGCTTCTTCAAAGGCTGCCTACAAAATAAATCCCAGTCTCCTTGTCACGGCTGACCTTAGCAGTCATTCCGCAAGGTGAGCAGGCAGGAGAAGCTACGTGTGAATTGGCAAAGGCGGCTAAAGAAAGCTAACAAAAGGACAATGGTCTTGTGAGGAGACATAAGCGCGCTTGCAGTAACTGGAGCCAGAGAAACATCCTCGATTTTAGGATCATCCTCCTTTCCTGACACACACATCTGCTACTCCGAAAAGCCCCTACTTGTACCCTAGGTACACGGGGACCGTCCCTCTGCATCTCTACTGACATTAGAAACAACCACCTGAGCCCAATTGATGGCATAATGAGGTAAAGGGGAAACCAAGGAAATGTGCCCGGCCTCAGTTTGGGAATGGTATGTTGGCAGAGCTGGGGGAAGGAAATGAGTCCCGAGGTCACCTATGCACTCATTCTTCCCAGCACCTAATCCTCCCCGCACTGCACCCTACAGTGTGTAAGACTTCAGGAGTCTACTCGCACGCAGCTTTTTTCTTCGCGGTATTTCCTAGGTCTGGGCTGATACCCGCTAAGGAGGATCCGGGAGCGGCTAGAAGGAATGCGGAGCCTTTGCTACAGATTCCAGGCGTGCCAAGTATGAGCCGGGCACCCGGAGCAAGGAACATTTCCGAGGCCTTTCATCGCACACAGGTTCCAATCTAATCCCCTAGATGCACAATCTTTCAAATACCTCTAGGTGAGTCCTTACTAAAAACCAGCTTCCTTACCCGGGCGTTGCACCTGGGCTGCTCTGGCGCTCTGCATACGGAAAACTACCCTCCTAAGCAAACACGCGTTTCTGGTCTTGGCCTGGGTTCCCTCTAGCAAAAGGAACCAAAGCTAAGTTAGCCAGGCCTGGGCTCCTGCTCGACCCGAGGCGGACCACTAGCAACGACGACTGCCCGAGTGCCCCGGGAAAGCAAAACCCACAACCGCAAGAGGTCTTTAAGCATCGCGGGTCCGCCTCTCTCCCCAGACCTCTTTGTTTTCCAAATACTCCAGCGCTGACGTCACCGGGCTGGACAGCAGGCTGCATTCTTTCTAAGTGAGAGCCAGTTCGTGGCTCCGGAGAGGATTTTCCAAGGAAGACAAAGAGGAATTCTTGAGCTAGCTGAGGGTAAAAGCCACCTGTATCCCCAATCTAGACAAAGCAGCCACCTC
Source organism: Arvicola amphibius (assembly GCF_903992535.2). NCBI lineage: Eukaryota > Metazoa > Chordata > Mammalia > Rodentia > Cricetidae > Arvicola > Arvicola amphibius. The sequence goes on along the minus strand of NC_052049.1, from coordinate 168,910,804 downwards.
GACCCTGCATTCGGCACGATATGCCTATAGCCCTTTTCCACTTGCCCCAATCGCAAGACTCACACCCCCAAACACCGATCCTCTGTCCCTCCTCCAGTCCCAGTGGGTCGGAGAGCCGGTCCGACAACCCCCCTCCAAAGTGCATACCGCGGGGCTCCCTGGACTAGATAGACGCCTGGGATCGATCCTCGAAAGGGTGCACCGCCTCCCCTTCCCGCTCACGGAGAGGCTCGTTCTCGCCAGCTTCGAATGCCAGAAAAGGCCGGACAGACCGCGGTGTCGGGGTGCCTCTGGGAAGCGTCCCCGCTGGCCTCGCGCGCTGCCCGGAGATCGGGCACCTCTCTTACCGCTGCGGCCCGCGGCTGCCGGCGCGCGCAGACCGAGTTCGGTTTTAGGTCGGTTCGGCAGTAGAGGTGCGCACTCGCCGGTGGCGCCGACGTTCTGGCTGCTAGCGCTCCAGTGCGCGGCCCCTGGGTCAGCCCGCGCTGGAGGCGGCTGCTATGCCAGGAATGTGAGAGTTTCAGGTTCCCCCTCGGGATCAAAGCGAACCACAAATAACCTCTCAGCGCGCCGCCCTCCTCCGCCCTCCGCCTCCTCCCGCTCCCCGTCGCGGCCCCCGCCTTCCTCCCGGGAGGCGGCGCTGCGGCTGGCCTCTGGGCTGGCCTCAGCCTTGTCCCCTTGCCACCCTGGGCTCTGGCGGCTGTGCTGCGTTCCCTGCCCCCTGCCTTACTGTCCTAGCTGTTGTTGGGGGTGTCTTAACCAACTCAGCCCAAGATCGTCCCACCACTGTCCGGCGCCCGATTCTCACCCGTCATTCTTACAGACACGGAGGAACGACTTCCAGGGAAGAGCCTCCTCGCACGCCCCTCTGGTGGCTGAGGGAGGGGTCTCTGGAGTTTTGGAGATGGCGGGAGGATTGCGAAGCATTCCACAGCCGCCCAGTGTTGACCGTGCTGCAGGCGAACCGACGCTTCAGTTCGCAGCTTCCCAGCCTCTTTCCTAATCTCTACTATTTCACCCCCCAGCGGCAAACTTTGAATTGCACTTTTATTGTTTACAAACACCTTCGACAGCTCTTTTAGATCCTGCCTCTACAGGAAGTGTGAATCTGGGTTGAAATCTGGTGGATTTGACCCCACTACCCAAATAAATCACCCTCCACTAAGTCCAGCTCCACTCAGCTTTAAGCCGAGCACGCGGCGGGTCACCACCCACATTTCACTCGGCCGTCCGATTCCAGTCACCCTCTGATAGTGTTTGTTCATCATCTCTATAATAAATAGGAAACCATGGCTCAGAAGTTTAAGCAGTTTGCCTAGAGCGTAGCTGATGAAGCCAGCTCTCTTTTCGTGGTCACCTGAATCGGGCTCCCTAACCGAAGAGGGCAAGCCCAGGGAGTATCTGCTTCCACCTACCTGTCCCCAATTTCAGTATCTTTTCCATCTCTCCTACACTCAAAACCCTCTTTCCTGTCCACTTCGCTGGCCGCTGACTCTTACTGTTCGGCCTCGGAGTGAAATGTCTCCCCTGTCTTTTGGATTCTTTTCTCCCCTTGGTTTTTCGAGACAGGGTTTCTGGCTGTGCTGGAACTAAGTTTGTAGAGCAGGCGGGCCTCGAACTCATTGACATCGGTCTGCTTTTGCCTCCCAAGTGCTGGGGTTAAAGGTGGACCCTTCTACCTCCCCAGGAGACCCCTTCTTAAGTAAGGCTGCTCTGACTCTCTCCTCCCCGCCCCCCAAGAGCTCCAGTGGCGTTTGTTCCTCAGACCCATTCACTTAGATAGAGTCAGGGCTGATTTCCGTTGCTGACTGGCCGGGTCCTCCTCTCTTTCCCTCAGCATAGAGAGGAACAAGGACAAGAACCCTTTCAAGCTGAATAGCCAGGGATGTGGCAAGTTTTTCATAAAGCTCCCCTTTAAAAGTGGGGAGTCCTAAGTAGCTTTTGCAGAGGATGTGCCATCGGTTCCTAGCACCCACCTGGTGGTTCACAACCATCTGCAACTCCAGTTCTAGGGGATCTGACACCCACTTGTGAACTATGCTGGTACTAGGCACCCACGTGGTGCTCATACATACATGCAAGCAAAAACATGCATACATATAAAAGAAGCAAAAATCTAAAACTCCAAAATGTCTATATGTTTTGCTTGAATTTCAAACGTTGCATTCCAGATACTGATTGTGTCTGAGCCAAGTGAGAAAACGACAGATGTGCCAAGCTAAAGTGCACCTTACAAAGAGAAGCTGGGGCCTGCAGCGCACCATTGTCCCCACCAGCTGCAGAGCGTAAGAGTCTTGGGACAAAGACAAAAGAAGAGGTTCCCAGGTGTCCTCACTTCGTGGACAGCGTTCTTGGAAACCCTTGGTGGAGACACTTAATAAGCGTAGGTAGAGGCCCATATGCTCTGAGTTACAAAATCAGGGGAAAGGCTGTATGGCCCACCCAGTCTTGCGCTTCACTGTGCTTAGAGGGGTAGCTAACAAGATGTTTGCCAAGCAAGCATTCCTGAGATAGTTGGAGAAAACGACCAGCTTAAGGCAGCTAGAGTCAAGAGGAATATTTTGGGGTGGGCAGGCCTGCCCCAGGCCAAGACAAGCTTCATGTCAGCTTGTGTTTGTAGCCCAGGGGGACAGAGTGGGGGAAGAGGGATTCTCAAATGGAATTTATATACATTTTTCTGCTCTTTGCAAGAAGGATAGAGGGTGGGGCCTCTCAGGCAGGGCCTGGCCTGGGGCTTCAGTGGAATCTGCCTGAGCTGGCAGCACACCTGATTCTGCAGGATGGTGCAGTGAGAAGGTGGCTCCATCTCAAATGTGCCAGGGGAGCATACTCACAGGTGGGCACCGGGCTAGCTAGCATGCTTGCATACCAATCTTTGCTGAGGCCCAGAGGAAAGAAACTCAAGGAGGGAGACGGGGCTTCCTAGCTCACCTTTGTCTTTCCCTTGTTCTCCCCACCCCCACCCCCTGCAGGTAATAATTCTTCCCGGCTGCTCTGTGACTTGCTGGGTTTGGAATCTTGCCCAGGAAAGCTGCAAAGCTGACCCAATTCTCAGAGAAAGCCATTGCTCTGGAGAGCTCAGCTCGCAGGGGTGTGGCTGCATCAGAGGTGTGTCCTGGGTTTAGCAAATTGTCCAGATACCCACACCCTCCTCTGCACGGGCAGCTACCTCTCCCAGCCCAGTCCCCTGCTGGAATATGAGGACCCTTCCTTAGTGAAGTACACCTCCTTTCCACCCTCCCCCCCCCCCATGAGCTACTGAGAACATCTTCCTCACTTCCCAAATGGTTGACTGGTGGAGGAGGGGACTCTGGGCTCCAATGGCAACATCAAAGGGAAGCAGCTAGTTGCGAAATTCTCCCTCCCAGCTTCCCTTGACACTCTACTTGACAGGTTATGGGAACAGGAAGCCTGCCAGAATCTGGGGCCAGAAACAAATCACCAGAAGAATCAACACATGAATGCCATGGAGAAGAATATGCCAGCGCTTCTCTGTTCCGTGGCAGAAGAGATTTCCGTGTTTTTTCTACACACCTGTGCTCATCCTCATGGCTTCCCACCTTCCTCACTACCACCACCACTAGATTCTATTTCCCAAGCCCTGCCTTCCGTCACTGTCCCCACCCCCTTTTGTCCCGGGAGGGGGGCCTCAACCTAGCAATCTCAGGCAGGATTGCTTGGAAAGAGGGGGCCGTGTCTGTCCTTGGAGTTAAATCCTCGAAAGATGGAACATTTGTGAATTAAGTCCCGACTCTGTAAAGGTGCCCAGGGTCTTTCCTGAAACCGAAGGAGCCAGGCTTTCCAGGCTCTGTGAACTCCTTGAGCCTCGGGCCATCCTTGGTGGTCTTTGCTTTGGTGATGCTGCAGGGGTAGGGCTGTCCACGCAGTTGGTAAGGAGAGGAGCACTTTGCTCACTGCTCCATTGCCTTCCCCTTCTCTGGGGTTCATGAGTGCCCAGACCTCCTATGAGCCTGGTTCTGCATGGAAGACGCGTCTAATGGAAGTTGGCATATATAGGAAGAAACTGCTTAGAAGTGCACCCTTTAGTTTATTCTTCTCTTGATAGCTGTCACACATAGGAAGGGGGAGGGCGTCCAGAGCTGACAACTGCAGGCAGTGAGCTAAGGCATCATTTAGCCCCTGATGCCTCCCTTTTCTGTGAAACTAAGAATGGTGGTTACTGTTTCAGGGGTGAATCACTGATGCTAGGAAGGCCCTCTAGTCTCAATAAGAAGCTACAGCCAACATGGGGAGGTCCTGAGTTTGTAGTCTTTGTAGGGCAGGGTCCTCTTTTCTCCCTGGGAGTGGGGGCGCATGGGGAGGTACAGCCAGTGTGATGAAGGAGTGCCCCCTAGTGTTGGGCACCAACTGCTCCAAGGGTGGGTCTTGGGTCTGGGTGAGAGGGTACTGCTTGGGACAAGGTTTCATGCAGGGGTAGACATCTCCCAGACCTTTTCTTTTCTTTTCTTTTCTTTTCTTTTCCCTTCCCTTCCCTTCCCTTCCCTTCCCTTTCCTTTCCTTTCCTTTTCCTTTCTTTTTTTCATGACAGACTCGCTAAATAGGCCAAGCTGGCCTCACGCTCACAGAAATCCACCTGCTTCTGCTTCCCAGTGTTGAGTGCTGGACACGTACCACCATTCCCAGCAACCAGATCTTTTAAAAAGTAGATTAATAACTGGGTGGTGGTGGCACTCAGGAGGCAAAGGCAGGTGGATCTTGGAGTTCTAGGCCAGCCTGCACTACAGAGCAGATTCCCGGACACCCGGGGATATACAAAGAAACCCTGTCTCAAAAACAAAAACAAAACAACAACCACAAAAAAAACCAGACTAATAGCTTCAGTTGCGGTGCTGAGTTTTCCTTCCACCCCACTCTCCCCGCTCCCTCATTTTCTTCAAAGGCACACAGCCTTTAACACAGCTCTGACATGGAGGGAACACTGCAGCCACTCATCCGTTCACCCTCCCGCGTAGCTGTTCCCACTCACACTTCCTATATTGTTTAAACATTTCCCAGGCACCCATTGAGATACCTCTGAGAGCTAAAGGAGTTTCCATCTCTGGTGATTGAATGAGAAGGGCTCCCATAGGCTCATGTGCTTGAATGTTTGGTCCCCAGGTGGTGTGCGATTTGGGGAGGTTGGGGAGATGTGACTTTACTGAAGGAAGTCACTTGGCTGGCTGTAGGTCTCAAAGCTTTGACCCTTCACACTCAGGCCTGCTCAGTCTTGGTGGCACACTCCCTGGAGACCCCAGACAGTGGTTCCAGCCAAGAGTATTCTTCTGGAGACCTCCCTCCATCTTTATTGCAGGGTTCCCCTTCATTTACTTGTCTCTGGTCCCATGTTTCTTGAACTCTTTGTCTTCGTCTTTCTGGGTTTGCAGTTTGGTAGGATCCCTAAGAATGGATTTGCAGAGGGCAATTTTTAAAGAAGCTGTTCATGATGCAGAGCATCTTTTAAACACACACACACACACACACACACACACGCACACACACAGAGAGAGAGAGAGAGAGTGAGAGAGAGAGTGAGGGAGAGAGTGAGGGAGAGAGAGAAAGAGAGACAGAGAGAGAGAGAGAGAGAGAGAGAGAGAGAGAGAGAGAGAGAGAGAGAGAGAGAGAGAGAGAGTTAATGGGGCTGGAGAAGTGGCTTGGCAATTAAGATTACCTGACAGCCATTCTTTAGGACCGGGGTTCTATTCCCAGCACCCACACAGCAGCTCACAACCATCTGTAACTCTAATTCCAGGAGACCTGATACCTTCCACTGGCCCCTTCCGGGACCAGGCATACATGTAGAGTGCACAGACTTAAGCACAGCAAAACAACTGTCTTAGTTAGGGTTTCTATTTCTGTAAAGAGACACGATGACCATGGCAACTCTTATAATTTAACTGGGTTGGCTTACAGCTTCAGAGGATTAGACCATCGTCAATATGGCAGGAATCATGGCAGCATGCAGGCAGACATGGTACTGGAAAAGAAATTGAGAGTTCTACATCTGGATCTGCAGGCAGCAGGAGTGAGCCACTGGGTCTGGGTTGGGTATTTGAAATCCCAAAACCAGCTGGACGCTGGTGGCACACACTCTTAATCCCTTTCTATATTTTGCTATCACCTCACAGTTTTAGAATTTTTTTGTTCGCTTCCTTTTTCTAACATTGTCTTATTTCATAACTTATCATCGTTAGTCCTCTGGGAGTGGAAAGTCCAGTAGAAATTCTTAATTCTTTCTGGCCTCTATACTGTCTCTGTCTCCTTGGAGTTCACTTGTTTCTGTTTGTTTGGCTCTCTATTTTTCATAGTTACAGTTTCCCTCAGATGACTTTGACTCTTGGCTGTCTGATCCTCTTTAAGAGGGAGGCATTCAGGCTCAGGAAATGGCTCGGTAGGTAAAGTCCTGCCACGAAAGCATTAGGACCTGAGATTAGATCCCTCAGCACCTTTATAAAAGCCTGGCAGGGCAACGAGATGGGGGTGGGGTAGGGTGGGGCAGGAGACAAGTGGACTTGTCTTAGGGGCTCATTGGCCAGACATACTCTCTCTCTCTCTCTCTCTCTCTCTCTCTCTCTCTCTCTCTCTCTCTCTCTCACACACACACACACACACACACACACAGACACACACACACACATACACACACACACACACACACACACACAGAGAGAGAGAGAGAGAGAGAGAGAGAGAGAGAGAGAGAGAGAGAGAGAGAAGCATGAGGTTTAGCAGTGAAGGAAGCCTCATGTCAGGGCAGTATTCTTAGTGGGTCTCTCAGGAAAAGAATGGAACAAGGCTGTGGCTGTATTACTGTGGACTCAACCAATAGGAGAACACGTAGGTCATTTGTCAACAGTGCTTCAAATCTTTCTTTTAGAAACTGGGCTGACAGGTGTGGGAGCTGGGCTGACAGATGTGGAAGCAGGCTGGGAGAAACCTGAAGGGGGAGTGGGGCATGCCAGGCAGCTCACACCACCTCAGTCTCTCCAGATTGCTAACCCTGTAGCAGCTCAGAGTGACGTGGGCTGAGATGGCCACCTGCCTCTCTACGCCGGAAGGAGAGTACCTTGGAGAGCTTGATCAGCCTTCCTGTTTGCAGCCTCCCTTCACCCCTTGCCCCTTCCTAGCTCCCGGGGCCTCCATTTCCTGAGATTGTCGGAGGCTTTGCTGAGTTAGCGCCTTGTCCTCCCCAGACATCCAACAGTGGAGAGAAAGTGGAAGCCTCATTCATTTGCTTCCCGACATCCAGGATGTTCTCCATGCCTGGTCCTGAAAGGGCGTTCAGGCTTCAGGCTTCTTTGGCTGAAGGCAGGGTTTGCTACTCCTTCTCTCTGCTTAGGATGGAGCTAGGCGAAGGTGCTGCTCTCTCTTCCCAGGCAGCCTCCTTTTTGGTTTTTCTCACTGTGCTAGCTCATTCCAGGTCTTGTCAGGACAGAAAGCTGGCAAGCTCAGGGTTGCTGGGCTGGTTCTACCACCTCAGAGCTTGCTTTCCATGTCAGTTCCCCTCCAACTGCCAAGGGTAGGCCTGCAAAGTTTGAACCACAGAGACATGGCCCCTCACTCAGGGTCTCCAGAGTTCTGAGGCCAAAGACATGACCTTGGAAAGAAGGACTCAGTCAGGCCTGAAATTTTAGGGGCTGAATCTACCACTCAGGGGTCTCTTAACACTGCCTGCAAACATCTTTCTCTTCAGTAAAACCCTGCAGCATCAAGCTGACCCCCCTGCTTACTCAGAGCAAGTGTGTGACAAGCAAGTGTGTGACAAAGGCAGTTGGTAGTTGCTTCCCTCAGGCTGCCTGTCCTCAGGTACCACCTCTTGAGGGTTGAGCCTCTTTCATCCCCTTTGGAAGAATTCTGTTGTTTAGCCAGGGTGGGCTGGGGCTGGAGTCTCTTGGGAAACAAGGTAAGGCCCAGCTTTTTGTAGAGGCTCTCCCAGTGTGTTGCGTGGATGCTGGTGGAATATGACAGGGAGACTCCACAGTCAGCGTGCCTGCCTCCCTGACAGGGGCAGAGGAACACACTTCTGTGTGAAGAGCTCGCCAGTGCCTGCAGGAAAGAAGTCACATGCGTGAGAATAGGTGGAAGAAATGAGAGGGACCTTCAAAAGACATTAGGGAGTGGCTAGATTGCAGTAAAGAAGTTACTGTTTCCGTCGAGAACTCAAGACGGTTCCAGAGAGGAACAGGGAACGGTGGTGTCCACATGAGGTCTGGACCTTGGCTAAACTCCATGCAGGAGACATGACAGGTCCCAGCTCCCCAGCCTGTGTATCCAAACCCTTTCGTCAGATACTCTCCGAAACCCAGACTATTTTCAAAGCGAATGGCACTGGAAGTGACTTGGAATCTGGCCCTTGGACAGAGAAATTGAGCTGGGAAAGGCACAGGGCAGTTATCCCTGGAAGGTCAGAGAAGAGGAGAGAGTGACAGTGGAGGAGGAGAGGGGAGGAGAGAGAGGACAGGCAGATTGTTAGTGTGAGGTCTGGACAGTGTCAAAGCTGAAGTTTTAATATGATAGGATTTAATATAAAAGCATATAATAATATAAACTAAACAGTGAGATTAAATAAAAGCATATAATATAAAATAAACAATGAGATCTGACGATTTTAGTGTTGTGTTTGATGAACTTTGGAAATTGTTTAGAGTTTTATCACAATATTCCAATAAGGTCATTTGTTTCTTTTTGTTTGTTTGAGATAGGGGGCTCCCTGTGCAGACCTGACTGGACTTGAACTCACGAAGATCTGCCTACCTTAGATTCCTAAGTGCTGGGATTAAAGGCACACACCCAGCATGAGGGCACTCTCTCTCCCTTTTAAAAAGATTTATTTATTTTTATTTTATGTATGGTTGTTTCACATGTATGTGGTACTGGAGTTATAGACAGTTGTGAACCATCATGTTGGTGCTGGGATCCGAACCTGAGTCCTCTGCAACAAGTCTTAACCACTGAGCCATCTCCCCAACCCCTTGTGTATCATTTTTTATAAAGTATCTGCCCAGGTGCTTTCCCTTTTTAAAATCGTTTTCTTTTGATGACTGTGTGAGTTCTTTATGTATTTGGAGCATAGGCTCCTAGTGAGGTGTGTGCTTTGTAGATGTTGTCTCTATGTTCTAGTTTACTTTCTGTTTTTGTCATAAATACCATAATCAAAAGCAAGATGGTGAGGAAAGGGTTTATTCCATCTTATACTTTCATGGCGCAATCTATCCCAGAGGGAAGTCAGAGCAGGAACTCAAAGTAGGAACTTAGTTGTGGAGTATTAGTTGAAGGTGTTTTACATTCGTTTATGCTGTGGAACATTTGTTTAATGATGCAACAATGTGTTGCATTCTTCTATGTTGCATTTGTTTAACTCTGTGAAGCTGTGTTACTTTGCCCGTCTAAAATACCTGATTGGTCTAATAAAGAGCTGACTGGCTAGGCAGGAGAGGGGTAGGCAGGGCTGCCAGGCAGAGACAATAAATAGGAGACATTTAGGCTCCAGAGAGGAGGGAGGAGAGGAGATCCCCAGGGGACAGTAGCCCAGCGACACAGCCAGACATGGAGTAAGAAGGAAAGAAAGATATATAGAATAAAGAAAGTTAAAAAGCCCAGAGGCAAAACATAGTTAAAAGAGAAACGAGATAATTTAAGTTAAAAAACAAACAAACAAAAAAAACCCCAAAACAAAAATACAAAACAAAACAAAACAACAACAACAACAACAACAAAAACTGGCTAGAAACAAGCCAAGCAAAGTCCAGGCATTCATAGGAAGATAAGTCTCCACGTATTTACTTGGGAGCTGGGTGGCAGGTCCCCAAATAGTAAAAAACAAACAATAAACAAGCAAAAAACTAGAGAACCTGGAGGGCAAGAGCTGAAGCGGAGACTAGGCATGAATGCGACGAATGATACTTGCTTGCTACAGATGGTTTGCTCAGCCTGCTCTCTTATATAATCCAGGAGCACCCACAGTGGACTGGGTCCTCCCACATCAATTGTTAACCAAGAAAATTGCCCCACAGCCAGTCTGATGGAGGCATTTTCTCAACTGAGGTTCCTCTTCCCAGGAACGCACCGCACCACAGTACAGGAGTGGCAATCAGAAGATAATTTACGGGAATCAGCTCGCTTCTTCCACCACGTGGATCCTGGGAATTGAACTCAGGACATCTGGCTTGTTGCCAGATGCCTTTACCTGCGGAGCCATTTTGCTGACCTTGGTGTTTTTGTTAATGGGAGACTACTCACTCTCTAGGCAACCTTGAACAAGTGACCCATGATTTAACCTTTCCAAGAATAAATAAGCTAAGAGTACAAAGTGTCAATTATGAGTCCTAGAAGCTTGGGAGGTCAGAAGAGTGGTGAAAGCCAGCAGCTGGCTTCTCAGAGACCATCAGTGCCACCACAGACCCCACACCTGGTACATCCCCGCCCCCACCCCCACCACAATGTCCAAGAAGGTCAGCTCAGTAGAAGGAGCAGAAGGGATCTTTGAGGTTGTCACCTAAAGCCAGGCTCAGGAAAGTGGAGAAGACAGGGCAGGGTGGGGATGATGGCAGGGAAGAATAAATCTTTATGGGAAATGGGGGGCGGGTAGTGTGAGTAAACCATTATTAGATATTCCAATTTTACATATGAGCAAAAGGAAGTACCAGATCAAGGCTACAAAGTAAGGTTTGAGGCCAGAACTCAAGCCCAAAGCTTGCTAACTGTATGTTTTATTAAAGCATTGTAGTCCCTCAAAAGGGAGAAGGGAAGAGGTGAGAGTGATTAGCAACAGAATCCAAAGACAGTTATTTCTCCGTAGCAGCCGAAAGAATAAGAGTCCAGCCTCTGGTCTGGTGGGATGGCTCAGCAGGGGCAGGCATTGCTATCCAGCTTGATGCTCAGGACCCACATGGTAGAAGGAAAGAACTGACTTCCAAAAGCTGTCATCTGACTTCCACATATAAACCATGTCACATGTATAGAAACCACCCCTCACGCTGAACAGTGGTGGTGCATGCCTTTAATCCCAGCACTTGGGAGGCAGAGGCAGGCATGTCTCTGTGAGTTCAAGGCCAGCCTGGTCTACAAGAAACCCTGTCTCGGTAAACAAAGAAAGAAAGAAAGAAAGAAAGAAAGAAAGAAAGAAAGAAAGAAAGAAAGGGAGGAAGGGAGGAAGGAAGGAAGGAAGGAAGGAAGGAAGGAAGGAAGGAAGGAAGAAAGAAAGAAAGAAACCACCCCTCACAAATAGGTGTAATGATAATAATAATATTATTATAAATAATAATAAAACATCCAACCTCTGATGAAACAGGAAAAAAAAGAAGCCAAGGCTGAGAATATTGCAAGTACTTTTTATCGGTGGTTCCATATTCTTCTTGTATGATTATACAGAGGAAAAACAATTCTTTTGAGACTCATGTAGCCCAGACTGGTGTCAGACTCCATTAGGTCCTGGGGTGATATTGAACTATTCATCTTCCTGTTTTCACTCCCTGAGTGCTAGGATGAGAGGTGTGTGCCAGCATCCCTGGTTTAGGCAGAGCTTGGGATTGAACCCTGGGCCTGTGAATGCTCTAAGCAACTGAGTTAACACCAGCCCCAGGAGACTATTTTAGAGCAATGACCTGGTAAAGACAAGCTCTTTGGTAAGTTAGTAGTTCTAGCAATATTTTAAGAGAAAATGAATCTTGTCTTGTCACATTTGTTAAAATCAATTCTTCTTAAAAATTTAATGAGATAATTTTCTGAATGTTTATTTTTTTATTAGACAAGAATATAGTGGTATATTAGACAACAGGCTTTTGTTTAACCCCCCCAGGCCAGGGACAGGTTTCATCTCTTGCAATAAAAAGCACACTAAATAATAATTAAAGCACACTAAATAATAATTTGAAGTTGCCACCATATGTTTACTACATATTTGACATTTTGGGTTTTGTTTTTGTTGTTGTTGTTATTATTTGTTTTCTTTTTTTCTTTTTTGAGACAGGGTTTCTCTGTGCAACAGTCCTGGCTGTCCTGGAACTTGCTTTGTAGATCTCAAACTCGTTGAGATCCGTCTGCCTCTGCCTCCCAAGTGCTGGGATTAAAGGTGTGCACCACCACCGCCTGGTGACATTTTGAAACTGGGTGTGGGTGCCATCCTGGACTGCATAAGACCCTCTCACAACACAATACAACAAACCAAACTATACACATGCATGCAATTTTGAACATTTAAATATTTCCTGTAGCCAGGCTTGATGACACATGCCTTTAATCCCAGCACTCAGGAGGCAAAGGCAGCCATAGCTTTGTGAGTTGGAAGCTAGCCTGGTCTACAAATTGAGTTCCAGGACAGCTAAGGCTGTTATGCAGAGAAATCCTGTTTCTTTAAATAAATAAATAAATAAATAAATAAATAAATAAATAAATAAATAAATAAATAAATGGGTAAATATTGTCTGCGATTTTTAAACTTCTAAAAATACCTTTGTGTGTATATGTGGAGAGGTGCATATGTGTGTGTACCTGTATGTGTGTATTTGTACATGTGTATGTATATGTGTGGAGGTGAGGTCAACTCAATCCAGAGCTTACCAATTTGGTTAGACCGACAGGCCAGAAAACCTCAGGCCTCCTCTTATTTTCCTCTGCCTCCCCAGGACCAGGATTGAAGGCCTATGCTCCTCTCACTGTTTTGATGTAGGTGTTGGATTTCTGAACTCAAATCTTCATCCTTGTTTGGCAAGCTCTAAAGAGTTAAACCTGCTCCCCAGGCCCAGAACAAACTATTTTAAATCAGAGTTATTATGACAGTCGTTAGAGTATAGTTGATCAACATACAAACATGTAGGTCAAGGAAGATGGCTTAGTGTGTCAGAGCCCTTGTTCTGCAAGCATAAGGACCTGGACCCAAGTGTGCATGCCCAGCATTCATATAAAAAGCTCAGCATGCCTGAACATGCCTGTAACTTTGGCATTGGTGTGGGGTGGTGCCACATGTCTGGGAGGGCGCTGAGAGCTTGCTGAGCAGCCAGCATAACCAAAACAGTGAGTCTTTAGTTTTGTGAAAGATCCTGCCTCAAGGGAATAGTACAGAAAGCAATAGAGAAAGACCCCCATGTGCTGGGCATGGCACACATGCCAGCTTACTTACATGTGTGACCCCTCCCACAAATACAAACATGTTACACGCATTTTTTTCTTTTTCTTTTCTTTTCTTTCTTTCTTTCCTTTTTTTTTTGAGACAGGCTGTCCTGAAACTTGCTCTGTAGACCAGGCTGGCCTCCAACTCCGAGATCCACCCGCCTCTGCCTCCCTAGTGCTGGCATTAAAGGCATGTGCCACCACTGCTCGGCCACACGTTATGCATTTGGCTATTATCTCTTTTCAATAGAGTCAGTGGGATATGGTTTAAGTGTCCTCCTGTTTAATCCTGACTCCTGGGATCAAGCATCTGAGTGACATTGTCCAATGCAGAAAGACCCTGTATCACTTATCTCTTGGTAGGTCAGTTTCAACAGGTGTACAGGTGAGTTGAAAATTGGAAAAGCATTGTGTCCAGGCAAACTTTCCTGCTGGAGTTGGTCCTTGTCTCTATCCTATTTCTAGAGCACAGACCAACAGGGCTGGTTCCCTGGGAGACCTAATATTCCGTGCACATTCCAGGGCCCTGTCCTCTGGAGTGGCCTCCAGGACAGCACGCATCCTAGACCTTGTTTCCCTGAGGAGCAAGAGCTAAAGGAGGAGGGTCTGGGGACGGTGTCTGCAAGGACATTAGAGTGACAGACCCCCTTGGTCCGTAACTGCAAAGCTCTCAGGGCTGAGACCCCGTCTGCCACCGTCCTCCCTCACAGCTGCTGCCACAAAGCCCCTCTCAAAGTCACAGTCAGAAGAGAGAAGAGCAGAATCCAGGACTTGCAGAGGGGCGGAGTCTCCCTGATCCTGGGAGCCCAAGGTGCTCCCTCAGCTACAGCTCTTCCCTGCCTGGAGGCCTGATGGGGAGATGCGGAGGTAGAAGAAGGCGAGTCTGTAAGGGGAGCAGGACTTCTCATTGGCGTAGCCTTCCTCCCTCCTGGCTTCTTGCCTTTGTCCCCTGGACTAAATGATGAGCCCCCTTCTCATCCTGTGGGGAATGAGAGGGCATTTTACTAGTGCCTTCCTCGAGGCATAATCACTGTGAGCATTAATGGACTCTTTGAAAGCACCCAGAACATGCTTAGTAGTGACCACTTTTCTATGCTCCCACCCCCACCCTTGTGTTCTCACAAGGTTCAGAGGGCGGCTCTGAGTGACCCCCGTCAGCAGGACAGGCTCTGTTTGTAGATGGCTCCTCCTGCCACGGCACAAACTGACTGAAGCTTTTTGCTCAGTTGCTTGTCTGCTATGTTCTTTGGTCTTTCGTCCTCTGTCATCTTTTAGTGTGACCAGAGTCCCTGTTTCCTGCCACCCACTTTCTTTCATGTCAACTCGTTGCCATCCTCTGGACCGTTTGTCTTGGCTGTTCAGCGGCTTACTGTTGTCTTCTCAGCTTGGATGGAACCTGCACAGGACCAGAGAGGTTTGCCTCTTGTTTGTCATTGGTTGTGTCCCCAACCCAATAGAACAATGTTTGGCACTTAGCAAGGGTTCTATAAATATTTGTTGAATGAGTGAAGAGAAATCTTGGACTTTTCTGATTCTTTGCCCCCCAGTAGGAAGATCCATGTTGTTCTATGATTGGTGGCTTGTCGTACAATAATAGTATTTAAACCAAGCCAAGATATGTTACATTTGTTTCTGCTGCAGAATGTTACTTTAACTGTGTAAAGGTGTGCTGCATTTGTGTATGCTGCATTTGTTTAAGATGTAAGAATGTGTGATCACTTATGTAAAGATGTGTTGCATTTGTTTCGCCTTGCCTGCCTAAGGCACCTGATTGGTCTAATTAAAAGCCAATAGCTAGGGCTGGAGAGATGGCTCAGTGGTTAAGAGCATTGACTGTTCTTCCAGAGGACCTGAGTTCAATTCCCAGCAACCACATGGTGGCTCATAACCATCTGTAATCAGATCTGGCGCCCTCTTCTAGCCTGCAGGCATACATGGAGGCAGACTGTTGTATACATAATACATAAATAAAATCTTTTTTTTTTTTGAGACAAGGGGTTCTCTGTGGCTTTGGAGCCTGTCCTAGAACTAGCTCTTGTAGACCAGGCTGGCCTCAAACTCACAAAGATCCACCTGCCTCTGCCTCCCAAGTGCTGGAATTAAAGGCATGCACCACCACTGCCCGGTAATAAATAAAATCTGTTTTTTAAAAAAGCCAATAGCTAGGCAGGAGAGAGATAGGTAGGGCTTCCAGGCAGAGAGAATACATGGGAGGAGAAATCTAGGCTCAGAGAAAGAAGAATGAGAGAACAAAGGACATGTCAGGGGCCAGCCCCCCACAAAATAAGAAGGAAAGAAAGATATATAGAATAAAGGTAAAAAGCCCAGAGGCAAAATGTAAGCAAAGAGAAACAGGATTATTTAAGCTAGAAAAGCTAGCTAGAAATAAGCTAAACTAAGGGCAGGCATTGTAACTAAGAATAAGTCTCTGTATCTTTATTTGGGAGCTGGGTGGAGGCCACCTAAAAGAAAAAGTTTGGTACAGTGGTTGCCTGAAGGAAGCTGGAAGTCTCATTCTGCTGCTCTAGAATACCCAGGGATGTCCCTCTAGGTGTGAGTAGTTTCTTCAGCTATTATATTCATGGCGTGGGTCTGAGCCTGGGAGACTCCCACGAGGTGGACAGGCCCAACAACCTCCTCTCTTGGTCGGCCGCATCACTTTGTTGGCTTCATACAGTGTATAGCCTTGCAGCTTTACTGAACTGAAACGAGTATCCTACCCTCTTTAGCCTTTGTAGATGGCTATCCCAGTTCCCTATATCAAGAATCGTGTTGCCTATGACTAGCAGACACCACACTGAAAGTACTGTGAATGGGGTCAGTAGATGGGTCAGCGAGGGGCGGTGGGAAGCCCCACAGGCCGTTTAACACCTCATTTCCTTAACCTCCCTTCTCATCCCTCTGCCACTGCTCCACTGTTGTAAAGATAAACACTGCAGCTTGGCCCCGGTGCTGGTGGCACACCCTTTGAACCCTGCACTTGGGAGTCAGAGGCAGGTAGATGTCTGAGTTCAAGGCCAGCCTGGTCTACAGAGTGAGTTCCAGGACAGCTAGTGTTGTCACAGAGAAACCCCATCTGGAAAAAAAAAATCAATTAATCAATCAACTTAATAAAATAAATAAAATAAAAGAGGGGAAGCAGGCAGGGGAGATGCTGCATAGGTCTGAGGGCTAAGTTCAGGTCCCCAGCCCCCCGGGTGGAAATCTGGGTGTAATAGCGTGTGTCCATAATCCCAGAGCTGGGAGCAGAGTCAGGCAGATCCTGGGAGTTTGCTGATTAGCCAGCCAGTGTAGCCCAAACAGCTAGCTTCAGATTCAATGAGAGATCATGTCTCAAGCACAGATTTCTCAAGCGCAAATTAACAGACAGGGCTGGAGAGAAGGCGCACTGAGTGAGAGCACTGATTGCTTTTTGTAGAGAAAGCAGGTTCGATTCCTTTCACCAACATGGTGGTTCGCAACCATCCATTGCTCCAGTTCTAGGGGATCTGACCTCAGCAGGCACCAGGGACACACACAGCATACATACATGTGCATAGGTGAAACATTCATACACATAATAAAACAAGTCCAAGGAAGTGAAAATAAGCTATTGAGGAGGAAATCCAGTCTCGACCTCTGGCCTCCTCACGTGTAGGGACACATTCGTAGATCACACACACACCACACACAGAGAATCTGAGAGTCCTTTGCTTTAATGGGAGTTTTAATCTAAGTTATGTTTAATAATGTTATGAGTTCACATAGGATTGAGTCTACCAGCTTACTCTTGCGTATTTGTTCACTTGCAAAGAAGGGGAACACTCTCTGCTCCAGATAGGACACTAGGAAAAACGGATGTAACATGAGCTGGATGCAAAGTTCTTCCCTCCCTCCCTCCTCCTTTCTTCTCCCCCACCATCATCTTCTGTTGACCGTGGATCTGTCCCTTTCATTGTCTTCACCAGGGACATGATTCTAGATCCAGTGGCTATTCAAGGGGAGAGGATTGTGCAAGGTAGAGACCAGAAATGAGGCCCCCTGGGAGCCATACCAGAAGCTGCCAGCCAGTAGAACTTTCTGTCATCACTGTTAGTGAATGAGCGAGTGAAGGAATGAATGTCTGAGTGAGTGTGCAAGTGAGTGAGTGAGTGAGCAAGTGAGTGAGTGAGTGAGTAAGCGAGTGTGTGAGTGAGTGAGCAAGTAAGTAAGCAAGTGAGTGTGTGAGTGAACAAGTGAGTGAGTGAGCAAGTGGATGATGAGCAAGTGAGTGTGTGAGTGAGTGAGCAAGTGAGTGAGTGAGTGAGCAAGTGGATGATGAGCAAGTGAGTGTGTGAGTGAGTGAGCAAGTGAATGAGTGAGTGAGCAGGTGAGTGTGTGAGTCAGTGAGTGAGCAAGTGAGTGAGCGAGCAAGTGGATGATGAGCAAGTGAGTGTGTGAGTGAGCAAGTGAATGAGTGAGTAACTCGGGCAGCCACTGTGTAAGTGTGTGAATGAATGAGTGAATGAGTGAGTGTGTAAGCAAGTGAAGTATGTAAATGAGTGAGTGAGCATGTGAGTGAATGAGTGAGTGTATGAATGAGTATGAGTGAGCAAGCAAGTATGTGAGTGAGCATGTGAGTGAACAAATGAATGAGTGAGAGTATGAATAAGTTAGTGTGAGTGAGCAAGTGAGTGTGTGAGTGAATGTGTAAATGAGTGTGTGAGTGAGTGAGCAAATGTGTGAATGAGTGAATAAGTTAGTGTGAGTGAGCAAGTGAGTATGTGAGCGAATGTGTGAATGTGTGAATGAGTGTGTGAGTGAGTGAGCAAGTGTGTGAATGAGTGAATTTGGGTAACATCGAGAAGGATAGAGACAGCAAAGGCATAAAGACTCCCTTTGCACACCGGTGAGCCAGGGCCTCGGGCACTGAGCTTCCCATGTCCCATTTGACACACCTTCTTTTTCCAGATTGCTTGCTTCCGCTCTGACTCCGTCTTCCTGGTTCACCTGTAGACCAATGCTCAAGGAGTTAGGAACTGCTTTTGGAAGAAAAGCTGAGGAATTTTTTAAGTTTTGAAAAACACATTTCTTCCCACTCACACGGCTGGAATTAGGCTGAACACTCCTGTGCTGGAATTTTCCAATCCCTTTTCATTCCCAAACAGAGAGGCAGCAATGTGGACAAAGCAGGGGCTTGTTCCTCAGGGAGGAAGGAGCTGGGTTTGTGGCATACCTTTTGTGTGCTCAGTATGAGCTGGCCAGAAGAAATAAAAACCTGAGATACTCGCCTCAGGATGGCTGCAGAGACCCCATCAGCCTTTGGAGAGAACACTTGGGACTTAGATGCTTTGGGCTCATTTGATTGCGAGGCACATGGAGTGTGCTGTCTGAGATCAAGACCAGGGGGTTCCTGGGGCTGTGTGGGTAGAGAGGGATTCCAGGGAAGGTTAAGGGTTAGCGCTTAACCTGCGAATATGCATGAGCCATGCTAGAACTGTATCGAGCATCACAGATGGGAATTGAGATGGAAGGGACATAGGAATCAGGGGGACATGGGATTAAGCTAGCTACAGCTGGTGGTATAGAAACGGATCTGAAGAAATGGAGGTACACACTGACCCTTCAGAAAACACTGCAGATGCAGGGCTACTGAGGTTTAGTGGGTTCTGCTTCTTGGAGGGAACTTGAGGAAAGCATTCCCTTCTGAGGGGTAAAATTACTCCTGGGAGCACGGCTAAACAGCTGGCGGCAGCAGCTGTGAGGGTAGGGCTGCATCAGGCCTCCTCTGGACCAGGAATGCTGTTGAGAATACACCAGAGCTTTGGATGTGGCCACTTGGGTATGACAGCACTCACTATGACTCTTGGTCTGCTTTAGGATCAGGGAGACACCCATCACAGGAGACAAAGCCTGACAAAGGGTCACTCCATCCTGGCCCCTCCCACCTCTGCTCATTTCCCTTCATTTTTCTAGACCCCCAGTCCCTGCTCCATTTCTTTGCATCTACCTGATGCGCATCTTACTTCATTTATTTTTCCTATGCACAGTTTTTGTTTACACTAGAATGCAAGACCAAGATTCCCAGAGGTTACAAGATTGCCTGGCATGCAGTAGACCCCCGGTATTCGTTGTGTGGAAGACCTGGTTTCCAAACTGGCAGTCTTAGACCACACAGCTTGTCTAGATCAGTAGAACAGCAGTACAGACTTGTTCCCTTGTCTGCAGCAAGGTAGCTCGCTCTCTCTCTCTCTCTCTCTCTCCTCTCTCTCTCTCTCTCTCTCTCTCTCTCTGTGTGTGTGTGTGTGTGTGTGTGTGTGTGTGTGTTGTAGATGGGTGTGACTCGCAAAGCCAAACTTTCTCTTCCTGGGCTCCAAGAAAAACCGAAGATGTGAGAGTCCAGCAGCAAACTTGCCACATCTCTGAACGAGGACACTTGGTCAGATTGCCTGTCCCATCTCTGCGTTCCCATAGGCCCTCCATCGCCTCTGTGCCACTCCACCGGTCTCAGTGGGCATGAGGACCACCTCTTCCTCAGACTCTTGAAGGAGTGGTGGGTAGAACTGGCATTTTCCCTTCTAACACCCACTCCCAGCTCTAAGGAAAGTGAAACATGCTTCTCTTTGCTCAGTAAGGGGGCCATGCTCCCTCTTTCCGATTCTCATGTGGTGTCCAGAACCCCCTGGATTTCCTGGAATTTATATGAAGAATTCCAGCTATTTAAGCTGTAATTTTCATACTCAAAGCTCCTTCCAACAAACTTGGCCATCTGGGAGGCAGCCTCTGAGATAGAGAAAGCCTGGGTCCCTGAGCTTTGGAGACATAGTAAGGCTCTTTGAACTTTTGGTCAAATGTCAGAAGCTGAATTTGATCTCATCCCCCACCCCCACCCTCCACCACACACATATAAAAAGCCTAATGTGGTGATAAGTATTTGTAACCTCAACACTGAAGGGCAGAGGCAAGAGGATGCTGTGTCTGTGTATGTGTGTGTGTGTGTGCACGCGCGCGCACACACACACACACACACGTGCGCGCACGCATGCGCAAGCACACACATGCCAAGCAGTCTAGCCTAATAAGCAAGCTTCAGATCCCAATGAGAGATCTTGCCTCATAAAATAGGTGGTTGGCTCCTGAGGAACAGAGTGAGATTGATCTCTGGTTTCCACATATGTGTGTGTATGTATATGTGCAAGTATATGCACTCACACATTCACATGTGCTCATTCACACTCATGTACACGCATGCATACACACACATTCACAACACATATGCATACATACACATGCATGCACACAAACACATGCACGTACCCTACTAATTTCAGATGTGTTCTGCTTCAAATGACAGCAAATTTGGTAGTGGTTTCTAAACAAATAGGTACCTAATTCATTTATTTAGAAAAAAGAATATCAATTGCTGGTGGCTTTAGTTAATTTAATGAACATTGAGCCCATAATTCTAAAATGCTTCCCTCTTTCTGGTCCTTGAGGTTTAGTTAGATGGCTTTTACTTTTCAGCTTGCTGTTATTTAGTTATAAGTTTGCTGCTACTGCTTCAGACAGCACACCACTTTAAGGCAGGAAGACAGATGTGAGTTGAAGAGATGCTTTCTTAGAATCCCCCTCCACCACCACCAGACTGCTTTTAGTTCACATTGTCCAGAACAGGCTGACATAGCCACACCTAGCTGCAAGAGAGTCTGATTCATCAACTAGGGCTGGGCATAGTCTCTACATAAAACCAGGGTCCTGTTAGCAAAGCAGCCATGGGGAATAGGTGTCGTGACAGACATCATCATTCACACTTAGTTCTCATATCCGGAAAGAGAAAGAATACTAAGACTGTTGTGAGGATCAAATGGGGTGAGGTATGTGCCCAAGACTGTGCCTGGCCCAATTGATTCTGGACAGATGCAATACATTGTTTTCCCTTCAATCAGTATCCTCCTTGACAGGGTCCAAGGAAATGCAAAGGTCCAAAAAACCTGTGCAGTGACCAGAGAAATTAGTTTCCTCCCTATAGGCACTGAATTTTCCCTTCTTTCTCTTTTCCTCTTCTGACCACAAGATATCCCTCAGCTGATACCGGAGAGCATGCCTTGTGTTCTAGCAGTATTGTTGCAGCAGGAGAGAACAAGGCCACAAGTAATAAGCAAATAAACAGGAAGAGAGACAGTAAGTCAGTGACCAGCACTGTGCAGGAAGTGAAGGGGCTGAAGGGCTGCAGCACCTAGTGGAAGCCTCTTTGGTAGAGTGGTCTGGGGAAGTCTTGATGAAATGGCCCTCCTGGAACTGAGTTTTGCTGGAGGAGCTGGAGCCAAGTTGCAGCAGTAGCAGCAAAGGCTAGAGGGCTGAAGGGAGCAGCCATCCCCAGAGGGGGTCAGGCCTTGCAGAGTTCAGTGAACTGGACAGGAGGTGCCAGAAGAGGCAGGCTCCAGAGCAGAGCCTGAGAGTCTGTCTTTTGGTTTAAGTGAAGTGTGGAACCACTGATTGATTTAAAAAGGAGGAGGACAAAAAGGAGGAGAAGGAAAGAATAAAAAAGTTGATTGTTTTATTTTGTTTCTGAGACAGAGAAAGAGTCTCATTATGCAGTCCTTGACTGATCTGGGATTCACTCTGTAGACCAGGCAGGCTTCAAATTCAGAGATCTGCTTGTCTCTGTATTAAAAATGCTGGGGTTAAATGTCAGGCTTATTTGAGTGTGATTTGAGTGTGTGTGTGTGTGTGTGTGTGTGTGTGTGAAAGAGAAAGAGAGAGAGAGAGAGAGAGAGAGAGAGAGAGAGAGAGAGAAAGAGAACGCCATATGTGTACAGGTGCCCACAGAAACCAGAAGTGGATGAGTTCCTTGGAGCTGGAGTTATATTATTTTTGAGCAGCCTCATGTAGGTGCTGGGAACCAAATTAGTGACCTTTGGAAGAGCAGTTTAAGCTCCCAACTGCTGAACCATTTCTTAAGGCCCCCAACACTAATTTTTATCAAAGGAGTGATATGATCAGATTTAATTTTTTTTCAGCTTTACATTTTAAGTGATCACCTCAATTGTTCATTTATTTAACTCAACTTCTATTATTTGGGCACCAGGCACTGTACTAAGGCACCAGGGATGGACCCACAGTAATGTACAACCAGGAAAATCTGCCAGCATGAGTGACCAGGCAGCCGTTTTCCAGGTAATTGCCTTCTTGGTACCCAGATACTGTTTTCTTCTGCTGATGCAGTAAATTAGACCAGGCTGAATTAAAAGTCCAGTTTTGATTAGCAGAGCACCCCCAGGTGATTCTGGGGGTAAAAAAAAGTAGTAGAGAAATCAGCAAGACAGGTCTATGGACGGGATCTTAAATATCCTGTAGGTGTGGTCTTGAGCGTCTCACAGGGAGGAGCCACCGCTAGGCAGGCTTTCTCAGGGGTGGGGTCTGGAGAGAGAGAAGGTAGGGCTGAAGGGGAGCTTCCACCTAAACAGAGCAGACAGAAACACTGGCTTTTGCTTCCTGGTGGGGTACCCCTTGTCACTGCTTCACGGCAGGTGGACTGAGCAGCACTCCATCGATTTTGGATTGAGCTCTGTGGAGGTCACTGTAGTTGGTTGTTTTTACTCTTTACTCCTTGGGGGCCTGCCACCCAGCTCCCAAATAAACCACACAGGAGAGACCTCTTATTACTTATAAATGCCAGGATTTAGCTTGGCTTGTTCTAGCCAGCTTTTCTTAACTCATCCCATCTACAATTCGCCTCTGGGCTTTTTCCTTTCCTGCTTTATATCTGACTTTCACTCTTACTCTGTGGCTGCGTGGCTGGGTGGCTGCGTGGCTGGGTGGCTGGGTAGTTGCGTGGCTGCGTGGCTGGGTGGCTGGGTGGCTGGGTGGCTGGGAGACTGGGTGACTGGGTGGCTGGGAGACTGGGTGGCTGGGTGGCTGGGAGGCTGGGAGGC
Organism: Arvicola amphibius; assembly: GCF_903992535.2. Lineage (NCBI taxonomy): Eukaryota > Metazoa > Chordata > Mammalia > Rodentia > Cricetidae > Arvicola > Arvicola amphibius. Next base: position 168,887,807 of record NC_052049.1, on the reverse strand, counting down.
TGCCCCTAGTGTCTTCCTCTCCTTGTTCTCTTGCTCTTTTTCTCTCTTCTCATTTCTTCTTCTATTTATACCCTCTGCTTGCCAGCCCCGCCTATCCTTTCTCCTCCCTCGCTATTGGCCTTTCAGTTCTTTATTAGACTGATCAGGTGTTTTAGACTGGCAAAGAATCACACACAGCTTCACAGAGTTAAACAAAGACAGCATGAACAAGAGCAACACACCTTAAAATAATGTTCATTCAACAGGTCACCTTTCACCGTGGTGACAAATACAGTAAAAATGTGATATGTGGAAAAATGTGTTTTGGCTCACAGTTTCAGAGGCTTCCTTCAGTTGGTAGGCTCTGTTGCTTTGGGCCAGAGGTGAAGTAAACATTCTAACAACCAGACCAGGAAGCAGAGAGTTGGGGGAAGGGGGGAACTGGAGGGGTGGGGAAAGGGGGTTGGGGGGTAGGAAATGACACATGGACAGACTGGGGACACAACCCTCACCACCATAAACCCCTTGAGACCTACTTCCTTGAACTAGGCCCCACCCCTTAACAGCACAGTCAAGTTTCTGAACCCTCAGAAGATTGACTCATTGCCTAGGTCCAAGTACTTGTGATCAGGTCAGTTCTCCAAAGCCCTTCACACGCAGGACTCTTTGGGGGACATTTCAGACATAAAGCTTAATCTTTGCTATGTGCTTAACTGAGCAGTTAATGCTGGGAGATTCTGTGCCTGTGTAGTTTAGCATCTCATGCTTCTGCTAGAAGAACATCCTCAAGGGAGTTGGGACATTCTTACTGAATAAGATCCAGGGACCCGAAATGCCCCAGCTGTCCTACAAATCCCCAGCCTCAGGCAGCGGCAGCTGGCTTGCCATGCAGGACAATAACGAAGTCTTTAGCTAGGTGCAGTGCTCAAGCCTGTAAACCCTGCATTTGGGAAGCTGAAGCAGAAGGAATTTGAGGCCATTTGGGGCTAAATGGTGAATCTGTCTCAAAAGCAAAACAAAATAAAAATGGAAGGAAGAAGGGGGGAGAAAAGAAAAATGAATCTTATCCCTCCCCCTCCCCCCCCATGCAGGACCATCTAACCCTCGCCCCACAGATCTCACTAGACAAGGTGGGGAATTGGGACTTGTCCTCAGCAGTGGTAACTCAGGAGTGCTCCATGCTGGCCGGGTCTTCCAGTTTGGTTCTAAACCCTCCTGCAGTAAGTATTTCCACTTTGATTTTCCTGAGGAGGAAGTCCAGGCTTAGAAAGTGAGGCTGAGTTGGAAGGGTTGCCCTTCATGGGGCCAAGCAGGGAGGGAGAGCAAACACTACCATCTGGAAACGCGGAAACCCATGGGAGTGAGACTTGTTTTGCACTGGGTGGCTTATGTGCCTTTTGAGGTCCACACCAGGGGTACCTGTTATCCGCACACACGTGAAGCACATGTGCACACGCACGGGCACACAGCCCAGAAAGGTGGTGTGGGCACCATGCTTGTAGAGAGAGAACCCGTCTTGAAGGGGATTCAGCTCTGGGAAGTCACCACGCACCCGCATTCCCAGGATTTCCCGCCAGTCTGATCTCATGCCTACTCTCAGGATTCCCTTCGGAGGGAGAATTATAGATGGGAATTCTAGAAGAGGATTTAGGGTCAAAAAAGGCCAAAACACTAAAAGTGAAAGTTCCCTGTTTTTAGAGATTTATTTATTTTTCTGTATATGAGTGCTCTATTGACTTTATGCCAGAACAACCAGATCCTGATTGCCTGGAGCCTTGGTCTAATCATTCCTTAAACAACTAGGGGCTGTCTCAGAATGACCCATGGCACCTCATCCCAATGCCTGCCTCAGGTAGGACACAGGGTGTCATAAAATAACGAGTGTTCCTTGTTGGGTAGTGGTGGCCCCTGCCTTTAACCCCAGCACTCAGGAGGCAGAGTCAGGCAGGTTTCTGTAAGTTAGACACTAGCCTGATCAACAGAGCAAGTTCCAGGACAAGTTCCAAAAGTACACAAAGAAACCCTGTGTGGAAAAAACTAACCAACCAACCAACCAACCAACCAAAACAACAACAGAATACACGTGTTCTCTCTCTCTCTCTCTCTCTCTCTCTCTCTCTCTCTCTCTCTCTCTCTCTCTCTCTCTCTCTCTCTCTCTCTCTCTCTCTCTCTCTCTCTCTCTCTCTCTCTCTCTCTCTCTCTCTCATTGGTCTTTCGTGCATAGAGATGAAGTTCAGGTCTGCCCACACTATCACCTGTCTTTTGGGCTTTGGTTTTCCCATCTAGGGAAAAAGTTGATGGCCTGGACGGGAGTGGAGAGTGTGTGTGCTTCTGTAAAGTCCCTATGCCGGGATGGGGAGGTGCAGAGGTTTGGAAAGGTGAGCTCACTATGACCTCAGTGTCTACAACTTTGGTTTGTTTGCGATGTTTTCCTCTTAGTCGGGATATCGGGAAGTGTTTAAAATTTTCTCTGAAAGTAATGCAGGGTGGGAGATGTTAAACAAACGTGGGTGAAGTACAGCGACCCGAGCAGTAGGCTAGTGGGATTAGAAAGGACTGCACCTGCGCTGGCAGAAAAGACAAGCTCTTCTTTCAACTCGGCAGCCCCCAGAGACTGGGACAATTGGGGTAAACCGGAGGGTCAGACTTGCAAGCAGACAAAACGAACATCTGCATTTGAAATGGGTTCCCACCCGGGGCTCCACTGAGAGGCTTGCTGTGAGATCTGCCCGCTGAGAAGCTCCTCCAGGACAGAATAGCAACCCAGAAAGCCCAGGCAGGCCCCCGGATCCTCGGCCCCCAGGTCCAGAAGAGGCCCCCCAAATAAACCCCTTGCAAAAGCCAGCAGAAGGGAGAGCAGAATTCCCCCCACCCCACCCCAGACTTTTCTATTTTGTTCAAGGTCACCTCCAAATAGGACTGGAATAAACCCTCCTTGTTTGCTTCTCTTCGGGCCTAAGCCCCGAGTCCCCTTGGGTGTCGTCCAGGACGCCAGGCGTGGCTGCTGACAATGGCTTTCAGACGACAGATGGCGGACGAGCGGGTGGGGGCGCAGGGCAGGTGTGCGGGGAGCGCTGGACGCCCGGCTGCCAGGGTGAAAAGATCCGCAGCCCGCGGGGGGCCGCTGAGCCCGGGAACAATGAGACAATTCTCCACTGCGACCGAATGCACCCCCCCGGGTGGGGTGGGAGAGCCTCGGCCACGCGCCAGCGGGGGCAAAGCCGGTTTCTGTGCAGCGCCGGTCCCCCGCAGCGCCCTTCACGCGCCCCCCTCGACCCCCAGGAGCTCTGTGCTCTGGCGCACATTCATGCACACCCTCAGCACACTTCGGGGCCCGGCGTGTGTGTGTAGGGAGGTGGGAGGTGGGGGGGTGGAAGGGTTTGGCAGTGACAAAGCAGACTTCTGCAGAAGGCTGTGTTTTGTTTTTAAGGGGCTGAGGACTGTACACCGCCGCCCCCCCCCCCCCCGCCCCCTAGACCTCGCTTCCTAGGAGCTCTAGCAAGCATTTGGATTTGAGTGAAGAGTTCAGCATCTTAAGTCACCAGAGCTTGAGAGTCTCACAGACCATGGCAGAAGCGTTAGGTCCAAAGGAAACTCCAATTCCCCAAACTCCAAAAGGCAGTCCAAATAACCAGAAATCTCAACCTGGCCTACAGGAGGATTTCTGGTGGTTAGATAAAAGCCAGAATCCCTCAGGAACTTGTGAAGCTGGTTCCCCTCTACCCAAAGGAGTCCTTTCCCTTACCTCTGGCAGAAGGACATATGGCTATGTATGGTGCCTACTAGCATATTAAAGCACATGCTGGCCTCCAGGCTCCTTCAGTAATGAAATATACCTATTATACATCTCAAAGTCCTTGCTAGTAGCATCCTAGCCCTTCTCAACCCCTCCCCTACCTTCACCTCCCCCCTCCAGCTCACAGGCTTCCTTCCCCACAGCTACTCATTCCTCCTTATAACCCTGCTATTCTTGATATGCTCCCCCACCACTGCTACCCTAGCCTCCCTCTCTTTCTTTCTTTCTCTCTGCTTTGCCCCTGCTTTTCTCATGGCCAGATCTAGTCTACTGGCCATGTTCACTTCTTTCTCTCTCTGCTGGGACCCTCCCAGATGCCTCTGGCTGTTCTCTCTCTCTCATATCTAAAATAAAAACCTTCACCTTAACCATACTATGGACCAGCCCCGTCATCAGTTTATGACAGAAGGGATGCCTGCTGGCTTTGCTCCTATTTTGCTGCTCAAAACAATTCACATGGCCTGAAGACAATGGGGTTGGGAATTTATACTCCATCCTCAGTGAAGCCATAGAAAAGGCAGGTGTGGGAGAATGAGGAGACTATGCACAGATATGTTAACCTCTGTGACTTGAATAACAAGCTTCATTATTTAATATAAATACAATGTTGAAATAACATATTAACAGATATGCTGGTTAGCTTTGGTAACTTGAAATTACCTTACCTAGGAAGAGAGTCTCGATTAGGAATTATCTATAACTGGGTTAGCTTGTGGACTTGTCTATAAGGGGCTTATCTTAATCAAGTGATGTAGGAATATCTAGCCTATTGTGGGCAACACCATTCCCTAGGCAGATGCTACTTAACTAAGTAGAAGTAAATAATCCAGCTGATCCCAGAGCTCTCTGCTCCTGACTCTGGATGTGGTATGACCAACTGCTTCAAGTTCCTGCCACTTTTGTATCCCCACACTGATGGACCATAACCTGTAATTATGTAATTATGAGCTAAATAAAGCCTTTCACCTATTTATTTATTTATTTATTTATTTCATTTTAGTTTGAAACAAGGTTTCTCTGTGTAACAGTCTTAACTGTCCTGGAAGTAGCTCTGTAGACCAGGCTGGCCTCGAACTCACAGAGATCCGCCTGCCTCTGCCTTCTGAGTGCTGGGACTAAAGGCATGCGCCACCACCTGGCGGCCTTTCACTTTTTGTCAGGGCACTTTATCACAGGAGCAGAAATGAGGCCCAGACGGCAAACAAGAGAATCATCCTCCATCTTGTTTATATAACTGTTTGCTCACCTAAGAATTTGTACTCTTTTCTTCAGTTGTTGTTCTTAAATTAGAAAGTCTTAAAGTATACACAGAAAATGAAATGTAAAGCCAAGTGTGGTAGTGCATGCCTTTAATCTCAGCACTTGGGAGACAGAGGCCGACAGATCTCTGTGAGTTCAAGGCCAGCTAGCTGGTCTACATAGTAAGTTCCAGGACAGCCAGAGCTACATAGTGAGACCCTATCTCAAAAAAACAAAAACCAAAAAACAAAAAAAAGGAAAAAGAAAGGAAGGAAGAAGGAAGGAAGGAAGAAAGAAAGAAAGAAAAGGCCAGCCATGATAATCTAAGTCTGGGCAGAAAGGAAGTTCTTTACTTCCTGGGACTCTGGCCATCGATAAATTTAAATGGAGTCTGAAGTCTCAGTAGTTTACCCTGAGACAATGCCTGGCAGGCCAAGATTACCTGACCCCAACCCAAAAGCAGACTGTTCGGAAGAAATTCCTGGCATTCTAAGCACTTCACCAGGACACCCCTAGACAAATGTCAGCCAATCAGGGGTCCTGAATATCACAGACCCCTCACCCCCACCTTTACTACTATAAAAACTCAATTCTAACTGAGCTCAGGGCTCTTCAGATATTCCAATACATTGGACATGTGGAAAGACTAAGTTTGCAAACTTGATTAAAATAAAGGCTCTTTGCTTTTACATGTGGGACTTGGTCTCCTTTGTTGGCTTTTGTGGGGACCCATGGATTTGGGTGTAACAGAAGGAGAGAGAGAGAGAGAGAGAGAGAGAGAGAGAGAGAGAGAGAGAGAGAGAGAGAATGAAAACTAAACCTGGGTCACTCATGGGTGATCTACAGAACAAGAAATAAACAGCTTGATGTTGAAAAATCGTTGAACTTGAAAAGATTTCTTTATTCTTATTTTATGTGTTTGCACGGTTAGCCTGCAATCATGTATGTGCACTGTGTGTGTGCCTGGTTCTCATGAAGGCCAGAAGAGGCTATCATACCCAAGACCCAAGACCTCTAACTGACAACACAGTGTCTGATGATGATGGTGGTGATTATATTGAGAAAAGGGCTTCTCTGTGTACCCCTGGCTGATCTGGACTCTCTCTGTAGACCAGGCTGGCCTCTAACTCTAACTCAGTAATCCACCTGCCTCTGCCTCCTAAGTGCTGAAATTGAAGGCATGCGCCACCCCCGTCCCTCTTAGTGTCAGGATTCAGCACCTAGAAGATAGTAAATGTAAGTTAGTAAGTGTAGCAAGCAAATAGGGCTTAGCAAATTATTTTTTTTATAAATTATTGTTTTGAGGGTTTTATATATGGGCACTCTACTCATGTCATTCCTATCTTTCCTTCTTCCCTTTCCAGCTTCTCCCATGTCCTCTACTTAAAGATTCATAATCTTGCCGGTTATTATTGTCACGCACATGGTATATACAACCTAATAAGTCCATCTATTTTTGCTTGTATGTTTAGGGCTGGCTGATCACTTGGGACCTATTGAGGGGTTTGACAATGGAGAAAACTGATTCCATCTCTCTTAACACCCACTATTTTCCTGTAGTTCTTTATCTAGGGGTGGGATTTGGTGACGTGTCCCATACCCATGTTGACACATCAGTTGCTGGTCTCATGTGGGTCTTGTTCAGACAACCATCTTTAGAGTCATGGATGTAGCTTCCCTGCCATATATAGGAGACACCAGTTCACAGTAGAAGTCCTAGTCCTCTGGCTCTCACATGTTTCTGTCCCCTTCTTCTGTGATGTTCCCTGAGCCTTAGGTTTAGAATTTGCATTTAGCAAAATATTTTTTAAAAATGTGTTTTAACCAAATAGAACTTTTTCAGGAATACATTTCTGGAACTTAATTTAGCATATTTTTTTTTACATTATTATACATAGGAGATCATGTGATGAGATTGACAGGTTATTGTAGTTTGAATATGTTCCTAAAAGAGAGCATGGTTAGAACCTTAATTCTCAGTGTGACAATACTGGGAGGTGGCCTTCAGCAGTTATTACATCATAAGACTGCCCTCGTGCACAAAGTGAGGCCCCCTCTCTGGTGCGGATTAATTCTCCAGAGAACAGAATGGACCGATTGTCAAAGCAAGTGAACTTTTGGTTGTCTCTCTCCCTCTCTCTGTTACTCTCTCGCCTTCCCCCTTCTACATCTGTGCCAATTAAAAATGTTTTATTTATTAATATTGGTTGTGCATACATGTTGGTGTGTGGGTTCACTAGGCTGTGCAGGTGCATGGGAGGTCAGATGTACTGAGGAGAACCGATTGTTGGTTCCCTGCTACTCAGCCATGAAATAATCACACAGAAACTATATTATTTAAATCACTGCTTGGCCCATTAGCTCTAGCTTCTTATTGGCTAACTCTTACATCTTAATTTAGCCCATCTCCATTAATCTGTGCATCAGCAGGAGGTCGTGGCCTACCAGTAAAGTTTCAGCTCCAGGGGCAGCTCCATGGCTTCTCCTTGACTCCACCTCCTTTCTCCCAGCATTCAGTTTAGTTTTCCCTGACTATCTAAGTTCTGCTCTGCTATAGGTCCAAAACAGTTTCTTTATTCATTAATGGTAATCACAGCATAGAGAGGGGAAACTCACATCAGGCAGAGGTCAAATTCTGGTGTACTGCTCAAACTCTTACTAGCTTATTTTTACACAAATAAATCCCATTTTATTAGTTAAAGTGTCAATGATTTAAAAAACAACAACAACAAAAAAAAAAAAAAACAAAAAAAACGATGTGGTGGCTGGAGAGATGGTTCAGTGGTTAGGAGCATTCATTGGCTGTGTTCTTCCAGAGGACCCAGGTTCAATTCCCAGCACCCATGTGGCAACTCACAACTCCAGTTCCAGGGAATCTGACACACTCACACAGACCTACAAGCAGGCAAAACAACAATGCATATTTAAAAAATAAAAAAACACAGCGCAGTTCTTGCATTTAAAAAGTGAGACTACATCCTATATTTTTAGTGCAGTAAACAGATTGAGTTTATGTCTTGGAAGTGTTTCTTTTTTAATGATTTATTATTTTATTTTATATGCATTGGTGTTTTGCTTACATGTATGTCTGTGTGACATGTATGGCTGTTTTGGCTAGGCTGTCTGGTTAAGTTAGGGCAACACCCTGCCTGTCTCTAACCCTCCAGTGCTGGGGTCACAGTCACATGAAGCAGTATCTGGCCTTTATGTGAGCGCTGGGGTTCTGAACTCAGGTCCCCATGATTGCAGAGTTAGCACTTTTACCCACTGAGCCATCTTCCTAGCTAATGCTAAGAAGAGGCACAAGACCCTCGTGGAATCAGGCAGTTTCAGGTGTGTGTGCTTGGATTTTCCAGCCTCTAGAACCAAAAGCCAAACTAAACCTTTTCTTGTCATAAATGACCAGGTTTGTGTATTTTGTTATAGCAACAAAAACAGGCGGAGGCATAGATAATGCAGACTTGGTAAAATTTAGTAACTACTCCTAAAATAATACTCCATAATAAAATAAAAATAGAAGGAAAACTACTTTTTAAAAAAGTCATTAAAAAAAGTCATTAAAAAGACTGTTTGCCAAGATCCAGTAGGAAAAGGTATTCTAAAATGTGAGACATTAAAGTAACTTCAATTAGGGCTGGAGAGATGGCTAGGGGGTTGGTAGCACTGGCTGCTCATCCAGAGGACCTGAATTCAGTTCCCAGCAACCACATGGGGCTCACAATGCTCTATAATGAGATCTGATGCTCTCTTCTGCCATGCAGGCATCCATGCAGACAGAACACAGTATACATAATAAATAAGTGACTCTTTAAAAAAAAGATAACTTCAATTAAAATTAGCAAACTGACAAGGGTTCCTGCTGTCACCTCAGCCATCTAACTTCACATTGGGGGGTCCTTTTCATTTGTTTGTTTTGTCTTTGAGGCAGGGTCTCATGATGTTGAGGACGACCTCGAATTCCTGATCTTCCTCCTTCTAGCTCTCAAATGCTGAGGCTGCAGAAGTGTGCAGCCCTGCTGGACTGGAGGGTATGACTAGAGCAATACCCCGGGCCGTGTTATAGCTCACCTGAAATAGCCAGGCGACTCTAAGATTGCTGGGAGTAAGAACACAGTCTGGAAGGCAGCTTGACAGATGATACGTGTATCTAAATAGCTCTTCCTTATTTTGGCAATAAGCACCTAGAAATGGAAGCAGGAAAACATTTTCTTTATAAGGCTAGCAAAAATTACATGGTGCCTAAAATAAATTTAGCATGGAGAAAATGCATTCTCTTTGTAGAAAACTATGAAATTCTATTGATAGACATAGTATTCTTTTTTGGGGGGGGGAAATATAATATCATAAACAACAATTTGTTTCTAAATTAATATACACAGTGATGGATTATAATTCCATAGTAATATGTTAATAGAATAAAATGTTAGCAGGAATAATAAATATCCCCCAAATGAGTAAGAAGATTACATATATATATAAAAAAAGAAGAGGCTGAATGTGGTGGCACATACCTTTAATCCCAGCACTCAGGATACAGAGGCAAGTGGTTCTCTGTGAGTTCAAGGCCAGTCTGGTCTATGTAGAGAGTTCTGGGACAGCTACAGCTATTTAGAGAAAGCCTATCTAGAAAGAATAGGAGGAAGAGGAGGATGAGAAGGAGGACGAGGAGGAGGGAAGGAGGGAAGGAGGGGGGGAGAAGAAGGAGGACGAGAAAAAGAAGGAGGAAGAGGAGGAGGAGGAGGAAAAGGAAAGGTGAAGAATGAAAGGAGGTCCGCCTTTAATAGACACCAAAATGATACACGTTCACTGAAATCAGGTCATTATGATACTGGCACAGGTAGAGACAGAAAGCTGTAAGTAGATTAGATAATCTGTAAATAGATTCCAGATCCCATGAGAACTTGTTATGATTAAATACGTTTATCCAGCAGCATACGGGATACGTTATTGATATAACAAGCCATGTACCAGGAAAAAGTGAGAATGTGTCAGATCCTCTTATACCATATAAAGTAAATTTAGGGGAGCTAGAGAGATGGCTCGGTCGTTAAAGGTGAGTATTGCTCTGGCAGAGACTGGAGTTCAGTCTTTAGCATACATGTCAGGCAGCCCACAAACCCCTGTAACTTCACTTTCATGGGACTCAACGTCTCTGGCCTCTGCCAGCACCTGCACTCATGTGCACACACTCATACCCCCACGTGTGTGCACACACTCACACCCCCACGTGTGTGCACACACTCACACCCCCACGTGTGTGCACACACTCACACCCCCACGTGTGTGCACACACTCACACCCCCATGTGTGTGCACACACTCACACCCCCACGTGTGTGCACACACTCACACCCCCACGTGTGTGCACACGTACAATACATATAATTTAAAAAAAATCTTTAGGAAAATTCAGATTGATCAAAGATATAGCTAAGAAATTTTGGCAAGGAAATCTAGAATATCCTTTACAGAAAACAGGACAGTAGCCAGGCAGTGGTGGCACATGCCTTTAATCTCAGCCCTCAGAAGGCAGAGGCAGGTAAATCTCTGGTCTACAGAGCAAGTTCCAGGACAACCAGAGCTACACAAGAGAAACCCTGTCTCAAAAACCAAACAGACAAAGCAACAATGAAAAGCGAAAAAAAGAAATTAGGACAGTTCTTTTTAAACAGGGAAAGCTAGGAAAGAGAGATTTACTTTTTAAAAACGTTTTTCTTTTTCTTTTTTTTTTTTGAAAAAATATGACTTGCATGTGTCTATGTGCAGGAGGAGGTCAGAGGAGTATCATACAACCTCGAGTTCCAGGCAGTTGTGAGCTGCCTGGTATTGGGGCTGGGAACTGAACTCAGGCCTTTTTCAAGAAGAATGTGGGCTCATAACCACTGACCCATGCCTTCAGCCCATTCTTTTCTTTTCTTTTTTTTTTTTTAAGAAAAAAAACCCCTTTATTTAATTATGTATATGGGTGTTTGGCCTGCATATACATCTGTGTATCACATGTGCACAGTGACTTGGATGCCAAGAGAGAGTGTTAAATACCTTGGCATTGGAGTTACAGATGGTTGTGAGCTAGATGTGGGTGCTGGGAATAGAACCTGGGTCCTCTGGAAGAGCACCCAATACTCTTAACCTCTGAGCCATCTCTTTGGCCCCAAAGATAGACTTATTTACTATAAAAAGAAAATAAAGATTTAGTATGGCCATATATACTTCAGATAACATATTATGCCATTAGTCTGTGAAACATGTTTTGAAATATTGTCATGTATTTACAAAAGAGTTAACATGTACAAAATGCTAAATTGATAAAAATGATGACCCATTAGAAAAATAAAATGAGCTGGGCATGGTGGCACTGGCCAGTCATTCCAGCACTAGGGAGGCAGAGGCAGGAATATCAAGAGCTCAAGATCTGGGCCTGAAGAGATGGCTCAGCAGTTTAGAGCACTGGTTGTTCTTCCAGAGGACCCGAATTCCCAGCACCCATATGGTGGCTCACAACAGTCTGTAACTCCGGTTCCAGGGGGTTCAACACCCTCTTCTGGCCTCAGGAAACACCAGGCATGCAAGCAAGGTGCAGACATACATGCATGGCATAACTCCCATACACATACAATAAAAAATTTAAAAATCAGAGTTCAAGTTTATCCTTGCTCGGCTACATAGCAAGTTGGAGACCAGTCTGGGCATGAGACTCTGTCTCATAATAAATACGATAATAAACAAACAAACAAAAAAAATAAATAATAAAGGAACAAGAAGAAAGAAGGAATCCAATGGAAAGCACTCGGGGTACAAGACTGAGAAACTGAGTTTAATCCGGCTCTGGTTTGTACTCTGACCTCCACAATGGTGCCCAGCACACGCCCTCACACACATGTACATGTGCATGCACAGAGGCAAACGAATGTTGCAAAAAGGAGTGGCAGCGGCGAGCTTAGACGGATTTCTCGGAAGCATTTCGGAATGAATGAAGTGAAAGTCAGGATGGCAGGTCCGAAAGCCGATACCATTTTTGTGCAGTAAACAGTACTAGAGCCCGGGTATGTAGGAAATTGCCTTTAAAAGGGAAAGAAGTCTGTCACAATTTTTCAAAGAAATGGGAGCATAAATGGTCATATGAATGTGGTCTGTTTCCAACATGTATCAGCACGGATAACCAAGCAGCTGGTGGCAGTTCATTTACAAGATACACGCTGAACTCCATCCTTGGTACCCAGTAGTCTTGGCAGGTACCTGAGGGTCTTTCTACACACCAGGAAAAGCTAAGGTTCTTTAAATCCTACTTTTGCCCTTAATGCCTGTTTTTTGTTTTTGTTTGTTTTCTTTTCTTTTTGGCTCCAATTTAAGAAAGAAAACATGGAAACTAACAAAACAACAAACAAAAACAACCTATTTTCATCATAAATAGAAAATGAATTATACATGAAATAACTAGAAATTAGGAAAAAAATTTTAACTGCGCTAGTGAGATTGCTCCGTTGATAAAGGGGCTTGCTGCCAAGTCTGACCACCTGAGTTTGATATCTGGGACCTACATAGGAGAAGGAAAGGACCGACTGCCTCCATATGCATATGCACACAGCCATCCACCCACACACAATAAATAAATATAATTTTAAAAGATAAATTTAGTCTTCCTTTGGCTGGCATGAAAGCCCCTTCCACCCTTTATGATACTTAAGGACCAAAAGATGTTTGCTGAGGGAATAATTATTTCATTGCCTTCTTCGAGGTTGTTTGACACTCTGGTCAGGAACCACCTTAGAAACCCTGGCCGTCCAGCCACAGCACCAACTCAAATGCTGATTCAATCTAAGCCTTATTTCTCTAGTTGGTATATTGGCTCTGGGAGCGATGTGGCTCCTTCTGCCAGCCCAGATATCCGGATGGTGTTATGTTTCTTACACTATTCCATGCTGTCTTTTCCCAAGAAAGCTGAAGTCCCCATAGACGTTTTGAAGACGTGAAATCAGGAGATGATGCTCAGGTCTACGCTTGACTGGCCACGGAATTTAAGTCCCTGCTCCCTTCCTTTTCCTCGCTTAGAAAAATGATCTCATGTGTGGAGGAGCTAAAGTAGATGTTCAAATGACAGCGCCTGATAGGTAAAGATCCTTGGAAGGGAAAAGGACTCATCAAGAGGCTGTTTAAAGCATCCTGTCCTGTTTCTCAAGGTTGGGAAGGATCGTAAGAATAGAATTGAAGACTGGTAATTACAAACTGATGGTTATTGTGCTTCCCCCAGGAAGTGCACAAATTACAGAGTGTCTGTTCCATCTGCCGTCCTCCTGAGAAAAACAATTAGGGGCATTTGACACCTGGACACACCTGGGCTGCCCCGTCTTAGGCTGAGGCAGTTTTGTCTTGGAGTCCTACCCCATCATGTGCCGACGGGTAGACCTTAGTCATTTATCCCTCCTTCCCTGACTCTCTCTGGTGAAGGTTGCTGTTCACCGGTCCCCCTCTGCCTCCTCCGTGGCTCCAGAGAGATGAAATGGCAAGAAAGTCAACACGGATGAGGTCATGGAAAGCAGATGCCGGGTCCACGCTCCTCACACAAGGCAGCCTTTCATTTCCTTGGAAAATCCCACCGCAGGGCCCCCATGGAGAAATGGTCGCCCCCAGGACTCCTGTTTACTTAGCGCTGGCTTGGGAGGCCAGGGCTGGCTGACACAAGCGCCACCCTTTTTTAAGCCATGCTGACCTCAAGTTGGCAGAGTTTGTGTGAGGGGCTCCTACAGGGGAAGCTCGTGGAATTTTCCTGCAGCCATTTTGACTGCAACAGGAGCAGCTGTTTGCCTTAGAGTTGTTTTGATGTGGGGACATTTTGAGTCAACCCGAACCCAGCTAGAAATTTCAACCTTTCCAAAAAGAGAAAAAAAAAGTGAGAGCACAGATACCTTTATCTTACTCTTGAGCCTCACCCTTATTGATCTTCATAGTTAAATAATATCCAATTATAACATACGACACTTTCTTAGTTCACCCACTGACAGATGTTCAGGCTATTGCGTCACAAGCACAGATGTTCAGAAACCGCTAAAGCAGTGGTTCTCAACCTGCGGGTCACAACCCCTTTGGAGCAGAATGACCCTTTCACAGGGGTTGCCTAAGACTATTGGAAAATACAGGTATTTACATTACAATTTATAACAGTAAAAATTAGTTATAAAGTAGCAATGAAATGATTTTATGGTTGAGGGTCACCACAATATGAGGAACTATAATAAAGGGCACAGCATTAGGAGGTTGAGAACCACTGCTCTAAAGTAAGCTGACTTGGATTCTTTTGGATGTATTCCTAGGTATGGCACAGCTGAATTATATAGCAATTCTATTTTTCTTTTCGTTTCTTTTTCTTTTTCTCTTTCTTTTTTCTTTTTCTTTTTTTGGATCCCTCACTGGTTCCCATAGCAAATGGACTAAATCACTTTTCCGCCAACAGTATATATACAAGTTTCTTTACCCCTGTAGCCTCATCAGCACCCCACACCTTTGATGATAGCCATTCTGGCTGGGGTGAATCACAATGCAGTTTTGATTTGCATTTCCCTGATGATTAAGTTTACTGATTTTCCCCCCATGTGTTTATTGATCATTTGTATTTCCATTGGTAAGTATTCAGGTCATTTCCCCCTGTTGGCTGGATTACCTGGTCTTTGGTTGTTCAAGTTTAGTTCTTTCTATCTTTCTATAGTCTGAATATTAATCCTTTGGAAGATGAGTAGCTGACACAGATTATACAGCTGAAGCTGTCCTTGGGTTTGTGGCATAGCTTGTGGTAGCTTTGGATCCTCTGTCCCCAGGCCTCAGCTTCCTGACAGCCTGGGTTACAGACACAGACACGTATCACCACACCCAGCTCTATTTAAATGTAAACAGATCATAGCTGAAGCTGCCTTTAGAATTTCTTTTGTTTAACCCACTGCTTCTGATAGGCTGTATTTCTGGTTTCTTTTGGTCTAAGGATCTTTAAATTTCTCCTCTGTTTTCTTTAATAACCACATAGCATATAATATTGATACAATACCCACATAACAATGACAAAGCATATCTCCCATTGTTCAGTCTCCATGGGCTTGGATGGCTTCTGTTGCTTGAGATTTCTCATTACTTACTATGACCTAATAAAAAGTACCATATGATTTCATCCTTTGTAGTGTTTAAGTCTTGCATCGTGGCTTAAAATAGAATCTGTTTTGGAGAAAATTCCAGGAGCTGCTGAAAAGAATGTGCAGTTGTTGAATAGAATGTCTACAAGTTCTGTAGATAGCTGTCTGTTAAGTCCATGTGACCTGTAGTGTAGCTTAGCATTACTCTGACATTTCTCTGCTGATTTGGGGGGCATGGGATGGGCGCTCTACCTATTGGTGTTGGTACGGTATGGAAATCACTCATTACTACATAGATATCCCTCTGTATCCCATAGTGTCGGTTTTATGCACTCAGTTTTACAACCACGTTATCTTCTAGTTGGACTGTTGTTCCTTTTATTAGCATATAGTGACTTTCTTGTCCCTTCTGATTGGTTTTGTCTTTATTTCTGCTCTGTCAGATCTATAGAGCGTAGCTGTTCCTTTTTGCTTCCTGGTTGCGTTTGCTGGGAATATTAATTTCGATTCTTATACTTTCAGTCTGTGTCTGTCTTTGCCAGTGAATGAGGTGAGCATTTTGCAGATAGCGAACACTTGTCCATCTTTTGGGTTTAACCACCCAGTCTGTGTTTGTTAAGTGGAGAATTAAGACCATTTACATTTAGGGATATAATAGAAATCTATGAATGACAGCTGTCATTTAGTTTCTTTTTTTGTTTTTTTTTCGAGACAGGGTTTCTCTGTGCAGCTTTTTGGAGCCTGTCCTAGAACTTACTCTGTAGACCAGACTGGCCTCAAACTCACAGAGATCCACCTGCCTCTGCCTTCCATGTGCTGGGATTAAAAGCATACACCACCACTGCCCAGCTGTTATTTAGCTTCTTAAGGTCTGATTTATTTATTTTTTTTAATTTTCATGGGCTTGGCTGATCTTCTAGTGAGATTTCTTTCTGCCTTTCCTCTTGTGGCTGTGCTTGTCTTCCTCCTCGGCGCATAGGATTCCCTTAAGTGTCTTCCTTGGGGCTGGCTTTATGGTCACGATACCTTTAGTGTGTGCTGGTCCTAGAGGACCTTTGTTTCTAATTTAATTTGGAAGGATAGTATTGATATATATATATGTGTGTGTGTGTATATATATACATATATACATACATACATATATACATATATACATGCACACATACATATATATACATATATACATATATACACACATACATATATATATATACATATATATAGTAAACTAGATTGGCAGTTATATTCTTCCAGGGCTTGAGGACTTAGTCTGTAATTTCTTGGCCTTTAGAATTTTTGCTGAGACATATGATGTCATCCCAATGGGTCTGTCTTTATAGGCAACTTGGCACTTCTTCCTTGAAGCTTTGGATATTCTCTGTTTTCTGCTCTTGGCATTTTAACTACACTATGTCTTAAGGAGGTTCTTTTCTGATCATGTCTCTTTGGGATTCCATATACCTTCCATGTCTAATGTCAACAATATATATTGAATATTAATATACACCCCTCTGTAAATACTTCAATGCTCATACATTAATTGCAAGATTTTTTTGCTTTGACATAACAAGATGCGGCTGCTATACTCAGTAGCCATCAAGATCAAAATGTGAAACTCCCTCTCATCATCATCATCATCATCATCATCATCATCATCATCATTTTAGTTTTCGAGACAGGGTTTCCTTGTGTGGCCCTATCTGTTCTGGAACTGGCTTTGTAGACCAGGCTGACCTCGAACTCATAGAACCCTGCCTCTGCCTCCCAAGTGCTAGGATTAAAGGCGTGTGCCGTCACCGCTCAGTCCCTCTCACTATAGTAACAGACATCAAAATGAAGCTATATAACTCCCACTATTAAATTCATTCATGGTCATCGTCATTGTATCTGCCCATGGATGATGATATTTCTCTAATTCAATCATACTCCCATATAATTATTTCATCACCTAAAACCAATTCAAATTTCACAGGTAACTATCGACAAACCTTACATAAAATAAAGAGGGAAGAGCACACACACACACACACACACACACACACACACTATTGAGCATGCGGTTCTGAAAGTGAGTTCTGTAAGCAGAACATTTCTGTTGCTTCTTTGTTCTCTTACTCACCCAGTGTTCTCAGATGGCTGTAGTTCCTGACCTGGTGCGCTGACTCCACCTTTGTCCTGGGTCAGCTAATCTCAGTAACTCTTACTTGTTTCTGTTTGTTCTTTCACTGTGGATAAAACATGGTGCTCCTTGCAACCACTGTGTAGCAAGATCCTGGCTTTCCCTTGGTCACTAGGTTCAGTCATCCTACCTACAGAACAAGCCCTGCCTATGATGTCCTACTTGCTGTCTTGGTGGTACAAGGATTCTCAAATGGCCAGAGGGCAGTCTGATGCTCCATTCTGATGAAACTGGGATAGTCCCTCCTCTGGGGATGAAGGTCTCCAAACCAGCACAGGCCTACATTGGTGTGGAAACAGTATCTGGGTAGGTTATTCATTGTGAGCGCTCCACTCCCAGACCCAGGCTGAGAGCTCCCTACAGGATTGATCCCTGTCTACAGACACTCTGCATCATCTGCTGGTTGCTGAGTCAAAGCCTGTGCGGCATTGTACAGTGCACAGCCTGTCATTCCAGGAGCTGCCTCCCTTTTGGAACTGTAACAGAATCCCCAGCAGACCTTTCCACTGTTCACTGGGCCCGACACTTCCAAGTGATGGAGTTCGGGGTCGGCCAGTGAAGTTCGTTTTCAAGGCCACTGATAAACTTCTGTAGCTTCAGAAGGAGTCCCAGCTGTGTCAGCGCTCCCCAGAGATGGAACAGAAAGGCCGGAGGGAGGGTAGGTACCAAGAATCTGTATGCCACTTCTGATAAGAAAAATTCTACCCCCTTGGCCCCACCTAGAGATCTTCTCCCTTCCTCACATAGGCCTGTTTTTCCAGCCCTGGCTACCTTCCCTGCACTGACTAACCTCCCACAGCCTCTCAGTGCCTCTGCTGTCTCCTCTGCCTCCTTTTAAAGTCCCTTCCCAGCTTGCCCTACTCCCTCCTCCAAGCTATCTGGGGCTCTGTCTACACAGGCCAGCCAATGGTTCTCTTCTTTCTCTTCTAAGCTTCGTTAGTCCTGACACGTTCTTTCCTCCGGGGACTTGACCAAGGTACCACTTTGGTCTGAGATACTTCCTGGGATGCCTACACAATCTGGTCACATCAACCCCAGCCCACCCGATGGCTCAGCAGATCGTGGCACTTGCTGTACAAACCTGATGACCCAAGTCTTTCCTTAGTACCCCTGTAACGGTGGGGACAGAACTGAGACCGCAAATGTGTCTTCTGACCTCCACATGTGAGCCATGGCACGCCTGCTGCACCTCCCTTTCACCACACACACCATGGGCCAACTGCATGTGTGTGTTGTCATACCGGTCTCTCTCCTGTTGGACACGAGGCCTGCTGGCTCGTCTGGAAGTTTGCCTCCATAGTGGTCGCCATGTGTCCACAGATAAAAAATAAGGGGTGTGGGCTGGAGAGATGGCTCAGAGGTTAAGAGCACTGACTGCTCTTCCAGAGGTCCTGAGTTCAATTCCCAGCAACCACATGGTGGCTCACAACCATCTGTAATGAGATCTGGTGCCCTCTACTGGCCTGCAAGTATACATGCAAGCAGAACATTGTATATGTTAAAAATCAATAAATCTTTAAAAAAAAAAAATAAGGGGTGTCCACATATCAGGCCTAGAAGAATACCTGGTCTGCAGCAGGGTGGTGATTGACAGATTGTAGTCAGAGTGAACCCATTAGCTCAGCACCTGTGCACCTAGAGCACATGGCAGGCTACTGGATCCTGGGTCTGCAGGGGAAACCAAAGTTTACTAAAATAGTGAAGACAAGGAGTGCTGGGGCTGCTTGGAACAATATCTGTAGGCAGACCCTGGGGTGGCTGGGTGAAGGAGGTGCTTCACCTTCATGGGTATGGTCTTTTCATAACATGCACGGAGCTGGAGATGGGCCCTGAGACACCAGGGATCTTGCTGAAGACAACATGCCCACCCCTGCTATTGGCCAAAGGGAAGAGCATCAGTAGGGGCCATTAGCAGAAAAGGACACCACAAGAAAAAGAAAATGTAGCAACTTTAAAAATAAAAAACAAAGTAGTGTTCTTTCTTAGTTCTAAATTCTGTTCAGTGAAGTTGTGTGGTTAAGAGAGAGCGACAGGGGAGGGAGAGAGTAGAGCCATTTGGAGGGACGTTCAAACAAGCCATTGACTGACAGAGAGGGACAGATGATGGATGGCTAGATAGACAGTAAATAGGTCATTTTATTCATATATGTCCCGGCAGTGCTTAAGCATGCACGGGCAGCCTGTTTATGGCGGTTCTCCAGTGGTTCCTATCCTGGGCAGTCCTAGATGCTTGGATTATTGTCATACCCAATGTTCCATAGTCTTCCTTTGTGCTGTCTAGCTAGTGTTTTTTGGGTCTTCCTCTTCGCCTTATCCTGTGCACTCCTCCAAGCAGTGCTATCTTTGAGTTTCTGCTGTCATTCATTCTCATAACATAGCTGGAGTATCTCAGGCGCTGGTGCCGTACCCCGTAGTTCACTTTCTTCTTTATATAGAGATGTTTCTTAATGTCATTGTTGTGCAGTCTTTCTCTTCCTGTGATGCCTAGAAGCCTCCTGAGACACGCCATCTCAAATACATTCAGCCGCTGTTCTGAGGAGCGGTTCATTGTCCAGGTTTCAGAGTTAGTTGTAAAGAAGGCAGCTCAAGACAAGTGCCTCATATACTGAAAAGATTAGAAGAATTATAAATAGAAAGAATTGAAGAAGTCCAACTATTTGTCCTTTGTGCCCTTTCTGTTAATCACAAAATACTCAAGACTGAGTTGATTGCCTTGTCTGTTAAGGGTTGGGAATATTCTGATCAGCTCCTATGTGGAGTTTCAGGGGAGCAGCTCTCTCGTTTGTTAGAGAAAATTCTAAACAGCTATCCTGCCGTGGCAAAGCCTTGCTCCCACTCTTTTCTCCTTTTCTTCCCAAACCCCATCTTAGCCCTCTCTGGTACAGGTGCATTACCGTGTAACTGCTTCCTCTGAGTTGAAACCTCCCCTCTTGGGGGAAGGAGCAGGACTCACAAGACCCAGGACATAAAAAAACTAGAAGAATCCCAAGCTCCGTTCCCAAGGTTATCTAAGTGGAAAATCTGCTGGAGAAGGGAGGCTCCACTAGGCAGGGTTGCCTGCAAGTTGTGCAGGAAGCTCTGGGGATGCGACTTCTGTGAGTCAACACCCATGCCGAGGTGAGCTTTTCTCCACGGCCTTTGAATCACTCATACCCCTGTAATGAACCCCCCACCTACGCTTCTCCAAGTAACCCCAATACATGCTCACTGTTTGACAAAATTAGACTTGGGTGGAATTGTTTCTTTGCTCTGTCATGATGCCCTATCTGGAGCAAACAGAGTTTGTTTGCATCTGCCTGGGACAAGGTATAGAGCATGCATCACAACTGGTCGCTGAACAAAGTTGAAAGACGGTACTCAAGGTCACCCAGAGAGTTCACAGGGAAACCTTCCATCTTGGGGTTACAAACCCTGCTTTTAGGTTTAGCTTGCTCTTTCATGGCCCATATAGACTAGGTTTTAATTCTCCCCTTTGTAAATGAGAGGCTGGCCTGCATCAGCATTACTCCGCTTACTTTCCAGGGACTGTAGTCAGTCCTATGTGATGGTCTCAGTATAATAGTACCTTGATAAGCAAGACTGCAAGCTGAAGATGGCCATAGAAACATCTAAGGATGCACACAACCTATGTGTGCTGGCCTGAAGCTGGCGGCCCACTCTGCTGGACCACATGGTCTTTTTCTGCAGGCATCTTTCAAAGGAGGAAGTTGTAGGTCTCTAGAGGTCTTCCTAGGTGAACACGGACAAACTAAGGTGGGGAAAGGAGAATGCCATTCAGGAATATGAAGGATAGTGTACTCTCTGACTGAGAACAATGGTCGCATCCTTGCCTATGCTGGATTGCACCTGCCACTTCAGCTGGACCTCAGAGTCTGATTTGGAGCAGGCAAAGCCTTTTGGACACAGCCACACCCAGCCGGCCACCTTAAGTGATGATCATGGAGATGTTCCCTCAGCCCAGCTTTCCCACCTTTCCCCCAAGTTTTCCCAAGACTCTTTGGCCAGTGACACTCAGGGAGGTTCAGGCTGTCTGATATTGACAGGTTGGCCTGCCCAACTCTTGGACTCAGAAAAACAGGTGACAGTTAGAGCAGTCAGTAATTGATTAGCCCTCTTTGTCTGTTCTCTGGGCTACAGTTGCCTCCTTCAAAGGGGTCAAGATGTAGCTTGTTTGTTAGAGTGCTTGTTTAGCATGCACAAAGTCTGGAGTTTGATATCCACTCCCTAATAAACCAGATGTGGTGGTAGAACTCAGTGTGGTCCCAGCACTTAGGCGGGAGGACCAGAAATTCAAGGTTCTCTTTGATTACATAGCAAGCTGGAGACCAGCCTGGGATACATGAGATGCTCTCAAAGAAAGAGAAAGGAAAAAAGAAAGAAGAAAGAAAGAAAGAAAGAAAGAAAGAAAGAAAGAAAGAAGGAAGGAAGGAAAGAAAGAAAGAAAGAAAGAAAGAAAGAGGGAAGGAGAAAGAAAGAAGGAAAGATATAAAGGAAGAAAGAAAGAAAAAGAGGGAGTTAGATACAGTGGTACACATCTATCCAGGAGACTGAGGCTGGAAGATTGATTGAGTCCAGGAATTTGAGACAAGCCTGGGCAGCATATGCAGACTTTGTCTCAAAAACAGAAAACAAACTAAGCAATTGAAAAGAACTGACAAATTATCCATCTTTGATGACGGATTAAAAAGTCCCTCAGTGACAGAGAGCACAGTCAGAATTTAGACACTCACAGAGATGGTTAACTCAGCCCTTGACAGTTGCAGCATTGGGGCTTTGGAGCCCAGCTGGCATGGCCACAGGCCCCTGCAGGAGGTCTGGATGGAGTGTGCCCTGAGTCATCTCAGGCATCCAAAGCCAGGGGAGTCATGACAGGGAATGATGAACACCTTGGCTAAGACCGACGTCAGTGCTATGTCTGGAAGGTGAGTCAGGGGCCCCCAGAACGAAGCCCTCACATTCCTGGAGTTGGCTTCATCTTACTGTGTTTCCTTCCCAAAGTAACCTCAACGGAACGGCAGCTCTCCAGTTCATATTTCTACAGTGCAAAGGGCTGGTGTGTGTCTTGGTTCCCAGGCACAGTGCAGCTTGAAAACCAGATTCCTGTGGGATCTTAAAGTGTCACAAACTCTCTAACTCTCCGTTCCGTCGGACCACAATCATCTTTCCAGTGTTTGTGGAGCAACTACTATGCATCAGACTTTGTGTCCCAACCCACCGCAATCCCCAAGACACATTGTCCCTCCTGCCTTGAACACCATACAGTCTAGGGCTAGAGGACTCTCTACAGCGAGGAAAACCAGATTTCATTTTCTGTGGCAGGCTCTCACTAGGTAGCCCTGGAACTAGCTGGCCTGGAACTTACTATGTAGACAAGGATAGTCATGAACTCACAGAGATCCACCTGCCTCTGCCTCCCAAGGGCTGGGATCAAAGGTGTGGGCCACAATGCCCATTGAGACAAGCCATTCTTGCGACTTGCTACAAACTGTAAATTGGATGAAGGTTAGGTAGCTCCAATTAAGGAGAGGGGAATAGAGGGAACCGAGGATGGGGGTGCGCTGGTGCTTCAGGGTTTTGCTTTGAGACTAGTTCTTAGGCAAGGAGGATGCAGCCCCATGTCATGGGTTAGCCTTCCTGGCCAGAGGAAGGAGATTCTAAGACACACACTGGCGCCTCTCCTTTGCAAGGCAATGGTGAAGGGTTGGACCCTGCATTGACTGGATTGCTTAGTTATGCATCCTATCAGGTCCCTGGGAAAAAGAACTGTCAGGGAGGGGTGTGACTGTGGTGTTGTGCAATCACTGGACCTTCTCACTCCTCTTCCCAATGTGGTCACAATGATTAAATCTCTCTCTGCTTTTCACTGATTTTTGTCTGTTTAATTGGCCTGTTGAGACAGGAGGCTGAGCCTAGCTAGGGCTGTAAGAGTCTAAACTCTGACCCCAGCACCTATGATGACTTGAAGACTATGCGTTAGCCATTTGTAACAGGGGTGCCCATCATGGGCCCCCCAGGCTTTATGATCACAAGAACAGCTAGAGAGCCTACAGGACAGACATACAGACACAATTGCACACCACATCTTGAGGACACTCCTGGTGAATCTAACTGCAGCAATCTATAGCAGCATTTTTAGACCAGGCCAGGTCACATGGTGCCACCTTGACCTCACTAAGATTGGCCTCTTTTAGCTAGACAGAAAGCAGGCAAGAAAATAAAATTGTTCCGCAATTTCTAATGGACAAAATTTTCAGGTGACATTTGGAGGGAGGTCCTGGAAAGAGCGATGAGTCTGTGTTTAAAGAGCAAAAAGCTTGTGTGTGTGTACGTGTTTGTGTGTGTGTGTGTGTGTGTGTGTGTGTTATGTCACAGCATATACGTAGAGGTTAGAGAACAATGTTTGGGAGTTGGTTCTAGCCTTCTACCTTGTTTTAGGCGGGGTGTCTCTTGTTTGTACCTCTTCAGTATGTACTCCAGGCTAGCTGGCCAGTGAGCTTCGAGGGGATTCCCATCTCCTACCATCTCATGGTAAGAGGGCTAGGACTGCAGCTTTGTAGTACTGCTCTTTTGTTTCTGTTTTTGTAGTACTGTTGTCTTCTGTGGGTTTCCAGGTTATCAGGCTTGCGCAGGGAACACTGTTACCCACTGAGCTCTCTCCCAGTCCATGTGAAGTCTCTTTTTAGGCAGTCATATTTAATTTATCTAGTGGCTGGCCCAGCGATTGTATGTTACCCCCAGCACCTGTCCCCAGCACTTAGTCTCCCAGGTGCTTGGAGATGATTAAAGATAGGGCTGGATCCTCTGCTGGTTGCCCTCAGAGGCCCGAGGTGGGATGTGGGATGCAGTGGGAACAGGAAGAGAGACCAAGCAGGCCAGAAGGAGGGGGAAGCACCTAAGGTTCCCGAGATAGCATCTTGGACAGGCTGCTTATCCTGACCCGATCATTACACCGGGTAAACATGCATCAAAATGTCACCCTGTGTTCCATCAATCTGAGCAACTATGTGTAATTTAAAAAACAAAACAAAACAAAAACAAAAAGCAAAAGGTGTTGTCCCCT
The DNA here is from genome assembly GCF_903992535.2 of Arvicola amphibius. NCBI lineage: Eukaryota > Metazoa > Chordata > Mammalia > Rodentia > Cricetidae > Arvicola > Arvicola amphibius. The sequence continues at coordinate 168,863,440 of NC_052049.1, read as the reverse complement.
CTCCTCAAGGCTCATCGCAGAAGAGGAGGTGGAAAGATGGTAAGAATTGGAGGCTGTGGGCGACCACAGCAAAGCAGTGTTTTCCGGACACAACAGGGCAGATCCAGGTAAGAACTCCATGGCAATTACAGTATCCGCATGCATCTGCCAAAAGACATGCATAGGATCAAAGCCAGACCAAACCCCAGCATGGAGAGGGGAGGTGGGCAGGAAGTCCCACCTTTTGCTGAGGGGTTCTTGGCAACATGGCTGTTGGGAGAGGGACAGCTAGTTCTCTTTAAGAGTGTAACACCTGATAGGTCAACCACACTCCAGGGTAGCACTTGGGTAATACAAATAGGATTTTATGGGTATTAAAAAAAAAAAAGAAGACTTGAATTTGGGTGGGTAGGAAGATGAGGCTGGAGTTGGGGAGAGATGGGGGAGAGGAGTGAATAGGATTAAAATAGATTGTATGAAATTCTCAAAGAATTAATAACAACATTATTATCTTTAAAATGTTCCGAAATGGGCGTAGGAGCTGTCAAAAAGGGCTAGAGGGACCAGGAACATCCAAATGGCTACTTCTTGGTGTAAAGAGAGTCTAAGTCTGAGTGCTCCTGTCCAGCCTACAGTGAAGCATTCTTGCCCCCAGCCAAACTATGGAGGATGGGAGGAACCCTGTGTGCTTGCCCACAGAAGACTGTGGAAAACGGGGATGAGCAGAAGAGCCCCATTACCTGGTGGTTCATTTGGAGATAATGAGGCAATCTCTTGGGCAGGGCCCCTAGGCACTTTCTCTGCAACACATCCAGAGATCTGCTTACTGCTTTGAAGCGGAGTCTGTGCTTGCCATCCTTTTCCTCTCCAGAGTCAAACCTCCTCTACCTCTGGGCTTCACGCACCAGGACTCTGGAGGTCAGGGAAGATGAAAGGAACTGGAGGAGGGCATGGGGACCAGGAGCTTTTGAAGAGAGGGTGAACATCTGGAGGGGCAGGTGTGAGGTGGCCCAAGCCAGATGGTAGCAGGTGGCCGGGTTCTGTGAAGACCAATTAGGGATCATGGAAGCTGGCAGTTGGGCAGGTGTCGGGTTGCTGTGAAAGGGATTTGTGCAGGTGAAAGCAAGACTGGTTTTCAGTGTTTGATCACGGTTTGTAGCCGCCTTTCAAGCCTTGCCTACACAGGCAGTAGGATACTCTTCGTGGCAGAATAGCTTGGGAAATAGCTAGAGAAATGAAAAGGAGAGAGGGAAGGGGAAAGGCGGACCCACATCTTATATCTGCAAAGCCATAAAGAACAGCTCTGTGAACTACTTCTGAAAGCCTCACTTGGTCCCAGATGCTGACCGGAGGTGGTCTGAAGTTCTTTGTCCCTTTTGGCTCCTGTGTGTGAACATTTGAGTCTGGAAACAGGAGCCTGCAGAGTGCTGCCAGGGGTCCCGGACTATTGTCTTCCTGAAGCTCACAGTCCTGGGATCTGAAACATAGTTGGCCCTTGAGGTCTGTGGATGGTCCTGGATACCTTCAGGGACAAATGCTAAGGAATGCTGGGATGGGCTGTGGGGTGGGGGTGAAGTGGGGGTGTGTGAATGATTAGCTTGGATGGTTAGGTGCCTCAGTGGGAAAGCCTGAAGTTCCTGAGAGCCCACTTCAGCAGAAGAATTATTGCACATGAGCAATCGATTCCACCTGACCTAGCATATGAAATCAGCAAGGAAGAGAAGCCTTTGGGACAGCCACTCTCATGGGCAGAATGATCACTCGCTTTGAGGCAGTGCTGAGACTGAATAGGTTTTCTGTTTGTTTTCTGTTTTTCCTTTGTTTGTTTGTTTTTTAGAAACAGGGTCTGTCTAGTTTTTTAACCCTGGCCAGCCTGGCCTTGAACGTGTACTGATCCTCTGCCTCTGCCTTCTGAGTACCGTGCCTAGGAAACACCCCTCCGCTCACCCATGCTTCTGGGGATTGAAGTCAGAGCTTCCCAGGGACTGGCAAGCAAGTACTCTACCAGCTGAGCTCTATCCTCAGCCCTCTGTAATAAATTTTTAAATGGCATTTTTGGGAAACCTATTGTTCGGTGAAGCCCAATTGCAAGGTTCTTTTTCTAGGGTGTGGTTTGCTGTCCCTGGGTGGTGGTTCTCTCCTTCAGGAGGGTCTCATCCTGCAGCCCTGCAGGCTAGTCCTCTGGGGAAGGCTGAGGTAGGAGAGAGCCTAGAGGCAGGTGGCAGTCGGCTTTCCCACCTTCCCTGTTCTGCTCGCCAGCTCACTGAACTGCACATGCAGCCGTGCAGCCAGGACTATGGGAGTGCAAGAGCCACCAAGAGACTTTGACAGGTAAGAGAGATGTGGCTGGAAATATGGGGAAAGCGAGAAGGGCTGAGTGGGCTCTGAGGTTGAGAGTAACCAGAGAAAGGTTCAGTACAGAAAGAAAAAGGCGCCACACAGGAGGAAACACAGCCACTGAAAGAGCAGGACTTAATCCTGCAGTTTATGCAGGGAACTCCGGGTGACTTATATTGTTGGTAATGGTTTTGCCGAGATGCACAAATGGCTTTTTATTGATTTTTGTCACCAAGAGCGGGAAATCTAAAATGAAAGCCCAAATCACTGATCTTGAAGAAACCATCACAACCGTTCATTTACAAGCACTCCCTGTTATGGAAGATGCAGGAGAAGGATCTCGCACACAGAGGGTCTCCCACATGGAGAGACTCTCACACAGAGGTTCTCCCACATGAAGGGACTCCCACACAGAGGGACTCCCACACAGAGAGTCTCCCACATGGAGGGACAGAGGGACTCCCACACAGAGGGTCTCCCACACAGAGGGTCTCTCACATGGAGGGACGGAGGGACTCCCACACAGAGGGTCTCCCACACAGAGGGCTTCCTATGTAGTCGTCTGTGCATTTCTTTTACAACGAGCATCTTCTACATAGTGTACATGAAGAGATATTGATTGGGGGTGAGGTCAATCTGTGATACATGAAGCTCTGGCTCATACAAAGCAAAAAGGAGAAAGGGAGAGAGAGCCTCTCATTACCCATCTTCAGGTCTGCTTTATGAAGTTTTAGTGGTTAAACCAGGCAAGCGCTCCACCATTGAGCTATGCCCTGACCTTGAACCATTTTTAGAGTTTTTTATACATGGGATTATAGAATACATACTACCAGTTTCTTTAACTCAGAACGATGCTCTTGAGAATGTTCCATTTGTGAGTGTGTGTGTACATTTTTTTTATTGTTGTGTGGTATCATCATATCGAACATGTCACAATGAGTTTGTGTATTCATTTGGTAATGGATATTTGGGCTGTTCATAGTAACTGTCTACTGCAAATTAAGCTTTTACAATGGTTTCATTTATTTTGGGTAAATACTTGAAGATGAGGCTGCTAAACTGTAGAATAAGTGTATTTTTTAACTTGCCAGAAGCTATCTGTTGTTTTCTCAAGTGGTTTTAATGTTTAACATTCTTATTTAATATTAGCAGCATTATGAGGGTTTTGGTTGCCCCATATGTTTTTTGCTAGCACCTTGCACTGTGAATTCTTAAACTTTAGCCTTCTGATTGTGTGTGTGTTTGTGTGTGTGTGTGTGTATTATGATTTTACTTTGCACTTCCTAGTGGCTAAAGATAGGCATCATTTCATGTGTTTTTAACTATATATCTTCCTTGGTGGTGTCTGTTCAAATATTTTCCTCATATTTGTTTATTTTCTTTTTGTTTGATTTTTTTCTTAATTTGAAAATTATACTTATTTACATATTTGTGTGTATCGTCACACACATGCATGCTGCACCATCTATGTAGAGATCAGAGGAGTTGCTTCTCTCCTTCTACCATGTGGGTCCTGGGGAAGGAACTCAGGGCATCAGACTTGGCAGCAAGTATCTCTACATACTCCACAATCCTGTCCATCCTTCTTAAGTTCTTTTTAAAAAAAAAACTTATTTATTTATTTATTTATCTATCTATCTATCTATCTATCCTTCTTAAGTTCTTACTAAGCTCTTTTTCTTTTCTCTTTCTTTTCTGTTTTTTATTCAAGACTGGGTTTCTTTGTGTAGTCCTGGTTGTCCTGGATCCCTCTCTGTAGAACTCAGATCCACCTACCTCTGCTTCCTGAGTTCTGGGATTAAAGGTGTGTACCTGGCTTGGTCACGGTGTTTGATTATAGCAGTAGAAAATAAACAAATAGAGTGATTTTTGCTTTTACCTTTCAAAACTATTGAGTTTTGTTTTGATGGGCCATAAAAATTTTGGGGTGAACTCAGCTGTAAACAGAGTTTCCTGTCCTGGCCACCCAGTCTCACATAACTGACTCAGAGGCTGAATACTAATTTTAAATGCTCAGCCAATAGCTCAGGTTTATTTTTAACTAGCTCTTATACTTTAAGTTAACCCATATTCCTTATTTACACTCTGTCACGTGGCGATACCTTTATTAGCATGGCACATTCATCTCCTGCTTTCTCTGCATTTGGCTGGTGACTCCTGATTCCGCCCTTCTCTTTCCCATCATCCTTAATTTGGTTACCCTGCCTATAGTTCCTGCCTGGCCAATCAGTGCTTTATTAAACCAATCAAGTGACAAATCTTTATGGTGTATAAGACGATTATTTCAGAGCACTCAACTTTTTGAGTTGAGGCTTTGCTGAGGAGGGTCTGAAGTAACCTTAGCTTTAAGTCTGTGTATATTTACCTTTCTATTGCTGTGATAAAACACCATGACCAAGGCCAATTATAGAAGGAAGGGTTTGTTTTAGAGCCACAGTTCTGGAGGATCAGGGCCCATGATGGCCAAGCAAGGCATAGTAGCGAAAAGAGCTGAGAGTTTACATCTTGAGCCACAAACTTGAAGTAGAGAGAGCACACTAGGAGCCATGCACAGTTTTTGAGACTTCAAAGCCTGTTCCCTCAGTGATAGACTTCCTTCAGCCATGCCAAACCTCCTAAGCCTTCCAAACAGTGCTACCGACTAGGACCAAGTTTTCAAATACTAAAAACTTAAGGGAGATAATCTCATTCAAACCACCACGGTATGTTTTATTTAGTCTGTGTAGTCAGACTTTCTTTGAACCTCCAGCTCCCAAATAATGACAAGGAGACTTCTTATTAAGTATGAAAACTTGACCCTAGCTTAGGCTTATTCCAAAATAAGTTGTAAAACTTAAACAAACCTGTTTGTGTTAGTCTGTATTCTGACATGAGGCATCTTACCTCTCCTCCATATTGTACAACTGACTTCCTCCTCATCTCACTGGCAAATTCCCCACCTCTCAGAGTCTTCCTCTAGATCCTTTCTCTCCCCGGAAGTCCTGCCTATTCTCTCCTATCTAGCTATTGGCTGTTCAGCTCTTTGTTAAACCAATCAGATGGTGCCTTAGGCAAATGAAGTAAAATAGACACATTTTTACACAATGTGATCAAATATCCTGCAACAGTCTTGAACCATAATGAAATCCTTTCTGGGATGTTACAGAGTTCAGTGGCATTGGATGACATCTCTCCCCCCTGACTGCATTTCTCTCCCTCACAGCCAGTGCAAGCTCTGGGCATTGTGCCCAGAGTTCAAGATCTTCTTTGTATGGTCCTGTGGGGTTTCACCCTACCTTTTCACATCTGGTTTCTAGTTCCATCCTCAAGGAGACTCCTCTAACTCTAGTCTCTGCCTGTTTAACCTGACAAGATTGCAATGCTGGGCCTGTGCTCTTTCTTTTGTACGTGGCAGTGGCTCTTTGCCTACAGCCAGAGTGATCCTGGGGATTTCATCATCACCAGTAGAGGAAGGACTTGATGATCATGTTTAAAGATTTGTTTTTATTTCATGTGTATAAATGTGTGTCTGCACATATGTGTGTGTGTACCATATGCATGCAGTGCCAGTGAAGGCCAGATGGGGGCATCTGTTCTACAGCTGGAAGTACAGGTGATTGAAAGACACCTTATGGGTGCTGCTGGGAACAGAACCTGGGTCCTGTTTGAGAATAGTAAGTGCTCTTAACTGCTGTTCCAGTTCCCTAGCCCTATTTATTTAAGAAAGGCAACTTTAAACTTTCCTTTAGTATGTCACAGCAATTGAGATGGGACCTGGAAAGGGCCCAGAGGAGCCTAGGGTCTGTAGACCTGACAGTGGCATCAGGGACTTAGGACACTGGGAAGGGATTACAATAGGGAGCCTGATAACTCTGTGTTGGGATGATGGGGTTTGTGGTGTGCAGGCATGAATAGTATAAGAAAAGAGTTTGGATGCCTCAAAATATCTAAACATTTCTTTTGTTGTTTATCTGTGTTTATTAATTAATTTTGTTGTTGCTTTATTGAGATGCCTCACAGGTAGCTCAGGCTAGCCTCAAACTCTCTATGTAGCTAAGGCTAGCCTTGAATTTCTCATCCTTCTGTCTCTGCTTCTCAAGTGCTGGGATTCCAGGGATGAACCACTACTCTAGGCTAGATTCTTTTTGTTACTGAAGTAGAAAACCTAGTATGCAGTATACTAAGATTTCTCCTGGGACATGGATCTCAATCTTGATTAGATTGGTATCAAGAGAGTGTTCAAAATCCCAACACACAGTTTGCAACTGAAAAATGTCTGTGATGTGGTCTCAGGTGTCTTTATTTAAAAAAGAACATTCTCAAAGAAGTTATTCTTTAAAAAAATTATAGACTTTTATGTGTATGGGTGTTCTATCTTCATGTAAGTATATGTTCCATGTGTGTGCAGTAGCCATGAATGCCAGAAGAGGGCACTGGATCCCTTGGAATCAATTGCAGACAGTGTGAGCTGCCATGTAGGTGCTGGGACCCGAACCTCAGTCCTCCAGAAGAGCAGCCAGTGCTCGTAACCACTGACCCATCTCTTCAGACCCCAAGTACCTGCATTTGTACATTCTCTGGGCTGTGCTAGGGTGATGCTGAAGTGGAGGACACAGCTCTGAGGTCCCCCATCACCAATGCTGGTATCCTGGTTGGCACCATTTCTCCCTTGGGATCTCTAGCAGGTGTTCTATGTCTCTCACCTCCTGATCATCCACTTTCTTCCCTTCTGACGAATCTTCTCACCATGCCCTTGGTCTCAGAAGGCAGCCCAGGAGATAAGACAGTGAGGAAGCCATGCACAATTGTTGCAGTGGGTTAGAAGGGGTGTGGGTACTGGATGGGGGAAGGAGCAGATGTCACCATAGCCAGGGCTGGGGAGTCCCTATTGCCTCTGTCCTTCCCCTGCTCTTGTGTTTCCTTCTGCTGGTCCAGGCCCATACATGTCTGGAGCTAGCCACTCTTTTGATGACTGCCCCAGGTCTCCTGCCCACACTTCTTCCCTCCTTCAGACTGATAAAAAGGCCCTGGAAGTCCCTTTCTATTCATCACAGGTATGTAGGCTTGTTTCCTAGGAGCCAAGCACACAGTTTCTCTGTGATGGAAAGTGCCACAGGTCAGAGCCCATGTTCTGCTGTTGACTTGATGACTGACCATGGGTCCCTCCCCCTGTAAAACCAGAGAACTGAACTCATGCCTTCGACAACATCTCTTCATGTGTATGCAGGTAGCTTGTGCCCTTTTGAGTTAGGCTCCAACATTTAGCTTCAAAGGCTCTTTCCTGACCATATGTATGTGACATCTGGTAGGTGTTGACTGTGTCCTCCCCTGTTGACATTGCCCAAGTCTGACAGATTAAAAGTGGCATCAGGGTTAGTAGCTGAAAGGATGGTGGTGGGAACTTGTATGTGTATAAGAGGATTGTGGGAAGTTTTCTGTGTAGTCTCTTTCTTTTCCTTTCTTTTTAAAATGTTTTAAATTATCTATCATCTATCTATCTATCTATCATCTATCTATCTATCTATCATCTACCTATCTATCTATCTATCTATCTATCTATCTATCTATCTATCATCTATCATCTCTCTATTATCTGTCTATCTATCCTCCCTTTTCCCCCTCATGAGTATGAGCATGTATGCGCACATGCATTCATGAAGAGTGTGTGTGTGTGTGTGTGTGTGTGTGTGTGTGTTGTGCCACAGTCAACATGCGGCAATCAGAGGCCAGTTTGTTAGAACCAATTATCTTCTTTGACTGTGCAGGTCCTGGGGATCAAACTTAGGTCACCAGGCTTGGCAGCAAGCATCTTTATCTGTTGAGCTATCTTGCTGATCTGTCTGTCTGTCTGTCTTTTTTTTTCAATCTAAATATGCATGAATACTTTTTTGTTTAAAGTAACTCTGATCTGAATGTTAGTCTTCAATTTATTTTCCTGAAAATCCTGCAGACAGCATGCAAAGTGAAATTTATAAAGAAGATGAAAACACATCATTATGGCTTCTTTACTGTGTGCACAGAATGTATAGCACATGAACATCATATACATTGGGAGAGTAGTTTGGAGTTAGACTGGTCCAAACAAGGCACCTTCAAAGCTCGCCTCCTTTCTTTTCAGACAAAAGAACGATTCTTTCCAAAGGCTCATGTGGGGCATAGAGAGCATCTTATTGAAAGATAGCATTCAGCTCATCCCTACTGGTATAGGAATGGACATATATGTCCTGTGTGGACTCCAGAGTGCTTCTGGAGGCTTCTGGAGAGTGGGCATGGTAAGGGCACCAACCAGACAAAGGGTATGGGTGAGGATCCTGTCACTGGGAGATGTCTGGGCTCTGGTTAGAAGTCAGTGCAATGGGTCTTTACTGCAGGACAGGGCCCAGGGGCTCTCTTCAGGAGACTTGGAGACAGCAGTACTTCAATGCAAGGAGACCAGGTCCTCACACTGAGCCCTAGAACAGCACTCCGAGAGAACCTAGACAAGTCAGTATCAGAAACAAGGACAAGGACACAGGACAGAAAGGACACCAGTGCTGCACTGTGATATAGATGGTGCCTGGGAACCACTAGAAACATCAAAAGAGCAGGGCTTTTGAAAGCCTAATCCCCTGAACTGGGGAGTGGGGGTGGCTGGTGGGGGTGCACAGGGGTGAGGATGGAGAGAGCAGATTCTTCCTCTACAGCTAAGGGCTTCTCCAGAGTCTCCTTCTGGTGCCTAGCTGCGGAGACACCACCCAGAGCAAGGTGAACTGTAAGAGCAAGGCTGTAAGTACCAGTACCTCTGGGAGTTTATACAAAGTGCTGCGCTGAGCATCGGAATGTTTTCTTGAACTGTGGCCTGCTTCCCATTGATCCCTCTGTTGACATCTGCTTGGTAACCAAGGTACTGCTGCCCAGGCCTATCCCGAGTATTCGTGGGGCTCAGGCCAAGAATGCAAGTAGAAGCCTACATTCTCTTTTGTTTGTTTTCTTTTGTTTTTGTTTGTAAGACAAGGTCTCAGGTAGCCCAGGCTGGCCTTTAGGTTTCTGTGTAGCCCAGGATGACTTTGAACTTCTGATTCTCCTGACACCTCCCTGCCAAATGCTGGGTTTATAGGCACATGCCACCTTGCCCAGTAAGGCACAATTTCTTAAGCACGGTAAATCAAGTTTATGACCAAGTTGAAGAACAATGTAAATGATTTATTATTGTAAACTATTCCATAGTTACCCAGTACAACTGTTATGGATACCACATTAATGAACGCGAGCGGCACAAAGCAAGGTTGGAAAGAGGAAGAGAAACAGGAAAGGAGACAGTCAGTGGGACTCGAAAGGAGCCTTCTGCTCTGTGATGCTGTGTAGCATCTCGTTCACCGTGTTTGGGGTGGGCTAGAGGAAGGCAACTGGGCTTCTCTTGGTCTTGAACTAGAATCACTGATCTATTTCCATCTCTCCCTTTCCCCAACACTCAGCCACTTAAGAGGCAGGTTTTCCTGGGCCTCTGTGTTGTTAACTGAAAGAAATGATGTTGAGGGTTTTGTGTGTTTTTCACCTGTGAGGGAGGTATTGAGAGCGTGGGGCTCTTCTTGCTGAGTCAGTATTCCGTTTCGTTTTGTTTTATCTGTGGACCTTAGCTGCAGACATTTTAGTTCAGGGGACTCTTTTATGGATGTGTGGCAGGAGTACACATGTGTCTCTGTGTTGCCAGAGGACAACCTAAGGGGAGGTGCTGCTTCGAGGCTGCTGTCTACATTTTTTAAGGCAGGGTCTCTCGCTGGCCTGGGGCTCACTAAGTGGGCTCTTGGCTGGCTGGCTAGTGAGCTCCAGGGCACGGAGGTTACAAGCAGATATCACCATTCCTGGCTTTATTTATTTATTTAAATATGGAGCCTAGTGGACAGTAATTTTAGGTCAAAGGGACCACCATTCCTGGAAGGGATTAAGCTGGTCTTCCAGAATGGATAATGTCCTGACAAAGCATTTGTTGTATAAAGAGCTAGCATGCTTCCTCCTGGTTCTCTTTTTTTCAACCTTACCTAATGTTATCTCTTCGGCTTTTTAAAGGGAAGGACTGGGAGAGTCAATGGCCTTGCATATGCTCTCTTCTGCACACACTTCCACTACTGTGATACTATCTCCCATGAGGCTCTAACCAGGGCAAAAGCCGTCACTGTGCACCCAGAACTACCCAGGTGCAGGTATTTGGTTTCATAGCAACCGAGAACTGGCTAAGGTAAGATGTTAGACTGAGTGTAGAGCCACCAGGATGTGAAGATCAGGCAGTTTGGCTTACTTGAATCTCCCAGTCTGGTTCATTAACTAAGGAGGTCTATTAAAGAACTCAGCCCCTTTCCTTTTCTTTGACAGCACTACCTGGGTAAGCCTTGCTGTCTTTCTAATCTCTGTTTTCCTGTCTGTATCAGTCCATTCGGCCATGGTAACTGGGACCAAGTGGAGCTTTAACAACGTTCCTGAGATCTCCCCAACTGGAGGAGACTGCCCATGTCCTATTGTGCCCATCTTCATTTTTATCTCCTGTACTGTCTCCACTGGAAGCCTCAGGCTATGCTGATGGAGATGCTTACCTTAACCCAGAAATCATGGCAACGGAGGAAGTGAATGAGAGTTTCAACAAGAGTATTGATAGGAAGTTCAGCTGGGGAAGTACTCACTGCTCCTCTTAGGTTAGCTGTTTAGAATGGATGATAGTGATAATAATGCCAAAGCCGTGGGTTCATTCCCTGTATGGGCCAATGGTCAACTCTGCTTTGTGTGGTGTTTGACCCCAGCACTCAGGAGGCAAAAGCAGGCAGAGCTCTCTGTGAGTTCTAGGCTAATCTGGTCTACATAGTGAGTTCCAGGCTAGCTATAGATCTACAGCAAGGCTCTATCTTAAAAGCAAAAACAAAAACAGAGTCCATTTCCTAGTATCAGAAATGGTATCTAAAACACATGTTGTAATCAAACCTACTCGTTGATGAACAAGAGAGAAGTGAGTGCAGGCTGGACCACATTCTAATTTTTCCAGTAACTATAAAAACAAACTGAGAGATAAAATCCATTACCCAGATGCAGTATTTTAGCCTAAAGCAAATGACCCATGATCCTCTTTTTAATATGCAGTCCAGTGGCCCCAACTTTGATATCTTGTTCTTATATGCCAGGTGCTTTTCTTTCTCCCCGTGGGAAGCTGGTTGCCACACCCACTGCATGCAGACTTCCCTAAGAGGCTTAAGCCAGCTGTAACCACTTAGGCAACATATTTAGGGTGCTTGAGATTACACCTAACTTCAGGAAAGCCTGTGAGGTGACATTCCAGAGTTCCTCCCCTGCCTTCTTTCATTGAAATTAATTTCAGGTCTCTTCCTGTTAGGTTCAGAAAGAACTCCCCCAGGGGGCATAGTCCTTCAGAGGTAGGTTCAAACCCAGCTTTTAATGACACGTACTCATAGCTTAAAAACCATCTTCTGTCAATTATCTCAGGCATTCGGCAAGCTGGCAAGTCACTATTTGTCAATACTGGGAAGAAAAACAATATACTTACTGGAGAGTCAAGTCCAACTCAAGACCTGCCAGCCTTTCACGGAGGTGGGGGAGGGAGAATGTGTTGGTTTTTCTGTCTTCATCAGAGAGAGCTGATGAGGCAGTGGGCCACCATTGCTAGGCTAATGCCCAATAAAAAATAAGGCTGACTGGCATTTGCAGAATGTGCTAGGAGCACTTCTAAAGGAAGCTGTGCTCTGAATGAAGTCCCATGTTCCCTTTCTATTTGTTACTCTAGGATTCTGAGTTCATTAAAGAACAAAACTCTGTTTGAGGGATAAGTATTTTCAACAATCACCTCTACCTCTGAATTTCTTATCGGTTCTTCTGCATGCTGAAAAAAACATTAAAGAGGAGGAATGTCTCTAAGATCAAGGCATTGTCTTTTCAACCATTCATTGATTCTACAATCATTCATGGTCAGGGACACCATGCACCAGAAAGTCTTTTTTTTTAAAGATTTATTTATTTTATGTATATGAGTGTTCTATCTGCATGCGCACCTTTATTGCAGAAGAGGGTATGTGCACTACCATGTGGTTGCTGTGGGGACTGAACTCAGGACCTCTGGAAGGGCAGCACTTCACCACTGAGCCATCTCTCCAGCCTCCTGCCAGGAAGTCTTCTAAGAGCAGAGAAGGCGACTGAGCAGAGCAACCATGGTCTCTGTTTTTACTGAATATTTTAATTTAATAAACATTAAGTAGAAAAGATGGTTCTAATAGTGAGGAGTTCTAGGAAGTGACTGGATCAGGACACTGTGATACACCAGAGAGGACCCATTGGGTTGAGACACAGCTGACTGATGTGACTTGGCAGTCAGGAGATATCATCAAGGAGATATCAGTCCTGCTAAGAGCTGAACAACTTCAGGGAACAAGTGGTAGGTAGTGGTTTGTGTGTATTTGGGGAGGGGAAGCTTTTTATGGTAGGTGAGAACGCAAGAGTCACTGGGAATGAGCAAGGCATCTTTGAGGAAGAAAGGAAGAACAGAATGACCAATGTAGAGTGAACTGGGGGAGAGAAGAGGAAGTCACAGGAGGAAGGCAGATGATGTCGGTATAACCAAACCAAAGTGCTAATGCCAACATGACGGACCCCATGACATCTCAGTCTTGCGATACCTAATCTAGGTGCTTGTCTGTAAGGAACATGAGGTGCTGATGGACTTTGAGACCCGAGGACTTTAGTTCTAGTCTCACAGACATGCATGTATATCTGGAATCCCCATCCCTTTCAAGCTCTTGGGTGGGCTCATCCATGTTTTTCTCTCAAATTAGCCAAGTGAATAGGATGAACACAGCTGTATAACTAGAGAATGCCCACTAAACAGCTTATGCTATGTGGAAGGACAGCCATGCAGCCCTCAACATTTCCCTGAAATGCCCTTGGCTTCCAAGTGAACCATTTCACCCAGCAGTGATGGTGATGATCAAGTCGGATTTGAAGAACTAATATGGCATCTTCTCATTGGTCAAACTGAGACTCTCTAGAGCCCCATGGCACGCCCTACCCATTTAGCCTTGAGCTTGTTTACTTTCTGTTGCCAGTTACAGTAAAAGGCACTGTTTGCCATTCACATGCCCCACCCAGTTAAGGAATCCACATGCCAACATCCTTGTCAGGAGCTCATCCAATCTGTGTTATTTTACTAATGAAACATCCTCTCCTGAAGAAGTCTGTATAAGCTGATCTTCTGTTTGACAACTTTAGCTTTTAGAAAGCTCACCTGCCTATTTCTCTTCATCAAAATTTTGTTTGAAGAGAATTGTAATCCTAGTCTCTCTCACTCTCCTTGGATTTTCTAGACAGGGTTTCTCCCTATAACAGTCCTGGCTGTTTTGGAATCGCTTTGTAGACCAGGCTGACCTCAAACTCACAGAGATCTACCTGCCTCTACCTCCCAAGTGTAGAGATTAAAGGTGTGCACCACCACCGCCTGGTGTAATCATGGTTTTTAATTCCCTAGGATGGCATTGCCAGTTCCTAAGCTTTCTTCAGTGACATCCCCAGGTTCTTAAAAGCCTCCAGATTGATTTGAGCCTCAAAAAGGAATTCTTGGCTCATGTAACTGAAAAGTCAGGGAATACAGTCTGGTCCACGGGCTGGCTTCTCTCTCTCTTTGGTTCAGTTTACCTTTGTAGAGTTTAATCTAGCCCCAAAGCTTCAAACTCCATCAGAGTCTAACTGTGATGTTCTGACTGTGGCTGATATGTTCCTTTTCCTGCTGGTAAAACAGGCACCGTGGCTGGATCAGAAACAGGTGTCCTGAGCATGGAGCTCTGGATGCCCAGACTGGAAAGGAAGGAAAAAAATAAAAACTCTGGGACTAAATAATAGGATTCTAATTCAACCACAGTTTTAAAAGCAACCAATTTACCACCCTTCAGCAGTATAGGGGTACAATCAAGGTCAAATCTCTGTTTAGCATCTCAACTAACAACCTCAAGCTTCCTGTCTTGGCTCATACTTTCCTTCTTCCTGGTCCCATCCTGCCTGTATTCAAATGTTAGCATGTCTGGTGTCTTTGGTGGAAACACTGCATGGGAATTGGGGTAGACATAGAATTCAGACCTATTCTGGAACGTTCCCAGAGAAGATGCCACTGTTGCCCTCACTGCAGAGGGGTGTCACACCATCTAGGACTGTGCCTCTTGCGACAGAGGCAGAGGTTCCTGCAGTTTAGATAGAGGTTAGTTTTCTGCCTTCTTCCTTCCATATCTTAGTGCCATGGGTTCAGCCGCTGGAGTCTGAACAAATATAGCTGCTGTTCGAGGCCCGTGTTTAAGCAAGCCTTTTAGGTCTGAGAGCTTTTGAGAATATAGGACAATTTTTATTCTTTTTCTGTGTTTAATGACATATTCACAAGTGTTCTGAATTTATTAAAGATTCACATTCTGTTAACTGAAAATGCTCCTTGTTTATCTGCAATTCATGTAATAGTCATACCACTGCTAACTGAAACTTACCTATATCTCCAATTATTTCTCCATTGATTGAAAATTATTTAGTTTCTGCTATTTCTGACATCCTAGAATTATAATCTATCCTATCAAATTTTCTTACATTCTTTAAGTACTTCACCAAACAAAACCACCCCAAATAGCACAGTGTCTGTAAGACTGATTATTAAACTTTTATTAAAGATACTTAAGAAAGTTCTGGTGGGGGCTGAAGCGATGACTCAGTGATTAAGAGCACTGGCATCTCTTCAAGAGAGGACCTGGGTTCAATTCCCAGCACCCACACGACAGCTCCTAACCATCTGTGACTCTGGTTCCGGGGGATCTGACTCCCTCTTCTGGTCACCATGGGGACTGCATGCATGTGGTACACAGATGTACATGTAGGCAAACACTAATATATAGAAAATAAAATCTCAGAACAATGAGAAAGTACTAGTACTTGAACTTATCTGTTCTTATCCTTGCTCTTACTTTCATTTTACCATATCCTTTAAGTATTCTTCCTAGAATTTCAGTCACTTAGAATGGTGAAGATTGAGCTGGGCACACACCTTCAATCCCAATATTAAAGGTAGAGGCAGGCAGATCCCTGTGAGTTTGAGACTAGCCCGGTCTACACAGTGAGTTCCAAGTCAGCCAGTGCTGTATAGAAAGACTCCATCTCAATCAAATAAAAACAAACAAACAAAAATATAGACTGGTCAAGGTTATAGTTGTGAGCTGTGAGTTCTTCAACAGGATCAGGAATTTGACCTCCACACTCATTTACAGAGAGTTGATTCGAATCCCTTTGACACCTTAGTTTTCTTTTTAGTTCCCTTTAGAATTGGTGTAGATTTAAAAAATTGAACTAATTACTCTTATGTGTGTCTATCTCAGTATGCGTATGGAGAACAGGGACAGTTTTCAGGAGCTGATTTTGTCTTTTCGCCTGGGTGAGGCAGGGTCTCTCTTACTGTTTCTGCCAATCTTTATACTCCAGGTTACCCATGCCACCAGTTTCCAGGAGATTCTCTCTGACACACATGTCCCATAGAAGTGCTAAGATTACAGGTGTGATGTGCTGAGTCTGGACTTTTGCATAATGCTGGGCTCAAACTCAGCTGGTCAGGTAGGTTTTGATGGAACGTGCTTTCACTATGGATGCTCACTGTGTAGATTTTAACCTTCTGCCAGGGGGCTGGATCTTTCCAGAAACAGTAAAGCTTCAATTTTGCACATTGGCTCACTCACTCAACCCTTTGACCTGCCATGGAAGTTGTCTGACTTGTTTGGGATCCTTACAGGTATGTCTCTGTGGGTAGCATGGTCCACTGAGGTTTCTTTTGCCAAGAAGTAGGAGGTTGCGTCTGGTAGTGAGCATCATCTATGGGACATTTCTTTCTTGCGCTATGCTGGAGTCCACAGCTGGCTTCTTTGTAAATGATGGCTGAGTGGCTGAGTCCGGCAGCTCCTGGGTTCTTTCCCACCAGCTGGCTGTAGGTGGCCTCAAGTCCTGTGCTTGGCACAACAGCTTCTTTTATCCCCTCAGACTTGCTTGACTTTGTCACCGTTTGTATGTTTTTAAAATTTACATTTGAAGCTTATAATCTTTGCATTTTGAGAATATATTTAATAAAGAAATGAAGTAACTCCAAGTGAGTAGGTATGCCTGTGTATTGACTCTCTCCCTGCTTCCCTCCCTTGCTTCCATACCTCTTAAATCATTACAAGCAGAGTTCACTGTATTATTTTCCTTCTCCTCCTTTTCTCCTCCCTTCTTTCCTCTCTTTTTGCCCCTATTTTCCCTTTCCTCCTTTCTCCTCCTCCTTTTCCTCCAGGCTGGGGATAAAACCTAGCGCCTATAATTTCTGCTGTTTACACTTGTGTATTGTTGGAATTTTAAAACACAGTATTAGCTTCTTTTGTAATAGTAAACATAATTTTAAGCTCTTTGAGTAATAAAAACTGATGCCAACTGCTCATAGTAAACACCGTTAGTCCTTTGTGTGCTCACAGGTTTGGCTCCCCCACCCCTCAGGCCCGCGTTTCCTTTTGTATCGTAAGCCACACTTAGTTCTTCCTTCCCATTTTTCATTTTAGCTCACACATGGAGCAAGCACTTTCTCACATGATCAAATGTTCCTGGGAAATGGACTCAGAGCAGCTGCATGATATTCTATCATGAGGATGCCCATAATTTATTTGGCTCTCCTGTTTTTGGCAGGGGATTCTTTGACTCTGGAGAGTAGTACATGGGCGATCATTTTCAGATGAAGAAACTAAGATCCAGGGAGGCTAGTCATTAGTTGGAGCATGACCAGCTAGTTGGAGAGCTGGCAGGGACAGGGCCTGCTGCTCCCAAGGCCTGGGTCTCAAGTTCCGTTTCTGTCACACACTGCCCCCTGAGTCCCTTCAGGACACTTGAAATTTTAGCTATAGGGAGCTGCCTACATTCTTTCTAAATTACTTATTATTTGGGACCCATTACTCTTCCCTGTCAAGACCATTTTTTTAAATCTTCTGTCACATAACCATTAGCTAACCAAGAATACTGTGGCAAACATCAACACATCCGGCTTTCCCCTCTCTTGAGAGGCGTGTCCCTGCTCTGAGGAAGAGAACTGGCATGGCTCTGATCAGATAATTCCAATAGTCAGGGCAATTACAGGGAAGAGTGCTCATTAGCCATCTCTGTCTGCGTTGCTCAGGGATCCCCTGGGTTCTGACATTCTGCGATCAGCATTCCAGGATGCCTGGACTCTGCCCAAGGGCCTGGCACTCACAGAGTGGGAGAGGGGTAATTACTGGGTGGGGAAAGGAGTGGAGGGTTCTAACCCTCGCAGATGACACTGCTGCTGGCACAGGGCACCAGGGCACGGATGGCGGAGCTTGGCAGGAGGGGACACTGAAGGATAGGAGTGGATGATTTTGAAAAGGGAAGCAGACCCAGCATTCTCTCTTTCGCTCGTTTGGGAACATCGTCTCATCCGGACACTGGGTTACGAAATCTAAGCGGATGTAGCAGAGTTCTGGCAAACAGAGATGGCCCTTGAGTGCTGATGTGGCTCTCATTTCTTTCCTTCACATTTTATGGGACAGATGTTACCCACACTTTACAAATGAGCCTTTGACATCAGCATCTGTCATCGCGAAAGCCACTTCTTGAATCATCTAATATAGCTTTTTTCCAGTGTATGTCACGGTCACGCCCACCTACGTGATTTGAAGCACATCCGCTTTAAAATGTCTTCAGAAAAGCGGCGGCCTTGGTTTATTCTGCATCAACCATGTTCACCTATTGCCTTTCAGAAAACACAATTCAGAGGGACGTGATTGCCAAGCCCCAAAGAGTGTGTGGCGGCTTCTATTTACGGTTAATGCTAATCCGCGGGCCATATGGCAGTGTAAATTTCTAGTACAAATTCCATTTGCATGAGGTTACAGCTCATTCTTGGATGGCTGTAACTGTGTAATTTATCAATGTGAAAAATGGACTTTGAAATGTAATAATTCAGAGCTAATGTGGTGAGTACCATCAGGGAATTGAGTGTGTTTATAAAAGCTCCGTTTCCATGAGAACAGAGTCCTGTGAGAAAGGTCCGGCATCCCTGGGCTGCAGGAATCATCCACCCGGGTTGACAAGAGTTGGTCCTAGGTCCAACTCTGACAGGAATCGCCTGGTGCCCTGAGCAGGTCCCTTAACCTCCTTGGGACTTAGTGCGTTGAAGAACTCAGATCGGTCCACTGGTTACCAGAGTTAAAAGCATCAATGGCTAGTAAAGTATAAAAATAAAAACTTAGGATAATTTTTTGAAGAAATCATTTTCTTTCTTTATATTTACTTACTTTATGTGTATTGAGTGTCTGATCCCCCTGGAACTGGAGTCATAGACAGCTGTGAGCTGCCATGTGGGTGCTGAGAATTGAACTTGGATCCTCTGGAAGAGCAGCCAGTGCTCTTAACCACTGAGCCATCTCTCTGGCCCAAACTGGAATAATTGTAGATTCAAAGAAGTTACAAAAGCAGGTAGCTTTCCCTAATGTTAGCTTCTATTCAACTTCTTTTATATCTTTTATATCACTGTGTATGTATGTGGGGTGTGTGTGTGTGTGTGTGTGTGTGTGTGTGTGTGGTACTTGTGCTCATGTGTACATGTGTATGGAAGCCAGAGTTCAGCCTTGGGTATCATGCCTCAGGAGCCATCCATCTTGGCTTCTTTGGTTGGCTCTGGCTTTGTTCTGGTGGACACAAGGTCTCTTGCTGGCCTGTGCTCTGATCTTGCTAGAATGTCTAGCCAGTGAGCCCCAAGGATCTTCATTTTTCTGCCTCCCCAGACCTGAGTTTGCAAGCATGTGCCGCCACACCCAACTCTTGTATGTAGGTTTTGGGTGTTAAACTCAGGTACTACTCTTTCATGGAAAGCACTTTCCCGACTAAGCCACTCCCACTTCCTTATGTCATAAGAAAGCCCAGAGTGTTTGTCAGAAGGAAGATGCAGAACTGTAAACCGGATTCTATTTTAATTTCACTGCCTGGCTCCGCAGGATTCATTTTCTACCCCAGGAATGGCCCGGCATATCTGTTCACACGTAGTTATCCAGTCTGCTTAGCATGTGACATTTCCAGCTTTCTTCTTTGCTCACGATCTCAGTAGCTCTAAAGAGAATGAGCCACTGGAGCTGGAGAGATGGTTCAGCAGATGAAGATGTTTGCCACCAAGCCTCCTGACCTGACCCTTGGGAACCACACGGAGGATGGGGAGAACCAACTCCAAAAAGTTTTCATCCAATCTCCACAAGGGATTTGGAGCTTAGGGCCAACAGATTTCTATTTTGACAAGTAAAGCATATGAGTAAGTTCTTGGGGCTACAAGGGATAGGCAACCAAGTTGAGGAGAGAGCTTTTGGGTCATAGAAGAAGTCCAGAAGCTTTGGTGGGCTCAGGTTGACATTTGGGTGCCAATGTGTCCTATCTCTTTGGTTGAACCCTTCTTAGATATGTTGCCACAAGATAGTCACAGGATGGTTGCCTACAGTCCACAAGGCTAATTTCTCAGTGGCCCAGATTAACCACAGAGAGAAGATAGGCCCTTTTCTGCTCTGAGGTGAGCAGAGATTGCACAGAGCTGTGAACCACATCCTGTATCCATGACAACAAAAGAGTTTAGGACTCAAGAACCTTAAAGATGGACAAGGATCTCTGTGGAATCATTTAGGCACTTAATTAACCAATTCCAGATCTGGTTAGAACGTATGAAATAACAATTGCCTATAGTGTCTAATCTTCCAACCAAAGCAAAAGTACAGTGGATTCCATCACCCCATTTCCTGGATGCTGCTTTCTGTGTTGTCATCAGTTCCTGATGGTTCCAGTGCAAAGAGGAGCTTAGCTTCAGAGCTTTCATCGGAAGCAGTGTAGAGACTCCAGCCTCTATAGAAGTATTACTTGTTAGCTGGATGAGAGCCATGGGGACCCAGCAATGATGAAGAGATGAGGGGTCTAGAGCATGATTCTGACTTGCGGCATGTCTGTAATCAAGCTTTTGCTCATCCAAAGACACAGTCTTGAATTGACCAGAAAAGCCCATCTTGGCTTGGAGACTTGTTCGCTTCTCGTGACAATCATGGGCATACGCTGGGCTGAGGGGATCTCCACGGCTCCTTCCCTGTCAGTCAGGCTGGCTTGAAATGAGTGTGGCTGGTCTATAAGGCATGGAGCCCACCAGCAGTGGGGACCTGGCCTGTAATACAAGTTGCCATCAGCTCATGGTTTCTCATCAGGGAATAGTGCCTTAAGGCAGTGGTTCTCAAACCTGTGGGCCATGACCCCTTTGAGGTCTAATGACCCTCTTCATAGGGGTCACCTAAGACCATTGGAGAACACAGATATTTACATTACAATTTATAGCAGTAGCAACAAAATAATTTTCTGGTTGGGGGTTGCCACAGCATGAGGAACTGTATTAAAAGGTTGCAGCATTAGGAGGGTTGAGAACCACTGCCTTAAAGGATGAAAGGAATGACCATTTGAACACACATGGCTTTCGTCCTTCCTTGTGCCCTGTGTTCTCGCTTCTTTGATGATGTCTATCAGGAGTTTTTGCTTACCCTCCTGACTTTTTCAAATGAAAGCAGTTTCTACACCCGCCTTCCCTCCCACACACACTTTCTCATGAGCAGATATACACTTAGGTGAGTACTCCCCGACTTCTGGCAGATCCACATATTTTGAGCATGTACATAAAACCATTTATAGGAGTTTAACCCATGAATCATAGACAGAAGATTCTCATTAGGTAGGAGCTGTGGCCTCCCGAAGCTTGTGAAGAAGTATTCACAGTATTTGAAGGTAGAAAACTCAGCACTCAGTGGGAGATGCATGGATTCACGACACATTCTGTGGGTTTTTTTTTTTTTTTGTTGTTTTTTTTTTTTTTTTTTTTTTTTGACAGGGTTTCTCTGTGTAACAGCCCTAGCTGTCCTGGAACTCACTCTATAGACCAGGCTGGCCTCGAACTCACAGAGATCTGCCTGCCTCTGCCTCCTGAGTGCTGGGATTAAAGGGGTGTGCCACCACTGCCCAGCCACATTCTGTGCTTTAGTATTAAAAGCTTAGATACAGTGTTTGGCTCAAGAAGAAAGAATCTGATAACTTCATAGCACTTTGTTTAGAGATAGGCATAGTGTTAAAAGTCTGTTAAGCCAGTGAGATGACTTGGCAGGCAAAGACACTGGCTGCTAAACTTGGCAATGTGAGTTCCATCCCAGGGGCCATGTGGTAGAAGGGGAAAACCAGCTCTCCTCAAGTTGCCCTCTAATGGAGTGCCCATGCACACACAAGAAATAAAGAATGCAATTTAAATTGTAAAGTATGTTTGTTGAGAGGAAGGGGAGGGGGCTTGTCATGTAAGCATGAAGATCTGGGACTGATCGCTGGCATTTTCATAAAAACCCAGACAGGGCAGCACATGTCTCTGTAACACCCATTGTTATGGGCAGAGATAGGAAAGTGGCTTGGGCTCCCTCTCTTTGGCTCCCAGCCCAACTCCAGGATCAGCGAGAGACCCTTGTCTCAAGGGAAAAAGATGGAGGACACAAGATGTACTCCTCTGGCTTCCATGCACACGAATGGCCACATGCACTGGTACATTTGTACATATATACCACACACAAACACCAGGCATGGTAGACTGTATTTCTGATCCTGAACTGGGGAGGTAGAGAAAGGAGGATCCCTGGAACATGTTGGTCATGCCACTCTAGACTAATCAGCAAGCCCCAAGTCCCAGGAAGTTACCCTGCCTCAAAAACAAGGTGGAGAGGCTGGAGAGATGGCTCAGTGGTTAAGAGCACTGGTTGTTCTCCTGGAGGATCTAGGTTCAATTCCCAGCACCCACAGGGGAGCTCACAACTGTCTATTGTGAGGGCCAGCCATGATAATCTAAGTCTGGGCAGAAAGGAAGTTCTTTACTTCCTTCAACCATTATCACCTGGGACTCTGGCCATCAATAAATTTAAATGGAGTCTGGAGTCTCAATAGTTTACCCTGAAACAATGCCTGGCAGGCCAAGATTACCTGACCCCAATCCAAGAGCAGACCATTCAAAGGAAATTCCTGGCATTCCAACCACTGTAAATAGAAACACCTGCCAGCCCTTCACCAGGACACCCCTAGACAAATGTCAGCCAATCTGGTTGTCCTGAACCTCAGAGACTCCTCACCCCCACCTTTACTACTATAAAAACCCAATTCTAACTGAGCTTGGGGCTCTCCTGATAATCTAATACATTGAACATATGGAGAGACCGAGTTTGGAAACTTGATTAAAATAAAGGCTCTTTGCTTTTACATATGGGACTCAGTCTCCTTTGTTGACTTTTGTGGGGGCCCATGGATTTGGGTGTAACATCTATGACTCCAGTTTCAGGGGATCTGACATTTTTACAGATATACATGCAGGTAAAACATTAATGCACATCAAATAAAAATAATTTTTTAAAAAAGTGGAGCCAGTAGTGGTACATGCCTTTAACCCCAGCACTCAGGAGGCAGAGGCAGGTGGGTCTCTGTGAGTTTGAGACCAGCTTGAGCTACAAAGCGAGTTCCAGGAAACCAGAGCCGTTACACAGAGAAACCTTGTCTCAAACCCCCACTTCCCCCAAACACCCCCAAAACAAAAAAAACAATATGGACAGGTCTCAGAATGTCTGGGGTTGATACCTGGTCTCTAAACACACACACACACACACACACACACACACACACATACACATACACACACACACACATGCACACGCATGCACTTGAGTGCACACACACGCATATGCGTGCACACTCTCCCCTACATGCACAAACACACACACAAATAGTTGAGACTTGAATGACACCCCCTCCAGGGTGTTTTCAAGATACAATTTTACAAAGCAGAGCTTTAGAGAAAATCGATTATTTCAGGATAAATCACAAGCATTCCAGGATTGCCAAACACTAAAGCAATTTGAATTTTTTTCCACGGTTAAACTTCAACAGGGCCGTGGACAATCTCCTGCAGACTGGTTGCATTTTGGTAAAGGTTTGCCTTTAGTGTGTAACATCAGCTCTACACCAAGCCCTGAGGGCCTGGCCCGAGCTGCCTTGCTGAACACCTCGCATGGGTCCTCTTGGTCTCAAATTAGCTTTACTGAAACTCTATCTTTATGTGGGTCAGGACTTCCTTTTTCCTTCGAAACTTTTTCCCATTTAAAAAAAAAAAAAACAACAGACAACAACAACAAAACACCACTCATTTTCAGAAATTCCTGTGTTTCTTATTTCCTGCTGGCCTATTCAGGAGCTTTTTTTTTTCCCTTTAAAACCGTGGAAAGATTATGTGACTTTACTGATTTAAAGTAATCTTCTTGGTTAAATCCTTAGCTGTTGAGTCTCTTGCTCCTTGCAGGATGAAGGTTCCTACCTAGCTGCTGATGTGGTTCTTATGATGAACGAGTGGATTTATACCATACTGATGCAGTCTTGGTGAATGCCTGCCCACCACTGTTTCCTCTTTGGACCCCAGACCCAACCTTCTGCTCTATGCAGGAGTTACTTAACCCACTTATACTCCAAGGCAAGGCTCCAGGAGCTTGTTTCTAGACCCCTGGCTCATGCAGGAAAACAACTTGGAGTCAGTAGCAGAACTCTGAGTTGAAAGTAATGATTGAGCCTTGGTTTCTCCATCTGGAGGACAAAGATCGATTTATTATGCCTACACAGACATTGGCTATTCCGTTTCTAAGTTAGAAATGCGAGAAGATTCCAGAATTTATACTCTTTTCTTGAACTTTTCTGTTTAGTTAACTCTAAACTTTCCCCACTTCCCTCAGGCATTTTTTCCTAACCTCTCAAGGCCATATCCAGGAGCTGGAGCATGTGCAGCTGCCTCTGCAGTCTTTGCTGCCATTTGCTCCCCATCACTGTAAGAAGCAGCTTGATTCTCTTTCATAAAATTTGGCTGCCTTATTATTATTATTTTATTATTATTATTTTCTCAGAATAAAAGTTGTCAGAATGATGGTTTGTTGAGCTTGGGCTAGGCAGCTGCTCCTAGATTTCCGGGTGATCTTGGCTCTGAGTTTCCTTTACCCCATCTGTAGGGCAGAAACCATCCCATCTGGGCTGCAGGGCTTTGGTGAGGGTGCACTGAGAAGCTGCACAGAAGTGCCTAAGGAGAGTGACTGTCCTCATGATGGCCTGCCACCCATTAGACAGTGGACAGAGGGTCCTCCCAGAGTGGCTTTAGTGACTATGGAGTGCTTGACTGGATGCAACAGGTTAAAAATAAAGAATAAAGCAAAAATTTAAGACTTCTGGCGAATTTTGTTTCTTGTCCCTCCATTAGGGTACTGGGGCAAGGAGGGCGGGGGCTGCCTGCTTGTGCTTCCTTCTTCCCCCAAGTTAAAAAAGAGGAAAGGAAAGCAGAAAAGACAGGAAAGAAAAGGAAAAAAAAAAAGAGAAAAAGAAAGGAGCGAAACTTTCCCGAACTTTCCCATTCCTCCCTGGCCTGCTGCTGCAAAGTCTGAAATTCCATCCTGTGTTTGTTGTCATCCTCAGCCCGTTTCCATAGTTACCCAGATTCCAGGGACTGGCCTTGGGCCCACCATAACCCATCCCTCAGAGTCTCCCTGGCAGAAAGGAAGCATTCCTTCTCCCTGCAGCGACGTCAGAGCAGTCACAGCGAGAGAGGACGCTGCTGTTCACCCTCTGCCCCCCCAAACAAGCCCCCACCCCAGCCCCACTCAAGGGCGACCTGCCTGGTTAAGCAGCTCTGCTTGGCATCATTTTGAGGGTAAACACAATGAAACAGTCTCCTCCATTTCTCTTCTCTTCACTTGAGCTGAGGAATTAGCTTCTCATACCAAACATTGTGCTCTTGGAAAACACTCCAGATGGTTCTCATTAAAATTCCAGCCCCCCCCCCCCATTCTTCTCAAACTGCTATCTCAAAAATAAACCCCAGGTTAAGGAGCAAAGTCCAATGAATAGGGTCTTTTTTGGAGTCCCCTGGATGGCCGTGAAGGGCCCTTCATGTCATCTTCCCGCCCGGGCCACCTGGTTCTTCCTGGGGCTGCTAGACAGTCCCATGCTTTCTTCAGACACACATTCTGTGCGCTGTCACCAGCTAGAGTCCAGGGACACCTGGGGGACATGTGCTGGATTAAAGGGTCGGGAGGAGGGGGTGGAAGGCCAACCTGGCCTCTGCTCTCCAGCAGGGCCTAGCCCTCAGAGGGCCTGGCCACAGGGGTGAGGAGTGCTTCCTCTAAGCAGCTGGGGTGGGGGAGGGCAAGGAGAAGCACCAATAACTTTTGGCCGTAATTACAGCTGAGCAAGCCGCAGGCTTTGCTTCCACATCTGGAAAAATCTGCTTATGTAGGAAAATGGTGTGCATCCAAGAGGTTTTATTTAATGTGCTCTTATTGTACGTTATGAAAGGAATTCAAGTTGTTAGACTTGCTCGGCCAACATTCATGTCCTTCTGCCTAGATTCAGGAAGTGCTCCGTTCTGTCCTGCCCCCTCTGTCTCCCCGCTTCCTCTAGGAAATGCCCACACGTATCTTTTCCTAGATATTGGAAAATCTGTATCTTGCTCCCTAGAGAGTTTAATTGTATACTAATGTGACATGTGAGTATAATCTCGTAAGACGTCAAACTGGAGAGTTTAGACTCTAGAGAGAACATAAGAGAAAACCAGGCATGGGCTCTCCGGCCACTGCCACCATCTCCCAGGCAGCTTCGCTGTGTCCTTTCTCCATGTCTATGCGAACACATACATGTGCTCACACAGAAACGCATGTTTTCAGTCCCAAATGAGGTCACGCTCCACATGCTGTTTAGCGGTTTACTTCTCACTTGCTGGATGATCTTCTCACTTACGGGGGTGCCCCTTTCTCCTTCTGTGACTGCTGCAAAGAATTCCCAGGGGTGGCTGTAGAATAATTCTTCAGGCTGTCACCTCTTGGTGGGGGTTCCAGTTTTTCCTTTATTATAGCGTCTCCATTCCTCAGAGTGATGCAGTTGTTAACCCCGCAAGTGTCTCCTGAAGGGCATGCTTCTCTGACAGCATCCTCTAGGTACAATCCCCGATGACGTGAACTTGCTACTTCTAGGTGTCCGCTACCAGACTGTGTTAAACAAGGCTTTCTCCAAGTCACGGCCTCTAGGAAGACAGGCTCACCAGTGTGGGGTCTTCTGGTAGGCTTTGGAAAAGGGCTGAGACTTTGATGATGAACGAGATATCACAGCATTGTTGATAATCTGCATTTCTTTAATTATTAGTAATGTGTCTTAACTCAGTTTCAGATGACAGAAATCACCACGGAGAGAAAGATTTTACTTTTGAAAATCAGTTGATTAAAATTACGTCAAATCAGATGGAATGAAAGGTCCCAGGTTGAGATTCCATGTCTGAATCGCAGCTACAGACTGACCATGAATGCAGCTTCCCCTTCTGCCATGGTCTGGAACCTGGGAACTTGAGAACCTGGGACATAATCACAGTCTTGGCAGCCTGGAAGCCAGGAAGCCTCGGCCGTACCTGGTCTCCAGGACCACGCTATCTGAGCTAAACAATGGATTGCTATATTCTGTCAAGTACACCCATGGATCTGGAGACCCATACATGTAGACACACACACACACACACACACACACACACACGCACACACACACATACACATACAGCCTCCCAACCACTGGTTCTCAACCTTCCTCATTCTGTGACCCTTTAATAAACTTCCTCATGTTATGGTGACCCCCAACTATAAAATTATTTTTGTTACTGTTTCATAACTGTAATTTTGCTACTGCAATGAACTGTAATGTGAATGTCAGTGTTTTCTGATGGTCTTAAGAAACCCCTATCAGGGATTGGAGAAATGGCTTAGAGGTTAAGAGCACAGGCTGCTCTTCCAGAGGTCCTGGGTTCAATTCCCAGTACCTACATGGCAGCTCACAACTGTCTGTAACTCTATTCTAGGTGATCCAGCTCCCTCACATGGACATACGTGCAGGCAAAGCACCAATGCACATAAAATAAAAATAAATAAAATTTAAAAAAGAAAAGGAAGAAAAAGAAATCCCTATGAAAGGTTGTTTGACCCCCAAGGGGTTGAGACCCACAGGTTGAGAAATGCTATTCTAGGATACCACATCAGAATATATCAAGCCACTAAGGCAGTAGGAGGGGACAGCTTTGCCATCCACATTCCAGCAGGCAGGAAGATAACCTGCAAGGTGGGGGGCGTGGCCTGAGCCAGTCTGAAACCTGTGACATCATTACACTTCTGTGTTTTGTATTTTTTTTCAAACGGATTGCTGAGTTACACCCCTTGTCTACTTTTCTCCTGGGATTACATTTTCCTACTTGATTCACTGATGTTTTAATGTGTTATCTGAAAAATAATTTTAGCTATTATATTTGCAATAATCATCTATTTAATTTTATATTTCCTGTCATGGAGGCGTTTTACATTTATCTGTTTTTCTAGTTTGTGGTTCCTAGGTTTTGTAGCTTAAGACGGCATAGCTACCTCAGTGTTTCTACTGGATGCAACTGTACTGTATCATACTGTTTTTTACTTTAAAACGATGATGGTATGTGATGTGTGTAGGTGCATATGCTCTTGAGTGGTAAGGTCAGAAGAGGACAACTTTCAGGAGTTGAGTTTTCCTTTCTACAGTGGGTTCTGGAAATTGAATTCACATCATCAGGCTGAGTGGCAAACTCCCGTATCCGCTGAACCATCGTACCAGCCCTCATAATGCCTTTATAGACATTTTATGCTTAATTCTTAAAACTTTCTCTATCGTGTGGTATAATCGCATCTCAGCCTTTTGGCTAAGATCAAGTGTAATGTGTGGTAGATCCAGGGATCTAGATTAACATTGTCCCCACCCCCACACCCAGTGGAAAACAAATTGTCCCAGCTAGCTTAATTTGAATAATTTGTTTGCCCCCCTCAAAAAACATAGTTTAAACCTGAGCATGTTTTTAAAAAATATTTATTTATTTATTATGTATACAATATTCTGTCTGTGTGTATGCCTGCAGGACAGAAGAGGGCACCAGACCCGTTACAGATGGTTGTGAGCCACCATGTGGTCACTGGGAATTGAACTCAGGACCTTTGGAAGAGCAGGCAACGCTCTTAACCTCTGAGCCATCTCTCCAGCCCCCTGAGAATGTTTTAAAACATAAGACAACCACTTTCCTTTTTCTCACACCGTTTTCCCCTTTGATAAAGCCTAACAATAATTAATTTTGATGACTTCACACTTTTTTGTTATTCAAAAGCCTTAAAAAGATGGGTTTGGCATCCCCAAAGCATAGGTGTGATAGGTCACCCTCCTACTCAGAAGGCTTGATTGGGCCCCTCTTCTTCAATCTTTTTTTTTAATATTTATTTATTTATTTATTTATTGTGTATACAATATTCTGTCAGTGTGTGTGCCTGCAGGCCAGAAGAGGGCACCAGACCTCATTACAGATGGTTGTGAGCCACCATGTGGTTACCGGGAATTGAACTCAGGACCTTTGGAAGAGCAGGCAGTGCTCTTAACCGCTGAGCCATTTCTCCAGCCCCCCTCTTCTTCAATCTTAAAGGTTTAATCTGTTGGCCAGTCCTGTGTTTACCCAGCTGACCCCCATCTCCTACAAGTGGCCTTGGCCACTTACTTCCCTGTTCATGTGTGCAGGAGAGAAGACAGCACAGGAATCGGCTAACAGAAGCCAAAAACAGGTGCGGATATCCACACCGGCAACTTCTTTACACCACTGGACATCCTTTAGAATTCTCCCCTCACGGGGGCTGGAGAGATGGCTCAGAGGTTAAGAGCACTGACTGCTCTTCCAGAGGTCCTGAGTTCAATTCCCAGCAACCACATGGTGGCTCACAGCCACCTATAATGAGATCTGGTGCCCTCTTCTGGCATGCAAGCATACATGGAAGGAATGTTGTTGTATACATAATAAATAAATCTTTAAAAAAATAAAAAAAAAAAGAATTCTCCCCTCACCTATTAATATTTGTTAGTTATTGGGCTGGAGAGATGGCTCAGTGGGTAAGAGCCCTGACAGCTCTTCCAGAGGTCCTGAGTTCAATTCCCAGCACCCAAATGGTGGCTCACGACTGTAGTTCCATGGGATCTGATGTCCTTTTCTAGTGTGCAAATGTACAAATAAACAAAACACCCGATACATAAAATACATAAAGAAATGAATCTTAGCCGGGTGGTGGTGGCACACACCATTAATCCCAGCAGAGGCAAGAGGATCTCTGTGAGTTCGAGACCAGCCTGGTCTACAAGAGCTAGCGCTAGGATAGGCTCCAAAGCTACAAAGAAACCCTGTCTCGAAAAAAATAAGAGAAATGAATCTTAAATAAAAGAACAAGGAGTCAGAAGCATCGGAAAGACCCCAAGTCTGAATTCCACCTGACAAACACAAGTCCAGGCCAGCCCTGGCCACAGAACTAAGCCCTACTTCAAAAATAGAAGTTGGCTAAAACAGTTCTTTGTTGCAATGTATTTAACGGTTTTAGCCAGCACCCCACTAAATGCATTGGTACTTCCCGACACCTACCTACCTTCTATGCCAGTCAGGACAACCAAAAAAATGTTCTCACAGGCTTTCAAAACATACCATTCCTGTCCCTTAGTTGAAAAGGAGGGAGGGGCGGAGGGAGGGAGGAGAAAACAGACTGAGTCAGAAATAAACAGAAGGCCATTACTGTAAGTCATCTTCTCAGTGCTATCTTTTCCACCAAGCTTTCCCAAGTTCCTCAGCTGCCAGAGCCCTTTGTCTTCTGAATCCCCTCTTGGTCTCCATGCCATAGCAGTCCACCCGTGCATCCTTGCATCTGATGTGCGCACGCATGCGGCCATCCAGCAGCCCATCCTTCCCGTGCATTAGCTGTACCGACACTTCTGCTACTGTACTCACTCCGGCTGGCTCATCTGGCCTCACACACTCTACTGTCAGGCAGAGCCCCAGCTTCAGATCTATACTTGCATTGCCCAGAATTCTTCGTGTATCTGCTGCTTGCTGCTAACTATTTAGCGGGATGGAAGTTCCTGAATACAGATAAGAGTTTTGACCCATGTCCCAGATCCTCATTCAAAAGCAGTGAGAAGAGTTTTTTTTTTTTTTTAAGAATAAACAACACTTTTCTAAGTTTTGTGGTATTTATATGATTGTCTGAAAAAATTATCCAAAGAGCTGCTACTTTTTCAGAAAGCTAACTGCGGAATTTCCTCCCTTGGCCTGTCAAACCTTGCTCCTAGATATGACCCTCGCCAGTAGTTTCCTTTCAAGACTGTATGTATAAAACACATTTATGTAGATTCATAGACAGCTATGCCCACGTAAGCATCTATCAAATTAGCATGCACACACACACTAAGAGCTGTTAAAACATGAATTTGAGAAAACCCTATGAATGCATGCAGGGAATAAAATCTGGATGAGTAACTTCAATGTTTATCATTCTTTAGGGTTACAAAGGAGTCCTGAATGCATTTTTACTCTTGGATCGTGGAAGGCTCAGAGAACTTAGCAGACAGACTCCTCTGGGTCCTTGGGTCAGTAAGGAGTCAACTAGAGCTTAAATGGAGGTCAGCCTTGGGATGGAGCTCAGTGGTATCGTGCTTGTCGAGTACAATGGAAGGTCAACACTATTTTCCTTAAAAGAGAACTCAAACCCAGGCTTTCTGCCTTCTGACTCATTGTTGTTTGAACCTTGCTGTCTCTGAAGGTCAGGAAATTATTTTTCGATTCTAGAGCTAAATATAGGATGCCTTTGAAATGCTTACCGCATTAGATTGATAAGAAGCGACGGCGCAGGTTTACAGGTGTTTGCCATGGGTCTCAAACTGTTCTTAGCACATCACCTCCACTGGCTCCCTGGACCTTCTGAGAGGCACATGATACAGGCAGTCCTGTTAACCTCGGCTCCAAGGAGACTTGAGCTCAGAAAGGTAATAACCCCCTAGGGGATACACAGCTGGAGTATTGCTTGGCTTCGGGTTTTGAACTCGTGTCCTTCTGTTTCAAGGTCTGTGCACTTAGTGTACAAAATGCATTTTATGCATACATAGTTAGATAAACAACTATTATGTGAGAAAAATAAGCTGTGAATTTGACACGAAGTCCACGTCAGAAATTTTGCAATATGAAGCCGGGCAGTGGTGGCGCACGCCTTTCATCCCAGCACTCGGGAGGCAGAGGCAGGCGGATCTCTGTGAGTTCGAGACCAGCCTGGTCTACAAGAGCTAGTTCCAGAACAGGCTCCAAAGCCACAGAGAAACTCTGTCTCGAAAAACCAAAAAAAAAAAAAATTTTGCAATATGAAAGCAGAGTGGGGAGAAGTGTAACTGCTTCTAGATAAGAGGATAATAAGAGTAAAAGTGGCAGAGAAAACGGGACCATGGGGAGATGGGCTGGCTGACTGAGAGAAAGCTACAGGGTGAAAAGTCCATGGGAAAAGAGGACTTTTCCTCTCCACTTCTACCAGGAGTCCTCTGAAGCCAGCCCAGGGCTCTGATACCTTGGTGCCTGTAGTCTTAAGACTCCCGAGTCCCTTGCCTCCTCAGCAGCCTGGGTAAGAGCAGGATGAGTGGAGAGGCATCTTCTAACATCGTCACAGCCATGAGAAGAGGGACTGGGAGGAGAGAGGCTGGGAAGGCAAGAGCCGTGCAGATGAACCCAGGGGTCTCAGTCAAGAGCACAGGTGTTAATGTACTGGTGAAGAGGTGGGGACACAGCTCCCTCTCTTTCCCCGCAGGAAGTCCTCTAGTACCAGCATGGGTGCCAGCTCCAGTGTGCAGCACCCGGTGGGAAGGACAGTGAGGGAAGGGCCACTGCTGAGAAGGCAGGTGGGGGTGGAAGCTGGGGGCAGAAGTGCCAAAAGGGCGAAGCAAGACCAGAGCAAGGGTGGAGGAAAGTCTTTTTAGCCCTTGGGTGGTGGCATCTCCACAAAGGGGATCTGAGTCACCAGGGAAGACATGGATAACAGGGATGGGTATTTACATCACCCTCCCTCACTTCCTCTCCAGTCATTTGGTATTTTTGAATTCTCCACCCTTTGTCCCCTTCCCCTGCCCCCAGCAAATCTGGTTTGTGTGTGTGTGTGTGTGTGTGTGTGTGTGTGTGTGTGTGTGTGTGTGTGTGCGTGCATATTTTTCTATATATGTACAATCAAGTCTCAGAATTATACCAGCTGAAAACAAAGGAAGCTCCTATGATTTGGCCAATCTTGAACTACAAAAATAGTTTTTGTATATGGTCAACCAACTGGGTAAACAACTAAAACAAAAAAAAGCACAGGCAAAACCTCTTTATACCACTGAGTAATGGACCAAGGAGTTGAACACTGTCCCCAGCTGTTGTGTGTTTCCTACCTTGTTTGGGTTAAAGGGTCTATTCTGAAACAGGGCTAGGAAGGTTACATAGTCAGTGGCTCTGAGCCAGGGCAAACCGCAGTAAGGACATGCCCTGGAGTGGGGCAATAGATAACCTGGCCTCAAGTATTCCTACCTATCCACACACCTGTCTTGCTGGGCTTACAGAATCTCTATTCTGCCGAGGGGCAGAATCACTTAGGCAAGGCTTCCCCAAGAGACCCTGATCAAGGGAGTTTAATGGCAACTCCCTCGGGAGATCTTGAGAGAAGCAAGAAGTCTCACAGGGCAGCAAGGATGCTCATCCCTGCCCTCTGCTCTGCTTCTCCTGGTCCTGCCTGGTTTTTTGGCACTTTAAAGTCTGCTCGTACAGGACCTTAAATGTTCACTCTTTCAATGTAGTGCCATTTGAGTTAATCTCTATCCAGCATGGAACGCCGACAGATGGCCGCCGTGGATTAACTACATAATGTTTGGAATCCTTTGCAAGATGAATACATGGGCCCTTAGTCAAAGGCTATTGAGAAATTCAAGACAAGAAGGATCAAGTATTAACTCAAATGCATGCTTCTGGGGATGCACATCTGTGGAGCCAGTCCTGGTTGGCTTAGGGTCAGAGGCTAGGGGCGTCTATCCTCTGGCTTCCAGCTGCCCTTCTGGGAGAGCCCCTCAGGCCTTGATGCTTTCCACTGGATTTATGGAAGGACTTCGGTACAGGAAGGAACTAAGACCTGGACACACTTTTTAAAAGGCGTTGGGCGACCCCTGCTGGGTACAAAGGGGTACTGACACTAGGCTATGAAAATAGACTGATTTTTTTTGTGACAATGACATTATTTTAGTAATTAAATAGGAATATCTAATGTTTCATGTATCTAAGATCCCTAATAAAAATTATCTTAATTCTGCTTCCATTCTAGAAATAAGACAAATGAGAAAATTCTAAAAAATCTGATGGGATTTTCTAGGGCACTGATGTGGCCTTTGGAAGGACATAGTTTAGGAATGTGATGGTCTGGGTTGGAAGTCACTTGTTATTTGCGTGACTTGCATAAGGTTTTTAACCTGCAACAAGCTGATTTTCACTTGAAATGACATCAAATTTTAAGCTGCCATTTTCTGTTCAAAGGGCAGTGACATCCAGCTAAAAAGAGAAGTCAAGGCTGAAGATCCTTGAGCCATGGAAGTGTTCCATCTATCCCAGCTGCCACTATTACTATACGGTGAAGGGGTGGGTCTAAGCTGGGCTTCAGATGATGGACAGCTCCTGCCACTGTTACTATACCATGAAGGGGTGGGTCTAAACTGAGTTTTGGATGACGGACAGCTCCAGGACTCTGTTGTTTTCTCAGGGACAGAGGTTGTAGCTGCAGGCTTGTGTTTTGCTTGGAGAATTCAGTCCTGGATTATAAAACAGGGCTCACACTGTGTGTAAGTCTCTTTAGAGCCATACAGCCACAAGACAGAGTTGTCACTGTAGGAAATACTGTGCAGTGGGCAAGCCTGGACAAGGTCTACCTGGAAGAGCTATCCCAAGCTTCTCTACTTCTACCTCCACCTTGCTGGTCCAAGGCACCAGAATCTCTTTCAGTGTAAAGCTCTTTTGTTTTTGCACTTCCTGTCTATGAAATCCACACATCAGGATGACTTATATTAAAAAGCAAACAAACAAAAACCAAAACTGGGTGATGATGTCCCACATCTTTAATCCCAGCATTTGGTGAGTTCAAGACCAGCCTGGTCTGCAGAGCTAGTTCCAGGATAACAAGGGTTGTACAGAGAAACCCTGTCTCGAAAAAACAAAGCAAAACAAAACAAAAAGACCAAGTAGTCCCCTAGCTCTGATCAAACCTTTCAGTGACTCAGGAAAATGTTGAGAAGCCTCTTGCCCACCCAGGCCCCTTGCTTGTACACTAGTTCCACTTCGGGGCTTTGGACAGTTTTCTCTCTATAGTCAGTAGTCACATCTCACGTGTGCCCTGTCCACTCGGCTCGTGCGTCACGTGTTCGTGCACAAACTTAAGGTGGGTATAAGAAATGTCACATTTTCTTTAAAGCAAATGAAATCTAGTTGAGTCTACTTTGCCTCAGCAATACCCTTTCCCTACTTTCCTTCACCCACTCTCTAGCCACTCGAGTGTAGGCTGTCGAAGGCACCCAGCTCATGTTCTCTGGAGTGCTGTGTTTGTACTGTCTCCGGGGATGGCTGGATGCTAACAACTGACAATTCACTGAACATTCATAGCAGTACATATGCCCCCAAAGTGAGACTCTGAGCGAAAGCATTTCTCTCTCTCTCTCTCTCTCTCTCTCTCTCTCTCTCTCTCTCTCTCTCTCTCTCTCTCTCTCTCTCTCTCTCCCCCTCTCTCTCTTTTTTGGATTTTCAAGACAGGGATTTTCTGTAGCTTTGGAACCTGCCCTTGAACTAGTTCTTGTAGACCAGGCTGACCTTGAACTCAGAGATCCACCTGCCTCCGCCTCCTGAGTGCTGGGATTAAAGGTGTGCACCACCATCGCCGGGTTACGGAAGCATTTCTTGCTTGGTTCTCTCTGGTCTGCCCCACTTCTTTGAGGCTTCTGGAAGCCTCTTGATTCATCACACTTGCACAGGAAACCTCACCCCAGGCTCTGCTTCTAGGGACCCAAACTCAGGCACACCCTTTATCCTTTCTAG
Organism: Arvicola amphibius; assembly: GCF_903992535.2. Classification (NCBI taxonomy): domain Eukaryota; kingdom Metazoa; phylum Chordata; class Mammalia; order Rodentia; family Cricetidae; genus Arvicola; species Arvicola amphibius. Next base: position 168,828,066 of record NC_052049.1, on the reverse strand, counting down.
GTAAGTCCGATTTGAATCTATAGTTTTTACAGCTATTAGTTTAATATTTATTTATCCCAAGTATCCCATGGAAACAACGGACCTCTTTTCATTCGTTGCACTGTGTAGCCCTGGGACTTGCTAGGTAGACCTGATTTGCTTCACACTCACACAGATCCACCGGCTTCTGCCTCCTGAGTGCTGGGATTAAAGATGCTTGGCTCCCTGCCTTTTTTTTTTTATTGCAATATTTCTAGCACTAAGTATAGAGAATAGGCCACTTCTTTCTCTTAGAGAGACTGAGGAGAGCCAGAGAGCTAGCATTGTGGTGTGCAGTATATACCAGGGAACTTAATGTCGGAATTGTGCTTCTTGGTGGCAGCAAGCCCAGGTGGATCCTGAAATTTGGGCGAGAAGATATGGTGGGGGCATATTCAGGCTTAGGATAAAACCACTTAGGATGAAAGCCAGGGCAGGAGTGTACATAGTTTTCTTAAGATGATATGCAAGGGTCAGGTCCATCCTGGGAGTCACGGTCTAGGTATAAAGCTCCAGATAACTAATGGTTTTTATCTAGTTATGGTTTGCTAGAAAGCCTTGCAGGAAAAACCAGCGAGGGTGCAGCCATGGTGGCTATGACTCAAGATGACTCCAGCAGTGTCAATCTGAACCCAGGAATACATTGGAGAAGGTGGCAGACACCGGGGGTCACAGAGCCTCTTAACCTCTCTAGCAATAGACACTTTCTCCTCTGGGTGTCTGGGAAAGAAAGCCGCCTACAGCCCCAGCTTGCCTTCTCTTGTTTATTCCCCTCAAATTCCAAAGTCAGAGTTAACAGTCTCTGGTCCTGTTCCACAATTCACTTAATTGGACACAATGAGTCAGAATTCTGTTTTTATCAGGTCAAGCTGGCCAGTCAGGACATTCCTGGGCATGGAGTCCCTACTTAGATGAGAGCCAGAAGCCAATCAGACAAATCAAAAGGGGTCTTATCGAGATTATATCCCATTTCAGTCAAAATCAAGGCAATACTCCAATTTTACTGATGCTCCAATATTCCCAAGAAAGGCTAGATGCCAGGTCCGAAAGGAACTCAGACAAATAGCTATCTAGAGTCCTATTAGCATCCCAAAGCATAAAGCATATGTGGACTTCCAGGCTCCTTTGTATCACAAGTGCCTGTGGCTCTTCCCACCCTGCCCCTACCCTAAACTTCAGCTCACAGGCTTCTTGTTCTTTAGAACCCTAGTATTTGGCCTATGCTTCTCTTTTGTCTCTCTCTCTCTGTCTCTCTCTCTCTCTCTCTCTCTCTCTCTCTCTCTCTCTCTCTCTCTTCCTCTCTCTCTCTGTTGTCTACTTCTCTTCCTCTTGCTTTCCCCTCTCTCCTCTTACAATCAATTACAGCTTCCAGACCATGATCAGGTTAATATTTTCTCTCTCTACCCTGGACTCTTCCAGGTGCCTCCAGCTCTTCTCTCCCTCACATCTACAGTAAAAATCTTCCCTTCAACCATATCTTGGAGCGGTCATGTCCTCAGTTTATATGCCTGATGTTGAAACCCTCAGTTTATACACTGGATTCTATTTATTTATTTTTTTCAAGATGACTCTCTTCTACTAGGTTGTCTCTAGTTATAAAAGGGGTATATGGTGCTGTGGGGTCTCACTTCTGATGATGACTCGCAGGCAGGGCAGGTGAGTCTGCATGCCTGTGGGGCACAGGAGAGTTCCTGCAACCAACCTTCCGGGTGACGTCGTACTGTTTCCTCTGAAACCACAAAGCCACAGGCTGGCGAGGGGTGAACAGAGATAAGTCTAGTGGCAAAATATGCACGAGTGTTTTGGCAAGTCACAGATTCTTTTTTTAGAATAAGATTTATTTTTATGTGTATGATTATCTTGTCTACGTGTGCATATGCACCTCACATGTGCAGCCCTCAGAGGCCAGAAGAGGGGAAGGGAACCCCAGGAACTGCGGTCACAGACAGGTGTGAGCTAATATGTGTACACCAGGAACTGAACCCAGGTCCTCTGCAAGAACATCAAGTGCTCTTAACTATTTGAGCTTCTCCAGCCTCTCTCCAGCCTCAAGTTCTTAGTAGGCAACAAGATAGTATTGGCTTCAGGATCCACAGCATTTTCTATTTGCAGGGTCTCTGAGATATGAGATACTATTCTGAATAAAAGGAGTACTCCATTCAAATAGAGACCCTTCCGGTGGCCCAATGGTAACAACCACAGACAGGGAGCAGAGGGAACTAACGGCTAACTGGAATTACAAGCACACACCACTGGGCAACCAAACCCAGTGTTCACTGGAGTTCTAGGGATCAAACTTAGGTGCTGACTAAACCATCCCCTAGCTCCTCAGAGGTAACTTTTTAGTCTGTACATTTAGGGAATGTCTGAAAATAGCCTGGGAACCTTAGGAAAGCCAGTCATCAGTGAGTGGGTATCTGCTTGAGGCGCACACACTTACAGGTTACCTCCACTCAGAACGCTGCTCAGGCATGGACATACAGTTCTGAGATTCCCTTCACGTCTGGCTTCCTCTTGGCCTTTCCCACTCGTATTGTTAACTTCCTGTGCTGGAGGACACATGGCAGTAGCTGGGAAGTGTTAAACGTTGACAGCAGCCACACTGGAGCTAAAGGCAGATGTTTAATGGAACGTGTTCAAGCCCTAGTGAGCGCATGACTAACTGCAGGACTCGAGGACCACAGTCTGCATTCCTGAGAAGTCTCCGCTTCTCATTCAGAACATTTTCACACTGTGTTTTGTTCCTAAAACATCAAGTGGGCGTATGTTTTTGAGAGTTGATTTATTACTCAAATATCTGAATTTGGAGACAGAAGAAACATGTTTTACCTACATATTTTTGAAAACTCTACTAAGAGAAAGAAACCCAGTGTCAGTTTCCAGCAGGTGGGACATTCTCGTGGAGACATTGCAAGGCCAGGTCTGTCCACTTCATCTCCTGTTCCTTCACAGACTCAGTGGTGCCACCGTTGTCCTGCTCAGGCTCTGGAAGCTCACTCTGAAAGGGAAAGACACCCACGGCAACCATCAGGAAATTTTCTTTCTGTTTAGTTTAGAGATGGGCCTCAAGCAGCCCAGGCTGACCTCAGACTCACTACGTCATCTTCTGTGTGGCTTCCACGCTAGTAGGGAGTGTGCTCAGGGGCCTCGCGCATGCTTCACAAGCATCTCACCACCACGCCACACTCTCAGCCAATCACCCTCAACTCCATCCTATCTCCCTTTGCCTCCCAGGAGCTGGAGTTACGGTGTGGACCTGGGGTCGAATACTTATTTCTGAAAATGCAAGAGCACTAGGAACAAAAGCCCGTGAGGGCTGACCTAAGAACAGCCTGCATAACCGATATGCACAGTCTAAAGAGAGTCAGAATAAACAGATGCATGGGAAATACCAGAGGTTCTGCTCAGCATGCCTCGCTTCCCCTTTCGGCATGGAATATGTGACTCTGGTTTTCTTACAAAAGGCAGTGTGGCTGAAGGGCTGAGGGCAGGGACTGGAAGAGTCCCAGACTGCCATTCATTCATTTGTTGGCTTATTTGGATGAGATAATTCAAACTCATGGGCCCTTTGTTCTCCATCTCACAAATGGAAGAAAAAATTAGCTTTTTTTCACGTCTCAGGCTTTGGTAGATAGAATGAGGACATTTAGATTCAGTGGTTGGCACTGCGTTGGGTGTCTGGTGTTCCACGACTCTCACTAGGATGAGTGGCTGAGAACACTGACAACAGCCAATGCTGAACCTTTTTGGAAATGCATTAAAGGCAAATCAGATTTGCTGGAATGTGTTTTTAAATACAGCAAATGTATCAACAGCAACAAAAATGCTGCACTCAAAATGCTTATGTGACAATTAACATGGGCTGGATGAGGGACACTGGCAATGTAACAGATCAGACTTCCCCCTAGTGGAAAAACACAGTAAAGACAAACTCACATCCCAATAGCTATTTTCTAAGTGATAAGCCATGGGACCACACTAGACAAAATTTGGTATCATTCCCTGATATATGTGAACCTATTACTGCTGAATCTTTGCTTGGCCCCAGGGTTCACCGACACCGTGTATTTCTGTGCAATCACCTCAAGTTACACTTTGTGTTGACAAACTGCTGCTTAATATTCAGTTAGGCTTTCCCACTGAATTCTTATTTATACTATACGGAGGTATTTTTCTCCTTAAAATTATGTTCAACATATAGTAAATGATATTTATCTACAATACATACAAATGTATTTGAATCGGGACCAGTAAGATGGCTCAGTGGTTCAGGGCATTTGCTGCTAAGGCTGATGACCTGAGTTCTACATGTGTGCCATAGCACACAGGTGCACACACATGCAAGAAAAACCCAAATGTGTTGGCATCACTTGCATCTATCTTACAAATGTAAACTGAGATTTAACATTCCATATACAGATCCAGAGAACTGTTACTCTCTAGTCAATTTAGAAATCTGACCTTAATAATTATCTACAGGTCACAAAGAAGAAACAGGCCCTTGGTCAAGAGGTAGGACACTGCTTTAATTTCATTTCCTCCAAGAGCGTGGCAGGCTTCCTAAAATGATGGATCCTTCACTTGGTGACTATTACTTCTTGTAATGAACGCACCATGTGAAACAGCACAATGCTGTGAACCTACTTCCTGCAAGACCAATCTGAACATGGCAGCCTCACACCGCAGACCTTTCTTTCATCCCTAGATCCCTAGAGAAGGCCTAAGGGGGGGGGGGCACAAACATCCTCTCAAAAGCTGTGCCCAACTTCCTGCCTCCTAACTACAAACGTAATTGCCGCCCACTGCTTCACCATCTTCCATCATGTTCAAAACCCTATGCCTGTCACACGCCTCTCCTCTCTGCGGTAGTATCCTATCTAGCACTAAACTTCTGGGTTCCAAAGCTACACAGAGAAAGCCTGTCTTGAAAAACCAAAAATATAAGCCGAATCAAACCAAACCAAACTTCTGGTTCTTTCTTAAGCATTACATCTTCTCTGAAGCATTTCTGCATGCCCAGGCCCCCAGCCATTCTCCACTTGGCCATTCATTCCCCCTGGTTGGTACTGTAGTTACTCAGCATCTTGCCTCTCTTGATCCCTGACCCCAAACAGGAACTTTACATTACGCTCAGATAATCTTAGGGCACACAGTACACTTTAGAGAAGTGATTGTTGGATGGATGGAAGGACAGACAGACTTGCAGACTGACGCATGAAGTCTGGCTTACTAGGTACTAGTCTTGGGTCAAGTGTGCCTCTCTGATCCTACTTTTTTCTTGCCAAATGGAGACACCACCACCTCCTCTGTGCGGACCGTCTTAAGGATTACGGATAATGGAAGCTTTAACTTCAGTCTATGGCTTAAAACAGACAATAAATAACAGCTACCATCCTTTTTTCTTATTTTATTGCCCTGAACTTGAATTAAGCTGTGACTTGAATATTCACTGAACATGTCACCACCTTTTATTCTTGAAGGAGAGTGCAGGTGAGCTGAGTATTTTCTTTGTAAAACAGCAGCGGCAGGCAGTGTCCCTGGAAGTCATTCTGTGATAGCTGCTCTTCTAGTGCATCTAGTATTCTGTGCAGAGAAAGTTCTCAGGCTCTGTTTTTCCTTGTTAAGCATCTGTGACATCAGTAAGAGTTTTTTTTTTAAAACATCTACATAGGGCGTTGGTGGTACACACCTTTAATCCCAACACTTGGGAGGCAGAGGCAGGCAGATCTCTGAGTTTAAGTCCATCCTGGTCTACAAAGTAAGTTCCAGGACAACCAGAGCTACAGACACAGACACAGACACACACACACACACACACACACACACACACACACACACACACAAACCCTGTCTCAGAAAACAAAAACATACATAAATAAAGTGAGGGGTCTCTTATCACATAAGGTTCAACAATCACTTTTCAAGGGAGTTTTCCAGAGACCAGCAAAGAAAAGGTATTTTGAGAGCTTGGATGTGTAAAGGCCAAAGAGGAAATGCTTGGTAGCTTCTAAGCACTTCTTGGAAGCTGGCACACTAGTTTCAGAATTGCCAACAGAGGGCCCAAGAGACAGCTCAGTGGTTAAGAGTTCATACTGGTCTTGCAGAGGAAAGAGTTTGGAAAGAGGAAAGAGTGTGAACTACCCTACTTTGGGTGGTTCACAACCGGCTCTAACTACAGCTCCATGGGGTCCAACATCTTCTTCTGGCCTCTGAGGGTATCTGTACATACATGTCTCTTCTTCCCCTCTCCCCAGATATCCAAACATACACCAATAGAAATAGGCGGGGGTGGGGGTGGGGGTGGGGAATGGCTCATCACCTACTGCTATACTGTCCTTCCAGAGGATCCAGGTTTGGTTCCCTGCACCTATGTCAGGTGACTTTTAACCTCCAGCTCAAGGGATTTGATGCCCTCTTCTGTCTTCCTTCCCACCTGCACATAGGGGCAGACATTCTCTCTCTCTCTCTCTCTCTCTCTCTCTCTCTCTCTCTCTCTCTCTCCCTCTCTCTCTCCTCCCTCTCTCTCTCTCTCACACACACACACACACACACACACACACACACATTCATAAATAAGAACAAAATAAATCTTAAAACCAAACCAAAGACCAACAAACCAGAAGGGAAGCAGGGACACACATGCTCCTCACTCCTCTGTGCGTGATTCACTGAACTCAGGAAGCGGGGACACACATGCTCCTTGCTCTTCTGTGTATGATGCACTGAACTCATGCTTGGCTCACCTTGGCTTCTGGAGACACAACATCGCTCTGAGAATATGGGCGTCAGCTCTGGAATGACCTCTAACTAAGGTGGTTACACCAGCCAGTTCTCTGAGCCATGAAGAGATGAACTGTTTTCCAGCGGCTTCTAGATTTAGAGGCTGCCACAGCACGGATTTCTGGGCCCTGGTACTTCACCTTCCAGTAGCGTCCACAAGGCCTCACCACATCACACCTGGCTCACTGTCCCGAGCGTGGATCACAACCTACCAGTGGGATCGCGACATCCTCGTATGGCAGCTTGTCTTCCCGCCAAGCGTCATCGATCAAATCCAGGATCCTTCCGTCTCGCTGCACCTCGCTGTCCATTTTCCTGCAGCTTCGGTCTCGTCAGTTCTGTAAGCCAAAGAGGTCACAATGAGGGCACAGTATAATCCAGGACCGGGGTCCCCCACACTTTAAAGCTTGAAATTGGTTTTGTTGTGGTTTGTTTTGTTTCTTAATACCATCCCAGGAACGGCCCATCTTATATGGGTCATGTGACAACACATGACCACAGCTCTTTCCTCACTTCACTGACAGATTCTTTTTTTTTTTAAACACCTGCACACAGGTTGTTAATACCAAAATCCATAGTAGCTAAAAGGTAAAAGTAGCCCAAATCAACGTTAACAGTAGAGAAGAGATGCTATCCAGTAAATCGCCACACAAAGTGTTGCTAGCTCAAGCACTCCTGGGTGGTGTTTCATCGTAGCTAGTCCGTTTTGTGGTGCTGGGAAAGGGTAACCCTAGTGTGAAGAGCACATCGGACTGTTAGGATGAACATGGCATATACTGCCGCTGCCATAAACTACTCTTTCATATTCAGGCAACCCTGTAGGCAGAGAGATCAGTTAGAACAATGAATGCGTTCTCAAGCCCTACCTCCAGATCCCAGCACTGACAGATTCTTGATTGTGCATAGAGACAGACTAGTTGACAGACAAGCTCCTAGTGTAACGGAGAGCAACACATTTCTGAAAACAGGCCTGAAAGGCACTGCATCTAAATGTAGCCTTCTTTACAACCGTACAATCTCTCCCTGTTTGTTATGTCTTTGTTGAGTCTCATCTCCTGCTCCTTAAGCCCTCTCCCATTATTTGGCACAAATCTCCACCTGCCTTGGCTCAAACCTTGGCATTCTTAAAGCACAGAAGCTATGGGAACATGCAGGGTGACACCGAGCTGGAACGTGTGAAGTGACCAGCCATAGACCAACTGCTGACCCTTAACGCAGGAACAAGATGGGCGTGCCAAGGAAACACTTCCTTTCTTAAACAGCGTCCAGACTGAGCTCTGAAAGTAGTATGTCATGATCAACGGTGTTGTGTGTCCCTCTGGGCTTCCACTTCATACAGGGCTTCTCTGTATAGCCCTAACTGTCCTGGAACTCACTCTGTAGACCAGGCTGGCCTCGAACTCACAGAGATCCACCTGCCTCTGCCTCCTGAGTCCTGGGATTAAATGTGTGCACCACCTGGCCCTTCTCCTCTTTTTTTTGAGACAGAGTTTCAAACTCTCTCCATAGCCAAAATCAGCCTTAAGCTCCTAATTCCCCCACCTCTACCAATGGGATGACAGGCATGTGCCACCGAGAATTGAACCCAGGGTTCTGTATATACTAGGTAAGGCCCCTACCAACTGACCTACATCCCCAGCTGAGGGGGGTCCTGCAGGTGTCCAGGCAGGGAAGCAAACTGTAAGGAAGTGAGAATGAAAACGGTTCAGATTGACTTTGTCAGCTTGGATCACACTTGGGGAGTCTGATGTCAGATGGTTTATTCCAAACAAATTTAAACTCAGTATAATTTGGAAAAAGTTACCTGGTGTAATACAATCCCCAGTGCATAAGGAAGCATAATTACAACAAAACTTGACTCAGAATACATGCCATTTCTTCCAAGAAGATGGGTTCTAGAGATAGGCTACCTGTACTTGCTTAAGGGCCTAAGGAAGGGTCTGGTCAGGTCTCTGTCTCAGTCAAACAGATAGCACAGAGGCCATTTGGACTATTAGCCACCTCTGGTCTTGGCTGTGGGAGTTTGGGGGTGTCTCTGGTTATATAATATAGTAAGGGTTATTTAGACTATTTCTCCAGTCCTGGTTGTATGAGCTTGATATGGCTTGGCCCAACAGATTATCACAGATCACCAGGCTATTAGTCACTTCCAATTCCCAGCTTTCTGGATGGAAGAACAGGTTTTCCATCTTTCCCATTGGAAAGACAATCCTGTATGCTGAACATTTCCTAGTCTCCCTGGAGACCTGTGGGTGCAAGGACCTTCATGTTGCGCTCCCAACACCCAACCCTCTTCGTCTGGGAAAAAAAATTACATTTCTTCGTGTAGGTACATGTGGAAGTAAAAGGACATCTTGGAGTAAATGGTTCTCTTCCTCCACCAGGTGGGTCCCAGAGGTAGAACTCAGCTGCCAGGCTTCATTGGCCTTTACGCCACTGAGTCACATTGCTCGCCCTCCTCAGGGCCTGGCCCCAGTGCTCCCTGACCACAGACCACTCCTAATTTTTCTCCTGAAACAGTGGCAATCTAATTCATAAGACTGGTCATCATGGAGTACTTCTGGGTTTCCAGCTTCCAAGTTTGTTCCTTTCCACAAATATGCCCCACTGTACTCCCTGCTACAAAGTGGCAACGCACAGAAGGCCAGAAACTACCACCACCAGTGTAAGAAGCAACCTTTGGCATTGCAGTTTAACTCTGCCTTACAGGTATGCACTTGGCTCCAATAGTATTTGAGGCAAGCGAACACTATCTGGTTTAGGGGTGGGGAATGGTTTTTACTTTCAAAACTGACACAGAAGGGGCCTGGGAGACAATTCAGTGGGTGAAGTGCTTGCTCTGCAAGAATTCCCAAATTCAGATCCCTGGCACCCACATAATAAGCCTGGCACAGTGGCACATGCTTGTCATCCCAGAGCTGGGAGGCAGAGACAGGAGGATCTCTGGGAGATGGCCAGGCCAGGCAGTCTAGCTGAATTGGAAAGCTCCAGATTTAGTGAAAGATTCAAGGAGGGAGTGACAAGGACGACGACACTGCTGTTGACCTCTGGCCTCTACACTCACCCCCCACTCCACCTCCAGGCACAAACCTCCACCACCATCAGCTCCTCCTGCCACCTAGGAACCAGCTGACGGCTTAGTGGTTTATTTATTTATTTTTTTTAACCTAGATTTCACCGCATCTAGCCAGTGGCTAATTGAAGCTAGCTGAAGGATTCCCACCTGCAGTAGTGTATAACTAATCCTTCCTGTCAGTTCTAGTTACACTTCCAGAATCCCCCAAGTTTTCCTACTTTCCTATCATTCCTTTGTTCTCGGGGCTGCGCCGTGGGCTACACTTCACACTTGCTCTGTTGATCTTACCAGGTCTATACAGATTGCACCCTTTTCTTAAGCGGTCTGACTCCTCTAGCTTTAGGAGGCTTTCTGTCCTCGAAGGCTTGCTGCTGTCCTTAACTAATCTATGAAACAAATCAGGTCAGCTTTGGACTGATGGGTAGGGTACTTCTGTTTCAGTGGTAACGTGTAAACGCTGTACCAATCTCTCCGTCTTTCCACAAGTTGGCCTCAATATTTTGTAACATGTCCCTCTTCTATACGCCTGCAATTGGGCATGCTTTTTCATCCACCTCCCGCGCTTCTTCATCAGTAATGCTTGGCCGTCCTTCCAAGCACAACACGGATGACTGATTTTTTTGTGTGAGGCAGTCGGGTACTCACTCCCCCTTTACATGAACAAAGAAGCAAGCACAGACAATGCCCAGGCAACCGCCACTGCGCCGAGCTCTTACCACACATCCTAACTTCTCCGGGTTTCTTAAACATATTTTTACATATGTACCCTTCTCTTTCTAGCGCCCACCCCCACACCCGATAATACAAAACTCTCATCTCTGAGGTTGTCTCCTTTAGACCCAGGCTGAACGGAAGTTTCAAGAGCCCATCTCTTCACCAGTTCCCTAGATCTTTGGGCACAAAACGTGGTAACAGGGGAGCTTGTCACACTGTCAAGATATCTCTTTTCAAATACTAGGCGCGTAATATGGATTTTCGAAATCTACAGCTTTGTAGATGTATTTCTAAGCTAAAAGCACGGCGCCAGCACTAAAACTGGCCCTCGCAGGCCACCATCCTGGGTCACCAGACGCAAAGCCGCCCGCCGCCGCCGCTTCCGGCCCGAAGGCTGGAGATACCATATGCGGAAGTGCATAGGGGAGGTGGAGCGTCGCCATGCCGGGTCCCTTGCACTCCGCGCGGAGTGCAATAAGGAAGTGGCTCTGAAGGTCGGTCGAGAGCACCTGCCTGCGTGTCTGGAAGCACTGGACGCCCGAAGCCTAGGGCACACGCTTGGTCACTCTCCAAAGCCCGGGCCGCTGTCGCGAAAAGCACCCTTACCCACAGCGCGCGAAACGGCTCTCTCCCGGCCCCGCCCCTCCGCCCGGTCACGTGACGCGCGGTGCGCTTGTACGCCGTCTGCGGGTGAGTCCATTCGCCGCCGTGGGGCGGGGGCGGGACGAGCGGCCATTTGTTGTGACGCGCGCGTCCCCGAGGAACGGCGAGCCGCCCCGGCGGGGGCGCGCTCTGTAACCGCCTGCGCGCCCCAAAGCCGGGCGAGCCGCGGCTGGTTGTGGTGCGGACGCGGCCCTGGCCACCGTGGTGCCGCTAACCTCCAGGCCGCATGGCCCGCGGCCGCTGCCCGTCGCCGGCCGCCTGCAGCCAGGCCCGCTGCCGCCCACCCGCGGCCGCCCGGACGCAGGACCCCCGGGTCGCTCCGACTCCTCAATATGCAGCTCCGTGCTGGCCGGCCAGGTGCTGCGGCCTCGGCGGCGGAGGAGTGCGGGAGTGCGGGCTGCGGGCGGCTGTCGCCTCCGACGTAGGACCAGCCCGGGAGGCGGGGGTGGGGGAACTGGTAGCAGCGCAGCGGGAAGCCGGCAGGGTTCCCTGGTAATGTTAGTGGTAGGAGAAGTAGGGAAGCTTGGCGGGACCCCTGATGCAGGGGAATTGCAGGTGACCTCCTGCCTTCAAATCAAGCATCGGAAACAAGATTGGGGGCAATTCCATAAAGACTGTAATCTGACAGTGGTCTGGGTTGCAAATAGGGCTTTTGTCCTTTACAAAACCGTGGAGTCAGAGCGTTCGTTGTCTCCAATGTAGACTGTATACTTACTTGTCCAAAGTATGCCTTCACCTCCAGTGCCTGCTCCCTCTAAGACAGGGTTTTATTATGAAGCCTGGACTGTACACATCTTTAATCCCAGCACTCGCTACAGAGGCAGGTAGATCTCTGTGAGTTCGAGGCGCAACCTTATTTATAAAGCGCGTTCCAGGACAGCCAGAGCTGTTATATGTTACACAGAGAAACCCTGTCGGGGAAAAACAGCAACAACAAAAAAAGCTGGCTGGTAGGAACTCAATTCGTTTAAGGCAGGCTGGCCTCTGCCTCCTGGGTTAAGGATCTGCATCACCTCGCTTGACTTTCTAAGTTCTCTTGAGGCCAGTTTAGATTTTTAAGATTTATTTAGTAAAACAGGGTAGGTGCTCAATTTCTCAAATACCTCCATTTAGTTTTAATTTTGTATTTATATTTTGTATGTAAGTCAAGGGTCAATGAATGTAAATTACCTTTAGCTATTTATACTTACTCATTTTTTTTTTTTTTAAACTTAGTTTTTTGAGACAAAGTTTCTCTGTATAACAGCCCTAGCTGTCCTGGAACCCGCTTTGTAGACCAGAACCTTGAACTCACAGAGATCTGCTGCTGCTGCTTCCCAGTGTTTGGGATTAAAGGCATGCGCTAACACGCCCGGCTACACTTACTCTTAAAGTCTGTAGTTTAATGTATGATAAAACAAAATTTCTTATATGTAATGTAACACTATCTTTAGGTTAATTTTTGTCCCATGTACCTTGTCTTTTAGTGATCGGTATTGTAAAGGAGACTGAAACTAAAATGGGTTAGAGATTTACAAACTCAGACACAGTCATTTAAAATGCGTGTACACTGAAGTTTTAACAACATAGATATTGTTAATTATGCCAATGCTGCTTCCTCTAGTGGAGACGTGGAGGACCATTACTTAGCCTTTCTGCCTTCAAGTACTGTGTAGGAAGGAGCTGATGGTGACAGCATTAATCCACAATGTCATAGCGAAGATGCTCCCCACCCCCTGGCTGTCATAGCGAAGGTGCTTCCCATGCCAAGGGCTAGATTTACTTTTACAAAACCACAGTACTATTTTTATATCAGTGTAAATTTGTGCGAAATATACAATGTCAGTATCCAGAGGGATCAGGTTTCTCCTGCTACTCCATATGTGCTTGCAATACCTTGTTTGAACCAAAATTCTGCAGAGAACTGTCTGCTGCACCTGGTTGCTAGGCGTTTATCTCCTCTAACCAACAGCAGTTTCTTATCTCCCTTTTCTCTATATTTAAAATTTAGCTGTTTGAATGTGCCTCTACTTCCTCTGTGACCTCTCCTCCACTGGTTAAGTCTTGAATTACACTGTCCAGTGTGGTAGTCATCAGATAGCCATGCTATTTTAAATGAAATAAAAATGGTTCCCCAGTTGCATTAGCTGCATTAGTCCAGCAGTCAGAGGTTGCCTAGTGGCTACTGTTTGAGTAATATAGACACAATAATTACAGAAAGTTCTGTTGAAATACAGTGATCAGAAAAAAAATCTTGTTTTTTTGATGAGAGATGCAAGAAAAATGCCATAGGTGTAGGTTTTATATTATGAAAATTATCTGTTGCATTCATTACCAGAAGACATGTAATATCTGAGTCCTCCCATTTGGGATGTTACAATTGAGCTGTGCACTGGTTCCTGTGCTGTCAGCTCAGTTGACCCACCATGAAATTGCTCAAGAGTCTTCCAATGAACAGGGAGATCTTTCATGGCTAGCTGTGCCTGGGTCTGTTACTGCACACAGCCACAGAGTGGCGCTTTCTAGTTGTGTCATGTCTTAGTGCTTGCTTAGCTGGCACTCTGATGAAGAACCTGCCTTCCACAACTATCAGACTACCCCGAAATATAATTGGGATAGGAACGGCAAGAGAAATGCTTAACTTTGTTCCTTTCTTTTCAGACTACAACAATGAATTGGTGGCCTAGCAACCTTCAAAGGTAACCTGAAGGCTTTACCTTTAAAACTAACAGATAGATTTTAATATGTTTAAATCTGTGCCTAGCAATCTCCTGTGGTAACCTGAGGGCTTTACCTTTAAAAACAAACCAATAGACTTTAATGTGTTTAAATTGTTTGAACATATTGCAAATTTTTTGATACCCCAAATTATTTTGTTTTTGGCCAGTGGGAACCCTTCAAGACCCATAGTTTTGTTTTCTTTTTTTTTTCTACATAATTTTTTAAACATTTATTTGTTTTTTTATTATGTATACAATATTCTGTCGGTGTGTATGCCTGCATGCCAGAAGAAGGCACCAGACCTCATTACAGATGGTTGTGAGCCATCATATGGTTGCTGGGAATTGAACTCAGGACCTTTGGAAGAGCAGGCAATGTTCTTAACCTCTGAGCCATCTCTCCAGCCTAAGACCCATATTTTGATAACTTCCTTCTAGTTTTGCTTTACCTGGGTTTTATGTAGTCCAGGCTGACCTTGAACTTGCTCTGTTGCCAAGGATGATCTTGAATTTATGATCTTCCTGCCTCCACTTCCCAAGTGCTAGGATTACAGGGGTGAGCCATGTCCAGCTCAGTACTGCTTCTTTTCCTTTTATGTGCTAGTTATAAAACACCATCATAGTCCCTATAAAACAACGTAAATCCAGACTTACCTGTAGCAGGTTAGCTTTAGCTCCATCTCCTCCACCGTGATTCTCTCCTTACAGGTACAGTGTTTCACAGTTTGTTCTCAGTAAATAAGCGCCCAAGGGCAAACACGCTTGTTGTTTTTACTCTTTACTCTTTTGGGGCCTGCCACCCAGCTCCCAAATAAACACACATAGACTTATTATTACTTATGAATGCCTGGCCTTAACTTGGCTTATTTCTAGCCAGCTTTTCTTAAACTATTCTGTCTTCCTTTTACCACTGGGCTTTTTCCTTTTCTTCTGTAATCTAACTTCCACTCTTACTTCATGGCTGGCTGTGTGACTGAATATCAGGCCCCTAACAGTCTCCTCTCCTTTTTCTCTTGCTCCTTTTTCTTGCTCTTTTTCTCGTATTTATTCTGCCTGCAAGCCCTACCTATCCTTTCTCCTGCCTCGCTATTAGCCATTCAGCTCTATATGAGACCAGTCAGGTGTTTTAGACAGGCAAAGTAGCACAGCTTCACAGAATTAAACAAATGCAACATAAAGAATGTAATACTTGGGCAGGAGAGATGGCTCAGCCGTTAGGAGCACTGCCTGCTCTTCCGAAGGTCCTGAATTCAATTCCCAGCAACCACATGGTGGCTCACAACCATCTGAAGTGAGATCTGGGGCCCTCTTCTGGCCTGGAGGCGTACATGCAGTCAGAATACTGAGAATATTGTACACATAATAAATCTTTATTAAAAAAAAAAGAATGTAATACTTAAGCCAGGCGATGGTGATTCACGCCTTTAATCCCAGCACTTGGGAGGCAGAGGGCAGGCAGATCCATGTGAGTTGGAGGACAGTCTGTTCTATTGAGAGCATGCCAGGACAGGCTCCAGAGCTACACAGAGAAACCCTGTCTTGAAAAAAACAAAAATGCAACACATCTTTGCATCATTAAACAAACGTTCCACAGCATAAACAAATGTAACACATCTTAAAATAATATTCTACAATACACATTTCTTTTACTGTTCTGTGTCTTACTCTTTTTACCTTGAAACAGATCCTCTTTAGAAGTATTGTGATTGTGAGGGCCAGCCATGATAATCTCACCTGGGACATTATCATCTGGCCATCGATGAATTTCAATGGAGGCTGGAGGCTGGAGTTACCTCTTTTTATAGCTTCTTAGTATTCCCTCAGTGAATGAATATTAAGTGAGTTTCTACTTTATGAATAATGCTGCCGGGAATGCCCTTTATACATCTCAGTTTATATTTTTCCAGTGAGAAAGATTGAGCTTGTGGCAGGTCTTGCCTTCTTTCTCATTCTCTCTGCCTTGCTAAAAACCCTTAGATTACATTTCTAAAGACATCAAGTTCCATTCCCTTATTGCTCACTTTATTCTCCTGAGACTGACTGCCAAAATCCAGCTATCAGTATTGAAGTCCAGCAATCAAAAGCCCCCTGTGGCTCACCTAATTAACATGCCCAGTTAAAAGAAAACACCTCATCTTTCCCTTTTACTTGATAGACCACCGTTTGCCTTTGCTTCACTGTCTGCCTCCTCTCTATCCAGAGGCAGTCCTTTGTCCTCTGGAACAAATACCCATCCCTTCCTGTCTCCCTCGTTCCTTCCCCTTCTCCCTCATCCTTTGTCTCCTGTCTTTGTCTCTCATTCCCTACCCTCTGTTCCTCTCCTTCTGGGGCAAATCCTTGGGTCCTGAGTTGATATTTTTCCCTTCAGGCTTCAGCCCAAAGGCTGTGTGAATACTGAGTTCTGCCTGTTGGCTGGCTGTGGAGGCCGTGTTAGCATTCGATGTCCGTGTAAGGAGTGGCAGAACATCAAACAGTTTTTACTTAAATCTGTATTGATTAGGGACACAGAATAGTCTGCTACACAGTCTTGTGTCACATGGCGCCATCAAAGAGGAAACAAGTGACTTGTCTGAAGTGAACGAAGGCTATGTTGGTTAGGGACAGAATCAGTGTTGTGGCTGTGAGAAACGGAAGACAACCAAATGTCCGCAGGAAGTCCAAGTCCTCGCAGTTTATCTGATCCCAGAGAATGGACACTGGTGCAGATGGTGTTGCCAAAGAAGCACACCTCACATTGGCAGGCGTTTTTCCTGGGCGCATTGCCGGTTGTGCCTGTTTTAAACAAGAATGCCTTTGTCTCAGGATTTCCTTTTGAGCGGGTGGCTCTCCTGACAACCTCAAAAGCTTTATCACAGTGCTGCTGCCACCTAGTGGCCACAATTCCATATGCTTCAATTTTATTCTGTTTCCCACCGAGAAGATCTTGCTAAGCATAAGAAGGCAGAGTGAAATAAAAGATGGCACATGACTTGGACCGGAGGGTCACACTGCCTGGGTTTGAGCTTCAATATAATTTGTAGCTTTCTATAGTCAAGTCATCGCGCCCTGTTTCCTCAAAGTGATAGCACCTGTGTAAACACACACACACACACACACGTACATACATTATATTATACATATGTGTATATATATATATAACATGCATTATACACACACATATTTTTATGTGCATTGGTGTTTTGTCATGGGTGTCGGGTCCCCTGGAACTGGAATTAGAGACAGTTGTGAGCTGCCATGTGGGTGCTGGGAATTGAACCTGGGTCCTCTGGAAGTGCTCTTAATCACTGAACCATATTTTATGTCATTTATAGGTGTACAGAAGATAGAAAGTCTAAGAGGCAGGCAGATAAGATAAACAGTCACTAAAGTTTAGCATCTATAATACACATTATTATTAAATAGTGTCATACATAAATGCCAACAAATTATGTATTATTAAGTAGATCACTAAGAATAACATGACCTAAAGAGGTATAATTTTAGTAGGAGTAATTTTGGGAAATAATTATAAAGATGAAATAAAGACTTTGGCAGTTACTGTTCATACCTTCATTTTACAGATGGAACAACTGAAGTCCGACAACACATAGCTGGTTAGTTGCAGAGCAGAACTGCTTTATGGGCCTCTATTTAGTGTTGAGTGGACTCTTCTGCCTCCCAGTTCTGGAGCAGAGGAAAGGCAGGGCCTGAGTGTAATTTGTAATTTGACTGTGGTTTGGAAGAAAGTGGAGTCCTCTCCTTTAGGGTTTTATTTTGGGTCATGGTGAAATCTGTCAGAACACTAGCTGGAGGAAAGAGCGCACATCCTGCAAGAAGAGTGCACAGTTCTTCTCAGCCATGTAGAAATAGGTGCAGATCCAGCACACTTGTGCTTTTCCCCCTTTTTCTCATCCTCGTCTGTCTCTGGAGTCTTCTGCGTGTCCATATTCCTTGGGAAGGAGCATGCTTTTTATTGCTATCTAGAGAGCAGTTTGTATAACACTGAATTTGGAGACTGAAGCAATCTGCTTCTCAGAGAAATACAGTTTTTTGAAAAGCATTAGGATAGAAGGATCAAATCTCTACACCCTAACCTTTAGCTAATTCATGGTTGAAACTTTGAAAGCTTAAGGAAGGACAGTTAAATTTTATGTGTACGAGTGTTTTGCTCTCATGTTTATCTGTGCACCATACACGTGCCTAGCCATCCTCTGCAAATAAAGTTATGAATAGTTATGAGTTGCCATGTGGGTGCTGGGGATGGTACGCGAGCCGGGAAGTAGCTGGAGATTTAAAATCACACAGACAGAGACACGGGGGACATGGGTCATTCTTGAAACTAGAATGCAAACTTTATTGTGCTCCAGGGAAGCTTATATAGGGATCCTTAACTGATAGCCACGTCCCAGCTCTTGGGATTTTCAGCTGTAAAATCCACCAGAATTCACTCCCCTGCCATCAGGAACTCACGAGGGTCTCATGCTCAGAGCAGCTGCAGGCACAGGTAAACAAGTTGATTCACTCCAGCAGGCAAAGAAAGTCAAGGGGCCAGGAGTCTGCAGCCCCCAACAGGGAGTCAAACCTGGGTCCTCTGCAATAACAAGTGTTCTTAACTGTTAAGCTTTCTCTCTGCCCAATAGGGCACTTTCTAAGGCATGAAAGGTGGTTGGCCAAGGAATGTTTTGAGGATTTATGAAGAGAAACTTACCACACAACTCACGATACTTCTGAATTTAAGGGTCTTTTTTATGACTTTCTCTTTCCTATCCCCCCTCTTTGTCCTTCAGTTGTAGCAGTTTGCATAATGAGGAAGGGGAGATGAGGTCACCCAAGGCATGCAATGGTGCCATGTTGGGACAGCTCAGCTCTCCACTGCAGAAATGAGTCTCCTTGGTTTTCTGTACTTGAGAGACCAGTGTTCTAGAAAGAAGGAGGAGCATGCAAATTCTGTGTAATTTGGGATGAATAGTGGGGGAGTGTGTCAAAGACAAGGCACCTTGCAGTGCTGTTGACATTGTCCATAGGTTCCAGGGGACAGAGTATGATGCAGGAAGTTTTCTCTTAGAGTCAGTAGGGTCTGTGGCTGACCTGGGAGCTTAATTTTTTTTTTTTTTTCGGGGGGATGTTGAGACAGGGTTTCTCTGTATAACAGCCCTGACTGTCCTGGAACTAGGTCTTGTAGACCATGCTGACCTCAAACTCACAGAGTTCCATATTTTGTTTTACTAATATGGGTGTTTTGCCTGCATGTTTGTTTATCACATGCATACCTGGTGCATGCGGAGGCCAGAAGAGGGTGTTGGAACCCCTGGAACTGGAGCTACAATTGTGAGTAGCCATGTAGGTTCTGAGAACTGAGCAGGAGTGACTACTGAGTCCTCTCTCCAACCCTTGACCAGTGAGTTTAGCCTCTGTATATTGGAGGGAATTTAGCCTCTGTATAATGGCTCTAGTTTTAAAAATCAAGAAACCTATGCTTGAAAAGCAAACAAAACCTCCTGTGTTATGTGAATGAAAAACTATTTTCCCCCTCATTTTGTAAAGAGGTTTTTAAATGTTCCCTGAGAGAAAATGCTTTCCGCCCATATGTTCTTTAAGGATTGGGCCTAGAGGGGCTAGAGGGATGGCTCAGCAGTTAAGGCATGTACTGACTGTTCTCGAGGATGACCAGAGTTTGGTTCCCAGCACCCAGATCTGGTGGCTCCAGTGCTTCTGGCCTCTGTGGGACCTGAACATATGTGTACACACCCATGCATAAGCACACAGTTAAAAAAATCAATCTGACAACAAAAACAGCAAAAGAAAGCAAGCCAAGCATGGTGTTACTACTCAGGAGGCAGAGGCAGGTGGGCTTCTCTGAGTTCCAGGCCATTCTCTTCTACATAACAAAATGGGTTCCAGGCCAGCCAGGGATATGTAGTGAGACCGTGTCTCAAAAATTAAGTTAAATTCAACAATAAAGTAGGTGTTTCATTGATTTGCAGGATAATGTCAGAAGCAATTAGTATTTTTTTTCTTTTAGAATGTGTTTGTTCCTAGCATTTCTTTTTCTTTTTTTTTCTTTCTTTTCTTTTTTTTTTCTTTTTTCTTTTTGTTTTTTTTTTTGAGACAGGGTTTCTCTGCAGCTTTGGTACCTGTCTGGAACTAGCTCTTGTAGACCAGGCTGGCCTCGAACTCACAGAGATCCGCCTGCCTCTGCCTCCCAAATGCTGGGATTAAAGGCGTGCGCCACCATCACCCGGCTGTGCTAGCATTTCTTGAGTGGGATCCCTTGCTTCTACAGCCATCTTACCCTGCTCTGTGACTGCTTTCATTCACATTAGGTCAAATGTTGGGATTCAGAACAGTGACTTTTCTCACTCTCTTCACCTTTCATTCACATTAGGTCAAATGTTGGGGTTCAGAACAGTGACTTTTCTCACTCTCTTCACCTTTCCTTTTCTTTTTTCCCCAGTTGTCAGAACAAAGGGGAATTAGCGATGGAAGCCTTGTTGGAAGGAATACAAAATCGAGGGCATAGCGGGTAAGTTTGCCTTTGACTGGGAGCGTCTTGGTGCAGTTTGAAAGCTTATCTGGTTCTGGTAAGCAGATGCTAAGCTGAGCCACTGCACATTTGTGGATGGCGTCCCTCCCTACATCTCAGCCTAACAGTACCAGGTGCATGGACTCTTGCTTCTGTCCTGCAGTTCAGAGGGCATCGGTAGGTGGAGAGCAGCGAGGTGGCCGCAGTGTGTTCCCAGAAACACTTGGAAGAAATAATTGCAATAGATGTTGCTCAAGGATGACTTTTTTGAAACAGCTTTTTGTTTGTTGGTTGGTTTTTTAAGTATCTTTTCCCCCCGCACAGTAGCCCTTTTGCTGCTGTGGCCATTCATTTGGCTGAAAGCTTGCCTGGATTCTCCCAAGAGCGTCTCTAAAATATTCCAGCAATGTGGTTAGTAGTAGTGAAAATCTGACTTGGAAAGCCAGATGTAAAACATCCATCTGTGTTTTAAGTGGCTTCAGCTTTAGGTTACTCACTAGAGGAGAGCAAAATAATCTATAGAGTAAGCAGCCGACTGAGTGTAGGATATGACAGCACAAAAGCAAGGGCACAGACATCCTGGGCTTTGCTTCTGCAATGTTTTACTTCTTCAGCTGGGCTTCAGTTGTGATAGTTTTATCTGTGAAGATGAGAACCTGCGCGGCATAAGTGGTGGTGCTCTGTTGGTGTCTGTAGGGGATTTTTGACATCCTGTGAAGCAGAACTGCAGGAGCTCATGAAACAGATCGATATAATGGTGGCACATAAGAAATCTGAATGGGAAGGGCAGACGCACGCGCTGGAGACTTGTTTGGACATCCGCGATCGGGAGCTGAAGACGCTGCGCAGTCAGCTGGACATGAAGCACAAGGAGGTAGCCCGGCTGCGCCACTCTTCTTGCTTTCACCTCTGGTTTTCAGTCATCCAGGGTTTCGTGTTCAGGCCCGAATATAACACAGTTGGAGCAACCCACACCTCAGTACCCTTGGCTCATTCTGTTGGTAGTTTCACATTTTGTACTAAACATGTTTTTTAAGTATTTGTTAAAAGAAAGCATTTGTTTATCAAATTAGTTTCTTCTTTACTTTTTCTTTTTTGGTGTTTATTCTAATATTTATGGTTTCTTTTAGGAGAAAATTTATTGTGAAAGTGTAATAATATTAATATTTACTTTAAGGACATTTTACTTTGCACACATATAATACATTCTTTATGTAAGAAAGTGTCAGAGGAGCAGGGACTATGACTGTGTTCGTGCACACTGTGCAAGCCTAAGGGCCCACTTGATAAAGATGAGCATGGTGCTGTGCCTCTGTAACCCTAGCACATGAAGAAAATGGAAGAAGGGGCCACGTAACCTCTGCATAACTTTTATCATATTACTCTCTGTATTAATGTCACCAAGTTTAATAGGAGCTGGTTTTGTCTTGTAAATTTAGATAAAAAACAAAATTAAGTTCTGGGGACATGGGTTAACCACAGAGTGCTTACTTAGTATGCTTGAAGTCCTAGGTTCGTTCCCAGTATTATCTTCCAACCCCCCAAAAATACAAAACAAAAACAAGAATTGAGTCCTTGCATTTAATAGTTTGCCTCTTTTGTTAAGTTAACAAATCAAAGCTGGAGAAGCAGCTCAGTGATGAAATGTGCTTAGCATGTGCACAGTCCTGGCTAGGATCCCCAGCACTGTAAGCTAAGTGAAGGAAATCTGTTTCAGAAGGACCTTTGTTTAAAACTAAGGAAGAACTACCAGATGGTGGTGGCACACACATTTAATTCTAGCACTCGGAGGCAGAGGCAGACAGACCTCTGTGTTCAGGGCCAGCCTGGTCTACAAAGTGAGTTCCCAGCCAGGGCTACATGGAGAAACTTGTCTTGAAAAACCAGACAAAAGTAAAAAAACTAAGGGAGAAGAAGGAAAATAAAATAAATTTGCAGTCCCATTACTCACTAATATTGGTAGTGTTGGGGAAGTTTAAGAATATTCCCTGATTTGTTTCTCCTAATTCAGCTGGTACACTAGAAGAACACTGAATACTGGAAGGGAAGCAGGAAGTATTGCAGGCGGAAGCATTGTCTCTAAGTTTCTGTACAAATGAGTCTGGGAAGGACAAGAGCTGTAGGTAGATGCTAACCCCAAACCTCATTCTCATTCTGCCAGCTTTGCCTACATGGAATTTGCCCTCATCAGGTTGACTGCTATGTCTAGTATACTGCCAGGACTGGCAACACAACACTGTGATTTGGTTGATGATACTGTGTACATGTATGAAATTTTCAAATAATTAAAAAACTATATCCTAGTGGTTGGCCTTTTGCACTTAGAGTCAAATAGCGCTTTAGTAATATCAGCTGTATCAAATTTAGATTTTTGTAAATGGTATTTGCTAGTCTAGAGTTTATTCTAAAGTTTAGTTAGATCTTTTAAGAATATAATTTACGCAAAGATTGGGAAGGTGATGAAAAAGCACACCAAATGACATTGGATTAAAAGAAAAGTACCAACAACCTCCCTCCACCAACAACTTGTTGGGGCTGGAGACATAGGTCAGTGGTTAAGAGGACCAGCTGTCTTTCAGAGGACCCAGGTTCAGTTCCTAGCACTCATAGGATAGCTAACAGCTGTCTGTCATTCCAGTCCCAGGAGATCTGACACCACCTTCTGGCCTCCATGGTCACTAGGCATGCATGTGGTGCACAGATTCATGAAGGCAAAACACTTACACATATAAGAATAAACAAATCAATTTGAGTAGACCCATGCTGCTTTTCTGGGAACTACTGTGGCTTCTTCACTTCTCCTGGGGTAAGACAGAAACAGTTATGCTTGGTAACTGAAGCGACAGCAGTTTCCTGGTTCAGAAAACGACTGTATGTATTGATGTCTAGGTTGTGTAGTTTGTTAAAACCTACAAAAGAAACTCACTTTTGTAATTGTGAGACTACTATTCCACTCTGAGGGCTGAATTTGAACTTACTTTTCTGGCTTAGTTTCCATACCATGGGCTTTATTACTATTACATAATTGCTTCAACAAGAAAGAGGATTGAGGGCTGGAGAGATGGCTCGGAGGTTAAGAGCACTGGCTGTTCTTCCAGAGGCCCTGAGTTCAATTCCCAGCAACCACATGGTGACTCACAACCATCTGTAGTGAGGTAGATGCCCCCTTTTGGTGTGGAGGCATACATGCAGATAGAGGACTCTTGTACATAAAATAAATAAATACTACTACTACTACTACTACTACTACTACTACTACTACTACTTCTAATAATAATAATAATAGAGGATTGAATGAAAGGTTCCCAGGAAAGGATTTTAAGATTTCAAGTTTGGCATGGGATATTTAGGAAATTTAGATTGCAGATGTCTAGTTGACTTGCTGCTTCCTTGATTGAGTTCTTGGGAATTGATTAAGTTTCTAGATGTTATGTACTTCTGTCAAACACCAGAATGGGCCTCTATTCCATAGAGTCTGCGAATCTTATTTCATTAACATACTTTTTTTCTAGGGCTAGGGTGATGGTTTAGTGGATAAAGTGCTTGCTGTCCAAGCATGAGATCCAGAGTGTAGATCCCTGAACTCACTTAAATCCCAGGTGGGCATCTCTTGAAAGGCAGAGATGGGGGTCTGGCTAGCTAGACTAAGCTGTATGGCAAACTCTGGGTTCAGCTGAGAGACCCTGCTTCAGTGGTAAAGTAGAGGGCAGTAGAGGAAGACTCTGATGTCAGCCTTGGGGCTTCACAGGGTATGCTCGAGCCGGTTTTGTGTGTGCACTCATACATATGAGAACAGACATACGCACATACACACACAAACACACAGAGATACTCACATACACACAAAAAGCCCCACTTACTTCTAATGTGTTCATAATCTCACATGATATAACAACTAGAAACAGGGCTTTAAGTTTTTGTATTCTGTCCGAGGTACAGGCCAAGAAGCGGTTAGTCTCATGGCGGAAGTTGTCCCAGGGCAGGTGCCTGGTGAGATGGGAAGCCTGTGGCCAGATGTGCATCTGTGCCCAGCATCTTCGGTGGGAGTGTTTTACTGTGCGTGAATGTCATTTACACTAAGCTTGAGTTTCATGGGTGACTGATTTCACCTGTTGCAGGCCCTTATCTCCTGGTGGGCTGCGGTTTTTGGCCAGCACCAGCAGCTTGCAGACCATGCACCAGTGTAAGGCTTTGCTAGCTGATTTGTTTCTCTACAGAGAGTTGAGATCAGGTTGATTTTGATGGAGTCTGCCACTGTTGTCCTTAACTCCAAGTTGACCTAGTGAAACAGTGAGAGTTTGGAGCCCTCTTTCAATGTTTTTCAGCTGAATGTTTTGGACAAGTAGCTCCAGCCTGATCCATCATGTGCAAAGTGGGGACCCCTATGCCAGTATTGCTGTGAAGACTGAGACCACCTTGAAAGAAATAAGTGATACTTAAAGTGACCCCTGAGGGTTGAGGATATAGTTCAGTGGTAAGGTGCTTGCTGACTTCTGTAAGCTGTCCACTGACCTCCGCACATGCACATGCATGCATGAGACATGCACACAATGGATGAAACAAACAATTAGAAAAGAACATCCTTCGGATGGATGACCAGAGCTCCAGGAAGAAAATCTAAGCAAATAGTGGTCAGATGCAGCAGCTTATCATACATTCAGTATTGTGCATAGTTGTGGTGTGGAGCTGCGGGCAGGACTGCTTTTCATCCCGCCCAGCTCCCGGCCGCCTGGCTCCCGGCCACCAGCTAGCTTATGCCCCGAAATAATTACACAGAAACTGTATTCTTTTAACCACTGCCTGGCCCATTAGTTTCAGCCTCTTACTCACATCTTGATTAACCCATATCTAATAATCTGTGTAGCACCACGAAGTGGTGCCTTACTGGAAAGATTCTAACGTTCGTCCATCTTGGGCCGGAGCTTCATCGTGTCTGGCCTGGTGGCTGGCTTCATGGCATCTGTCTCAGAGAGGCGAGGAATGGTGATTGCCTGAGGCATCTGCCTGAGCCATCTACCTCACTTCCTTCTTCCTGTTCTGTCTACTCTGCCCACCTAAGGGCTGGCCAATCAAATGGGCCAGGCAGTTTCTTTATTAGCCAATGAGAGTCCTCCATCACATAGTGAAGTCAAATTGGTGATGAATGGGATCAAATTACATTTTTAATCTCAGGATTACCAGGGAATTGGAAATGTAACCATCTGACATTAGACTTGTTATGTCAGTGATTCCTGTGTCAGGCTGAGGGAACCTTAAAGTTTATACTAGTTGAGAATATCATCCAGGTTAATAGAAGGAGATCATAGAATGATGAGAACAGAGTCAGTCCAAAGAGGGCAACAGTAAAGAAAAAAGGTGCAGGGCTTATTAAGTATACATAGCACATAAGACAATAATTTAAATCCAAGTAAGTCCGTTAGTTGTAAATGCAGCCACTGACTCAACTTAAAGACAAAAATTAGCTAACGAAGTGAAAATAATGAACCATGGTTATTTAATAATTGTAAAAGCACATGAAGGTTAAAAGTAAATGGCAAAATAAAAATACCTTCCACCCAGACACTTGAAGAGAAAGATGATGTAACTAGGTTCATGCTAGAAGAAGTGGAATCGCAGAGCTAGACTAAAGGGGACAGCAGTGCTCCACCTGGAGGGCGCCAGTCTCAGGATGCGCAGTTGTCACTGACACCGTTCCAGTCTGCGCCACGTTCCTTCTCCCTGATTTCATTCTCAGCCCTGAAATACGGCTTTCTGTGTCACCAACACTCTACTGCGCTTGCTCCTCTCAGGACCTCAGAAAGCTGCTCACCCTAAACCTACAACTGTGGGGTAGTTAACTTTCCCAGGGCAAACCTCAGCAGGGTGATGGTGAGTAAGGTCAGCAGGCTCCCATTGCTCACAGAGACAGTTCTGAAGCACATCTGTTTGTTTCCTTAGTAGGTTCCCAGGAACACAGCTCCAGCTGCTTACTGTGGCCTTCTGCCCAGGAATAGACCCAGTATGGCCCTTCCTTCCTGTCACCTCACTGTGCTTTCCAAGGTCACTCCAGTTACCTGCTCAGAAGTCCACATCTCAGATTGCACTTTTAGGAAAGCTCAAAATAGGACAAAATAATACAGTAAGATAGTGTTAACCTTTCTTAGATGTATGCAAAAAGTACCAAGACTGTCAGTAGGAATAATGAAGCCACAGTCATGCTTGGGAGTTTTAACACATTTTTCTTAATAACTGATGGAGGACATTCATAAAGATACAGAATTGAACAGCGTGATCAGCAAACCTGACCTAGTTTATAACTATAGACCATGACATAAGGGAACTGCAGAGTGTGCATTTCTTTTCCAGCACTGAATGATTACCAAAGTCGACTCTATCCTGGGCTGTGGAGTGAATTTTGCCATAAACAAAGGCTTGAAATCATAGATAAACTCTCTTAACATAGCAGAAATAAGTTAGAAAAAGATAACTCTGAAAAAAATCTGTGCATTTGGAAATTAAGAAGTAAGGTTCCTAGTGACTCAGAGAAGTCATAATAGAAATGAAAAGTAGTAGATAGGACTATACTCAGAGTTGCAGGGTGCAGTAGTGTCGAAGAGGGCGTAAGAGTATGTCAGAAGAAGATAGGCTGAAAATCTATCGGTAGTGATTTATTTCAGAGGTCAGGAAGAAAGCTTGTTAAATCCAAAGAATTTAGAGGAAGGAAAATTTAAAAATATACACCAACATTTGAAAGTAAGAATTTGGAAATATTGTACCATGAGAAGACGTTCAAAAGAAAATGGAGGTAACTTGGGCTAGCAGGATGGCTCAGCAGGTAAGGATGCTTGCTGCTAAGCTTGTAAGATCTGAGTTCAATCCCTGGTACCCACAGAGTAGAGGGAGAGGACTAATTCCCACAGGTTGTCCTCTGACTTCTACTCGGTAACTCTAATAATCCAACTGTAAGTAGTTAATAACAGTCTTAAAATGTACAAAGCAAAAACAGGATTTAGGGAGAAATTTTATTCATGGAAACTGTAGAAGCCTTAACACAGCTCTCTTGCTATTGATAGAACAAGCACATGGAAAGGCTTTTAAGGTAGAGGGTTGATCAAAATCAACTTGACCTAATTCATTTTAAACATGTTCTTTTAATGTGATTGAAGCATTTTATTGCTGTCAGGCAGCTACAGCAGATTAAATTGTGTGTTTTTGTAACAAAGTAGTTTTAAGCTAAAACTCAACACAATAAAAGACAACTTTTCAAGTACTTAGAAATTAAGCAATATACTTCTAAAAAGGCCTTTCAAGTACTTGGAAAAGCAATATAGTTCTAAATGACCCTATTTTTAGATTTGTTTATTTTATTTATAATATATCCATGTTCACCACATGCATGTGTGGTACCCATGGAGGTCAGAAGAGAGCGTTGGATCCACTGGGACTGGGATTACAGATGATTATGAGCGACCATTTGGATGATGGGAACTCCTCTCTAGGAGCAGTCAGTGCTCTTAATTGCTGAGGCAGTTCTTCAGCCTCCCAAATACTGTTAAGTCATGAAGAAATCACAGTAAAAATTAGAATATGGGGCTGGAGAGATGGCTCAAGAGGTTAAGAGCACTGACTGTTCTTCCAAAGGTCCTGAGTTCAATTCCCAGCAACCACATGGTGGCTCACAACCATCTGTAATGAGATTTGGTGCCCTCTTCTGGCATGCAGTGATACATGCAGGCAGAACACTGTATACATAATAAATAAATTTAAAAAATTAGAATATACTTTGATAATGATAATGACCTTCCTATGGGTCACATTTGTAGGGTTGGATGAATGGGCAGTGGCACAGTGTGTACTTACACATACAAAGGCCTGGGTTCAGTCCCCTGTGGGTCAGTATTTGTAGGAATAGATGAATGGAGAGTGGCAGAGCGTGTACTTGTCTATGCAGAGGCCCTAAGATCAGTCCTCAGCATAGAACCAAAATAAACTGAAAAACAACACAGCATGCTTCTCACATGGTCCCTAAAGAGAATTTTACCTATCTATATCTCCAGATATGTTACAGTAGGAAGGCTGAAAATCAGTTATTTAAATAACCACTTTAAGAAATCAGAAAAAGCTGGGCCTGTGGCTCAATCAATGGGTAAATTGCTTGCCACACAAGCATGAGAACCTGAGTTCAGTCCCAGCACCATGTCAACTGCAGGTATGACTGCACACATCATACAGATGAGCTATGAAATTGTTGTCACTCGTACCCAGTCATTGCAGAATGGGTTAGGATTCCTTCCTTACTCTGATAGTCAGGAAAATTCTGAAGTAAGTAGTAGCTACTCATTGTTTTTCAGTCTGTCTCTGATGTTACTGAACTGTGCTTTACTTGTAGAAAGTTTTACAGGTTTCTAAAAATGAAATATTTTTGGTTATCAAAAAATTTAAACATATGCTATTTTTATGAGAATTTATTATTTATTTTAACAAAGAGTTGGGGAAAATAAATCAGACAAGGAGTGTGCGTCTTGAACTAACTTTAAATTTGTAAAAGAATTATTCGTATTTTAAGGCTAAGCATGTAGATACATTGAGAACGTTAGTTTGCAAGGAAGTGCAAGGATTAGTTTCTGTTTTTGTGTTGCAGGGATATTATTTCAATGCTAATACTGAATTGTGCTACCCCTTTCTGCTTTTAGATTGGAATGTTGCATCAGCAGATAGAAGAACATGAAAAAAACAAGCAAGAAATGGCCATGGAGTATAAGCAGGAGTTAAAGAAACTGCAGGAGGAAGTGAGGCTTTAGTTCTGTGACGTGCTGTGTAGTCGTTCTTAGAACTGGTTACTACTTTCTATGGTAGGAAATACATATCATACATGATACCCTGTGGGAAGTATGTGGTAGAAATATATTTTTCTGACCTTGGATCTTGACAAAGAATCTTGTCTAATATACTTGATATTACCTAAACCAGCAATTGACTGAGTACCTAAAGGAAAAATAGCTATATTTGTATACTAGTAAAATCCTGATACCAGAAAACTTAATATTTTAATTTGTAAGTTAATTCAGTAGCTGATTTTTAAATATTGAAAAAAACAAAAGGCTTAGAAATGTTTTGGGAT
Source organism: Arvicola amphibius (assembly GCF_903992535.2). Classification (NCBI taxonomy): domain Eukaryota; kingdom Metazoa; phylum Chordata; class Mammalia; order Rodentia; family Cricetidae; genus Arvicola; species Arvicola amphibius. The sequence continues at coordinate 168,798,514 of NC_052049.1, read as the reverse complement.
TAAGAAGAGCAAGGGCTGCGCGATAACTAGTTGGTAGAGGCCTGCAAGCTGACCTTTAACCCTCCCTGCAAGCTGACCTTTGACTCCCCTGGTGGGCTGTGGTGTTCACACTCTTCCCTCCCCAACACCCACCTTCCACAAATAAATAGATATTTTTTTTTCTTTTTTTTCTTTTTTTGATTTTTCGAGACAGGGTTTCTCTGCAGCTTTTTTTTAGAGCCTGTCCTGGAACTAGCTCTTGTAGACCAGGCTGGCCTCGAACTCACAGAGATCCGCCTGCCTCTGCCTCCTGAGTGCTGGGATTAAAGGCATGCGCCACCACTGCCCAGCTTAAATAGATATTTTTTAAAAGCACATTAGGAAGCTCACAACCATCCATCACTCCAGCTTGAAGGATCTGACTCCCTCTTCTGGCCTCCGTGGGCATCTGTACTTGCATGTACATACCTGCATTGAGACATAATTAGAACACACATAGTTAGAAATTAAAAATAAAATCTTTAAAGTGAAGAAAACATTATTTCAGTATTTAATTTACTTTTTAACTTTGGGGAAAATTGTTTTTGTTTTGGTTGAAGTCAAAGTCTGTTTACTGGGCATTAATGCCCTTAAGAGTATGTCTTGAAGCCCACTGACCTAAAGGGGAACAGTTACTGCTTCCTCTCTTATGTGGAGTGAGTCATGGGGGGGGTCTGTGAATGCATTGCGATTGTAGTAAAACCAGACTTTTTTTCTTTTCTTTTTTTGGCCTGGAAATTTCATTGCTAGCATTTATTTCTCATACATACACATGCAAGCAGGCATGTACTTTGAGGTAAGGTATCTCAGGCTGACCTCAGATTCTTCATGACCTTGATCTTCTGATTTTTTTTCCTGCCTCCACTTAACTGTGTGATCACCGCATTTGCTACCACACCCAGTTTTTGTGGTCCTGGGGATCCAGCCCAGACCCAGTGCTGACTAGGTCAGCACTCATCAGCAGAGCTATATGCCAGCCCTATAGCCTATAATTTTTAGGTTTTCTTTCTTTCTTTCTTTCTTTTTTTTTTTTTTTGCTTTGCAACTCTAGCATGCTGCCAATCTGTTTTCAATAGGATAATTTGGTACTGCTTTTACTTTATGATCCCAATTTGTCTGACCACCACAATTTACTAGCTGTTAAAATTTAAGTAAATAAATGTTTTTACAGTTAGGCAGACTGAAGAGAAGCTATGAAAAGCTACAGAAAAAGCAACTAAGAGAATTTAGAGGAAATACCAAAAGTCTGCGGGAGGATCGGTCTGAGATTGAGAGGCTGACTGGAAAAATAGAGGTATGTTCACAGCAGTACCCTCAGTCGCGACCGTCAGCCGCTGTGTAGAAAAACACTATTTCCCATGAACCCGTTTCCTGAAGCGAGTTCCTGCCATCTCCGGGCTGCCTCTGAGCTACTCAGTAGTGGGTGGGTGATCCACAGTACAGCCAGCCCATCATCACTTGCTCCCCTGTGGCTGATGGGGTTCTAGGCCATCAGTAATTCTCAAGAGGGTAGTTCTACCCTACAGGGCTTTTGGAAATATGTGGAAGTTTTGCTTGCTTTTTGTTATTGTTGTTAAGATGATGGAGCATAAAATTGGCATTTAGGGTACAGGGAGCAGGGGTAGCCAACATGCTTGGGAAGATCCTAGTATTCAGTCCCTCCCATTCTGAGAACAGTGACCATCAGTTAGTAGCAGCATCCTGTTATCACTGTGTCCCACACCTAACTGAGTTGGTATTAGCAAATGTAGGGAATTCTTGGCTTTTTCTTGCAGAGAGTACTCTTCACATTAGGTGGTTTAGTTTTAGTTCCCATTTAGATGGAGCCGGAGTTACAAAGGGTTCGCCTCCCTCTGCTGATTTTGTATTTGCTCTGTAGCTCCATGATTACAGACAGGAGGCAGTGAGTTCCTTCTCCTCTGTATGAGCTCTGCAGTGCATTATAACAGTCACCAGGGTGCTTTGCAACTTCAGAGAGTCTGATTCAGAGTAGGCATGGGATCTAGGAATCTATACTTTACCCTATTTGAGAAACACCGGTCAGCACCTCTGTGTGCCTACTTAAACATTTTCTGTTCTGGGTTATCTGTCACACACAAATGCCAGTATACTTAACCGTCTGGAACTGTAATTCTTATGTTTAGTGTTCTTTTATACTTTAATGTTTTTATAGATTTAGAACTTGGAATCAGAGTACCACACAAATACTGCTTCCCCTCCAGCCGTCTTCACTGCTATTTTTTCTCCCAGTACTTCACATCCTTATTATCAGCCTACACTACCAACCATGAGCACAGAACCTCAGGAGTTATCCTCTGGCCCAGGTTACTGCACTGACTCTGGGAGGCCATTTCCAGCTCATTGTTATCCTCTTCAACATTGCTCTCATCTCATGAAACGTTTCAGGGTTTTGTCCACAGACATAGTATATATCACATTCTGCCTTTGGAGTTTCTTAGCGTCCTTTCTTCTGTATCCCGTTTTCGTCTTATCTGCTTAGTTCCATTGGCATTCTTCAGTTCTCTTTATGAGATGTTTTCAATATATAGCCATTCATATTTCTGCCAGTCTATGAGTATGGCAGACCTTTCCATTCTCCAGTGTTTTCTTCTACTTCCTTCTTTGATGTTTTAAAGATTTCATTGAAGAGATTGATTATTTTCTTGGTTGTGTTATCCCATGGTATATGTATGTGTGTGCATATGTGTATTTATTTAATTCTGCAATATTTTAAAGCTGTTGTGAATGAAATTACTTTTTTGAGTTCTTTGTCAGGGTGTCTGGTATTGGTTATTGAAAAGCTACTGAGTTTTGTGTGTGGACTTTATATTTTGCTCCTTTTCTGAAGGTGTTCATCAGTTCTGGAAGCTGTCTGGTGGTGGGAGTAGAGTTTCATGTACGGGATCATTATGTCCAAAGAAAGGATTGTGTGACTTCTTCCTTTATTTGTATCTCTTTTCTTCCTTTAGCTTTTTGCTTTAAAACTCCAAAGACTATTGAATAACAATGGAGAAAATGTATGTCTTTGCCTCTCATGCTTCATTTTAGTGGCAGTATTTGGGCTTCTCCTTATTTAGTATGTTGACTATAGGCTTGCTATATATGTCCTTTATTATGTTGAGACATAGTTCTTTACTGTTAGTTTTTTCAAGGCTTTTATAAGGAAGAGTTATTGGATTATGTCAAAAGTCTTTTCTGGGGGCTGGAGAGATGGCTCAGCGGTTAAGCACTGACTGCTCTTCCAGAGGTCCTGAGTTCAATTCCCAGCAACCACATGGTGGCTCACAACCATCTGCAATGAGATCTGGTGCCCTCTTTGGGCCTGTAGGCATACACGGAGGCAGAACAGTGTATACATAAAAAAATAAATAAAATCTTAAAAAAAGTCTTTTCTGCATCAATTAAGAGGGTCATGTGATTTCTGTCCTTGTGTTTGTTAATATGATGCATATGTTTGTATATGTTGAGTCATCCTTGTATCCTTGTAATGGTGCATACTTGGTCATAGTGAATGATCTATCCTTTCCCTCTAAGGCAGTGTTTATGTTTTCCAGTAGGTGTGTTTCTTGCAGCCAACAAATAGATGGATCCTATTTTTTAATCCAATTAACTAGTCTATGGAGGGAGAGAGATAGAGATAGTTGTATAGAGTTGTATGTACACATGTCTTTGTGTGCCCATATGAGCACATGTGGAGGCCAGAGGGAGAAATTGTGTGCCTTCCTCTGCCAATTTCAAGTTTATGTTTTGAGACAGGGTTTCTTAGTAAACCTGAACCTTGCCATTTTGACTAGGGCGGCTGGCTAAGCAAGCTCCTGGGATCCTATTGTCTCCCCCTCCAAACACTGGAATTACAGGCACATACAGCCATGGTCAAGTTTTTTTTTTTTTTTTTTTTTTAAAATATTTATTTATTATGTATACAATATTCTGTCTACATGTATGCCTGCAGGCCAGAAGAGGGCACCAGACCTTATTACAAATGGTTGTGAGCCACCATGTGGTTGCTGGGAATTGAACTCAGGACCTTTGGAAGAGCAGGCAATGCTCTTAACCGCTGAGCCATCTCTCCAGCCCCCCCATGGTCAAGTTTTTATGTGGGTTCTGGGGATTTGCACTTGGGGACTGTCACTTTCTCGGTAAGCACTCTTACCCACTGAACCAACTCCCTAGCTCTAGTCTGTGTCTTTTGATTAGAGAATTGAAACCATTGCTATTCAGAGATACTAGTGAAAGTTATGGTTCATTTCTGCCATCTTGTTTTGTGGTGTCTGGTATCCTCCTAATCCTCATTTGTCCACTGAAGTTTGTTCTCTCCTATTGTATCATGGATGTTGATCTTTCTCATCAGTATGTAGATTACTCCAGTATTACTACAATGAGCTCAAAAATTCCTTTAGTTTGTGTTTATCAAGGAAAAAATTTTTTTCCCCTTCAGTTCTGAAGAATAGTGTGCTAGTAATATTTTGTTGCCATGCTGAAATACTATGACCAAAACCAACTTGGGGAGACAAGAATTAGTTCAGTTTACAGCTTGTAGTCTGTCACCAAGGGAAGCCAGGACAGGAGTTCAAACAAAGCAGAAACCGCAGGCATGAACTGAAGCAGAGACAGTGGAGGAATGCTGTCTTCTGGTTTGCTTCCTCTACTTATTCAAGTGCTTTTCTTACACAGCCCAGACCCATCTGCCCAAGGATGGCAGCTCCTTCCACAGTCACTAATTAAGAAAGTGCCCCACAGACATGTCAATCTGATGGAGGCACTCCTCAGTTGAGATTTCTTCTTCCCATATGTCTAGTTTGTGTCAAATTAATAAAAGCCAACTAGCACAGATAGTTGCAGTGGTTACAATAATCTAGGTTGGCAATATTGTCTTTCAGAACTTGAATTACATTGTTCTTTGCCTTGACTTTTAGAGTTTTTGTTGAGAAATCTTTTATTCTGATGGCTTTACCTTTGTGTCTGTATTTGTACCTTTTTCTTGCAGCTTTGGTCCTCTCTGTTTTGCAGGTTTAGTGTTTAACTGTAATATGATGTGGAAAGGTTCTTTTCTGGTCTTGACATTCTAGGTGTTTTTTGTGTCTTGATTGCTCTGCTCCTGTATTTGGGTTTTAACCCATGGCGGTGAGTGTATTTTCTGTGACTTTATCTTGATCTTCTCACTCTTTTTTTTTTTTTTAAGATTTATTTATTATGTATACATTCCTTCCATGTATGCTTGCATGCCAGAAGAGGGCACCAGATCTCATTATAGATGGCTGTGAACCACCATGTGGTTGCTGGGAATTAAACTCAGGAACTCTAGAAGAGCAGTCAGTGCTCTTAGCCTCTGATCCATCTCTCCAGCCCGATCTTCTCACTCTTCTATGCTAATGAATCATAGATTGATCTTTATGTATGTATATGCACATGTGTATGAACATGCATGCGTGTATGTGTGTGTGGTGGCTAGAAGTCAGTGTCCGTTACGCTCTACCTTACTTTTAGAGACAGAGTCTCTGAGTGAACCTGACACTCACTGATCCAGCTAGACTGGCTAGCCTGTAAGCCTAGGGATCCCTCTGTTAATACCTCCTTAGCACTGGAATTTCAAATGTGTGCTGCCATGTCCAGCATTTTCTAGTGAGTGCTGGCATATATGCTTGCATGGCAAGCATTGTTTATATACTAAGCCATCTTACCAGCCCCTACATTTGGTCTTGTAATGGTATCCTGTGGATCTTGTACATTGTATTCATACTGTCTTATTATCTTTTTAAAAAAAATATTTAATTTAGTTTTATGTGCACTGGTGTTTTGTCTGCATTCGTGTCTGTGTAAGGGTGTTCGATCCTTGGAACTGTAGTTACAGCAGTTGTGAGCTGCCATGTAGGTGCTGGGAATTGAACCCAGGTCCTCTGGAAGGGCAGTCAGTGTTCTCAACCACTGAGCCATCTCTTCAGATCTCTTCAGCCCTGACTTTATTTATTTATTTTTTTATTTTTTGGTTTTTCGAGACAGGGTTTCTCTGTAGCTTTGGAGCCTGTCCTGGAACTAGCTCTTGTAGACCAGGCTGGTCTCGAACTCACAGAGATCTGCCTGTCTCTGCCTCCCAAGTGCTGGGATTAAAGGCATGTGCCACCACCGCCCGGCTCTGACTTTCTTATTATGTTTGCCATTGTCAGGATGTTCTAATTCATCTACTTTGTCTTCAGACTCTAAAACTCTATCTTTGATTTGATTTATTGGAAAGACTTTACATTAAGTTTTTATTTGATTCAATAAGATTTTTATTTATAAAATTTGTTTGATCTTTTTTTTTCGGTATTTCTAGCTCTATTGAGTTTCTCTTTCATATCCTGTATTGACTTTCTTATTTCATTTAGATGGTTGTTTGTGTCCTCTTTGAATTCCTTCAAAAGTTTATGTCCTGTTTGATTTCATTAAATATTCTTATTTATTCATTCATTTAGTGTGCACGCCATGTCTATGTCACCCTCCAGTTGTGTGGCTGGGCTTTTTTTTTTTTTAATACTTTCTAAATCAGTGCTGGCACATATGGTGCAGTGCCATACAGACAGGCAGACAGACTGACTGAGTGGAATATCAGAAAGCCGACATAACAATCTAAGGAACAATCTAAAGCTGAGGATTCCTGGAGGACAAAGATGGGAAGATTGAGGGTCTTTTCCCTTTGATTTGCCTTATTTTCAGAAATGTCAAGTTCATTTTCATGGCGTACAATTTGAAATTCTGTTCATCAACTATAAGTTTTAACTATTTGGCTCTGGGTTATTAATAAATACCTGTTAAAATGTGGTACATATTTTCCATATTATTCAAGCTTTTGCAATTCTTCTGTGAAATAATAAAATTTTGACTATCAAAAATACTGGTTTAGCAGAATATGAAGTTAGAATTGGGCTATTGAGTTAATGATTTGGAAATCTGTTTGAATCTCATCAGTTCTGGGTTTGGATGTCAGGAATTTAGATGGCAAGGAAAATACTGTTATTTCAGATCTCTTTTCTGTAAAATTATACAAAATGGTAACAGCCCTTAGGTGGCAGCATGAAGATGCCCATGAGCCCACTGTCAGGTCTGTTTCTTCCTCTTCACCATTAGGGTGTTAAGTTTAGAAAGACAGACACCCAGAGGCACAGTGTGAGTAGAATTCATTATTCCTCTCCTGCCCAGTCAGCTAAGCGAGTAATGGAGCTCCTGTTGAGGAGAAGGGTACAGCTGGACCCAGGAGTGGGAGGCTGGTAAGCAAAGTGAGGAGTGTCACAGTCCAGGAAGCACTTAGGTGTTAAGTACCGTGACTGTCTCCTCAGGAATTCCGACAGAAGTCTCTGGACTGGGAGAAGCAGCGTTTGATTTATCAGCAACAGGTATCTTCTCTGGAAGCACAGAGGAAGGCTTTAGCTGAACAGTCGGAGATCATTCAGGTAAGATTAAGCTGTCCAGCAGACGGGTTTTGACTGATTTGACTGACTGCCATGCACCTTCTGATGGTTGTCGTTGTGTTTCTGGATTCTCTCTCCCAACCTTTGCATGGCAAACCCATCTTCCTCTACTATGGCTCAGCCTCATCAGTGTCTAGAGCTCAGATCCTCCTCTCCCTGCCTCACCCTTCATCCACGCTGTCTTCACTCTCCTAAATTTGGTTTCTACCTATCCCACCATGCCTCTCGCCTCTCTCTGTCTCCCTGTTTCTTTCTGCTCTGTCATTGTTTTTTTGGCTCTACTTCCGACTGCTTTGTTTGTTTCCATGAGAGCTTGAGCACTTTGGCTAAGGTGCCTCAGCCAGAGATCTCAGTTAGTTTGTTTGAAAAGAATCTCACTGCACTGGCATGGACCTGAATTAAAATAATGTCTTGTGGCTACAGAAACTAATGACTTCAGCAAAAACTAAATAGACACTGAATTTTTTCAGGATATATTTTCTTGGGTCATAGCCAGTTCCTTTGCCTTTTTCCTTTAAAATCAAGAAAACAGAAAGAAACAGAGAGAGGGTGGTGAGTTTGTATAGCCACTCCCTGTTACCTGTTGGATGCTTGTCTGGTAGGTGTTTTATTTGTAGTATGACAATCCATCCACACTGTTAGTTTTTAGTGTCTAGAATACCAGTAAGTTCAGAGAGCTAGAGGGAGATGTTCTTGTTTGTTTTTTTTTTTCTTTTAAACCTTCATCTTCTTTGGCCCCCTGAAATACCAGTTGTCTGGCACACCAGTTGTCTGTGAATGGTTTTGTTGTGAGGAACTCCGCTGAGACTTGCAGGACAACCCTACACCCCATAGAACAAAGACTGTATTGTCAAATTCAAGAAGCTACCAGCCAAAGTGGGACAGTGGAACCTTCATTGAGGGAGGGCATGGGATGGGGTGAGATTTTAACCTAATTGAGAAAGCCCTGTGTTCTTAAAGGCTATAAACTGCTGTATTCTAATTATAGCCATTAGACTGGGAAAGAACAAATTGAGTTTTTATTTTTTTCAGTCCTCATTTTATTCATGTTGTTTATTGATTACATAGCCATTAAGCCACTGCTATCAAATTACTATAGTGATTAATTCTATGTAATTCAAACTTCCTTGTTAGTAAAAATAGAGTTTTTATTTATCATTCACTTGACTAGAGCTAGAATAAGATACCTTTAAAGAGCTGACATCTGTTGTATCCACTAAGGATGTTTGAATAATTCTTATAATAGTTTTGATAATTCTTATCATAGTTTTGTTTAAAATAAAGTTATCTGATAAATGTACTTCTCTTTCTCCTTTGGCAAACTAAACAAGAATTAAAGCTTCTTGTGACTCAGTTTGTGTCAATCAGTGCTATATGATTATCATTCCTAAACATTTAATTAAACTCTGTGTGCCCATTACCTAGTGTTAATAGTTGTCATCATCTTGTCAATCTTGTGTATGAGTGGGTGTTAGAAATGTATTACAGAAATGTACCTAATTTTCTTTCTTTCTTTTTCTTTTTTTTTGAACATGGTATTACTGTGTAGTCCTGGTTGTCCTGGAACTCACTATGTAGACCAGACTGACCTCAAACTTACAGAGATCCACCTGTCCGTGCGTGCCCACCTGTAACATGATGGGGCCAGGCCGGCTTGTTTGGGTTTCTGTCCTGCCCGGTACCCCACAACTGTTTAGTCCCAAAGAAAATCACACATAGGTCTCTAAAGTTATAAAGCTGATTGGCCCATTAGCTCTAGCCTCTCACTGGCTAACTCTCCCATCTTGATTAACCCATTTTTTTGATCTATGTTAGCCATGTGGCTCAGTACCTTTTCTCAGTGGGGCAGATCACATCCTGCTGCTTCGGTGGTCTGGGCAGGAGTGGGAGGAATCAACTTCCTCCTTCCCAGAATTCTCCTGTTCTCATTGTATCATTTCTATTTCCTGTCTGGTATTCCCACCTTTACCTCCTGCCTGGCCAATCAGCGTTTATTTAAAACATGATTGACAGAATATAGACAATTCTCCTGCATCACCCACCACCACCTGGCTGTACCTAATTTTCTCTTCAGTGGGGTATTGAACTCATGGCCTCACTTATGCTAGACAAGCACTGTACCAGTGAGCTAAACCCCATGTCATCTAAACTGGCTTTCTGTGTGCTGTTCTTTAGTGTTAATAACATATCTACATTTTTGGACAGCTGTTCTTTGGAACTTTTTTCTTTGTTTTATATGGTATTAAAAAATCAATATGTTTTCTTTTATCTATGTGTATGGGTGTTTGGCCTGCATGTATGCATGTGTACCATTGTGTGCAGTGCCACAGAGTCAGAGCAGGGCGTTGCCTTCTTTGGAACTGGAGTTACAGATCTTTGTGTGCTACAGTGTGAGTTTTGGGAACTAAACCTAGGTCCTCCAGAAGAGCAGCCTATGCTCTTATCTAACGAGCCACCTATCCAGCCTGATTCTTTCCATCTTGGAAACTAAAACTGGGTACACTTTCACTCTTTATTTTTGGCTATTAAAGTGTCACCAAGCAGGCCAGGCATGGTGGCACACTTTAGTCCCAACATTGGGAGGCAGAGGCAGGTGGATGTATGTGAGTTTTACTAAACCAGTCTGGTATGCAGATGTGAGTTCCAGGATAGCCAGGAATTACACAGAAAAACCCTGTCTCAACCCTCCCCCCTAAAGTTACAATGCAAATGAGATCATCTCATTTCAGAGTAGGTAAGGACTTAAAATTTCTATATGACAGAATGACATTAATAGATAAATCATAACAATATAAGTTAATATTCACTCTGCAGTTTTCTCCAAGTTTCTAAAAACCACCCTTCTGCAGTTGGCTATTTGAAGCAGGATCCAGTTGAGGTTGACTCATTACATTTAGTTGATATGTAGGAAAGCAGAAAATCTGGGAGACTGGGGTAAATCTTATGAGAAAAAATTCTTAAGTATTTTTATATCTAAAAATGAGATTCAAAAATAACTTCATGCTCTGAGTCATGTATTTACTTCAATTCTTCTACTCAGCTATTAAAATTATATACTCCATGCTCATTTTAGAAAAATGAGGAGGACATCCTTTCTATGACTTTTTTTTTTTTTTTTTTTTTTTAGTGTAGTTCTGGAACTTTAAGGAAGCCATTGTTACAGATAGGGAAATTGCTTAAGAACAACAGGGTTGGAAGGAGCCAGGGCTTTGATCTTTTCAGGGAATCCTAGTATAGAGGCCTAGTCATTGCAGCACCAGCCCTGACCTATCTCCCTATCAGTGTCACCTCCAGATGTGTCCAGGCATGCCATCACATCCCAGTGGGAAGCCTAACAAGCCTGCAAAGCTCTGAGCTCAGTGCGCACCTCTGACCCGGCTGTGCCTACCGTCCAGTGCGGGTGACTTGAAGAGCTTTCTGCGTCCTGATGTAGTCGCCCTCTCGGGGCTTTCCTCCTTCCTGTGTCTTTTGTGGAGCTCAGTAGCTCTCCTCTCCATTCAGTGAAGCAATGCTAAATGCGTAGCGAGTAAGGAAAATTTCTGCTTCCTTGAAGTAATTTGTACATGAAAAGATTTCTAATGTATTTACCTTTAAATGCTTCTAAAGTCAGCTGTTTAGGAGAAGTGATGATAATTTTAGTTGTTTCTGTGATTTTCTTACTTGCTTAGTATTGAAAGAGGTGTTCTTGATGCTAGTGCCACTGCAAGAATATAATGTGAGTTGCACAATTTACCGTTTTTATTTAACCCAGTATGTCAAATATTATCAGTTAAGAATTTGCATTATTTTTTAAAACCAGGCCATTGGCACGCCCCTATGTGTTTTACAGTTAGAGCATTTCTAAAATCAGAATAGCCACAGCACAGTGATCAGTCTCCACATATGTCTCTTACTGCTGTAGTGCACAGTACAGCCTGGGGTATCATTTCTAGTCAGTGCGAACACTGTCTTTTTACATGAGTGAAATAGTGGATGATTAAAAGAAGACTTGATTTTCAAAACTGAGAAGCTAATTTAAAATAGCAAATCTGGTTACACTGTTGTTTAACACAGCTAAAGCTTCAGATCTGAATTTGCTTTTAGTGTTACATAGTCATCTTAGTTTTACATAGCAATCGCCGTGTTACATAGCAATCTCCATGATACATAGCAATCACAGTGTTGCATAGCGATCCCAGTGTTACATAGTGATCCCAGTGTTACATAACAATCACAGTGTTACATAGTGGTCACAGTGTTACATAACAATCCTAGTGTTACATAGCAATCCCAGTGTTACATAGTGATCCCAGTGTTACATAGAGGTCACAGTGTTGAGTTTTCTGTGTTGTCTGTCCCCCAGAGTTCTCATTTGGGCAGAGGTTTCCAACTGTGTCCTGTGAGCTCCAGGCTGGTGGATAGGTTAGGGTTGGAGTGAACTGAAGCTCAGCAGAGAGCCACAGACTTTTTCTCCTTCCTACCCTCAACCAGTCTCTGTATTTACTTCTGCAGAGGGTTCTGTGGAAGATTTCCTCTTAGTAAGAAGGAGATTAGATTGTTTTTGAAAGTGTGGAGACAATTGCATACATAGCAGTTAGCAGTCAAGCTGGGTTGACTGTCACACACACCATTCTAGGGATCTGGTCAAAAGACAGAACAGTTGCCTCTACCCTAAAGCCTTGAGCTCATTTACACAAACATTGTTTGTCTGTGTTTGCCTGTTGTCCCTCCCTCCCTCCCTCCCTCCCTCCCTCCCTCCCTCCCTCCCTCCCTCCCTCCCTCCCTCCCTCCCTCCATCTCTTTCTCTTTCTCCCAGCAGCATCTTCGTGTCACCATAATATAAAGTACAAGAGTTTGATCCTGTATTATATACAGTAAAATCTTTAAATCTGTAGCAGATGAATTCCACAGAGATATTTCTGTTTGAATTTCTAAAATAAAATTGTGTGTCTTTTTCTTAAAAGATGTTTAAAATAAAGGAAGTTTACCTTTACAAATGATTTATGTTCATTTTAAATGTATAGATGAAAAGCCAGTTTGGATACTGAATTAAACTTGAGAAAACCAGAACGTGGAAAGCCAAAATACTCAGCTGGCGTGCAGAACTGTAAGGCCAGGCACTGTACACCACAGGCCCATGACACAGTTGCTTGAAGTCCTTTTATTTGAGTAGACTTTGATAGTGATGCCACTATCAGCTGTGTATATTTGGTTATATCTGTCAGCTCAGAAGTCTCCAAAAACCGCTGATTGAACCAGTCCTTCCTATGAGTACTTTTTCCTCAGTGAATACAGTTATTGATTATTTTGTTGATTATTCTTTTATCACTTCTCTTTTCCTATTAATAATCCCTAATAATAATTTTAATAATAAAAAATTAATATTTTTCTAGGCTCAGCTTGCTAACCGGAAACAGAAATTAGAGTCTGTGGAGCTGTCCAGCCAGTCAGAAATCCAGCACCTGAGCAGTAAGCTTGAGCGGGCCAAGGACACTATTTGTGCCAACGAGCTGGAAATAGAGCGCCTTAATATGAGGGTTAATGACCTGATGGGGACCAATATGACTATCCTTCAGGAGCAGCGACAGAAGGAGGAGAAACTGAGGGAGTCTGAGAAGTTATTAGAGGTGTGTGTTAGAATGCTTAGGTTAGGGAAACGCGTATGAGTGTTTAAGACTGGTTGACCTAGAACTATGTTCCAGAATTCTCAGCTTTCTCCTTGAGCTGAGGCTGATGGCTCAGCTGCTGATAGCTGTATTAATACTGTCCTTGTCATAAAACTTACAGTCAGCCTCTCTGGTTGCTTTTCTCATGAAATAGAAATGCTGTAATGTTACCTGACCTTTTTTTTTTTTTTTTTTTTTTTTTTTTTTTTTTTTTTTTTTGGGGGGGGGAGTATTTTGCAGGCTCTGCAGGAAAAAGAAAGAGCTGAGGAAAAGTTGTAATAATATCTGACTTTTTTCTTTTTGCAGGCTCTGCAGGAAGAACAGAAAGGATTGAAGGCAAGTCTTCAATCTCAAGAAAACTTCATCCTTGAGGCAAAAATGAAGAAAGAAAAACTGCAAACAAAATTAAAGACAGTTGACACTCAGCACTCCATAGAAAGCATGAGGTCTGTTCGAATCTTAAGTATTATTCTGCTAGTCCATTTGAAGGTTTGGCATTGGATGCCAATTTTAATATTGAACATTTACATTTCTGTGTTTGATCATCTTGTCTGACTTGGTTTTAATTTATGAGTTAGATTCTCATTATCATAACATTTTCATGGATAGTTTTGTCTCCTTTTCATTTGAGTTTCTATGATTCTGAGGATCATAAAATTGAGAACTTATTTTTTCCTCATTGGCTAATGAACCTCCATGCTGTAGGAGACTAGGGCATAGCTGCTTGTCGTCAGTAACAACCTGTCACTGAGCTAGCCCTTCTGAAAACTGATTTTATTGTATTATTATTGCTAAGTTTTGAAATAGGATCTTATGTGTCCCAGTCTACCTTTAAAATTAATACTTTGAGGATGACGTTGAACTCCTGATCCTCCTGTGTTTATTTCTCAAGTGCTGGGGTTACCAGTGCATGTGACCACACCTAGTCTCAGGGCTTCATGCATGCCATGGGAGTACTCTACCAGCTAAGCTATACATCCCCAGCCCTGGGTTTGTTTTTGTATATCTGTTATTGCTAGGTTTATAGTAAAAAATAATTAAGTGAATTTGTTTAAGTCGTACATCTCGCCTGACCATCTTGTAATTATCAGTTAGCAATCAAGTTTCAACAAAGTGATTTTGCTATTTTATGTGGCTTTTCCCTTTGAAAATATGCCAAATCCTAGTAACGATTAAATTGCTACTGACCCTGGATTGTTCTTCTGGTATATATTTCTTTTTATCCACAAAGCAGACGGCAGACTGAGCTTAATTACAAGAGCAGTTGCGACAGCAGGCTGGCTCTGCACTGTTCTTGTTGCCAGAATAAGAGAACTGTTCCCTTCTTTTCCTGTCCTCCTCAGGCCGCTGGAGAACTGTCAGGTGGAAAGGAAGTTCCCTTCTCCAGGCCCAGGAGTCCTAGATAATGTGCTGTCACAGCTGGACTTCAGCCACACCAGCGAGGAGCTCCTGCAGGCAGAGGTGACTCGTCTTGAAGGCAGGTAGATAATTAGCTGCATGTTTGAAACTTCAAGTTGTTAGGATGAACTTTGATCTTTGTGTTGACTCAGCAAAATAACAATAATAGTGGAAAATAAAGTTGATTTTCCCCTCTAGCATTCATAATGGTCTTGCTTCCTAATTCATTGAACACATAGAAAAGAATGTCCTGTGTTTCTGCCAGTCTGCCTGCATCGGGGCCCGTGGTCTGCTGAGATGTCTGAGACTGACTTGCTCCTGCCCTGATTTCTTCTCTGGGCTCTTTCTTCAGAATGATTTAGATAGACAGAAAGTATACTGTGCTCTCTTCCGTTTTGAAAACAGTTAAACCCCCTTTGAACCTTTTACCTGCATCAAAAAAAAAAAAATCTCCTCTTTCTTTGTTCTTCAAAATCAAATTCTTCAAGATTTGTATATTCTGACTGTCCTCACGTCACCCTTTGCCTTTTTAGGCCCCCTGTAGGGGCCTGAATTACTTTCCTCTCTACTACTTCACTGAAACTGTTCTTGGAGAGGACATAGTGGGCACGTGTTATTTCTTCTTTCTCACCTATACGGTATGATTTAGATTTTCTTGTCTATGAATTGAATTCTGGCTAATGGCATAGTATACTATAGTAGTTGTTGTATATAACAGTGTAGCACAGCATGGCATAGTGTAGCAGGTGATGCTTATTTTTGCCAGAGTTACAAACTTAGTTTGTTATATTTGTAAGCATTTTTTACTGGGAAGATCTTGATAAATTGTTTTAAACTCATTTATCATAATTGCTTGTGTGCTAATTTTTTGTGTGTGCAAAAGGTAGGTGAAATATTTACACAAATTATTTGCCATGCCGGGTGGTGGTGGTACATGCCTTTAATCCCAACACTTGGGAGGCAGAGGCAGGCGGATCTTTGCGAGTTTGAGGCCAGCCTAATCTACAGAGAGAGTTCTAGGACAACCTGGTCTACAAGAGCTAGTTCCAGGACAGACTCCAAAGCTACAGAGAAACCCTGTCTTGAAAAACAAACAAACAAAAAAATTAGCCATTAGGCAAACAGAGAACAAGAAGAAACGCCACTTTGCACTTTCTAGATTGTCTATATATTACATCCTTTCATTTCCACTTTGCTGTTTCTGGAAGGCACTAGTATTGGGCGTGCTTTGTTTGCTCACACCCTTGACTTTACCCCTTTTGGAGTATGTGAGACATTCATGATCACCATTGAGGTGGATGTGTTTACTTTAGATGCAGTCAAATAATGCTTACTATTATAACTAATTATTATTGTTATTATTATTATTTGATTTTTTTGAGACAGGTTTCTCTGTGTAGCTCTGGCTATCCTGAAACTCTAGACCAGGCTGGCCTAGAACTCAGAGATCTACCTGTCTCTGCCTCTGGAGTGCTGGGATTAAAGGCATGTGCCACCACCGCCCTGTGAGTTAGTATTCTTTAAAGGTTGTTCTTGAGGTTTTTGTATAGTCTGGCATATGTGTCAGTAAGGTGATGAAGTTTGCACTTGTGACAGTTCTTGGTGGCTTTCCTTCTCTCATACAGTTAGAGAAAAATCATATGGCTGTAGTAAAACTGTTAGTA
Source organism: Arvicola amphibius (assembly GCF_903992535.2). Taxonomy (NCBI): domain Eukaryota; kingdom Metazoa; phylum Chordata; class Mammalia; order Rodentia; family Cricetidae; genus Arvicola; species Arvicola amphibius. Next base: position 168,782,344 of record NC_052049.1, on the reverse strand, counting down.
AAGTTGCTGGTACCTTTATAATTCTGTAACTAGTTCAGTTTAAATCAAGAGGAAGGAGTGGAGGTAAACATTGAAGTCAAAGCTACCTCAAAGGTTTGGGATGGACTTGCTGCATCTGGTTATGGGCAACTGGAAGGGACTTTTAATATGGGGTATGAAGTTTAAGGTATAAGGAGGATATGTCTTGGGCATCAAGAGGGTACATTTAAATAATCCATTTTATGGATTTCAAGAATTTTATTTATATGTGGTTGTATTTCTGCAATACAGTTTGGAATCTGTGAGTGCAACATGTAAACAGCTGAGCCAAGAATTAATGGAAAAATACGAAGAACTGAAGAGAATGGAAGGGCATAACAATGAGTACAGGACCGAGATTAAAAAGGTGAAGCCCTGTGTGCCTGGGTCACAAAGGTGGATGTATTTATGGACCAAGGGTGAGTGGGGAGACAATTAGTGAGGGAAAGCTGTTTAGGAAGGCTGATGTTCAGGAGTATGTTTGGTGGAAGTCTGGCTAGAAAGAAGAGGTTCAGTGGGGACGGAAGGGATAAGAGGATGATGGGGAGATGATCAAAGTACATTGTGTATATGAATGAAATCGTGAAAGAATCAGCAAATTAAAAATATAATTGAAATCTGTTCACTTCAAACTCTAAAACTTTCTTCTAAACATCATAATGATTTCCAAATAATTGTATTGTTTCTTCTAAAAACATATTATGTGACCTGTCATTTAACATTTTCTCATTGGCTAAATATGTATTTCCTCTTTGCTGTGATGCAGTTAGTGTCCTCCTTGACTGTTGAGTTATTCAGAGCCTTTCTATTAGAGGGTCCTGGCCCAGGTATGCTGGTACACTATAGTCGTAGCACTTGAGAAGTGAAGACACAGGAAATCAAGGCCAGCTAGGCTATACAAGACTGTCTCAAAATACCAACAATAAATTAATAAAGGGCTCTGGCTCTCCTCTTTGTTGGCATTTATTTACTTGTTTGTATAGAGGCAAACCTCTTGTTATGTAGCTGAGGTTGGCCTCAAACTCACGATCCTCTGGCCTTTGAATTCCGACGTGTGTGACACCATCCATGCGTGGTTTAATTACATTTTCATTACTTCTTGAGATTATTCCTAGTTTGAGTGTATCAGTGTGTGCATGCATGTGCATGTACACGCATGTGTTCATATGTGTGCATAGGGCCCAGAAGTATATGTTGGGTGTCTGTCTATTGCTGTCTCTTCCTGGACATTCACCCCCACCTCTTTGAGACAGGATTTCTCAGGGGCTCTTGCTGAACTCAGTACTCATTGGTTGACTAGCCTAGCTGGTCTTTGATTCCAGGATGACATATGTCCTCTCTCCCTATGCTAGGGTTACAGACACATACAAACTGCCAGGACATGTTTTACTGGGTGCTAGGAATGCAGGCAAGGTCCTCATGCTTCTCCTGTAGGTGCGTTGTAGCTTGAGCCATCTCCCCAAAAGCTCTTGCTCCATTCTTCCTATTATCTTTTATGTCTGTTCTATGAACCAGAAAACCAGATAAACAAAAAACAAAATTTTAATTTGTAGCCGTGAGAAGAATGAAAGTCTTAGGGCCCTCTACATAAATTGGGCATAGACCTTGAAGGACATTGACCCTCAATGTTTAACTCATGCTCTTCTGATACTTAATACACGATTTTAAGTTTAACCACCAGACTTTCAGAATAATTATACAAGTTGGTAAATTGCTCATTTTCTGTCTATTTAATCTAGGAATAATTTTATGTCTTGAGTTAAGTGTTGCCTTATTAATGTTTCATATATTTTCTTAGTTAAATTATGTCCATTTTAAACATTGATTTGTCAGTTTCATAATAATACTATGTGCTGCTATCATATTCACCACCGTTGCCTTCTTCTGTCCCCTCTACTGCTGAGCTCACCTTTCCCATCTAGCCTCTCTGCTGCTTTCACTTTGTTTGTTTGTTTGTTTTTTAGGACTACTGAGTTTAGTTAGGGTTGCTTACAGGAACATTGTTAGGGGTTATTTACTGGAGCAATCTGTCAGTGACTACACCACCAAAGAAGGTGACACCCTTCCCTGGTAACCATTAACCAAGTGTCTTTCTCTCTAAGTAGTTTTTTTTTCTGGGGCCTTATGCATGCTAGGCAAGTGCTATACATTGAGCTGCATCCCCAGACCTCGTTTTTTGAGACAGGATCTTACAATGACGTTCAATCTGGCCTCAAAATCACTGACTAGAGCAGGCTGGTCTCAGTCTTTGGGTCTTCCTGCCTCTGACTGCGCCTCCTGAGTGCTAAAATTAACCCTGTATACTACCATATTCCCAAATTCTAAATACCGTCTCTGCACTTTTGATGTTTTTGTGCTTCTCTAGTTGAAAGAACAGATCCTTCAGGCTGATCAGACCTATAGCTCTGCGCTGGAAGGAATGAAGATGGAGATCTCCCAGCTGACTCGGGAGTTACACCAGCGAGATATCACTATTGCTTCTGCCAAGTGTTCCTCCTCAGACATGGAAAAGCAGCTGAAGGCCGAGATGCAGAAAGCAGAAGAAAAGGCAGTAGAGCATAAGGTAAAGTCCACCCAGAGCTTTCTAATTGATATTTGCTTGTTTGTTTTCAAAGAATGAATTTGCTTAAGGTATAACTTCCATATTTACCTCAGTGAGCTTTTAGTAGACACCTATTTTGGATGGTCAGCAAACAGTGTAGTGAGGGTTGGTGGGGAGGTTTTATGGATCCAGACAAGGAAAATAGACACCTCAGTACTGTGTGGGCAAGGTTCTGGGCATAGCCAGGGAATTCCCAGTCTAGAGTAAAGGTCTCTACTGCTGCAAGTGGAGAATGAGTAAGGGTGGAAGAGACCCTGCGTGTGTGCCTGAGCAGTGTGCGAAGGCTGTAGGGGGAAATGCTGGCTTCTCAGGTTTCTTAGCTAGGCGTTGTGTTTGATTAGACTGGGATGGCAGAGTAGACAGTGAAAGAAGCTGTTACTGAGGAAGTTAAGTTTGTGCAGCCGAGTAATGCTCTGTAATGGGACAGAAAATAGCTGAAGGGTTGGGGAGGACGATACAAGTCTTAGAGGTACACGATAGGGAAGCTAGTGAAGGGGGATGTTGGTGTGGCTCATTTGGTTTCAGATAAAGCCTGGACTTTTATATGGGAAAACTGGTTAGTCAGCTCCATGGAAAGACTGGAATCCGAGGTTTAGCCCTTTAGTTTTGGAAGTCTTTGCATGAAGTTGGCATTTGAAATTCCCCTTCCCCAGACATAGTGGCTTCAATACTTCAATAGAGTATTGCACAAGAGTGACTTAAATCAGACTTAAGATATTTCTCAATTTGGGTTAAAAAAGATAGTGGGAAGCCAGGTGGTGGTGGTTAATCCCAGCACTGGAAGGCAGAGGCAGGTGGATTTCTGTGAGTTCAAGGCCAGCCTGGTCTACTGAAGCTAGTTCCAGGACAGCCAGGGGCCAAGGCTGTTCAGGGAAACCCTGTCTCGAAAAATAAAAACAAACAAACAAAAAAAGAGATAGTGAGCTGGAGCTTTAAAAAAAGTAATGGTGATGAGTTCTGCAGGCAGTTTCTGCTGAGGAAGAAGGTGTGAAAGAAGGCAGGAGTCTTTTCATAGAGATAGTCAAGTAGAAAAGCTCAGCAGGGCAGGGACTGAAATTAATTGAAAGTGGAAAGATCAGGGGTGGAGGCAGGTTGTGACTACGGGTTTACCTGTGACCCAGAACTTTCCAGCTTCCATCCATCACTGGGAGTGACATTTAATCGCATGCATGCTAGTTTACCTGCTAACACCTTTGACATATTCTTTTATAAAGGGTGTGTGGGGCCTGGGAGATGGCTCAGTGGGTAAGAGCACTTGCTCTGTACGAATGAGGACCTGAGTTCAGACTCCCAGAACCTACATAAAAGATCAGGCAAGGCTGCTTGTTGTATTCTGTTACCCCAGCATTGTGGGGGTGGGGTGGGGTGGGGTGGGCAGAGACAGGTGGATTCTGAGAACTCTCTGGCTCTGGTTTCTGCATACATGCATGGTAGGCACACCTGTGCCCGTATGTACATGCAACACACACTGTATGTGCACACTTTTTAAAATGTTTATATGAATGGAGGATGTAGATGAGAACAACTAGACTAGTGAAAATTATCCATGGAAAAGCTTTGTAAGATAATTTGATTTATGTGAGTTTTTTCACCCTGATTTTCCTTCCTCAGGAGATTCTGAGTCAGCTAGAATCACTCAAGTTAGAAAATCGCCGTCTTTCTGAAACAGTGATGAAGCTGGAGCTGGGCTTGCACGAGGTACCCACATAGACACTTAAGCTGCTGTACTTTTGAAGCCTTTGAAAGTAACTTTGTAAATATTGACGGTAGTTGGAGTTAGAATTAAACTAGCGGAACAGTCCCTTGGTAGGTGTAGTCGCAGATGAAACGCAAGTGTCCTACTGCCAGAGGAGTTTTTGCTGCAGCAGTAGAATAGTTTCCTGTTCCCTGTGAGATACGATGCTTGTATAGTCTGTGTTCTCAGCAAGTAGAATGTCCGCAAAGGGTTCAGCATGGTGCTGCAGTAAGCGTGAAATGGATCCGGGTGCTGCTCTTAGTCCTGTGTTCTGGTGCTCACAGTGTCTTTTTATTATAAAGTATGCCATCTTTGAAATAATTCAGGTTTTATTGCATTTCGTTGAGGTATAGTTTATTTTGTCAAATATTCTAGAATATTAAGTGCTAGATTGAACACTGGATGAGTGATCAAATTCTTGATTCTAAAGACATTCCACTAATTTAATAGAGACTGTGAGAAATACATATAAGCTACTGTGAAATCAGAGAGAACAAGAATGACTTATAGGCAGTGTGATGTTCTTTAAACATTTTATTTCAAAATTATTATGATTTATAAAATGATACATCTATTCTGACCCATCTTTTTTTGGTATAGGTCAAATGTCTGAAGACTGAATTCTTTTTTTCTGAACTTCTAGGGAGTGTTCTGCCTCCAAAAAGATGTATAGTCACACAAGGCTCTCTATTTGCTCCCAACTAGTTCCAATTTCACAATCATGGAGGCAGAGATGGAAGAAAATGCAAAAGGCTAGAAGAACACTTACTTTCAACTAGAAAAATAGGAGACTATTTCTGTAATCTTTCAGATGGGTAAGATTCTCTGAGCATCATGAAGCCATAAAGGAGTTTACAACATAAAAATGTAAAATTTCTGGATGGCAAAAGACTCTATTAAAAAGACTAATAATAGAAGCCAGGTATGGCAGCTCATGTTTATAAACTCAGCTACTCTGGAGGCTGAGGCAGGAGGACTAAGAGTTCAAGGCCAAACTGGGCAAGACCCTGTCTCAGAATAAAAGTAACAGCAAAAGAACTGGGAGTGTATCTTAGATGGAGAGCAATCACCTAGCATGAGGCTCTGGATTTAATATCCCTTGCACTGCAAAAGGAGTAAATAAATAAATAAATAAAAATAAAACAAATGGCAGACAAGAAGAAGTAATCTATAAGCAGACACAGGCTATCAACAAATAAGAATGTCCTGAAGAGTAATAGGAAAGGCATGCAGAAGGAAAATGGCAAAGAACAGAGTAGATATTTCATAGAAATTTAAATTCAAGTGAGCGAGGGAAGCTGTTCAACTTTCCTAATAACCAATATTTTTAAAAATAAAATTTCTCTTGCTAATGGACTTGATAATGCTTTAAAAAGCTAATGTATTAGCCGGGCGGTGGTGGCGCACGCCTTTAATCCCAGCACTCGGGAGGCAGAGGCAGGCGGATCTCTGTGAGTTCGAGGCCAGCCTGGTCTACAAGAGCTAGTTCCAGGACAGGCTCTAAAAAAAGCTGCAGAGAAACCCTGTGTCGAAAAACCAAAAAAAAAAAAAAAAAAAAAAGAAGAAGAAAAGAAAAAAAAAGAAAAAAGCTAATGTATGGCTTCTGTTGGCAAATATTAAAAGGACAGGTTCTGCTGTGCACATTGATATGACCTTAGGAAAGTTTGGGTGTGGACATCAAGCTGTAAATACATACAGCCCTAAGTACACCAGAGTATTTACAACTGTGATATTAATAGTCATGTTCTTCAGTGTCTTCAGCAGTTTGCATTCCCAAAGAACCCATCTTGTAGGAGTAAATGTCTAGAAGTGGGCACAGCAGTATTGTGAAATAAACCAGTTACTAAAATGGTTGGTCTGTGACTGTACTGTGAAATATGCTGTCTTTAATTCAGCAGATGGAAATATTCATTCAGTTTTGCCCCCACTCCACATCCCTTTGATATAATGAAAGTTGTTTTTTTTTTTTTTTTTTTTTTTTTTTTTTTTAAAAGCACAAACTCATATGGATGGGGAAAAATAGGAGAGGAGGCAATAGCCAAACATTTACAAAATGTTTGCTTTTATATTTTTGTGTGTGGTAGATACTTGTCTTCATGTGTGGAGGCACATGTGTGTATGTGTGTGCATGAATGGAATCTAGAGATTGGCACTTGGCATCTTCCTGTAACATCCTCCACCTTAATACTGAGGCAGGGTCTCTCACTTGAACCCTGAGCTTGCTGACTTGGCTGATCTAGTTAGCTACCTTGCTCCAGAGATCCTGTTTCCTCTTTCCCAGTTTTACAGGCAGTCTACCACTCCACTCGGCCAGCATTTACATGAGTGTTATAAATCTGAGCACTGGTCCTCTTGCATGGCAAGTTCTTTGCCAACTGAACCGTCTTCTCAGTCCTATAACTAGACATTTTATAAAGGAAGTGGAAGATGGATGGAGGGCAGGGGTTGGGAAGCCAGTTAGCTAACGAGCTGTCTGGCTTAGTGACTGGATGGATGGACGATAAATGGGTGGATTAGTGGGTGAGTGGGTAAGTAACTGAGTGGGAGTATGGATAACAAATGACCTTGTATGCCCCAATAAAACCAACACTGAGTGAATAATTAACTAATCTGATTTATACTACAGAATCCTTTAAGAATATGTGATTTGGCAGTGTTAAAGATTTAGGGGCCCTTATGTGATACAGTGATTCCCTGTTCACATTCAGAACTGAGAGCTTTCAGGAATGTCACAGTCGGACTCTGCCCAGAGTTCTGTGCAGCTGAGCTTTTCCTGAATCCTACTGGGAACACTGACCCTTCTTTACCCACTAAGTAGGCCTGCTACCCAGTGGTTGTGCTATCTTCACCGTTCATGTTCCTGGAGTAGTTGTTAATAAACCACTAAATTGTGGAGATTCCAGAAAGATGCATGGAAATACAAGTATTATATCTTTTTAATGTATGTGCAGTGGTTCTCAACCTTCCTAATGCGTTGACTCTTTAATACAGTTCTTCACGTTGTGGTGGCCTCCAACCATAAATTTTTTTGTTGCTACTTTATAAATGTAATTTTGCTACAGTTATGAATTGTAATATAAATATTTTTGGAGATAGAGGTTTGCCAAAGGGGGCTGTAGCTCACTGGTTGAGAAACGCTAGTTTAATGATTTTTAGACATCAAAGTGGTAAAAAATCCTGTCAGTCTTAGCTTTCTGTGGACCCAGAGTTACATGCAGTGTTGATACCTTGTACAAATTATCAAAACATAATTATTAGGAAGTACTTGCATGCTACCACCTGGGAAGGTGAGATTACTTTTCTAAATTAATCTAATTATGGTAATGAAAGCAGCAGCTCTGATGAATATTGATCACGTTAAAGATGGGTAGAGGTTGACAGTGTAGCCATGTGTCCTGCAAACACAAGGATGGGTAGTAGTTGGCAGTGTAATCCCGTGTCCTGCAAATATGTTTCTCTGGGATGTCGTCAGACATGGGCAGCTACTGAAAGATCTTGTAATTCCTAGTTTACAGGTTTATGTACACGTGTGTGACTTGACAGGTAAATTATGTTTATCAGAACACTGTTTACCAGCTTGCTTTCACAATTTTTTCTTTACAGACAATGAAATGCTAAACTGTAAAGATCACCATTATTTTTTAGAATTCTAATTGAAGTCTCTCATTAGAAAACAAAACTAGACCTGTATTATCAAGAAATAAGATGCGTGGTCCTAGAACTAAGACCATGGTCACAGTAGTAATTCCTGCCATATACCTGATTCCTGCTTTTATGTCGCCTAACTTTATGTAAAACTAGGTGCCATAAAGTGCTTAAGGGGAGAGGGTATTTATTTAAAAACTACCCCAATTGGCCAGAATTTTTTAGAACCTTGTGTTTAAATTACTTTCTTTGAATTAGTTCTTTTTATTTTCTTTCACAGGTATTCTCTGTGTGAGCGGGGGTAGGGTGGGAAGGGAGCCCCTCATTCTTAAGAGCCATGGCTGTTATATTCTTGATTTCTCCTGTCTCTTATTTTTGAAGCTTTCCTCTGTCCTCTTTCTGTCCCTTGTATGCCCATGTATAGGAGGAAGCCATCCTGCCCCCAATATTCTCCCCCCTTTCCTCTAGGAAGACTGATGCTTTCTCTGTGTTCATCTTAACATGGCTAAAGACAAATTTTCACTTCCTTTAAGTAAAGCCATGGATTAGTAAAGCTAAAAACGAAACTATTTCAGCCAGCACCGTTCTAGATTGATCGTATGTACCCTTCAACACATGAGTGATTCTAGTATTCTTTTTCTATTAGGCAAAAGAGATTTCACTAGCAGACCTTCAGGAGAATTATATTGAGGCATTAAATAAATTAGTGTCTGAAAATCAACAACTCCAGAAAGATCTGATGAACACCAAGTCTCAGCTGCAGCATGCTACTCTCGTGTGTAAAAAAAACGATGGCAGGATCTCTAAACCAGCACATAGCAGAGCAGCCGAGTTCAAGAACACAGAGTTTAAGTAAAGTTTCTTAAAAGTCTCTTTGAAATGTGTGTGCTGCAATGTGATTTTCTCTGCTTTGAGAAGTAGCCATCACAGGCTCGGGATTTAATTCTGACGACAGTGTGCACACGCGGCTCAGGTGGTTCGGCCCTTACTTCGTTACAGCCTTTGTTCTGTGTACCCTGGATGTAGTGTGAGCACCATCTTGTTCCCCAGAGCCTTTCCATGCTGCCTCCCACCACCTCTATCCCACCTGTTCTATAAGAAGTAAAACGTGGCTTTTTATAAAAAGAGGCCATTGTATTTTTGGTTAATTAATTTTAGGCTATTACCATTAGAAAGATTCATTCAATGAGAAGTCAAGTGGCTTCAGTTCATCATATGTAGCTTGTGTGTTTTCTAATCAGAAGCCTTTGGTGGCTCCCCACCCCCACTCTCACCCACAGTAGCATTATGTCTCTTCCCTGGGCATAGGGCTGCCCTGCCTGCTCACTCTGAATCACAGAGGCAGCTTGTTTGGCCTCTGTATGGTGGAAACATGAGAGTAGAGCTTGAATGAGTGAAGAACACTTGTCCCCAAGTGGGCTGCTCCTTTGTAAGTGACAGTGCCTCGTACCTAGCCTCTTATTTAACATTCAAATGAGCATACTTCTTTCAGCAGTTATCAGAAAGAAAAGTTGCTACAATATTTCATTCATTTTGTTTTCTAATCTGCTATCCAGGCCAACCCATGGCCAGCACAGACATGATGGAATAAAGACTGAGCAGTATAAAACAGGTCACCACTCGCCTCAAGAACAAGTGTTGGGTAGCAAAGACCCCATGGCCAGGGGCCCCAGTCCCCGGAGTTCTCACATCAGCCCTGACAGCTCCACCGTGTCTCTGCCTTCCAACTTTCTGTGCCATGCTCACTCTTTGCCTTCAATGCTAGATATAAATGATGCCAACTTTTCTGACATCCTGTCTGACTGTATGAATGACCAAGAAGAGTTTGTGTCTTCGGTATGGAAACGTTCTGATCTTAACATTTATTTTATTTTTTATTTTAAGTTGGAGAGGGTATTTTGTTTTTGATTTTTTTCTTACCGGGTCCCAGTCAGTGCCCTTTATTATTTTCACACATTGCCACCATGCAGTTTTACTTGTGAAAGCACATTCAGCCACCATGACTTCAAACTCACATTCTGAAATATGAGTATAGGTATCCACTGCCGTTAGCCTGCACCTTCCTGCCTGCCTTTTCCAGAGAGTGCTGACTGTGCTGCAGCCATTGCATCGAGGACTGTTTTCTGGATGCCAGTGGAGTCCCAAAGCATGGATAGAGAGAAAGGAAAAGAGGGGCTGGTGTTAGGTGGCAGAGGGCGGTACATCTGAGGTGTGCAGAGTGTGCTTTAGGTACCTGTAGTGGTCCCAGTCGTCCCCACCACTGGACTTTATTGTTCTTTGTCCTCAGTAGGGAAGTTCTTGTGTTGGACCAGTCATTGTCTCTTGTCAGCTGTGGTCGTATCCTTGTAAAAGTTCAGTAACCTTGATTTTTGTAAAACATGTCAACAATTTCATGGAAAGGTTCCCCTTTAGTTGTCAAATACATGTCTGTTTTACTTACATGTAGTTAAAAACAAAACAAACAAAAAACTCACCACCCAGAAAAGTGACTTTCTTCCTAAGTTTGGCAACATACCTTCTCTGACCTGCGATGATGTGAATTTTATTGATGTTGCTTTTTCTGATTAGTGTGAGCATCCATGTATTTTCCTTCAGAACTACTCGATATTTGGTGCTAGCACTCTGCAGGGCCAGCATAATTGCCCTGATTATTCAGCAGTTGCCTGCTTGCCTGCCCGTTAGACTTTACTGTAGTCCTGCTGTGCCCGTGTGTGGACATACACAGAAAAGGAGAGCTGGTTTACACGTTCCTAACGGAGGTAGCACAGGGCAGCCTCGTCCTGCATTTCTGTCTGTGTTCGTGTGGTGTTGCTACACCGTGCAGTGTGAGAGTTTTAGTTCCAGCCCCAGTTAGTGTGCTGTCAGCCCCAGGAAAGTCATTTCTCACTCTGGAAACCCACTTCTGTTTCGTCAGATGGAGACAAGGGACTCTTCCATGGTGTATGTATGTCTATACTGTGTGTTTATTTACTCTGGAGGCAGCCGCTTGTGCTAACTCAGCATTCAGGGTAATGTTCAAATAGAACTGTAAATGAGGGGTAGATTTCCTGTATTACCTTCAAAAACCTGAGATCTGAAACATCACCAGATCCAAGAATTGCAGATCAAAGACCATGGAATGGAATTTTGAGAAAGGGAGAAAGTATTGATTCTTACCCAGCATCCAGTTTGCTTCCTGTGGATTTTCAGTGCTGTGAAGAGAGAGTGGTGTTCAGCATCTGAAGTAGCAGGCGTTGGCTGTGCTCTTGTCTCAGTGGCAGGCAGGCACTCAAGTCTGAGCTGAGCTCCTCTCCAACTAGTGACGAGCTTTTCTATACCAATTTTACACTTCACGTGGACACTGCTTGGGTCAGAAAGAAATAGACCTGTGGTGCAATGTTTTCAGAACTCTCCTTTCCTTTTTCTTGACATTAAGATAAAAATATCTCTTCAGAGGAAAATTTCCCCTTTGCATTGCTAGGCAGAAAATATCACAAATAGTGTCAGAACATCCATCCCTGCTTCCTAACACATGTCACGGTTTGTCCCTCTCCCAGTGCTCGCTGCCCATCTCTCCTCTGGGATCGATAGCTACCAGGTTCCTGGAGGAAGAGGAGCTACGGTCTCACCATATTCTAGAGCGCCTGGATGCACACATTGAAGAGCTGAGAAGAGAAAGTGAGAGGACGGTGAGGCAGTTCACGGCCCTCGTGTAGCCATGGACAGCCACAGACAGAGGACTCGGTTATAAAGTCATAATACAGAGGGTGCCTGCGAGAGCAGCCGTGAAGAATCTGCGCTAATTATTTTCACTGACTTGTTTGAAGGACTTCTCCCAACAGTAACTTGTGAGAATAAACCAATTTGCAGACTTTTCTCACATGAATATTTATTACCACAAAGCAATACTTTTTCTTTCTGACTGAAATGTGAATAGCTGTGTACTAATTACAATAAAGATTTTTCTAATGCAGTTTGAAAATAAGAAACTACAGCGCTTCCCTTAAGGAAGTATGTAGTGGAAGCCTGGCTCTAGAGTTGCTCAGCTGGCTTCTTACCCTTTCTCACCATGTTACATGCAAGGTCTGGCTAGCAGTGTGTGAAGGGCATGGTGAAATCCTTTGCCCCACCCCGAAGTCAAAGAGTGTGTGGGGCTCCTGGGACAGCCAGCGTGAATGCCCAGCATTTGCATGCTGAGGAGAGAGTCAGATGGGAGACAGGGTTTGAAGCCACACCATTGACAACCAAGGAGGTGTGGAGAGAGGAGAAGAGCAGGGTTCTGGGCAGCGGAGGATCACAGGAGCCGGACCAGTACAGGAAGTGGAGTGTGCAGTTAAGACAAGGAGAAGGAACAAGCTGTCCTTCCCAGCTCAAGGACCCAGAACCTTCCATTCCCCCTGCTAGTGGGTCCTACCCATCAGCGCACAAACATCCTAGTGTTTCTTCTTCCTTTAAAGAGAAACAGGAAAACTGGTCATCTCCTCCATACGATTTGCTCCTTTTCAGCAAACATCTCCATCAACAGCTGTTGGCAGTGACAGTTCTGGTCGGTCTCCTCTCTCCTGAGCCCTCTTCGCTCTAACGTTGCTCTCCTGCCACAGGGGACACTATCCACCTAAGCTCTGCACATCATTCTCGTCCTCCGTTGCCCCTGCAGGCTCCCCCTGTCTGCTTGGCCTCTCCACATCATTGGCCATCACTGGAGGGCTCTAGATGGCTTTCCTCACTTAGTACACTCTTCTCTAGAACATTCCATTCTGTTCCCAAGCTCTTACGGCCATGTAAAGCCAGTGTACTCTACAGTCAAGGAATGAGAGCTGCCTCCGGTTGGCGAGATGTCTTGGTGGTCCTGGACGGGTCCGACACTCCGCATTTCCAGCAGAGGACTCTGGGCTTGCCCTCTGGCTAAGATTCACCTCAGGCCAGGGCTCGTGCTTGCTGGCTCCTCCGTGTTACTCTTAACTCCCTGCCATGTGCTCTGCCCAGTTTATGGGGAGGCCCTGCTGCCTCTGCTTCTCTCAGCTCCCCCACCGCTCTCTCCTACAGCACAAGCCTGCTCCAGACTACACAGACTCTCAGCTAAAGTCTGGGCGTGGCCTCCCACCTGGTACCACTCCAGTACCCGACACCAGTAATTCACCTTCACAGAGTGTCCAGAGCTGCGCTTTCAACCATGGATGAAATGTCACTGCTTCCCGCTTTGCAACCTAAGGAGGCTTCTTACTGCACTCTGAACAAAACCCAAATGTGTCATGCCTACAGAGCCTCCGTGACCTGGGCCTGCACACGGTCCTCACTGTGCCTCCCTCAGTGAGCTACTCATACTAGGTTTCCTAGAGGTTTTCTCTGTGGGCTCTTCATCCTCCGAGAAGACTTTGTTACTTGAATTATACCTCTTGGGGCAGGGCCTTTGCTGCCTCATTCCTCGTGGGGTCCTCACACACTGCGCAAGCCCATCTTCTCGGAGGCGCTCAAATGCCTTGAGCTAGTGATACATGTTGGTTGTGCATTAGATGCCCACACGCCGCTCTCCTCCTGCTGTGGATGCTTTCCTTCTCGTCTCTCCTGCCCACGGCCTGTCACCGCTGTTTTACCCCACAGCACCCAGATGCTTGGCTGCCTTAACCTGAGTGATGGGACTGGCCAGGGGCAGGGACCTGCATGCCCCTCCAACAGCACCGGCCTCACTCTGCTGCCTTCCCTGACCTCTGTTCCTGAGGGCTGAAGAGCTCGCTGCTCTACAGGTAGTACCCAGTAATCGTAGTGGGTGAGTTAAAATGATGACCGGCGGCCTTCATTGTGCTTCTGTGTAGAATGAGAAATCTACAGTGACGGTCCTGGGGTTAGGAGGGGTTACTGAAGATTATTTCTAGAAGCTCTGTTCAGGCTCGGGAAGTGCTGTTCTGTGTATTAGTCTGAAGGGGTTTCTGCATTTCCGAGTCTCCCAAGCTTCAGATGAAAGGTTTCTGTGTTGTGTCCTAACAGGGAGGAGAGGACAGCCCAGTCCCTGGGAGCACTCAAGGAATCACGAGGTGCTATGAATTTCCTTAGAATTACACTGCACTTTTGCAAGAGCTGAAGTAGTCTGTTGTCTAAATTTGTAGAACATTGGATTGTAGTCACTCCCTGGACTTTGGTTTTTCAGATTTCCTACCACCCAAATTTGTTCAAAGTAAGTAAATTTGTTTCTTAGCAGCTTTTTTAAAACTGTGACTGCTCAGGGCAAATGAGATGATGAGGGATGGGAAGTTTACTGTGTTGTTGTTGAGTCAGGGTCTCTTGTTGCCCAGCATCCTACGTAGCCAAGGGCAGTCTTCTGCCTTTACCTATGCTAGGTGCTGGATCATATCACCAGCGTGTCTGAGGACGAAGTCTTCCTTCGCTGTTTACAGACACTGCTGTGTCAAATGACTTTGGTCATTCCTCTTGCCCTGGATTCCTGACGAATTTGTGTCTAGATTCTAGGAAGCTGTGGCAGTAATTTCCCCACTTTATAGGGAAGTTAAAATGGCCTGTGGAGGGTCCTGGAGCCCTCCCTCTAGCAGAGCCAAGAGGAAGTGTGGACTCCGGGCAGTGAATGACCTTCCTCCTAATTCCAGCACAGCCCATTTTAGCTAGGTGAACCCGAGCCACTGCACTAACCTCTCTACACTCAGTTTTATCATCAGTAAGATAGAACAGTAAAAAGAGTGCCTACCTCGGGGTTTTTGTGTAAATGAACTCAGTATGTTTGTAAAGTACGTAGCAGCTCGCTTGGCACAGCACACTCTGGAAGTCTTAGTGGGAAATGACCTGCGCCTTCTGCTCTGTGATGTCTCCCCGACTCCAGCTCCTACCTCCCCTCTCCTAGGAACAAGGAAGATGTGGTAGGAGCTGTGCACAGTGTTTTCTGTGTGCAGAACACCCTTGAGTCCAGAACTTAAAAGTTATAGGTGAGAAAAATGCTGCACAACAAGATGTGCGTAACCGAGGACATGGGTGACAGACAGTTGTCGTGAAGAGCATGACGCACAGAACAGACGAGAAGGGGTTGTCAGGAAAGGGAGAGGAGGAAACACTTACTCCAAAGGCTTCGAGGTTGAAGCAGACAGCCGCCTTAAGAGAAGCTGAGCTTGGCCAGGTCTGGTGAGCACCTGTTTAGGCGACAGGTGTTGGGGAGACTGTAATAGTCTCCTAACTGAGAAAGAATCTGTTTTGCTCCCCTACAGTTGCAGGTCGAAGGCTTAGGGTGAAGTGTGATCAGAACTGGTTCTGAGAGGATCCCGGGCATGAGGGCATGAAGCTGGACTGGAGAAAATCTGCTGTGCGTGTTCAGACTTTAGAGCTGCCCACTGTAAACACTGTTCTAAGAGAAATTTTGATAGTTCCAGCACACTGCTCATACTTTCCTCCGTGGGAACCTAGAATCTGGGCATTTTATGCTGTCCCCTTTGGCAGTTAGTCAAAAGTGGGTTTACAGTCCTCCTGGAAAAAGAAAGCATCTAGTTCAGGTGATGGCTGAACAGTGGAAGGCCTGGAAACTCCTAGGTACTAGATGAAAAAAAAGATGTGTGCACATGTGTTTGTATGGCAGTGAATTTTCGTTAAGATTCTTACAGATATTTGTGAGCTGAAAAGCGATTTAAGAGCCATAGCTTTCAGGACTCAAGTGCCTGGAGATAATCTTGTGTTTCCTGGTGAGGGACATAAAGTTGGAGTCAAATCCTCCCTACTGTGTTAAGTTTTAAAGTATAGTAGGAAATGAAAACTATTCAATAATAAAAAATGACCACAGTATTTTTCTTATTAAATTGTTTTTATTGAGCTATATATATTTTTTCTGCTCCTCTCCCTTCTCCCCTTCCCCTTCTATCCTGTCCCATGATCAGCATGCTCTCCCAATTTACTCAGGAGATCATGTCTTTTTCTCTTTCCTATTTAGATCCATGTATGTCTCTCTTAGGGTCCTCTTTGTTGCCTAGGTTCTCTGGGATTGTGAATTATAGGCTGGTTTTTCTTTGCTTTATGTCTAAAAGCCACATTTATATTTGTCTTTCTGTGTCTGGGTTTCCTCTCTCAATATGATGTTTTCTAGATCCACCCATTTATCTGCAAATTTCAAGATGTCATTTTTTTTTGCGTGTAGTACTCCATTATGTAAATGTACCACATTGTCTTTATTCATTCTTTAATTGAGGGGCATTTAGGTTGTTTCCAGGTTCTGGCTATTACAAATAATGCTACTATGAACATTGTTGAGCACACGTCCTTGTTGTATGGTTGAGCATCCTTTGGGTATATACCCAAAAGTGACACCCAAATTATTAAAGATGAGCACAGGAACTAGGTAGTGGTGTGTGCACATAATCTCTGTACTCAGCCAAGAGGGTCATGACTGGGAGGCTCAGCACAACCATACACATACAAAACTTAAATCAGTGAAGGATCTTTTTCTAAAGATATGCACATATGTGATAAAACAAATAAAAGATACTCAGTATCACTGGTTACCAGGAAATGAGATCAAAACCCACACTGAGATACCACTGTACAGCCACTGTAAAAGAAGGGCCCTGATGAGTGCTGGTGATGGGGAAAGTGGGTTCTCTTGTTGCTGATGGGAGTGGAGGATGGTGCAGACCCTGGGAACAGATGATGGCTCTTCAGGGAGTTAGTGACGAGTCACCTGTCCCTCACAGCAGCAGTCCCAGGCATGCTCAAGGGAATGGAGCATGTCAAGCAAGAAGCTGGCCATACGTGGCCACAGTGGCGATTTTCACAAGAGCTCCACAGTGGAAGCAACCCAGACATCTACAGCTGAAGAGTGTGTGTGCAGTGTGCAGCTGGCCAGGTACTGGACTGGTACTGGGGATGAGGGAAGGAAGTGTGGCAAGCTTCTTTATTGAACTTTCTGGGATCGCCAGCCTGCAAATAATGACATGGAACTTATTATTAATTATGAAACCTTGGTCTTTAGCTTAGGCTGTTTCCAAACTAGCTCTTAAAACTCAAATTAACTTGCTTCTAGTAATCTGCGTCCCACCACATGTCTGACTTGCTCTGCCTCTAGCTGGCATCTCTGCCTGTCTTTCTCCCAGAGTCCTCTCTCTCCCCAGAAGTCCTACCTATTCCTTCTTGCCTAGCTACTGGTCATTTAGTTCTTTATTAAACCAGTCAGAAGGCGCCTTAGGCAGAGGCACATTTTTACAGTGTAAATAAATATTCTTCAACAAGGAAGTACCTGGAAAACACAGTGCTGAGGGAGGGAGCCAGCTACAGAATATCACAAAAAGTATGGTTCTTTTAAATGAAGTGCCCAGATCAGACACACCTGTACAGGTAGGAAGTAGACCGCTGGTTGCTGAGTTCTTGGTGGACACTGCGGGAAGGAGAACTAACTGAAGACTCATTAAAGAGTCAAAATAAAACTAAAGGATTATGAGATTAGTGACAATAAAATAGTCCCTTAATTTTGGTTTTTATTTTGTTCCATATCAGGTGACTCTTCTGACATGAAACTGAGATTTTGGATTTTACTTTAACAAACATGCTTGGGTTTAGAGAAGGAAAGAGCCACACTCCAACCACCAGCTTTAATTTTTAGTTGGTCTGGGACTACAAAAAACTTTTGCATTATATGTTTGTAGAGAACAGCAGAAACATTTGGAAAGATTTATGAAATTTTATCCTGTTGGAAATGTGATATACCAATAGGCCAATTTACTCTTTTCTTGGAACATCTTTTTCTGGATGATTTGTCCTTTTTCTTCAGATGTCTCATTTGTTCAGTGGTCTTCAGATTCCTTCGCTGGATTCCTATTCTCCTGAAAAGACAAAAGAAAACCCTGCCCCTAACCCTAAATTTGGAGAGATTCCCTTTTGGCAAGTTGTATCTGATTAAATGAGAAGCATTTGTTAGTCTTATAAGTTAGTTTAGATTGAATGGTCATACTGGTTGATGAACTATCACCTCTTCTAATCAAGAGGTCTCTCTTGTTCAAATCAAACCTTCATTAATTTTGATGGTATTCATAGCTTTTCTTCTCCTTTGGAAACAAAAGCAAAACACCTTTCCCAATGTAACACCTATCTTGGTTTCCATTTTGAAGTCAACACATCTTTAAAGTATACAGGCTGATTTAATTCTGTATTTTTTTTTTCTGTTATCCAATGTCTTCAGGCAGCTGTGGTTCCTTTCTCATTAGCATTTAGAAAATTCAAGGTAGAAAAAGACAATGCAGTGTAAAGTGCTTGCCTAGCACATGCCTCTAGCACTTACACACACACACATCTGTGCGCACACACACACACACATGAACACACACATGTGTATACACAAAGAATGTGCCAAACCAGGACAGGAAACATTACGAGGCAGTCCAGGTGCAGGCTAATCCCTCTCACTGGCCAGGATCCCCTCCCCCACCTTTATTGCTTCCCAAATGGATTAAGGGCTGGTAGCCTTGGTGTTGAGGATTCCTCCTGCATTGTGGTGGAGCCTTGGAACTTCTCTGAATCACGACTAAGTGCATGAAATAAAATGCATAGCATTAAAGGGAACTATTGCTGTTATGTTGACACTGAGCTATCAATTCAAGAAAAGCAAATTTGTGATACAGTCTTCTGTGTGCTTCTTATTAACTCATTAAATAACAAGGCCTAGTGGTAAGGCTCTTACCCACTGGGCCTTGAAGCAGCCATGTGTGCAGAAGGTATTCTGGGATGTTTGCAGCAATTCTAATGAGCTGTGGGAACACCAGTGATTTCTGTTGGAATTAAAGCCACAGGTACCGCGGCACCACTGTGGGTTATGGCCTCTAGTTACAAAGGAAGACACCACATTTCAGTTAGAGGGCCCAAGTTCATGGGGCTCTAGACTGTGTTCTGGCTCTAGGCTCCTGGGGATGCAGTCTGTGCCTCCAGATTAAGATTTCAGAGACTTACCCATATCTCATTCGCTCTGGTTCCCTGGAGACAGTTCACTTGTTTAGCGGGTAGGGGGTTGTAGTTGTACTTAATGTAAACCTTTTTTTTTTAAATGCAATTTATGTATATGAGTGTTTTGCCTGAATGTATGTGTGTGCACCATTTATGTAACTGGTGCCCTGAAACTATAGTTACAGATGATTAATTGTAAGCCACCGAGTAGGTTGTAGGTGCTAGGAATGTGCGTTGTAGGTGCTAGTAGTTGACCTGGGTCCTCTAGAAGAGCAACCAGTACTCTTGACCTCTGAGCCATGTTCTAGTTAGGTTTTCTATGGCTGGGAAGAGACACCATGACCATGGCAACTCTTATAAAAGAAAACATTTAATTGAGGTGGTGGCTTACAGTTTCAGAAGTTTAGTTCATTAGCATCATGGTGGGGAGTATGGCAGCATGCAGGCAGACTTGGTGTTGGTGAATTCTATATCTTGATCCAAAGGCAACAGGAAGTGAACTGTCTCACTGAATGTGGCTTGAGTATACATGAGACCTCAAAGCCCTCCTCCAAGTGACACACTTCCTCCAAGACCACACTTATTCAAAGGCCACATCTCCTAATTGTGTCACTCCCTTTGGGGTCCATTTTCTTTTAAACCACCACAGCCTTAACTCTTAAGAACAAGTTCTCAAATGGGCTGAGATAACAAAGCAACTTAACAAAAAGATGGTAATTTTTAAAAGCCCGAGGTAGCACATTTGAGCTGAGAGAACTATTTATTGCCTTGCATCTGGTAGGTCAGAGCGCCCTGCCTGGGTCGCAGGGGATTCCAAGGCATCACAAGACCTAAAGGTATCAACAGCCAGGGAGACTCCTCTCTAGGGTCTTTTAAGAAGAAATTTAGGTGTGGTCAAACCACTCAAGTACCTGTGGGCTGCGTGCCCAGCGAGGGACATCTTGTGCAGACTGAGGTCTTGGGCATCTCTTTTGACAGAAAGGCAGAGAGTTCTACTGTCTACTGTGGGCAAGAAGCACATCATATGATTAAAAAGCCTGGTGCTTGCTCTGTGGTCCCAGGAGAACTGTGTAATACCTGGATGCATTCCCCTGGGCACTGAGGCAGGGGAGACAAGGGAATGGTTGGTGTGGCGAGACAAGGCAAAGCCTGGGGCGGGGGGTGTAGGCAGTGGTCCCAAATCTGCCTTTACAAACAAGTTTCTGAATCTTTATGCAACCTCTACAAACAAGGCTGAGAGTATTGTTTAACATGCAGCCAATAATTCTTTCTGTCTGCTGCTGGTGTCCTCAGCTACCCCAAGCCAGGGTGTCTGTTCCCTCACAAGAAACACGTTCTTCAAGTTAGTCTTTGTCACTAATGTTTAAGGTTAGCTTACAAGGTAATGGGTTTCCTTATGGCATCTTCTTTCTTTTAAGCATCAGATCTAAAAATGTTTGATTGGATTAACCATCTATGCATAATGTTATTAAAAGTTTAGAAATAATCTTGGTAAAGAAGAGGAGGAATCTCATTGCATTTTTGTGCAGTCTATACTGTTAAGATTTCTGAATGAATATTGCAAAGAAATTAGCCCTTTTTGTCTCATCAGTGTGGGCTACAAAGAATTAAAGATGCTGTCACCAAAAATATCTAGACAGGGATTGTGTATTGTCTCAAACATAAATCCTAATATAAAAAGTTAAGGTAATTCAAGAAAGGTCAGAGTTTTTATTAAAAAACTTTCAAAGATTCCATTGAAAGTTTTATATAAGCTACATACCATTCCTCTTGTGTGGATTTTTCATTGTAATTACACATCTCAGAGAAAATGTAATGAAATTCGTCTCATATTGTCTTTGTCCGTTTTCTGACAACGGATTAGAATTCCTGGAGCAAATGCATTAGTCACTTCCTTGTTGCTGTGATGAAATACCATGGCCAAAAGCAACTTAAGTGTGGTGCCTGCACAACCTGGAACCGCAATTGGGCAAGGGTCTGGGGATTAAAAACAGCACAGAGACACAGGTCACTCTTGAAACAAGAATGCCAATTTTGTTGTGTTCCAGGGCAGCTTATATAGGGCTCTCCTTGTCACACCCTAGCTCTCGGGATTTTCCAGCTGCAAGCCCACCAGAAACCATTCCCCTGCCATCAGGAACTCATGAGGGTCTCATGACAGAGCAGCTGCAAGCACAGGAAAACAAGTTGTTTACTCCTGCAGGCAAAGGGTCATAGAAAATTCAGGGTCTGACAGTCTGCAGTCTCCAACACTTAAGAGTTTATCCTGGCTGATGGTTCCAGAAGGATAGAGTTCCTCATAACAGGAAAGGCATGGCATCGTGGCAGGCAGGAGCAGGAAGCTGGCTGGCCATGTTTTTGTCCACACACAGGGAGCATGAGATAACAAAGTATGGTAAGGCTATAAAGTCCCAAAGCCTCCAGAGACATACAAGTCTTCCCTTCTTGTCTCAGGGTTTCCTTTGCTGTGACACCATGATCAAGAGAACTTAATAAAAGAAAGTTTAGTTTGGGGCTCATGGTCGGAGAGGATTAGAGCCCGTGCTCATTATGGTGGGGAGCATGACAGCAGGCAGGCAGACATATTGCTGGAGCAGTAGCTTAGAGCTCTCATGTCTCCTCAATCTACAAGCACAAGGTAAAAGGGGAGGACTGGGGATGGTGTGGGCTTTTGAAACTTGAAAGTCTACCCCCAGTGACACACCTAACAAGGTCACACCTCCTAATCCTTCCCAAACACTTGTACTAATTGGGAATTAATATTCAAATCCATGAGCCTATGGGGGCCATGCTCATGCAAACCAGCACTGGGGTTGTTTCATCCTGCAACTCTCAGGTCACACTCCATCACTGAGAGACGTCAGGACGTCAGGACGTCAGGGCAGCAACTCAAAACCGGAGCCTGCAGGCGGGAACTGCAGCAGAAGCCACTACTGACTTGCTTCTCGTGATTTGCTCTGTCTACTTTCTTATACAGCCCAGGGCCATTTGCCCAGAGGTGGCACTGCCCTACTGTGGCACATCAATCATTAATCAAGAAAATGCCCTACAGACAATTGAGGTTCCTCTTCCCAAATAATTCTAGCTTGTGTCAAGTTGGCAAAACAAACACAAACAAACCAAACAACTAACTAGCACACTTTCCAAACAGCACCACTAACTACATGAGCCTGTGAGGGATGTCTCTTGCTCGGACTACTACCCATGGTAATTTACAAAGGAACAGGCTCCATTTAGCTTGTGGTTCTGGAGGCTGACTATCCAAGACTGGATAAGCACAACCCACAAGAACCTCCTGCTACTGTCAGAGCACAGCAGGGCCATGGAGGAAGTGAGAGACTGAAGGAGATAAGCTTGGGGGACAGCCTTGCTTTAGAATTACTTCACCCAACTGATGCAGCCTCCTGAGAGTTTAGAGCTTGCTCAGTCTCTCCAGAATTTAGGATTAATCCAATCTGAGAGGGGCGTTATGTTCAGTGACCTAATCACGTGTTAAAGGTTTTGCCTTCCAATACCACTAATGATAAAATTCAACATGACCATTTCTGTGTGTGTGTGTGTGTGTGTGTGCATTGTGTGTTAGTATGTGTGTACATGGTAGGTGTGTGGAGGTTAGAGAGTGACACAACGTTTTCCTTTATCATTTTCCACATTATCGTTTGAGACAGGGTCTCTCACTGAGCCAGGAGCCTACCACTTTGGCTGGGCTAGCTGGCCAGTGAGTGCTGAGTATCCTCCTGTCTCAGTCTACGCAGGGTTGGAGCTACAGATATGCATTGCAGCACCTGTCTTTGTACAGGAAAGCCAGGGACCTGAACTCAGGTACTCATGCTTGAATGGGGATCACTTTGAACACTGAGCTATCCCTATGATCCTCAATTGGGTTTCAAGGGGACAAACCATGTTCACACTGTAGCTCATATGGATTTTGTATTAGGTCCTTTTCATTGCTGTGATAAAATACCATGATCAGAAGTGACGTATGGGTTAGTTTACCTCGGCTTACAGTTTCAGGAGAGCACATAGTGGTGGCGGAGGCATGGCAGCATGTTGGTCACATCTCCAGCCACATATAGGAAGTGGAAAGAATGGACTAGAAGTAGGACGGGGCTCTAAACTCTCAAAGCCTGCACCCGGTGACACACTCCTCCCAGCAATCTCCTGTCCTCCAGGTTCCATAACCTCCCCGAACGGTGCCACGATCCTAGCTTGGTTCTCTGTTGCTCTAATGAAACATTAACTGAAAACAATTGGTAGAGGAAAAGGGTTTATTTCTGGTTACAGGTTACAGTCCATCACAGAGAAAAATCAAGGCAGGAACTCAAACCAGGATCCTGGAAGAAAGAAATGAAGGAGAGGCAAGGGAGGAGGGCTGCTTCCTGGCTCGCGCCTCATGCCTTGCTCAACTATTTTATACAACTGTGGACCACCTGCCTAAGGGTGGTACTGCCCACAGTGGGCTGGACTCTCCCCCAATAACCATTAATCAAGAAAGTACCCCACAAGAATGCCCACGGGCCAGTTTGCTAGAGCTGATTTCTTAGTTGAGAGGCTCTCTTCTCAGTTGACTTGAGTTTGTGTCAAGTTGATAGAAACTGACCAGCACAGCAGCCGGCTGGGGACCAAGTTTTCAAATAGTCACGCTGGGAACACTCCTCATTCAGAGCACCACAGGAATCCTCCAGTTAGCTACAGAAGACTGACCTCTAAGAGCTGTTCCAACATTATTATTTAGGCTTTTGACAGAAAGCTCTCCCTTCACTGTGCAGCCATTAGAAGACAGGACTGTGGTGGCTCTGGTTTGGTTGGGTAGCCCTCTTCTTCCTTTATACCTCAACTAAAACATTTCTATGGTTAAATCTGTCTTGATTAATGATTCTCCATATGAGAGCCGCCCGGGTGACTGTCCACCCATTTATTAATTGTTCCTCCAAGCATTAATGAAACAGAACCCTCATCTTGGAAGCTGCGTACCTCTGAGGATGCACAGGTGTGCATAGCGGGACTCATGGTACACCTGCACCCTTAGCAGCTTACCGCACCAGTGCTTGAGGATAGCTCCCAGGCTCAGGGCTCGGGTCCAGTGAATGTGAGAGCAGAGAGACGGCCTCAAAGCCAGCTCACCACTTAGCGGCTGATTCTGCCGCTTGGGCAGAATCTGCCCTTGGGCAGAATCTTTATATTCAGAATGCCTACTGTGACCTAAATCATCAAACCTGTCCCAGGCCACGTGAGATGCTGAAGAGGGACAGGAACTGGAGAGCTGAGGACGAGATCCTGCAGGGAACAGCAGTTGGAGAGATAGCAGCTGTAGAAATCACCAGTTCTGACAGCTGACCAGCTGCATGGTTTAGAAGACCTTCAGAGGGACAGGTATGGAGTGGCCTGCAGAGCCAGCTCAGCCAAATGGTGACAGTACAATTGGGTTCCCCACAGAGATGTTCACAAGCTTCTCAGGAAGAGATGGCCAGTTAGATTTTAAGCCACATTCCTTATTTTTAAATGTTGATACCTGTTAACGTGAACACTAAGAAATAGGGTCTCTCTGCCTGTATGGTCCTAATACAGCAATAACGGTGGTTTAGGATCATAATACACCACAGACAAGGACCCCAGAAAAGGGAGAATAGAGACAGTAGAGGAGGCCATTTCTTTTGCTCAGAGTGCTTTGGGGTGAGGATAGGGGGAGGGGTGGGAGGAGGGAGACACTGAAGCCACAGGATCTAGCCATTTGCCACATGCTCACTCATCATGGAAGAATGGGACATATTTCACAGTGCAACGATCTCCTTTAAGAGCTAAGGCAACCAGGCATGGTGGCATATGCTTGCAATCCCACACCTTGGGAGATTGAGGCAGGAGTTGAAGGTCAAACTGAGCTACATAGTAAGGCCCTTTCTCAAAAACAAAATAACCCCGAAAATCTGGGGGTTAAGGCAATGTGCTTGCTGTGCAGGCATGAGAACCCGAGTGTGGGCTCCCAGCACCCACATAAAAAGCCAGGTGTTTATCATGCTGCATGCCTGTAATCCCTGCACTGGGGAGGTGGATGCATGAGGACTCAGGCTCCAGGCGCAGGAAGACTCTCTCAAAAATGAAGTGGAGAGAGATTGAGGAAGACACTAAACATTGATGTCTGCCATCCACCCACATGTGCACATACACACAAACTCATACACATACACCCCCGCAAACTGCAGTTATAAAACTTCTAGAAAAAAAAAGAAAAACTTTGTTCTTTTGAGTTAGGCAGAGATTCTTTAAGATAGAGGCACAGATGCGTCCTCCCCCTGGACTTAAGAAATGTCACCACTTCATCCTATATGCTCAAAATGCAGAAGAAAAATTAACATAAACTTGTTTGTGGCCTTTCTAAGTCCTCTTCTGTCTTCGGAAGCACCTGCTGTGGTGACGAAGGTGCCCACGTGTCCCAGCCACAAGCTGTGTAGCTCTGTGTGTCATCAGAGGTAGTGACAGCCACACCATGTGTGAAACCTGCAGTCAGCAAGTGGGTGGCTGCCAAGGTCACTCCTGGGCCCTGGGGTTGGGTTGGGTTCAAACAGATTTCTTGTCTGTGCTTTCCCTAGAGTGACATGTTGAATTCCCGGGTTTATGTTTAGCCTTTTCAAATACCAAGCTGTTTTCAAAAATGGCTAAGCCATTTTACTTGCCCACCACTAACATTTGAGGGTTCCAGTTTAACCCCATCCCCATCAGCTCTTGACAACCATCAGTCTTTCTGATTACAGTCATCGTAGTGTGTGTGGGTAGCATGGTAACGCATTGCCAGCCTCTGGATCAGAGATGTTTATGAGGGCCCAGGTGTTAAAAGCTACATTTCCCAGCCTGCACTGCTGCTAGGGATGGTGGAAGCTTCATGAGGTGTGGTCTAGTCGCAGGGAGTTGGGTCATGCCACTGACCTCTTGAAGGGTATATTAAGACCTTAGCCCCTTCTTTCTTTGCTTCTTGGCTACCATGAAGGGAGAAGTTTTGATCAACAACCAGCTCCCCACCAGATCCGCCTCAGAATCGTCTCAAAGCCGCAGAGCTGATCGACTACATGTTGGAACTTCTGAGGCTATGAGCACAAATGAATTCCTCCCCCTTATAGCTGTTCTTCTTAGGTATTTTGTTACAGTAGCGGAAAGCTAACACACGTTGTCTTAATTTACATTTTGTTAATGACTAAAGATGTTGAGCTCGGTTTTACAGGCTTATTAGCCATTTTCATGCTCTATTTTCTTTGATGCAATGTCTATTTAAAACTTCTGCGCATTTTTTTAATTGGGCTGCTTGTCTTTCTTATTAAGAAGGTGTAAGGGCTGTTTACGTATTCAACACAGCAATTCTACTTCTAGGAGCCTGCAAATTAACATGGAAACATGTATGTCTGTATGCATGTTGGTATAAAGACTTTGAATGTCTATAGCTGTATCCGTAATAGCCCAAACTCAGAGACAATCTAAGCATACATCAACTGGGGGATTAAATGCATATTATAGCCAACCAGGACAGTACTATAGGACATGCAGAGTAGCAAGCTGTTGGCTCATTTTACAGCATGGATAACCCTGAGAAAATCCATACTAAATAAGCAACAGAAGCTGGAAGTCATGAATAACATGGGCCTATGTTTAAAATATCTAGAAAGTAAATCTGTAAATTAGTAGTTGTCTGGGATAAGAGATGGTTCTGAGGAAGTTTTACAGGGTAAGTGGCATGTGCTATAAGTGACTATTCAACACCAAGAAATTTATAAAAATGGCAAAGGGTATGTATATATAAAGTAAATATTATGGTCTATCATTTATATCTCAGAAAATCATTCTAAGACACACAAATATTATCAACTATAATACAGTACTTTCAGAAAACAAGAAAGAGTCCTTTTTGATTTTTTTTTAAGAATAGTCTAGACTAACAGAGACATTATACGGAATTTACTGACAAGTATTCTTTAAGACTCTCCAGCCCTGGGGGATCCAACATCCTCACACAGATACACATGCAGACAAAACACCAATGCACATAAAAATAAAAATAAATAAACAAATAAGAAATAAGAATGTGAATGCAAAAGCCATTAATGAAATATTAATAACAAGTCTATCAGTAAATTTAAATCTACCCATATAGTTTCAGTGATGATATTGCTGCCAACCCTTTGACTGAGATTCAAAAAAGGATACTTCTGCCATCCTAGACATGAAATGCCACAGCCCAGGTGCCGGCCGTGATTTTATAGGCTTGGCAAATGCCAGTGGGTCTGTAAGGCTGCTCTGCTGGGCAGAATGCAAGGGGAAGTGACAGCCTTCTGAGAGACTGGACAGAAAGATGCTCGGCATGTATATTTCCACTAGTGCACGGTAGCTGGCCCCGGGCTCAGAGCCTGGGCTCAGCCCCTCCATGAGAGCCTGAGGACCTCCTGTTGCCTACAGACATTCCCTGGATGTATGCAGCATCCAGAGCAGCCCCATGGGAGCATATTCTAGCTATGGGAGCTGTGATGAGTGTGTTCTGCTGTGGGTGTGTAAAATGTGAAGCTGTCAGCAGACACACCAGCACAGGAAGTTGTGTGGAGAGGCTCAAGGGGCACTCACCACCTGGTGGCCTGTGTGCATGTGGCTGAGATCCTCAGCTGCCAGAAGGCCATTGAGGAGAAGCAGCATGTGGCCAACTTAACGACCCCTCAATGTCTAGCTCATTAGTACATAGGATAGGTCGGTCCTGTTTACTACTGGAGCTCGAGTCCTTCCCGCATTTTGATCAAAAATGACAAAGGAACCCAAAACAGCTGATGAATACAGCCTGGAGGTGGCAGAAGAACCCCCAGGAGCTTCCCTTGAACGAAGAGTGGACCACAGCTGGACTGAAGGCTTCCATCCAGCTGTGAACAGAGGACGTGGGGAGCAGCAGCCTACTGTACTCCTCAGCCGAGATCGGCCATCTCAGAAGAGCACCGGGAGTAGCCATTCACTTCTTTTATGCTCATGCTCTTCACTGGAAGTAGGAGATGACGCGAGCTTGAGTTTACGTTCTCTTCCCAGCTACACTGGATACAACTTGGGGAGCGCTGGCCCCTCCTGCTGGCCACTGGGCATTAACTTCTTGAGTCTGTCTGGAAATGAGTGGGGATTTCCAGCTTCATGACTAAGCATTTGGGTGATTTCTTACTTTCAGTCCTTAATGTGTTGTTATGCAACTGTTAGTATTGATTTAATAGTCCCCCTCATTTTGAAAAAGAGCTTCTTCACATCACATTATAGTTAAATTATCAAGAACAGAGGGGAGAAACCCTGAAGATGCAAGAGAGATGCTGAAGGCTCCTCAGCATACACTCTAAAGGCCTGGAGGGATTGTACGCAATAGTGTCTTTTAGGCCTTAGAAAAGACAACTGCCAACTTAGATCTCTATGTCCAGGAAACTTGTCCATAAAAGACTGTCAGAGGTCAGTGTACACAAAAGAATTCATGACCAGTAGGCCAATATGTGATTCTTAAATTAGTTAATTAAATATAAAACACTTAATCCTACACATAGATAGAAGAAGAAGTAAGAAAGGAGATCTCAGTAAAGAATTCTCACTAGAAGAGCAGATAAACAGATCAGAATCAGGGAGAAATGAAAGATGATTGATGTAGTAAACAATCAGGAATCTAAGGTAATAGGGCAAAAGAAGAATGCATTAGAATATTCCCGACAGGAAGAAGAAGAAGAGGAGGAGGGGGGGAAGAAGAGGAGGAGGGGGGCAGGAGGAGGAGGAGAAGGAGAAAAGAAGAAGAAGAAGAAGAAGAAGAAGAAGAAGAAGAAGAAGAAGAAGAAGAAGAAGAAGAAGAAGAAGAAGAAGAAGAAGATTACATGAAATGAATTAGGGCATACCTTTCAATAATAACTGTAAATGTGTGTGGTCTTTATTCTCCAGTGGAAAGACATAGACTAGCTGACTTAATTTAAAAAGCTCCAGGTAGTTGCTGCCTGTAAGACACTTACTTTACAGCGATAACATAGACACTGACTGAACGTAGCGGGGGATGTGACACTCCAAGCAAAGGGAACCAGGAAGCAAGCAGGAGTGGCTGTAGTCATAGCTAACAAAGTATAATTCAAGCCAGAATTAATAAGGAGAGACATATATTGAATGTTGGTATACTCAGTTTTATAAACACTGCTGGGCATTATGTTTATTAATAATAGGTATCTCCAATATCCCCCAAATCAGCAAGGAAACATCAGGGTTAAAGTACATGGTAGATCAAGTGGGCAGACGGCTAGAAACCATCCCACACAGCAACTGATAGACACAGTCTTCTCAGCTGCTCACACAGCTTACTCCCCAACAGGTACTCTATGCTTTAAAGCAAAACTTAGCAAATATAAAAACAACCCTAAACACTTGAAATATTTTTTAAAAATGTCACAATTTCATAGAAGTATTTTGTACTTTGATTAAAATCCTCACATAATCCTGTTTTATCTACTCCTGCTCTCTGAAGCCCGTCTTCTCAACAAGTCTGCCTTCTGTTTTCGTATGCCTTTTAGTGCATTCAATTGGGGTTGCCTGTGTAAACACAGTGGTGGGGTGGTGGTGGTTGTTTACCCAATCTCAGAAAATAAAGTTGAAGGCTCCTGAGAAAAGATAATTGAGAGGATATGGTGGCGCACACCTTTGATCCCAGCACTCCTGAGGCAAAGACAAGGATTTCTGCGAGTTCAAAGCCAGCCTAGTCTACACAGTAGTTCCAAGACAGCCTAAACAGAAAGATGCTATCTAGAGAAATATGAAAAGGAAAAAAGAAAGAAAATAAAGAAAAGCACACCCTTCATATGCATGTGAAAACAAAATATCAATCAATCAAACTAACCAATCAATTAATAGCTTTTCTAGAACTCAATATTGAACTGTTGGAGAAAGAAATCAAGAAGACATTCCCATTAGGCATAGCCTAAAACAAACAAGAACAGAGCCAAGAATGAGCCTAAGCATGTGGAAATGAGCAACCTCGATGAAACCTTAAAAAAACCCTGAGAGCGGAACTGGGGAGGCGGCTATAGAAGATGGAGCAATGGATGACCCATGCAAATGGGCCCAGCAGAATTCATAGTGTTAAGATGGCCATATTCCTAAGAGGAGTCTCCAGATTCAATATAATTCCCATTCAAAGTACCAACGCCACTCTTTACAGGACAGAAAGTATTCCTTGGAGCCTCAGGGAAGCATAGAAGGCCACAAACTGCCACGTTCTGGGCGACAAGAGCAACGCTGGGGTGTCACTGGGGTGTCGCAGTACCGCAGACTCTTCCGTGTAGAGCCACAGCAACTAAAGCAGCATGGTACCAGTGCAGAAACCAGCGCGCAGACCACCCACATAGAACAGAGGGTCCAGAAATAAACCCAATACCTGCAGCCATATGATCTGTAAGACAAAGGGACTAGAAACTGACATGGGGGGGGGGAGACAGCCTATTCAACAAGGGTGCTATGAAAACTGGGTATCTGCACTTGGATAATTGAAACTAGACCCCATCTCTCGCCTGCCGCAAAACCAACTAAAAACATCCAAGTGTGAGACCAAAATACCTTGCAAGTTAATGGAAGGCTAAAATAGGAACAATATACCTTGCAGGTTAAGGGTTCTCTTTTGTAGTTATGACAGTTAAGTTTCTCTTTGTTCAGTGCAGGTTAATATTTCTGTTTGTAGTTAAAGAATAAGTTCCTGTTTGTCCTGTGTCAAATTCTTAGAGGTAAGGTTTCTATTTGTAATGAAGAATAAGTTCCTGTTTCTTAGTCATTTGCTTGCCACCCCATCCATACGATGCATACCCTCACCCTTGTTCCTTCCCTTCGTTCTATTCTAATACTGTGTGACAGCCAACTCTCTCGCCTCTGTGAACTTTATCCCTCTTACAAAAAGGCTGGCAGGGGATGGTCTTTCAAATCCAGACTTAGGGTGAAATAACTGTCTCGTCAGTCCGAGGTGCACCTCAAAATATCGCTTGCTTTAATTGGGCAATTGTGGGTTTGTTTTTTCTCCTCGTGATTCTCAGGTTTAACACAAGACCTTAATGGGAGATGGAAAACATTGAAACTACTAGAAGAAAACTCTTGGAGGTGTAATTACAGGCACCAACAAAACCCCTGCACCCTGAGAGCTCAGGAAGTAATAAAAAGAACTGATAAGTGAGATCTCATCAGAGTAAAAAGCTCAGCTCAGCAAAGCAAGCAACAGTGGAAAGAGCTTGGAAGATGGTATGAATTCTGTCGGATATTCATCTGCAGAAGATTAACATGTAGAACTTACCATGAACTCAAAAATTCTGACAAGAAAAGGACGATCTAATTATGCCCAAGAAAAGAACTAAACAGGTAACTTCCTAAAAGGCTCAAAAAGCCCAGTCCATAAAGTATGTATATGTGTTTTTGTTTATGTATATAAGAGTACTTATAGATATGGAAAAATGTTTAATATCCCCAGTCGTTAGGGAAGTGCTAAACCTCACTGACATTCGAACTGACTCCAGTCAGAAGCTGTCATCAAGGACAATAAATCCCAGTGAGAATTCAGGCGGGAACGACCCTACGCACAGCTGGTGGGAAAATAAGATAGCATAGCCACCATGGAAGTAGCATGGAGTTTCCTCGGAAAGCTAACGTATAGCCTGCATGCGGCACATCGCAGAGGAGTGCTAAAAATCCCGTCACTTGGGAGGCCGAAGGTGGAGGACTGTGAGGTTGAGATCAACCTAGGTAATTAGCCAGACCCTGTCTCACAACAGTAAGAGGGGCTGAGGAGGCGGCTCATTGGTAAAGAGCTTGACAGGATAGCAGAAGTTTGGATCCCCAGAACCCATGAAAAGCCAGGAATGAATGGTAGGGTGTGTCTATTATCCTGGCATTCCTACTGGGTAGGGTGGGGCATAGACAGAGAATCTTCAGGAACTCACAGACCAGCCAGCCTGGAGCACGAAGCAACAAACATCGAAGAGACCCTGCCTCAAACACGGTGGATGCAATGACTGACACTTGAGGTGGGCCTCTGATCTTAACACGGGTGCTGTGGTACCCGCCCACCCCAATCCGCACATGCACACATTAACACATACAGAAACCCCAGACGAAAGTCAAAAGCAAACAAAACACTAAAAGGGAGCTGTCATATGATCCAGCTAGTGCTCTCTTGGGTGTACCCCAGAAGGAATGAAAGCTGGCATTCAGTAGTGGTATCTGCACCCCGAGTTTAGTTGTGGAGCTATTGGCTAAACTTTGGTTGGACCAGTGAAGAGCAAATAGGAGGAAAAAAAGCTCAAATCTGCAATAGCTGGAATAGTAATAATAAACAATCAGGTTGGGTTTGATTCTACGGATACTAACAAAAAGGTATAAGGAACGAGTGCAATTAACGAGACACTTTAAGCCCAATGGATGATCCTTCAAAACCACAGCATATCAAAGCAGACATGCAGAGAGACAGAACGCTAAAAGTCTTCTGTAATTTAAAGACATTGATTTTTAATTGAAAATCTTCCCACAAAGAAAACCACAGGTTCCAGTGGCTTCACCAACAAATGCTTCCAAACATTTAAGGAGGAAAAAAAGCCCGCATTGGCTCTCCAGCAATTCTCTAGTCGCTTTCAAGGTTATTGTAACCTCCACAGAGTCCAACAGGGGCCTTGCAAATGGACAGCTGCAAGTCAATCTTTCCTGTGAGTATTGATTAAAAATTCTAATTGAATCATCAACAGATCAGCTCCCATGATAGAAGACAGGCATGGTGGCCCATGACTATACTCCTAGTACTTAAGAGGCAGAGGCAGGAGGATTGCTGCAAGCTCAAGGCCAGCCTTGTTGACATTGTGTTTTTCAGGCCAGCCAAGGCTACAGTGAGACCCTGTCTCAAAACCAAACCAGCTGTGTGATGCAAAGAATGATGATATATTGTGACCTGGTTGAATTTATTCCTGACATACAAGTTTTGCATGGCCCCGCCCTGACCAGATGAAGTATTGAACACAAGTCGAGATAGGAAGCATGGAACAGACACCTACTGTCTTCATCATGTCTACCTGGAGCAATCAGACAAGGGGAAGAAACAAAAGACAGAATGAGAGAAGAGGGAAAATGAAGACCTTCTCAGGCAATGTGATACTATGTGCAGAAAGCCCCACAAAGCCTCCTTATTGAACTGTGAACAGTTGAGATGGCAATTTAGGAAGCTCACTGGATATAAAATCCACGCATAAGAATAAATACATTTTACAGACTAGAAACAAACAACGAGAAAAGAAACATAAAGGTTGAGATCATTTGCCAGAGCATCTAAACTATAGCAATACACACCCAGAAACAGCTAGTAACACACACACCCGACTGCTGTAACCTACTGTTTCCATGGGGAAGTAGAGATCTGTGCCCTCCAGAGATGGGGAAGGAAGAATGGGGCCGGGAGGGTTACCAGACATCCAAACTGTCTAACACATCAGCATACAGCATTTACATTCCTATAATGTAAATATCACATTTGCATTACTATAATGCAAATAGTGAAGTGTCATACAATGTGATGACATTCAGTCTCTGGCACATACTTTTCTGGCTGGGTTGGCATTGGTTTAGTGTTCTGCAGACCTTTCTCAGAACCGTCCTCCAAATTCAACAGCACTCCATATGCTCTCTTGTCCACTGTATTAGGAAGGCTCTTCAAGGGCCCCTTTCTCTGTTGTGATGACATATCTCTCAGACTACCCCGTGAGTCACTCCCTCTCCCCTTCAGACTCTTCATTGCCAGTGTCTCAGGAATTCCTGGCACCCCTCCTTCCAGGGGTAGCATCTCTTGGTTCATGCCCCTCACTGGATGTAGTCCTCTGTCAGAGAAACGGCTCGGGTGAGGTCAGTTTTCTTAGAGACTGCATGTCTCCAAGTGTTTTTATCCTGCTCCCACCTTTGATTGGATTCAGCTGGATGTCCAGGTTGGGCATCATTTTCCAGCAGCATTGGAGGCGGGGACCCACTGTCCTCTTCTGGTGAGCCGTGACGCATGAAGCCATTCCGATTCCTGGTCCTATTGCTTCTTTGGAGGCCTGGTTTGTCTTTGGCGTCAACTCTCATCCTTTGGGATTCTGAATGGGTCTGTGTTCACTGCTGCTCTCTGGGCCACAGGGATATTTGTCATTGTTCTTTTGAGACACTGTCTCACTATGTAGCCCAGGCTAGCTTTGAACGTATCTTTGCTTCTGCCTCCCAGCACTGGGATTACAGGTATACACAGCCACAGTCAGATAGCACAGGGAATTTAAACTCCTGTTAAGTCAGATCTCTTTTCCATGTCTGGGGTCTTGAGAGGGTCTTTCACTTCATAACCATAACTGCACTGGTTATCTATGGCTGTGTAACAAATCCTCCCCAAACTTAACGGTGTCCAAACAATGAACTTTGTCACCATATGAGTTTTTAAAGGTTTAATTTTTGCTTTTTGAACACGAGTGTTTTGCCTACATGTATGTGAGCCTTGTGTGTGCAGTGCCCACGGGAGTCATAAGAGGGCATCAGATCCGCTGGAACTAGGAGTTACAGATGGTTGTGAGCCACCATGTAGGTGTTGAACTGAGGCCTTCTGGAAGAGCAGCCAGTGCTTTTAACCACTAACTGATCTCCCAAGTCCCACCTTGTGGTTTTTATGGGCCAGGAATTGAGCAACTGGATGAAGTCTGTTGCTCTGGCTTAGCATCCTTCATGAGGTTCCATTAAGAAGCTCTAGAGCAGAGGACTCTGAGAAGAAAGTTGCTACCAAGATGTGTGAGGTGGCGCTGGCAGGAGGGTCCAGTTCCTGACACAAGGCTTCTTGAGGGGCTTTCTACTATAGTGTCCATTTGCCTAGGGAAAGATACAGGAGAATGAGGAGGAAGCTATCGTGAGTCTCAATCTTGAGTGTCCCACGCTAGCTTTCTGCCATATTTTTTATTGGAAGAGAATCCTTATATATATATAGTGCACACTTAAGAACATGGGGATTGGGCTTTAATCTGTGTGTGTGTGTGTATGTGTGTGCATGCGTGTGTGTGTTTGGGGGTTGGGCATATGCACATACGTGTACATGCATGTGAAAGTCAGAGGTCAACCTTGGCTGTCATTCCTTAGACACTGACCACCTTGCTTTTGTAGTGTTAGTCTCTTCTTGGCCCGGACCTCTCTGATTAGTTTAGGCTGGATGGTCAGTGAGCGCCCAGGGGTCTGCCTGTCTCCACTTCTCCAGCACTTCCATGACAAGCATGCACAACTACTCTCCTTCTCCTCCCACTTCTTTCCCCACAAGGTAGGTATTGTGGGATTGAACTCAGGTCTTCATGCTTTCAGCAAAAGCATTTTATAAACCATCTGAGCTATTGCTCCAGCCCCCAGACTCAGAAACTGTATTAATTAAATCATTGCTTGGCCTATTAACTCTTAACTTCTTATTGGCTAGTTTTTACATCTTAATTTAACCCATTTCCATTATTTTATATTTTACCATGAGGCTTGTGGCCTACTGGCAAGGTTCCAACATGTCTGTCTCCTGCGGTGGCTCCATGGCTTCTCCCTGACCCTGCCTCCTTTCTCCCAGCATTCAGTTTAGTTTTCCCAGCCTACCTCTATTCTGCTCTGCACAGGCCCAGTTTCTTTATTAACCAATGGTATTCACAGCATACAGAGGGGAATCCCTCATCACTGCAGTTGCTTCCACCAGGCTTCAGGACTCTGGGACTATGGCCACATTTGAAGAGGCGACTTGGGGGCATCTGGGATGTGGTGGCACTGCAATGTGACAGATGAGCTCCTAGAACTCATGGGTTCACTACTGTGCTTTGAGGAAGGGATGTTTAGTGTGCCCACACGTGTGGAAGTTAAATTGATGTCTCTCAATCGCTCTTCACCTTATTTTTTGAGGCAGGGTCTCTCTCTGGCTAGACTGGTTAGCCAGTGAGTGCTGGGGAACCTTCTGTCTCTACTTCTCCAGCACTGGGATTGTAGATGGCTGTCACACCCAGCTTTTTATGTGGGTGCTGGGGATCTAGACTCAGGCCCTCTGGTGTGCACTGCAAGCTTCTTACCAACTGAGCCTTCTCCCTGACCTCTGAGTGCTATGATTCTTTTGAGGGACTACAGACCTTGTTTTTTTTTCAAAATTAAATTATTTAGAGCATTTATTGCATATATTCATTTAGTGTGTGCATACATGTGCATACGTGCATGTGTGTGAGAGCACATGCATGACATAGAAGACATGCGGAGGACAACTTGGTTCCAGACATGGATAGGAGAGGATGGTTCTCTCCTATCATGCAGGTCCGGGGATAGTAGAATCTGCAAAGCCATCTTGTTAACTCTCACATGACAACTGTGATGTCATCAGAGTTGTCTGACATACTTGGTGTGCTGACTTACTGTGTGTGCTGAATGGATAGTTTTATGTCAACTTGACACAAGCTAAAGTCACCTGAGAGAGCTTCAATTAAGAAAAAGTCCCTATAAGATTGGAGTATAGGTACCCGCTCGGCACTTTCTCTGCCTGAGAGGCAGAGGACCCAGATGGCTCCCCACCATACATCATAGTCTGGGGGGACCGCAACTACCCAGGATCCCGTCCATTTACTATCATACCAATCCTGTGATTTCTGGGCCCAGGCACAGGAGAGATGAAAAGCAGCATCTCTGCACCACCTCTTGTGGCTGGGGCAGGCAGGACTCAACCAAGTGCTACCTCTGACTCCACCAAGAGCCTATCAAGTTTCAGGAGACCATTATGGTAAATGAGCACAGAGTGGGGAAATGGGACGGGGGGGGGGGACTGGGGAGAGAGGCCTATCCAAAGAGATGAGGGTGCTGAGGAACAGGCTTATGTGAATGACCTGCCTGCCACCCCAATCCTCGGTGATGTCTGGCCTGGGCTATTGCCAAGGGCCAAGTCTTAGTTCAGGCTCTGAAGCAGTGAGGGGCCTATGTTAATGTCTTTGGCTACTGTCACCACTGAGGGCTGTGTAGAAACCTGTACCTGGGGTCAAAATGGTGTCTGAGGGCCACACTGCCATAGGAACCATGTCAATCTGGGGGGCCTGTGCTGCCAGCTGGGGCCATGGTAACAAGTGGGCACAGGCTGCTGTGAGGATCATGTCTGGGTCTGTGGTCCTGCCACAGCCAGGGTCTGTGTTGATGTCCAGTCGCCCATATTGCCATGGAAGGACACACGGATGCCTGGAGTCTAAGCTGCAGCCTGTGACCATGATGTCCAGGGGCTGTGCTGCCACCTGGGCCATGCCGAGTTGAGTTTCCAGCACTGTTACCTGGGGTCATGGTGTCATTAGGGCCAGGGCTGCTGCCGAGAGCCATGTCTGGGTCCATGGCCCTACTTCAGCCAGAGTCTGTATTGATGTCTGTGG
Source organism: Arvicola amphibius (assembly GCF_903992535.2). Classification (NCBI taxonomy): domain Eukaryota; kingdom Metazoa; phylum Chordata; class Mammalia; order Rodentia; family Cricetidae; genus Arvicola; species Arvicola amphibius. The sequence goes on along the minus strand of NC_052049.1, from coordinate 168,745,038 downwards.
CCCATAAGGCCACCAGAGACCACACGAATGCCTGGGGTCTGAGGGCTGTGCTGCTGCTGGGGCCATGTTGTTCAGAGTGACCTGCACTCTTACTTGGGGCCACAGTGTCATGTGGGCCAGGGCTGCTGCCTAGGGCCATGTCTGGATCCATGGCCTTACAGAAGCCAGGGTCTGAGCTGATGTCTGTGGCTCCTGTTACCCCTGAAAGAGGGTCTGGTCAACCACCTGAGACCACCCCAGAGTTCGCGGGCTGTGACAATGCAGGGGCCATACTGATCTGAGTGAACTCCATTGCTACCTAGGGCCATGGAGACGTCTGGGCTGCTGCCTGTAGTGGTTGGGGTCTGGGGTGATGTCCATGGCTCCTATTACTACCAAGGGTTCTGTAGATGCCCAGGGTCTGGTCAGTCACCTGGGACCATGTTGGTGTCTGAGGGCCATACTGATCTGGGTGACTTGTGTTGCCACCAGGGCCATGGTGGCATCTGGGCCCAAGGTACTGCCAAGAGCCATGTCTGGATCCATGGTCCTGCTGCAGCTAGGGTCTGTGATGATGGTCATGGCTGCTTTTAGCACAGGGGGACACAGGAACCACACAATCTGAGGGCTGCAGTGAGCCAGTCCCACCCTTCGCTGGTCCTGGGATGGATAGTCTGGCCCCTACTGGATATTGTGGCAGGAGAGGCTCCCCCCACCCCCAACCACACACACACTTGGGAAAGATGGCCCCACCTCTCACCACAGACATGCAGCTTACCAGGGCAGCACACTAGAGCTGGACTTATTGTCTGCATGCAGGTGAGCTGACTTTGAGGCTAGGAGAGCAGGAGAGCTGACCCCACCTCCCTAGTCTGCCATGTGGTGGCATGGATGAGGGAAAGATGCCCTCTCTGCCCTGCTGCTTGCTACCTGTGGCAGGCGAGAGAGCTGGCCCAGGGTCACGAGAGCAGCAGGGCTAGCCTTGCCCCTCACCGGCTGCAGCACTCAAGGGAGTGGGCACAGTACCTGGATAACACTAGAACTGACCCTGTTGTGGGAGGGGTGGGGGGTCACAGGTGAATGAACTGAAGGATAAACTGGGTGATTGAATGGGTCACACTGCAGCTTCCATGACGAGATTCTTCTTTTTGTCCCTTTTAAATTTTGTTTTGAGGGGGAGGTTGCACGGGTAGAGGGTGGAAGTGAGGGGATGGGGAGATAAGTGGGATCAGGATGCATGATGGGAAATCCACAGAGAATCAATAAAAGTTGAGGGGGAAAAAAAGCTAGGCTGTAGGCAGCCTGTAGGACATTTTCTTAACCAGTGATTGATGGGGAAGGAATCAGCCCATTGTAGGTGGGGCCATCCCTGGACTGGTGGTCCTGGGATCTATAAGAAAGCAGGCTGAGCAAGCCAGGGGAAGCAACCCAGTAAGCAGCACCCCTCCATGGCTTCTGCGTCAGCTCCTGCCTGCAGGTTCCTGCCCTGATTGAGTTCCTGTCCTGACTTCCTTTGATGATGAACTGGGGAAGCATAGGCAGAACAGCCCTTCCCATCCTAACTTCCCATCCTAACTTCCCATCCTACCTTCCCATCCTAACTTGCTCTCGGTCACAGTGTTTCATCACCGCAATAGAAACCCTGACTATGATAAGCTGGTACCAGCACAGTGCGGTATTGCTGTGCCAGGCCTGGCCATGTGATTGGGAGAATTGTGAAAGGACTTTGGTACTTTTGTCTAGAAAAGCCATTTATGTTGACAGCTCGGTGGGGTGTTCTGTAGGAGATTGAAGATAAAGATGTCGAGAGCTGTAAAAATGATGGAGGCCTGGCTTGTGAAGTTTCAGAGGGAAGCAAAGACTCTCCTGGGCCATTTGAGTGAAAAAAAAATGTGGTTCTGTCTAGTTGGGGCTGAAGACACCAGCCACGTTTAAGAAGAGACCATTATCATTGAGGTGAAGTCTGGGAAGTCTCTCCTCAGTGGTGTGGAAGAATTGTCTGTATTCTGTCAATCATGCTTTAAATAAACACTGATTGGCTAGGCAGGAAGTATAGTTGGGTCAACCAGACAGGAAGTAGAGGCAGGCAGGGCGATGAGAACAGGAGAATTCTGGGAAGAAGGAAGCCCGTTCCTCCCATTCCTGCCCAGACCACCGAAAGGCAAGATGTAACCTGCCTGGCTGAGAAAGGTACCGAGAGCCATGTGGCTAACATAGATAAGAACAATGGGTTAATATAAGCTACAAGAGCTAATAAGTAGCCTGAGCTAGTGAGCCAATCAGTTTATAACCTAATGCAGACTCTCTTTGTGATTTTCTTTGGGGGCTTGCCGGGGGCGGGACAGAAACTCCAACAAGCAGGCCCTCCATGTTACATCTTCAAGGTTCGAGGCTGTGTTCTAGAGGCGGCCACGGTGGTACTTTATACTGGAAGCCGAATTTGGTAGCGTAAGAGTCACCCAGGTAGTGCTGGTTCTGAAGGCATGAAGGGGTCATAGAGAGCAGCTGCCTGAGGCTGGGCACTGTGTGGTGGGGCTGGAGTCCCTGAAGAGAGCCTAGGAGAGGTGAAAGCACAGTCCAGTTGCAGCAAGAGACCCCAGCATTTTGGAGAGAGCGGTACCATGGGGTGGTCACCAAGGACAGCAGCAGGTGTGGGGTGGGCCAGCCTAATCTAGAAGACAAGCTGTGTGTGCTGCAGAGGGTGGAGTCAGGAAGTGACCTGAGCACTTGAGTGGAGCCCAGAAGATGGCGAGTGGATCCCAGATACTGAACATTGTGTTATTTATACTGTTGGAGTTCGGTTTGTTCAGATTGTGACCATGCCCTGGCTCTTCCCTCTTGAAACAAGAAAGTATTTAACTTAATTTTGATTTTTACAGGAGCCCATGATTGAGAGATTTCAGACTTTGGAAAGAGATTTTGGAGTTTTAAAGACACTGGACATTAAAACTTTTAATGTGTTTGAATTTGGAAAGAATGTGGGACTCTGAAAGTTATTTGTGTTTCAAATGTGAGATCTTGGGGAAGAATGGGGAAGGAAAAGTTGTGGTTTCACGGTGAGGCAGTCTTGTAGCCAGATGACAAGGGTCGGTTGTGCTGGACGGTTTTATGTCAACTCGATACGAGCTGAAGTCATCAGAGCAGGGAACCTCAATTCAGAAATGCCTCATTGAGACTGGGGTATAGGCAAGCATGTAGGGCATTTTTTACTTAGTGATTGATGGGAGAGGGCCCAGCCCATTGTGGATGGTGCCATCCCTGGGCTAGTGGTCCTGGATTCTATCAGAAAGTAATCCGAGCATGCCGTGATGTGTAAGCCAGTTAAGCAGCACCCCTCCATGGCTTCTGCATCAGCTCCTGCCTGCAGGCTCCTGCCCTGATTGAGTTCCTGTCCTGACTTCCTTTGATGATGAACTGTGATGGGGAAGCATAGGCTGAACAGCCCTTCTTCTCCCAGCTTGCTCTTGGTCGTGGGGTTTCATCACAGCCATAGAAACCCTAGCTAATACACTAAGTTAGGGACCTGCATACTCACTAGGCTAGGAATTTGCACCTCTCTGATGAGAAAACCAGGGAGGGACTGGATCTTGCCAGGTCAGGTGGGGGTTGACTGAGCCCGTGGCAGGGGCAGAATAACCCACTTTTGGGTATACACCCTTCACCTTCATGAATTCCAGCTTGTTGGCAAACAGAATCTGAGCCACAGCCCAGGCCAGCCAGTGCTGGATATGGAGGAACCAAAAATTCTTCACTGAGTTAAATCAATGTTTATAGAGGGACACCCAAGGCTTCAATCATCGGTTAATGGCTCCTGATGGCACAAGGAGGCTTTCAGTCAGGCGAGACCGATAGCTAAGAGGCCATCTTCCCAGAAAGACGATCATTGGCGTCTTTTCAAAATGGACTTTTACATTCTTGCTGAGCTTTAAAAAACGACAAGTGGAGCTTTTATCACCTGAGGGGATTACCTCTCAGAACAGGTTAACACCACTTCGCTCCTGGTGCTCATCCCGGGAGGTATGGCGTGCCATCTCAGTCTTATGACACTGTGGACAAAGGGTGCATGCCACCTACACAGGCCCCCTCCAGGATGGGGCTACGGAGGTCATGGAGGAAGATAAGTGGCCTCCAAGTGCTTCCAGGGGGAATGGCTTCATTCCGTTTAAGGTTTCTATTTATTGATTACTGGTACCACTTGTGTGTCTATGAAGCGTGTGAGTTCAGGTGTACATGCCACGGCATGTATGTGGAGGTTAGAAGATAACCATCAGGAGCTGGTTCTCATATTCTATCACGTGGGTTCTCGGGATTGAACTCAGGTCCACTTTTACCCACTGAGCCATCTTGCTGGCTCTTCAGTTTATTATTTTTTTTATAAGGTAACAAAATGGTCAACATTAGTTTCCAGGTTTCTTTGGTGTTCACATACATACAAATATATCGGCAGAATGTTCAGTGGGCCATTTGCTCTCCTGCAGCCACCTTTCCCCTCTCCTCATCCCTTTCCCTCCTCCTCTTTCCTTAAGAGACAGGATCTAGCTGTCTGTCCCTGTAGTCCAGGTTGGCCTTCAGCTCCTGCTGTCTCTACCTCTATAATGCTGGGATTGCAGTACGTGCTACCACACCCTGCTCATAATCTAAACAAAGCCTCCTCACCGTCTGTCACCACCTTCCTCAGTCACAGCAAGGCTACGCAGGCACCCTCCCCTGTTGCTGGTCACAGAGCACAGCCGTTCTTGGCCATTCCTGGCTGTGGCTGTCCTCTTTGTCCCTCTCTCCTAAGCCACTATGCAATTCCACTACCCCGCAGGGGTTGTCCATGCTCGGGTCCCCTGCGTAGCCAGGATAACATGATGGCTAATTCCTTGTGTCATGGAGGCAGTCACCTGGCAATGTCCGCAAAGCTCCAGGCGGGTGAGTTCCCCGAGAAGAAGGGCTCCCTGGGATCCATCGATCGGTTGCCCAAGCCCCCGATTTGTTTCTTGGAAATAACCACCATGAGCCAGGTGGCAAGCTCTCGCTTCCCGTGAAGATCTGCTCCCATAGGAGCAGCCCAGAGTAAGGCTGTGCATCTGCCCCCTGACTTAGGTGGGAACAAGGAGGAAATGACTACTTAGGATGTTGTAACAGCCACGTAAACCACACAGTAATCTACTATTTCATTTTGAAATGACAAGTCAGTACTCACCTCAGATCTCCACTCACTCTGAACACAGGGCGGTGCTTAATCCAAGATGCAGTAGCCAGTGAGTTTGGCTTGAGCATCCCAATTTCTCTCCGGTGTTTTGTACCCTAAGTGGTGATGCCACATGGACCCTGCCCAGAGCCCAGGGGTGTGAAGAGCCCGCCAGAGCTTCCAGGGACCTATTGTTTGGTTTCTAGCTGGTTCTCAGGCAGTGGGCTGACTTAGCAGGAGCCAGCATCCCCACTGAGGCTGAATAATTTCCTTCATTCTTTTGGTCTTGGCTCCTGTTTGGCTATTAGTCAAGGTGGGTGGGTATGTGCAGAGTGCCCTGCCCATCCAGCATCTGTGCTCTTTCCTACTTGCTCAGAGGGGACCTTAGAGTCCTCATAAACCTAGTCCAGGCAGTGATGTTCAGCTGTGTTTATATAGTCTTCTCAAGAGAGGAAACATTTGCGCATGCGCGCATGCGTGTGTGCGTGTGTACGCTACCTATGTGAGTGTGTGTACATGTGTGTTCGTGCACATACCAGGAAGTCAACCTCAGGTGCCATCTACCTTTGTGTTAAGACAAAGTGTCTCACTGGGACCTGAGGCTTGCCAACTAGGCTAGGCTCGCTGGCTGGTAAGCTCCAGAGATCTGCCCATCTCTGTCTACCTCCTTGGTGCCCCTTCACCAGGCATTTTCCACGAATGTTGGGGATCAAACTCGGCACCTCATAGCAAACACCTTACTGAAACATCTCCGAGTTGCAGACAGCTAGAATATCTTTGTGGACCTGTTCAGGTCGCCCTTTCCTACCCAGACCCTCACTGCCACCCTCTGCCATCAAATCAATCATGCTTTCTGTTCATTTTCTACGCAACCCCAAGAGCAAACTTGTTAAAAACAAAAACAAAAGACATGAGCAGGGATGAGGAGATGGCCAAGTGGATAAAGTACAAGCTTGAAGATCAGAGTTTGAATACCCAGGACCCCTGTAAAAGCTGAGCAGGTACCTGTAATCCCAGAAGTAGAGAGACAGGAATCCCCAGGGCAAGTTGGCAATCTACAATAGCTGATCCGTGAGCTTTGGGTTCAGTTGAGAGAGCCTGCCTCAATAAAGTGAAGAGTGAGTGAGGAAGACATTTAATGTTCACTTGGGGTCTCCACATGCGTGTGAATACGTGTGCACCCCCAAGCATGTCCCCACTTGTGAACACGCATACACGAATGCGTACCACATACACACGCACAGAGGAATATGCGGTGGGGACAGAGAGAGGGATAATGAGTTCTTCCGTGACAGTCCAGCACTCTCCTGCTTTGCCAGTAGAAAGTACTGTGCCTTTTAGTCCCAATTAGTAAAACTGGCCATTTTGCAGCTTTTTTTTTTTCCCCCATAAGATAATAGGTTCTCCTGGGGCCTGAGAGACTCTCCCGCAGCTAGGGCTGTTGGTGGAGCTCTATTTGGGTAGGTGAGGATGCAATTAATGGGGGCCTTAGTGTGTTTGTGCTTGGGGTCAAACAGGAGTATCAAGCTCGTGTTACAGATCTCCCTTACGCAGACTGAGCCACAGTTAGATATGGGAACAGCAGCTTGGAGAGTCAGTCCCAGCTAGGAGTCCCTGAGCCTGCCTTCTCCGGGATGGTGATCATTCAAGTGACTTTTCCACAGACTAAGTGTATGCCTCTTTTTTCTTTTCTTTCTTTCTTTTTTCCCTCTGAGACAGGGCTTTTTTGTGTAACCTTGGCTGTTGCTCTGTAGACCAGGCTTGCTGTATGCCTCTATAGCGCCTCAAGGGTAAATTGAGGTAGCTGGTCTTAGTAAAAGGGTCACTCATGTCTGTGAAGGTCACCACCGGCCAAGTCAGCTCTTCCCCTTCCCTGGGTTGGGATCCTTCCCTGAGAAGCTTGCCCCCCCCCCCTCTCTCTCTCTCTCGCCATTCAGGGTGTTGCAGGCAGAGCTGAGTGAAGCCACGAGGGCCAGTCTGTCATGGTGCGGCTTATGACACCGGTCCTGGGAAAATGAAAATACTCTCTGCAAATGCTCTGGGAATGGCGGCAGCTTGGTGGCCACTCACCTCCATTCAGAGGAATGGAAACACTGACTGCGCATTTATCAGACACATGATGGGTGCCAGAAAGCCGAACCAAAGTGTGTGTTCCAAGAATTCCCCGTACTGAGAAGGGGAAATGGACTAGGGCTCTGAGACCTAAGCAAGAAGCCAACTGCAATTGCTACCCACTTGCAAAAGAAAAGCTAGTTTTCTTCAACGGAATCCTACTGGGTACACCAACCACACTTAAGGGCAGGCCCCGTGCCCAGCAGTAGATGGACAACACCGAGCAAACTCCATGGTATTTTTGTAGACTTTTTTTTTTTTTTTTGGTTTTTCGAGACAGGGTTTCTCTGCAGCTTTAGAGCCTGTCCTGGAGCTAGCTCTTGTAGACCAGGCTGGTCTTGAACTCACAGAGATCCGCCTGCCTCTGCCTCCCGAGTGCTGGGATTAAAGGCGTGCGCCACCACCGCCCGGCTTTTTGTAGACTTTTTGTCCCAGCATGCTTTGGGTATTTTTTTTTTTTTTTTTTTTTGTCTTACTGGTCTTCTTGTATGTCATGGTTTTCAATTTTGTATTTTTATTTTTTATTTTTTTGTGTGTATGTTTCTTTTTTTTAATTCTTTTTTTCCCATCTTGTTTGCTTTCCAAAAAGCAAGAAAAAAAAAAAAAAAAGATGTGGAAGTGGGTGGGTGGGGAGGTTGGAAGGATCTGGGAGGAGGGGAAACCGTAACCAGAATATATTGTATTAAAAATACTTTTTCAATAAAAATGAATGAAAAAAGTATTCGCAGCCCCCGGAACCTCCAAGGCGCTCTCATGGCCATGCCATGCAGAGTCCTGAGTCACAGATGTGGTATGAACACAGAGGACGGCTGAGGGACCGGGCAAGGCTTTTCCAGGAGAGAGGGAGGGAAGAGGTCAGCACAACAGGGAGCAGCATGCACAAAAGCAGGGTGCGTGAGAACTTGTGGACTGTTCACTCTAAGCACTGTCTGGAGACTCCCTGGGAGACCTTTGCTCTGGAGCTTCCTGCTGCACCCCCTCAGTCTGAGGTGCTGCCCATCTGGTCCTGATTGCTGGCCTTTTACGTCGCAGGGCATCGCCTCCAGGACACTGCTTTTCTAATGGTCAGTACTGGCTCTCACTGGTGCGCCTAAATATACGATCAGCCTTGTTGCTGGGCCAGGAGGACCACAGGGTGGCGTCTGTGAGCCCCTGCTGTGCGGCCTGATCTACAGGTGCTGCTCACTGCTCACTGGGGTCCTCGTCAGCCTCTCTGGCTATGGAGAGGGGAGCTGTCTTTACTGTGTCCCAGAAGTGAAGCACGTGGCACCCTGTCTACAGCTGGGAAGGAGGGGACCGGGCACTCTCTTGATTCTCCCGAAAAGTTGGCCTTTGTTTTCCATCCATGTATTAACCAGGCCTGGCCCAGCTTGGCTTCTGAGATCAAGTGTGATCAAGTGTTCAAGGTGGTAGGCTTTGCAGACTTCAATTTTTGTTTGAAAACTTCCCTTGCCCACCAGGGCCTTCTCTAGAGACAGTGAGGTTCTCATGGCACCCACTCTGTCTTAACACAACTCAGTGGGATCAGCAATCAGATTTGAGGTCAGTGTGGATGGTGATGGAATAGGCAGGGCTCGTCCTGGCACACAGGACCGAACAGTTGTGCCAAGGGAGTGTGGGGGCCTGAACACTCACAGTGGATACAAAGGCTGATGGAATAAGACCCGAGAAGCCTCCAGATGGACCAGATCTCACCCTGGAGGATGAAGGGGTCATGGGACACCCCTATTCCTTGGGAATTTGGGTGGTTTTGGAATACTTTTTTCTGAACTGAGGTCTGGGAATAAGGTGGAAGAGACCCCTAAGGGACATGTCCGAGGGAGGACTGTCCAGGGGGGCTCTTAGTCTTCTTTAGTTTTTGTTTGCAAATCATAGAGAACCAGCATCTGTTGGGGCTGCTGTTTCCCTGTGGTCCATCTGCCGGGTCCTGCACATCCCCTTGTCCTCAGCAAATAAAAGCCTGCAGAGCAGTGTGCCAAGGGCTTAGGGGGCAGGCTCTTAACACAGCAGGGCCCTTCAGATACTGCTTCACTGACAATCTCAGGCTGGTGCCTGCCATCATCGGCTCCCAGGAACACAACCTCAGAAAGTCTCTGGGCTGGAAGGGACACTGGAGGTCACCCTCTTCCCGCCCCTGGGTGGGAACTTCCAGCCTGTTCCAATAATTCAAGAGTTACTCCGACTGATTGGAAGACCCAAAGACGATTTGTTCTGACTTCTTAGAATGCCATTAAAGAGTTGGTTCAACCACAGACCACTGTGGACCCCCACCCCAAGGATGAAGTGTAACACATCTCGTTTTGTGTCTAGCAATGAGGGATGCGATAAGCCCAGATTTGGGAACACAAATCTTTTTTGCCCTTCACACTACAGCTATGAGAATGGTTTCCATGGTTACAGCAGTTTCTCAGAGGTGTCGGGATTTTCATTTTTTTCTCCTTTAGTCCCCTAAATGTCTAATTTATGAGTAATCAGTTTAGGCAACCTGGAAAGTTTCTTGTATGTATATGAATATCAAGAAACATATTATATATTCAAAGCCCCAAAAGTAGGTTGACAGGCAAAATTTTGGCACATTTTTCTTCTCCCACCATAAAAAGAAATTTGGACTGACTTGAAAATGTTCAAGTTAAACAAGATTCAATGAAAGAAACTCCGTCTTCAGATTCTTCAAAGGCACGTGAGCCTCGGAGGGCTGGGGCTGACCTAATTATGTTTTCTTTAATGTGCAGTAGCTATTTGCCCAGCATCCCATTTGCATCTCACCATCGCATTCAAATGGCAGGGACATTGATTTCTTTTTTAAAAGCATCCTTTGAACATGAAAGTGTTTTTTCTTGTTTTTTTTCCCTTCCCTCCTTGTGAAAGCTGCGATAAGGATGGATCGATAATTACATTGTTGGATAAAAATGAATATAAATTTTATTGAAAAACAACCCCAGCAACAATGTGAGGAGAGCGTCAACAGGCAGCGACCCACACAATCCAGCGCGTGTGTTAGAAGGATTAGTCACCTCTGCAGCTTTAGGTACTTACTCCAAACGACAAGAAATGACAGACCGCAGATAAAGAACCTTAGAAATCTGACAGTCGTGAGCGATGTGGTCACACCATTAACCCGTGTTTACTGTAGGTCAACCAGTGTAGTTCAAGAATTAGCAGAGAGAGAACTCAACCATTGGCAAAGAAAACTCCAGAACACTGGGGAAGCTTTTCTCCTTTTCAAGTCCTTTGAGAATCTCGCAGACTTTACTGGCAACGTGGCCCCCCGTTTCACGACAGGAAACGGCTCTTTACGTCTAGCTCAAACCCTTCATGCTTCACTTAATCTATTTACGTCTCCTCAATCTCAGCGGGCTGTGAGAAGTCCATCCTGGTGGGACAATGAGACATATGGAGAACTCAGAATATTCACAATCAGCCGGAGAGCAGTCCCGCTGAGCTGGTGGCACTTCTGAAGCAAACTGAAAAGAGGTTAATTGCACCCTTTTGCCCCACCACGCCCCATCCTTCTGCACCCTGGCACCCATCCTGGGGCTTGCCTGGCACAATGATGAGTTTGATCAGTTTCAGCCTGTCATTGGCATAGCAATGAGTGTGGTGATCAAAGCGACCTCGGCCAGGCAGGCTTGTGTCCAGGGTTTCTGTCTCAGGAAAAGATTTCTGGACGAAACACTCTTAATTCTCATCACATTCTGTGTTTTCTCACCACGCCAGCCAGGAAGTCTCCCCAGGCTCTTCTCACAGTTTGCATGGCAACGCTGACCTCGGCGTATCCACGAGGGATGAGAAAGCACCTAGTGATTTTTAGGGTTTGCAGCGGTATCAACTTCGCATATTGACCACCAGGGGGCGCTCGTGCCATTCGCTCGGCCACTGGGACTCGTGGACCCGGAGACAAAGAGGGGGATTTGAATAAAAAGCCTTCAAAAAGGCAACCTCCAAATTTCCAGCCTGGGCAGCATGCGTGTAAAAATTCATGAAGATTGGATTTAGTTTCATGTATCTTTACTTCAGTGGAAAGAAATGCAGGCGTTTTTCTGAGTGCTCCTACAGTTGCCTTGACAAAGGGGCTGCCTGGTTAAATGAGGAGGGAGGGGCGTGTGGATGACCCACGCGCTCTGGGAGAGGCTGGCCTGGGTCTCTGGTCCTAAGGACAGCTTCTGCTTATTTGGGGGTAGCATCCTCTACGAGCTCCCGAGTGGATTAATTATACTGTTTTGAAGAACATAGGTATCATCTTCTGCGGGGCTAGCAGCGGCAGTCAGGGCTGTCTAGTGTGTGGCTGGAATCGCAGAAGCACTTATTATTTTGTTAAAATATAGCGCACTTCTTTCTGCTCATAAAATACGAGGGGTGAGGAAAGGCTGTTTCCAGGCTGTGCAAACGCCACCGTTTCCGCTCCACTTTGTAGTGGTGCCTAGTGGTGCAGAGTGCCCGACACCTCCCCGGCTTTTGTGCGTTTTCCAGCAGTGAGTGACGAGATGCTGACAGGTGAAAACGGCCTGAGGACCCAGGACAGAAGCCCAAGGCAGATCAGCCCCCAGCAGCCATGCTAATCACAAGTGAGGCTACCCAGCTTAGTACCAGGTGGGTGGCAGTGGGGGACCTGTGGGGAAGGGGCTGAAGGACTGAAGTTTTGGGGTTCTGGAACTTCAGATAGGCCCCACCCAGAAGACACCCACCCAAAGGTCTGGACGGCTACCGCTGAGTCCTTCGGGTTAACCTCTACAGTCCCAGAATCCAATGCGGGGCCATGTAAAGGGGGTTATGAGCATCCCAGGCTGGCTCTGGCTGCAGGGGAGCCTAAGGACACGTGGAGTGGCTCTCAGAAGTGAGGGATGGGGGTCCTGAGATAGGCAGAGAGAGCAGACGCCTAGAACCCCGAAGTTTGGTGGGGACCATGCTGGAGTGCATCCCTGCACCGGGATGGGGTTATAGTGGCCTCTTGGGGCCTTTCTCAGGCCTTCCGTGCCTGCTGCCTGCTGCAGCCTGCCTTTCCCCCAGCCGTTGCCATGGAAACACCAGCCTCAGGTGCTGCTGAGGGCCAGCTAGGCAGCTGAGGATTTTTAGGACAGGCCTGAGCAAGCAAGAGGCCCTCAACTGTTCCCAACAGAAGGTTGAAGTCAGGGCAGGAGTTGTCAGCTCAGAGAAAGACAGGAGGGAAAATGGCTATGATAGGGCTTTCTCAGAGACAGGCACAAATGTTCTCTCCAGGGGCACGTGGTGGTCCCTTCAGCCTAGTTTTGCTTGTAAGGGTCCTGGACGCAGCAGAATTCTATTATCATATACTGTCCCTGGTTCTGCTGAAGTTTCTCTGGGCCTCGTCTGCCTGCCCAGGATTCAGGTCTCTGTTCAAGGTCATCAGCCAGGCTCCTGCCTGGTCACGTGGGCATGTGGGGCTCCTGTAGGAAACCGCTGCTGGGCCTGGGCTCAGGCTGCAGGGCATCCCTAGGCTCTGGGCTGAACTCTGGTAGGCACACGAATCGGGGATCTCTCACCCTTACCTGTGGGCTGCTGGACTCCCAAAGACACCACTCCGTCTCTGGTCCCCACCCAGGACATCCCCGTGTACACGAGGCTGTTTTCTGCCCTTCTCACCTCCCAGAGTCTCACAGGGATTGGGGGAGAACAGTCTTGAGTTGGCTGATGGTTAGCGAGCTCCTTTTCCACATCTCCCTTCTCGCAAGCTCTTGAAGAGCATAAAGTGGCTAATGAAGAGGCACTAGGAACATGGAAGACGGGTCTGACATTCCCTGGGGTCCAGAAGCAGTGGGAAACACAGTATCTCTTGGGTGACTGATCTCTCTGGTAGACTCAAACTCAAGCATCATTCTCTAGGCACTGTGTGAAAAGCTTCCAGGGCGGGCAACATCTCTGCTTTCCCACCCAACTCTACAGCAAGGTACTAACACAAGAGCAGGCATGGGCGCGGGCATACACTTCACAATACCTTGGATTTACATAGCACCTTTTTCTTCTAAAGGGCCTTTGCCTCCGTCCCCTCATCCACAATCGCACTGAGTGGAAAGCCTTCAGCAGCACAAATTTCTCAATGCTTGTGGCAGAGCAGGGAGACTGAGGCAGAGGCCTAGAAGTGTTTTCATGCAGATTAGTGGTGTCCCAGGCTCTCTGCACTCCCGCTTGGGCCCTCCCTGGGCAGGGTGGCCCTGGCCCTGGGAGGGTGCGGGTTTATAGCCTTTCACTGGTCATTCACTTTGTATTTCAGGATGTAGGAGTAGAAGTTGTGGTTAGCGTTCTCTAGCACCATGACGTAGACTTCTTGGCAGCCAGCTGTGCTGCAGCTGCCCTCCCAGTATCCCTCGGGGTTAAGGGTCAGGGGCCACGTGTCCTGCCCTTTCACCAGCGCTTTGGCGATACCATGCAGCTTTAGTTTGAAGGGCACGTTGCGGTTGGCGGGAAGGACGCCCGAGAGGGGCTCCAATAGCTCATTGCCCTGCCCCCAGTTGCCGAAGCTCTCCGGGAACATAGGCCAGTTCACCTTGGTGTTGGCGCAGCACAGAAGGTAGTTGAAGACAAAGACGAAGTTGCCTTGTTCTTGCCTCTTCTTCACAAAGATTTTGAGGGCGAACTTGCCCGCGTGGGGAAGCTGGACTTTCAGCTCTGTCCTCTTCTCTCGGTTCAGCTGGAAGATGTAGCGCAGTTGCGTCTCCTCGGTGACCAGGCCGTCGTCTCCATGGAGGGATGCCAGGACGCTGATGCCTTCCTCCACGCCAAAGCTAACGGAACAGCGACCATCACTGGTGTGGATGATGGGGTCGGGGTGGGAGGGCTTCGTGATGCCCATCTGCTCTGAGAACCAGCTGGGGCCCACGGGCTGGTGAAGCTCCGCGGGCAGCTGGACGGAAAGGTCCACGAAGTTGCACTTGAGCGTGTACTCCAGCACTGAGCTGTAGATTTCAGAGTTGCCTTTGGCGAAGATCTGTAGCTTGTGGGTGCCCATGGTTGGAGGGTACACCTCCAGCTTCATCCCGTTCTTCCTTAGGCTCAGAAGCCCATGTTCCTGCTTGCCATTGAGCATGAACATGAACAGGGTTGGGGCACAGCTCTCAATGGTGACCGTGGCTTTCCCATTCACTGTGGGGAGGAAGTCTGTGTCAGGTGACATGGGCCCAGCGGGTGCTGGAGATCGCTTAACAGCTAGATCTCGGGAGGGGGAGGGATGGCGTGGGGGAGGGGAGATGTGACCTACAGAGTGTGTCCCTGTCTGCGGTGTAAATGCTTCTAACAGGCTCAGTTTTACCAACGTGATGTCGCTGAATGCGGCATTCCTCTGCTTCGTTTAGGTGAATAGTTTTGAAAAAGCTGATAACTGGGGGGAAGGGACCCATGAAAAACCTTGTGTTTCTTTCCTTTCCTATCCCATTTGGTCCACATTAGGTGAAGCCAATATTTTACCCTATTCCTGAACAGGGAAGGGGCTAGATCAATGGACAGGACGGGTGCCATCTCCTCCAACTCCTCTCTCTCTCTCTCTCTCTCTCTCTCTCTCTCTCTCTCTAAGATTTTTCTGTTCATGTGTGTATGGCTGCGTGGATGCTGTGTGTGTGGCGGCCTGTGGAGGCCAGAAGAGGGCGCTGGATCCTTGGAGCTGGCGCTGGAGTCACAAGTGACTGTGAGCTGGATAAAGGTGCTGGGAACAGCACTCAGGTCCTCTGGAAGAGCAGCACCAAGCTCTCTTAAACACTGAGCTGTCTCTCTAGCCCCACAACTCTTGAGCAGTACTTTCATATGGCTCCCCGCCCGTGATTCTTTACCGCGTCAACAGCCGTCACATGAGCGCGTCACTTTACTCTGGGGATTTGTGCCCAGGAGTGCTAACGGGGTATTTTCCTGTTCTCCCCTCCTCACGCTTGCTTCTCCCGTAGGAGTGCCACAGCTGTGTTTCTGGACTAGGCTTTCACAAGTTAGCACGCACATCCCCTCCCACTGGCAGCTCCGCCTCGGCCTGCACTTTCGTATTTCATTATCTCGGTCATTGTTTTTCTTCTGACTTTCGCAGCTCATGAGGTCTTTTTCTTTCTGGGCTTCCCTGGCTCTTCAGGACGGTGCCTGCTCCGAGAGCCTGGCCTTCTGTTGGTAGCTGGCCACCCCATCCCTTACCCCAGCAACTTCTCCAGGCCTCCATGGAGGGAGGCTGGCAAAGGAGAAGGCTGTCTGGTCCATAGTCACTATCAGTCCTCTGCTCCATACTCGGCAAGGACTTGCCCTGAAGACTTGGCTGTGGAGAGCCTGCGCCAGCCCTCAGGTGAGCTGGATATGCTGGAGGGATGCTGGAGGGCTCTTTCAGAGAACCCACCATGTTCAGAATGAATCCTGGGAGCACTTTTCCATGCTCTGCCTTTGCCTAGGCCTGGGTGCTTTGGGAAGAGCTTGGTGTCTGTCCTAGAGAAGCCTTGGCAGAAGTGTGCTGATCATCTAAGAGGAGGGGAAGTGCCAGGGACTCTAAAGGCCTTCTGGAGGAGCCATGCCTGGAACCTCTCTATTCTCCCGGCTTCTTCCTTCCCTCTTGCACCCACTGACCCTCCCCCGTCCTGCGGTCTCTTCCTTCCCTTCCTTTTTGCTCTCCAGCTTCACTTTCTTGCTTCTCTCCCATCTCTATTCTTAAGGCAGCTCACAACCACCAAGAAATATTCTTTCAATATGTAGCATGAATATGGAATTGAGTTTTAGATTAGTATAAATTAAGAAATCTGGTGTTTACATTTTTATGCCTCCCAAAAAGGCAAACTCAGCCCAGCGACATGACGACTACGCTGTCGGGGTCTGCTCGAGTCTTTCTTATGGTTTAATGTCTCACAACAGAGACGCAGACCTCTCGCAGCCTCAGGTGCAGGGAAGGAGATCCAAAGTGAGCAGCCAGCGGCTGTTGCTTCAGCCGCCAGAGCTGCCACGTGTCTGTTACTTGCCAGAGACCACAGGAGCTCTGTATCCAGGTCAAGAAACTCAAGAAACTCATGGGGAAGTTCAAGGGCCAAGAAGTACCTGCTCCCTGCTGCCCTCTGGCGGCACCCCTTGCAGTGTAGGATGGGGTCTGCGCCATTATCCCTCAGGCCACCCTAGCAGGTTGCCTCTAGGAGCTCAGGCCTCTGTCTGGGATGCAAGGAGGCCCCCTGGTGGTAGAGCTGATGCTGACAAGTGGGTGGGGCTCTGATGAGGAAGGGGGAAGTGGGCTGAGCATCCTTCCTGAGTTCCCTTGTGTGTATAGAGCAGGACCAGGCTCTGGATTCTCAGGGAGTCATGGGAAACATGAGAGCCCTTTGAGACCCACGGCTGCGATTCTAGGATCAGGTCTTGACCTTCATTGACCTTCAGAGTATGCAAACACCCCCCTGCCATGATCCCCATGGTGTGTCAGGGAATGCCAAGAGTCAATTCAGGCCAGCCGCAGGAGACAGCTAAGCTTGGTGGTCTGCTTTCCTTGGGCCACTCTAGGGGGAGGACTTCAGTCATTAATGCCCCGCCTGTGCACCTGCCTCTCCTTACCTGTCCGGATCATGGGCGTCTCTGGGTGGGCACTCAGCATACCCTTGTTGTAGAATTCACTCTTGTGGTACATGTTGTTCTCAAACTGCCTCAGGGACTGAGGTGGCTTCAGCAGTTGCCAGTTTTTGTTGTCTGGGAAATGGTCCTCGATGAACAGGGCGGGGTGGGTGAGGAAGTAGAATTCGTTGTAGCTGGAGTGGAGGAAGACCTGGTTAGGAGCCATGTGTAGGGGTCAGCCTGACCACCTCCACCCATGCCTGGACATCTCACAGGAGACCCTTGGGACACCTTTATTTGGTTGACCCAACCACTGGAGGGGGATTGCTGACAATAGAAGGGAACGGGTACTGTCTGTGGTCCGAATGTGGGACACCAGAGACTCTTCTTCAGTGGGTGTGGGCAGTGAAGGCATAGGGAGGCGGGGAGGCAAGGTGCCAGCCCTCTAGTTCCCCACCGAACCCTTCTTGTCTCTGTGTCTGGGGAGCTGTGCAATAGGGGAATGAGAAGGGAAGAGAGACTCGGCTTGAGCTCGGGGATGCTCTGCTCTGCCTGAGGGGTCACTGTTGAGGGTAACAGAGGTATGTAGCGTAAGTGTGGGAGAGCCAGGGTTTCACTTGCGCACATCAGAGAGAACAGCCAGTTTCCCAAATAAAGGTGATCAAGGCGACCTAGGGACAACAACCCATAGGAATGTCATGCTTGGCTCTAGGTTAAGTTCAGGGTTGGCCAGGCCCTGAAGGATGATTATGGTCCAGCCTGCATCATGGGGGCCCAGGGTGGCTAAGCTCCACCTACAGTTCTTTCTGCCAACCACATCCTCCTTCTCCCTTCCTCTTCGGAGAACAGGAAAGTGGGGAGAAGATGGAGCATCTGAGCACTTGGCTGCAGGCGATGAGTGAGGTTCTTTAGCCCCGCCTCTCCTCACATACCGCCTGGGGCCAACCCGATGGGCTTCTGTGTTTAGGTGAAAGGAGCCATGGGGAGTCTGAGGAGAGATCTAGCTGTGGATGGGTGAGGTGACAAGAACCTCCACTTCCTCACAAGTGATCCAGGGCCAGATTTGGGGGAAGGAGATTGTAGCCACACAAAGCTGCCTAGCCCATTCTCCCCTTTCCTCTTGTGTCCCCCCTTCAACCTGTGCCCCCCTCCCACACCACACACAGACCAGGTGCTTGGCCAAGCTGAGCCTCATACTTACAGAAAGGTAAATTTGGAGGTGGTAGTGTCTACCAGGCCGCTGCCCCAGGTACTGTCCAGCAGGTGCCAACGGCCCTCAAGGTACACAGCATTCCAGGCATGGTCGAACTCTCCAGAGAAGCTTTGTCCAGTCTGGTAGCCAAAGCCCTTGGAGTAGCCAGGCACGGTGACACACTGCACACCGGCGATCCTGGGGTGGGGACATGGGTCTGAGAAAGGGCTTGACTGCTGGGGGTGGGGACGGGAAACCAGCGTGCTGGCAGGTCCTGCCTGCACAGACTGGCTGCAACCCTGCTGACTGCTATTCCCCTGAGATGGTTCAGCTCACTTCTGAAGTGTCTCCCCAGGGCCTGCTTGACATGATCTGATGCACAGTTCCTCAGGAGGAAAAATGAGGACAATGGTGAGGGTGGTCTCAAGAACACAGGGAGCAGGGAAACTGAGATGTTCTCGGAAGAAAACCAGCATGAAAGAGCTGTACAGAGGCTGGGAAAGTCAAGACACCTCGGGCGGGTGTTGGTGGTGGGGGTATGAGGCAGCTGAGACCCAGCTCCTGCCTATGCTCTCCCAAGCAGATCTGCATGGGGATGGGAGGGGCAGACAAACTGGTGTATCCAGAACTGACCTAGGGAGACTGGATTGGTTGCCAGGATACCTGGCCATCAGTTTTGGTCTTCATGAGCAGGGAACAGAAGGCACCATGCTGCATTAATGTCTTTTACTGATTGACTACTTGGGCCACTGTGCTGGCTAGATATATGTCAGCTTGACACAAGCTAGAGTCATCAGAGGAGGGAGCCTTAACTGAGAAAATACCTCCATAAGATTGGGCTGCAGACAAGCCTGTAGGGCATTTTCTTAATTAGTGATTGATGGGGGCATTGATTGTGGGAACAGCCCTGGCCTGGTGGTCCTGGGTTCTATCAGAAAGCAGGCTGAGCAAGTCACGGAGAGCAAGCCAGTAAGCAGCACCCCTCCATGGCCTCTGCTTCAGCATCAGCCTCCAGATACCTGCTCTGTGTGAGTTCCTGTCCTGACTTCCTTGGATGCTGAACTGTGATGTGGAAGTGTGAGCTGAACAAACCCTCTCTTCCCCAAGTTGCTCGGGTCATGGTGTTTCATCACAGCAATAGTGACCTGACCAAGACAATCACCATTGAGGTCTCTCTCTGTTCTGTGACAGTGGATACACTGGCTGGCCTGGCTTTGGGTCTTTTTAAACAACGTATCCCTCTTGCAAAGCAGGCACCACTTTTGGGGAACTTGGACTATGGGAGATAGGTGCCAGTCACTTTTGGAGACAAAACCAGGTCTGGGCTGTGGCCAGCACTCCATGACTGAACCAGCAAGGCCCCTGAAGGCCCTGCCTTCCCAACACCCATTGATCCTCCTCTTCATCAGCTCCTCCCCCAACGTGGCTATGGAAGAATGGGCAGTGCCAGTCTGGCCCACTTGAAGTTGCTGGTCCCAATGCTGCCAGCGCCCCGGTGTTGGCTCTGTGAATCAGGAAAACTTGGGCTGCTTCGCTGCCCCAGCACTTTCCTTGCGTTCCAAAAAAGCCAGCATGATAAACACACAAGCCTATGGAGTGCTGGATGTCCAAAGTGCCTCTGCAGTGGGGCCCCTTTGCCCCAGCAACTGCCCTGCCCTCCACACAGTGCTGACCCTGAGCCTCTCTCTGATGCCTGCTTCAGGTAACAGGGCCTACTCAGCAGGGCAGCCTCTGGACGCACGGGATCCGAATTCCCCAATCACTGTAAACATCAGGGCCTTAGAGGAATGGCACAAGATGATCACACATTCACTGTGAGGATAGGGAGAGGCTTCCCCATGGAGATGAACATTTAGCAGAGTGCCACATTGAATACTGAATATTAATACATCATTTGTTGAGCCACTGGGGCAAATGTGGCATCACAAAGATGAAGAGACCCTCATGGCTCACACTGCTTCCCATGCGGATAAACACACTTGCTACCACACCAGCCTTAGCCTTCCTCTACCTGCAGAGCCACGCCGAGACCACTCGCACTGAGACTCCTTGCAGGGGATGACATTTGGTGGGTCCTGTCCTTTTGCCCACAGTGCCAGAGAGGGTTCAGGCTCCCACTTCCCAGGTCATCTCGTGAGATTATAGCAGCCGGGCCCTGTAGAAAATACTTCAGGGGCACTTGGGGACAACCTGTTGACAGACACCAAGAGCAGCTAGACCCGGATGGCAGGATTTTCTGCTGGTGATGGTCCAAAATGAGCCCCGGAGCAGAAGGTTCCCAGGGTGGGAAGCCTCCGCAGACAGACTCTCTGGGTGAAGTGTATGTGTGTGTGTGTGGGGAGTGAGGACGGGCGTGGGAGAGATCCTTGATCTCTTTGTAACCGAATTATGGGTGGTTTTATTTCTTTAAATTCCTCTGCATGTTAATTTTTTTTCTTGGAGTGGCAGGGGGTGCTGCAGCTCAGGGAGAGAATGAATGTCTTGCATGCATGAGGCCCAAGAGTCAATCTCCAGTACTGTATGAAAAGCAGGGGAGGGGAGCTTACCAACATTTTAAAATAATGATTATGTTACTTTTAGAATTGGGAAAATCTATACACACAACTTAAGTTATATCCTTCAGTGAATTATTTCCCATGGATGTTCAGAATGTTGTGTATATAAATTTCAGTCTGCTGCGGAGGACAAAGGGAAGCCCATTGTGTTTGAAATGGCTCCTTTCACAGTGAGGGCAAATGGTGAGTGGAATTGCTGGGCTTGGTTTGGCGGTGCTGGCCCTCTCTGCTCAGAGTGCTGGGATGAAGGAAAGAAGGAAGGAAGGAAGGAAGAAGGAAGGAAGGAAGGAAGGAAGGAAGGAAGGAAGGAAGGAAGAAAGGAGGACCATTTAGCGTCCACGCCATCTCTGGGTGCTGGAGCAAACTGGGCACCCATGTAAGCAGTCTGGACCTCCTCCTGGGAGAAGCCTGTTTTAAACAGTGTGCTGGGGGGTATTCTTCCACCAGAAGAAGAAGGGGAGGGAAGATCTGAAGAAGCGAGTGTGGAGTAGCAGGAAAGGCCTTGCCTAGCCCAGGAGGAAGAAAGGACAGCAGTGACACAAACCTGTATCGCTCCAAGCTGGCATGGGCGGCCACAGGGTGTAGCCAGGAAATCAGGACTCTTATTCCTACCTGGAGCAGTTACCTGCAGTGACCTTGCTAGGCTCATTATGGGCAAAAGGGATGGTTGGCATGAAGTGATCCCCAGGGGGCGATTCTCCTCTGACAGGCAGAGGAGAGGGAGGAAGGACCGTGGGGAATGCCTGTGGCAGAACTAAGATGAAAAATGAACTCAGCTGTAAGTTTATGCATTGCTGGAGTATGGCATGGGGATATTTTATTATCTGGCAGCCATGTGCAAGATGAATTGGACAGAAGTCACAATGTAGGGTGCTGTCAATAATCCATAGCCCTTACAGGAAGTAAAATAACTCATATGCATAAAACAATGATTGTGGAACTAGTAGCTTTGCATCCAGCCTCTCTGTTCGCTGGTAAGAGCATGATCCATGACCCGTTCATGTCATTGAAAGACCACTGACTGTATAAAGGGTGTTCCAAACACAGGAGTGGGTACCGGGGTACAGCACAACACGCCACGCCACAGACCCAATAAGAGATTGTTTCGAGATGAGGCTCAGCGGCTGCCTTGGAAGTGCTCATGTTTGTAAAGCAGGGGGTTCTGGGAACTGTCACTTAGACCCCCAGACTGAAAGAAAAGTGCTGAGAACTCTGGAATAGGAGCTGGGAGAACTGTTGAAGAAGCCATCGAGGCTGAGAAATGTTTCCACCCTTGAATAGCTTGACTAGCCAGCACCAAATGTAGCTCCAACCCACCTCAGGCTGTAGAACCTTTCCCTTTTGACAGTCCCGACAGTACCAGTGCCAGGGCATCGGCACTGGGAGGATGTACATCTGAAGTTGCAAAGCCAACTTGTGTGTAAGACTCATGAGCAAGTCTTCTGAGATACCCAGAACATCAGGAGAAAAGCTGTAGCCCAGCCCCAATCGGGGCCAGGGCCCAGGGACCCAACCAATGCCAGAAGATTTCAGAAGCACAGTTGGTCATCCACTGGGGCCTGCTGAATATGCACTGAGCAGAGATGCAGGCAAAGAGAAGGCAGCTTTACCCAGTGACCCTGGCTGGCGTCTCTAACTGCCTTAGCTTCCACGAAGGCATTTCCTTGTCACCAAAGATTTGAGCATGCCAGCTTGCTGGGGTGTGTCCCTGGGTACTGACTGAAGAGGTGAGATGGGTCAACACCCTGATGGTCGTTTGATACAGACATAGTCCAGGCCCTGCCACAGGCACTGTGTGATGCAGCTATAGCCTGTGAGTGGCCAGGCCCTACTGGCAGTGTGGGGGAAGGGCTGGGCAGGCAGAGACAATCTGCACACAGCAGCTTCTGACCACGGTGAATGAAACTTGCTTTTCTTCCCTTGTTCTGTTGAGAAAGTGTGCTTTCTATACTGCAGAAGCAATGGCATCCTCTCACAACGCGTATACTTGATTTCTTACAAACTTAGGCATGTCTCTACCCTTGCTATGCATCTGTTCATTTCATGATCACGGACGTTTCCTGTCTAGCAGCAGTTCGGAGAAAGAGGGTCCCTGACTTGGTGGGAGACACAGCAAGCCAATGGCCAGAGTAAAACCGGGGCATAGCAATCCTGAAGCCAATCTGAGAGCTTTTAGATTGCACCAGGACTTTTGCGGACCAAGATTCCATTTTAATTTGTAAGGCTTTCAGTGGTACATGGCAAAATTAAAAGATGATTTGCTATAGTAACAGGATTCAAGTTCTCATCCTCCGTCACTGTATCTATAAGGAAGGGGAG
Organism: Arvicola amphibius; assembly: GCF_903992535.2. Classification (NCBI taxonomy): domain Eukaryota; kingdom Metazoa; phylum Chordata; class Mammalia; order Rodentia; family Cricetidae; genus Arvicola; species Arvicola amphibius. The sequence continues at coordinate 168,722,201 of NC_052049.1, read as the reverse complement.
TTTTCAATGTCCCTTTCAGAGGTCTTATGTGACAAAGTCAGAGCTGGCAATAATTAAATCATTCAAGCCAGGCCTGGGCGTGCAGGCTTTTAGTCTTAGCTATTCGGGAAACAGAGGCAGGAAAACTGCCCGAGTGAGAGAGTGAGTTGAAGGCCAGCCTGGGTAACTCAGAGAGACGCAGTCTCCAAATAAAAACTGGAGACACAGTTCAGAGATAGAGTTCTCTAGTTAGCATGCCCAAGACTCTGGGGCCAGGCTCCGACACTGATGAAAAGGAATAAAAAAAGACAACTCAGCTCCTGGGGAACCCATATTTCCGAGAGGTTTGGATGACCACGGCGGTCATTTTGGCCAGCAGCAGCCGTCTAAGCAGGCATGCCGCTGTCCTTGCTCTCTGCGACACTAGAAGATGGATGGATGGATGGAAATGCTGCTGACATATGACTGGTGACAACCAGTCTGCTCAGTGTCAAAGCCTCAGACCGGTAATAAACTCCTGGTTATCTCAAATCTCTGGAAAATCTGCCAGCTGGTGGTGCTCGGGCTGTGATTGCGGAGAGAGAATTTACTGCAGGCTGACTCGGTGGCAGGGGCCCGGGGAATTAACCTTGGCCCCTGCAAGGAGATTAGGCAGAATCAATTAAGGCTGTGGGCAATGAAGGCTAAAGAGAGACTTAATGTCCAATGATAGAAAGTCAGAAGGAAACTGGACCAATATTTACACAGGCGAGGACCGGGACCGACAAAACATGTCACATTGGAAACTCAGGAAAGACAAGGGGGGAAACGGATAATGCCTGAAAATATCCCAGTCCTTACCAAAGCACTTTATTAAATCAGTCTTTAATGAGGCCTTGCAAGGAGGCAGAGGATTGGGCAGGAAACAGCGCTGGCCTCTGAGTACAACCGTCTCTAAGAGGCCACCCTGACAGTCCAGCAGACTAAATCAGCTAGTGTGGATTGCGTGTCTGCAGTTATTAAGGAATCCGCTAATAAATTTGCTAAATGTCTGGCAGTTATTTCAGGGGTGAAGGGACTTACGGAAGCCATGCATGAATGGATTACTGATCTTTAAAGCAACATTGAAGAGAATTCACAGAACTGGGAGCTATTATTCAGCATCCCCACAGTGCAAGGGATTTTGGGCATGGTCACTGCTCGGTTGAGTCTATAACTGATGTAAAATGTTGGGGGTGTATTTTAATGATCAGCTGCAGGGCAGGATGTGGCCATTGTTAAGCATCTGAACCAGGTCAGAGAGCTGACAGTTTCAATCAAGACAAGCGTCAGTTTCCTGAATCTATGTGGGTGGGCTGGCAGATTCTGTAGGAAAGTTTGCAAAAGTGTTCCTATACTTATGAAAGACGGGGAAAGTTTAAAAAAAAAAAAAGGCGGTTCCAAAGTCCACGGGGCAGGGGAACACCTCCAAATGGCAATTGCCCCCTTCCCAACAGTCCTGCTGTTGTCATGAAAGCAGCAGTCCCTGATACACAGATGAGGGAACTGAGGACTGCAAACCCGGAAGTGGTTAGTTAGGGATTGGAGCCCAGGCCTTTCTGGCCACCGTAGCAGTGGCACACGGAGCCAGGAGGCTTAGGTGAGATACAGAAGTGCTAGTCAGGACACTCAGCAGCAGGATGCTCAGTGGCTATGGGCAGGGATCCTGTGCGGGAAGGAGCCCACAACAGTCCACCAAGGGCGGGGACGGGGCTCACGAGGCTCCACCCTTTTCTGGGAAGCTACTGGTAGTTAATGGTTGCTGGGGGAGGGAGAGCCATATTTCTCTGTGGTAAATTGCCCTTGTTTAACTAATAACCCCCACTCAGGCAGACAATCCTAATTAAACACTGGCCCCCAAAATGTGAAAGCAGGGTGAAGTAGGGGTTCAGTTTGAGGAAGGGGAAGGAGGATAAGAGAGGACCATGGGAGATCCGATCAAAGTGCATCATGTATGTATGAAATTGTGAAAAAAATGAATAAATTAAACACAAAAAACCCAACTGTTTTCAAATCTACAAATTCCTATGAAAATAACCATATTCTGAAACATGCCAGGCAGGCGCTGAAAACGTATTGGTGGTGTTCTGTTATCTAAAAGAAAACACACAAGTCTGCCGGGCACATCCTGCCGCTTCTCGTCACTCTGTAAATGCCTACCAAAGGCCTACTGTGTGGACAGTTCGATGTCCAGAGAAAGGCAGAAAGGGAGGGAGGAAGACGGGAAGAAAGGAGGACAGAGAATACCTCTGCTGAGAACCAGGAAGGACAAGGACATCTCTGTTGCAATTGCCATGTGGAGGATTCAGGGCCACTTAGTTTTCTTTTCCTTGTTTTGTACAATTTTGCTGATTATGAACAATTTTATGAGTGAGCAATTTTTCTCTAATTCAAAAAAAGTTATTAATGGGCTGAAAAGATGGCTCGGTGGGTAAAAGCGCTTGCCACCAAGCCCGACGACCTGAGTTCAATACCCCATGATACAAAGAGAGAATTAACTCCTGGAAGTTGACCTTTGACCGTCACATGGATGCTATGGCATGTATGTGCACTCCTACCCTGAGATAGAGATATAAACATATTAGACCTCTGACCTTCACATGGATGCTATGGCATGCATGTGCACTCCTACCCTGAGATAGAGATATAAACATATTAGAGTTGTTGCCAGAACAGTTGCTGTATGCCTATAATCCCAGCACATAGGCCAGCCTGGGCCACACGGCTGGCTAGTTCAAAGCCAGCCTGAGTTACATAGCTAGACTCTGCCTCAAGCATCACAGGAAGGATGTAGCTTGGTGGTGGATTATTTGCTTTCCCCAGGGAAGGCTGTGGGTTGGATTCTTCAGTATGGCCCAGAATAAGAAACTATGAGACAGGAGCCTAATATAACACACACGAGTCTGTAGACACAGGCACTCACTCACCTTCTGGGGAGGGGACTTTCTGGTGACCCCAGTACTTCCTGCTTGTTCCCGAGGAGAACCCAGGAAACTTTGAAAGGGGAGCATAGGGAGCTATAGGGATCAGTACGGCTCCTCCAGACTTGAGACTGTCTAGAAGTTACTGGAAAGTCACGTGGCTCGTTCTCTCACTTAGGCCTGCTGCTGTGCCAGACGCTCAGCCCATAGCCCTTAGAACGGGGCCCAAAGACGCCAGAACCACCACCTGGCTCCCAGGCTTTCCTACCAAAGGCTCTCTCCAGGTAGACTTCCGTAGACTCGTCTAGAGGTCCCCCCTCCCTCTCCCCAAAGGGCAGTCTTTCACAGGCTCCTTGGCATCGGTAGCCACTGTCCTCTGGCTTCCAGGCCTGCCATTCTTTTAACCTTCAGCTGCAGAGAGAAGGGAGAAGGCAGAAAAGGGGCCTTTTATAACCAAATTATCTTTGCACATTCATCTGCCATTATGTTAATGCATGCCGAAGCCCGGCAGATGGTCCAAAGTCAATTACGCTGGTGTTAAAAAGGGAGAAATTGACCTTTTCAGGACTCACTTGGATTCCCAAGAAGAGTTTGCAAACTCAACCTCGGGGCCTGGCATGGGGGCAGAGGCACAGAGGGCTTTAAGAGAAAGAGAAGGACACAGTCAGAGACAGCCCCGGGACTCCAGCCTATTGCAGGCTGCCTTTCATACCTGCACATTCTTTCAAAGAGGCCAGAGTAGCCATCACAGTTGGTCTTCTGGGTCCTCAGGATATCAGTGGGTTTGAAGGCTTGGCGGTCCTTCTCTTGGGCGGCCTCAACATCGTACTCTGGAGGACAGAGGAAGGGGATGTGAGCATGCAGGGCTCCCAGTGGACTGAGGCCGGCTCAGAGAGGAAGGGAAAGCCACAGAGCCCGCACGCAGCGTGGCCTCCATCTCCAGCTGTGCTCAGGGGGAAACAGTGGCATGAATGGAAACAGAACCCCAGCCTAGCCAGATATGGGACATGCCACCTTTTGTGTGGCAAAAGGGAGGTAGAGGCTGAAGCAGAAAGGGCCAGCTGGCCCTCATGGTGAATACCTTTAATTCCAACACTCAGAAGGCAGAGGTGGGCAGAACTCTGTGAGTTCAAGGCCAGCCTGGTCTAGAGAGTTCCAGGCTAGTCAGGGATGCATGGTATAGGGGAGGAGGCAGCCTCCCTCTGGTTCAGACCTTGGGGAGGTGAGTGCATTTTCTAAGCTATACCTGGAGGACAAAAGAGCTTCAGGGAGGCAGGGTGGTTCACTGCCTGTTCTTCATGTCAAAGGACCAAGGGTCCACCCCACTACTTGGTGGGTCACTATATCCCCATTTGCAGACATCAGCTTGATAGTCCCCTCTGTGACTTGTCAGGACCTGGTGAGATTCCCAAGTCTGTCCTACGGGGAGCAGTAGGCGGCTGCTCAGGCCTAGGTCCCTGAGATGGCCCTGAAAACCCTGGGAGCAGGTGGAAGCCAGCGGCCAAGGACAAGGATGGGACAGCAGGAGGCAGGAGGTGAGCACCTGCCCTTCCTGGGATTGTTTTAAGACCTTCTGGTGTTGTTACTGTGTTCAAACCACTGTGCTCTCCTCAGCCTGTGGCCACTCTTCTTGGAGATGGCCTGTCCCAGGTTCTCATCGCTGTAGAGCAGGCTCACTAGGAATCCAGGCAGCTTCTGGGTGAAGGCCCAGGTCTGGAGGATGGCTCTTACCTTCTTTGGTTACTTTGGGCACTAGGGAACCTTTCTCCCTGACCTAACTCACTCCTCACACTGAGGAGGCAACAAAAGCAGGAGTCTGAGGGAAAGGGGCATCCAGGGCTCCCAGTGCTGCCCCCTGGTGGTATACCTATGTGGTGGCAGATCCAGATCCAGATGGCTCGGACCTTTTCCAGATCGCTGTGGGCTTCCTGGAGCAAGTCACTCACCAGTTCATCCAGGCCACTCTTGACTGTTACCTGTGAGCAGAAAGAGCAGCCTGCATTGGCACCTGGGGAGTATGGGAGTCTAACACTGCCTCCTATGGCCTGCCACTCTTCCTGCAGGCAGGAAGCTGGAGTGGGGCCCAGGAGGGCAGAGGCTGTCTGGGGGTAAGCATAGAGGTCAGGGAGTTGGACAGGGTATGTGCCCTGGCCAGCTGAATCTCAGGCCCTAGAGCCACCTCAGCTTTTCTCTTTCCATCTGGGGCAGTCATGTGGGCATCTGGGTAGCTTTAGCAGCCTGTGGTCATGGTTAATATTTACTAAGACATATCTATGCTTGGCTAGTTTTATGTCAAGTTGACACAAGCTAGAGTCATTTGGGAAGAGGAAACCTCGCTTGAGAAAATGTCCCCACCAGATTAGCCTATGGGCAAGCTTATGGTGCATTTTCTTAATTGATGATTGATGTGGGAGGACCCAACTTTCTGTGGTCAATGCCACCTCTGTGCTGGTGATCCTGGGTGCTACAAGAAAGCAAGTTGAGTGAGCCAGGGGGAGCAAGCCGGTAAACCCTCTGCATCAGTTCCTGCTTCTAGGCTTCCTGCTTTGAGCTCCTGCTCCGACGTTCTGGGATGATGGACTACAGGTTTTAAGATGAAATAAACCATTTTCACCCCAAGGTGCATTTGGTCACAGTATATTATCATAGCAATGGAAAAGCAGCTAAGACACCACCTATGTATTTAACACAATCCTTGGGCCTTCTGTTCCTCACTCATCCTGTTGTGGTTGAAATGTGAAGTGTCCTCCATAGGCTCACGTATCTAAACACTTGGTCCCCAGATGGTGGTATCATTTCAGAAGGTTATGGAACATTTTGGAGGCATAGCCTTGCTGGAGGGGCCTTGAGGTTTTATAGCCAGCTGCGTTTCCTGTCTGTTCTCTTCCTGCCTGGGGTTGCAGTGTGTCTAGTCTCCCCTCCCCCCATGCTAGAACTGCCAATTCCCTCCCTGTCACAACAGACTGTAGCTCTTCAAACCGTGAGCCCAAGCGAACCTTCCTCTGCTAACTTGCCTCTTGTCATTATGTGACCACAGCCATAGGAAAGTGACGAACGTGTGCCTAAACCATCTGTTTGGTTTATTCAAGGCATGTCCAAGAGGGGCCTGGAGGTGGGTTTGCCATTCTGACTTCGGGAATTCTAAGTCACCACTGGGGCCCTTAACGAGGGGGCCAGTTCTCCTACCTGTGAGGCAGAGGCATCAAGTTTCTCAAAGTGCCGCAGATCCAGGGGCATAGATTTCAAGCTGGACCTGTCCCAGGGGTAGGCTGGAAACACAGGGAAACCAGGTCATCAGGGGATCCATGGAGGACGGCTGTGAGACCAAGCCTTATGATCACTCAGAGGGTATGTGCCTCTTTAACTTTCCTTACAGTGAAATGCTCATCCCAAGAGCTGCTCCTCCTTAGCAGGGTTCCTTTGGGCAAAGTGGTTTGGGAACTGTGGCAATCTCTGTCCTGAAGATCCACAGGGACCTGAGACTATTTTGAAGATCCTGAAGATTCAGTGCTAAAGACCTTGGTTAATACAACTGTGCTTAGACAATTACGGATGCCCCCCCCTCCTCTCTCTCTCTCCCTCTCTCTGATACTTAGGTTGTTTTTGTTTTTTAAGCCTTCTGTTAGACGTATTCAAGCAGTGTTGTTGGACCCTGGCATTGTCAATCAGGAAGAGTCCTATGACCATGACTTGGTGTAAGGTATCTCAACACATGCTGGGTATAAGAAAGCCTGGCAAGGCTGGTCACCTGGGTCTCGTAGGAGGCTCCCTGTGGGGGATCAAACTTTGAATCAGGCCACAGGGGTAGCAAGGAAGAGAGAAACTGGACACTGATGTTGGTTTGTGGACACAGTGGGAGAGCCCTAGTCCGTGCTAGGAGGCAGATATAGGACCCAGGAGCTGACATGATCGGGCTCATGATTACCCATGGAGTTGGAGCTGGAATATCTCAATGAATGCAGATAACCATGAGCCCGGCTACTGTGGTCCAAAGGCAACCGTACTGCAGCCACCCCCACAAAGGGGGACAACTGACCAACTCCTGCTGAGTGCCCCACTTCTCAGAGTTCTCATCAGAATAGTTCCCGTCACTGCCCGGCAACAGAACCAGAGCGACAAGTGGGTACCAAGTGGACTTTCACGTCACACTCAGTTTAGCCCTTCCTTGCCCCTGTGTAGGGTAGCATTTCTAAAATAGGGTTAAAAATTCTATTGTATTAGTTCCTCCTTTCCTGGCTCCATTTTTTATAATATTTGATATTTTATATTCAAAATACCCACAATGATTCATGCCTCATTAAATCTACCTCCTGAGCAGATTATGTAAGATTCAAATAGAAAACCAGGATTTTGTAGGACGACGTTTAAAACACCAGTAGCATTAATTAACCTACTCTCATTTTAAAGCAAAATAGGCAGGAGTACATGGAGCCATAGACAGTATCTGGCCTACCAAGTGGGGGAAACTGAGGCCGAGGAAGACAGATTAGAGGGAAAAGCAGGATTCCAATCCAGACCACATATCACCTCATACCACCCCGTTCAGTGTTTCTTTCTCTGCCTTAACCTGCTGCTCACATGCTCCTCATCTCATGGATATTTGACACTCCATTATATTTACTTATGTGCATTTTTTTTTGTGACAGTGGGGATTGAACCCAGAACCTTGTGCATTGGAGGTAAAGCTTTCTACCACGGCTATATTCCAAGTCCTCCATCTAAGGCTATCGTTTTTTTTCTTCTTTTTCTTCCTTCTTTCCTTCCTTCTTTCCTTCCTTCCTTCCTTCCTTCCTTCCTTCCTTCCTTCCTTCCTTCCTTCTCTTTCTTCCTTCCTTCCTTCTCTCTCTCTCTCTCTCTCTCTCTCTCTCTCTCTCTCTCTCTCTCTCTTTGTTTTTGAGACAGGGTCTCTAGTTCAGGCTTGTTTTTTCTGTGTAGCAGAGGGTGACCTTGAACTTCTGGTCCTCTGAGTGCTAGGCTTACAGAATTACAGGAGTATGTCAGCATGCCTGGTTGATCTGATGCCTGAACCCAAGTTTCACGTGTGCTAGGTGGGCACTCTACCAACTGAGCTGCATTTCCAGCTCCAAATTATCATCACTCTGAGCTCTGATGTTAGTGTCTCCTGCAGAGGACTGCTGTGTCATCGGAAGGGACTGATTTTCAGCACTAGGATATCTGACATTATAGCTTTTCTTTCTACACTTGGGTCCATGTCAGACATTTCTAGTCAATCATGACACTCTTTCTCCCAAATCCACAGATCGTTTCAGATGCTTGATGTTGCAGTAAGCCAGTACCAATTGGCTGGAGACTAGACCAAGAGGCCAACTCACGGCTTTCTCAAGAGGCCCCAGAGAAGGCCTGGGACTCACCATGGGCATCTTTCCCTCCAGGCTGCCGGGGTCTCATGTTTCCATTTTTGTCACCTTGTAAACCTGCAATATCCCAAAGGTCAGAGACACTTCAGAAGGGACAGAAAAGCAATCACTGAGAATTCGCTAGGCGGCCGTCCTGGCTGCCCAACCTCTTCTCGCTTCCCTCGTACTCCCATCCCCGCACACCCCTGCACCATGGCCAGACCTTCTGTGAGGTCCACAGGGGCAGAGGAGAGGCAGGACACAGGAACTGAACGGCAGGAACTGGATCTATGAGCCAGAATGTCTTGGATCTCAATGCTTCATCAGGCCCACACGGTCTCATCAGGACCACTGTGGTCCAGTGGTCCCTGCCTCCTCTACGTCTGCCATCTTGGAACATAGCTGCAGACACTAAGAGTACAAACTAGCTCCTTCCAGATCACCCCAAGACAAGAGCTGACTATGGGTAAGAATGATAACAGAGGCACAGAAGGTAATGGGGCCTCAGGGTCCAGAAGGTCATGTATCCCTTGGAGGAAGTGACGTGATGTGGTGAATTCTGGGAGGTTAAGATGGGATGGCAGCCATCAGGAGAGTCACTGGGAAAGAAGCAAAGGAGCTTTGCTACTGGTTCCAAGCCAGGTCAGGAAGATGCGGTCTCTCTAATGAAAGCATGTGAAGTTGGGGGCGGCCTCACCAAGGCAGGTGGCTTATGCCCCTAGAGGCCACTTAGGGCTGTAAATATAAGAGCTGAAAGCTGAGAAGGTGCTTGCCATTCCCAGAAATAGGTTCTTTTTTTTTCTTCTTTCTTGGAAACCTCCCCCTATCTTCGGAAGGAAGGACAGGGTTCAAAATAGTTAGCACTTACTAGGAACTCAGAATAATCCTGCAAGGGAGAGTTATTTTTTTCCTTATGAAGAAAAAGTAATCCAAAAGAAGGGTAAGTGAAGCCATACAGTGGACCCCAGAGCCATGCTAGGCTGCCTTCCTGGGGTCCTGACTGTTGAGGATGGCAAGGATGGTCTCGGAGGGTTTGGGTTCATTGAGTGGGCATGGGAGGGACTTGAGCCTGGCTGCTCTTGCAGCCTTCCCTCCTCTGCTTGCTTTCCTCATGAGGTCCCCATCAGCTCAAGAGGCAGGGATGGAGTGTCACTGTGTTCCTGCCTGCCTACACAGATTGACAACTGCCACACACGATAGGTAAAGAGAGGTTTCAGGTTTGTGTCTGGGTTTTCCTCTCTTGGTTAAGTAACTTTCTCGGATGGTCACATCTCCTGGCTGAGTCTCACTTTGCTGGCTTGAAACTCTTGGGAAGAACACTAGTTTATGCACAAAGTCACAAAGCTGGAAAGCATTGTGTATGCCACGATTTGGGCAGTCCACAGATGGCATCTTAAAACACTGATGGCAACAGTCTGGGGAGGGAGGCACCATTGGTTGCATACCACAGTGCCTAGACCTTATTACAGAGACACAGAACAGCAGGCTCTGGCTGTTAGGCTTTGACTGTAAAATGCCCCCATAGGCTTATGTGTTTGAATACCTGGTCCCCAGATATCGGTTTTGGAAGGATGTAGATGCCTCTCTGGAGGAAGTGGGTAACTGGTGGGCAGGTCTGGGGTCTCTATAGCCTATTTCTACTTCCTGTCTGCTTTCACCATGCAAGGCAGTGAGGAGTCCAGGTGCACACCCTTGCCATCAAGGAGCTTCCCACTGCCAAACCTTCTCTATCACGATGGGCTGTGTATCCTCAAGTCAGGAGCCCAAACCAAGCCTTCCTCCCTCGGGCTGATTCTCATCAGGTGGTCACAGCAACAAGAAGAGGACAAAGCAACGGGCCTTCTACCAGGCTGTAGGCTCAGGCCCCTTTTTGATTTTTCTCAGAAGATGCACAGGCTGGAGTCTGACTCACCCACTCTCCCTGACAACCCTCTATCGAGTGGCACTGTACGGATACATACGCTTCGCCAAAGAGAACTTCTTGAGTAGCTGGGGCGTGGCGTCTTGGGGGTGGATCTCCACCGTCAGCTGAGTACCTGCAAAGGGGGAGGTGACATCTTCAACCAAATGCTGCCAGGAGGGGCACACCACCCGTGACAGATGTTCAAACAACTGAACACGCCTCATTGTAGATCTTTCTGTTGACTAGGTAGATAATCTGGGTTTTACAGAATAACTCAAACAAGGAAAGCAAGCACTCTCTACCCCTTCAAATCAGCCATCACCCTAAGTAGAATCCATGGGAAGAAACGCCTGCAGACCCTGGGAAGCCAGTGATGTAAGAGCTATTAATAGGGGTGGGGTGGGCTGGCAATGACCAGGGTGTGTGCTGGTTTGAAAGAAAATGGCCTCCAAAGGGAGCAGCACTATTAGGAGGTGTGGCGTTGTTGGAGTTAGTGTGGTCCTGTTGGAGGAAGTGTGCCACTGTGGAGGTGAGTTCTGAGGTCTCATATATGCTCACACCCAGTGAGACAGACCACTTCCTGTTGCCTGAAAGATGTAGAACTCAGCTTCTCCTTCTTCTCCGCCATGTCTACCTGTGTGTATGTCTTACTTCCCGCCATGACGATAATGGAATAAACCCCTGAACTATAAGCCAGCCACCCCAATTAAATGTTTTCCTTTATAAGAGTTGCTGGGGTCAAGGTGTCTCTTCACAGCAATAGAAACCCTAACTAAGCCATGGTATGAGACATCGGTATTGAGTTTAGCCTTCTCTTTCCCCCTCTGTCATCACCTATACTTGGTCAAAGGCATCCCTAACCCAGAAGTCCACAATGGATGTAAAAGAGCACTCAAGAAAAAAAATTCAACTTCTACTCAGAGAGTGAGAATGGGGACCCCTAATTGTCACAGGGGGTTGCAACACCCTCTGCCATGTTTTCCCTTTATCCTATATTTTCCTGATTCAGCCCATGGGCAGGTATGTGAGCAGCTGTGAGGTTAATGGCCAGGCATACATGGTATGCATAGTCTTCCCCTTTCTCTGTCTCTCTGTCTTTCTTTCCCTCCCTCTCTCCTTCCCTTCCTCTCCATCTCTCCAGCTGATTGTCCCTAGACACAGTTCTTAAGAGTATATGATAGAGTGGAAAGACCAAAGCTCCAGCTTTCTGGCTAGAGGAAGCAGAAGTGGCGGTGAAGGCAGACTTCAGGGTGTAACTCCCTAAAGCTCCCGTGGCCACCTCTGACCTGTCCTTCACAGGTCTCATGTACTGTACCATAGTCTGAAAACTGAACTCTGTGGAAGACCAATATCCTCAGTCTAAACTGGCCACGGCATGGTGCACGCATGCATGCATGCAGGCAGGCCCTGCAAAGGCCACCACTTAAAGCTACTCTGCAGAACACCCAGGAAGATCTCAATTTGAGAAAGAAAAGATACTAGCCAATGTCAGTCCCATGACAACCCACATTTAACTCAAAGACGTTAAAACGACACAACAGCCATGCTCTGGAAAGTAAGGGCATTTTGAAATAAATGGAAAGACACAACACTCAGCAAAAGAAATGGAAGATGTCAAGAGCCAAGTGAAGATTTTCACACTGAAATAGAAGACAGGTTACAATGTTCTCCAGGACAAAGGAAAGAGCCAGAGAGCTCAGGGTCCAATCTGAACACTGGGAAAGCCAACAGCACTTCAGGGACCGTAGGACCATAGTTAGAAGTCCATTGTTCATGCCACTGACATCTCAATCACAGACAATAAAGTATCTGAAGAATAACAAACCATTCAAATTTGACAAAAGACATACACGTATGGACTCAAGTTTAATGCATCCCAAACAGGATAAATAAAAGAAGATTCAAGTCCAGACATGATATAATCACACCAGTAAAAGAAACCCTCCTGAAAGTGCTGAGGGTAAGTGATACACTATATCTCGGATTGCTACAGATTTTTTTTTAATCAGAAATAAAGTCAAAAGGATGTGAAATCTTTAATAAACTCTGAAAGGAATTAACCGTCTCTGTTCAATAAAAACACCACGTGAGAATGACATAAAGACATTTTCAGATACAGTGAATCCAAGACACTGCTCAATGACAGGCCTACTCAGAGCAAGGAGCGAATCAGAGATAGAGAAGTATTATAAAAGAAAGAGACAGCTTATCAAGATGTGACAATGTCAAATATATATTCACCTGAATACAAAGCTTTAAAATACGTGGACGAACACTCACAGAATTATAAAGAAGAACGGACAAGTGTACATTCTAGCCAGAGGTTTCAGCACTCCTTTCTCAGTGATGGAAGCAACCAATAAAATGACAATCACTGAGGAGAAGTATTAAGCAGCACCGTCAGGTGGCGTGGCCTGTAGTGATGTGGAGAATGTCACACGCTGGTAGTGGAATACACATCATGTCATGTGTTCATGGGGTATTCGCTAAGATTCCCAGTGTGTGGAGGACACCCTGCACTTCCAAAATGCTTTGCGATGATAAACAATGTTGTGGTGAACATCAGGACACAGACATCTTTGTTTCAAGGCAGGGTTTCTCTGTGTAACAGCTCTGACTGTCCTGGAACTCCCTCTGTAGACCAGGCTGGCCTTGAACTCACTGAAATCCACCTGCCTCTGCCTCCTGAGTGTTGAGATTAAAGGCGTGTGCCACTGCCCAGTGTGGATACAGGCATCTTTAACACTTCTCACATCAGTTTCTGTGGGTAAGTTCTCCAGATTATTGAAGGGAATGGGGATTTCATAAGGCTTTTATTTGACACTGGCCAGCTTTTCCATGAGTGGTTCCATTGATCTATGATTGGTGTAGAAGGGTCTTCTTTCTATGTGTTGCTTTCATTGGTTGAATAAAGAGACCGCTTTGGCCTTTTGATAGGGCAGCAGCTTAGATAGGTGGAGTAGACAGAACAGAATGCTGGGAGAAAGAAGGCAGGCAGAGAGCCGCCTGCCATGAAGCTGCCAGGTCAGACATGCTGAATCTTTCCCCGTAAGCCACGACCTCATGGTAAACACAGATTATTAGAAATGGGTTGAATCAAGATGTGAGAGTTAGCCAATAAGAGGCTAGAACTAATGGGCCAGGCAATGTTTAAATGCATACAATTTGTGTGTTGTCATTTTGGGGTATAAGCAAGCTGGGTGGCTGGGAGCCAGGAGGGATGCAGCCCACCACACTCCTCATACAACATATGATTCCACCAATGGAGTAGCGGATGATGCCCCCCCCATTCTTGTTGTAGTTGATGGCAAAATTGCTCCCACTTTGTCTTTTTCCCAATGAGAAGTGTTTTGTTTTACTCCTTTATTGTGGGCAGCCCTTAGTATGTTAGTATGGCCAGTTAGCAAGCGGTGGAAGCCGGGTTACTATTCAAGGGTTTGAGTTCAGCTGCGGAGAGGCTTGGCAATGCTTGCTTGCACCCTTGGCATCCCCGCCACAGTGCCCTATGTACACCAGACTGTGGGTGAGAGACCACAGGGAGCAGAGCAGGGCTGCTCAGGTGAGGCCATCTGAAACCAGCTGGTCTCCAGCCAGCCCACCAGCTGACAGCCAGCACATGCTCCAGCCCAGCCAAGAGCCCGGATCAGCTGGGGATGGTGTGGACAGTGATCGTTCAGCAGACCTGTAGGCTTGGAAGGTACCAGAGCCGCTAGCAGCTGAGCCCTGGTGGTGGTGGATAACACAAACATGCCTGCTAAGCTCACTGGCACCTACTTTCATAAATCTTTTAAATTTTCATTAATGAAGGGTACCTTATTGTTTTATGTATTTCTTTAATTTTTTAGTGTAGTGGGTTTTTTTTAAAAGATTTTATTTGCTATTTAAATTTGTGTTTTGTGCGCTGACTATAAATATACATACATATATGTGTATATATATATTTATTTATTATGTTCCCTCAATGATTTTGTAAGGAAGAATTTCTTTTATTAATCCTTTGTAAATATATTGCAATTATTTTCTTTTGTGGAGAAACAATATTGATTTTCTTATGTACTCTTAAAGCCTGCTTTGCATTCCAAAGAGACCAAAAATAGGATGTGTTCTCCCCAGACCAAAAGGCTTAACATTCATTTAAAATATTAATTATTTATTAACTAATCAGTTAGTTAATGTGTGTATCTGTGTGTGTATGCATGTGTGTGCATGTGTGTATGTTTGTGTGTGTAAAGGCTGAGAGAGAACACCAGGTATCCTATTTCTCTCTCTACCTATTTCTTTGAGGCAGGGTCTCTCTCTAAATCTGGGGCTTGTGTTTTGTCTAGGTTGGAAGACAGCAAGACCCAGAGAGCCTCTGGCCTCTGCCAGTCTCGGAGCTGGGTTACAAGCCTTTGAGAGGGTGCCTGGCTTGTCACATGGGTGCTGTGGTCTGAACTCCAGTCCTCATGACTGTGGAGCAAGTGCTCTTAACCTCTCAGCCATCTCTCTAGCCCCACATCCAGCTTCAAAGTATAGCACCTAGCGCATTCAGTGCCAGTGAACACGGGCCTTGTGATTGTGTGGTGAAGATGCCGGGTATTTCAGGGTTTGGGGCACGAGTCCATTCTGGCCAGAGGATAAATGCCACCATCACCACAGCGTATTCCCTTGTGGGCCAGGTCAATGTGGCCTCATCACTTTCTCATGCAATTCTTTCTGAAGTGTTTTCCAAGGTCATGTGTGGCCACAGATGTCTTAGGGAAGATGAAGTGTGAAATGCTCCCCCACGCGCTCTCTCTTTTGTGGGCAGTCACCCAAAGTGCTTTCAGCCCCGCAGTAAATGGGCCTGTCTGATCCAGGGTTGTTTGGAGATTGCTGGGCAGAAACGACCTCCATACCCTTGAAGGAACTGTGAAGGGGAGCAGCTCCTTGGCCTGGGGTGTGACAATGAGGTTGACATTTCTCCTAACTTAGGTATGCTCAGCCACTCCCTGTCCAGCCATGTTTCTTTGTTAAGAAAACAAATCAGTGCTGAGGCCCCCTGGGGCCGATGGGGAGGGGCCTCATGTTTATGGGGTGGAGCTGTGGTCCAGCAGCTCTGTCACCATCTGGGCCCCCTCTCTTCTCTCTGCAAATCTTCACTCTGTCTCTTGCCCAGAACCTGGCTGTCCCTAGGCTGTGCTACTGTGCTATCCCAAATACAGTCAAACTCTCACCCCGAGTCTGGAGTCATGTGGTCCCCCAGAGATTGAGGAGAGCATCTGAGAGACGTTCCTTGATACCCCAGAAATGTCCTGGGGTCCTCACTCTGTGTCAAGATGGACAGCATTCACTAGAGAGGGAGACAGTGCACCAACCTCACTTTTAGATCAAATGAAACTCAGGTTTTAATAAAAAAAAATCCTTTCCCAGCTCTCATTAGAGAGAGGCATGGTCTAGAGCCAAATTCAAGTCAGCTAGATCACAAGCAGATGCCAATCACACTGACCTTCACCACCAAACAACCAACCTTAACCACTGACAAGGTTAAGCGACTGACAAGGAGGCCTAAGTGGCCTCCCTCAATGCACCCTTCCCCAGCAATTCATTTGCCATCCAAATAACCTTCTGACACTGTAGCCTTGGGCATTTAGTAAAAGCATTTTAGGGATTATTTCTTGCTAGTCCTATGAAGTGGCTTCCAGGCTGCCTTCTTTCTTAACAGTGCTGGCTCTCCTTTTCTCTTTTAAAAACAGAGATGCATACAGGGTACCAAGTCTATGTGGGCACTGTCCTGGGCCTGCCATTCACCTGGTCAAGTGGTATCTCCTACACGACACCTCTCCTAATGGCTCTAGGTTTTAATCGGTATTTGTCTAAAGGCTTAATTTACTCAGAATACCTAATGTGGGCCTGGTAAGTGGGTTTTGTGTTGTTCATTAACTCTGACTGATTGGAAGTGGTTGCCTGGAGCATCGATCAATTAACAAATACTGCCAGGCAAGCATGTGTGCATGGGTGTGTGCATGCATGCATGTGGGGGTAGGCAGGTGTGCGGAGGAGTCCCAGGACTTACGTTGGGCGCTCGGCACCATTGAATCTTTTTATACGTGCTGATACACTCACAGCCTGAACATACTGTCTTGGACATACTTTTATGTCACACCGACAGTCAGGAAAATCTTAGTTAAAGCATCTGTCATCTTAAGGGTACTCTCAAACGAACCATGCACAGCCACATCTTCCAAGACGCATGCTCTCTGCATCCAGGATATAGTAGTTGGCAATCAGTCAGCTGTGTAAGCTGGGAACAAGCATGATGGGTGTGATTTCAAAACTGACTCCTCAGCCACAACCCCGAGGGACTGATGTCACAGCGTCTCCAAGCAATCTCGTTCCTGTCATCCAACTCACATGCTCACTATGGAGCCCGTTTGTACTAAGATCCATGTTTTCAAGGTGCTTTTCATCACCCGCTGTATAAAATCTACCACTGAACAAGCTGCTGAGCAGGGGCAAAGCTGAATCTTTCTGAACCAGGCAGGGCCTTGCATTTCTCGCTGGGGTTGGGCAGGGATGTTGTATTCAGCCTACTAGTGAGGTCCCTGTCTTGCAGGGGTAGGACAGTGTGGTACAAAAGTTATGCCCACTTGGCTTTGAGAGGTACACAGGCACGCTCAGCTCCTGAGTCTGACTCGTTCTACCGAGTTGCATAACTTCAGGCAAGATGTTTGGATGCCTCTGTGCCTGAGTTTCTCCATTTTTCCATCCATAAAGTGGATCTCATTTTTGAGAGGCGGTAACTTCCCATAGATTGTGGCTGAGGGGAAGAAACGAGGAACCATGAAAGGGGCCTAGCTTCATATCTGGCACACCCCTGGTGTCCTACCTCTGGTCTATGCTGTGATTATACCTGCCAAGAAAGCTGTTGTGGGACTGACAGGGTCTTTCCCTTCACGGGGTTTTTCCTCTTTCCCTTGGCCACAGCCACCCACTCTCCGCACCAACCAGACACATGCCCGCCTGTGGTGTCTTCACGCCAAGGCTTCTAGCTAAAAGGCTCTCCCCAATGCCCTTGTGTTTTCCCCGCCGCCTCTTTTTTCATTCAGATGATGTCTCAGTTATTGCTCACCTGTTCTTTTTTCTCAGGGGTGGGGATGCTGGAGATCAGACCAAAAATCCTCATGCATGCTAGTCGAACGCTAAGCCACACCCCAGACCCATCTATTCTGTTGACAATTGTTCCTTATTGTGAATTTTTAGGTTATCCACGCAGGCTCTCTGACTGCAAGGGAGATTTTGCAGACGCGCCTTAACTATAGAACTCAGAGTGATTATTCTAGGCTATTTGGTTGGGCCTTACATGTGACCACATAAAACTTTATAAGAGGAAGAACTGCCTGCTTATAAGGAGAGGAGGCGTTGTGATAATGGAAGTGGAGACCGGAATGACGGTCATAAAGCCAAGGAATGCTGGCAGCCTGTAGGAGCAGGAGGCAAGGAGTGGACTCCCTTCCAGGGCTTCAAAGGCCCCAGCCTGCCGACACCTGCCTTTTACCCAGAGGAGCTGACTTCGGACTTCAGACTCCCAGAAACTTAAGACAAAAATCTTGCCGTTCTTAGCCAATGAGCTACAGGAGATTTATCTATAGCCCGTCCCCACCATCCCTCCTGCTTTAATTTCTCCTTCAGCTGTGGTTTTGTTCCCCACATGAGATAATGGCCACCCATTCATGAGCTTTCTAGCAAGGAATCTCTGCCATGAGTGCTGGGCAGCCAAGTCAGTATCAGAGATGTATTATGTCCTGCATTGGTGCTTGGGCTTCAGGTACTTGGGCACGCTTGTGTCCCTTGGGTGCTATGGCATAGTTTCCTTTTATATTATGGCATCAGCAATGGCAGCCAATGCTTTGGGCTGAGCCTGAGGACACCCCACCCCCAGGAGTCTTCTAATCAGGTTCTCTTCCAGCAGAAGTTTTGGAACCCGCACTTCGATCTCATGTTCTTAACTGCAGACTCAGCCTGGCCAGCCGTGCCCCTGCCTGCCATTTCCAAGCACCCAGAGCAGTACTGGGAAAGCGAGGACACTCAAGGAAGAAGCAGGTGGCTTCGCCTTGCTGCCGCAGACTCAGCACTAAGTGGCATGTTTCAGCAGGCTCAGCTTCAGCAGAGGTCAAGGAACCTTTGTGACTCAGGATAAAGGAGGACTTGAATGCTGCGAGCCAGCGGGAGATCGGTTTCCAGGGAGCTGCTTAGCTGTGTGAAGGTTAACAGCTGAGACCTTGCTGGGGCTGGAGGGGAGGGTACCAGTGAGCTGGCCTTGACTCTCGCTGGATAACCATCCTAAGCCTTGATCTCATCTGTAAAGCATCGAGACTGTCACCAGGTAGGATTGCTTTGATAATTCACTGTGTATACCGATTGGGTCCCAGACACATGCCTGGCACTCAGTGAGTGTTAGCTGTAGCTGTAACAATGGCAGTGATGAGGATGGGGTTCCATGACCCAGGGGCCTCATTTCTTGACTGAGGGGGAGGGGAGAAGGGAAGACTTGGACCACACCGCTTCTCAGTTCTTCCTCTCTGATGCTGGGAGACGAAAGGATGCTCTAACTTACATGGATCAGAGAGGAGTTCCTTCCTATAGCCTGATCTCCATATCCTGTGTTCTCTGACTGGGGCTCCAGAGCCAGGCACACAGCCACAGCAGATAGGACAGCTAGCGATGACTCTCCTTACCTTGGTTGTCATAGGAAGTGATGACCTGAGGCTGCTGAAGGCATTGCTTCTCTGACAAGTTTCCTATTTAAGAAAGACAAAGAAGGTATCAGTGACCACTGTGACCATGGTCTAATGTTCCCTGGTTGGGGGACAGAGGGACCTGGGTGCACCTGACACAACTGTATGCTGGTGGGGGCCGAGCCTATCTACAGGCCTGGTCCAATGGTGCACAATGCCACAGTGTGCACATCTCTGGGCTAGCACAGCCATACTCCTGGGAATCCACAAGTGCACACCCCTGCAGCAGAAGCCTGCCCAAGCAGGACTTTGCTCCAGTGGTCTGTGAAACCACCACTTCAGACTTTTGACCACA
Source organism: Arvicola amphibius (assembly GCF_903992535.2). Lineage (NCBI taxonomy): Eukaryota > Metazoa > Chordata > Mammalia > Rodentia > Cricetidae > Arvicola > Arvicola amphibius. The sequence continues at coordinate 168,702,972 of NC_052049.1, read as the reverse complement.
ATTTCCAAAGCACTTTCTCACACAGAGATGCCTGACTGATCGCCGCACCTTTCTGTGGAGTGGGCTGGGAGGTCCCAACACGGTACTTGAACTCTTAAGTTTCCCAACTCCTAGTTCATCTTCCTCCTTCCTTCTGAGGAGCAAAGGCAGAAACTTGCCTCTAGCCTTGAAGACGGGAGGACACTCAGTTTGGTTTTGTTTCACCAATATTACAGGACGCCCGACATGTTTGAGTTCTCTCTACCCACTGGGGACATTTACAAGTCCTTATATCCCATAGGATCAGTAGAGATGTCTACTTCTTACTACAGGTCATCATGGGGACCCATGGTCTTTTCTACCTCTCCTAGACATGAATTCATTTCTGCTTCATGGCTGCTCTGTGACTGTTGACTGTCTCTACCGAGGCAACCCCTGAACTCTTCTTCATGGACATAGGAAGAGTCTGGGGAAGGGCCAGGATTAGGGAAGAAGGGAGTTCCCGCACCACTATTCCCTTTACCCTTCACTACCTCCGTCTTGCTCACTGTGAGCCTCACTTAAGCGGAACCAGTGGTCCAGCCTGGGAACTAGCATATCTCTAGGGTTGCTGTCCTCAACAGTGCAGCCAATCATCTAGGCCACTCAGGGCTTCTCATGTCTACTCATAGCAGAAGTTGGTCAAGGTAGGTAGGTGAGGCACCGAGCTGGACTAGACTTGAGATCCACACAGTAGGGGCTTGCCTCGGAGAACCTGCATGTGCCAGCCTTCTCCCACGAACAGGTTGATGCCAGGTCCCCAATGCTTCCAGAACATGGTTGACTAACTAAGGCCAGATCCACTGTCATTGTGTGCCAACGTGGGGTGATGTGGCATTGCTGGGCTGGAGCTCTAGGGCACTTAGGCGAGGACAGGGAGGCTGCCTTTCTGCGGGCACGGCTGGCTGTACCTCCATGAGGAAACAGGAGCTGGGAAGGGAATCCTCAAGGAGGGTGATTGGCTGGCACAGCTCCGGTGGGGTATTTATAGTCAGGGCTGCACAAGTGGTTTCTCTCTAGCTGTAGGGCTGTAGGGCACTGGACACTGTGCTGCTAGGCAGACTTCAGCCAGGACCAAGGAGAGCAGCCAATCACAGCAGGGGAAGCCCGTTGCTGGGCAAGCTATGAAGAGGGGTGGCTCAGCCCAAACACCTGCTGCTCCCAAAAGTTTGGAGTGTTCCAGGCTCCCCACCCTTCCTCTCACCAACACCCAAGCCCAAGGAGTATACAGGGTGGCAACAAGAGGATAGATGTGTTCCCTTTGGGTCAACACCATGTGCAGTCATATTTGTGCACACTGTCAGCACACGCCATGGGGCAACTTCCTTCTGTGATGAAACTCCTCCAACTGCCAGGGCTGGGTAGCCTGTTGGTTACCAGCACTGGGTGACTGGGGTACCGACAAGGCACTTATGAGACAAGGTCAGTTTCAATGCTAGTGTCCTGAATCCCGGCGTCAGAAAACATGGAAAGAAGCAGTTCTCGTTCCCCTATGCAGGTACACCATTTAAAATGTAAACGAAGTCTTCCATCAAAACTACACATATTGGTAGGATGGCTGAACCATCGTGTTTCCTGGATTTAGGACTTCCAGAGACACTCTCAGGAGCCTTGTATTTATACCACATCTTCAATCCTGAGATTTTTTTTTTTTTGCAAGGACTATTTAAGTCACCCTCTGTGGACTGATACCGAGAACCCCAGAGTCTTTTAGAACTGTCTTGAGAGTTGCTTACTATTCCGTTACGACTTTTCCCCAACCTTCCCGCTAACTGTGAAGATACTCAAAGCAGAAGACATCAGTATTTCCTGAAAGGCTCTAAAACGGTTGCCAGGCGACTCATCCAAGGCAAGAGAGTGCTGCAACCCACAGGATTTTCTCTTTGCATCCACCAGTGGCCCGTGTTGCTCACTCAATACTCACACATGGATCAAGCAAGCACACGCACATGCTCTGGGTGGTCATTCCAAAGGCTTCTCGATGGCCCACAGCACAACTTTACTGGCTATGATGTCAACCGTCAGTACCCCAAGTGGAGTCTTTCCCTACAGCTCAGCTCCAGTTAAGGAAGCCTTTGCGTGGATCTGTTAGCCAGGCCACGAAAGCATGATTTCCCTAGTGGGTGTGTATGCATCTCGAAGATGACTCCTCCCTTTGAACAAGGTAAGGGACACAGGGAAAGCGCAATCATTTGAAGATACCCCACAAGGACAGGGTTCTGGACCTGCTTGTCATCTGTTTAATCTCCAACACTTCCACTTGCACCTGGCACAAAGTAAATGCTAGAGACAGCGGTTGAAGGAATAAGCGTGGATGAGTTTACATTTGTATTTTGCTTTTTCCTTTTCGACATTGCCTGAAGGCTGACAAAGCCGAGTCATTCCCTCAGTTGTACTCTTGTCTCCCCCTTTGTGGAGGGTCAGCCGTTTGATTCCATGGCCCACATGGCTGGGGTCTGATGGAGCTCCTGAACCATGTTCTGGGAGGAGAGGTCTGATTCCTAGCAGAATTCTGTGTTCCCATCATGCATATTATCATCGATGGGTTTTCCCCCCAAAGCCAGGGTAATCAGCCTCTGAGGGACACAAGGTCTGCTATATTGGCTCATCTTTCATGTTCCAGAGAGTTCCGGGCCATCATGAAAGAGCACTGCCTGGACCCAGACAGAAGAGGCCTTGGAAATGAACTTTTAATTGGAGCCCAGAGAAGTAGGGCACCCTTGATTGGCTCTTTCCAGGCCTCAAGTAATACACTTCCAAGGCAGGCCACTATCCTAGTCTGTTCAGAAATAAACAAAAGCCATTTTAAACCTGTGTGGTTTTTTTGTGGCATGAACAGCCCTGCCTCTGGTGGGAACACGCAGACTCAGCCCTGCCTCTGGTAGGAACACACTCACTACTCCAAGCAAGGCCAAATCCTCTCTGATAGCCTGTCCAGCAAATAAATGGGGGCTTGTTCACAACAGTTTTTTTTTTCCAGCTGCAACCTCCAGAAAAGCAGGACCCCTGATGCCAGGAGAGCTTTCCAGACTCACAGTGGCATAAAGGCCTGGCTGAGCTGCAAGCAGCCGTCTTTGCTCATTGATTAGATGTTAGGGCCAGTTTTCCAATGAACACAATCCAAACCTTCCAGTTATTTTGCAGGATATTGAATTAAAGAAACTGAATAGAAAATAGAAAAAGAGATTTACCTTGAAAGCCGTTTCTTTCCAATTCTTGCCATTTCCGGATTCCATTTCTGACACCTTGGAATCCTGTGAGATAAGGACTGGCATGAGGCTTTTTGTGGAGGGAGCCCTAGGGCGAGTGCCACGCACCGCTGTATCATCTACAGACCCATCTGTCTTAAACAAGGCTGGTGGGAACCAATTCTCTCAGGATCTGAGATAGGCTGCCCTCGAATGTGACACATTTGAGGAAATGAATGTGACTCCTAAATTCAAAACATCTTAAAAATGTTACAATGGTAGTTTTTGGTGATGGTGGGATTGGCTATTAGGATTTTCCAGAAGGAATTTTTGCTATACAAATGCCCAATGCTCATTCCCATGCCTTCAGCACATAAATACAAAAGCATTGCTTTCTCTCTGCTTTACCTGCCAATTTCTGTGTGTGTGTGTGGGGGGGGACATCTTGAAGTGGGGTGAGAGAGCATAGAACAGACTGCTGTTCCTGTGGGAGTGGAAAGTGACAGTTGTCTACTTTCCCAGACTCCCTTGCAGCTAGAGTATGGGCCTGTGTGGTTGAGGCATGGCCCATTCGATGCACCTGTGTTCGGTTCTGGTCATGACGCAACGCAAAAGGGAAGGGAGGCTCTCTCCCTGGCCGTGGCTGGAAGTGGCTGTTGAGAGGTCAAGTTCCTGGCACAGAACTGACGCATGTCCAGGCAGTGGGAGCCACTGCAATAAAAACAAATTTCTGGTGCGGGAAGAGTGTCTGATGGACCTTGGTGGCTGCAGAAGGGCCATCACAAGATCAGCTCTCTGGCACACTTGGTGGCAGTGTTCCCGGGAGCTCAGTCTTCAGGCTGGCTCTCTAAGCTTTCACCCACTCAGAAGCCCCCAAGTCTTCCTCAGCCTCCCCCCACTCCCCTGATCTTTTCTGCAAAAGTCTTCCCACAGTCTGCTTTGTGGGAAGTGCTAGTTCAAGGAAATAGCTGGGAGAATGCTGGACTCCCAGAGAAAAGAAGAGACACCCTGCCAGCCTTGCAACCTAAACCCCTGGTGACTCTCCTTGCCTTTGTGCCTCTCTGACTCCTTTCTGCTGCAAGCCCGCTGTGGCTGCCTTGTGACAATAATGAAGCTTTATTCTCCTCTGACACAGGATTCAGGCCTTCCTCTAGCTGCGCCTCAGAGGGGAACTAGCTTGCAGGGGACAGGAAGAGACACCCGAAAGTCTTTTGGGTTCTTGCACATTGTGTGAGGCCTCCGGACAAGGAGTGTGACTCGGTGCTTTTCTCTCTCAGGCTGTGTCCCAAAGCATGGACCCACACTGGTCAGTACAGCCTAGGGCTTCCGGGGTCAGCAGACCTTGGGGACTATACTTTGGTGTGGAATAGCGGACCTGGTTCTCTCCATTGTGCGGCATCTTTAAGAAACCTTCATTGGGAAAAATCTTTGTTGAAAAATACCAGTGCCTTTCAAGTAGGGGTGCTTTACCCTTGACTTAGGGCCAAAATATGTATATTGATCTGGGGTCATGGGCATTTTTGGTAGGCTTCGGGTACCTGGAAGGCAGTTTTGATATCCAACACTTCAGGGCTTCTCTCTTTACCCTCTCTGGTGACTTTAGGGCAGATATGATGCAAAGGGACTCTACTGGGCAGTGAGGACTACCCTGACTTGGAACTGGGCCTCACTTGCTATACACGGGGAGCACGGTCTTTCGTATTGTGTTACATGCGACAACAACCATCTCATTTCCATCAGGAAGCGGAGGACATTTTCTTTCTCCTCCAAAGACCCAGGAGCAGAGCAAAGAACCAGAGACTTGTTTAAGCTAAGCAGCTCCTGTGTCCACAGTCCCTACTACACTCTAACTGCTGTGAACACTCTCGGCCTCGAGCCTTTCTTTCCCTAACTGCCAGATCCTGCAGCCTGACCGCTGGTGGGCCAAGGCCGTCTATAGAACCACTGTCCTAGCAGGGCGACTGGATGGACAGTGGGTGTCCCATGTACACAGAGGCTTTGGAGCCAGAAAAGCCAAGACAAGGGGTCCCCAGGAACTTAGAGCTGAAGGGAGAGGGGGAGTCAGCAGCCATCTTTCTCAGCGTAGTTGCTAAAGAAGCGGCGCAGGGTTAGCCTCGGAGACCCGAAAGTTAGCCGCAGAAATTTCCTTTAAGAGCAGTGCCATGAGGCCCACCACGCTTCTCAGGGATTTGTCACCATTTATACTCTATTCAGCTTGTGTATACGGAGAATAGAGGGGGCTCCCGCCTTCTGCAATCACCCCATAAGCTTTCACTTGTCAGTTTTCATTTTCCCATCAAGTCTGCAGAACAGTAAAATTGAAGCTAAATTCAAGTGCGACCAGGAGACGTCAAACTCACTGCACCGCACTCCAGCCCTTATTCTCTTTACCCATTCATGCCTTAAATTTGTTGGAGGTTGGAAGGGTTGGATGGGGAAACTGAGGCTCTGAGTTATCTCAAACTCTGACTCAATACCAAGATCCTTTGGGGCCCCTGGTGCTCTATGGAGTGCAGCATTCTGCGTGGGGACTAGGCCTCTGCAACATGTGATCGGTCTAAGGCCCTGGCTTTTTTCCTGCAGAGCGTTTTCCAACGTGGTTTGCATACTTCAGGGAATAACGGCAGGAAACGGGCTTCCGATACGACAGAGCACCCATAGGCCTGCATGGGGAGTCAACCTGGGACAACCACAGCGCGGCTGCCGCTGCTGCGCGTTGCCAAGGGACACCGGTGCTGTAGCGTCCGGGCACAAGCAGCGGTGGGGGAGAGGCTTGGGCTGGCCTCGTTCGGGGCGCCCCCCGGCGGGCAGACCCCGGGGCCTGGTGGTTGAGGTGCCCCGGGATCTCAAGAGGACCTGGGCCAGGCGCGCGTTACCTCCTCGGTTTTGCAGCAGCGCGCTCGGGTCCTCTTGAGAGTCCAATTGCGTGGCTTGGGCCGCGCGCCGCTTCTCAGAGTGCACGATGAGCAGCATGTCGATGGCCACGGCGTTGCTGTCTTTCTTCAGCTCCATGGTGCCGCCTCCCTCCCGGCTCGGCGCCGTGGCTGCTCGCGACGCTGCCTGCGCTGCAAATGGCCCCGTGCTCGCCGCTGCCTGGCGCGGGAGAGGGCGAGGGCGCGGGAGAGGGCGCTGCCCGGCCGCCAGGTCCGCCCGGCGCCGTGTTTCGCTGACTCTGCCAAATTTACCATTAGGACCCGCCCGGGAGGGCGCTACCCTCCTGAAGTGCTTCTAAGTCACCTTTGAAAGAAAATCCCCAGGCCGGGCCCTGAACTGCACTCAGTCCACACTTTGCAGGCTTTCTGACCCTTCCTCCCGTGCAAAGGAAGTTCAGGTCCTGGGCTCCAGCAAAGTTCTCCCTTCAGCTGACTTCATCTCCACCATCAAAGAGAAGTCACTGGCCAACCCCGAAACTTCAGATCAGAGCTGGATTAGTTTTGGAAAAGAAAGACAAAGAGCTGAAAATTGAATTGCAGGGTGTGCAAATGTTGGCCACGCTTTTAGCCTTGATCCCTTTGTTCCCTTGGGTGGGTTAAGGACGTTGATAGCTCTTTTCGTAGGTTGAGGTGTTATGGTGAGGCTCCCATCTCCCATTGACAGCTGGTTCATGGGTCGTGTCCACTGGACATCAAACTAACAATCATATTTTGCCTGAGATGGAGGTCTTAAAAAAAAATCTCCATTCTTTTGGGAAGACTAGCTCTTGCCTGAGGGGAAGAGAGGAGGGGGAGAGAGAGAGAGAGACAGAGAGAGAGAGAGAGAGAGAGAGAGAGAGAGAGAGAGAGAGAGAGAGAGAGAGAGAGAGAGAGAGGAGGCCAGGGAACTGGGAGCTGCCTGCGGCTGTTAGGGAACTGGACCTGAGAACCCCTTCTATTTTTAGCCAGGCCTGCCCTGCCCAGCCAACAGCGACAGGGCATTTGGCTGGAGGTCTAAGGAGTGTTTACATGGGTTTCTGCCTGGGAGCCTTTGGCACCATACTTCCACCAGGTGGGCGACAATTCTCCAATCTGTGTTTACACAGGTGATAGACGCCACCTCTGCAAGGAGGACTTGCCCTGTAACCCTGTCATGGTATACAACTCCTGAGAGCTCTGGACCTTGTCATTGCAACAGCCACTATCATATAAGCCGTGTTCCAGCTCCAGTGCCACCACTTGCTGGCCCTGTGACCTTGGGCCAGCCATTTCCCTTCATTTCTCACCATCAGGGCATCGCTGGGGTAATAAAAATCCTCCCAGGGCTCCCGTGAGAATGGCGTTCCTGTACGGTTCCTGGCGCACAAGTGGTCTGCAAATAGGAGCCATCATTCTTCTCTCATTTTAAAAGGAGGAAGCATACAGGTAGAGAACCATGTCAGTGGTGGAGCTGTGGAGAGCACACCCTTAGATCCTGAAGGTCCTTCTCCAATGTCCGTGGCTCACAGTTTGGTGTGTGTGACGGCTGATGCCCCATTGGGTCACCACTGCCCCCTCTCCAACTGGGTGTCTGTCATTGGCTTCCAGTAATGTTGAACTGGTGTTGCTAGACAGCTGAGTCTTTTGATGGACAGGGGAGATAGATGACACTCGAGGCAGGTTTCATTCTACTAAAGTGAGTCCTGTTACACACACACACACACACACACACACACACCCCTGGCTCGGGAAGAAAGGACTGGATTATGCAAACCCTCTGGGTCTTGGAAGTTGTTCATGCAGACACGGGAACCTGAAGATCTGCATGCATCCCTGTCTCTTGGTATGGGCTAAGTCCTTCGAGAGCCAGTGTTGTGGTTTGGAGCGAAATGTTCCCCACCTGTTCACTGTTGAGAGACTTGGCCCTCAGGTGATGTGGGAGGAGCTTACGGAACCTTCAGGAGGCAGGGCCTAGTTGGGGGAAGTAGGTCACTTGTTGGAACCAGCTCTGCTTTCAGTCTGAGCTCTCTGTATCCTGGTTGGCCATTGAGCTGGGAACAAGCAGCCACATTCTCAACAGCAGGGGGCAAAAGCCTCTCCTGCTGCTGGGAACTCTGCTGTGGTTTCCCCACCAGAAACTGAGCAAAAAAGAATCCCTCCTCCTCTAGACTGACTCTGTCAGCTATTTGGTTCAGAGACGAAAAGAAGTAATTAATGCAGGCCTGCTATCTGAGAGCAGCTAGAAGGGGGTCAGTGTAGCGTGATTTCTCACTGGTCTTAATAAGAAAAACCCAGAGACAGATAATAGGGGGTGAAAGCTGAAAGATCAGAGAAGCAGAGCAGCCAGCCACAAGTTCTTACCTCTACAAAATCCTCAGACCGAATGGGGTATCCTGTCTCTACAGGTCCTCAGACCGAATGGGGTATCCTGTCTCTACGGGTCCTCAGACCGAATGCCCTGAGCGCCTGTCTCCTCCTGCCTTACATTCCTCTCTCTGCCTAGCCATATCCCTTCCTGTCTCCACCTCCCTAGAGTTGGGATTAAAAGCATGTGATTCCCAAGTACTAGAATTAAAGGTGTGAGCCACAACCACCTGACTCTATTTCTCTTTGAGACTGGATCAATCTGGTCTACACATCCCAGGGTGGCCTTGAACTCAGAGATTCCATTTCCTCTGCCTTCCGAGTTCTGGGATTAAAGGTGTGTGCCATCATTGCCTGGCCTCTATGGCTAACTAGTGACTCGCTCCACACTCTGCTCTTCAGGCAAGCTTTCTTTGTTATAGCACAAACAAAATACCATCACAGGTCAATGGTGTGACACACAGAGATGCTGCAGCCCCTTTGCCTAGGGTCACATTCTCACACTGCACCCTCGCTGTCATGATGCCAAATGTCACTCTGTAGGACAAATCTTAATGCCCCTTTCAGAGCCATTCCTGGGGAGAGTGGTTAGCTGAAGTATACCAGCCAGAGGTCCAGACAAATCAAATTGTGTGTGTGTGTGTGTGTGTGTGTGTGTGTGTGTGTGTGTATGTATGTAAACTAGCCTTTGGAGCAGGGCTTGCCTTTCATTCTCAGGACTAGTGATTTGGGCCAGAATCTTCCTTGTTGTAGGAAGCCATCCTGTGGATTGTAGGCTACTTTGCAGCATCCTACTAGATGCCAGTAGCACCTCCTTCCCAATCTTGATGGCCTAGAATGTATCCAGATGTCAACAGATGTTTCCAGAACTGCAGTGAGAGCAAACTCCTGAAATAGCGTCAGCTTGACTCTGGATTCCCGGTGCTGTCTGACACGTGGACCTATCCTCATGGTTCTTAGTGACAAGACCCAACTTCAGTGGCCTGCAAAGCTGCCCTCAGCATGGAGCTCGGAGGAAGGACCGAGTGGGCCTTTCCCTCTCGCTGCCTGAATCCCAACCCTTGGCCTGGGTTGACTTGGTTGTGTTCCCTTTTCCAATGACTTGCTCTTGGAAAGAGAGGGAGGATTACAGAGAAGCTGAGGTAGCTGAGACATTGGAATGGATCAGTCAGGGAAGGGGTGGGATGAGGAGAGCAGAAGGGAAAGACTGAAGCGACGGACACAGCATTTAGGCAGGAGTTCTCCATCTGCTCAAATCCCGACTCCAGTTAAATCTTCAAGACCAAAGGAGCTAGCCTGCAATTCACACCCTGGATCAGCTCATGCCATACACACCTACGCTGCAGCCCAGTTTCAAACACCCTTACCCTTTCAATTTTTAGATTTTCCTCCACAGGGTACTCCTTCATCCTGATACCAGATTGAAAAATGGGCTCCAAAGATTTTCACTCCAACCTAACTAATGAATCTCTACTCTTGGTTTAGGTCTGATAAGATAGAGACTACTTCCATTTTTTTTGGTAAATCCTTAATTATTTAAATCGCAGTGAAGTGGAAATTTCAGAATCCAGATGACACAGAGCAGTCAGAATTCAGTCTGCACCGAATAAGCAATGTTTCGGTAGAATGATGGACCACATGTACGAGGGCAGATTCACAAGATTATGATGGCGCTGAAAAACTCCTACTGCCTTAGGGACATGATCACTATTATAACAACTGTGACACAACACAGCTCACATGTGTTTCTATTGATGCTGCGGTAGGCAAACCTATTATCTGTCAGTAACCATAGCAATATATTTATGCAAAGTACATACTTGATGATAGGAAGAGATTATTTTACTTACACATGTATTTACACTATACTTACCCCTTCTCCTCCCTACACTATACTTTTCTTGTTAGGGTGTGCTCTTATTTATTAAAAAGCTTGCTATAAAAGAAATCTGACTTTGAAAATGCCATAATGCTATCTTATATATGCTAATGTAAATACTCTTTTTAAAACAAAATTTCTTGCTCCATTACTGTGCTTTTTGACTAAACCACCTGTTTTTCTTGTGTTTGGTTCAGTCTTGTGTTTATTTGTTCATCTTAACCCTAGAGACAATGGGCTACTCTATATATGCACCTGTATCTCTATCTCTCAATATCTATCATGCATTTACATATCTAGTTATTGATATCGTCTAACTGAAATAGGTAGTAGGCTACACCAAAGCCTCTTAAATGGGCAGTGAGACCACAAGGATGTGAGGTATAAAAAACTTGGCAACAATGAAATGTTTCTGTATGTACAATGACCCAAAATTAACTCAAAATCAAATGTGTAATTGGTCTGAGGTATTTCTGGCGGTGCTCACCCTTAATGCATTGTGGGACTTGACCGCAGCCTTGGTTCTGAACACACGACATGCACACGTAGCACCGTGCATGCCATCCCACCACAAGACACCAACCAGGGCTGCCCTAGATACCTTGGCTCAGATCCAAGGCTACATTGTACATTATAAATTGGAATGAACTGTTATGTTTCTATATGTGCTGAAATTTTTGTGCATACCAAATTTTGTACATATAGTTTATTTATAGAAAATAAAACTTTTAAATATTTTCCTACTATTATCCCCCCAGGATAAAAACATCAAATTAGTTTACCTTCCTACTGTATTGTGTCAGAATATTTGATTCTAAAAATTGCTGTTCAAGTTGCTGACATGAATTTGTATTTTAAAAAATGCAATGAATTTCTGTTTGGGATTAGGATATATTTTCCAACAATTTCTGAAGCAACCCTAAATATTCTTATGCTGTTTTGTCCTTCCTGTTTAAACAAAGCTATGATCTCAGCATTAATGGTTATAGAATCCAAACGTATTGAAGACCTGGATATTGATCCACACACCTACAAACACCTGATTTTTGACAAAGAGGCTAAAAATGGAAAATGGAAAAAAGAAAGCATATTCAACAAAGGGTGCTGGCATAACTGGATATCAACATGTAGGAGAATGCAAATAGATCCATAGCTATTGCCATGCATAAAACTCAAGTCCAAATGGATCAAAGACCTCAACGTAAAACCAACCACATGAACCTCATAGAAGAGAAGGTGGGAAATACACTTGAATGCATTGGCACAGGAGACCACTTCCTTAATAGAACCCCAGTAGCACAGACACTGGGAGCAACAATTAATAAATGGAATCTCCTGAAACTGAGAAGCTTCTGTAAACAAAGGACATAATCAACAAGACAAAATAGCAACCTACAGAATGGGAAAAGATCTTCACTAACCCCATATCAGACAGAGGTCTGATCTCCAAAATATACAAAAAACTCAAGAAATTGGTCATCAAAAGAACAAATAATTCAATTTAAAAATGGGGTACAGACCTAAACAGAGAACTCTCAGGAGATGAATCTCAAATGGCTGAAAGACACTTAAGGAAATGTTCAACATCCTTAGCCATCAGAGAAATGTAAATCAAAATAACTCTGAGATTCTATCTTACATTTATAAGAATGGCCAAGATCAAAAACACCGATGACAGCTTATATTGGAGAGGATGTGGGGTAATGGGAATGCTCCTCCATTGCTGGTGGGAGTGCAAACTGGCACAGCTGCTTTGGAAATCAGTATGGTGATTTCTCAGAAAATTAGGAAACAACCTTCCTCAAGACCTGCAATACCATTGTTGGGTATATACCCAAAGGATGCTCAATCATACCACAAGGACATGTACTCAACTATGTTCATAGCAGCATTGTCTGTCATAGTCAGAACCTGGAAACAATCTAGATGCCCCTCAACTGAAGACTGAATAAAGAATATGTGGTACATTTACACAATGGAGTACTACACAGTAGTAAAAAAAATGACATCTTGAAATTTGTGTGCAAATAGATGGATCTAGAAAAAACCATATTGAGTGAGGTAACCTAGACCCAGAAAGACAAATATAATATGAACTCACTCATAAGTGGCTTTTAGACATAAAGCAAAGATAAACCAACCTACAGTCCACAACCCCAGACAACGTAGACAACAAAAAGGACCCTAAAAGAGGCATACGTGGAACTTCACAGGAAGGAGAAACAGACAAGATCTCCCGAGTAAATTGGAGTGTGGGGGTCATGGAAAAGGGTAGGAAGCAATGGGGAGGAAGGGAAGAGAGTGAAGAAAAATGTATAGCTCAATACAAGCAATAAAAAAAAGATTTTGAGTCTTAAAAAAGTAAGCTTCAAACACTGGTCAAATCTGAAAAAACACTGAAGAGAACCTATGTATATGCAGTAACAAATACTCAGACACAATTTAATTTTTTTATGTAAAAATAAACAACAATTATGTTATTAGTATGAATATTTGCCTTCCTCTTCAATAAATGGCAAAATTATACATATAATAATGAATTGTTTTAAAGTATGTTTCTCTGTTGTTTATTGTCAATAAATGCTTGATTTGTATTATTTTATATACTTATAAAATAAGTATACAAAATATGATTCTTTGATTGCAGAAAACTTTTTTTTTTTGATGAAAAGGGGTCATAAGAGGGAAGTGTCTAGAAGCCCTGATATGCTTTTTTTCAGCTTGGTTTGTGAAATATACTGCATGATGCTCATACAGTGATGAACTCGTTTAATAATATATCTTGACAAACAATGCGTGGCTGTTGCCTTGTTATCAGCTTTATCCTCCCAGTTTGGCACGCAGGCATGGGCAGCTGTCACCCACACTGCTCTGAGCCCGGGCTGCTGCCTTGGAGATGGAGTAGGGGCGGGGAGCTTACTCCTGGCTATAGATTCTCGCCTGAGAGGAATGTTTTCTTGTGTCCTGTCTCCTGCTGCTGCTGCTTGTCCTTAGAGAGAGACACTCTTTAGGACTTCCAGTTTGGACCCTTTTACTTCCCTTGAGTTTCCAAGAGGAAAACTTACGTCTTCCCCAGAGACGTCGGCACAATGTAGGCCTTTAGCAGGGAACCTGCTGGCACAGTGTACTTTCCTCTGTTGCACGGTTTACTAATTGAGCCATCTCCCCAGTCCAGCTTTGTGTGTGTGTGTGTGTGTGTGTGTGTGTGTGTGTGTGTTTGACTTCAAGGCTCATATTCTTCCTTTCTGTTTCCTACTGGAATGGCACAGACATTTAAACACTAGTTGGAAGGAAGGACACTCTTCCTTCTACTCAGATATTTCTTCTTTTACAGTGAACTCCCTGATGAAGTCATTGCCAAACCTCTGCCCCCCTGGATTTATCAGGGAAGGGTAAAAGGAAGTGAGCGGACACAGGAAGGTGACCAGGCCAAGTTCTTAGAGCAAGGTGACCCCTCTGGGTGGTCTTCCAGCAGTAGAAAGCCCATGAGTTCTGCCAAACTCATGACCAGGATGGAAAATTCAGAAGACCAGACAAGAAAGAAACTAGCCACCTAAATTCTGTCATTTAGGCACGATCACTTGGATGTGTCCTGTTACTTAACTTTTCCTCTGCTATTGCTGTAACATATAATAAGTGGAGTATAAAACCCATAAAAATAACAACAGACTGGTATCTACGCATAGCTTGGTATCATAGTTTTTCCTCTTTCCGCACACACAAGGAGCTTCCTCAAAAACTATTTAAAAGGCTAATCAGTGACTACAATGGTTTCTTCTTTGCCCAGTGTTAAGAGTTCAGTTTTTTTCACATTATCCTCTCCCCCGAGTGATGTCATGGTCAATGTCTGTGTGCCTACACCTTTGGCCACATGGCTGGCTACTTCCTTAGAATAGAGTCCTGGAAGTGGGATCACTTACTCAAAAGGTTATGACTATTTTAAGGCGTGAGATATATACAATGTCAAATGACTTTCCAAAAAGATTGTGTCTACTTACAAACTCTCTAGCTGTGTGTGTCAATCTCCTGCCACCTGTCACATGCATTGGCGCTGTCATTACATATGACTTTAACATTAGGACTAGTAATGCATGTTGTAGATTTTAATTGGATTTTATTACCTAAGCTTTGCATATGTGTATATACGTGTGTATTTATGTGCGGGTTTATGTGTGTGCACCTTTGCCTATGGGCATGTATGTGGAGGCCAGAGGATGACCATTTTTTTCTTTTCTGTTTTTGAGATAGAGTCTTTCACTGGCCTTGAACTCACCAAGTAGTCAAGCTGGCTAGTCAGCAAGCCCATCTCTGCCGCTTCAGTGCAGGGATTATAAGCATGAGCCACCTTGCTTAGCTTTTTTACATAGGTTCTGAGGATTGAGCCCAGGTGCTCTGTTGCACGGTTTACTAATTGTGCCATCTCCCCAGTCCAGCTTTGTGTGTGTGTGTGTGTGTGTGTGTGTGTGTGTATGTGTGTTTGACTTCAAGGCTCATATTCTTCCTTTCTGTTTCCTACTGGAATGGCACAGACATTTAAACACTAGTTGGAAGGAAGGACACTCTTCCTTCTACTCAGATCTTTCTTCTTTTACAGTGAACTCCCTGATGAAGTCCTTGCCAAACCTCTGACCCCTTTAAACTCTCTGAGAACCAGGCCATTGCTTCATGCTTCACTTGCTCCTCAGCTTCCTGCTTTCCTCACACTCTGTGCCCCTGTGTGCTACATGCTGGAGGTGCTCAGAGAATGTTTGAGGCGAACTGGACAGACCCATCTCCCTTGAGCTTGGAGATATCACGAGCCTCCCGGAGCAGTTGCTCCTCTGCACCGTTCTCAAAGACCTTCAGGGCACAGGGAGGGAGGTTAAATGAGGACAGGTGGCTCTAAAGGTGCCTTTCTTGGCTGCTGGCAGAACCTTCTGGAGCACAGATTGGGGACAGCTTCATTCAGAGAACTGCTTAGTCCTGTTTATACACCCCTACCCTTTCTGCAGCCAAGAGCCACAGTATGATTTTTTTTTTTTAAAAAAAACAATCTCTACTCTTGCCCTTTCTGGTGTCTGCCTCCCCAGCCTGTCATTAGTCATTTCTCATGTCAGCCTAACTTTTGTGAGCCCTTTAATTGGTTTCCTGTATTTTTTTCTGTCCATAGCTCCTTAAAGTCTCATCTTGTTGTATACATTCATGGACAAATGTGGTCCAAACTTCAAGTACTTTGACTGTTGGAGTCCTGCTCTGTGACGGTCCTGGCCATTTCCCAGGGATAGAGATGATGAGAATCAATTTGTCTCTCACTACCATTTCCAAAATATCTTGGCCAATGCCAAGAGAGAGATCCAGTAGCACATGAAAGCCAGAGGAGCGGTTGCCTCTTCAGCCTTGCCAAGCATGCATCACCAACTTATCGACATGTCCCTTGCATGTTCCTTGTGAGTAAGAGACCACATCCACCCTTTGTTCCTGCTTCAGTCAGGTCTGTGGTAGAGCTCACATCTTGTGCTCTTATTTCTGTGGACTCATCCTGCCTATCCCACAATAGCTGACCTGGGACTGATAAATCTGTATCTATTTTATTGACAGGAAAGTAAAAAATGAAGAGATTGATTCAGGAGACTGGGGAGATGGTTCAGCCAGTAAAGTTTTTGCTATACAAGCATGAGGAAGACAACTGGAGTTGACCTCTGACCTCCACAATCATGCATACCCAACATGCATGTGAATCTGCATGCACATGTAAATACATTCACCAACATGTAGCAATACACACACACACACACACACACACATACACACACACACACAGAGGCAAACTTGGGTTTCCTCTATGGCTTCTGGGGAAACCTCGTTTCCCTGTAAAGTCAAATGCACTTGTTATTACATGTTTTTAGTGAAAAGAGGCCCGTGTATTTTCCCAGGAAGGCTGAGGTTTGGACTGATATCTGTAGGGCCTGGGGAATGCTAAGAGTGACAACCATTCCTTGAGAAAGAACCATTTTCTGGACAGGGTGAAGCTGTCTAACAGGCGGGTGAGTCAGGCAGAGACAAAGGCTTTGTAGGGTCCGCACAGAGGTACAGACACAGCCTTTTGATCAATTCTGTAGACCCCCAGAGGGGCCAGTCAGGAGGGTGCCACTGGGAAAAACAGCCTAGTGGCCTGGATCCCAGGGCTGTGAGAGAGCCAGCTTTTGGTGTCAGTGCAGACTCAGGCTTGGCCTGTCCCTGGGGCAGAGTGTCTAATAGGAGCCATGGGTATTTTTAGTCTCACGTGTGCAGGCGCAGGACAGGATGGGCTGGATGGGAACAGCTAATAAGCCATGGTCCTTAATAAGCTGGGAAAGATGACATGAGGGGTGGAGAGGGGATACTGGAACTTTTTACAGGGCTTGTTTTTTTAGAGAACTCTCTTTACATAATTCACACGGAAAGATTGGGGTCAGGACGGTTATAGATAACCCTGGCTGCAGAAACCTGGAAATGGGGCATGCTCACTGCCTGCATCCACAGCCCTTCCATACAGGCCCTGCTCTGTCCTGGTGGGGAATATCTGGGGTGGGAACTATTGGGGATCATTGGTTCGGGCTAGGATGCTCCCAAAGACCAACCTCAGTTCCTTGTGTGATTCAAACGGGCACAGGCGATAGCTGAGTGGCATCATCCATTACTATGAGTATAGAGACGAGGAGATGGAGGGTCAAAGAGGTCCAGGGACTGGGTAAGGTCACCCATCTGGGCAGAGGCAGATCTGGTGTGTACCTTCTTAGCATGGATGAACGCCGACCACTGCTTTCTTGTTGCAATAGCCAGCTGTATCTAGGATGCCTGTTCATTTTCTGTAGCCTACAAACATTTCCTCTGCCAACTCTATGTCAAGGACTGTATGACTGGACTGGGCAGTGAGGATGATACCATTCCTGCTGTCAAGGAGCTCTGGATTTACTGAGGGCCACATAGAAGTGTCAGCCCAGCTGACCCTCCATGTGGCTGGAATACAAGCTTGCCCTGGGAGGAGAGTGCTTGGCTGGCGTCCAGACTTTGGTGTCGAGCGTGAGGACAGCAATATCTCTGCTGGTACGGTCAGTTCTCCTTCTCTGTGGCAACTTCTGAGGGCGAGGCTGGGCAGGCGGCCAGGGAAGCACAAGTGTGCTCTCCACCCATGCCTCCGAGCTTTGTGGTGCACGGAGCCTGGGGCAGGGCTCAATAAACAAGGGCCTGGGCAAAACTGCACATGGAGGCAACACCCAACACCCGCTACCATCAGTCACCACCGCCCGTGTTTGTGGTTTGACAGCAATGGCAGACAGAATGTGAACAGTAATTGGGGTGAAAGTATTGAAGAGAGTTCCTTGCAGCCTTCCCTTTGGCCCCAGGCCAACTTGGCATGCGACTGCAGCCATCTGTTTGTACATCCGCCTATCCATCCTCTTCAATACTTGAGCACCACATATCCACATCTATCCATTTCATTTAGCTGCTTATCCACCCACCCCTACATCTATCTCTACACAGACATTGATCCTCGACCCATCTGCCAATCCCGCCCTTCTACCCATTCTATCGGACACACACCCATTCATCATCCATCCATCCTCTCTCCCATCCAATCACAACCCTTTAATCCATCTGGAACCAGACACCATGTTCTAGGCCCGTGTTGGATACAGTGGGAGCACAAAGATGCATGAGTCCCTCTCTGTAGTTGACCTAGAAGATAGCGTGCGGATCCACGTAGAAGGCAACAGTTTAGAGGAACCCCAGAGGGTCACCGAGAAACCGGAGCGAAACAGAGGAAGATGAATGAGGATCAGTTAGGATTCATGGGCCTCTCTGGAAGGACTGAGATGGGGGAGGCAGGCAGGCAGGCAGGCAGGCAGGCAGGCAGGCAGGCAGGCAGGCAGGCAGGCAGGCTTGGGAAGAGTTTCAGTTATGGCCTGGTCATTTGTGTTCCTCCCACCCCCAATCCTATATTGAAATCCTAGTCATTACTGTGATAGTAATAGCAGATGGGTCTTTGGAAGGTAATTAGGTGATAGATGGTATTAGCATTCTTATACAAGTATCCCAGACAACTGTGTAAGGACACAGGAAGAAGGACCAGCTCTGAACCTGGAAGTCGGCCTTCCAGACACTGACTTCTCAGTTTCTCAAGCACCAACCACCCTGCGAGAAGGAGGCTTGAGAGCATGCGCAGCAGTGGAGGCTGGTGCCAGATTGTACCTGCTCGCCACATGGTGGGAGCACCCCTTGGTGGTCGCATCAGCTCCAGCGATCAGCTAGACTCTCTCTGGCTGGAATTTATCAGCTGATGCTGGGCTAGATCTGGGGGACATCCACACAACAGCTTCCAGATCCAGCTTCGCTAGGGCGTCCTTCTGTGGGTGAGGTGGGGATGAGAAGGGCAAGTTCACTTCCTACCTTTCCTCAGGACACCACCCAGGCCTGAACCCAGGTCACAGTTTCCTGCTGGCACACTATTCCTCTCTTTTCTAGGTCCACACCTATTCTTCATTGCTTGATCCCACCAAACTGTCCCCATCCATTCTAATAAGTATCTAAGGGTCATTGATTAACAACCTCTGTCCTAAAGCCGAGCATTTCCAAATGGTCAAGGTAGGTGGCTTTGGGACCATAGCAGGGTGGAGGCATGGCTGCATTTGTACAGACAGATGCCTCTGACAGCTGCACCGATGGTTCTTCCAGGGCAGTGGGGGAGGCTAGGGGAGGTAGGAAGGTCAGTGCTAGCTAGAGATTCTAGGGCTGCACACCTTTCTCCCACTCCACGCCTGCTATTTCCCATCTCCAACTCATGGGTCTTCAGTTCTCTGAGGTCAGTCTTTCTGTCTGTTGAAAAAAAGAAACCTATGGAGTTTGCGTGTCCCCATTCAGGGAACAGAATTCACCAAGAGAGGTGACTGAACACAGGCGGTACTTGATCTTTGGACTCCTCCCTGATGTACATATCCTCTGGGTAACCAGGAAGGGAGACATAGGCATGGGAGAGGAGCTCCTTCAGGCCTGAGCTACCTCAGCCACCCGTCCTTCTTCCCCAGCTTGCCCCTCGGCGTGGCCGGCCACCCACCTGCCAGCTCAGCTGTCCTTCTCGCTCACCATGTAATCCCTGCCAGGAAGAGAGGAGGGAAACATGAGCCAGGCTTGCACCCACTGCATCCTGCCATTCTGTCCTTCCTCCAACCAAGAGGGGGCGGGTGGCTGGGGTGGGGACAGGGGAGGACAGGGCTGGGGAAGAGCTCCCAGGCCCAACTGCCTCTGGCTGCAGTAGAGCAGGCAGCCTGTAGCAGGCAGGGTGCATGGCAACTGTAGGGCTCAAGGCTTCCCTCTGGAGCCTGCATGCTGGCCTGCTTGGCTTCCTGCAACCCAGACCTGCTAGGCTGGCTCAGCCCAGTTTCCTTGACGAACCCATTTGTTCCTCTGTATCAGGCGGGCTCCTGGTAGGGGTTTTCTCTTTGTATTCTAAAAGACTATCCAGGAATGACAAGGCGGAAGCGCCTGCACTTTCCAGGCTAGCAGTAGCCTCAGCCTCCCCAGGTAGCCCAGGAACCACACTTACTGCCTAGACAGAAGGCGAATGAGGCAGGGGAGCATCTGCTCTGTGCTGCATAGGGCAGGGCAGCATCAGACTGCTCCTGAGCCTGGGGCGGGACTGCAGGGATGTAGCCGCAGCTGCTCATCCCACCCTCAGAGCATCTATCATGTCTGATGGGAAGAGCAGGGATGCAAGTAGGCCACACAAGAGCACCTCACTTTGCTATCACGGGTACACTAGGGTGCAGGAGTGTGTGCCAGGTGTTTGTGCAGGGAACCTTCTAGAGGTGATCCTTTCTGTTTATGTAGAGAACTACTTTCTGGTATAGATTAGGTATTGCTTTAAGGTCATTCATCTGTGGAGTATGTATGTGCATGCATATGCACATGCATGTGTGTGTGTGTGTGTGTGTGTGTGTGTATGTACCTACATGAGTGTAGTTAGACTCTCTGAACTTTAGGGCTCTTTGGGTACTTGAAATGTTGGAAGAGTCAACTGATTTCTCTGGACCCACATTTCCTCATGGAAAAGCAGATGTGTTCATTCTGGCCTGATGCTGATTGTGGCCCACGTAGTAAATAAAGGGTGCCAGGATACCACATCCTTTCCCTCACCCACTGCAGAGATGCTCTCAGGCTGCCTGGGATCTGACCCTAAAAGGGAGGGGAGGGAGAGTGAATGGTGGGACATGGCTAGGGCCATGGGGTGTGGCAATATTGGCTTCTCATTGGACACTGGTGGTCTTTAGTCATGCCCTGAGGGCACCTTAAACAAAGCCACTCTGGCTCCACCATGCAGGTCCAGGAGAAATCAGGCAGGGTTCGGGTACTTTGAGCAGCCTGGTTTCAACGTCTGTCTTCTGATATGGAAGGGTGGCGATAAGACACAGGCCCAGAACATCTCAACTACTGTGACCATAGGTCACAGATGACCAATGCCTCCAGGTGCTTCCACTGGGCCTGGCAAGGCCTGCTGGGTGCAAGTCTCCCCATTGCCCTTCTTTAGCCCACTCCTGGCTTCTGGCCCCAGAAGCAGCCCTTGCGCAAGCCAGGCAGGGAGCTGGCTGCTCACAGGGTTACCCGAGGCAGGCCGAGATTGGACAGGGCCAGGCCCTGAATCACTGGTGACAGTGACTTGTTTGTGGCAGGACAGTTTGCACTCCCCAGGTGGTCTCTGACAAGCTGCCACTGAGGGAGGAGCCTCAGTGGTGACATGGGCCTCTGGCCAAAGCTTAATAGCCATCTGTTCCTGGCCAGGAAACATCCAGAGAAGGAGACAGGGAAGGGACAGAAAGGCAGATGCAGGGACAGAGAAACTCAGGGAGAGACTCAGAGACACAGAGAGAAAGTCAGACACACAGAGCAGAGAGACAGTCCATGAATAGGGCCAGGAAGAGGAGAGAGAGAGAGAGAGAGAGAGAGAGAGAGAGAGAGAGAGAGAGAGAGAGAGAGAGAGAGAGAGAGAGAGAGAGAGGAGAAAGAAAAGATAGGGCCCCTGAAACAGAAGGAAAGACATAAACAGGCAGACTCAGTGGATAGGACATGGAGACAGAGTGATAGAGACAGGTGAGGTTTTAAGATGAGAGGACAGAGAAGCCAAGAATCCTCTGGGACAGGTGGCAAGACAGTGGCCTGCACTCTAGGGTGGGCTGGGTAAAAGTCCTGCTCTCTGAATGCCCCCTGGTGGAAAGGAAGATCCTGAACCTTCTGCCTGACTCTGAGGGAAGATGTCACATGGGCTTCTTTGCCCACCCCACCCCCCTTGGCTCCAGAATCCAGGAAGTAGCAGTCAGGCATTAGTGGGCAGCAGAATCACCATGGGGCAATCCTGGTGTCTAGGATATGTTCTAGGATCTGACTCTGTCTAGTTAGGTGGAGGCCAAGAACCTGCATTCCTGACACGCTCCTAGAAGGTTCTACAGAAGGAATAGTACCAGTCACAGAAGTGCTTCACTGCCTTTCCAGGATTGGCTCTTCCTTCTTCTAGCCTTCTCTTCCCATTCTGTGAGGTCCCTGGAGGTGAGGGTCAGGCTGGAGCCAGGGCAGGGAGATATAGCAGAACTCAGGTCTATAGGGTGAAGGCTGTTTCCTCTACATGTGGTGGTTTCCAAACAAAAAAAAACAAAACAAAAAACAAAAAAGCCCCCCAAAACTTCAGAAGCATTGTCTTAGTTTGGGTTTCTATTGCTTTGACAAAATGTCATGATCAAAGCAACTTGGGAAGAAAAGGATTTATTTAGCTTACACCTCTACATCACAGTTCATCATCAAGGGAAGTCAGGAAAGAAACTCAAGCACGGTAGGAGCTGTTGCAGAATCCACCAGCCCAGGAATGGCTCTATTTATAATGTCCTGGCCCTCCCCCATCAATCAGTAATTAAGAAACTGTCCTATAGGCTTGCCTACAGCTGGATCTCATGGAGGCCTTTTCTCCTTTTCAGCTGAGGCTCCCTCCTCTGTAATGACTCCAGCTTGTGTCAAGCTGTCATAAAACCAGCCTGTACCAGTGTCTTCCCTTGAAACAGTGGGGCTGTGCACTCATGAGACATTAAGGTTCCTGCACCTCCATGTTGTTACCTGGTCCCTCCTCGTAGCCAGGGGACACAATGATAGTCTCCACTTCCCCTAAAGTTGGCTTCTCCTTGATGAAGCACATTATAGCCATGTGGAAGCCACCACCGCCACTTCCTGTAGTCATCGTCTCTGCTACCTCCAAACGCCACCATCACCTCTCTCATAACCCCCATCACCTCCGCCTCCATTTCCCCACCTGTATCCCAACTGTCACCTGAGCCGTTCCACTAATAAGCTCTATTCCCTCCACCATCCCGACAGCTTCCATATCTATAACCTCCCCCACCACCCGTGGGGCTCCCGTTACTACCACAGTTCCCCTGACCCCCAACATCTCCACCACCTTCATCTCCATTGCTCCCACCTTCTCCACTCCCATCTCCATAGCCAGCATCACTTTGTTTTTTCGAGGCAGGGTTTCCCTGGAGTTTCTAGAGCCTGTCCTGGAACTAGCTCTTGTAGACCAGGCTGGCCTCGAACTCAGAGATCCGCCTGCCTCTGCCTCCCGAGTGCTGGGATTAAAGGCGTGCGCCACCACCGCCCGGCTTCCCAGCATCACTTTTATCATTCTCTTAGTTACTATCGCTGTGATAAAACGCCATGACCAAAGCAGCTTGGGGAGGAAAGGGCTTCTTTGGCTCACATTCCCACACCACTGTTCATTGTGGAAGGCAGTCAGAACAGGAACCCAAACAGGGCAGGGACGTGGAGTCCGGAGCTGACACAGAGGTCATGGAGGGGTGCTGCTTACTGACTTCCCCTCCATGGCTTGTTCAGCCTGTTTTCTTATAAAACCCAGGACCACCATTCCAGGGATGGCCCCACCTACAATCTTCTGAGCCCTTCCCCATCGATCGCTAATTAAGAAAATGCCCTCCCGGCTTGCCTACAGCCCAGTCTTATAAAGGCATTTTCTCAACTGAGATTCCCCTATCTCAAATGATGCTTGCTTGTGTTAAGTTGATGTAAAACTAGCCAGGATAGTCACCTCCACTACTTCCATGCTACCACCACCACCACCACCACCACCTTCATCACCTGCAATGTGTAAGTGATCACCTTCACCTCACCCACACCACCCGCCTACCACAACAACTTGTCCTCCATACCAAAACAGTAAGAAACAAGAGTGACGCAGTGTGGTGCAGGCAAAGGAACAGGGGTCACGGATTTGGTGAGGTGGCCTTCCTTTGTCTTTACAGTCTGCTTTTTGGGTTCTGGTCAAACACCATATTGGGGTGATACCCTAACTTTACATTGTACTTGAACTCCATCCCCGATACTTTGAGGCCACACAATCCCAGTGTCTGGCAGTGTGGCAATAACCAGCAGGACCTCGGGTCAGGGAGCCTTTCATCAGACTGTCATGGTTTCGTTGTCC
Organism: Arvicola amphibius; assembly: GCF_903992535.2. Lineage (NCBI taxonomy): Eukaryota > Metazoa > Chordata > Mammalia > Rodentia > Cricetidae > Arvicola > Arvicola amphibius. The sequence goes on along the minus strand of NC_052049.1, from coordinate 168,679,140 downwards.
TAGGCTGTTGACAGGTGCTGTTCCGATTGATCAGCTGCTGGGTAATGTGGACTATTAAATATTTCTCATAACACCGAAGCTGCGGCAGGTGAACTGTGACTCAGTTCATGTTACTTATTGATGAGGCTGGTGATTTCAGTTAGGGTAAGACTCCTTACTTCCATGGCTTCTGGGGAGTTAAATTGCTTGGAGAGTTGATTGTAAAAAAAAAAAAAAACTAAGCTAAATATTGAACTAGTGTTTGTTAAAAAGATGGGATTTGGAATCTGGTGACTTATTTCTGAACACAAGAAAAGTTTTCAATGATCGCAAACAAGGTGATTGTTGTAGACAGACCAGACCGATCATGTGCTGTAACATCCATATGTTAAAGTCATAAAGTGTGAGAGACATGGGGTGGCTTTAGGAGGCAATTTGTTATCAATGAGCTTAGTGCTCTTACAAAAAGGAGTCCCAAGATCTCTCTCCTTTTTCTGCTGTATAGGAACATAGTGAGAAACTGGCTGTCTACAGTCTAGAAGGAGACCCTCACCAGAGCCCAGCTAGATTGGGTCTTGGATTTACAGTCTGTCAAACTGTGGACTTTCTTCCTTCCTTCAGAACTGTGAGAAATAAACCTGTTTTATATATATAAACTACCCAATCTATTATAGTAGCCTGAACTGAGACAAAAGTCTCGATCAAATATGATTTCTCATGTCTTGGAGTTATTTGCGCAGACAATCTTGGGGTTTGTTTTCCCCTAATATGTACATGATCCTCCCCAAATCCTCAAATACATTCTTAGACGGCCGCTTCTGAGCACCCCCCACTCCGTGTGAAGAAAGCAGGGTACGGATAAGTGGGGAATGCCAGGCAGGGTTCATCAGTGCAGGGAAGTTCCTTACACTCTTGGCCCTGGAACCACAACCGGTGCTGATGAAGACAAGCAAGTTCCCACCGCTCACAGGAGGACAGTAAAGTCTGGCTTGCTGTGGGTGAATGAACTGCTTGTATCTGAGTGACGGGAGTAGATGGTTGCGTTGGCTAAATTTCAATGTTGGCAATCACCTAGGAAACCTGGTTGTGTCTGTGAGGGCGTTTCCAGAGAGGTTTAATGGAGGAGGAAAACCCATGAATGAAGGTGGCGCTGTTCCCATCACATAGCTTTGGCCCTGGACTGGGATAAAAAGGGAGAAAGTGGGATGGAGACCCAGCACTCATTGGATCTGCTTCCCAACTCTGGATGCAAGGCCAACAGCCACCTCCTGCTCCTGCCCCAGACCCTGGCGGTCATGGACCATACTCTTAGGCCATGGGCCACCATGAACCCTTCCTTCCTGAAGCTGCTTTTGTCAGGTACATGGTCAAACAATGAGCAAATTAACTAATGCAAGAACATTACCGACAGCTTAGAAAGCAATTTGGTAATGTTTAATAAAGTTGAAATATGCATACCCCATGACAGCTCAGATCATGTACCAAGCTGGAACTGAGAATATTACAAACCAGAAAACAACTGTGCTAGTTTGCTTTCCATTGCTGCATCTGAGCACTTAACAAATCCAACTTGGGAAGGAAGTGTTTATTTGGCTTACAGTTCACAGTTCATCACGGAAGGAAGCCAAGACTGAAAGTAGGAACATGGATTCGGGAGCTGAAGCAAAGGCATGGAGGGTATTGCATATTGGGTGCTGCATATTGGCTTGCTCCCCATGATTTGCTCAGCCTGCTTTCTTATACACCCAGAGATCATGTGTGCACAGTGACACCACCTCCAGGAGCCTTGGCCCTCCCACATCAATCATTAGTCAGGAAAATGCACTCTGGACTCACCTACAGGCAATCTGATGGAGACATTGTCTCAACTGAGGTTCCCTTCCCCAGATCACTCTACTTGTGACAGGTTGTTAAAAAGCCATACAGGGCAGCATCTATTACAGTGTATATATGATTATGTAAGTCATGGTGTCCTTCTTTATGAAAATACCATAAAGCAGTTGCCATGGATGGACCAGACCTACAGAACCCATGTTCATAAGCACACAAAACTGAACGAGTAAATTACAGTTAGGAGGATGTTGGAGTGTTATACTACTTAAGAAAATATTTCATAATGTGTAAAACAATACTACACATGGTCTACAGATATTTATATCTGTAGAATGGTTTGAACAAATAAGTAGAATATGGTGCCACTTTATATTGCAGCTTCCAGAATTGTTTTATTAATAAATAAAGATCAGGAGTGAAATATCAGGGAATAAACCTGATTGACCCATAGAATGAAGGAGAAACGATCACCTGACCCTCTTCTCCACCTTTCCTGATCAAAAAGACCTCGCAACCTTTAAGCCCCTCCTTATTAGCTCTGTGTCCTTCTATTTTCCTCTGAGTCCACCAAAAACTCTATGATCCACTCCAATGGTGGTCTCAGAGAGCCAACACAAACAAACCTCCGGCAGCAACTTCAGAGCAGTGATTCCTCTAGGGAGAGGCAGGAAAGAGATTCATAGAGATCATCAATACGTCTGTAATATTTTACTTTCTCCAGCATTGAAGAGGATCCTTATGGAGTTTGATAGCCATTTGGGCAAGAAACTGCTCTTGCCTGGACTATTATAAACTGGACACAGAGAACCCTTAGAGAGAGGACTGCTGAACTTGCCTAAATGTGAGATGATCTTTCGGGGTTCCTGATTCAAGAAAGAGTCTGCGAGACATTCTGCAGGACACAGCAGATAGTGACTGAATTGCCTTCGAAATTTCCTGCTGCATAGAAATGTCTGCTGGAAAGCTTGCATTCACCATTGATGGAGAAAACAAGATATTCCAGGACAAAAACAGATTTAAACAATACGCAGCCACAAATCCAGCCTTGCAGAAAGTAATAGAAGGAAAATCACAAACCAAGGAGTCCAACAACGCCCACAATAACTCAGGCATCTAGCGACCCTTCACCAGCACAACTAGAAGAAGGGAAACACACAAACTCTACTACTAAAAATGACTGAAGTTAACAACCACTGGTCATTAATATCACTTAATATCAATGGACTCAATTCACTTATAAAAAGGCACAGGCTAAGAGACTGGATACAAAAACAGAATCCAACATTTTGCTGTTTACAAGAAACACACCTCAACCACAAAGACAGACACCTACTCAGAGTAAAGGGTTGGGAAAAGGTTTATCAAGCAAATGGCCCTAAGAAACAAGCGGGTGTGGCCATACTAATTTCCAACAAAGTTGACTTCAAACTAAAATCAATCAGAAGAGATGGAAAGGGACACTTTATACTCATAACAGGAAAAATCCATCAGAATGAAGTCTCAATCCTGAATATCTATGCCCCTAATATAAAAGCTCCCACTTATGTAAAAGAAACACTTCTAGAACTCAAGGCAGCCATCAAACCACACACACTAATAGTTGGAGACTTCAACACTCCTCTCTCACCAATGGACAGGTCAATCAGACAGAAACCTAACAGAGAATTGAAAGACTTAATGGAGGTAATGAACCAAATGGACTTAACAGACATCTATAGAACATTCCACCCAAATAGGAAAGAATATACCTTCTTCTCTGCGGCTCATGGAACCTTTTCGAAAATTGACCATATACTTGGTAACAAAGCAAACTTCCACAGTTACAAAAAAATATTAGTAACCACCTGTGTCTTATCGGATCACCATGGATTAAAATTAGAATTCAACAACAATGCTACCCCCCAGAAAGCCCACAAACTCATGGAAACTGAACAGTCAACTACTGACCCACACCTGGGTCAAGGAAGAAATAGAGAAAGAAATTAAAGTCTTTCTTGAATTTAATGAAAACAAAGACACAACATACTCAAACCTATGGGACACAATGAAAGCAGTGCTAAGAGGAAAGTTCATAGCACTAAGTGCCCACTTAAAGAAAATGGAGAAAGCACTCATTGGTGACTTAACAGCACACCTGAAAGCTCTGGAAAAAAAAGAAGCAGACTCATCTAGGAGAAGTAGAAGACTGGAAATAATCAAACTGAGGGCAGAAATCAACAAAATAGAAACACAGAAAACAATCCAAAGAATCAATGAAACAAGAAGCTGGTTCTTGGAGAAAATCAACAAGATTGACAAACCCTTAGCCAAACTAATCAAACGGCAGAGGGAGAACACGCAAATTATTAAGATCAGAAATGAAAAGGGGGACATAACCACAGACACACAGGAAATTCAGAGAATCATTAGATCTTACTACAAAAGCCTGTATGCCACAAAATTGGAAAATGTAAAAGAAATGGACAGTTTTTTAGATAAATACCATATACCAAAGTTAAACCAGGACCAGGTAAATGCTCTAAATCGTCCTGTTAGTCGCGAAGAATTAGAAACTGTTATCAGAAACCTCCCTACCAAAAAGAGCCCAGGACCAGATGGTTTCAATGCGGAATTCTACCAGAACTTCCAAGAAGACCTAATACCTATACTCCTTAAGGTATTTCATAATATAGAAACACAAGAGTCACTGCCAAATTCCTTCTATGAAGCTACAGTTACCCTGATACCTAAACCACACAAAGACTCAACCAAGAAAGAGAATTACAGGCCAATCTCACTCATGAACATTGACGCAAAAATTCTCAATAAAATACTGGCAAACCGAATCCAAGAACACATTAGAAAAATTATCCATTACGATCAAGTAGGCTTCATCCCAGAGATACAGGGCTGGTTCAACATACGAAAATCTATCAGTGTAATCCATCATATAAATAAACTGAAGGAAAAAAACCATATGGTCATCTCATTAGATGCTGAAAAAGCATTTGACAAAATTCAGCACCCTTTTATGATAAAAGTTTTGGAGAGATTAGGGATACAAGGGTCATTCCTAAATATAATAAAAGCTATTTACAGCAAGCCGACAGCTAACATCAAATTAAACGGAGAGAAACTCAAGGCTATCCCACTAAATTCAGGAACACGACAAGGCTGTCCACTCTCTCCTTATCTCTTCAATATAGTGCTTGAAGTTCTAGCAATAGCAATAAGACAACATAAGGGAATCAAGGGGATTCAATTTGGAAAGGAAGAAGTTAAACTTTCATTATTTGCAGATGATATGATAGTATACATAAGCGACCCCAAAAACTCCACCAAAGAACTCCTACAGCTGATAAACTCCTTCAGTAACGTGGCAGGTTACAAGATCAACTCCAAAAAATCAGTCGCCCTCCTATACACAAAGGATAAGGAAGCAGAGAGGGAAATCAGAGAAGTATCACCTTTCACAATAGCCACAAATAGCATAAGATATCTGGGAGTATCTCTAACCAAGGAAGTGAAGGATTTATTTGACAAGAACTTTAAGTCTTTGAAGAAAGAAATTGAAGAGGATACCAGAAAATGGAAGGATCTCCCCTGCTCGTGGATTGGGAGGATCAACATAGTAAAAATGGCAATTCTACCAAAAGCAATCTATAGATTCAATGCAATCCCAATCAAGGTCCCATTAAAATTCTTCACAGAGATTGAGAGGACAATAATCAACTTTATATGGAAAAACAAGAAACCAAGGATAGCCAAAAAAATCTTATACAATAAAGGTACTTCTGGAGGCATTACCATCCCTGACTTCAAACTCTATTACAAAGCTACAGTATTGAAAACAGCTTGGTATTGGCATAAAAACAGAGAAGTTGACCAATGGAATCGTATAGAAGACCCGGATCTTAAACCACAAACCTACGAACACCTGATTTTTGATAAAGGAGCCAAAAGTACACAATGGAAGAAAGAGGGCATCTTCAACAAATGGTGCTGGCATAACTGGATGTCAACCTGTAGAAGAATGAAAGTAGATCCATATCTATCACCATGCACAAAACTCAAGTCCAAATGGATTAAAGACCTCAATATTAATCTGAACACATTGAGCTTGATAGAGGAGAAAGTGGGAAGTACTCTACAACAAATGGGCACAGGGAACCGTTTCCTGCGCATAACCCCAGCTGCACAGACATTAAGGGCAACATTGAATAAATGGGACCTCCTGAAGTTGAGCAGCTTCTGTAAAGCAAAGGACATTGTCACTAAGACACAAAGGCAGCCTACTGACTGGGAAAAGATCTTCACCAACCCTGCAACTGACAAAGGTCTGATCTCTAAAATATATAAGGAACTCAAGAGACTAGACGGTAAAATGCCAATTAACCCAATTAAAAAATGGGGCGCTGAACTGAACAGAGAATTCTCAACAGAAGAAGTTCGAATGGCCAAAAGACACTTAAGGTCATGCTCAACCTCCCTAGCTATCAGGGAAATGCAAATCAAAACAACTTTGAGATATCATCTTACACCTGTCAGATTGGCTAAAATCCAAAACACCAATAATAACCTTTGCTGGAGAGGTTGTGGGGTAAGGGGTACACTCATCCATTGCTGGTGGGAATGCAAACTTGTGCAACCACTTTGGAAAGCAGTGTGGCGGTTTCTCAGGAAATTCGGGATCAACCTACCCCAGGACCCAGCAATTCCACTATTGGGAATCTACCCAAGAGATGCCCAATCATACAACAAAAGCATATGCTCATCTATGTTCATAGCAGCATTATTTGTAATAGCCAGATCCTGGAGACAACCTAGATGCCCTTCAGTGGAAGAATGGATGAAGAAACTGTGGAATATATACATGCTAGAATACTACTCAGCGGTAAAAAACAATGACATCTTGAATTTTGCAGGCAAATGGATGGAAATAGAAAACACTATTCTGAGTGAGGTAACCCAGACCCAAAAAGATGATCATGGGATGTACTCACTCATAATCGGTTTCTAGCCATAATTAAAGGACATCGAGCCTATAAATTTGGGATCCTTGAGAAGATAATAAGAAGGTGAACTCCCCCAAAAAGATATAGTAATCCTCCTGGATATTGGAAGTAGACACGATCACCAGGCAAAATTGGGAACTTGAGGGTTGGGCGAGACTGGGCCAAGGGAAGATGGGGAGAGAAAAATGTGAAGGGGAGAACGGGGGGAGCTCGGAGGAATGGGGTGATTGGGATATAGGAAGGGTGGATATGGGAGCAGGGAAGCATATATCTTAATTTAAGGAGCTACCTGAGGGTTGTCAAGAGACTTGACCCTAGAGGGGTTCCCAGGATTCCAGGGAGACGCCCCCAGTTAGTTCCTTGGGCAGCTGAGGAGAGGGAGCCTGAAAAGGCCAGTTCCTATAGCCATACTGATGAATTTCTTGCATATCACCATAGAACCTCCACCTGACGATAGATGAAGAAAATGACAGAGCCCCACATTGGAGCACCGGACTGAGCTCCCAAGGTCCTGATGAGGAGCAGAAGGAGGGAGAACATGAGAAAGAAAGTCAGGACCGTGAGGGAACCTCCAGCTGGCGACAGATGGGGAAGGTGACTGAGCTCCACATTGGAGCACTGGACTGAGCTCCCAAGGTCCTGATGAGGAGCAGAAGGAGCGAGAACATGAGGGAGAAAGTCAGGAACGTGAGGGGTGCGTTCACTCATGGAGACGGTGGGACAGAACTAAAGGAAGATCACCAACTCCAGTTGGAATGGGACTGATGGATCATGCGACCAAATCCGTCTCTCTGAATGTGGCCAACAGTGGGGGCTGACTGAGAAGCAAAGGACATTGGCGCTGGGCTCTGATTCTTCTGCATGGACGGGCTTTGTGGGAGCCTTCTTAGCTTGGTCGATCACCTTCCTGGACCTGGGGCGAGTTGGGAGGACCTTGGACTTAGCATAGAGTGGGGAACCCTGATGGCTCCTTGGCCTTGAGAGGGAGGGTGGGGAGGTATGGGTGGAGGGAAGGGGAGGGAAGGGGGAGAAGGAGGGGAGGGAAGGGGGAGGAGGAGCGGAGGGAGGGGGTAGGAGGAGGGAAGGAGATGGAAATTTTTAAATATAAAAAAAAATAAACCATGAGAAAAAAAAAAAAAAAGAAATGTCTGCTGGATACTTATGGGCCTGTAGGCCGAAGATAGATGCCCCAACAGTACAAAAGAACTTTGGGTGACTGTCCAGGCAGCAAGATGTCTCTGTGATTTCTAGAGTTTGGAAATAGCATATTTCTTATTTACTTAGGTAATATTGTGTCCTTCTGGAGTCTTTGATGGAGCTGAAGAAGAATAGATAGTTATAGTTGTTTTCCTTTGTTATGATAAAAGATGAAGTAGATATAAATATTGTAACTGTAATTTTTGCATGATAACTGTTTTGTTATATGTAATTTTACTATGTTAAAGTTAAAGCCTTTCCTTTTTGTTTAAACAGAAAAAGGGGAAATGATGGAGGCGGGTCTTCTATCAATCTGTTGATTTCATTGGTTAATTAATAAAGAAAACTGCTTGGCCTAATAGGTTAGAATATAGGTGGGTGGAGTAGACAGAACAGGAAGAAGGAAGTGAGGTAGATGGCTCAGACAATTGCCCTGCCTCTACAACGAGATGCGAAGAAGCCACCCACCAGGTCAGACATGCTGAATCTTTCCCGGTAAGACACCATTTGTGGTGTTACAAAGATTATTAGATATGGGTTAGTCAAGATGTGAGTTAAGAGGCTGAAAATAATTGGCCAGGCAGTGTTTAAAAGAAAACAATTTGTGTGTTGTTATTTTGGGTTTTAAGCTAACTGATGGCCGAGAGCAGGGCAGCGGGAAGCTGCCCACAGCTCCTCACTACACTCCAAAAACGATCTAAAGCAAATATTGAAATAAAAGTTAACTTTTGTTCAATCTGAGCAGTGGGCACATGGGTATTTATTATGCTATCAACTGTACTTTTCGGTGTGTTTGAAATATTTTAAAATGAAAATAGTAAGTGTGCAAAGGGAAAAGAAAACCTAGACTCCTGCCTCCATGGGAGTGTTCAGGCGGAACCTGAGCACAGGTCTCCTTGTGCATCGAACCTGTAGGAGCTTCCAAAATGAAGCTGAGAGCCTTTGCCCTGGTTCTTGTGGGGGGCCCTGTTCCCCCATGCTGTTGTTTGCCATCTGTGGCAATCTGTGGAATGTGGTGTCGTCCTCCGAGGCATGCCCAGGGGAGTGATGACCTGGCTGGTCAGACATGTCACTGGGTACTTCCAAGGACAGGCAGACAGCTTGTCAAATGAGTAAAACTGTAGGTGGGCTACTGATGTGATTTTGTTTTATAATAAATAAGTTCTTTGGCAATTTCACACACACACACACACACACACACACACACACACACGTGCACACAGACACACACACTGCATTCTTGTTACTTTCTCCCCCGACTCTTCCATCTCCCTTCTATTTCTGCCGACCTCCCTTTTCCCTTCTTGTCTTTTCCCGGATTCAGGACTTTTAATTTTGTTGTGTGATCCCTCTAGCTTAACCAAGGTCTTCTGTAAAACAGTTAGATTGGGATTATCTGTTGGAGCCTGGTGGGGTATCTGTGGGTAGAGAGATGAAGGCAAAGACTCTCTCTAGGATTCTGTCCTTAGCAAACAATTCAGCAATAAGGGATAGATAGGACCTCAGAGCCTCGTCTCCACCTTTGCCTGGTTGCTGATGGCCCATGCTCATGCTGTTGAGCGTTCAGCACGAAGGCTGTGGCCTGCACAGAAGGGGGCATCTTGCAGCCTTTCTCCCTACCTTCTAGTTCTAACAACGTCCCCACCTCTCTACTTCTGTAATATCTCCTGAGCGTGCAACTGTCACCTCTCAGAACCTTGTGCAGCCGTAACGTTCTGCCTTCATTGCAGTTTATTGGAAAGAGAGAAGACGCTTTTGAAAATGATTCCCCTACTTCCTTATGGCCCTAAGCCTACTGTATACACAAGGGATTAAATTGTTGCGTACTAGAGTCTGGTCCAGTCTATATTGTCACTCACTGGCTTCTGTCTGTCTGTTGTGTCACCTCTGCGCTCTTCCTGCCTCTAAAATCAAGTAATGATAAGAGCGACGTTTCCCCCCCTTCTGAGGGACACCTGAGATTCCGCACAGGGAATGCTTAGCAGAGCTCTGGTGCAGGGCAGGCCTTCACTGGCTGACTGATTGTGACTGTGAACACCGTTCTCTCTGAGTGACAGGGAACCTTTGGTTGCTCAGATCCTATGACAGGTATGACTTGAAATTAAGGCCAAGCAGGATGTGACTGTGAAATTCCATACTGTGATTATGTCAACTTCTTCCTAGTTAGATATATACGTACCAACTCTCTGAACTGTGCCTTTGAAGAAGATGGTAAGGCAGACCACCAGAAATCTGGTAAAACTATGGCTGTCCACACTGCCAGACCCCTCTTCTTTGAATCACCCTTATTTTGGGAGCTCTCAACCACTGCCTAAGATACTTTTCTTTCTTCTTGGATTAGTTATTTTCCGCATTACTATTACCAAATACCTGATGAAAGTAAGATGAAGAAGGGAGGGTTGACTGTGGCTCATAGTTCGAGGGTGTAGTCCAGCGTGGTGGGGGATGTGGTTCATCCTAGTTGGGAGGCATAGCAGTGGGAATAGGAGGCGGCTGGTTACACTCCATCCACAGTCAGGAAGCAGAGAGAGATGGTACTGATTCTCAACTTGCTTTATCCTTTTTGTTCAGAGAGCCCAGCCTGTTGGATGGCGCTCCTATAATCAGGGTAGATCATCGCTCCTCATTTAAACCCTCTGTAAATGCCTTCACAGACTTGCCTAGAGGTTTGCCTTCTGGATGATTCTAAATCTTATCATATTGACAGTCAGTGTTAGCCATTGCATCACCCTTGCCTTGCCTTCTCCTGCACTGGCTCTCAGTCTTCCTCTCGCTGAATCCGTTCCTGTGTTGGCTCCCCACCTGCTCACGCCCTCTGTGGCTGCAGTTCATACTTTGGCTCAAGTCTCCAGCTGACCATCATTAGGACAATGTAGCAGCTTCCTTCCCAGTGTATTCTCCTGGGAGGCAGTGACGTTTTAGCAATGCAGCTCTAATCTGCCATGTCCTGGCGTATACAGGTCTAATAGTTTCCTTCTACTCTTAAGATGAAGCTGTAATCCTTGGCATGACCTTCCGGGCCCCGTCCCAGTGCTTGGATTAAACTCTACTCAGCGAGGCTGACCATGTCCCTCCCTAACTCTTCAAGAGATCTTTGGGAGTAAGATTACTGTCTTTGTCTATACCTAAAGACTGCAATGTTGAAGAATTTTTATTAATATATTATGTGCTATATTATTCTTGGTGCCTATTAGTTGCAGTGGTTTTCATTTATTCTTCCTTAGAATAGCCTCCTTCTGAGGTCTCCCGCACAGTTCAACATCCACATTTGTCTCCTGACTTCATAAGATGCTGCTGGACTTTCCTAAGACTTCTAATCCTAACATCCCACCCTTTGCCTGTCAATCAGCCATGCATGGCTTCTGCTTCCTGCTGGCTGCAAAGCGTCTCCTGGCCTACTTGATTGGCTGTTTCAGCAGCTCACAGGATTCATTAAAACTCTTCTTTCGCCATCCCCAGAAGACCCAGTGCTACAGCCAGCCTGGGGGATACAGCAAGGCACAGTCCAGTACCTACCTTTGGGTCCAGGACCTTTTGAGAGCACCTCTTTACCTTCGGTGTCCTTCTTTCTTTCTATGTTTTTCATTGAACTCTTCTACATTCTGCCTCCAGTAGGTGACCTCATCTCCCATGTCTTCCATCACGCACAGACTTTTGTGCACACCCAGCCCTCTGTTGCTCCAGTAACATGCCCCTTCAACTGTTAGCTTCATTCTGTGGTGGACACCGATTATCTGCTGCCACCCATGTTTGGCAAACTAAGGCCCTACCATTTTTTTTTCTGGTTGGGGGGGTGTTCCACCTCTCACTCTGATCAAGGCTTTATGGGGACTGATCCTATATCCAGGTCCAAACTAATCAGCAAACCTCATTCTGTCGGCCACACTACTTGGTTTATGGTGAGATGCATATGTTATTTAGGGTCGATAAGTCAGGTTCTGACTTTTGCTATAATGTTAGGGTGACCTGTTCTCTCTTTCTCACTGGAAAAATCTTGTTTGATATAGACAGTTTATGCTAGCAAGTAGCAAGTCTGTCTTGAAACAAACTAAACCAAGCAAATAACAAAACCAGACAAATCGAGTTTAGCCATATAGAGAAAGGATGAAACATTATGACCAAGCAGGACTTATTCTAGGAATGCAAGGTTAGTTCAATACAAGGAAAGCAGCCAGTATCACACATTATATCACTAGGACAAAGACCTACTGAGAGAGGACAGAAACCCAAGATGGGCTTGATGTATTGAGAAAAAGTTGTTAAAAATCCAACTCTAAATAGCAACAAATATGCAACAAAAGAGAAAGACAAGGCTTTTCTGGCCTGATAAAGCACATCCATGAAAAAAAAAAAAACATGACAGCTAACACAAACTTAATGTTTAAAGACAGAAAGTTAGCCCTAATGTCTAGACCAATGGTTCTCAACTTTCCTAATGCTATGACCCTTTAATACAGTTCCTCATGTTGTGATGACCCCCAACCGTAAAATTGTTTCTGTTGCTATTTCATAATTGTAATTTGGCTACTCTTATGAATCTTAATGTAAAGATATGGAGGATATCTGATATGTGACACTTTTGAAAATGTCATTTGACCCCAAGGGGTTGTGACCCACAGGTTGAGAACCACTGAGCTAGAACAAGAAAAGAATTTTCTTCTCTACTTATCACTGCTGCACCGGAAGTTGTCTTCAGGAAAATTGGTCATGGGGGAAAAAGGGGGTATCCAGAGCAGAAAACAACTATTGGAAGGTGACAGGACCTTAGGTATGCAAAATCCCAAGGGATTGCTGAGAAAACAATTTAGTCTGATGAGTTAGTAAGATAACAAGATAATGACCAAAACATAAAAGTTAATTGTATTTCTATAGCCTTGCAGTGGATGTTCTGAGAATGAAATAAAAAATGCTCCTATTCATAACAGCATCAGAATGAATAAAATGATTAAAAATAAGTTTGACAATGAAAATCACAAACATTGCAGAAATCAAAGACCTTAAAATGGAAAGACACCCTGCACCCACGGGATAGAAGATTTAATATTAAGCTCCTCAAATTGTTTTACATCCTCAACAGAATCCATATCAAAATTCCAGTTACCTTTTTGAGTGGAAATGGATAGCCTAAGCCTAAAATTAACATGGTAATATAAAATTCCAGGAAGCCTACATGATCTTGAAAAAAAGAATCAAGTTGGAGAACTCATACTTTCCAAATTAAAAACTTACTGTGTTGCTGTGGTTATCAATACTTTGTGGTCTGGGAGAAAGACAGACACAGATTTAGGTGGAGTAGAATTGAGTATATAGAAATAACCTCACACATTTGTGGTCCCTTGGTCTTTGACAAACATCAAGGCAATAAGGTAGGGAAAGAGATTATTTTCTCAAAATGGTGCTGGGCTCATTAGATAGCCACATGGAAAAATAAATTTGCATTTCTGTATCACTGTAAACTAAAAATTAACTTAAAATGGATGGAAGAAGTCAATATGAGAAACCAAGCTACAAAATCTCTAGGAGAAGAAACACAGGTATAAATCTCCAGGATGTGGGGTTTGCTATTATTTCTCAGACAACCAAAGAAAAGTGTATAAGCAGGGCCTTTTCAAGATAAAAATGTCTGTGTGGCAGAGGACACTGTCAAGAATGTGAAAAGACAGCTCACAGAATGGAATAAAGTATTTCAAATTGTCTATTTCATAAGGAATGTCTAGGTAGACTACGTAAAGAACTCACACAACTCAAGAATGAAAGAACAGCCCAATTAAACAATAGGCGAAGGATCTGAATACACACATCTTCAAAAGCGGTGTCAATGAGCAGTACGTACATTAAGAGTTGCTCAGCCACAGTCATCATTAGAGAAATGGAAGCCCAAACCATAATAATTGGCTCTAAGTAAAGGCACAATAACAATAACAAGTTCTTTCAAGGGTGAAAAGAAATTGTAACCCTACCCATGGAAGGTAGAAATAGAAAGGGGCAGAACCACTTGGAAAAACAACTTCAAAAATTTTTTTCTTTAAAAAGTTAAACGTATAACTACCACCTGATCTCACAATGCCAAGCCAATTGAAAATGTATATTGGTATGAAAATGGACCTATTCATAGTTGTCTTGATTAAGAATGATCCCAAATGTCCATCAATTTAGGAGTAAGCCGGGCGGTGGTGGCACACGCCTTTAATCCCAGCACTCGGGAGGCAGAGGCAGGCGGATCTCTGTGAGTTCGAGACCAGCCTGGTCTACAAGAGCTAGTTCCAGGACAGGCTCCAAAGCTACAGAGAAACCCTGTCTCGAAAAACCAAAAAAAAAAAAAAAAAAAAAAAATTAGGAGTAAGCAGAACTTCGCATATCCGTAATATGGGTTATTATGCCGGTAGTAAATGAATCAGAATCCTGTCACTGCAATATGCACCAACAGTGAAGGTACTATCTCAAGTGGAAAGAACCCAGCCACAAAACACACTGCAGGATTCCTATAAAACACTCAACTTGTGCAAAATCTAAGAGACCATGTTAGATTAGTGGTTGGGGCTAGAGAAACGAGGGCGTGACTGTTAATATACACACATTTTTGGAGAGATGTTGAAAATATTTTGAATTAGTTGTAGTAGATGCATGACCTTGAAAACTTAGCTTCTTAATAACCGTGAAAAAAGATCACCAGCTAAGATGATAAATTTATCACATTTTAAAAATACCGGTGAGTCTCTCCGAGAACAAGGTCCACATTGAGGCATCGGGATAGGACTTGCGAAATGAGATGGAGGCTCTTAGGTTACTTCCTGAGCCTCTATATCCAGTTCTGCTGAAAGTCAGGTTACATAAAAACGTTTCAGCTGAGCAGCCTGACACCTTAGCTTCTTAGAAGAGAGAGGCGAGGAGCAGACCTGCATTCTGTTACTCACCCCTGGGGACAGTGCTGCTCCCTTGTGCATTTCCGTCTCCACCTATTGGCTCCTTCTTCATTATTCTTCCATCCCTGTCACTCCCGTTTCCAAAAGAGTGGCCAAAGTCGCCTGCCCTTGCCCACTGTTTCTGTTTCCATGACACCCCTCTCCCCCTTAATTCTCCCCTATATTCTTGCCCTGGAGCCCTCTATTGCCCCCCGGTGGCTAAGTCCAGGTGGCATTCACAGGTTTCCCCTCTTTCCTGGTCCCCTGAGGTAGGAGACTTTCCTAACTCCATGTGACTGAGTTCTTCGGTGCTCCTTGGCTTCCCCAGTGGGCCCTGTTCTCTCTTCTCACCTCTGAACTCTTGTCCTCTGGTCCCAGGCTCTGCCCTGCTATTCTCTCACCCTGGGCTGCTCAGGACTTGGGACCTGATTCCTATGGTTGGGACTTTAGGCTGATCCCTCTGCCCCCTTTTCTTTTAGAAGCACCCCGCAGACACAGTTGCTCACGCTTGCAACGCCCTGCCACCTAGTCATACTCTGCTTCCCTTCAGCTTCCCTAGCACTGCCTTTCTCTCTGCAGCCCTTCCCATATTGCCAGCCATGCCAGCCTGCTGATCTCCAGTGTCTTTCCTCCCCTCCCCTCACAGCTAGCACTGCACTTGGGCTTGACATGCAAATTCGAGTATACCACTCTCTGATTCTGACAGCAAGGGACTCTGCTGGAGTCCCTAACAGAGACCATCTCACTATCTCTCTCCCATTCTCTGCTCAGATGCGTTTCCTATGCCCACTGCTCACGTTGTATCTTCCAAGCCAGAGCAGCTTGTTGGTTGCTATGGAGCCTCTGTAGGCACACAGACATCTCTTCTACCTTCTCCCTGAAACATGCCTACTCTTACTGGTCTCCATCCAGGTCAGGTCACGTGCTAGTCATCTGCTTTCCATGACTCTCCGGAATGGTCTTTGTAACTCTTCCTAAAGCACTATGCAAGCCGGGCTTTGTGCCTCTGCTGTGTGCTTCTGCGGGGCAAGGCTGAGTGTGCAAGCAGCAAAAGTTCAGCATGTACCAGCTGATCATTTCATGTCCATAAATGGACAGGGTGAGCCACAGAGGTTAACAGCTTCATGCAACTTGCTACATGCCAGACATTGTTCTAAGACCTCTTCAAATATTATCCCACATCAGTCCCGCAGCAGCATTCATGAAGTCAATATCATCATTGGTTCCATTTTACAGGGGAGAACACTGAGGCACAATGAGTCTAAGTAACTCGCTCAAGTTTGTGATCCTTGATTCAAGCCCAGGTATAGGAGTCTAGCCCACTGCCACCAGACTGCAGTGCTTCTGCCGATCTGCCATGCCCAAGGTTAGCTTGTGTTTAAGGTCCTTTGTATCCAAAGACCAGTCACTGCCTCTGCTGTGTTCAGGCCCTTCCTCCATACAAGACTCACAGAGCTTCCTGGCAGCAGCAGGTGAGCCCTCTCCGTACACCATTCATCAGAATTAAGAGTATTGTCTACAAAGCTCATTCAGATTTGAACTAGAGTTAGTGACCCAGAATTAGTGGCCCACATCTAATGGACCACTATAAAACAGCACTATTGATATACCTATCTTTGGTAATGTTGTGTGTGTGTTTGTGTGGTGTGTGTACACATGCACATGTATGTACACATGCTTGTGTTTATGTGTGTGTGTGTGAATACTTGTATATTTGTGTTTATATGTGTGCATGCATGTTTGTATGTGTGTGCTTATGTATATGTATGCATGCTGTGTCCATGCATGCTTGCATTTGTGTGCATGCGGATGGGGGCATGGTTGTTTAAAGGAAGAGGAACCATCTTACTATCTTTAAATTATTTGGCATTAATTACTGTTCATGTATTGCCACTTATTTGTCTTATGTTTTTTATTTCCTATTTTCCTGTGAAGTGTTTGGAATAGGAAACCCATTTTATGGACAAGAAAATGGAGTGTTGTGCAGTAAGTCACCCTTAGCTCATTAGGACCCAGGCTTGTCTGAGGTTTTCCCGTATTGATTGGCTTGATGTGTTTAAACACCATGCGGTCACAGGACAGACCCCGGAAGAACCCCATTCAGCTGGCGGGTAACAGAAGCAGCCTTTGTGCTGAGGAGCCTCCATTGCAGGATGGCTGTCCTCATCATGGTGTGACAGGATGCTCCTACACGGTTCCTCCAGGCCATCCTCCTGTACTATCTCACCAAGAAAGTTGGGAATTTTCTTTTTATGAATATACAAACTGTTGGGAGCTGGGATGGGTTTCCCCCGCAAGTTCATATTTTGAAATCTTAAGCCTCAAATATCTCAGAATATGACTTTATTTGAAAATAATCTTTAAGAATTAAGACAATGTAAGGTCATGAGGGAAGGACAGTTAACACTGTCAAGCCCATGCACGAAACAGTCATTGAGGAAGTGAGTGTGTCATTGTGTACTGCAGTCCGCCTTTGGAACATGTGGACACACTTGTAAGGTGTACAGAGAAGGATGAACTCTGGGAAGTCTGAGTGTTTCTGCTAAGGGACTGTTTCTCTGGATCTTTGGGGTGAGTCATCTTGGCTTTTCTCACACCTGCATGGGTCTGAGAAAAGAAGCTGAGTTTACCAAGCCTCATTTCCTCAACATCACATGACTAAGTCTTCCATCTCAAAATCGCTATCAGTTTCCGAGGGGAATCTCTAGTTTTATGATTTGAGGACACACCTGTATGCCCGAGAGGCCCAAAGCCACCACCAACATCTTCCCATGGAAATGAAGAAGTATAAAGGCCCTGGTTCATTTCTAGGATGAAGAGCTAGTAATTCTGTGAGCAGAATGCTCAAAGGGATCCGGAGAGGCTGGACATGGACTTCCATGGGTGCCTTTGAAACTCTGCTATTCACGTCTACTTAGTGCTTGCTTCAGAAGCCCAGTATCTTTCAACTCTGGTGTCTTAATTCTCCCCCTTTGCCCTGGAGGTTGAGCCCAGAGGAGCTTTACAGGAGAGTGGCACTTGTTAGTGAGGCCACAAGACAGGTGGCACTCGGGACATGAAGGGGCGGGTCTGGGAGCGGGACACGTCTCAAGGTCTGGAAAGGACCCAAAGGGAAGGTAGGGGAGCAGATACTTTTTAGGACCCCTTGTTCTGTGAGGGGCCCCTAATTTTGAGAGAGCCAAGAGAGCATGTCTTTTGAGAAGGTGCCAGGAAAGGGAGGCCAAGGGGGTGGAGCTGGCTTCCACTGCTGCAGAAGGGAGAATGTGTCACTTTGCTCTGTGCCACTTTGTAAACTGTGAAGTGAGGGACTGTTACCATGTGCCTTCAGGTGATCCATGAACATGTGAGCCACAGGAACACTGGCCCAAGGACCGACGGGATGACCAGGAGCTCCTGAAGGTCAGCTAAGGCAGACATATTACCCAGGGAACCCACAAGCCCCATGAAAATTTGTAAGGAAATGTGTGGCTCCTTTTTTGCAAAGTTGAGAGACAGAACTGTCATTAGATTCTTAAATAAATCCAACCGCAGGAATATAAGGAAGCCCTAATGTGAGGTGAAATAGTCAAGGAGAGAGGGCTTCCGAGGTCTCCAGAGGTGGGGCTGTGACGAGGCTATGGTGGGAGGCAGCGGAGTTGAATGTGAAAATTCTGTGGAGTTCATCTACCCCATGGGGAGGATGGGGAGAGTGAGGTAGCTGGGACCAGTGTGGTTTCTGCCAGCAGAGCACTGTCTCTTGAGGCTAGAAGACACTCAAGCTGGTAGAGTTGCTAAGACTTGACAGTGTGGCAGATGTTGTGCCCGCATGCCCTCAGTTGGGTCTCACAGTGGGTTACCCCAACAGGTTTCTTGGCCCCAGCCAATATTAGAAGACACTGAGACCGGAAATTAGAAATGTGTATAGAGCCCACTAGCACACCCAGAGATCTTCCGGGAGAAGCATCCTGCCTTGCTGGAGCTCACAGCTGCCATGGTCACGCTCTTCCAGGCGTGCAGAGGCTCACCTGACCTCTTCCTCCTGTTCTGCAGTCCGAGAGCATGCTGTGCTCCGAAGGCATGGGCCAAGGGGCCCAGCCTCCATGACAGAGTCCCTGGAGTGAGGTCACAGGGCCTGCTTCCGTCCACTTGTTTCCCATTACATTTGATGAATGTGCGAGTCATGGCATCAATTGGTTTCATTTAAGAGCAGGCCAGAAGAATCAGTTCCCCGGTCCTGCTACTTCTGAGTGCCCCAGAGACTTGAGTTCTGAGTCACCTGGGTCGCTCTCAGTAACTTTTGTCTAGAACACAGAGTATTGAGAAATGAATCCGAGGCTGTATTGAGAGAAGTTGATATGAAATGCCAGGAAGAGCAAACTCATACCAGGAGCTACAAATAACACGAACTAGATGACCCAGCCCTGTTGGCCAACAGCAAAATCCCCCCAAAGAAGGGCTTAGTATTGGACTACACAGTAGGCAGGGAGGCAAGAAGGTGAGCTAGGCATGAAGGTTGTCTCTCACGACTTGTTAACTTTCTGTCTGGGACACTACAGCTGCTTGCTGACCACCTATGTTATGTGAAGTTTACAGGTTAACCATAAGATAGATTGGCAAGGCTATACTGGGTGTTACACATCAGAGGTAGGCAGGGGTAGTGGAAGTTCTCGGGTACTGAGAATGAGAGACCAGGGCCAGGAGAGATGCTTCACTGGTTAAGAGTACAGCTTGTTCTTGCAGAAGGCCTGAGTTCAGTTCCCAAGACCTGAGTTCAGTTCCCGGCTCCCACAGCAGTTGGCCCAGAGTTGCCTGTAATTCCAGTTCCTGGGAATCTGACACCTTCTTTTGGCCTCCATGGGTACCACACTCATGTGCATAACTCTTCACCATAATTAAAAATAAAAATAAAATCTTTAAAGGAATAAGAAATTAGAGATGACATATGTGTGTCAGAGGGGTTATTATGTACCTTGCTAAAGCAAAGAGGCCTTCAACAGCTTACAAATCTATGCATGTAATTATACTACTGAAAATGCATTTTAATATTTTAAATCCATATATTTGAAGAAAATCATTTCGCATCTAATTCTGTGAGTGTGAAGGTTGCTAAGAGACTATTCATTGATGTACACAATTTCAGGATGGAAAAACAATAATCCTGGGAGATGGAGCACCCTCATTTGCTGTTGAGAACACCTGGCTGTGGCTTGTTCAGGGTCAGGTAGTTATGTCTATTAGGAATGACCTAGGTCTCTTACATAAAATCAAAACTAGTGACAGAGGGAATGTCATTCTTTTCTACGGTTGAGAATTGTTATTAACCCTGACTCACCAGTAACAAGTGATAGAAAAACCAACCGTAGCAGTTAAGCCAAAAATCATATTATATTTACATCAGCTCTTCTAAGTGAAAGATACAGGGTGCTGGATTTGGACAAGGGCTCAGATGATGGGACCGGGACTCAACCTGTCTCTCACTCTGCCTGCCTCTTTCTAACTTTGCTTCAGTGTCGGAAAGGCTCTTCTCATAAACCACCAACACGGTCCCAGTAACTGCCCAAAGACTCAGACTCACGCCTTCCCGGGGTTAGCAGATAAAGGATCTAGTGCCCCCCACCAATTCAACCACTCTGATAGACTTAGTTGGGGTTCATCTGCTGATATTCTTCTATATTGAAGAGAGCAGGCAAAAGCACGTTGGCCTAAATTCTGTCGTTTTGACTTCAGACTCCATTTTACCTGCAGGGTGAAAATAAGTTCAAGTTCCCAAGCCCCAGGGAAGCTGAGAACTTTACAATGGCCGACCAATCTCCTCCCTAAACCATAGAAATAGTCATTTTACAATCTCCAGTTCTCTAGAAACATCATGGCTGTTCCTGACAACAGAAGGAACAAATGAATCTGACTGGTTGGACAGAAAAGTTTGGTTTGTATGTCTGTTACCAATGGTGGAACACTCAAGGAAACCCCTAACCCCTAAATCCTGATTGGTGACAATTTTAATTGTTCCTTTGCGACATATGTTTGTGAATTTTATATACTTATAAACCCCACTTCTGCCCCTGCTCAGGACGGTCAGGAGAAACAAGGCTCCCAAGTCCTTATCCTATAGCCCTGATCGTCAGTGATCACTTATGTGGTGAGTTAGTAAAGTCTTTGGAACCCATAAGTCCTGTCCCTCTCCTTCCTTGTGGTGCATAATGGTGGAACATTATCTAAAACAATGAGGGTGCTGCCTAGTTAGACCTGAACCACATGCTCACTGTGGATCGGGGTAAAGTCAGATCCCCTGCAATCTGCATTGCCACAGACACAATGGGACTGTCACCAGGAGCAGGGGTGGATGGCAGCAGATGTGCATTATGGGGTTTCACAATCACAGAAAGTCCTGACACTCTCCCTTCTCATCTGGAGTTTGTCATGGAAGGAGATTTGTATTATCTGAGACCAGGAGGAAGTGCTAAGAACACCTAATAGCTTGAGGGGACAGTAAAAACAGTCAATGTGTATCTGAGGTTAGAAGGAAGCTCCTGGGAGAGGAAGCAAGCTGCCTACCAGGGCTTTAGTTCCAAAAGGGACACACTTCTAATGACTCCAGGCAGTTCTTTTCCATGCTAGAGAGCTTTGAGGTCATGAACTCTCTGTGACCTTGGTCAGCTCCCTGTGGTTGGTCCCCTGGGCATCCTCTCCTGTGGCTCACTATCTGTCTTGACCCATTCTGCCTCCGTTTCTGAACGATGAGGACCATGATGCTATGGTCTGAGTGTGGGGTTCAGTAGCTAGGATCTCTGATTCAGCAGGCTTTTTCATGATTTCTGTGATTTATCGGTCAGGTCATTTTATGTGGGGGAAATGACCTTATTGCTTAAGCATAGGCTCTTTCATTATCTCCATCCTCCATCACCTACTCTTGAGATAGCTTTTTACAGTGTAGGTCCATGACAGCCACCAACCTAACCAACTTAACTGTTCCCCTGCCTCAATTCAGTGCTGGGCTTATGCCCCGCCACTCCTGACTGTTATCTCATGGATTGTTTTTGTCTTCCATTCATCTGTAGGCTTAGGTTCTGCCAGCAGAACAGATTCTTTCTTCCTAGAATCATGGAAGACTCCTTCGCATGCAGCACAGGATTAATCCTGTTGTAAAACAGGACGTCCAGGGGTGAAATGAGCGGGGTGCCACCCAGTGAAGCCAATATTGGCTTCCTTGGCCTTTGGGTCACCTGCGGGACTTTATCTTAAGGCAGACCTCAGGTGTGCTTGTAAGGTCGCCTCTGACAGCAGCAGGGACAGCATGCTTCTATATTAATTTTCAGCAAGACAGTAAGGGGACCTTTCCTGTAGTCACAGGGTGACTCAATCATCCTAGGTCTCATCTGCTCCTGGACCTCAAAAGTTCAGAGGGACACCAGGTGACAATGTTATCCCCGAGCATGAGGCCGGCAAGAGATGCATTTATCATGGTGACCCTACTAATCCCAACCTTCTAGGGATGGTACCTGGGGTCTCACAGCCTGAGTGGAGGAGGAAGAGGGATCAGAAGCTGGGAAGTCCTTAGACTATGTTTAATTGGGTTGTACGTGTTTAATGTGTTCTAATATAAATGTTTTCCCCTAAAAGACAGACTTGCCAACATATTGTGGGTTAAGTAGACCCCCGTGAATCAAAATCATACTGTAAACATTATGTGTAAACTCGCCTGAATGGAGTAAATTTATAGCTTCATGCCAAACAGTTTATTTATAAATGTGTTTATACCAATTTAAACGGTGCTGCGAAGAAAGCAGCGAGTGACATCATTAAGGTTTTGTTTGGGGAACTGTGATCATCAGAATACACACATAGCTGTGGGCAGCACCATATTAGTGCACGACATACCAGAGAGTACCCACCACCAAGCAGCCTCTGTGGGGTGCTCATCACATCCTTTGAGTATATTATCATTTATTTTTAACCTTTACCCTTGATCTCAGATTCTGGGCTGAGATGTGTGATCTCTGGCTCCGATACTGATTCTGGTCTGTGTTTGGAATAAGGTAACACGAGGGTGCATCTCTGCAGGCTCATCTTTAGATCTCTCGTCCTTTCTGAAGAATCTTCTTGGACTGGGGGCCCAGCTCAGCTGGTAGAATACTTGCCTAATGTGTACAAAGCTGTGGGTTTGACCACAGCACGGCGAGAAACAAGTATGACGACGTGCTCTTGTGACCCTAGCCCTCCAGAGGCATAGATAGGAAGGAAGACCAGAAAGTCCAAGTCAGCCCTGGCTATGCAGAGAGAATGTCCTGGCTTGGTGGGGCTGAGGGGATGAGCTTGACTGATAAACATTGTTGTCCTGTCTTAGCTGTTGCCTGCCATGTCCTGGCTGGATCCTTGGAGCAGAGGGCCACTCGGGTGCCTACCGCAGGCTTTCCTGTTCCAGGGCACTTGGGCTCGGAAACCTGAAGCGCAGACATTAGAGATAAGAAATTGGGAAAGAAAAATAAAGAGAAATGGATTTGTTTACAGCTTGGCTAAACCGGACATGATGATATCTAGTTTTTTTGCCCCCACTTTTTTCCCTAGCAGCTTTATATTTTTGTAGAGTAGACAAAACCAAAGCCAGCGAACGTGCATATGTTAATTTAGCTATGAGAGAAGCTGCCAGAGCTGCATGAAATCTCTTCCTGCTACACAAGTGGCAAGATTTCAGTCTTTCCTTTCCCCCAGCCTGGGAGTCCCGGGGGGGGGGGGGGAGATTTTTACTCTTTGAAGCACACTGTTTGCATAGGCAGATGAGCAGAGAGGGGGATACATGTGTCTCACTTTAGGATGGCAGTTGTCAACCTGTGTGTCGCAGCCTCCACAGGATTGCATATCTGATATCCTGCATATCAGGCATTTACGTTACAATTCATAGCAGCAGTAAAATTACAGTTATGAAGTCTCAATAAAATAGTTTTATGCTTGGGGTCACTACAACATGAGGAACTGTGTTAAAGGGTTGCAGCATTAGGAAAGTTGAGAGCCACTGCTTTAGGATGCCTCTTAGTACTCTAGGGCAGTGGTTCTCAACCTGTGGGTCGCAGTCCCTTAGAGGGTTGAAGGATTCTTTCAAGGGAGTCACCCAAGACCATGGGAAAACACAGATATTTACATTATGATTCATAACAGTAACAAAATTGCAGTTATGTAGTAGCACAAAAATAATTTTTTTTTGTAATTATATTTATGTACAGAAAACTCAGCAGTACATTTAACCCAGTTTAGTGGCGAGTTCTTTGGCCTTTGCCTTTTCCAGCTTGGCAATTCGAGCCACAGATTTAGGACCCAGGACGTTGCCTCCCCAGTGGCGGCGGATCTCATCATATCTGTCATTGTAGTTGGTCCTAATAGCTTCCACCAGCTTGGCCAGAGCACCCTTGTCTTCCGAGTTAACTTGTGGGAAGGCAACAGTGGTGCACGTCTTCCTATGGACCAACCGCCCCAGCCTGGCCTTTTCCTTGATGATGCAGTAGGGGACCCCCATCTTCCGACACAGGGCGGGCAGGAAGACCACCAGCTCAATGGGGTCTACGTCGTGGGCAATCACCACCAGCTGAGCCTTCTTGTTCTCTACCAAAGTGGTGACTGTATTGATGCCCGCTCGAAGGACAGGTGGTCTCTTAGTTGGCACATCCTCTTTGCCAGCAGCTTTCTTCTCAGCACGGGCCAGCAGCCTTTGCTTCTTCTCCTGCTTGGTCTCTGGCCTGTACTTATGGGCAAGTTTAAGCAACTGGGTAGCTGTTTGCCGGTCCAGGGCCTGGGTGAACTGGTTAATGGCAGGAGGAACTTTGAGCCGCTTATAGAGGATGGCCCTCTGCCGCTGCAGCCTGATGTAGCGGGGCCATTTAACGAAGCGTGTGAGATCTCTCTTGGGCTGGATGTCCTGCCCAATGCCAAAGTTCTTAGGCCTCTTCTTTTTTTTTTTTTTTTTTTTTTTTTCTTTTTTTTTTTTTGGTTTTCGAGACAGGGTTTCTCTGTAGCTTTTTTAGAGCCTGTCCTGGAACTAGCTCTTGTAGACCAGGCTGGTTAGGCCTCTTCTCAAACAAAGGATTCACCACCTTCTTCGCCTCCTGCTTCTTCACGATGGCGGGGGCCGGGGCCACCTTCTTCCCCTTGGCCTTCTTTCCCTTGGGCATCTTGCCAGGCTGGAGGAGAGAGAAAAGCCACAAAAATAATTTTATGGTTGGGGATCACCTCAACATGAGGAACTGTATTAAAGAGTCTCAGCATTAGGAAGGTTGAGAACCAGTGGTCTAGAGCTTCCACAGAGCTGCAGAAAAACAGCACAGGGTTGTGATGGTGACGGGGTGATGGATTAGAGCATGATTTTGGTCAGAGTGGGCATCAGTGTCCCCATGGGTCAGGGAGGGACAAAGCTCTGTCACGTGCTGAGATTTACTCTGTGCTGAGCTCTGGACTGCTAATGTTCCTGTAGATCCCCGTTTACTTCTCAAAAGCACAGATTAGCCAGCTTGCTCAAGGTCAGCAAGAAGCCCGTGGTGGGGCCAAGGCTCTAGCCTGGGCGCATCTGACCTTAGTGTTAGAGCTTTGAATGACCACTCTGCTCCTGGAAGAGTGAGAAAGGGAAGGACCTAGCTCAGGACCAACCAGGAATGGGGTGATGCTGCCAGCACTGTTGCCTCTACTGAAAACAGGTTCAGGAGTCGCTGAAAGGACAACCAGGCCTGCTGAGTCTGCAGCTGGCCCCCGCTCCCCCTGAAAACTTGTTTATTGGTCTTGTGGTTGTCTGAAGAAAGAGCTGTCTGTCCTCTCTCAACTTCTGAAGCCTCCAAAAGTAGGCTCGAGTTACCGAACACATACATCCACCTGCTGGTCTCTGCCCGGCAGGCTGGGAAGCTCCAAACCTCGAGCACACGTCTGACCTGGGCTGGGGTCAGCAGTGTCCTTGGCAGGCCCAGGTCTTAATCCGCCAAGAACTTTTAACTGGCAGGAGATGTGGGTCTGTTCTGGGCTCTCTCAAGAGTTCCCTTATCTCACCCCGACTCCATCAATGTCCACACTACACCGAGCACAACGCTTTGCCTAGCCAGCTCTGCAGCAGTCACGGAGATAGCTTCTGGCCCAAGTACACAGCAGTGGCTACGAAAACAGCAGATGTTACCAAGGGCTTCTTAGGTCCAACACTGGAACTCCTCTCTGGTCACAGTCTCATGTGAGCCTTACCACATCCCCGTGGAGTGAAGCAGCATCAGAGACACCGTGTTAGGAAGGAAGTACAAGGGAACTGATAACTGGCCTGAGCACACACAGCAAGCATGGTATGATTTGTGCTAAACGCACCTCAAGGCAAGTTCGTTTATTCAGCCATGATGCTGCAGTGCCTTCCCCAGGGTTAGTCATGGAGGGAAGAGCCGACCATCTAACTTCTCTTCAGTGGACTGAAGCACAAGGACACATTGTTGGGAAAGGCATCACCATGTCGTTCCCCTCCTCACCTCCAAGATGTTGTCAGCAAAGAGGGGACAGAGACACAGCTCCACACTTTCATCCCACAGCAACCTGAAGGCTGTTCCTAGAGTTTTAGGGACCTTGACTCAGGCCAAACCTGGATTTGTGGTTTTCATACTGAAAGGAATTTTAGAACTAGCAGGTGCAATGAAAGAGTTGGAGATTTAACTAAAAATGTATATTTTGAAGATGGTACTTTCTTTTATTTTATATGTATGGTTGTGTTGCTTGCATGCATGTGTACCACATGCTTGCAGGAGCCTCACGGGAACTGGAGTCATAGATGGTTGCCTGCTGCTGTGTGGGTACTGAGAACCAAACCTGGGTCTCCTGCAAGCTGTACATGCTGCCAACCAATGAGTCATCTCTCTAGCCCATTACTAAAGATAATTTAGTATAGGTTTAAACACAAGGGTTACGAGATAAAGAGGTGCTGAGAAGAAAGTAAAACACAGCCCAGAGGGTGGGTATGAGGGAGAGTCAAGGAAGTCATGATAGATGAGGAATGGGCACAGACTCCTCAGGGGGAAGTCACAATAATTGCTGTGGTATTAGCCATATATAATGTTTTGGTTGCTCTCAAGTTGCTAAGTAACCCCACCTCCTTTCCTTTCTTCTTTGATGAGTGATATTGTTTGTTGAGTCAAGAAGTGCCTTAGATGGATTTATAATCTGGTAAGTTAAACCAGGGACCACTAGGGTTGCACAAGGGGTTTAATACATGCCTGTCCCTGTAACTGGGTTTTCTGAGAGTCTTAGCATGTCGCCGTTGTGCAGCTATGGAGAAAGGCCTAAAGCAGTTGTTCATGGTGTAGGATTCTTCCTTCTCTGCTGGCCAAAGGCTTTAGCTGGATTTTAGGATGAGGAGATCCTCTCAATTTTTCCTTGCCTTCCATCATGCCTCAGTGTGAGCTATATAGCTCAGAGAGGTCAGATGATTTACCCTAGGTCACACAGCTCTTTGAGCTTCTATTGCACAAGTTTAGTGGCTCAGAAAAATGCAGTGTGGATAAATTCTCAAAAAGCAGAGGGGAACATATTTGCTGGCCCTCTGCAAATGTGCCTCCATTTTCACTCAAATTCTCAAAGACTCTTGTCATTTCATGTGACTCTCTGGAAAACATATGGACACACTCTAACATAAACCCAGCTCAGCCTGCAGCAAGCTGAGACATGAACTGCGGCCTGTATGCATTCATTGTGCCACCCTCGGCCTGAAGAGCTGTCATCCCTTTAAATTTTTTTCCCTTATAAGAGTTGCCAAGGTCATGGTTTCCCTTCACAGTAATAGAAACCCTAACTAAGACAAGGTCCGTGACTAGATGGCTAGTTATTTAGAACTGCTAGGTACTGGTGAGAATTGTGTGATAAAGCTTTACTGCAAGCATCTTCTGATGTCCACTACCCCAAATAAACTAAGTTGTTAGGACCATCTGTTGAGCTCTTGAATGACAGCTGACAAACCCTTAGCTTGTGTCTACCAGCCTTGAGTAGGGAGTTCTCAGACAAGCAAGCCTTCTTTGGCGACTTTGAGCACACCATATTTAATCTGAGGAAGCTGCATTCTGGTTGTGGATGACTGGAACTATAGCTGTTGCTGACGCCGTGACTCCTGCTTGAGGAGACCTTTCTCCTGTCATGGAAGCTCCAGGAAGCTTGCATTTGCTTTGGGAGACTCCACTTTGGACAAGACACATCTCTGTGGACTCAAGATAACCTTGCTTCCTTTGCAACTATTCTCACACACACAAAGAAGAGCACCTCTTCCATGACTCAACAAAATGTCTATGACTGGTCCTTGACTTGTAATTGTTCCTTATGTAAAGTTTATAATTGGTGAAATTAAAAGCCACACATATAAATGGCTATAATTGGTAGAATTTTAATCTTACTACAAGCATGCCACATCCCCCTTCTGGCTATATGAGGAGGCTGTTTGCCTTTCCTTTTTAGATTAATCTGGGCGATATCGTTCCTGAGTTCTGTGCTCTAGGGTTATAACAACAATCCCCAACTAAAGCTCTCCCCCACCCACCAGTGGTCTTTTTGCCTGGTTATGGTCTTTATCATGGGTAGAGTAGGCTGGGCTTACTGCACCAAGTAGACAAGACCCAAGGCTTTCCGCTTGGCAGTGACAGGGGTGGTAGTGAGAGAGCTGAGAGTTCTAAAAAGCCACTAAAGCTAAGGGCCCTGGTACCCAAAGCTCTGAGCTGTAACATTAGTAGGTAGCCGGAGAGTTCCAGAGAGCAACCCAGGGCAGAACGGGAGGTGCTAAGACTATGAAGGGTGGCAGAGAAGCTGAGATTGAAGAAGATGAGTGGCTGTCAAGAGCCAAGGGTGGGAGCCCAAGCTACAAGGACTGAAAAGCTCTGAATACAAGAGAAGCCCGAGAGAGCTGCCAAGGGCTGGAGCGAGCCGAGGATCCTGACACCATAGCTCAGGGAAAGTAACTCTAGCTGCAAGCCATTAGGGCTCTAAGCCCAGGACAATTAGCCTCTGTCTTGAGCACCTAGAACAATAAACCTTTATGAAAGCTTAGAGCCATACACCCCTAGTGTCTAGGCTTAGAACCACATGCTTCTGGGTGTTGGGTGTGGATGCCCAGCTTGTGAATCTCTGAAACTCAGGGTTGTCATTGCTAATGGAGCGGCCCCTTAGCCTTTGCTTATCCATTATTTCTGTCTGCAAAAAGCACACAGAATCCCTAGCCAGCTGTGAGTAGGATCACAGGTGACTGGGGCCATCATCTTGGCTACTGAGTCATAATCTTCTATAGATGTTTCACGCTTCATTGCAACCTTTCCAATATCTAGACATCGCGACATAGGTCTTCTGCTTGGAGACATTAGCGCTCACTTCCAAGCACTGAACCTTTGAGCTCATAGAGGTGTGGTCTCACTCAGAAAACAACAAAAAAATGTTTAGTAATAGTTGTGGGTGGCCGGTATCTGAGTTCCACATGAGAAACCACATGGAAGTGTTCTCTTGTATTCAACACCCCTCTCTCTTCCCTCTCTTTCTCTTTGTCTCTTGTCTTTTCTACCTTCCCCCTACGTCAAACATTTTTTAGCTTATTATGTCTATTTGTATTCACTTTTCTATCCCACAGCCAAGAAAATAAGAATACCAAGAGTAGAACGCAAGAGAAACTGAGATAGAAGAAAAAGCGTATGGAGTGGAATGTGTAGGTATCAACAGAAAGAGAATGAAAAAAAAATTTGGAGAGGAACAGAGTTACATCAGTGGTAGGATCCAAGAGGAGCACTCTATAAACAGGGCAACAGTTTTCCAATAATACAAAATAATGTATTCTATTAAATGGGTGCATATTAATGATTTTAAGTAAAATCCATGGATGAAGAAATTTGTAAGATGTAGCTTTAGGTCCAATGAGAATTCAAATCATATGCATTTCAAGACTGGGATTGTGGGCATAATGAACAGACGGAGGCAGAACTGGCCTTTTCCACAGACAGGGAGGGAGTCAGTTGCTTGGCAGTGTGTTTGCACGTATTTGGACAGAAATTACTTCACGTTGCTATTAGTTATACATAATCCATAAAATTATAAACTAGCTCAATAAAAGCCTGAGATCAGGTAATCGGGAGGGGTGTGTCACAGACCATGCAGAGTTTCCCCCAAAGCACACATTTTCCATGAAATCCATTCTATGTCCCCCTCTTTGACTAGATAATTACTACTTATCCTTTATGGCTCATCTCGAGCATGAAATGACCATATTTTCTAAGCGTCCCAAAGCATCGTGGAATACTTTTGTAAAACACACGATGAAGAATTGCTTTAAAAAATGACCAAAGATAAACAATATGCAAACCTAGATTCTTGTCATCAGCTTGGCAAATACCAAGTTGCCTTATCCAATTGTAGAAGTTTCTAAAGCTGTTCTTATTGCTGTTTTTACCTCCCATAACTGATGGTGAAAAGTTCTCTGTCTGGAGCTGGTCTGTGAGCCACACTTTGAGTGGTACACTAGCAAGGCACTGATTGATGTGGGAGGGTCTTCTGTTTTAATAAAGAAACTGCCTTGGCCAGCCCTTAGGTGGGTGGAGTAGACAGAACAGGAAGAAGGAAGTGAGGTAGATGGCTCAGACAGATGCCACGCCTCTCCTAAGTGAGACAGACCACCGTGCCTCTCCTCTCTGAGAGAGATGCGATGAAGCTAGCCACCAGGTCAGACATGCTGAATCTTTCCCGGTAAGACACTGCTCGTGGTGTTACATACAGTATTAGATATGGGTTAGTCAAGATGTGAGTAAGAGGCTGGAACTAATGAGCCAGGCAGTGTTTAAATGAATACAGTTTGTGTGTTGTTATTTTGGGGCATAAGTTAGCCAGTGGCCGGGAGCCGAGCGGGATGAAAAGCAGGCCTGCCCACAGCTTCTCGCTACAACTGATGTGTACAGAAGCACACATAGGCACACACTCAGTCATCCCCCACCCCACCAATGCACACACACGCATGAGCGTGCACATGCACACACGGAGAGGGTACTGGAAATGGCACTTCCGGATGCCTGGCTCTGTGTATTACTCCTGGTCTTAGTTCTATTCTTTAGTTTCCAGAATATTCTATACTCTGTATCTCCAACTCTCTCATACCTGGTCTAGTCTAGGAGAGTGGATCTCTGTTCTCAGCTTCCTTTTAAACTCTTATAATTTATTGAGAATGCCAGAGGACTTCAAAAAATTCAATCTAGAGGACTGTAAGATTAGTTTATTAATGGTGGCTTGTTTTCCAGAGGACCAGGGTTTGATTTCCAGCACCAGTGTATGGTGGTTCACAACTGTCTGTGACTCTAGTTCAGGGGGAACTGTTGCCTTCTTTGACCTCTGCAGACATTGCATGCACATGGTGCATAGTTATATGTGCAAAACAAATAAAATGAAAAAGTTATATGTAAGTACTAATATTTATCATATTAAAAATGAGGGGCAAGAAAATATTGTAAACTAACATAATTTCATTTAAAAATAACTGTAGTAAATCATTACAATTCATGTATTTTAAATGGAAATAACTTTTCTAAATCAGAATCAAATAGTAAGAAGAGTGGCATTATTTTACATGTATTAAACCTCTTTGGTGGTGCCAGGTGGTGGTGGCACACGCCTTTAATCCCAGCACTCAGGAGGCAGAGGCAGGTGGATCTCTGAGTTCAAGGCCAGCTTGGTCTACAGAGTGTGTTCTAGGGTGGCCGGGGTTACACAGAAAAACTCTGTCTCAAGAAAAAAATTTAAAAACAAACAAACAACAAAACAAAACAAAACCAAAAAACCCTCTTTGATGTTTGATGTCTTTCCATATAAATATATAATATATATATTATATGTATATATAATGTTTACTTCCTTTTCCTCAAGAAGCTCGAGGCACCTGGATCCTATTTCCACATGCATGCCCTATCTACTGAATGCTCACAGGCCAAATAACCTCTGGGGAAACTCCTTTGTGTTACAGTATGAGAGAAGAGTTGACATGCATGGCTAAATCAGGTCATTAGAAAAAATAATGACTGTATAGACTCTAGAATGGGGATGTGTGGAGGGCTTTGGGAAGCATTGTCAAGGGCAGCTTGGTCAATAACTCCTCATGCCGGCATGCAAACATTTAGGGTGACTACCTTCCCCTGTGTGTTGGGAATTTTCACTTTTCTTGCAGTATCCGAGGGCTGAACCGGAGGCCTCTCACACACCAGGCATGCACTCTCCCAGTGAGCCACATCCCAGCTGCTCTCTAAGTTGTAACACTGAACATCCTGAATCCTCAGCCAGCTGACTGCTGGTCATCTCAATGCAGGCACGCGTTTCCCTCTGAGCTGGGCGTCCCGCTGCTAACCCATCCCTTCTCCTCTACACCTGGTCCTCATTTTCTTTTGTTCCTTTAATCCATTTCCCAGAGCCTTCAATGAACGTGGGTTGGGGCCAGTGTGGTTGTGGAGGCCCCTGGTGGAGACAGCCAGCTGCCCACTGTGTCCTTTCTCCTCTTCTCGTAAACTAACAGAACTCTCATTTTGCTATGTCAAAAAAAGTGTCTGGGAAAAACAACATTTCCAGGCCTCATGCAAATTAGCTGGCCATATGACACAGTTTTGAGAAATAAGATGTTGGAGACGTTGTTGAGTGGGGATTTTAAGGAACACTCATTTAAAAAAGGATGAAAAGGGGCTGGGGAGGTGGCTCAGTGGGTAGCAGTGCTTGCTGTACAAGAATGAAGGATCAGAGTTCGGATTCCGCACTCATGTCAAAATCTGTGTGTTCTGTGGAGGACAGAGACAGGAGGATCACTGAGGCTTGCTGACCATCAGATTAACTCTAGGTTCAACAAGAGACTCAGTACCAAAGAAACAAGGTATAGAGTGACTGTACAGGGGACCCCATGTCCTTCTCTGGCCTCTGAGCTGGCACAGGTGCAGGACCTGCACACATCTGTGTGCACACCCCACACACACACATCCCACTTGTTCTAATTTCTTTCTATTGCTGCCATAAAGCGTTCTCACTAAAATGCAGCTGAGGGCAGAAGGGTGTATTTGATTTCCAGCCCTAGGTTGCAGTCCACTGTTAAGGGAGGCCAAAGCAGGGACTTGTCACAGTCTCAGTCAAGAACCATGACCGAGACAAGCGTTCCCAGGCTGCCTGCTTTACACGCTCTTAGCTTTTGTCACTCCTACACAGTCCAGGGCCCAGTCTGTGAAAAGATACCACTCACATTCAAGGCAGGTCTTCCCACATCAGTGTACCATGAGGACATGGCCACAGGCCAACCTGAGACCCAGACAATTCCTCCTTAGGATTCTCTTCTCACATGATTCTAGGTTGTGTCAAATTTCAGTTAAAGTTGACCAGCCTAATGCATGCACGCATGTGCGCACGCACACACGCAGATAAATAAAATAACAACGTGCAGGAGTAATGATTTATCTCAGCGGTAGAGTGCCTGCCACACAGCATGCAGGATGCCCTGGGTTCAGTGCCTGGACCACAACAAACAAACAAGAGTGGGTCCATAGCATACATATATTTTTTTTCCCTTTGCTCTCTTCTGTTTTGCTGTCTGGAGTCCACCTGGGATAGATGGATTTTCAGACTCATGTTATAGACACGAAGAACAGAGATAGACCTGGTGGGAAATGCAAGGCTAAGGCCAGAAAGGCACTGGCTCCCAATGGCTCAGCAGGGCCACCCCCCCAAAAAAGCTTTGAGTAAATCATTTCTAGATATCTTCTGTAGGGAGATGGATGGAGACAGAGTTTAAAAATCTCCATTGTGCACTGATTTCCAGATTTCTACTGGTAAATTTTATTCACAATAGATGGAAACCATGTTTCTTGGTTCCATAGAAAGCTTATGTAGAGAAGGTGGCAGGATATAAACAACAATGGGTTCATTTACTAAAGGCTGCTGTCTAGCTGCACGAGGGACTCACATGTTCCGGGGAGGCCGGGGCTTCTGGGTAGGAATGGGTTTTTTTTCACCTTGGGCTGGATTAAGGGACTGCTCATCTCTGCCCACACTCTTAAAATGATCATCACTAAAGAACTCAGAGAAACAGCCCAAGAAACCTGCAGGGAAAGCTGTCTTCCATACGCTGTCTGAAAATTTCTGCTTCATTGCTCCGACATTTGGACTGACCTGAGGGGGTCTGGTGGTGAGGTCAGACATCTGGACTGACCTGAGGGGGTCTGGTGGTGAGGTCAGAGCCCACGCTCTCTTAGCAGCATGTCGGAAGTGGCCCCTCACAGATGGCGTCTCACTGCAGGTGTGCCAGTGGTCAGTGCTCAGGCTCTAGGGTAGAAGGCAAGGGCATTTTGCCAGAGTGTTGGCAGACCCATTGGCACCCAGGCAGCTGTCCTCACTCAGAGGCTAGTCTTGCCCACTGGTCCCATTGCCTTCTTGGCCCACTACAGAAAGTAAGTCTTTCAGTCTCTAGGCCTCTGAGTGGGCTCTTACGTCACTACAAGGTTTCATGAGGGTGGGGAGTTGACCGTGATGACCGCAGCTCTACAGACAGGCAAGGATGTCACTCCTGGACACCATGCCACACCCACATACAGCCCCGAGGGCTCAGGAATCTGGCATGAGCAGCTGTGTGGGCACCCTTCCCTTTCAGTCCTTAGTCCAGCTCCTCTTTGTGACAACGAAAAACAAGTAATAGAGTTAAAATCACATTAACATTAAAACAGCAAGGCTGGGAGCACTGAGAGAGGTGGTGAGAGAGCCTCCAGCTTAGAGCGGGATAGCCAAGACGACTAGACAGGAACAGAGCGCTCTGGGGAAGACATTAAGCTGGTCTCTACAGACTCCGGTAGACTCTCAGAAAGCTCTGGAAGAGTGTGCAGAAGGCACTTTTTTCCTTGTAAACTTGTCAACTCCATAAACAGGTGCACTTTGATACAAACGCTTGCATCTAATGTATTTAGTAGTAGCAGATTAATCGTGGATAAAGAAGACTTGCAGGAAAACCTCTGCCTATCCCAGGGAGGTGATGACCCCAAGAGTGGGAGAAGGGGATGGTAGACTAAGTCCTCTAGGTCAAGATACCAGCGGCAGGCTGGGTTGACCCTCCATTCTTTTTTTTTTTTTTTGGTTTTTCGAGACAGGGTTTCTCTGTGGCTTTGGAGCCTGTCCTGGAACTAGCTCTGTAGACCAGGCTGGTCTCGAACTCACAGAGATCCGCCTGCCTCTGCCTCCCAAGTGCTGGGATTAAAGGCGTGCGCCACCATCGCCCGGCCTATTGACCCTCCATTCTTGAGGCATACTCTGTATTTACACTCTCACCTGCTAAAATAAACCTTGACCGTTTGCTTGCTCTGCCTATGCCTGCTGAGAATCCTTCTCCACCAGGAATATGAGAACAGAGGTGGCTGTCATGGTTGGGATTGGAGCAGATGTGGAAGGAGGCGTCTTCTTATCTACAATATCGTGACTGCAGAGGCAAGCTCTCGGATCACAGACTGCTGAGCAAACTCACTGCTGCTCTCTGAACCCTGGCCCGAGATGGGTAAGAGCAGAGGGGTCTACCCACACTTCTTGCTTCTTCCCTTTGCCACCGTCATCAAGAATTCCCGAGTGCTTGTCCATGCATAGATGTGTGCTGCAGATGACGGCTATTGAGACGTGTTGCTGTCCTCCAGTGCTCCAGGCCCAGCCAGACTCTTGAGTCAGCTTTTATGTGGCCATGACTTCTGTGACTCTCTTTCTTCCAGAATCTTTCTTTAAGAGCTCTTGGGGTGTGGTCTTATTTTACTCTCCTTTTGAATATCCATGCCCCCATTCATTTTTTTTAACTTCCAGGGCCCTACTGGGTTCTGGTACCCTGCAACTTATATAAGACATTTTTTTCTTTCTTATTATGTATGATAAATTAGTACTTCACAAGGTTCATCACCCGTAAAGAGCCAAGAAGCTTCTGTGTGAGTGTATGTGTACATTCAGACATAACATATATGTATACTTGAATGTTCATGTAAACTTCTGAGGGAGAAGAAGGGTGGATGAGAGCAGAGATGCACAGGGCAATGATGTAGGGAAGGATGGTATAGTGCAGATTCTTTCAAAGATGCTGTAGATATCACAGGCCTAGATACAGCAAAAAGACTCTGGGTCAGCCTGCTGGGACCTGCCTGAGCTGTAAGGGGTGGGAGGTGGAAGGCGCTGGGCGCTGGGCTTCAGGTGTCCCTGCAGAGTCAAGAGCCACTAATGGAAATAACCACCAGGGCGTGATTTTTCATGCCCTGATTCCAATCACAGACCTGTCATCCAAGAAGAATATTGAAGGGGAAATCCCATTTCCTTTTAGACCAAATGTTCCCCTCAGAAGCCAAAGCCTCTGGAAACAAAGCTGATTGGAAAGACTGGGCCTACACTGCACTGGTTCTCCAGTGAGAGGTGGCTACACTCATTTACTGAGGGATGGCTTTACTGGGGAGAATGTCTGCCCGTGAACAGCAATGACCTTTCATGCTCTTTTGGACCAGACACTCAGCTCACAAAGAGAACTTGTGGCCCATCTGGTCTTTGTGAGCAGACGGATGTGGGTCCTGGCTGGTGATAACCCTGCCATGTGAACCAACTGTGTTGAGGTGGAGACATTGCATCGAAGGGTCTCAGGGAGTGCCAGAGGGAATGAAAGGCCTCCAGATTGCTCTCAGAGAAGAGCATAAGTGTTGGAGGGGGCCGCTGCTTGTTTGTCCTGGCCACCCAAATGGAAATAATCAAACAGAAACTTTATTATTTAAATCACTCCTTGGCCCATTAACTCTAACTTCTTATTGGCTAACTATTACATATTAATTTAACCCATCTCCATTAATCTGTTTATCACCACGAGCTCGTGGCCTACCAGCAAAGTTTCAGCACGCCTGCCTCCAGCATCTCCATGGCTTCTCCCTGACTCTGCCTCCTTTCTCCCAGCATTCAGTTTCATCTTCCCTGCCTACCTACGTTCTGTCCTATCAACAGGCCAAGGCAATTTCTTTATTCATTAACCAATAAAAGCAACACACAGACAGAAGGGCCTCCCACACCACATGAGGCATGAGTATGAACACTTGCACATGGGAAACCTAGTGAACAAGGAAGGCTGCAGGGATAACCATTTAAGCATTCCATGAAGGGACAGGTAGTGTAGGTCTCCTCTCTGGCTTGTCACATGTCACTTGTGACCACTGGTGGTTGGTAGTCAAGAGTTCTAAACGCTTGTGTGTACTAACTAATTCTAAGAATCCTCACTGCCACCCAGAGACGTGGGTCTAGTAGAGTCTTTATCTTCCATTGATGGAAACTGAGGCTCAGCCAGGGTGAGTAAGTCACGGCTAGTCAGTGACCCTGAGCTTTGTGTCACCTCTTATGTCGACCATACATGGCATTCTGCTTGTCTTAGCCTTGTCTAGCCCATGGCTTCTAGGCCATACACCTCCCAGGACAGCTATGAACATGAGTCATATTGCAATGTCAAGAGGTTGGATGCATTTGGTCTAAGACAACCATCTGGGTAGCCTGTTTTAGATGCTCAGGAGGTCCCATGGTGCAGGTGACACTTTTCCACCTGGATGTCTTGAATGTATGAAAATGGCCTGGGAAAGTCTGTCTCTGAGGAGAGCATGCGGGCTTGCTGCTGTGGGCAGGGTCTCTGGCATTTCTTCAGCATCCCTCAGCCTTGGGCACCTTCTGCTGTGGCTGCTCATGCTTTCCCTGACCGGGATAAAAATTATCAGCATCACGGTGCCACCAGCACACAGTGCTGGCTAAGGGGAGCTCCTGCAGTGCAGTGTCTCAGGGATATCACAGCAAACACAGTCACATCAGGTTCTGGGACAAGACCAACTTCCTATGCTATTCCAGAAGACAGGAGACATCACGGGTCCAATTCCTAGCACCATGTTTTAGTTTTTAAATATTTTTGCTTTAAGCCGGGTGGTGGTGGCGTGCACCTTTAATCCCAGCACTCGGGAGGCAGAGACAGGCGAATCTCTGAGTTCGAGGCCAGCCTGGTCTACAAGAGCTAGTTCCAGGACAGACTCTAGAAACTACAGGGAAACCCTGTCTCGAAAAAACCAACCCCACCCCTCCAAAAAAATATTTTTGCTTCATTTTATTTTGAATATATTTATATTAAAATATATTTTGGTTTTTATATACTTAATATATCAATTAATATGTAAATATATTTGAATTAAAAAGAAAACTGAAAATTTGGGACCCAGCCTCTTGTAACCCAAGGTGGCCTCCGACTCTACAGAAGAGAGTGGCCTTGAGGTCTGATCCTCTTGCCTCTGCCTCCTGAGTACTGGGATTATTGGCAAGCACCACACCAGTTAATTACCTTGCTTTTTGTGAATTAGGAGTACTGCATGCTCTTTGTAGAATACTTGAGATATTCATAAAGAATATAAAAGGGTTACCATATAATACCACCAATAATGTGTTTCTTTCTTCTTCTATAAATGTCTGTGCGGATGCGCGTGTGCACATATGTATATGTGTGCCTGTGTACATGAGAGTATTGCACACGGGAAACGTGTACCATTTGTTCTCCAAACAGCAGTGCTTGGTGGTTGTGCAGTGCTCAGCCTTCTGTGGCTGTAGCATGCTTTCCTTAGCCACTTGTTTTCTAATAGATTGGCCCCATGTGTGATGATTTCCTTAAGATGGATGTTTGAAAGTCAAGTTCTGGAAATAAACGCTAAGGCCGCCACTTACCTCCTCAACTTGCCTTGTGAAATCACCAGCCTGGCTTCCAGAGGGGTTGCCGCAGTCGGACACGGCCAGGGTGAGTGGCGGGTCCGGATAACAGTTCCCTTGAGGAACTGTTGAGAGCCGGAGCTCTTTCATCTGAAAAGGAGGGCCTGTGAGCAGAGCAGCTGTCTTCCCGTTTGAAGAACTCTCTTGTGAGGAAGAGAGTGGAATTTTTACAGATTCCTCCATACGGTGAAAGAACACTCGGGAGAGTGGGGGAGAAGCTAATTCTGAGGAAGAGTGGAATCTAACTTAAGTAGCAGGGTTTTTTTTTTTTGTCTATTTATTCATAAAGAGAGAGCCAAGTTTAGTGTGGGACACTGGTTTGTCTCAACATTTCATGATGACACTCTCAGTTTTTCGAATAGCAAGGTCTGTGCAGCATTTATAGAGCATATCGTTTAGGGATATGTGCTTTACTGAAATATGCCTGTAGCTGGTGTGTGTTCAGGTTATAGAATAGAGTCTTGTATAAGCAAAAGGGGTTGAGGAGATGGACCAGTGAGTAAAATATTTGCCATGAAGGTATGATGACAGCTATTCCTACATTCCAAAAAAAAAAGCTGAGTGGGTGTGGTGGCCTGCCTGCAATCCCAGATCTTTGTATGCGTGGGCAAGCTCACTATCTTTGGGTTATGTGAGAGACCTTTCCTCAGTAAACAGAGTGGGGAGCCACTGAGGAAGACAGTGTCAGCTGCTCACCTCCACATGTATGTGCACTGACACGTGTGAACATCATTCACACATGCGTGAACATCAGTCACACATGCATGCACCTCACACACTTATACCCAAAATAATAAAAATGCAAGTTAAAGGTCTGAGAAAAGAGAAGTATTGTAAGAAGCTAACACAGCATGTATTATTAGATACTTGCTTTGAAAATGTATTTTCTAGCATTTATGCTTCTTAATCTGTTTTCTTTCCTAATTCACACATTTGTATGCACACACACATGCATACACACCTTTCTCTCTCTCTCTCTCTCTCTCTCTCTCTGTCTCTCTCTCTCTCTCTCTCTCTCTCTCTCCCTTGTCCCTGAACCGAAGCCTACTGAGCCCCAATTTAAAGATTCCCATTTGCTTATTTTAATAATGCTTGCAGAATCCCACATTCATGCTCCCTGGGTTGAGCTTGTCAGCTCTATCATACTTCCCAGTGTTAGCAATTTGATTTTTCTTCCCACGTCTTCATCATTTTTATAAAGCAGTAAGAGAATCTTACGCAAACTAGCTATCCAGTGCTGGAGGGGAGGACTTGATGTGGCTGGCTTGAGAATGGAGTACTGAGGGCTGGTAGGTGGGGCCACAGAGCTGATGTGGGCAGTATCGGTACCGACAGTTGTCCAGACACAGGGCATTGTGTGCATAGATGTGTTGTCCTGTGCAGGCCGTGTGCTGGAATGGTGAGCACACAAGCAGATGCCCTCCCCCAATCTGACACGGCACGGCATACTTCCTAGTGCTCTCAACTTCAGTAGCCCTAGTAGGATGTGTTTGAAAGCTGTGTACTTGTGCTGCCACGGCCAGGGATGGGTTTCTGGAAGTCAGATCAGGGAAAAAACATGTTAAGGTCTTCAGTACGAATGTAGCTTGAGGGAGAGGTCCTGTTAGGTGTCATCACCTCCGCTGCCAGACCAATGGCTCTTGGAGACAAGCTCTCAACCTTGGTGGGATATGGATGCCTACAGCTGAGTCCAGAAAGTTCTCCAGGACTGGGAGGGGTAAGCACCATGTAGGGCCACCCCCACTGAGTCAGCCTAGTAAGGTTACGGTCCACTTTCTTCTCTGACAGCTTAGTGAAGGGGAGTAGGATTTGCGTGAAAGCCAAGGCTGCCTTTGAGTGCACGGTGTCCCCATTCCTCTACACCCAGGGCTTGTTTCCATGGAGCTGGAATCAAGCCAAGGATGACCTATCAAGAATGTGATCTTTAGCTGGACCTTTTGCAGCTGCTGCTAGCTGGAGATCTGGACTCCAAACTGCTACAAAGGCCATAGGCTGTGGAGAATAGGGTGTTGGGACAGCTCCAGCGTGGAGCCTGAGCAGGATCAGACTGGAAGTAAAGGAGAAAGGAGGGGCATGGTTTCTGCCTGGACTGACCAAGTCTCAGGGGGAGGGGTGGCAGATCTCTGGCTGTCCTCATCTGCATCTGGTCTCTCCAGGTGGATGATTATGACCCTCTGCTGCCTCAATTCCCCCACAAACACATTCCTCATGTCTTTATTTTGGTTGCTAGAGATCATCTGTATTCTAACATAGGACAAATTTTTCGTTTTTTGATGCATCATCTTATGCACCACAGTACCAGGTTCTAGCTAGCTTCTCTTTCGCCATCCCTAGCTTGCCCTTCGCTAAGGCAGGTGGTTCTAGTGGCTCATGAGGAAGTGTTATGATTTTTACCTCCTCCACAATCAGGCTGAGTAGACGTGCCTGGGGCTCTGGCCACTAGGATAGAGCTGGGATACAGATGTGGTCAAGGACTTGACCTATCTGAATGTGCTCAAAGCAGGAAGAGTCCCAAAGGCATGTTGAGCCCCTCTGAAAAGCAACATCTGTCTTAATCAAGTCTGTATCCACCAGGACTACCACCACTCTTGGCTTAGTAGGAACTCAATAAAAAGCTGTTAAAGGGACACTAAAGCCCAATCCTAAGAAGGCCGCAGGTCACTGGGCTGGACTGTGAGATCCTGGGGAAAGGGACAACTTTAGAAATGGGAAGTGTCCTGGTCTAGAGGTTAGAATGGGGCAGAAGTGAGGTTAGTAGGGAGGATGGCGAGACAGCTAAGCCCTGGGTAGACAGGCATGGGCAGGACAATGCTCCAACGCATTTGACTTCTATGGACTGCACAGTTTCTGGGCTGAATGGTGGGGATGCGGAGTCAGGATGGTATCCTGCTCGTGAATGCTTTCATCATAGGTTCTGAACCAACAGCTCCTCCTGGCTTCCCCCTTACTGTCCTAGCTATTGGTCTGCCCTCCTTGCAGACTTTCCTAACTATTCAATGTTAGACTATCTCTGACCTGGCCCCTCCTATCCTCTTTATCATCATCCTCTCAGAGTGAGCCCATCACCTCGTGTGACTCTGGGCATCAGCTCTGTTGGCGAGTGTGCCACTGACCTTGTTCCTGACTGTACCCATGGGCTGCTGATCTGCAAGGCTGGTGGCTTCCTGTGGATGACTGTGACTTAGCTACTAGAAAACACTTTCCCTTTCAGTCCTACCCATGATGCTTCAGCGTTCTACCATTTATCTATCTCAGGAAACAACACAAAAATCCTACAAGTCATGGCTGGAGATCAATAGGTTGTGTGAGCTTCTAAGAGCACCGTACTTGGAGATCTAGCCCCCAGGGCTGTGGATATAGCTCAGAGGGTAGAGAGATGGCCTAACACACAAGAGCCACTCACTTGCAGGTGCCCTCCCTCCACCTGTGTGATACCACCAAGAACAATAGCCCCCTTAGATTCCATGCCCTGGTGGCCAGCTTATCACCCTATCACCGAGTCTCTTCCACATTTACGAGATTGCCTTAAAAGTATATTTTATCTCCCCCCATTTCTTTTGCGGCTGGTGTGCAATCCTTCAGGAAGTCATGTTGAATCTGTCTTCAAAACTTTGCAAACACATCATTTCTTCGCCACTACAGTTCCTCCGTCATTTGTCCCCTGGGCTACTCAATGGGCAGCCCCGGTGCCGTCCTTGCCCTCCTCCAACCTATTCTCGACACAGCAGCCAGAAATTCAATTTTTATTTTTATAAAAGGAACACATGGACATAGTTTAAAAAGACAAATGGTTCTACACCACTTATAATGAAAGCAGCAGGCGCCTGTCCCATCCCTCCTCAGTCGCAATTCACACTTCCCAGAGGTTAACACGCTCAACACTGGGGCAATTTCCACCGTCCTTACTCTACTAACACTTGATTTTTAGGTTCTTGGTTATTTTCGACTGAATGGCAACACAGGGTGAGATTTATTCTCTTGTCATCATTGCCATCCCCCAGCAACTCCCTCCCACTAACATCTCTTCAATGCAGCCATGCCAAAGTCAGATGAAGCCATCAGTCCTGGGCCAGTGGCTAGCTGGTGTGGCATGGGAGGAGCTCAGAGCTGAAACTTCTTTTCTGGAGGGAGGTTTAAGACTCAGAAAGTAAGTAAAACTCACAAGGGGCTGTTTCCTGAATCACAAGGCTCTTCATCAAGGTCAGAGAAGAGATAACAGTAACTGGGGACAGGAGATTTTTCTGATTTGTCTGGCTTCCTGGAAGTTGTCCAGGGATGTGGTTACCTCGAGTAGTGTCCTCCATGCTTGGTGGGCCTTTCGGTGACATGCTTGTCTTTGGAGCCGTCTGTACTCCTGTAATTGCCCCCGGACTTCTGTCACTTAGTCCCTAGGTCACTTGGTAGTTTGAATGTAATTGGCCCCATAAACTCATGGGATTGGCACTATTAGGCGGTGTGGCCTTGCTGGA
The DNA here is from genome assembly GCF_903992535.2 of Arvicola amphibius. NCBI lineage: Eukaryota > Metazoa > Chordata > Mammalia > Rodentia > Cricetidae > Arvicola > Arvicola amphibius. The sequence continues at coordinate 168,636,030 of NC_052049.1, read as the reverse complement.
GTAGGCACGGCCTTGTTGGAGGAAGTATGTCACCGTGGGCATGGGCTTTGAGGTTTCCTATGCTCAAGATTTTAACCAGTGTCCAAGTCTTATTTCTTGTTGCCTTCAGGATGTAGAACTCTCAGCTACCTCTCCAGCACCATGTCTGCCTGCTTGTCATGCCGCTGTGTCCCACCATGAATGATAATGACCTGAACCCTTGAAACTGTAATTTGCCATCTCAATTAAATGTTTTCTTTGTAAGAGATGCCATGGTCATGGTGTCTCTTCACAGCAATAGAAACCCTAACTAAGACAATCACTAAGCTAGTTTTAGGTAGAATCATTTCTTTCGTCTGCCATTGGTGTCTATCTATGGTGGATATATGTTTGTTTAAATCTTCCAAGGAAGCTATATGGGGCCAGGAAGGGTGTGGGCATCTTGTTGTTTCTTAGTCTGACCTTCACTCCTCACCCTACTTCACGGTGGCCTGGACCCTCACCTACAGTGTCCCACTGCTATGGTTCAAAGTTCTGCAGTAGAATCCAGCCTTCTTCCCAGTTCTTCTCATATTGTTCTTTATTGACTGATCTGCCAGTATGGTTGTCCTTTGTCTATCTCCTTTATCTAGCACACTTGGCTGCACTTTTTCCACTGCTGTCTTCCTTGGTTATTTTTGTCTCTATAATGCACCGTTGAACACCCAATATTCCTGTCCCCACCTTCTGAATATTGCTAATAGGGCAAAGTTGACCTGGGGAAATGGCAATAATAGATTTATATACTGGTTCAGCATTGAGAATAATTTCTTTTTATATGAAACTATTTTCTACCAACGCTCCTGGTCAATTAACCAAGGATTTGCATAGTCATTTATCTATTCTCTAAAGCTCACATAGCTCCTAGTAGCCAACCTTTGGTGATTCCTTCATCAGCAGCCAGCAGGGTCAAGCAGGCTGTGCAAGTCATTCTCTTCCTTGGCATTGGGAGTGGCCACAGGATCAAGTATTGGTGTGGAAGGACTTATGACCTCTCTTGCCTAGTACCAGAGCATGTCTAAGGGCTCTTTTTGATAGCCCAGACAAGATTGCACAGCGTATTGTTGCACTCCGGGGCCAGATAGATTATTTGGCAGCCATGACCTTCCAGAACTGAAGGGAATCTTCTAACTGCTGAAAGACGTGGCAGGGACTACACCTCTTTCTAGAGAAGGAATGGATGCTGTTCTTATACCAATGAATCAAGAACAGTCAGAGGTGCAGTACAAAATTGAACCCAGCATGTTTCCAAGATCCACCAACAGTTAGCAGAGCCGTGGGGCTCTGGTCTAAAATGTGGCCCTGGGCATCCTGGTTGCCTCCCTTCCACAGCTCTTTACTAATGCTCTTCTGGGCCCTGTTATTTAAGCCTTGTTTACTGAATTTACTAACAAACGTGTTTCTTCTCACCTAGAATTGTTAAAACACCAGAAGGTTGTGCAGATGGGATCATGTATAGAAGTTCAGCACCCCCCCCCTCCACTTTTTGCCAGGAGCCCCTCAATAAGCCTCTTAAGGAACCCTGACTTCTGCCCTTTAATGACACATCTTTTCAGCCTAAATCAGCCAGAGTGGTTGTCACCCCTGTCCTGATAGTAGGACTTTTTCCTGGGTGGTGGGGATAGTGGTAGTGATTGGTGATGATGGTAATAGGAATTGGGATATGATGGGCATTGGTACGTGAATCCAGGAACAAATGCTAAAAAAGTGAGGATTTTACCCCCACTTTTCTTGAGGTTTTACCCCACTTTTCTTGTTCACTTTCCTTCTTCTGTTTAAATAACAAAAGAGGGATGAAGAGGGGATAGAGCAGCAGGTCTAGTAGAGAACCCTCCCCTGTTTTGGCAGGCTTTTTCAGTCTACTGATTGGTCCTTAATTTTCACCTCATTTGCATGCATGGCAATCAGAGTTTTCTCAAGTCTGTGTAAACCTCTGGTCATAGCCTTTTCTTAGGTCCATTTGTCTATTAACCTGAGCTTGACTCTGATTTGGGGGCCCAGCTCCCAAATGCTCCTGCTGTTTAGAGGCAGACTGGAGCAGTAGATTCTCTGCCAGTCCTCAGTGGGAGATGTGCTCTTTGGAGGAAGACTCAGTATCTATAGATTCTCCTGCCTTCCCAAGGAAGACTTTGGAGATACCCTCGGAAGACTCCCATCCTCAGTGGCAAATTTGCCTGCCTTTTGAGGACAGATTCTTGAGAAGGTGACTCACCCCTGATGATCCAGGGGTGAGTCCTGATGGACCAGTTCTTAGTGGGAATCTCAGGACCGAGGACTTAGAACTGTCACTTGCATCTTTGCATCCTCTTGCTTCTTTTCTTTTCTTTTTTTTTTCTTTTTCTGTTTTTTTTTTTGCTTTTGTTTTTGTTTTTTGTTTTCAAGGCAGGGTTTCTCTGTGTATCCCTGGCTTTCTGGAACTCATCTGGATTCCAGGCTGACTTAAATCTCAAAGCTCCATCTGTCTCTGCCTCCCAAGTGCTGGGATTACAGGTGTGTACCACCATCTTCCTGGTAGCCTCTTGGTTTTCATTTCTTGGCCACTGAGAGCTTAAAGCAATCACTTCCATGCAAATAGACCCCCTGCTGCACCCACTTTTTGGTGTCTGCTTTATTTTTCTACAGTAGCGAGACCAGGCTCTGACACACAGTGAAGCAAATCTGGCTGTATCACTGTGACTGTAGACATACAGTACCAATATTATGGGCATCCTTCCTAAGGTGGTGCTGGGCATTGAACCTAGAGTTTTGTTCTTGTTGATCCAGTACCCTATCAGCCATAGAATATCCATGACATAAGTTTTGAAAAAAATGGCAAAAATCTAAAAGTATCTATTCAAAGATATTGATAGAGTACAGACTATGTACTAAATATTTCTTTAGGTACCTGGCATAAAGGGAACAAAGTAACAGGATGTCAACTCTCATGAGGCTCCAACCTTCTTGTCGGGTGGTCATATGCTAGGTCAATGTCCTAGCAAGTGGTGAATTATGTTAGAAACTGATAGTTTTGTGAAAGAGATGTAAAGTAAGGCAGGTTAAGGAGGACAAAGCGTCAGGGGTAGGGGCAGTTTGTATTATTCAATAGGTAAACAAAGAAGTCTTCATTGGGAGTTGGCCTGTGAGCAGAGATTCTCTAAAGGATGGGGAGAGAGCTGTGAGTTGTGGGGAGGGAGAGCCCTTTAGAAGGAAGGAAATCACTCATGCAAAGGCCACAGTGAAGCACTCTGGAAGCAGAGAGGTCACTGTTGTGGAAATGGAGTTCGGAGAAGACAGCAGGAGAGGACTACCGAGAGGTATGTGCCTCGAGGTCCTGTAAACTCTTGTTAGAGCTCGAGTTCTTCCCCAAGTGGGAAGCCCAAAGGAAGGGTGTGGGCAAAGGAATGATGGAAGCCAGTGCAATCACTAAGAGGCTCTCTCCATGTAGCAAACAGATTGTGAGGCGAGGGAAGAGGCAAACATTTGTAGTAGCATAGGTGTGAGGTGACAGTGACTCAGAAAGCGGTGACAGCAGCGGAGTTGGTGAAAAGTGGTTGGATACTGGGCATATACCTGACGTAGACCCCAGAGAATCACTAAAGCCCCAGGAACAGTGCAAGAAATAGAGGAATTTAGGATGGTACCTATCCTTTGGACCGGAGCCTTTTAATAAAGGATATGGTAATTTCTGAGGTTTGACAAAGGCTGGAAGAAGAATAAGTAGAGTTCATGAATAACCAGAGAAAGAATGGCATGACATCGAGGTCAAAGGTAGCAGCAAGCAGCAGGATTTTCTTTCTGGTTAAAATCCCCAATGGCACTCTGGATGCAGAGCATTTCAGGGAGAGGGAAGAACTGGGCAAATATCCCAGGCAGTGAACAAGCTTAGCAGAAGGCTAGTGTGTCTGGAGCAGTGGGTGCTGGGAGATTGCCAGACAACAGGTGGGAAGGGTGGGTAGAAGCCAGATCATGCAAGTTCTCTATTATGATACTTACGATATAGAGCTTTGGGTTATGTTATTTGTGTGTGTGTGTGTGTGTGTGTGTGTACATCAGAGGTCAACATGAGGAATTTGTCTTGATCCCCACTTTATTTTGAGACAGAGTCTCTCACAAGATTCAGAACTCTCCATTGGCTAGACCAGGAGGCCTTCAAGCTCCTGTGATTTGCCTATCTCTGGCCTTCCTCCGAGCACAGGGCTTACAGATGTATGCCACCACACCCAACCTTTACGTGTGCTAAGCATCCAAATTCAAGTTCTCACGCTTGTGGGGCAGGCACTTGGCCAACTGAGCCATCTCCCCAGCTGGACCCCTCAGATGGATGAGAGCTGGTTCATTGTCCAAGAGTAAGAGTGATTCTCCTGCTGAAGTGTCTTCTCCCCAAAGTGGGAGAGAATCTGCCACTAAAGGCAGGAGTGCGTCCCCGGCATAAAGGAGAAATTGCATAATCTGGCTTCTGCTCACCTTCCCACCAGTTGTCGAACAATTTCCCAGCACCCCCTGCTGCAGACACACTAGCCTTCTGCTAAATTTGTTCCCTGATTGGGATATTTGCCCAGATCTTCCCTCTGCCTGAAATACTCCGTCTCCAGGCTCTGCATGGCCACCTCCTTCCTACCAAGGTCTTGGTTTCAATGTTTCCAGCTCTGAAAGTCTCCCTGACTTTGCGGGTTTCTAGTTTCGGTCACACTGCCTTGCTTAGATGTCCCTATAGTACTTCCCGCCAAAGGATGCTCTATTTTATGTGTCTTTGTTACGTATAAACCTGCAGACATATCTGGGCTCCTTTAGAAGGCTGTCACTCTGCGAGCAGTTCCTTGTCTGTCTTGTTTATTGAGGTGTCCTTAGGTCTAGGGTGGTGTCTGGCACACATAAGAGGGTCTAGACTGCTGAACAAATGACTATCACATTGAGCCTTCCCTGAAAATGGGACTTTTCCTGTCCACTCCCACCTCTGCCTCTAGGTCCCTGTTTGTCTTTAAGGTGAACTGGTTTCCTGCCCAAATGAAGGTGAGCTAATCTCAGAACTTTTGATGAGCTGGTTGCCAGTGACTTCCTGGAAAGGTTATTGGAGGAGCAGGGCCTTTGCCAATGCTCTCGGGACCAGTCATAGACAAGACACCCAACAGGCTTCAGGAGTCTGGGGTCTCTTCCTGTTTAAGGAAGAGCCTGTCTGGGGGATATTAAATAGTATAAAAAGATGCCAGCTAATTCTACTCAGAGGTGAAATCGTTCATGAGTTGAAATTCTAGTGAGACTCCCCTAACGTTCAGCTTGTCCTTGTTCACGGGACAAATCCTCCTAAGGTTCTGGTTAAAAGCTGGATGGCACTCTTTCCAGCTGTGAACATTTTCAGTCTGTCAGGTGGCAGCTACAGCCCAAATAAGCCCGTTGCCTGCTTTCTGTGTGGCTCACAGTTAAGAATGTTTTTGACAAATGAATATTCATAACCAATTTCTTGGTAGTAAATAATAACTGGATCCATATTACTCAAAATGTTGTCTTGTTCCCAAATGCTTTTTCTCCTAAGTAGACCCCCCTCACACACACACCCACACCCACACCCACACACACACACACACACACACACAACACACACACACACACAAAACCTCATTCAACTAATATTGTATTTTAAATTCAGTACAAAATACCTGTGGCAATTTATTCTGTCTTTTGTTAAGCTCCTTTATAATATTCTATTTTCCTTGTTGGCTTATAAAGCCTAGAAGAATAATTGTTTTTTCCTGTTGCTGTGATGAAGTCCTCTGACTTCAGTGTGATGACACAGTAGGTGAAGGCAGTTTTCACTAACCCTCTGACCTGGGTTCAATTCCTAGAAGGAGAGGGCAACGCCCCACAGCTTTTCCTCTGACCTCCACAAATTGCTATGGCAACCCTGTGCACCCACACCCGTGTACATGCATACACACAATAAACAAATGTAATTAAAACTTTATTTAAACATTTAAAAAATACCCCGATAAAAGCAATCTAACAGAGAGAGGTTTTATTTTGGAGCAGAGCTCCGGGTGCTGAAGTCCAGCCAGAAGGGGAAGTACCCGTGGCAGGAGCAGGAGGCAGCGGTCACCTTGGGTCCACACCGGGAAGCATAGGATTATGTGCTCTAGCGAGCACACCTGGATTTTTGCTTTCTATGCAGCTCCAGACCCATAGCCAGGGGACGATGCCACACATTTCCAGGATGGGCCTTTTCAGCTTATGGAATCAAGATGACCCCTCACAGACATGCTCAGACACTAACCAAATCTAAGCCCTCTCCGGTGTAGCCTGATGTGCGTCTCATTGGTGATTCTAGAGCCTGGCAAACTGACAGTCAAAGAAGCCAGCGCGTTTACCTGACCCTTTCCATATGAAACTTATTGATATCTGTTGTATCAGGTGTAGAAGGAGCGGCGGGCTACTTTCCCACCAGGCTCCTGCATGGCTAGCTTTACACCCGAAATAACAACACACAAATTGTATTCATTTAAACACTGCCTGGCCCATTAGTTTCAGCCTCTTATTGGCTAATTATCACATCTTGCTTTAAGCCATATTTAGTAATCTGTGTATTACCATGAGGTGGTGGCTTACCAGAAAAGATCCTAACCTGCGTCTGTCTCGGAGAGGAGAGGCATGGCGTCTGCCTCACTTTCCTTCTTCCCAGCATTCTGTTTTGTCTACTCCACACACCTATGTTCTGACCTATCAGGCCAGTAGTTTCTTTATTAATTAATCAATGAAAGCTACACATAGAAAGAAGACCCATCTACATCAATCAGGCATGATCTGATCAGCAGATTAGAACTCCTGGTCAAGACTAATGGAGTCACTGGAATTAGACCATCTGCATGCCTGGAGGGGGCATCTAGGGAAGTGTGTTGTGTTGGTATTGACTGATAGGCCTGAAGTCACTGTAGATGGATCCAGTAACTGGTATGTAAATGTATTTGCCAAGCCTCATACAAATTTATCTTGTGACCACTCTCAACCAAGCATAGAAGAGGAGTCTAAGAGAGATATTTGCAAGCTAGCAACAGTAACCCATGGCCACTGCTGCTTATGTGAGTTTAGATCTCCACTTTCCTATGGTTATGATCTCAAATATGTCAGCTATATTGGGTGACACCAGAATGTGTCTGCCCCAAGCCTCCCTCTGATGAAGTCAGAGATGTCTTCTTTCAGTTCTGATAGTCAGCTTCCAGTGTTGCCCCAGGGACAAGCCAGTGTTGTCATCGTGGTTTTCTTGGTCTCTCATTTGTGAAGCCAGACCTGTGTGGTCTTGAGGAGCATTCTTGCTCTCTTCCCCTGCCAGTGCCCTCTGCCTGGGACAAACCTGTATTCTCAATTGGCAAGAGCTCCCCAAAGGAAGAGAGCTGTAGTCAACAGCTCACCCAGGCGATGCGCTCCCTTCCCTGGACATTTAGGTCACTCCGATTGTATTGCTTCCACTTGTGTGTCACTGTGACCCAAATGATGGACAATGACTTCAGGCAAAACCTCTTAGATGTTCGCCACCTTCAAAATAGGGACACTCGCTTGGGACTAAACATCCAAGACTGGAACCTGTGGGAGACAGTCCAGAGTGAAACCATGGCAACAACTCCTATTTAAAAGAATACACGATTCTTGAACTCATCACTAACTTTTACTTGATGTATATGGGTGTTTTGCCTGAATGTCTATCTGTGCATCATTGTCTGATGCCCATGGAGGCCTGAAGAGGGCATCAGATCTCTTGGGATTGGAACTGCAGTCAGTTGTGTGCCAACTTGTGGGTACTGGGAATCAAACCTGGGTCCTCAACTGCTGAGCCATTCTCCCCAGCGTGTCTCACCCCTAGCTTATCCTTTCATGTCTAGTTGTTTCAGCATGAGCTCTAGCCTGCCTCAGCCCTCGGTTCCTTCCTGGACACAGAAGGTAATTGCGGTCAGAGTTGCTCTCTTGTTCAAATGGAATTCCACTGCGTCTGAGCGGCTCAAATGGAACTCCATTGCTCTACCTTCACCTTCACCGCCTCGTTTCTGGTGGTTCTCACACACCCATGGCACTTCAGCTCCTGTACACCACCCTAGCAGACGGTCATTGTCACCTCTCCAAACTCAGCATCGGCTCTCAGATCTGACTGATTTTTATCTCTTTTTTATTTATTTGTTTTGTTTTCTGTGTGGTGTTTATGTGTGTTTTGTTTCTCTTGAAGAGGCAAATCTGTGCTGTTCATCTCCCTTGTCACAGTTCCAGGAGACAGTGAACCTCATTCATGACTTTTCCCTAGTACCCAGGGCCATACTTGTATCTAGTAGAGATCTATACTTGGAGGAAGAAAGAGAAAGAAAGCAAGAAGAGGGAAGGCATGCAGAATCCTCCTATAAAAAGGAAGGAGGGAGAAAATGATGGATGGCCATCTTACAAGTGCATCCTGGTTGAATCCAGGAGTGGCTGTGATTAGGAGTGGTCCCAAGCCCAGGCTACCCCATGAGGAGACACCGTAGCAGCCATCCCTCTCCTGGAGCCAGGGCTAGAATGCCTGCTGTTTATAGAGGAGTTTGCTTCAGACACAGGGCACTGGCCCTCTTCCTTAAACCAACAAGCCCACACGACACCCATGTGCTTTATTTGGACTCTGGGCAAGCTTGGACTTGCTCAAACTCTGGAAACTTCTGCAAATAGTGTGTGGATCCCAGAATGGAAGGGTCAAATCTTGCTGCAAGGGTGGGGCCTGGCAGCCGTTTGTAAGCTCTAGGTGGAGGGGGAAACTCAAAGCTTGCCAGACTCCCTGAAGCACAGTAGAATAAGCTCCACTCGCCTTTAGCATCTTAGGACTCCTAGTCAGGCTCCAAGTCCCAAAAGCGTACGCAGCGTCTGCCTTTCTGTTTAGAGCGCTGCATCCAGAAAGCTTCAGCAAGCACATCTGCAGCTCTGGAAGAGCCAATGAAGTTGAACCAAAATAGCTGCCAGGAGGCTCGGGACTGCTTCTCGTGTCTACTTTGAGATGGCAGTGTGCAGGGATGTGAAACAGCCCCGGCTTATTTCCAAGGTTGATACTTTTTCTCTTCACCTTGTGAGCATCTGGTCAGATTCTGGTGGCCAGATGACACCTGAACCCGGACCTGAAGGCAATTAACAGCTCTCTCTAGCCACACATGCATGGCTACCATTGTTCCAAGGGAGTCTTAGTAGGGCAGGCTGGGGATGTAAGTCCTGGGAGGTGAGGGAGTCAGGACAAAGGAGATGAGTGCCAGTGGGACTAGGTGGGAGACACTCCAGAGAACCCACTAGGAGTCTCCTAATGTTTCTACCATATCTTTAAAAACCGGATGTGGTCTTGATGTCCTTAGGTAAGCTAATGGTTGGTTTATTAGGAATAGGAACTAAGGGAAGCTGCTTCATCTCCAAGTCCTTTTATAGCTATAAGCCGAAGATGAACTGTAGTCTCAGAGACTCAACTTGTTTTATTACTCAGGGCCAGTCATTTTACATAGACAGCCCTCAGTTTCTCCCCTTACAGAATGGCTAAGTTTGAGCTTAGAGGCCCTTGAGACTACAGAGAAGGGATGTTTCTAGGTGGGCTATGGGCTTCCCTGCAGTGTGGGAGGCAGAAGCTATGGAACACTCTGAGATTAGTGAGTGTCTTCTTGTTTTGAAAAGGAGTTATTAATTATTTATTTTACGTGCATGTGTGTTTTGCCTGTGTGTGTGTGCCTGTTCACCACATTCAAGCAGTACTCAAAGAGGTCAGAAGAGGGAGCACTAACATACATACGTGTGTGTGTGTGTGTGTGTGTGTGTGTGTCAGAGAGAGAGAGAGAGAGAGAGAGAGAGAGAGAGAGAGAGAGAGAGAGAGAGAGAGAGAGAGAGAGAGAGAATGCAGTCGCACGTGTGGAGAGGTAGAGGAGAGCTTCTGGTGTTGATCCTCACCTGCCTTGTTTGAGACTGTCTCTTGTTCACTATTTCATGCTCCAGGTGAGCTGGCCTTTAAGCTTCTAAGGATTCTCTTGTCTGCTTCCCATCTTGCTGTTGGAGTTACGGTCACAGACGCATGCTATGGCTTCTAGTTTTACCTTCGATGCCACCGTCCCAGTGGCACTGCAAATCAATCCTGGCTTTCTTGCTTGCTGAGCTAAGCTCCAGCCACAGTTCCTCTGAAATGAGCACTTTAGGCAGCCCCAACCAATCAATCACTGTTGGAATCCAAAATGAAATCCATTTGGCATCTTTGCATTAATCTTTTATCAGAGATTAATTTGTCCGATTAGTCAAGGATCTCCAACAACAATAAAGCTTTGCCTGGCAGAGACCAGAGCCTCAGGGAGCGTCCTGTAGAGTGGGGAGGGTTTCATTATCTCGATGGGTCATTGAGGGAATGAGCAAGAAGCCTGGAAATTTACAGAACTGGTCGTGGAGGGCCTGCTTGCCTGGCCTCTCTGGACTGGGAATGGCCGTCCTATCTTCCCTCTGTGGGCATCTAGCTGGTTGAAGAGTGTTTTTACCTTTGTTACCACCACGGCACACACACAGGTCTGCATATTTATTCTATGATCTGTGTCTCCTGTCCATGTTGGCGTAGTTAGCTATTATTAGATATTTGTAGCTCTTGAAGTTGCAGGGCCTTTCTCTATGATGCAACACGAAGTGGTTTAGGGGAACGCATTTGGCTTCCAGCCCCACTTGAACTCTGATGAGAAGTTTTGAGTGTGCTATATCTTGATGGTGGAAGGAAGGCTGGGCAGGATGCTCCAAGATGGTGTAGAGATAGCCCTGTGTGTCTTTCTCTTTTGGCATGGCTATGTGTTGGGTGACATCAGCCATGTGAGTAGGTATTAAAGAGACTGCCAGGGGTGGGAGAAATTGTTTCATGAGGTGTTGGGCAGAAGTAGCCAGGCAGAAGGTTCAGGAGCAAAACCCCTGTCTTCATGGGGTTGTCACTAGATCTTGCTTCCTATGGACACATGTAAGACCAGGGAGATTTTTCAGTGTAGATCTTGGTAATCTTGAATGTAGGAGGAATCTTGCTTTGACCTCAGGTGACAGAGATTTCACAGGAGGAAGGGAGCAGATGAAGCTCACAGCAGTGTGCCCTCTGACTACCGGGAACCCAGGTGCTATTACCCCACTTTGGAGTCTTTGGGACTCCAGAGCACTGGATACCACTATGGGACTGGAGGTGGCATGTGGCAGGAGAGGCTAGGCTGGACATTGGGGTGTATGGGGAGAGCCAAGGGCACTGATCTGGGAAGATGGAGTGGAGGAGGATGCCATTAACAGCCGCTATATAACTTGTAGTGGGGGCATGCTCACAAACGCTTGAGGGACACCAGAGGACTCTGGGAGGTGATTGGGGGAAGGCAGAGGCTCAGTCGCACTTAAGAGCATGATAGTGATTTGTTGTTTTCTTCCCCCAATACGCAATCTTCTCTCGTTGAGGACAGGGACTTCTCCCAGAGTGGGCACTGCATAAAATCTTGAGTTACTAAATAAACCTTTGCGTGGTGCAATGCTTATTCATAAATACCCTCTCGGTAAAACCTTGCAGCCTCCTGGGAATAAGATACATCTCTCCACATTTACAGAGATGGGCTGGAAAGCATCCAGACTTCAGGCCCACAGGGCTGAGCAAGCCGCTTTTTACCTGTGCAACTGAAGTGGGGCCGCTGGATGTCTTGATTAAGAGAAGGTGTTCAGAAGGTGACTGGCATTCCTGGGCTAGGTGGAGCTCAAGAGATAGCAGAAACCAATAACCTGTGATTACACAGCCAGTGGGGACTGGGATTGAAGGCAAACCCTTTCTAGTGTGAATACAGTTTTTGCTTGTTTGTTTGTTCTCCATGCTGGCCTCAAACTGCTATGTAGCTGAAGACTCAAACTTCTTGATCCTTGAACTTCTGATTCCCCTGGGTCCACCTCCTGAGTGCTGGGGTGACCAGCGTGTGCTTTCGTGCATGGTTTATGCGGTGCTGGAGACTGAACCTGGGACCTCAGGCACATTAGGCAAGTACTCTCCCCACCAAGCCACAGCCCTAGCCTTGGAATTCAGTTTTTCTTCCCTATGTTGTGCCAGCTTCCCTATGACCTTGGGAGACTGGCAAGAAGCAGGGACCATCAGTACATGATTGTGGCAAGTGGCTGTGAGAGGACCTGGTACCGCATGGAGTGCGGGAATCCTTGATTCGGTCCCCAGTGGGGCTGGCACCTGGTCTAGGCTGACATTGTGAAGGCCAGGTGGTTCCAGGGTCAGGGTGTTGTGTCTAAGTACCAGGATTATCTTCAGCTTCTCGACTCAGAGCAGAGAGCCTGGGTTGTTGGTCCCAGAGGCATATGGATGTCAAACTGAAGCCAGGAGAATGGCTTGCTGGTCTCCTCCGACGGAACGGAAAAGCTCTGGTTGCGTTCTTTGTTGAAATGAAGAGTTCTGCAGTAGCCGAGGGGAGACGGGTGCTGTTTCCAAGGGGATGTGGGTCCACAGAGTCACTGTGGAATCTCTTGGGCCAAGTGAAAGTAATTTCCAGCTTCAAAAATAACATGAACCTAGTTTAACAATTCAAAGAGTCTAGTTTGGTTTGGGCTTATGACAGCCAGGAATTGCCACCCTTCCCTGCTCTTTACTCTCCCACTCATGGTACCATTCCCTAGGACGCCTGCCACCCACCTCCTCTGCCTGGTCTCCACTTCTTAATTACACATTTGTACTTCAATTTATCTATTGAAGTTTTAGTTCAGGGTTTGGGTTTAATATTTACACATACATGCACATACACACACATCCCCCACATCTCCCATTTACACATACATCCACAGAAATAACATACATCCATACACACAAACATATGCACAAATACACACACACATCCACACACAAACACATACCCCCCACCCCCCACAGCCACACTTATGTATACAAACACACATCCATACATATACATTCACATCCACATATACATATCCACACACATGTACACACATATCCACACACACATTCACACAGACACACACATCCGTACACACACACAGACACACAGACACACAGACACACAGACACACAGACACACACACACACACACACACACTTCTTTCTCCTCTCAGTCTGTTGATCTCACAAGATTTGTGTAAACAGACATGGAGTATTCACAGGAGAGTGACTATAGACCTGACTGACAAGTGAGCAGCCTGTTGTTTTCTGACTGTATTTCCTTTCTTTAATATCTTACGGGTTATGGTTTTCTGGGAGGATGGGGAATGGGAATAAATGCCTTGTTGTTCATTGTTTTTAGTTAATGTCTGGGTCCCTAACCATCCCAGCTCTTCCCATGCAGACAGCCCCTCAGCTTCCCCCGTTCCTGAGCTGTCACTCTGGACTCTCCCAGGCACATCATTTGGCTCTCCCTTCTCTGTTGTCCTAGTGGTCCCAATGCCCAGAATCTCACTCCTTCTTTTTTCTCCTGTAATTTTTTTCATGACAGTACTTACTGGGGTTTCCTGAGAAAGGGCAAAGGGCTTTGACAGTCCAGATGTTTACAAATGTCTCTATTGCCACTAGAATTCAAATTTCAGTTCCTCTTTTGTCATGAAGGCACAATGCGGTTTTTTCTTTTCTTTTCTCTCTTCTCTTCTCTTCTCTTCTCTTCTCTTCTCTTCTCTTCTCTTCTCTTCTTTTCCTTTTTCATTGCACGTGTCTGTCCAGAGGGGTCTGGTGCCATTGCCACTGTCATTTCTCGATATTTATTTGTGACTACTGTGAATTTGGTTGTTCTCTCTGGAAACACATGCCCTGTGTACTAAATGTCCCAGAGAAACAGGCGTCACTTACCTTAAACTTTCCATAAGGACGATTGACTGGTTGCATCTTGGATGGCTGTAGAGAGGTGGAACATTGTAGGCTCACAGCCTAATTATCCAGAGCCACCTTAAGCCTCTGAAATGCCATTTATTGCCCACCTCTGTATCATGACTTAATGTCCCTTTGAATGCACAGACTTGTAGCTTCCATGAACCCAAAGGCTAAAGCTGTCATTTGATGGCACCCGAGGCCTATTGCAGAGACTTTTGCTTCTTCTGTAATTGTCTACCCACCATCATATTTTTATAAATGTCTTGATTTACAACTTTCTTTGTTCTGTGACTATAAAAGCTTCATGAAACTGTTAGCATGTTGGAACAAGGTATTAGGGATAACCTGAATCTGTGTTTCCAGACTCACCCCAGAATAAGCTACCTCTTATTGGCTAGGAGGTGAAAGCTGTGTTTTGTGTGTTGCTATCCCTGGTTGTAAACCTCACGATTATGTGCTGTAGCAGAGATAGGTTTTTCTTGTTGTTTTATTGGTTTTCTATCCATACATCCCATTGGACTCTCGATGTGCCTTCTTCGGCCGAAGACTCACTCTTGACCCTAAAATATCTTTATATTTTTTCTTTGATTATCACTTCTTTCTCATCCTCTTATAATTTTCAAGCTTCTGCTGTTAATATTTAGACCCCCTGAACTGATCATTTTGTTTTTTTATGTCTTGAACTTTCATGCTTAAAAAAATTATTTTCACTGTATTCAATTTTAAAGTTTGGAATTATGTTTGTAAATCATACAAACCAATATCCTCTCTTTTTTAATAAAATATTTACTTGACTGAGTATTTATTATTTATTTTTGAGACAAGGTTCCATATGGTCCAAGTTGGCCTTGAACTTGCTGATCTCCCTTGAGCTTCTGATCTCCTCAGATGAGCCCTGGAGCAGGGATGAGGCCAAGCAGATACCAATGAGGAAGAAAATACATCTCACAACAGAAGTGGGGAAAGGATTTTCAACAAACTGGGAATTTGGTGGAAGTCACCATACTGCAGATGAGAACACTGGCCTATCGCTTTCAACTGTGGGTGTGTTACCCCCTGGAGGGCACATTTAGCAGAGCTTTCTGGGTCCCCTCTATCCCAAATTTTCTGATTCAGTAGGCCGGGATGGGCTTGAAAATTTACTTTTCTAGCATTTTCCCGGATGTTGCAGGTCCCCCGTATCTGGTGTGCCCATCTGCACACTCACGCACATGCACCACACTGACACAAGATTAATTGGCTAAGTAATTTAAACAAGATGTGCTATTCCACCTGTCAAAGTTTCTCTTACCTCTTGATAAAGACTGTGAGATCACACTAGATTGTGTTTCATATTTGCCCTTGATATCCAAATCCCAGAGTTATGCTTTTGACAGGTGTGTCCTCTCTCTCTAGCATGGGCACAAGAGACATCATCTTCACTGAGGTCCAGCTGTATGGAGAGGTGCCCAGGAAGGATGACCAGGGACACTCATTGATACTCCTGAGCTATATCTGCCATCCTCACATACTGTCCCCCTCACCATGTATCCAGCTACTCCTCACCCGCGGGTCAGCTGAACAGCTAGAGGCCACAGATGTCCATAATCACCATTGTATTTGCCTCCGAAGGCCGGCTCCCCTCCTAGAAAGCCAGTCTTCTGGCCAGTAATTTATTTAGTCAATTCTACTGTGCCCAGTTCTGTGTTGGGTGTTAGGGAGATGGCAGTCGATGGGACACGCTCCAGTGGGATCTCACGCTGGTAAACTGGAGGCCATAAGACACCAGGCTAACTGCTCAGATGAAGCATAATCGGGTAGTGTCATAGGAACACACCCAAGGTGCTGTAGGCACAGATGAGGAAGGAGGGTGCCCATGGAAGCCATCCCCTTCTTTGCCACTAGATCTCACTCTCTGGCTGTTAGGGTCACCCTGACTCTTAGCTCTTTTTGTAACCTTCACATCCTCCTTGTCCAGGTGCCCAGATGCAGCCACCCATTTCTCCTCCGTGCGGACCCATCATGCTTAGCTGCAGCCTTTCTTGGCTGAGCACACACACCTGAGGGATATGTGGTAGAACTGTGTGTAGCTGGAGGTCATGGGAGCTGTTATTGACAACCTGCACAGCTCTCTCCTGAATTCTCTCACCCACTACTCTGGGTGGCAATTCCCACTTCTCGTTGTTTATGTCTGGAACGACCTGGGTGACTCTGGGCTAGCCTGTTTTGTGTCCAGTGAACATGGCTGTGTACAGACACACATGTGGGCATGGAATTGGTGCTGGGAAGACTTTGGAGCCAGGGAAGAGGTTTTGGCAGGCGGGCAGACAGGGAATTTTACAATATGCAGAGCGTCACAGCACCAATGCATTCTTCTGAGAGTCTAGGAACAATGCTGGACTGAGTCTTTCATTAAAGGAGGGATAGATGTGAGCTTGAAACCTGTGCTCTCTCTCTCTCTTTATGAGGACATCAGTTCTTGAGCTCCCTGATCACACTAGAGCTCTTTTGTTCAAGATGTGTCTTCTTGTGACTAGATACGACCCACCAATTTATCACCATCATTGTATTTAATTAAATTGCTGTCTTCTGTTTAATATTTTCAATTAAGCTCCTAAAACCAGATCTTTCTTATAGATCTAAGTAGTTTCTTTCAAAGGCTTTGTCATGGGAGCCTTTTTTATTACTGTTAATCTCCCATAATGAATAACATAAACTTCTGCAATGCTACATCACACACTTTCTCCCAAATCCTATCTCTTTCCACATTTATTATTGACTCGATTTATGTCCTTTAAGTCAGTTTCCAATAGGGTGGCAATCCTCTAACTTACTGACTGATCAATTTGAATTTGTTTTATAAGATTCCATTAATTACTCTGTCTAGTTCTCTCGCATTGCTGGAAGCAGTGCCTCCCTTAGCATTTCCTCCATGGCTGTGTATTTGCACAGCAGTGGTGTCTTTAGGTCAGGTTGGCACTGTGCAGGAAGCCACACCACTCCGCTCTGGTTTTCCACATCCCTTAGTTTATAAGTTTGACTCATTTCATAGTCAATCCCCCACATGTCCCCTTGGGAAGCAGAGGTCACGTTTTTAGAGGAGGCGTTAGTTTCTAGGATGGGGCACATGAAGGCTTGTATGTCCTTTCTATTCTGTCTTTCTTGGATTTCCTATTTCATTCAGTCTGAGGTACAATGAGCTCCTCCCTGGATAGACTATCAATGTAGGCACGGCCTTCTCCCACCCACTGGCTACTGGTCCAAGACATCTGTGCTTTAGTTAATTTCTCCCAATACTTTGAGGTGAGTCTTCACTCCTCCTTTCTTCTTCCTCCTCTTCTTCTTCCATTCTCTTCATCTGCAGGTGGAAACATAGCTGTCCTAATACGATTTAAAAAAAACAGTGTATTTTCATTGATGGACTTGGCACCCCTGCCGAATTTGATTGACCACCAATAGAAAGGCTTAATTCTGGACTCCCAATTATACCAAACTGATCTCTATACCTTATTTGTAAGTTTGCATTTCATCACTGTAGACACATTTAAAATCAAAGATTTCTTGTTCTGTTATTTTTAAAGATCGTTTTGGTGATTTTAGGTCTCTAAAATTTTTACCTGAGCAAAACTTCTGAGGATTGCCTTGGGTAGATACAACCCTATAATAATCTACAAGTTCCCCAGCTGGTTAGTGATGCTGCCCCGAAGGGTGCTGCCACAGGCTGGCGCAGGTCCCAGGACCTACCTGGAGGTGACAAAGCAGCACCCTGTGTGTTCTCAGCCTCCCTCTTTGTTCATTTAAAAATCCCAGGGAGAGCTTGTTGGCACATCCAGAGGTTGGCAACTGAGGAACCTGGGGAACATGAACTCTAGGCCCCTCCACTGCCAGGTCACCTTTGAGATGTCAGGAGGGGGCTCAGCATTGTGTTTACTTAACTCCAGAAAATGTGTAAAGATAACGGGCTGACACTAGCTGTGGGGCCTCGGCTACAGCCCGCCTGTCTAGCTGCTCTTTGTGTCAATGCTGGAGAAGTCACGGGCTTTCCTGGTGTCTGCATGGTCTGGGCTGGAGTGTGTGTAGTTTGGGGTTAGTGGGATATATTTCTGTGATCCATTACTCCCCAGTACAAACCATTGCTGCCCCTTGCAAGTCTTAGGATGGTTTCTAGAGAGACTATTCCCGTCTTCACTGCAAACTCACAACATGAACACATTCATGGTCTCCAGCTCCGGAAGGTGCAGGGCTGGAGGCAGGCTGGGAGATAAACTCAGAAGTGATGGATTCTGCCCTTACGAATGCCTCATCAAAGCAGAATTCATTTACACAGGGATGCTCTCGAGTGCACAGAACTCACAGGTGTAACTGTGGCACAGTCCTCCTCTCCTTCTCTGATGAGATGAACGAAAAACAGTTAATTAGATACTTACACCACAGTTAGACATGGCCCTCAGCAGTACTTCAAACCACAAATACTGTTGCAACTGCTCAGATATGAAGGAAATTTGACAATCATGTCCCTAAATCTGACGACAATCCTAAAAATGAGTGTGATATTGCCAGTAATGAGCAGTGAAGCTAAAAGAAACTTTTCTAAACTATCAATAATTTAAAACCAACTCTAGCCAGACGATCTAGAGGGAAAAATGAGTTTTCATCTATTCTCTCAGAGAACATATTATAAAATCATTTTCCTATGGAGACTTAATCAAATATACCCCAAATATCGGAGAAAAAAACATTCAGAAGCATGTTGTGTAGTGAGGCATTACTTTTCCAGATGATGTTAGGTTTTGAATTGGAGATATGTGTGGATTTATCTTATTGGAATTTGTAATATTATTAATATTTGTCATTTAAATTGCAAATTTGTTATTAATTTTTGAAATTAATATATAGTTATATAATTTCTCCCTTCCCTTTCCTCTGTACAAATGTTCCCATGTCCCTCCTTTCTTGCTCGCTGTCAAATTTGTGGCATTTTTCTTTGTTATCATTGCACACACACATACATGCGCGCGCGCGTATTACACACACACATGCACGCACACACACACACACACACACACACACAAATATACACATACAGCCTGCCCAGTCCATTTGCTGTTACTTGTATATATCTGATTTCAGGGATGACCATTTAGTATTGAACCAATTAGGGGGCTCTTTCCTGAGGATGACTACTCATCCACTTCAGCATCTCTTAGCTGCGGGAGTTCTTTGTTTAGGGGTGGGAAAGTTTTGTCTTTCACACTTGCTTATCTACTGGTAGTGTAGTTGTTCAGATCCTGTTTAGGTAGCCATGTTGTTGGGGTATCATGGGTGAAGCTTCCCTGTCATTTCTCAGAGATAATCTCACAGCAGGTTTTCCTGTTCTCTGGCTCCTAGAATCTTTCCACCCCCTTTCATTGTGCTCCCCGTGCTTTGGGTGCAAGGGTTGCACTGTAGATGTATCCACTGGAGCGGAGCACCCCACGATCAGTTGTTCTCTGCGTTTCGATCAGCCGTGGTTTCCTGCGATGGTCTCCACCTGCTGCAAAGAGAGGCATCTTAGATGGTGGGGGAGAGTTACGCTCTGCAGAGGGTCCAGCCTTCCACAGGTCAGAGACTGGGAACGAGCTGCGGAGTTGGCAAGAAAAACTCACAGACTTCTTTTCTGAGAGATAAAAGCTTCTTTTATTTTATTATTCATTTTGTCCTTATTCTACTCCACTCTTTTTTTGTTCTGTTCTTCTATCCTGATTTCTCCTGCTTTCCTGATGACTTCCTTCTCCTCTACGTCCTGATGTCTTCCTTCTACATCTTTTCTTCTCCACTTTCTTGGTGTTTTCCTTTTCTCTTCTTTTGTTTTTTCCCTTGTAGTTTATATACTTCAGCAGAATCTTTCAAGCAATATAAAAGTTACAATGTGGTTACATTTTGCTTCTTACAAATGGGTGTAATAAATGGCTGCAATGAATACAATACAAACCAGCATGTTTTTCATATCTTTCACATGATTAAGCATTTTATGTATTACCGGTGAAAAACGAGACTTCCCATAGACCAGGAGCCTCTCAGCCATATTCGCTTCTACGGGCAGCAGCTTTTGTAATTGTCAGGAAAACAGGTTACTAGTCTCTCTTCCTGTCCAATTATCTTAACTAACCACCCATTCTTTGTTTTCCCCTTACATGAAGTCAGTTATTTATTTAAAGCTTTGCTTTACCTATGACGCACACCAAAACCCGTGAACACATCTCCCAAACTCGGAACTTGAGCTAACTCCTGGGACTCAACTGTTTTCCTTAGTCATTAACCTAAACCATCATCTGTATGACTCTGCAAATAAAACTCACAAGCTGTGTGACATTTCCCTGTTCTTGTTTCTATCCTCTGCAGCCCCTGTTTTATTAGGGGCAGGGGCAATACTTTCAACAGTACAGCTTAAGAGGAAATCATCTTTATAATAACCCACAGATGAAAATGCCCAGTAGAACGGGGTATTTCAATGAGATAATCACACTACACTAAAGGTAGTGGGGATCCCCCAACACCCATTCACACTGTGCCAGATACCAGAGAAAAATGGCAGTGGCAAACATGTAAAGGCACAGGAGTGACAAGAGACATTCTGGAGCCAAAGCCCTCAGGGCCTTGCTGAGATTCACCTGTCAGTGCCTTGCATTCTGCTGGGTTGATGTCCTGAGCTCAGTTGCTGCCTGTTGCTCCTCTGGCGTGGCCGCCAGCACTTGTCTGTGGGTGTAGGCAAATATTTAGAACGCAGATGAATTGTGCTGGTTAATAAAATGGCAGAATCAGTTCTCTCCCAAGATCCATGGCCTCACGAACTCTTGTCTGGGTTTCCAGTACCAGACATAAAGATTTCCCTCCTGTTGAACAGGCCTTGAATTCCGTTAGATGACTGTCGGTTACCGACAAGGTATGTGTGTCTGTGTTGTACCTTGTATCTTGCTATGCTGGTCATTGTTGTGGTTCAGAGCTGTTGGAGCTGGGTCTTCTGGACGTCTTCCTTCCTTGGGCAATTTGCACAGCACCTCAGAAAGGAGGCTTTCAGGTCAGGTCTGCTTTGATCCTCCGAGTCCCGAGTCTGAGGTGCATGGTGTCCTTCTCTTGTCTTTCTGCTCCAGTTAGTGCTTCAAGCACAGTATTGGAAAGGAGTAGGGATAGTGGGTAGGCCTGCCATCTTCCTGAGTTTAATGGGGTTTCTTCAAGTTTTCTGTATTTAGGATGGTGTTGGGCGTGAGTTTCCCGTAAATAGCCTTTGTTATTTTGAAGTACGTCCACTCTAGTCCCACTCTCTCTAGGACTTTTATCATGAAGATATGTTGGGCAATCAGGCTGAAGTTGTAATTTTCTAAAGTTTCCTTCAAAAATTTATTTATGTTTTTAACTATGTATGAATGTGTGTATGTATGTATGTATTTGTGTGTGTGTGTGTGTGTGTGTGTGTGTGTAATGTTTATGAGTCAGTTCTCTCTCCTTTTTGACATAGGGTCTTTCTTTATTCCTGCCATGCTGCAGAGGTGACTCTCCTGTCCCTGTCTCACATCTCGCTGTATACATGCTGAGATTTCAGATGCACACCAAGATGCCCAGAGTTTTATATGGATCCCTGGAGTCAAACCCAGTTCACTATCTAGGCTTGTGTAGCCCTGCTTTAACCTGCTAAACTGTCTCCCCAGCTCCAATTTCTGTAGAATTGTTTTCTCCCTGTAGATTGATATTCATTTGCTCCTAACTTGCTGCTATGGTTTAAATGTCTTCACCAAAACTCACTTTGACACGTCATTACTGTGGTGAAGTAGTAAGGAGTGGGGCCTTTCAGAGGGGATCAGGTCATGGAGAGCCTGCCTCTTATCAGTCCACTAATCTCTTCATGCGTTGCTGGAATCAGAGATGACTTGGTCATCTTGGGAGTGGTCTTGTTGTAACCATCAGTTTGGCTCAGTTCCCATACGTGTCCCCTTACCCTGCCATGTCCTCAGTGCTTCCGGACTCTCCAGAGGTCACATTGGGAAGAACATGCTCACTAGATGTGGCCTCTCAGCCTCCAAAAGCACAAAAAGTAAATTTCTTTAAAAAATAAATTACCCAGTCCATGACATTTTGTTATAGCAATAGAAAACAGACTAAGACACTTGACACATGTATGCACAGAGCCTTGACTTCTGCTTGCCTGTTTCCAAATTTCTAGCTCCTTCCCAAATTATTACACAGAAGCTTATATTAATTATGAATGCTTGGCTTCTAACTCAGGCTTATTACTAACTAGCTTCTACATTTAAATTAACCCATTTCTATTAATCTATGTTTTGCCACATTGCCGTGGCTTTACTGGTCCTCTGGCATCTTCTTTCTTTGGCAGCTACTTGCATCTCCCTTGACTCCGCCCCTCTTCATCAGAGTCCTCAGTTTGATTGTTCCACACAACCTTATCCTGCCTGGCTATTGGTCAATCGGTTTTATTATTAACCAATGGAAGGAATACATATTCACAGCATACAGAAGTATCATCGCACAGCACACATGTAAGTATATATTTATGCAGAAGTATTTGTAAATGTGGCCCTAGCCATTTGTATAGCTTTTAGGGCTAGTCTGGAAGACACGTAGTACCTTTTCCGGGAACTCCCAATGTCATCCCAAGAGCCCTCTAGAAGTTAAGGAAGGCTCACCTAGCTCCTACTGAGAGATAACAGGTGGGTACTAGTCCTGGCTTTTTAGATTACTTACTAGAGGGGGTGGGGTGTGGGGAGTGTACCCGCATGTATGTATTCATGCGTGTAGATGCAACTGTGAGTACATATGACCATGCATGCAGAGGTCAGAGGCAACCTTGGTGAAGCCATTCCATGCTACCTTTTCCAGTTAAGGTCTCTCATTGCTTTGATGCTTGCTGAGAAGGCTGGATAGTGAGCCCCAGAAATCCCCATCTCTGCCTCTTGGGTGCTAGAAGGTTTATACGTGGTATGCCATCACAGCTTTGTTGTTGTTGTTGTTGTTTAAATGAGGTTCTAGAGATCCAAGGTAGGTTCTTGTGCTTCAAGGCAAGTCACTTTATCCTGAGCCCTCTCACCAGCCTGGGTTACAGGATTTCAAAATCAAAGCGACCTGTTGACTTCCATGTCTATCACTTTTAGGCTTTAAAATTTAGTCCAGAGGAATCACGTGGGACACTACTTGGTGCCTTCTCTGGAGAACAATTTCTTCATTCTACTTGCAAAATAATAAGTAGTCTAGAAGCACCAGAAATCAGTTCCTTGACCTGGGCCTCATGGTGATTCTGGTCAGCTGAACCCTGCAGCAATAACCCGGATCCATAAAGCAGTTAGGATCTTGCCAGCTCGGTGCTCCAGCATCTCCCTGCTGTAGGATTCCTTCTCCCTGGACCTTGTGCAGGTGACCAAAGGCCAGACGTGTTGTCAGGAGGCTTTTCCAGGCCAAGGGAGTCTTGGGAACTCACAGGGCATTAGAGGGTGACACCACTAGAGCCCATACCGTATCCTCTGTGGCCATGAAGGGTAGGAGCCTGAGGAAGGGCAAGGGGGATTGCAAGAGTTAATGTGATAATATCTGTTGATTATTTTAAGACACATGAAGGAAAAATATATTATAAATAGCAAGGGCCACAGCAGATTCAAAGGGTAAGTGTGTTGATAGCCTTTTCCTCTTCCTAAGATTTCTGATGTTTCAAAACAAGATTATTTTGGGAGCGCATCTATTTTAATTCAAAAGATTCTTCTGGAAACACGTTTCATGGCTAGAGAGCCTGTCTCCTTGTTCCCCCCTGGCTTTTTCCACGGAAAGGCAGGGCTCTGGTTTCACACACCTCGTGCCGGCCTCGAGCCTTTTAAAACCTTTCCGGGCAGCACCTGGCTGCTGTGCATATTAGCGAAGGCCTAGCTCTGGGTCAGCCTCAGCGTTCTAATCCCCCAGGATCCTCCTTGTTTACCACTTGACAGCTGGTTTCATTTTTGAACAAGGGCGCTCTGTAACCTGCAGTTTGACATAGATGCACACAGGTGCGCGTGTGTGTATGCACGCGTGTGCGGCCAGAATATACCCTGCTATGATGGGGAAGGCTGCCCCTCCTCCCTTTCCTTCTCCCTCTTCCTTCCTCACCCACTAAGGCCAGGATTTACTGAAGCATTGGCAGGGAGTAAAACTTGACCTGAATGCAAATGCTGGTTAATAAAGGACACTGAACTGTGTTTTGGAGAAAGCTTGGGATCGGGGCCACAGCTGGTCCTGGGCCTTAACAAGATGGCATTTCTTCACCCACAAGACCGAGCTTCCCCGTATCCACGGCTCTGCTACCAAGCCAGATGCTGAAGTCAGGCAGGCAGCTCAGATTCCTGCGGCTCCTGTTGCTCTCACTGGGATTAGCACAGAGACCGGCCTGCTGGAGCGGTGGGTTGGAGTGGCCTTCTCCTCTTCCAGCCTGGCTGCAGTTATGTCTTTGCAAGCACTTACTTTTTAAAAACTACTCTTGCTGTCTTGCAGACTTGCCTTGCTCCCCTCTCTCCCTCCCCCCTCTTTCTCTGCTCTGCCTGCCAGCAGTCCACATGTGCAGAGCAGCCTTCTGTCAAGAAATAAAGGCATTGCTACCATCTTGGAGCTCCCCAAGATGAAGCCCACACTGTAAAAGGAGGGGAATAAGGGCCTGCAGCCCCAGGATTGGCAAAGGAATCCTACTGGAGAGAGGAAGAAGAAGAAACCTAGCTTCCACTCTCAACACGAACGACCATGTAATGAAGATGAATTAAGATTTAACCGTGGTAATGGTGAAGATTTAACAGTGTTAATGTTGTTGAATTATGGGTTTGATTAGAGTAGCTGATCAGTTAGCAAACAACAGGCCTGGGAGACTCACTGCTTGCCTCTTGGCAAGTGCAAACTGACTGTTCTTCTCTTGCCTGTGGATCTGGATGATTTTGACAAGGCCTTGGCCATTCAGCGTCCCAGATGCATAGCTATTGACCTAGGGATCGTGTGCAGGTGGGCTGAAAAAAGGACAAAACCACGTTTTTACGTCAAGAAAGATGCAATGGAACGTGAAGGGATGATGAAGGAGCGGGCTCTGAAACGTTGCACACAAACCTGCCGTCATGGTGCCGACACGCGTTTCTCAGGGAAGTGATTAGGAAACATTGTTTCTTGGCTGTCCGCAAGTGCTACAGTGTCCGAGAATTTCCTCAACTGCTATAGCAAAGAGCACAACAAAACCAGACAGACCAAAACCAATGGCATTAGTATCTGCACATGCGTGGTAAGGAAGAAACAGAGAAAACAAGATTAGTGGCGCAGACCTGTAAAAGCGAGAAGTCCAAGGACTTCCTGGGTTATGCAGGGAGTTCAAGGTCAGGCTAGGCAACTAGGCCAGGCTCTGCTTCCTGGTAGAAACTTTCTAAAGGTTTGGGGTTTTAGTGTGCAGGGCTTTGAGAATCCCAGCACCACCACAGTACTGCTACTACCCTCACCCCTGCTCCCACCACAGCAAAGCCACAGCTGGATTTTGAGTTGTTAGAACTGTCAAAGTTGGGCAATAGAGGCTGCTTTCTGTTGCTCCTGTTGGAAAAATTCCACAATATACATTTCCCCCCCCCAACAACTTAAAACAATTCCTCGGAGACAATTAGGGAAATGGTGCGGTGAAAGACAGTCATGAGACTCAAAACAAGACAGTAATTCAAAAGAAAACATGAAATCTGAGGAAACACGAATAAATGACTCTGCTTCTAGTAAAAAGTAAAGTAATTTCTTAAAATTTGAAAACAACTTGAACCTTCTTATAGTAATCAATTTAAGTGAAAGCAATTGGATTCCCCCTCTTTTCCTATAAAAATTGAACTAACCATTTATACATATTTATGGGGTGCCATATGATATTTGATACATGCATACATTGCTGAGTGTTTAAATGAGATTGAACATATGTGTCTCCTCAGATGTCCACCATTTCTTTGTGGTAAACAAACCAACCAATCAACCAACAAACAAAAACATTCAAAATTCTTTTCTCGCCATTCAGTGGTGGCATACACTTTTAAATCCAGCATTCGAGAGGCAGAGGTGGGTGGATCTCTGAGTTTGAGGCCAGCCTGGTCTACACGGTGAGTTCCAGGACAGCCAGAGCTACACAGAGAAACCCTGTCTTGAAAAATAAAAAATAAAATAGAACAACAACAAAAAATTTCTCCTGGTTTTTTTTGAACACCCAGTAAATACTTTCTGTCTATCGTGACTCTATTGTGCCACAGAGCACCAGAACATATATCTCCTGCGAAACTGCAGTTTGCTGCATGTTGACAGACCACTCTCCACTCTTCTCCCTACCCGCTTAGCCTCTGGTCACTACCATTCTCTCAGTCTGAATGAGATCAGCTAGTTTGGGTGGTACACATGCATTGAGATCCATACCACGCTGTTTGTCTTCCTGGGTCTGGTTTATTGGGTCCTGCCATTTTTGCAGTCAAGGAACGAAGACTAGTGCTTCTGTAGGGAAGTTTTGGTACCCCGGTCCTCCAGTCCATTGCTAAGAGTGCAGGCTGGGACAACATTTTGGAAAGCAAATTAGCAATGTGATTTCAACAACTCCAAGGTTTTTTTCCTATCCAGGGAGCCAGCGATTCCACATCTAGGAATTTTGCCTAAGGAAACCAGTGAAGACTGGCTCAGTGATTGGTGATTTATGCAGACGATGACTTTGCTGACACTATTTAGAGGACTGAGCCGCTGGAGATGACCCAAATGCCAACCAAAAGCTCCGGGTTATGTAATGGTCAGATAATTAGTGTGTTCATTCCATAGTTATCTGTCAAGATCCCTCTGTGTGCCAGACACAGGGAACACAGAGATGCATCAGATAATGTCCCTAACCTCAAGGAGTTGGCAGGGTGTGGGGACATGGACAAATAACAGGTGACAAAGGCTATTTTTATGACGGTGTAGAATGCCGAGGTTAAAATCAACATGGCTTTGCATTAAGGTATATACAGAGCAGCACGCTGAACATATTGACTTATATAAACTGCATGTGTAAAAATTTGAATGATTAATACACAAAAATGCAAAATATGCATAGATACCACTGGTTGATGGGCTAGCAGGTAATGATGATCTCTCGAGGGTTTTTCTCTTACTTTGAATTTTTCTCTAATCAAAAGATATAATTTCAAAATTAGAAAAGATAGCCATAAAAAAGAGAACCAAGTTTCATTTAATCAGTGCTTATGGTACATTTCGTGGAGATTTGTTATTAGTGATGCTCATCAGTACATATAGCATACATCTTATGCATGCAAGCTGATTTATCTCACAACAGTTTAAGGAAGACTACAGTTTTAATTTACACACACACACACACACACACACACACACACACACACACACACATTTTAAAATTTTGAGACAGATCACTCTATGGAGAACTTGCTGGCCTGGAACTCACTATGTAGATTAGGCTGACCTTGAACTTACCAAGATCTGCTTGTCCTACCTCTGGAGTGCTGGGATTAAAAGCATGCTCCACCATACCTGGCTTCATATTTACTTTAAAAAATGTCCATCGTTTAATTTTTATTTCTTCAAAGTGGTTCGAAAATCCATACAATCTAAAATGGTGCGTGACTAAAAATCCTGTCCCCACCCCTGTCTGGACCTCTTCCACCATCTTTGTGCATTTGCACATAAGAGTTAGCCTCCATCACGAAATTCCTTGAGAACAGTTTAAGATAAAGAAACAAAATATAATCTCAGTTATTTTTCCTTGTGCCAAAGGCAACGCCTTACACATACTGCTTAATACCTTCCTTTCTCACTGAATTATACTCTGTCCCTGATAGTTGTGTGGATTAACATGTCTTCTCACTTTAATATCTGAATAATATTCAATACAGGTGCCACAATTTAATTCTGTTGCGGATGCAACCTTTTCCTGCAAACTTTTTTCTATTGTATTCTTAAAAGATAAGATCTGCCTCAAGTATGTACCTTGCTATTTTTCCCCTATTAATTCAGATGATTCCTAGTAGAAAAATGTATTGGAAAGAAGCACTTAGACTCATCATGTTTTACAAATAAAGGCAAGAAATCTTAGAAAAATTCTGAGTTGACTAACGGCACGAAGCTTGTAAAGAATGTTCTAGACCTTAAGGTCAAACTTGGCAGGGTCGGGGCCATTCTTTTTCCGTTAGTGTTGTAGTAAAAGATAAGCTTCTCAGATTTAATGAAGCGTGAACCAAGAACTTAGAATTTGCTCAACACGGGGAATTGTTAGCTTGTTGTAATTAATCTGAGATTGAAGAGGAAGCAATGAAGACCTCTGTATAATTGTGAGCAGGAAGACTCATGGCTAAGGATTAGAGGGGGAAATGATAGAAGCCCCAGGGGACCTCGGCAATGATCCGCATCTGTGTGAGTCAGGATTTTGAACGAGTTAGCAGCTTTTTCTTTAGCTCATGGAGTCATGGAGAAGGTGGTGCCTCCCCATGATCTTCCCTTAGGGGTTTTCCTAGTCTGCTCCAAGTCTAACCTGGGGAAAATGTTTGGTAAGTCAGGGATGGGTTGCATTGGAGTTGCATTTGAGGAGATTCTATTAGCCTGCAAACCATACAGCAATAACTTCTGGATTCTCTTCAGTAAATGCTAAGGAGCCCTTGAGGAAGTTAGAGATGCTGAGTGTGTGTCCAGATGAAGCATACATGCTGACACCTCAGATTTGCTGAGAGAGGTCAGGAGCTTAGAAATTCTACCCCTTAACTAACATAATCGGTGTGGGAGGCTGGCCCACCGGACAGTGCTAGCAGATAAAGTACAGATACTCAGTCACACATGAAGCTTACATAACCAACATGTGACTTTAGTATAAGTAAAATGTGTTAATTATAGAAAGAGTGTGTATATATGTGTGTGTATGTTAGATAAACACAGGTGTAAAAATACATTTAATTGCCAGGCGGTGGTGGCGCACGCCTTTAATCCCAGCACTCGGGAGGCAGAGGCAGGCGGATCTCTGTGAGTTCGAGGCCAGCCTGGTCTACAAGAGCTAGTTCCAGGACAGGCTCTAAAAAAGCTGCAGAGAAACCCTGTCTCGAAAAACAAAAAAACAAACAAAAAAAAATACATTTAATTTTACTTGGCTTTCACAGAGAAAATATTGATGTGTAATTGAGGGAGCTATCACACTGCAGATAAATGTTTTTTGTTAAAAATGAGAGAAATCAAATACATTTTTTATATATTTTATTTTATGCACATGAATATTTGTTTGTATGTTTGAGCACCATGTGCATATTGGATATCTACAGAAGTCAGAAGAGGGGGCATCAGATCCCCTGGAGCTGGAGTTATGGGTGATCGTTAGCCACCACATAGGTACTGGGACTCAACTCAGGTTCTCTGTGAGAGCAACAAGTGCTCTTAACCCTTGAACAATCATCTTTCCATCCCTAAGAGATCAATTTCTTTTTTAAAAAATCCAGGTAAGTTCAGAATAAATAAGAAATGCAAAATAGCATAGAAAAAATCCTACATAAATATATCTATGAAGCAATATAAATATATCAAACTCTAGTTAAAATACAGAACTATCAGGAATTGAAAAAAATATACTATTGGGCAACTATGTCTTAACACATTTTTGAGGGCAATCCATACATATAGTGTTTTCAAGAAGCATGCTAAAGCTAAAGGGTATTACAAGACTGAAGATAAAGTGGTAGAAAAAGAAAGGCCAAAGCAAACTAGCCTAGAAATACTATTATCAGTTTTTAACAATGAAGGTCAGAATGCAATGACGAAGTCTTTAATTTACTAGGATGAAGCAGTTGTCATAAACTTCAATACACCTAGTAAGGAGATGTCAAAGTGTATAAAACAAGATGTGGCAGTCAGACAATGGTGTGGGAGAATTGTCTATATTCTGTCAATCATGTTTTAAGTAAAAGCTGATTGGCCAGGCAGGAAGTATAGGTGGGCCAACCAGACAGGAAGTAGAGGCGGGGCAATGAGAACAGGAGTATTCTAGGAAGCAGGAAGCTCCCTCTGCAGTTCTGCCCAGATCACAGAGCTGCTCCTCTGAGAAAGGTACTGAGCCATGTGGCTAACATAGATAAGAATAATGGGTTAATATAAGCTACAAGAGCTAATAAGTAGCCTGAGCTAATGGGCCAATCAGTTTATAATCCTATGGAGACCTCTGTGTGATTTTCTCTGGGACTAAATGGCTGGGGGACCGGGTGGGACAGAAACCCCAACAAGCCCAGACCTCATGTTACAGGACAAGTTGTAAACTGATAAACACACCTCTACCTGGGAGGTTTTAAATACAGTTCTTTCACTAATTAAAATCACAAGAAGACAACACGTTCTGAAGGCCATTTCCATAATATAAGAAAGTAGATCCAGTGTGTCTCTGTGGAGCATCTTGTATCAAGAAATGGACTACACGTTCTTTGTAGACAAATGGATCATGTATGAAAGTGTTTCAATATGGCCCCTGATGAGCTTTCCCTACAGGATCAGTGAGCTAGACCCATCCACATCAGTCATTAAAAAAAATGTTCCCACAGGCTTGCCTACCAGCCAATCTAGTTGAGGCATGTTCTCAATTGAGGTTCAAATTGACAAAATGTCTAACCAGGACAGGAATAAATAATGTCCCTTATAGATGTGGCAGTAGAAGGAAAAATATGCTGATAAGAGAGGAGAAATACTGACCTAGTGTAAGAAAAGGTTTAAGAAGCACCAGTGCTCCTCATCCCTCTTATGACTATCCACAGAGAAAGTGCACGATGCCAAATCTAAGGAAGAAGGTAACCTTCAACCATCATCCCCAGCGCACAGTGTGCAGGATTGGGGAAGGGTGTAAGCAAGCTAAGTCCACAGAACACTGTTAGTCACAACAGTTGCCATCCAACCAACGCTAAAGACAAAGAAACTTACAATGTGATGTTCTGATGTGTGTTAGAAAGCAGTTGGAGATTATAAAAAAACAAACAGACAAACAAAGGAAAACAACTAGACCCAGAAGTCAAAAGACTAAAACCAGAATTGGATACGACGGGAGACCAGATCTAACAAGACAGAGCTGAGCAAACTTGGGAAAAGATGTGAAGACGCAATAGGATTTCAGAAATGAAGAAGTCCTTACAACATGCTGAAGGGGAAATACACTGAAGTGAAATTTTAAACAGAGGGTTGAAGAAATCTAGAAGTCTTGCCCAAAATAAAACAAAACCAGTCAAAATCATGAAAGCAAAATAAGGAAGTGGAATTGTTCCAAAAGAGAATGATTGACATGAAAGATGAGCCAAGAAGGTTCTGCCTACATATGAATAAAAGAAAACACACACACACACACACACACACACACTAAATATTTCTATCTGAGGAAGCCTTCCTTATATATGTGGAAATTAGTGCTATTAAAAGGGATCTAAAAAAGGGGGTCACATGTTGCCGGGCAGTTGTAGTGAGGAGCTGTGGGCTGCATTCCTGCCGCCCTGCTTTCGGCCTCCTGACTAGCTTATGCCCCAAAATAATTACACGAAAACTGTATTCTTTTAAAGACTGCCTGGCCCATTATTTTCAGCCTCTTACTCACGTCTTGACTAACCCATATCTAATAATCTGTGTAGCACCACAAAGTGGTGCCTTACCAGGAAGTTTCTAGCGTACATCCATCTTGGGCTGGAGCTTCATTGCATCTGGCATCTCTCTCAGGAGAGGCACGGTGGTCTGCCTCACTTAGGAGAGGTGTGGCATCTGACTGATCCTTCTACCTCACTTCCTCTTCCTGTTCTGTCTACTCCACCCACCTAAGGGGCGGTCTATCAAATGGGCCAGGCAGTTTCTTTATTAGCCAATGAAATCAACTCAAACAGAAGACTCTCCCACATCATTCAGTGGTGGCACATGCCTTTAATCCAAGCACTCAGGAGGCAGAGGCAGGAGGATGTCTCTGAGTTTGAGGCCAGCCTGGTCTACAGAGTGAGTTTCAGCCAGGACTGTTACACAAGGAAACCCTATTTTGGAAAAGAAAAATGGGGGGCGGTCACGGCACATGTCAAGAGCTGTGATGGGCCTTATGTGGTTTCCTACTTAGAAGGCATTAGAAGTCATCCACTCAGTTCACCACAGTTTTACAGATGGCAGAATAAGATACAAGATTCCTGGGTTATCGAGAACAAAATGAATAGAGCAAAAGCAGTGCCTGAAGTATTGCCATTTTATACTGCTTCTTTGAATCTCAAGAAACACAGGGGGATGTAGGGAGGGGTAGGTGATGTCTATACACAGAACACCACAGAGAACTAACCTGTGCTTAGGGGATTCAGATCTTTTAGAATAGACAGAAAGACACCCTCCTCTCTCTCCATTATCCCGGGCAGCAAGCTCTGGAGGAAGACACTGACTCACTTAGGGAATGATTGATGGAATAGTATTCTCATGCCTCGTTGCGGTATGCAGGGGAACATGAGCACCCCACGGAGGACTACCTCCTTACACATGTACTTGGAAGATTGTTCCAGAATGATTAAATCTCAAATATGAAATCTATATTAATAAAAATGCAGGCATTGCAGACGAAGAAAAACCCTCAGGGCTCCAGGCAAAACTATCAAATTACTTAAATGTTTAAGAAATTAAGCTTTTGTCAATCTCCTGTAGAGAAAGATAGAAAGGAAGGCAGCAGAGGGATGGCTTTATTTCGTGATGGGTCACTGCAGATTTGGTGAGGTGAGGTCATCCTGCAGAAGGCTGAGCCCTTAATCCCATATGACCAGTGCGCTTAGAAGAAAAGATACAGGCGATGTCATAGTTAGCTTCAGTTGTCTCCTTGACATAGCTGGGAAGAAGAACCTCAGTTGAGAAGTTGGGGGCCTCCTGTGCTTGTCTGTGGGGTAGTTTTTTTGATTTATGGTTATATGGGAGGGCCCAGCTTACAGTTTGTGGTGCCACTCCTGGAATGGTAGTTCTGGGTTGGGTAAGACAGCAGGGCAGAGCAAGCCACAGAGAGTAAGCCAGTAAAGTAAGTAGATTTCTCCATGGCCTCGGCTTCAGTTCCATCAGGTGCTTGCCTTGGGCTCCTGTCCTGGCTTCCTCCATGGACTCTAACCTGTAAGTGGAAATGAACCCTTTCCTCCACAAGTTGGTTTTGGTCAGTGTTTTTTTATAGCCACAAAGAGCAAACTAGGGCATGATCAAGGACACCATGCGACAAAGGATCCAGGAACTGAAGAAATGGAGCCGCTGACTAAGCAATGTTAAGGATCACCAGCAAGGCACCCGCAGGCAGGGAGAGACAGTGACTCTCTCCTGAAGGCTGCCAGGGAGGAAGGTTATGCCTGCACCTTGCTCTCCTGCTTCCAGCCTTCAGGAACATCCTGTTTCTTGAAGCCACAGTTGGTGGTGTTTAGGTCAGCCTTAGGAGACTAATTCAGATAAAGAGATCCTCAACATGCTAATACTTGTAAGCCTCAAACCCAAAGGCTAGCCTCTTACTGGATAGGGAAATTTTGGAGGTCTTCCCACCAAGGCAAAGGTGCCACTGTCTTTAATATGACTAAGCATCATTCTTGATGTACTGGCCAATGTAATTAGATATGAATGGACATTTAGAGCCAGAAGAGTTAAGCAGGGGAAAAACACAAGACTTAAGTAACTCTATGGACACTTATCCTAAGACCCAGAAATTCTACACCTGGGCATTTATACCAGAGAAATGTAAACTCATACACAAACCTGCAGTTGGATGTCAATGGCAGCATTGTTTATAATTTGCCAAAGTATACTGGGGCTACGAAGACAAACTTCCATAGCTTAGTGGCTACTCTTTACAACAAAAATAAGCTCTTGGTACATTAAGTTGAATGGACTATAATGGTGTCTCAATGGGGTATTTTGAGTAAGAAAGCCAATTTTGAGAGGTCAGATACCGGAGAATTGATTGTGTGTGTGTGTGTGTGTGTGTGTGTGTGTGTGTGTGTGTGTGTGCATGCTCCTGTGTGTATACTCTAGCTTACCTATTTATTTTTTAGATTTATTTATCTTGTATATAAATGTTCTGACTAAAATCCTTTCAGTATTACATGGGTGCCTTTGGAGCCCAGAAAAAGGCATCAGCTCCTCTGGAACTGGAGTTAAAGCTGGTTGTGAGCTGCCATGTGGGAACTGGGAGCCAAACCTAGGTCTCATGGAAGAGCACCAAGTAGGCTTAACCATTGGTCTATTCCTCCAGCCCCATTTATGATTTTTTTTTTGAGACAAGGTTTCCTTCTCTTGCCCTGGCTTGCCTGGAACTCCTTATGCATCCGGTCTGACCTTAGACTTCTAGTGAGCTCTAGCTGAAAAGGGTTGAACATTTTCCTACCCTGCATGAAATGAAAATTTTCTTTGGCTTTTAGCTCCCTAACATTGCTGTCAGCCATGCCTTTAAAAACCTCACTTATCATCCCAGGACTTTCCAGATTCAGTTTGTTTTTCTGTAAGATCATCTTTTCTGGTAGACGCTCCTCAGTATTGTCTGGAGAAGCCCTCATCTCAGATCAGTGATTTCATGAAGGTACTGAATTATTGATTCGTTAATGTTGAGCTCACAGCCAACTGCAATTATAACTCAGGCTTGAATTTTGTTGATCTGATGGATATGTGTCCTCTAGAAAGCACACGGCAGCTTGGTTATACTCGGGAGCTCTATGTAGCCCTCCAAGAGTATGCTGGGGAGCATTTTAAACAGGAGACTCACTAACAGAAGCTCCCTGCCCCTAGTGTGAAAGATGTGGCACTGGATAAGGTGTAAAAAAAGATCACAGTTCACAATATGACATCAAAGTGAGGAGGTGGAACATTGCAGTGTGTGACATGGGACATGCGTATTGAATGATTTAGATTTTTTTCATCACTGTGTGCATGTCCACACACAACCACACATGAACCCCAGGGATTTGACTTGGGGATTTTATTCTTTTCCTTGAGTAGGCAAATCTGCAGAGATGGAATTCACAAACAACAATGTTCAATTGTAATTGAATCAGTAATTTAGATTCTGTCAACTGAAACACTCTTAAAAAAATCAAAGAGCATAACCAAGCTCTTTTGTATAGTATCAGCTGCACCAGAGACCAGAGGGAGCATACTCTAACACAGTGCTACCAATTCTACAACACTGGTATTTTCTTAATACGAGGAAAGATGAGGATATGCAAGAAAAGAAAATCATACATCAATTCAAAAAATTTAATCGGAACACTAGAGACTTGAATGTAATAGTCAATAGGAAAAAACACAACATGGTCAAATTAACTTTGTCTCAGTACTGCAGAGCCGATTTAGTGGAATAACAGTGAAATATACAGTGGTTTCAGATGGAAGGAAAGCATATGATCACCAGGAATGTGTTTTCAAAACCCACAGAAATCAGAGACTTTGTATGTGTGCTCAGAGCTCCTATTGGAAACGCTATGCAGTTTGGGGAGATGTTTCGAAGTGATGATTTAAAATGAGAAGGAAGGAGAAGCAAGCCTCCCAGCCACCATGAAATTTTTGGCTCACATGGCAAGACCTAGAAAAAGAAAGAAAAGATAAAATAATTAGAAAGGAAGAAATAGTCAAAGGTACCATCTGGAAGTAATTATCGACATAGAAACATTAAAATCAATATGACCAATGGTTGGTTCTAAGATATAAGGTTGATATACATAGGCAAAATGCATTCCTAGTAACCATCAGTGAATACAATTAAATACAATTAAAAATACTATTTGCATTAGCAACAACAAAAATGTAAGGCACAAAAGAATAAATCTAAGACCAAATGCTCATGATCTTTCCAAAGAAAAATTTTAAACTGCATGGAGAGCTGTTAGGAGGGTCCTGAACGAATGGACTGACAGATCACATCCACAGACAGGAAAGCTCAGTACTACACATGAATTTTTCTCGACAGTAATCTGTAAGTCAAATTCTTCATGGGGTTTACTCTGGAGTTTGCCAACCTGATTCTAAGATTTACATGGCAGAATATTTCTCCCAAATAATAAAATAAGACTAAGCTGAAATGGTTAAAGTAATTTTTAAAAAGAGCAGACAGTGGTGACACACGTGATGGGATAACAACGCTTCTGGAAATGTGATAATAATAGAAATAATCCGTCATTAGTACAGGGCTGAGAAAAGGAACTAGTGGAGCCCAGAAGGAGAGCCATACATGTTTATTTATGTACACAATACCTAACTACTATATCTACACAGATATGACAGAGGTGAACTTATTATCAATGGAGAGGGAAAGACTATTCAATTATCATCCTGGACCAACTGTTGTTTACATGGAAACAAAATAAAATTGAATTCTTGCCTGCTAGTATAAGCAAAGACTATTTCAGATGGATTTAAAACAAAAAGGAAAAAGCACAGCATTAAATATTCCAGAAGAAGACAGAGATAAATGTTTGTGGCCTTAGAATAGGGAGGGGTTTCTGAAACAAAACACTAGGAGCAAAAAATCATGAAACAGGAGATATTGGTGAATCCAACTGTATCATAATTAAAATCTTGCAACTCTCATAAGATTATACAAAGTTGAACAGGAAGCCAGAGACGATAAATTGTGATACACTCAAGCAATAATGGATTCATGTCCATACTGTATAAATAACTTGAGTATAACAAAACCAGAAGGACAATCCGATAAAAAAAATAGTAAAAGATGTAAATAAGTTCCCGAAGAGAAAATTGAATAGGCAGTAAGCCTGTGAAGGGACGTTCAACTGTACTAGTAAAGTCATTCAGTCACCTCACTGCCTAATGAACTACATGAAACTTGGTGGCTTCAGAAACAGAAGCTAAAATACTAAACTGTGGTTCGATGTTTAGTAGCCTAGAAAGTGGGGAGGCACCTAGTGAAGACAGCTTATCTCAGGCCCATGTGGTGCCTGCTGGATCTGGAGGTGCAGTATGGCTTCTGCAGTCCCCATGCTAGCCTTTGGCTCTGGTGGTTAGCCGCGGGGTGCCAGCTGGAATGACTTGAGGTTATGCAACTCTTTGGGCTTGACCCCTCAGTTCTTAGGGCCACTCTTTCTCCGCGTGACCTCTCGCTGTCTCTCTGCGCGGTCTGTGTTGCCCTGTAGTGGAAACCGCGCGTGTTGACCTCAGACTCTCACGTACACTGATAGCTTTTGAGTTTCCTGCCCAGCTCTGGCCCTGCTTCACCGCTGCTGCACTCTGTTGGGCAAAGGCAGTTCACAGAGAGAGTCCAGATTCAGAAAGAGGAGTTGATAGACGTGCTGACATGTATGACTCACTGAAGGACGCCGAGTTAACAGCATAACACGGAGAAGAAATGCAACACAACCCTATGATGAAACCCATACCCCTCAGGTTGGCAAAAATGAAAAGGAACACCAGGAATTAGTGAGGGTGGAGACTCGTGGAACTTGAAGCGTGGTTGCTGCGAGTGTGGCTTGCTGTAGACGCGTTGGCAGGCATGTCTGTGTCAGAGTGGTATGCGCTCTGTGATCCCTCTGTTTAAAACACGGAGCCCTCAGCAACGGGAGTGCTGTTGTAGCGGGAGGCTGGGCACGTTCAAAGTAGCAATCCATTGGTAATGGGAATAATTTACGTCTCTTGACTGAAAAAAAAAAAAAAAACGACAAAACCCCGATAAACTAGTTAGGCCTATCAACAGGAATAAGTCTGTAAACACAAGGTTCAGTAAGAAAGCAAATTGCAGCACACAGGTTCAAATCATCCTAGCACTGTTATTATTTGTTGATACAGTTACTATTATCATGCTGCTTGACACAGTGGAGACGGAGCCCAGGACCCCACAGATGCTAAGCAAATACTTTACCCCAGAGCTACATCTCCAGACCCTTTCTTTACTTTTTATTTTAAAAAAGGGTCTCGCTGAGTTGCCCAGGCTGTCTTTGGATTTCTAAGAAGTTGCATGTCTAGGCTTTTGCTGCTGGATGCTGATGCTACTGTTCAGTTCCTTTTCTCCCTTTTATTCAGCTCACAACCCACCCATGAATTGGTATGGCCACATTAGTGGTGAGTCTCATCTTAATTAGCCCAGCCAAGGAGATTCCCCCAGTGGCAAACCCAGGGGCTCTTTTCCTCGGTCTTGTTAAGTGAACTGCCTCCACATCCATAAACTGGTTGCTTTTGAGGGACCCCAATTCCTGTAGTTTGCTGGGGCTTTTTATATCTCTGCTTTTTTGATCTCTTGGGGTACTCAGGATACCACAATTGTCTAAGTGTGGGTGAGATAGGGATCTGGGTTATAGCTCAGGTAGTGGGGCAAAGGGTGAAGGGTGGTGCAGTTGCTGTGGGCAAGGGGTGGGTCTGTTGGGTTTGAGGTATCTGTTATATGCCCATGTGGCTGTGGAGGCTTGACTGTGCTTATTTGCAACCACAGGAAAGGCCTGGGCTAGAGAACAAGTTCAGCCTCAACTACCCCGTCTGTCCCTTACTATCTTAATGTACTGAAGCTGAGTATATCTCAGGCACTGTTTCCAAATATTCCCTTACTGAATCATCCCAATGACTGTATCACACTATAAAAGAAGGTCCCAGGTTTCCTTGGTCCTTCAAGTGTTTCCCAAACATGGAGATCATGAATCGTTATCATCCCTGTGTGTCTGGCTATGCTCCCAGGAGATCTTGCTCCTCATCTTTCCATGAGGGCTCACATGCATGTTCAGTAGACAGCACTACTTTAGGGTGGACAGAGACATTGGACAAAAGCGTCAAGATGCCCAGAGAAGTAAGAGGAAGTCAGAGAATCAAGAGGAAGTCCTCTTAGGGCTGTCATCCTCCCTGTATGTGGACATTCTGGTGAGAGTCTGTGGGGTGGTAGAGGCTGTATCAGATGTGTCCATCACTCCACCAGCCTGTGCCTGAGGGCAGTGTGCAGCACATACAACCTGGATGTATGAGATATGAATGGTTTCCTATCCAGGAGGGGAGCTGGCAAGAGGGCTGATTGGGCTGGGTATCTCTTAGTCTGAGTCCTGCTCCATCCCCTCTCCCTTCCTCCATCCTTGTACCGCAGTGATGGATGGCAGCCATTTCCTCCTGCAGGTGAAAGGCCCAGGGATGTGCGTGATTATCCACAGAGACAGCATATTCATTTATTCCCCTGAGCAAGAATTAATTACATTCGTGTAAAGAGGACAGGAAGATCAGGGACCACCCTCCTCCAACAGAGTGGACAAAACCAGGACCAGAAAGAGGGCACTGGAATTATAGAAGAAAAACACCTTATGCAGGGAGAAAATGACTCGAGGGCTCATTAATACCATTAAGATTCAGGGCTGACAAGTGAAGGCTGCTTGGTAATTGATTCTGGCCGTGCTGGGGATTCAGCCTTTGAAGCAGCCATGTTCCCTCCTCCTGCCTCTGCCTGCTGATGACCTGCTTTACCACTCCCATCCACTCGTGTTCTGCTGCTGCTGGTGCACAGTGTGGGGCAGGTGGCCAGCAGCCTGGTGGAAATGCAGCTGCTTAGAGGGAAGGGCCTCTGCAGAGTTCAGGCATGTCACACGCAGACAGGCACCTCTGTCGGTCCCCTCTTTCCTCTGTCCTCAGCTGCGGGTGTTTCTGGACATGTACAATCAGTCAGGCCCTCTATCCGGGAGATGCTTACTCCCTGCCCCCTGCCTGTCTGTAGGTCTCTGGTTGACTGGCCCTCTCACGGTCTTGCTAAGTTGACTATACAGACCGTCTCTGCACATTCTCTTCCTGCCTGTCACCGCTTGGTTCAGAGTTTTCTTCCTCTATATTTATCCCCGCTCTCTCCCTCTCATTGTGTGATGTGGTCATGTCTGCCTCCACTGGAATCTATCACTGACTCTTGGACCTTCCTGAGCAAGCAGCAGTTGGGCTTGTAGTGCCTAAACTGTCCCTCATCAGTCCACAGGCCTTCATCCCTTGACACACAGTGGGCTGAGGACCCTCGCTTCACATGGAGCCCTGGAATTGGAAAAGTAACCTGAAGACATCAATAGTTGCCAGGGCCTGTCACTGAGGGCATGAGCCAGTGTCTCCTGGTTCCTAGCACCCCTTGCCACCCAGTTAGCTCTTGGGGATCCACTTGCAGCGGTGCTCAAGGGTCAGGCTCAGATCTTGGGCTTTTGTGGGCTTTTCTCAATTCATCCTCATCAAGTGCCCTGGACATGAATGAGCAAATAAAGGCTCATTCAAATAGGGGAGAATAACTTCCTGAGGACACAGGGCTGGATACAATAACATGCTTGGGTTGGCCTTCCTGGGTCTGTTGCAATGCTACCTTAGGGTGCTGCTGTATGGGAGAAAAATATATGCAAATCACACATCGGTGTGTCTGTGCATCTTGTGGGCATCTGTGAGGCTTGTGTGTGTGTGTGTGTGTGTGTGTGTGTGCATGCATGTGCAGGTATGTGTGTTGGTGCAGTGTTTTCAGGTCTGGTTTCCCTTTATAGGGAATCCCTTTAGGTAACATGAAGTGCCTACTGTTAAGTCTTTCTGGAAAATGTGACCAAATGGTGTCCTTGAGCCCAAAGGACCTACAAAGTGTAAAACAAGGCCTAGTAGGGTGCATATCCCCATCTGCCAGGTCTAACACACACACACACACACACACACACACACACACACACACACACACACACAGCAGTGAGGAGCTTCCAATGTTCTGGATCACAGGGACAAGATTAGGTCTTAGTCCCTAAGCTTCCTTTCTTGTTGTCTTGTGCTCTGAGGTTTCTGTCTGTACCCTCCGCCCAGGATAGCAGTGGGGTACATTATCGGATATTCTCGAGTCCTGGCTGTAGTCTCCAGTGTTTTAGAGGGTGGCACATTTTATCTTGTCACACACTGGCCTTGGTGTGAGGAAGGCCTCTCACTTTCTAGCTCGGGCGCTCCTTTCTCCCTGTGTGCTGATGAAGGCAGCCTGGGCTTTGAGATGATCAAGTCTATAGGATGCTGATCCCTACGACTTTCAAATGCTATCTTGGAGATTCTAGTCTGCTCCAGAGGGACCTCCGTTACCGTCCCTGGAGGTGGAGCAGGTGAGAGGGTATGGGCGATTCAGAGGATGCGGGTCTGTTTTCCCTCCCCCGACCAAGGCATCCTGAGTTTCCATGCTCCACACACTGAAGCTGTAAGAGCCCGGTGCCGACACTCTGGCTTTGCTGAGTTATAAATGTCTCATACCGGCTCGTGCATTTGCACACTTGGTCCAGAGCCAGTGACACTGTTTTCTGAGGACGTGGAACTTTGGGGTGTATGGCCTTGCTAGCAGAGAGGATCATTGGTGGTGACATTAAAAGTGAGATTTGCTTCCAGTTCTTGCCAGAGCCTTCTGCTTGACTCACTAAGATATGCAGGTGGCCTACGGTAAGTCTGAATCTACGTGTGCCACACCGCAATGGACTTACAGCCCCCGGGACTGTGAGCCAGAATAAGCTCTTCTTTGAGCAGCTTCCCTCAGATATTTGGTCACAGTGATGAGAAAAGTAAACGAAATGTCTTGCATTTTTGTTAGTGTTCATGGAAAAGGCCTAGCCTTCTGCCACATTGTCATCGTGACCCTTAGATGTAGGACAAGTGACCATCCAGCTCCTGGGAGCGGTGTTCTAGGAGAAGTGAGCAATTCTCAGATGACTTCCAGATCTCAGCTACAATCTCAGATCCCTCTGCATGGGGGTCTTAGTCAGGACAGGGGGTTCCTGGGCAGTGTAGGGTCAGTGGCTTCTGACCCCAGAGGAAGGGTGCTAGGTGAGTCATGTTGTCTCTGAGAGTTGGTTATGGAGGACCCCGTGGGCTCAGGGGTTGAGGGGGTGGGAGAGCACCATCTTCCACTTGCTCAGGTAGTATCCTTGAGTGCTCCCTACCTGACATTTATATAGCTTCCAGAAGGCTGAGCCGTTTCTGTAGCTCCCAGGAGGACTTGCTGAGCTCTGCCCTCTCTCAGAGCTGACCTCTAGTGGAGTGTCTGTGAATGGCACCCCCTCTTCAAGTGGTCTGCAGTTTTCAGTTCAGCTGAAGACAAGTGGTAGCATTGGACTGAGGACAGCCACAGGGCTGCACTCTGGGCAACTGGGCTTCTGAATGGAATTGACTCCTGCTAAGTCTGGGCTTCTCTGGGGCTGCCTGGGGCTGGGGCCTCCCTGCACAGCAGAGGCGTTCCGCAGTCCTACTCTGTGGCCGCAGTAGCTCCAGTTCTTGTGCCTGCTTTCAGCTTGGCTGCTAGGTGGAGAGAAGATCCCAAGGGAAGCCGCAGTTTTACAGCTTCCCAAGCAGGATACCTGCTGCTGGGTAAGCCTGAGTTGATTGCTCAAGGAGTTTTCTGAGCTTCGGCAACAGTCAGAATGCTGGATGATGCCTGAGGGACTTTGCCCTAGTCTGGAGAAAGGTTCCCACCTCTGGGTCTTGGAGGTATTCTGTCCCTCTAGGGTTTAGCTCCTGTTTGGGGGTACTTGAGCCAGTATGGCTGGAGTTATGTGGGCAGAGGAGCTTGGGACAGACACTGACGGCGCACTTTTAGGAACTTGGCTGGCCCTAGTGGGTGGTTCTCTGCTTCACACTTCAATGGAAGTTTTGAGGATTGTGTGTGTGTGTGTGTCTGTGTGTGTCTGTGTGTGTGTGAGATATATATATATATATATATATATATATATATATATATATATATATATAGAGAGAGAGAGAGAGAGAGAGAGAGAGAGAGACCCGTTGTCATTCTCTGTCACCCTTCTTTGTTTTTGGAGAAAGAATCCCTCATTAAGCCTAGAACTCACCAATTCATCACAGGCTGGCCAATGGACTCCAGATGTCTGCCTGTCTCTGCCCTGTTGGGGCAGCTGGCCCAATCCCTGCGTTCAGGGGCGTGGCTGCTCCAGCGGGGTAGCCATGCCCCTTAAATAGGATTGGGGAGCCGGAAGGCGCCCCGTTCGTTTTGCCCCGCGCTCACTCCGCTGGACCCTTGGTTCTGTAAGTTCTCTTATCTCCCTTTGTATTAAAATTGAATAATTATAAAAGGACTATTTTTGGTTATTTCCAATCTTCGCCGCATCACTGCCCCCACCTCTCCCTGGGGCTGAGATGGCAGATGTACAATACTACGACAGCTTCTGCACTCTGAGCTGAGGATCCAGACTCGGGTCTTTGTGCCTCTGAGCTACCCCTGCAGGCCTGAGCTTCCTAACTTGGATATTGCGGCTTCCATGAACTCAGCTTCAGGTCCCAGGAGACCGTGAAAGCATCCCCATGGGGGCCTTCCACAGACAGCCAAGGGATCCTCGATCTAGTGCTAAACCTTGACTGAGGGTCAGAGCAACCCTACAAGTAGGAAGAGTACCTTATCAGAGTATTTGTTGGAGGAGCCAGGTTTTACTGTGTGCGGGGATGGAGGAATGTGTCCATGATGTATTTCAGAGACAAGGTTGGGGACTGGAAACCACTTCTGTCCTGTAGTCTGAAGGTCTAGTCGGGTCCAGGAAAGAGAAGGCCCTGGAAAGAGAGCACACATCTCTCTGAAGGCCTGTCTCATACCTTGACCTTCCAGCTCGGGAGGCGAGGCCAGGGCTGGTGGGAGAAAAGTGCATACAAGTACTGGGTGTTAACTTGGCAGCAGAGAGTCTGTGCAGCACCTCACAGGCCTGGGCTGCATCCGGGTCTCCAAGTCATACAGGAATTCCAACCCAGTGGGCCCCAGGGTCTATCATCTCTGTGCTGAGCAGGGGCCACCCACGCTTTCCTGTCACATCTTCTGCGCTGAGGACGAGCTGGGTACCCAAGGCAGCTAATGTCTCAGGACCGGGAGGACCAGCTGGATGCAACAGTCTCACTTTTAGATAGAACTGGCTATCTAGAAGTAACCGGCTCAGTTGCTTAGGGCAGATACACTCGGGGTTTTGTTAAAAAACAAAATGCAGGACAAGGAATGGT
This sequence comes from Arvicola amphibius, assembly GCF_903992535.2. NCBI lineage: Eukaryota > Metazoa > Chordata > Mammalia > Rodentia > Cricetidae > Arvicola > Arvicola amphibius. Next base: position 168,592,289 of record NC_052049.1, on the reverse strand, counting down.
AGGAGCTGGCAGGGTTTGCCACATACAGCTCGCCTATGCCAAAGCCCCACGTGGCAGCTAATCCAAGAGTTCTGTGCTAAGATACTCCAGTGAGCAGTGCTGAGCTGTTAGGCTGGAACTCAGAGGGCTGGACTCTTGGGACCAGGCTTATTTTTCAGATGAGTAGTATTTCGGGAGAATTTGTGAATTGTGCATAGGACCTGATTTCCGTCAGAATACTAGGGGAAGGTAAGAAGGAAAAATCAAGAATTGTTCTGAAGTTTTCAGTCATTAAAGAGAGAGAGAGAGAATATACTTGACTGGTGACTAAGTTTAAGCTGAATGTATGTATATGTGTGTGCATGTATGTATACTCCCTTCCTCTGTACCTCTGTGTGTGTTAGCACATGTACCTCTATATAGGTAAGCGTGTGTGCTTCTGTCTCTGTCTCTGTCTCTATATCTCTCTCTGTATCTCTCTCTGTCTCTCTCTGTCTCTCTCTCTCTCTCTCTCTCTCTCTGTGTGTGTGTGTGTGTGTGTGTGTGTGTGTGTTGTAGATTATGGAAAGACACGCTGGGGATGTGGGGGTAAAAGACCCTGAAGTGCTGTAAGGAGAACTACAGCCTAACACACAAGCATGCACAGAACACAGCCCCAGGGCTCAATAGAGACCGCGATTCTCTCGCCATAGGAGTTATCAGGTCTGTACAGCACAGAGCTGGAGAGAAAGCAGGGCGAGTGCTGAGCCTTCTGGGACCCTCCATGGAGGCAGGGGAGGTAAGTAGCAAGGAAGAAAGATGGGGAATCAGGACAGCTGGATGGGATACTTCCGTGGACAAGTGTGTCAGCAAAGCCCTATGAGTTCCCAGCCAGGCAGAGAGAAAGGCATTGGGATAACCCTAAGCTGTTGTCGCCCTCTTGAGGGGAGGTGACTCCACAGGACTTCACAAGCAGTCTGTGGTGTGTCATGGGAGTGATTGCTGACATGAAGCTGGCTCTGTGACAGTGAATAGGACAGGCATGTGAGGCTTGGGTGCACCTCTGTGTAGGCCTGAGGGAGACTCAACAGAATGGAGGGTGTTTGGGGTGCAGAAGCAGCAGGACAGTGCAAGGCGACGACCCCAGGGACGCTGATGCAACCCCTTCTCCTCTTAGACCCAGTGACTTTAACATTTTCCAGCCTGCCCCACCTGTCTCCTCCCCAGCTTACTTCTCTCTCTGCTTTCTTCCCCCATCTCCTCTTGGTGTCTTATTGAATCTGGGCAGGTTCCCCCTTCCCATGAAGTCATGGCTTCTGATGACATGCATCAAAAATTTCTTCCAAAAAAGGATAGCGTGTTCTAACCAGAAGGATTTCATCGAGTCAATTTTTCTGCAACCACTTCTTATTCATGCCCTGGGTTAGCTTTATTTTAAGCAGCGCTCGAGTTCTGCACTGAACCTGATCGCTTCTGTCACCTTCTCTACCACTCACGGGTGTCTGGGTGACTCTGGGTAGCATGGTCACATGGTCACACAGAAGCGACAGTAATGCTTCTTGTGTAGAGGAAAAGCACTGGACCGGGAGGAGAAGAGGCTCTGCAGTCATTGATGTATTATTGGCCAGCTGTACACGTGTGTGTGTGTGTGTGTGTGTGTGTGTGTGTGTGTGTGTGTTCCTTATGGGCCCTAAATTCCCCATCTTTAAGGTGAGGTTGGTTAGTGAGTACTGAGAGACCGGTTCCATGCTGAAGAGCCTTGATACGGACATCGCGGGTGCTGAACTAGCCTCTAGCCTCGTTAAGCACTCCGCAGAGGACAGCGACAGCACGTATGCAGGTCTCTCCTATTCTGTTCGGCTCTGCCAGGCTAATCCCTTTGTAGACACACCTTTGTTTCATACATAGGTGCCTGCTGCAGGGCATCTTGCCCTTCCAATACGAGTGTCAATATTTTCACTTCGTTCTATGTCTCTCAAGCCATGGGCCTCCCTAATCAAAGGCAGGCATCTCCATTTCCCTGGAGGTACCACTCACACCCAAGACCAGAGATCCCTGGGATACATAGTGTCTGGACCCCCAAGACTTGTTCCTTCTCGGGGGATGCTCAGGTTCAGCTGTAGGACTCAGGAACTCTTGGGCTTTCTAGGCGGCAAGCCTTTTGGGCCTAAGAAGTCAAGGGAATGCCCACTGTATTGACTTGTTTAATCAGCCACTACAAGCCTAATATCTGTTATCTGAACTATCTGGGATCAAGTGTGTTACAGATTCCAGAGTGTTTCATGTTTTGGAAGAATTGCCTAGGTTCTATTGCTGAGGCAATCTGAGGGCTGAAAATCTGCTAAATGTTCCAAAAATTGAAAATTTTGAGCACTATGTCAGCTTTTCAGAATGTTTCAGATTTCAGAGCATTTTGAATTTTGTGTTTTAGAGTTAGGGGTGTTCAGTCTGAATTTCTATAGTGAGTGGGAAAGTGGCCCCATATGTCCAGGTCTTAACCTCTGTTTAACGTTACCTTTTTTGCTACAAAGGTTCCCCCCCCAATAACCACATTAGGGATGCTTATTTATCCTATATATACATATATATGATTGATATATATCATATATATGTGTGTGTGTTTATGTTACGCATGTATGTGAGAGTGTGAATGGGGTGTCTGCGCATATGTATGAAGAGGCTAGAGAACAGTGTTGGATGTTTTTCTCTACCTCTCTCTGCCTTATTTCTCTGAGACAGGGCTTCTCACTGAGCCACCTAGGTCAGCAAGCTTCCAGGAGCCACCTAGGTTTACCTGCCCCCAATTCTAGGGTCATAGACATAGGCAGCCAGGCCTGGATTTTTATCACATGGGCGCTGGCAATCCAAACACATGCTCATACAGCAAGCACTCTTACCTACCGACCCAGCTCCCTAACTGCTCACCTCAAGGATTCTGAGACGAGGTAGAGTCCCAGGAAGGAGAGGAGAAAGCCCCAGGGAGATGGGAGCCCAGCTTGCGGCTGTGTTGCTCCAGGCAGCTGGAAATGGTGAGGAAGTATTCTCTCTCAGAGTGTGGGTCACAAGGTTAGCCCTGTTCACACGATGGGCTTAGACTTCTAGGCGGAAGAACTGGGAGAGGGCACTTTCTTTCACAGCTAAGTTTGTGGTAGTTCATTACGAGAGCTACAAAAGCGAGGAGAGCTCCCTGAGGGCTGCCCTTGTGCTGGTGCTGCCGCCACTGAATCAAGATGTCTCTGCCATGGAGGAGTTCAGAGTTGACAGGTTACTCCAAGACGAGCGATTTCCTCCATGCAATAAAGATTTCCTGGCACTTCTCCTGCATGCTGTGGGGACAGAGGACTGAGCGAGACAGACCAGGTGCCTGGCCTTCTAGTGCTTACAGCGAGCGTTGATGCGGTCATGGTAGTTAGATTAGGGGGTCTACGATCATGGAGTTTACAAGCCTTGTGTCAACTCTGGTGCAAAAGCAACAGAGGCAGATGGCAGGCACGACGACGATCATGCCTGTGCCCTCAGGTGCACTGCCCTGATTTCAGAAGTGGCAGCAGCTGAATTTGGATGAGCGCTTTGGGGTTCACACGGTGCCGTCACTGAGTTCCCCTCACAAGATGGTTCTGAAAACGATGGGAGGTATATGGGGAACGGGAGTCTCCAATTCGCACCCGAGAGACCTGTGATGGCTAATTTCAATTGCCAGATTGACTGGGTTAGGAAGTGGAGGCACATGGTTGGGTGTGTCTGTGAGGGCGTTTCCAGAGATGGTTACCCGACTGATTAGAAACTGGGGGAAAGAGAGCATTCATCTCTCCCGATGTCCTGTCTACCTGGATGTGAGCAGGCAGCCTCCCATACCTGTAACATACCTTCCTTGCTTTGACGGATTGTGTGTGCCAGTCCATACGCCCCAAACAAGTCCCTGCTCCATTAAGTTGATTTCTGTTGGGCATTTTATTAGAGCAATGAGGAAAGCAGCTAATTCAAAAACCAAGTCAGACTCAGGCGGCACACTCAAGGCTACTAGTCAGTTAACTGAATCTGAGTTCAGGGACATTTTCAAAGCCCCATGTATTGGCCCTGATATAAGTAGGCAACATTTCAAAGTGACATCTCAGGATCTCACCTCGGTGTTCACAGATTGTCCTAGGCAATTGTGGATCTCAGAATTATTCTGTGTGGTGGGCTGGATATAATGGCTCCTTTAAGACCTCATGCCCCTATAAACTCGTGAATGTGTTACCTTCCAGTTGGGAGGGACTTCCCAGGTATGGTAATGAGTGATCCTGAGATGGGGAGATTGTACTAGATTATTCCAGTTAGTTCCTTGTGACTACAGGGGTCTCAGGAGAGAAATGTAAGAAAGTCAGATGACTTTGAGAGAGTAAGAAGAGCAAAGCCAAGGTGAATAAGGGGCCCTCAGAAGCTAGAAGCATCAAGGACATAATTCCTTCTTAGAAATTCCTGAGGAGAGTGGACTTGCCTCCATCCTGATGCAAGGCTTCTGTGTTAGTTACTTTTCTGCCGCTAAGGTGAAATACCCGGATAGGAAGAAAGTTAGGGAAGAAAAGATTCAGTCTGCCTCCTGGTCCTGCATGGCATGGCGCGAAGTCAGAGCAGCAGGAGGCCAGCCTGATAGTCAGGACAGACTAATCATATTAATCTGCACAGGGCAGGAGAGAGCAAAGGGGAGTGATCCAGGCTATGAAGCATCAAAGGTCTTCGACAGTGAGGTCTTTCTGCCAGTAAGGCCCCGCCTCTTAAGACTACACAGCCTTCCTAAGCAACACTGCTGTCTCCAGTTCCACATCTCAGTTCATCACCTCAGGAACTCAGGGCAGAAACTAAGGCAGGAACTGATGCAGAGGCCATGTTTGCTGACTTGCTCATCATGACTTGCTCAACCTGCTTTCTTCTAGAATCCTAGACCAGCAGTTGAAGGATAGCACCACCCACAATACCACCCACAATGGCACCACCCAAAGGTCCTTCCTTTCTGAATCACTAATTAAAAAAATGCACAACAGACCAGTCTTACGGAGGAGGCATTTTCTCAATGGAGAATCCACCTTCCCAATGACTCCAGGTTGTATCAAGTTGGCGTAAAACTAAGCAGTACAACCACCAGCTGGGAACTAACTATTCCAATACATCCTATGGGGGATATTTCTCATTCAGATCATGACAGCTTCTGACCTCCCAAGTGAGGAGATGGTGTTTCTGTGTGGTTCTGCTAGCTAAATCTGCAGGGAACTGTTGTCACAACTGTGGGAACTAAATCAAATGACATCTTTGCTTCTGAAGAGTGGCCCTTTAAGACTGGGACTTCTTAGAAAGTTCCCACACACACCAACTCACCGGTACTGTGGCATGAACCAGTCTCTTGCAGGGCACACATCTTTGCCTTTGGTGCCATCACTCACTGGATTCATCACTTTGTGTTACCAAGGAGAGATACTGGAACAAAAAGCTCCCCGGATAGGAAGGAGACAGGCCCGTGGCACCTGGATTGTCATTTGCCTGGCAGACCTGGAGGGAATCGCTGTGCGCACTGCTATTGATAGTAATGACAACAATGCCTTTTCTAATAAAGGAGAACATCAGAAAATACCTGTGCTGTTGACCATCTGCCACACATGCTATCAGTTTGTAGATTCTTTTAAATCTTTTTAAGAGCCAGTAAGGTGTCTGCTTTGCTTATCCCTGTTCTGGAGCACAGGGAGATAAAGAATTGTTTGGAACACAGAATTAGAACCCACGACCAGACAAGGCTCACCTGAGAACGCACTCTTGAATCAACTGTAAGAATTTTGATTTATGTTATTGTTAATCGCAGCAGGGGGAATACTCGCTTCCACTGCTCAGGTGAGGAAGATAAAGTCAAAAGATCCAAGAAAAAGCCAGACATCCCTGTTAAATGCCTGTGCACGATCTAATAACAGGCATGGTCCTAGCCTGGCATTATGGGGGAGCAAATGTGGCCATAGGAGGAATGGCATGTACGGAATAGTGACTATGTGCCCCCAGGGGTGGTGTTAATCCTGATCATTTGCTTGCTTCATAAATCCCCATAGCAATGACGTGAGTGACAGTGGAGAAGCTATGGAGCTTGTTTTGGGTTCCAAAGCTTGTGAGAGTGGGCAACCATGCCAGGGCAAGAGAGGTTCCAACTCTAGGCCCAAGAGGGTCTCAGAGTTTAGTGTAAATGACTTCCTTGTCACCGCCTGCAGAAGTTCATGAGGTGAAGCTGTTCTAAGGCCTCTGGCTTGGAGGGACCCTATACCTAGTGTCCCAGTGTCTGTGGGGCACTTGCTCCACAGCATCTACTGAATTCTCCTGCCAAGACCCTCCTATGCATTGGAAGCTTTAATTTTCTAGAATAAATAAACTAAATTTTCAAAGAGCTGGTGTTACAAAGAAGAAGAAGAAGCATCAGAAGCAGCAGCTGCAGCAGCTGAGGGGACTTTTTGCAGGGAGTGATAGCTTCTGGGGAACGTGCTTCAGCTCTGCATCTGGGAAAGATCTGGAATAGCTTCTGTTGTTGCTAGGTGACTCTTCTGAACACCTATGTTCTCCACTTCTCCATCACACACTTCCCTCCTGGCCCACAAGCCTCCCTTGGCCAGCTACCAAGCTCTGCCCATTGGTTCTCCCAACACGATCCCCTAATTAAATCTTCAGGGCCCTTAATTATCACAAACATGGATTGGAACATGAAGAAGGCTGGAAGAGGACCAGCTGTATGTAGAAGGGACAGTGAGGACTGGGACTTCCTCCAAGGCGAAGGCGTAGCCCTGGGGCCCTTGAAACTCAAGTTCATGGCATTATACAGCTCTTGGGTTGAGCCACTGGGGAGGCTGGTCTGAGAAGGGGTTCACTAGTTGATTTTAAAGTTGAGCTAAGAAAAACCTTATCCAAAAGACCAGGTGAAACCTCTTACTTTGGCTAAGGCAGGCACCATGGGCAGGCAGACTGTCCACTCTGAGCAGTGAGGAATAAGAATGCCCAGGGACTTTGGCACCCATGCCACACTGGCGACCAGCTCCAACGTGCATACATAGAGACTCAGGACAGAACTGGCTCTCCTCCATTTGATCTCCAAGGAGGAGAGCTCCTGTACCTGTCTCCAAGGCAAGGAAGCTGCTGGGAGGGCTCTCTAAAGCCCCAGGTACTTAATCCAGGGCAAGAGGAGCCTGGGAGGTGGGGGTGGGATTTTTCTGCTTTGCCTTTTACTCAAAACATTTGAGTTTTGTTTAACTCCCTCCTGCTGTTTCTCCTTCCCTCAGGAGTAAAGCCTTCCAGCAGTTCCAAGCCTGAGACTAGCAGTTCGGAGATTTTTCACAGCTTGCTGGGCACAGTGAGAGATGAGAAACCTTACCAAAGAGTCTCAGGTTATATATAGTGCCCAGTGTGAAAAAGGACACACCAGTGTGTCACCTTCAGCACAGGGAAGAGGACCTATCTGATCAGTAGTAAGACAGGCCTGCCGGAGGGAGGGTCCAGATCTTCAAAATATTGGCCACTAAATACAAACAGTGTGAGAAAGAAAACATGTATTTCTTTCAAGGGTGCTTCCCAAGGATGAACACCATATGAAAACTGGAAGCTTCTTATGTCCTGTTGGAAATGGGCCATTTTCTAGCAAAGGTGTGCCAAGCAAATACTGCTTTATCACCTCTATTTTGCAAGAATATATGTGTATAAGGTTGAGGGATGTTTGGGGTTGAATTATGCCCACCCTCATAGTTCATATGCTGAAGTCCCTCCTCCCAGCACTCTAGACTATGACCATAGGGTCATTCATATTCTAGATAGGGTCTTTACAATGGTGATCAAGTTAACATGATGTCATTGAAAGAGTCGCTAATTGAAGATGACTCATGTTTGTGTGAGAAGAGGAAGTACGAGGCCAGGGCAATGGCTCAGTCAATAGTGCGCTTGCCTTAAAACCATTGGAACCTGATTTTGATGCCCAGAACCCATGTGAAAATGCTGGCACATAGCTATTATTCTAGCGCTGAGGTGGCCGAGGTAGGAAGATCCTTTCGGTTTATTTGCTAGCCTGCCTAGAGTGTTCTAGGCCAACTAAGAGACCCTGACTCAAAAACCAAGGCCGACAGCAAGAGAGGGATGATATTCAAGGCTGACCTCTGGCCTCCATATGCAGACTTACACATGTGTACCGTATCTGCTCATAAATGAATACACACGCACACGCACACACACACACACACACACACACACACACACACACACACAGAGAGAGAGAGAGAGAGAGAGAGAGAGAGAGAAAGTGGGAAGTGTAGAAATAGACATGGCAGAGGAAAGACTACATGACAGCATAGGGAGAGGCAGACATTGTAAGCCATAGCAAGACCCCTTTCTCACAGACCCAGGAGAAGCCAGCTGGCCCCACTCTGAGATGGCATCCTGGTTAGTATTTTGTCAAGTTAGCACAAGTTAGAGTCACATGAGAAGATGGAAACCCCAATAGAGGAAATGCCCCTTCCAGATTGGCCTCAGAGCAAGCATGTGGTGTATTCTCTCTCTCTCTCTCTCTCTCTCTCTCTCTCTCTCTCTCTCTCTCTCTCTCTCTCTCTCTCTCTCTCTCTCTGTTTTTCGAGACACAGTTGTCTGTAACTTTGGAGTCTGTCCCAGAACTCGCTCTGTAGATCAGGCTGGCCTCGAACTCATAGAGATCCACCTGTCTCTGCCTCCCGAGTGCTGGGATTAAAGGTGTGTGCCACCACCGCCCAGCTTTGATTAATGGTTGATATGGTTGTGCCCATCCCTCTGTGGATGGTGTCACTGCTGGGCATGTATAAGAAAGCAGGCTGTGCAAGCCAGCAGAAATGAGCAAGCCAGTAAGCAGCACTTCTACACAGTTTCTGCTTCAGTTCCTGACTCTAGGTTCCTGCCCTGACTTCCCTGAGTGATGGATTGTAACCGGAAGTGTAAGCTGAAGTAAACCCTTTCCTCCCCAAATTGCTTTTGGTCCTGGTGTTTGATCCCTGCAATAGAAACCCTAACTAACACACATAGTTTGGGACCTCATTCTTGCAATCCTGATAGAGAGGATTTCTTAAGGCAAAATAAAATAATTCCACAAACAACAAGAGTGAAGCAAACCAAACGAAAACAGGAAACAAAATACCAACCCCATTTCCCCAAGCACGCAAAAATGCTGCCAGACAAAATTTCAGGCCTTAGAGAATAAGCAAGACTTTCCAGAAAGCACCACAAAGCTGCATGGGCCCATGCTGGTGACCTTTCCCGTCGACCTTTCTTCGCACGCAGAAAGCAAAGATAGTTTGCCAAACTCAATTAGAAGACAAGAACAGTTTTTTCCCCATTAATTTTTAAAAGCAATCTACAAGGCTCATTAAAAGCAGTGTCACATCTGTAGTTCAGGGGTGTCTTCTGGAGTCCTGTGCCTGCCTTCCTGATGTGAGAAAGATTCAGACAGGATAAGACCGCATAGTCCACAAGGCACGAAAACCCGGTCCCCCTAGCATTCGTCACTTGTCTATGGAAGGATAACTTCTTTTCTTCTAATTCTCCAAATCATTTTCAATCTGTGGATGTTGATGGTGCTTATGCCCTTGTGTATGTGTACTGTACGTACATGTTGGTGTGTATGTACACATGTGTATACATGCATGCGGAGGTGACGGTTGGGTATCTTCCTTGATTTTTCTCCATCCTTATTTTTGGACACACAACACAATTCTCACTGAACCCGTTGCTCACTGACTCAGTTGGGCTGGCCTGCCAGCAAACCCCAGGTATCCTCCTGTCTCTGCTATGGCCTTCTTGTTGGAATTTCAGAAATTTTCAGAAATAAGCCCTCCCCACACAAGTTCAAGTTGAACTTGAGCTTTCTACAAGCCCAAGGGAGTTCTCGCTTTCTCTAACCTGGGCTTTTGTCCTAACAACAGTAAACTCACCCTCGCCCCCTGCCCAAACCCTGCTGCAGGTCCTCCCCCCCCGCCCCGCCCCCGTGTCAGGTCCTCCTATGCAGACCTGAGGTCCCTGCACTGACTTTCTGCTTTCACTCTCAGACCGTATTTGATTTTCCCACAAAGAAGAGTCTAAGGAATCAGGCTGGGGCAGTGCTCTAATGAGCTGGATCAGAGATCAAAATATCCCCCGCAGCTCAAGTCCTCAAACTGACCTTCAACTCACATAGTGCTCACTGCTGCTTTTCAGCCTTCCTTCAAATTATTCACCAACAGAGGAATTGTCTTCTTCTCGACTGTGTTGGCCAGCAGCCACAGCTCCATCCTTCAAGCTATGGCTGTGTATGTATCATAGCTTGGGGAACAAACTTGGCTGAGTGACTCTGAGAGCACAGGTCCCCAGGAAGAACATCACTCCTGAGCACTCGGAGTGTGCACAGACTGTTGCTTCTGCCAACACCAGAGAGCCTGTAGTGTGAAGCGGCGGGGCTGTGTCCCGCCACCCGGCCCCCGGCTAGCTTTACACCCGAAATAATTACACGGAAACTGTATTCTTTTAAATACTGCCTGGCCCATTATCTGTAGCCTCTTATTGGCTATTTCTCATATCTTGTTTTAACCCATATTTAGTAATCTGGGTAGCACCACGAGGTGTGGCTTACCAGGAGAGATCTTAACCTGCGTCCATCTCGGAGAGGAGCAGCATGGAGACTCCCTATGGCGACTGCCTGAAGCGTCTCCCCAACTCTACTTCCTTGTTCCCACAATTCTGTTCTGTCTACTCCACCTACCTAATTTTCTCTTAAAGGGCCAAGGCAGTTTTCTTTATTAATAATGAAAGTAACACATAAACACTCCTCCATCATTTCCCCTTTTTCTGTTTAAACAAAAAAGAAAGGCTTTAACTTTAACATAGTAAAATTACATGTAACAAAACAGTTATCAAGCAAGAATTACAGTTACAATATTTAAATCTATTTTATCTTTTATCATAACTAAGGAAAACTATAACTATTGAACCATTCTTCAACTCCATCAAAGACTCCAGAAGGATATAAGAATACCTAAGTAAACAAGAAATATGCAGCTTTCAAACTCTAGAAATGAGAGACAACTTGCTGCCTGGACAGTCACCCAAAGTTCCTCTGTACCGTTGGGGCATCCATCTTCAGCCTTCAGGCCCATGGTGTCCAGCAGACATTTCCATGATGCAGGAAATTTTAAAGACAGTTCAGTCACTTTTAGCTGTGTCTTGCAGAATGTCTCGCAGACTCTTTCATGAATCAGGAACCCCAAAAGGCCATCTCACCTTTAGGCAAGTTCAGCAGTCCTCTTTCTGTGGGTTCCTGTGTCCAGTTTATGCAACAGTCCAGGCAAGAGCAGTTCCTTGCCCAAATGGCTAACAAACTCCATAAGTAGCCTCTTCGATGCCCATCTTCCTCTTGAAGTAGATTGGTGCTGCCAGGAGCAGACGTGTCTCATTGTCATGAAAAACCCTAAGTTATTAAAACATTAAAGGCAAGAGCAGTTCCTTGCCCAAATGGCTAACAAACTCCATAAGTAGCCTCTTCGATGCCCATCTTCCTCTTGAAGTAGATTGGTGCTGCCAGGAGCAGACGTGTCTCATTGTCATGAAAAACCCTAAGTTATTAAAACATTAAATGCCATATTTTGCAGTCTTTGAAAGATATGAAGAATGCCTAACTGAAATATATCTATGCACATCTAGAAAATCTAACTAACATGACTACAAGCTTGACTATTAATCGATGATTATCCATTAACAACCTATATTTCCTAATTATACATTACATTCTTTAAAATGAACTACAATCACAATAGCTTAATCAAAATCAGAAATACATATAACAAAATTGACCTTAAAATCTATACCAATGCAAATTCATATCTATATCATCTCCCCCTTTAAATGTAAAAGAACATTTATAAGCAATATTTGGGAAAATGGGCGCAGTTTTTTCTCTCCAAACTGCTTTTTGCTGAATGGGGGCGCTGTTATTTAGGTCTTTTATGGTATAACCTGTCTGTTAGGTTCATCCCAGTCGGCAGTTGAGCGAAGTAATTTTTTGAGGGTGTTCACAGCAACCTTTTAGGAGGGCGTGGTCTATCATACCATACTGGGATAGAAGCAATCCACAGAGTCTCGTCCTCTGTGAAAACAAAAGAAGAAACTCTTTTTCAAAGCATCATGTTTTTAGATCCAAATCCTGAAGTCATACCATTAAGATGTCCATTTTGGTCTAGACTGGCAGCCCATATAATGAAATGTTTCTCTGTATTTAGCTCCTTTACAGTCAAAAAAATCAAAGAAAACACAACAAAATACATAATCCAGACTCTCTGTGAATTTTCCATTTTTACGTGGCTTATTTTTACTCTATCACTTTACTTCTTTTAATCTATAACTATCTGTACTCTGTCTCTTTAAAGACTTTAACCTTTTTTTTTAAGGCATTAACTTTATTCTCTATATTTTCTTTTTTTCTCTTTTAAGCCTACGTGAGCCATTTAAAGGCCTTCTATGTCTGAATCTTTTTTATTGTGAATCTGTAATTTTTTACTATCCAGGAGCATTTCTTAAAAGGTTAACCACTTCTTAAAATAATACGGTACTGCCTGTTTATAGCCAAGTCTAAACCTTAACTGCGCTGTTATCATGGTAATTACGATAGTTCCTGCCTGAGGTCAGCACAATTTAGCATGGTGGAGCAGAGCCAGAGCTGCTACTGCCTCAGTCATTTGGTGTCCCTGAGCTGCACACAGTTACAGGTACACAGCAGTCCACATTGGAGCTGCACTCAGCAGTTTAATTTTGATACTGAGCGTGCAGCACAGAAACTCTTTATCCAAGTTACAGTCAAATCTGACGTGCAGAGCACCGCGCAGTCTGAAAACACCTCTCTCTCTATGGCGGCAGGAATCCGCAAATGCTGTCCTGCTCGCCTAAGCCTGATTCCGCCATCTGCCCAGGTGCAGGCAGGGAGCAGTGAGCCATTGGCATGGTCTCAAAGTACTTTCTTTCCGATCCCAAGCGGGCAAGGTTTTTAAGTGGATTTAGCCCCACGTTGGGCGCCAATCTGTAGTGTGAAGCGGCGGGGCTGTGTCCCGCCACCCGGCCCCCGGCTAGCTTTACACCCGAAATAATTACACGGAAACTGTATTCTTTTAAATACTGCCTGGCCCATTATCTGTAGCCTCTTATTGGCTATTTCTCATATCTTGTTTTAACCCATATTTAGTAATCTGGGTAGCACCACGAGGTGTGGCTTACCAGGAGAGATCTTAACCTGCGTCCATCTCGGAGAGGAGCAGCATGGAGACTCCCTATGGCGACTGCCTGAAGCGTCTCCCCAACTCTACTTCCTTGTTCCCACAATTCTGTTCTGTCTACTCCACCTACCTAATTTTCTCTTAAAGGGCCAAGGCAGTTTTCTTTATTAATAATGAAAGTAACACATAAACACTCCTCCATCAAGAGCCCTTGCCACTTCTGGAATATTCTGAGATTTTTTATCCTCCTATGGGGATGCATTGTTTGGCTATGCAGTGATTCTCAAATGTCCAGGGGCAATAGACTCACATGGAAGGTTTATTAAAACTAAGCTACTCTAGAGCTGTGGGTTGTAGTCTTGTTGTCCTTTGCTTTACATCTAGTATCCATTATGCACGAGTGAGTACATACCCATGTTTGTCTTTCTGGGTATGGGTTACCTCATCCAGGATGATATTTTCTAGTTCCATCCATTTGCTTTAAAATTTCACGATGTCATTACTTTTAACAGCTGAGTAATACTCCATTGTGTAAATGTACTGCACTTTCTTTATCTATTCTTTAGTTGGGGGGCATCTAGGTTGTTTCCAGGTTCTGGCTATTAGGAATAATGCTGTTATGAACATAGTTACCCAAGTGTCCTTGTGGTGTGAGTGAGCATAGAGGGACGCATGGATCACCCTGGGAAGGGGAAATAAATGGGATCTTCTGGGTAAACTGGAGGTGGGGGTGGGGCAGTAGAGGGGAGGAGATGGGGGATGAGAACATGAGGGAATGGGATGGTCGAGCTGGGGGAGGGATGGAGGAGGAAATCAGGGAAAGAGATGTCTTATAGAGAGAACCATTATGGGATTAGAGAGAAGTCTGATGTCAGGGAAACTCTCAGGAACCTACAAGGATGACCCCAGCTAAGACCCCTAGCAATAATGAAGAGAGTGCCTGAACTAACACTGCCCTGTAATCAGATTGGTGACTACCCTGTCATCATAGAGCCTTCATCCAATAACTGATGGAAGCAGATACAGAGACCCATAGCCAAGCACTAGGCTGAGCTCCAGGAGTCCAGTCAAAGAGAGGGAGGAGGGATAATATGACCAACAGGAATCAAGATCAAGATGAGAAAATGCAGAGAGACAGTGGACCCAAGCTCATGGGACCTTACAAACTCTAGACTGACAGCTGGGGAGCTTGTATGGGACTGAGCTAGGCCCTCTGCATGTGGGTGACAGTTGTGTAGCTTGGTCTTTTTGAGGGTCCCCTGGCTGTGATGCATGGACTGGCTTTTTGGAGCATATTTCCTACAGTGGGATGCCTTGCTCAACTTTGATGCAGGGGGAGGGGCTTGGTCCTGCCTCAACTGAATGTAGCAGGCTTTGTAGACTCTCCATGGGAGGCCTTACTCTTTTGGAGGAATGGATGGGTGTGAGTCGGGGTGAGGGGAAGCAGGAAGAGGAATGGGAGAGGGAACTGTGGCTGGTATGTAAAGTGAATAATTTTTTTTTTTAAAAAAAAACTGAGCTGTTGGTTTCACTCTTAGAGTTTCTGACTCAATAGTCTTCAGTCAAGTATGAGACCTCGTATTTTTGGGAGCATTGTAGGTGGTGCTGATGCTGCTGGCCCAAGAATCACATTTTTAGAGACACTGTGGCAATGTAAGCATAAAGTATTAAAAGTATGCCTAATTTCAATCTAGGCTGACATCCCATTAAAACTGACAATTAGGTTCACGATGTTCATTCCTTCAACAAATACTCCCCAGTCACTCAGCGAACACCAAGCCTTGGGGGTTTCATCTCATGCTTAGCTTAGACTTGAAGTCAGTTTTGTCAGGTATGAGTATGGCTTGCTTCTAGATTCCACCTGCTTAGAATATGCTTTTCCACCCATTTCTCTTTCAGTTTGCGCCTGTCTTTGCCTGAGAGCTGTGTTTCTTGCAGGCAGCAAACTGTTAGATATTGCGCCTACATCGATTGGCCAGTCTGCACCTTTAAACTAGAGAATTAGGTCATTTATAACCAAGGCCATAACTGAATGACATGAAGTAATTTCTCCATTTTGATGTAAGAATGCTATTTTCTCCCAGATTCTCCTTTGTTCTTCTGTTCTGGTGGGCTCTTTCTCTTGTGTGTTCTCACGGTTTTGCTCACCTTCCTTTTCTGTGTGCAGGATACCTTTATGTAGCATTTGCATTCCTGTCTTAATGGGCAGAAGATCCTCCAGTCTATGCTTTTCTTGGGAGCTCTTTATTTTTCTTTCAGTTCAGACGGATAACCACTGTAATTTAAGTCGGCTGCTGTTTTCTTCCAGGACTGGAGATACATCATTTCATGACCTCCCTGCTTTCAGAGTCTCCACTGAGAAATCTATTATTCTAATGGATTTGCCATTTTAAGTGAGTTGGCACTTCTCTCTGGCAGTTCTCAACAGATTTCTTTGTACTGTCTTCTTGGCATTTTAACTTAATTTAATGTGAATTTCTGGGCATGCCTGTTTGGGATTCTAAACACCTCCTGCACTTGGTTGTCCAACATTGCTTGAAGAATTGGGAACTTTTCTATTGTTATCTCAATGAATAGATTTTCTAGGTCTTTAATTTGGGCTTTGATATCTTCTTCTGTGCCCAAAGTAAATACATTTGTCCCAGAGACTCATCTATTCTGTACACAATTTTTATTTTTTATTGTGTTATGTGTGTTCTAATTAGCGAACCTTATCCTCAAGCCTCAGAATTCCCTTTTCCACATCATCTGTTTGTGATACTTTAAGCCGAGTTCTTTATCTGACTCCTTTTCACTGCCAAGATTTCCGTGGTTCCTTTTCAAAAAGCGGACTTCTTCATTGAACTTCTTGCTTAGACCCTTTATTATTTCTACTCAATTGTTTCTTGTATTCTCTTTTAATTTATATCTCTTAGAAAGCAATCTCTTGAGTTGCTCATTTGGCATCTCATCCACTTCCATATACTTAAGGTTAGGTATTGAGAATCGTGAACTTTTGGGGGAATCACATTCCTTATTCTTCCATGTTTCTTGTGTTTCTGTGTTGATATCTGAGCATCTGCTTGGATTCATAGCGTTTCCACTTTTATGTCTTAGCTGTTTTAGGAAGCAGCAGTCTCTTGTCAATGTGTTCTAGGCTATCCCGTTGTTTGGAAGTGTTGGAAGCATTGGGTTTTGCTGTGAAGTTTTCCAGTTGTTTCATTGATGGCAATTTGTGTGTTTGGACACAGTCGCAGTACAGCCTGTGTTGGAGCCTGGGGGTTTTTCATTCCCTGTGGGTGTTACAAGAGTGGGCTACGTCTAGGCAATCGGGCAGACGTGTAATAAACAGTGGACTATATGGCATATGCCCTGTGCTTACACACCTACCCTTGCTGACAGTGTGCTGTCTTAGAGCACGCGGGAGTGACCACTGTTATGGTGTGATGGCCACAGCAACTTTCTTTGTTTCTCTCTGCTGTGGCTCTGCGGGGACATGTGCAGGAATAGGTCTTCAGCACCACCCTGCCCCTGCTGGTTCTACTTGGATCCTGATTGGTTGACTGTTTTCTAAAAATTTCTTCTGTTCGTTGAGTTCAGGTACTGCTGAAGCTTGAGTAAGGTGGGCTGTGTGTAGTGCATCTAATAATCTTTGTATGGGCAGAGAGGACAGCTCAGAACAGAGCATCCACACAGCATACTCGCAGTTGTAGTTGATCCCCAGCAACAGGTAGAAAGGAGAAAACAGATAACCGTTAGAAAACTAACGCATAGGAGTGAACACACACAGAAAGAAAATAAAAAAAACCAAGCATGAAGCATACAATCCGTAACTCCGATGGTAACAGGAAGGACGGAACACAAACAACAGAGACACAGTGTTTAAAATATAAGCAAAGGAAGAAAAATGCATGCTGCCAAGCATGATGACCTGGCTTCAGCTCTAAGACTCTCTCAGCAGAAGGAGATAACCGACTCCCACAAATTGTCCTCTGACCTCCTCACACAGATAAATGAATATAGGGAAAGAGTTTAGAGGGGAAAAATTTGAAATACCACTCTAAAGGAAAAAAAGATGATTTCAAGAAGTGAAAAGTGGCATGGGACGTGACGGTCATAACACACGCGAACGGTAGAGAGAACAGAAACTAATCCGACAATTTGGCTAAAGGTAAGAGCAGCAGCAACAATATGTATTTAAATAGACAAGAAATAGAAGCTAGACACAGTCAGCAAGCTTTTGAAAAGGGCCATAGGATCTTAGTAGAAAACATCAACAAAACAAAGCAAGTGTTATTTCATCATTCCAAGAGGGGATAGTCACAGCCTCTGCCAATCTGCATGTGTTCCTGTGTCTCCTCAGGCTGTGTGCCTCCCGGAAAAGGCAAGGACTGGGGACAGTCACCGTGTCATTTTTCTGTATTGCTTGCTGGTAGGTCAGCACTAGTGTTTGGACTGTTGATGACTGTGGTAACTGTCTCTCTGCTCTGCAAGACAGCACGGAACCCAAATCCCTCTGACTGGAGGCTCTACCTACCCATGGGACCAGACTGATAGCTGTCTTCTGCTACAAGATAGGGTGCCAGGAAACCCACACAGAGAGTGGTATGGCAACCCGTTCCATGTGGAGGAGGCAGCAGATCCCACGCTATCCCTGTTATGGTTGGAAGCCCCTTCTATCACAGGACTGCTCAGTTACCTGAAGCTATTTTCTTTCCTGGCTACTGGAGCTGCCATTCCTTAAAGGGAAAGCAAGCAAGCTCCCTCAGTCTATTCTGTGTCACCCACCCTAAACCCACCGTGCAGATTTTTTTCAGCAATTTTTCTTCAGAGGAGCCACATCAGAGCCACTCTGGGTTACAAGGAATGAGGCTGGCTGGGACAGCATGGGAATACTCGTTACGGATTCCAGGGGAAAGGAAAATGTAGGTACTTAGGTTTTCTAAGGCAGCAAGCCCAGGCTCGACCTTCTCAGGGAGGCTTCCTGTCACAGCTCCCGGTTTCTGCATTGAGACATGCACGGCCCCGCTTCAAGCACAGACAGGCCGTGTGGTTCTGTGGCTCCCAGGTCACCTAAGCTAATACCTTTGTTCTTCGTATTTCAATGCCAAGTTCCCCAGATATGCCTCTCCCTCTTTCCCTGTAAGCCCACCCCTCTGCTGCACCATGAAGCTGGTGTTGGCAGGATACCCTTTCTCTGCCTTCTGTTCCAATAACCTGCATCTTTCTGGGTCTCTCCATCTCTGTCTGTCCAATATCGAACTTCTGTATATTTCTTCAGCCTTGGGCTTTGCTGAGAACTGGCTTCTTGATGTTTTGATTGAGAGCCACAGATAAGCCAGAATGCACCGCTTGCTTCTACTCATGGCTGTTCCTGGCCAGTCTAATTTCTTGCCAAAGGGTTTGTGGTTATTCATGAGTAAATGTTTCTGAGTGTCCATGCTGTGAGTTCAGAAAGTCCTTTGATGAGGGCAGAGAGACTGGCACAGAACCCATTCCTCCACACTTAGGGGGTGCCTCCTCCGGCTTAACTGTGGGGAAGAGCTTTCCGGAAGGAGCACCCGAATGGAATGTTGAATAATGGCAGATTAGTGGAGTGAAGAAGACTGGAGAAAGTATTCTAGGTAGAGGACAGCTAGAGTTGAGAACTGAGGTCACAGAGTGTCACCACGTGTTCAGGGAGCAGGAGGCACTTGGGGAGGATGTATGAGACCAGAGTGACTGGAGATAAGGCTGGAGGGACTGTGGATCTGGACCATAAATTCTTTACATATTCAAAAGAAGTAGAATCTTAGACATTATGGTAGTTAATCTTGAGATATATATATTTATATATTATATATATTTAAATTTAGGATTATGTAGGAGATACACCTCTGGCTATGTCTATGAGGGTGTTTCCCCAAAGGTCTAACTGAGGCAAGAGCCAATCGAACTTGGATGGCACTTGGACTGAAATCCTGGACTACATAAAAAGGAGACAGTGAGTTGAACACTAACATTTATTTCTTTCAGCTAACTAACTGCCGGAGCCATGTGACCAGCTGTCGCATGCCCCTGCAGCCGTACCTTTCCATCCTGGTGCATTGCACCCTTTTTTTAATGATGAAGCAAAGTAACCCTTCCCTTCCTTAGCTTGGTTTTCTCAGGCATCTGTCATAGCACACAGGGAAATGCAATGAATATTCACATCCCACAGGAGCTACCGAAGCCTCAGAAATGGGGCTATCGTGAGGTTTGCATTTTCCTCTGGTGGTGGCTCTAGGCAGCGAATCAGGGACAAGTGTCTGCATGATACTTGTAGCAGCACCCATTCATCCCATTGTTAAGTATCACCTTTAGCTGAGGATTAGAAATCACCTGCAACAGTGAAAGATTCTGCAGACCTCTCTTGCTGATTTGGATTTCTCCAGCCCTGCTTTGGAAGGCAACCACAGGCCTGTTAGTCTCCTGAAGTTATTTTATTGACTGGCCGCCTGAGCCGCCATACCTTAAAGGAAAAGCCAAGCAAACTCCTCCACTCTATTCTGTGTTTCCCACCCTAAACCCCTGCAAGGATTTTTCAGTGAGTTTGTTTTGGTGTAGTCAGGTCAGGGCTACTCTGGGCCACAAGGCAGCTGCTCTAATGAAGGCTAATTCCTGGAGCTGTAATTAAGACAACAAAAAGCTTTAACAGTGACCAGAGGCACCTTTTTTTCTCTAGGTCCACAGGACCAGAAGACCCTAAGAACCTTTCTCTAGAACTTCTAGTCAGCATTGGTGCCCCTTCCTAACTCTTAGCCGGCTCAAGTGTGGGAAGCCCCGTGATTGCGATGTCTCGGTGCCTGGGGATGGCATAAGATAGGATATCTTCTCCAAATTTGTGCTTGTTGGAAAGTGCTGCTACCCAGGAAGAGTGCTGTGTTAGGTGGATGCTAACAATGTCCCTCAGAGCTCTGTCTGAAGAGTATGGTGTTAGGTAGGTAGCTAGAGATGTCCCTCAGAATTCTGTCCCCACTTATTCAACCAAAGGCTAACCAAGGCACTGCCATGAGGGCACTCTGAAGATGCAATTAAAGTTGCTAATTAGCTGGCTTCTACACAGGGAGATGAGCCCAGGTTGTCCAGGTGGGCCAAATGGAAGGGCCTGAGGAAGAAGAGATTGCAAGCAGGAAGGTTTGATGTGCTTTTACCTGCCACAAACGAGGACCAGAAAGAAGTTTCTGGAAGTGACGAGCACCCCAGCTCTTAGTAAGAAGACGGAAACCTCAGCTGTACGACCTCAGGCCAACAGCCTGAATAATGGTAGTCAGGACCAACAATGACATCTCTCAAAAGTCTGCACACTGGCTGGGAAGATAGCCAGGTGTTTAGGGGTAACAGTGTTACTGCGGCTGCATGTGGGCACAACAATGTTTTCTCATTTGTTTTTGCAAATTTTTTTCTCATTGATGTGGGTAGTTTTCCTGGATGTGAGCTCTACAAATCCGTTTCTCCTTCCTAAGAATTGGAACGTGAATAGTCACACTTGGCTTTTTACATGGGTGTTCAGATCTGAGCTTAGGCCCCGACGCCTGCCTGGCAAACCCCTTACCACCCAGGCTATCTCCCCAGCCAATGTGCAGACTTTTGAGAGGTGTCATTGTTGGTCCTGGCTACAATTCTTTCTCCAACTACTTGAAAACAAAAACAAACAAACAAGCCAAAAAACCCTCTAGTCTGGCCTAGTTATGTTTATTGGAAAAGGTCAGAGATGAAATACAAGAATAGGAATGTATATTCATAATAACAGTTCCAAGTCTATCTTACATCTGTGATTTCAGTCTTGACTTGTGGAAAGGGAAGAGTATCCTTTCTGAGATGTGGGAATTACATCAGCCAGGTCCTTTTTCACACTACAGAACTTTGTCCATATCATTCTAAGGCTGGAATGATAACTCATCTATTTAGGCTACTTTTCTTGTCTTTAGGGATGCTTTCTGCTTTCAGGTAAGCTGACAGCCACCATGTGACAGGTCCTCACTTTTTAAAATGAAAAGGATAACACAGAGACACCTTAGATCACAAACCTTCAGCTGCTCCACCCCCAAGTCAGGCCATGTCCCTTCCCCCAGTCTCTCACTTAAAGAACTGACAGGTCCCTGCAGAGGCTTGTTAGAACACACAGGTCTCAGTGGAAAGAGGAAGCCAGCGAGCCTGGTGCCTCCTCCTTGCAGCTTGAAGAAAGGTTTATGCTCTGTGCTCCTGGCACGTGGACAAGGTCAGACTAAGTCACGTGGTGTGGAACTTGCCACCACCCTATGAAACCTATGTGAGTAAGGGACTTCCTTCTTTTCCCAAGAACTGATGGGCCTGCTCTACTTTCGGGATCCATGTCATGCTGCACTTGGTGGCTATCTCTTCTGGTGGTCTCCACTCACATCAGTCATAAAACAACTCTGCTTGTGGTTTGAAAAGTAGGGGGTTCTCCCTGCACCCCTCTCTTTTGTTCCCTCTCTCCTCCTTCAAGACCCCTGCTGCTAGACAGGATGGAATGATATTGTGTTGGCTAGCTCTACATCAATTTGACACATGGACCATTAGCCGACTGCACCCAGGTTCGCGAGGAGTGATGTATTGCAAACCAATCCCCCTTATTCATGATGTTTTCAATTTCCTGTTTTAGGCCCATCCCATTCTCGAGTAGTGAAGGAACACTATAAACAATCAATGTGACGTCACAGGCCCATTTCCAAGTCTTCCTCTCGTGCCTGTTTTGCTTGACTCACCGGTCCATATGCTAACTAGTTTCAAAGTCTCTCAAAGTTACAGCTTGTGTTGATGCTAATTTGGAAAACAATGATCAGATTTACACACCAAATACTCCCTCCAATCCCCTTAGCAACCATCTCTAAATTTGATCCCACATTTCAGTCCATGTTGGCCAGAAGGTAAATTTGAAGACTCTGAACAGATGCAAACGAGACCAGGCAGCATCCTCTCTTCTGTTCCTGGCACCGAGCTGCTCTCTGGGGTACAGTCCTCAGGGCAGGACAACCCAGCCTTCTGCTTCCGCTCCATCAACTAAGAACCTTTTCTGTCCCTTCTCCAGTGAGGAGGACCAGACAGAGGACCAGAAAAACAAAAAGCATTTATGTCCCTCTCTACCTGAAGAAAGCACTAACTCCATCAGGAGATTTCCAATTGCAGGTTATTGATTCTTGAGACTTACTAGAACATTCTAAATAGAAATTATAACACTTCACTCATCTGGACCATGGACTTAGAGGGCGCGTTTCCTGGTGTGATGTTACCCGCCAATGTGCTTGTATGTATGTTTAAGCTGCAGGCAGACCTTCGTACTGTATAGCTTATCCAGCCTTGTAGGGTGGAGGGGGTTAAAACTGACACACGTGCCCTAAGCCGGATTATCCCAGCTAGGCATGCCTAAAACAACAGCCTTGACTGCCCCACCACCCTTGGTACCAAGAGAGGTGGTGGATGGGAGGAACTGGACCTTTAATGCCAGATACCAGATGCAATGATGTAGGGCTCCATCTTCCTGCCAGACTCGACTGGCCTCGCACTCTGTTCACAGAGACACTGAGAAGACGAATGCCTCTTAGCTGGCCCTGACGGGAGGACTAGAATGGCTACAAGGGACCCTTGGCTTGTGGACACCCTGTGTCCTTGTGTGGGTGACAGTTGATGGGACAAGGTGCAGACAAAGTTCCATGCTTCACTCTTTTGTCCCCCTTTTCATCTCTAGTTTTGCCCTTTCTATTCTCTATGGCCTCTCTTTAGTCTAGCATGCTGTGTGGGCAGACTCCCGGCTGTGGATGCAGGAGACTTTCCCAGGATGCTCTCTGCTGACTCTGTCGGTGGCACACAGGAGCTGGGCCTCTGCAACACCATGGGGGTGGGGGTGGGGCTTCCAATATTTCTCTAATTACTTCCCAAAATGATTTACAGAAAGGCATAGAGTTTCCTTATAGAGTTTGTCTACTTCCAAGAGAAAGCAAAGAACTTGGCTAACTTAGGGATGGAAGTGTGACTCCCAAAAGCTTGGTTTAACTGTGATGCTATTTATACTTTTGTAGCCTCTCTGGGTAAGGGGTAGGGAACTTGGCTTCCAGGAGGTAGAGCAGGCCCCTAGGCTTGTGTGACAAGGCACATTGTCAGTTAATCCCTCCTGGGAGGTTCCCATTAAACTCCTACAACTCCGCTGGCCAGCCCCAGCCCCGCATCAGCTGCCTGTGGACTCGCAGAGGCAGCAGTGAGAGAAGGCTTCTCCAACTGATTGGGCAAAGAACAATTACAGCTGCTTCCTGGCTCTCCTACCTCATCAGAGGCTCCAAGATCCTGCTTCTGTTCGTTAGCATGAACCTGGAACTGGAGCTCACTTACAAGTGTGCACTCTGTGGGCTCCCACCCCGGAGAAGTAATCCCTCTTGGAGAAGGCTAAACTCAGTTTCAAAGCATTCCTGGGAAGGGCCTTAGACAGTCACTGAAGCCAGTCAGTCCCATGGTGCAAAATAGTACCCAGAGAGATCAAAACTCTTTGGACTATTAAATTCCAGGCAATGCTGTTGCCTGACCATAGGGGAAGGATCAATTGCACATTGCCTTGTTAGGCCCCGAGGGCAGACAGTCTCCATGAACACGGTACTTGAATCAGAACTCAGATTAGAGAGAATTTCTCGTGGCTGAGCCCTGCCATTTCTCCAAGCTCATATCCTTTCCCTTCACTTAGTCTTTCATCTCCACTGTTCTCCTCCCACTTCAAACACTTATTTCTACAACTCCCAACAGAATGCTAACTGCTCCAAGTGGGTAATGTCATGTCCCACTTCCTCAACTGCCACCCTTGTCTCGCAGTCTTGCTTGGTATGGTCTGAAATGCTCTAACTGTGTGTGCTTGCTCCGTTTTCACAGGGAGAGGCTGTCTCTTCCACTAGAATTTAACACCGCAAGAACAGAAAGTCCTGTCTGTTTAGCTTGACACTCTTTCCCCAGTGTCCAGCATGCGACAGATACTCAATAAACAGATGCCGAAGAAATCCACGTCTAGTGGCGGGGACAGCCTTGACTCACCTGCAGATGTTTTGCTAAGGATGATAAGCAGGTCTTTCTCCGTGAAAGAGAAGGAAACAGTTCCTATTGATGCCTTTAGGGCATCATTTAGTTGACCCCCATCCTTGAGGGGGATGCTGTCATTTGGCTCTTGTTCCCTTTCACAGCATCCTTCTGAGTTCTGATAGTGCCGCTCATGTTTGTCCCTTGTATGAAGTCACATCGCCAAGAATCAATGTGCTCTTCAGGGCAGCACACAGGCGTACGACCTGAGTCTCAAGGCAGATGCTTGCAGTCGTGTAGGATAGTCATTCGTCTCCTCCTCGCTGGGGAGGCCTCGTGCCATCCCTCATCCGTGTGGGGGCCATGACACATGCCTGGTTCTTGCTACTCCCTGCTCTCAGAGAACCAGATGCCATTTTCCCCACTTTCCCCATAGCTGATTCCTGTGGTTGTTCTTGTTCAATAGAAATATAACGCAAAGCATATTAGTAACCACACTGAAGTGGTGAAGGTAGGGGATGGAATTCATTTTCACAATACAGTTTAACTCTGTATATTGCAATTGTCATTATTTTAACATGTAGTCAACATAAAAATTACCAGTAACATATTGCAAAACAATGTTTTGATAGAAGAGTAATAGTATATATGATGGTGGTCTCGTAAGATTATCTTTTCTGATGACGTCATGGCCATCTTAGTTTGTGTAAGTGCACTCTCATTTTCTGAGATGGTGAAATAAGCTAACTTTATCTCCATTTTGCTAATGCTTGATTGTATTTATGGTTTTGGCATTATATCCTTTGAAGCTGGTTGTTCATGGTACATGCTGTGTTAACTGACTGCATGCTCTGGATAGCAGCCATGTGCAGTTGGTGGCTACCATACCAGGCAGTTCTAGAATCTCTGCTAGTAAACCTGGTTTTGTTGCAATGGCTTGACCATGAGGTCCAGGTTTTGTGAGGAACCAAGTAGATCCAAGAGCTCCTGCCATTCTTGGTGGGGTGGGGCCGTTGGGTTGGGCCTGAGAACAAAGTTTTCTGATGAAGCTGAAGGGTAAAGATGGGTAGGGATGTCGGAAGCCACGAGGCCCTGACTGAAGAGCATTTTCAATATCTTTGAAACCATCTTTGATACTGGCAGAGATTCGAGAGGATGGACGAGCTGTTTGACCCAGGCTGGTGTTCCCTGGGGACCCAGACCCTTTCTATGATAGCCAGTGGTAGCCATCTGTGGCTTGCTTCTTAATGATTAGAGAAGTTAATTATTTTTAGCTCCAACTTTTAGGCATGAAGATTTCAAAAATTAAGACACGATAAACACAATTTCTGCTGTGTGCTTCTTCCAGAGTTACTGAGCCCTCAGCAACAGTGTGAAGAAAGACACACGTTTCCCAGCGACCTCTGTGAAGAGGACTTGTGGATTTTATGTCGTGTTCCCCTTTGCTTCGCATGCTCTAATTAGTTATGTGATCACCTCACAGTGTTTTGATCTGGACTGTATTTTTGGTTTCAATGACAAGCATTTTGTACCTTAGACTCTTGGTGAAAAGTAAGATAAATTACCTCTGTTTCTTCCCGTTGATCAGCTACACACAGGCTCTGCAAACAAAACGATCGGAGTATTTACCTACAGATGCCAGTACCTGGCTTTTGTACAAAATGCCATCATCACCCACTTTCTTCTCTGATGGGGAAACCAAGGACTTGGACAATTACTGGACTTCTCCAGTTGACTCACTAAAAAAAAAAAAAAAAAAAAAGGAAAACAAAGATGGGGATTCTTTTTTTCTAATAAACATATATTCTTCAATTGAGTACTGTGGTTGCTAAAACTCATTTGTGATTATATTAAGTTTATGAGATGAGCAAATTTTGTAAGGAAGGGACTTGGCTTTTAAGTCAACTGCATTCTATATCCCGAAATGTTATAAGTACTTGTGTTCTGATTTTCATTGCTATGACAAAATACTTGATATTAATGACATAAAAGGGAAAAATTATTTATTTTGGCTAAGTGTTTCAGAGGGTTTGGTCCATAGTCCTGGGTTCTGATGCTTCTGGGCCTAGAGTAAAGCAGAGTATCAAAGTGGCAGTGTGTGACCAGGGCTGCTCATCTTCATGACGTTAGGAAACAGAGAAAGAGGGGAGAGAGAGAGAGAGAGAGAGAGAGAGAGAGAGAGAGAGAGAGAGAGAGAGAGAGAGAGAGAGAGAGAGAGAGAGAGAGAGACAGAGAGAGAGACAGAGAGAGAGACAGAGAGAATGCTGCTCATGTTCACTTTTTCCCTTTCCTGCTTCTAATTCTATCTTGGTCCACAGCCCTTGGGATGGTGCTGCCACATTTAGGGCCTGTCTTTCTCCCCTTAGCGAATCTTTGCAGAGCTCCTCACAGACTCACCCACAAATGCGCTTCCTTCTCAATCCAAGCCGATTAATAATAAAAAGTAATTATAGTAGCACCCAAGAACCACCACCATTGTTGGTGATAACTGTTATCCATTTCCCACACTGGGGACCAATCCTAGGGCCTCACACGCACTAGGCAAGCACTCACTCTGCTTCTGAGTGACATCCCCAGACCTAGAACTATTGAGTGAATGGGTGAGTTGTATCATCTTATCATTTAATTTTATTTGGATGTGAAATTACTTTTGGGGGGTTAAAATATTTTTAAGTTTAATATTTAAAAATAATTTCTCACATTAGGTATTTTAAGACAATAAGCTATTTTGGAGAAAATTCAGAACAAATGCAAATCTCTCTCTCTCTCTCTCTCTCTCTCTCACACACACACACACACACACACACACACACACACACGTACGCACATGCCTACTGCCATTTTCTCTGTAAGTTCCGGAGAGCTACTCAGGCACACATAATCCTCATCCCCCTTTTGTCCTCTTACGTCCTGGCTGGTGACAAGGCTGTGTCATGACGGAGCTGGCCAGTGCCTTCATGGCATCTAGACTCAGCTGGTCTGAGATGTGCGGTAAGGAGTGCCTCTGCCTGCTGCCTTGGAACTTCATCTCTGTTTCTCAAGTTAGATGTGGAGCAGGGAATGTGCAGCTCATAGAAATGTCCAATTTGAGTTAACACTTTGTGAAGTAAAGCCACAATTTACACTTCCCTACCCGTCTGCCCATATCCTTGCCCACGTCGAATATTAATGAACATTTGGTCTTATCAGCCTATTGGGTGAAAATTATAATTATTTTATTTTGGAGAGGTAAACATAATAAATTATTATTGTAAATATATGCAAAATAATGAATATTATACACATATATACACATAATTTGAATACAAATTATAAAACAATGCCCAAGTCCCTAATACCCATTTGCATATTAATATTCTTTTAGAAACATTGTCTGTGGCCTTTCCCAACTGTGTTCCAATAGCTCATTCATTTTGACTCCAGTAAATAGGTATGCCATGATTTATTTTTCTTGACTTTTCTTTTCTTTTTTTTTTGTAATTTTATTATTGCCACAGTGATGAGCATCTGGGTGGTTCTTTCTCTTTCATAATTTGATGATGTGCCCATGATCTTTCTTGTGAATGTGTCCTGGTGCCCAGGCATGGGAGAGTTGCAAGGTATATGAAGCCTTGGGAAGAACTGCATCTCCCCCCAAAAAAGCTGTGAGATCAGAATTACCCAAGTAAGCCAAACTGCTAGCACCAGAAGCGAGATGTGTGAAAAAATAAACTTCTTTACCTCAAAGCCATGTTCTGTTCTTATTCTTGCTATGGCAGCCAGTGCTTCACTGTAATTAAGGCAACGGGAAGCACGTGTTTCCAGAGCCGCCGGGAGTGATGGCCTCCTACCTTCCAGAACAGTTGAACTGACTAACACTCCAGCCCGCGCCTTGTGACAGCTCCCATTGCTGTGGGTCTTACCAGCTCCCGTTATTCCTGAGTTGATTATTTCTGCCTAGCAGCGGGTGAGAAGTATCATCGTGGTGGTGTTGCTTTTATTTACAGACATCTTTCCAGACATTTGTATTTTATCTGAAGTGTCTATCTGAATCTCCTGCTCCCCTTTTAATAGCTTCTTTTTATTGTGGTCACACCTTATAATCGTACGGAATTTGAATGGAAGCCGTTCTGAGTGTAAAATTCAGCACCATTAATTACAGGCGCCGTGTTCCGCAGGCATCACCTCCATCTATTTCTAAAACTCCTTTGTCACCCTGCATAGACACTGTGTAGTCACTAAGCTGTACCTCCCGATCAACGCCGCCCTCCCAAGTCCCTGGCAGTCGGCTCACAGGGGCTCTGAGTTTGCCAACTCGAAATAGCTCGTATCTGTGGAGTCATGCAATATTTGTTCTTTTGGATGTGACTTAAAAATATGGAAGGTGCCACACATGTGCATGATATCTTCGCATGGGAACCTTTCTAGTCTCTACATGGTTTGAATTTTAGTGGGTGGGCTGCCAAGCGAACTGATAGTTCTTATTGGTTCATAGAAATTCTTTATATATTAGAGATGATAACACTTTCTTTCTTTTTTTTTTTTTTTTTTAAAAAAGTAGGGTCTAAATCTTTTCTCCCGCTGTGGGACTGTTTCTGCTGCCTTTCCACCACGTTTCCTTCCCCTAGCTAAGCGGCACTGTACTTTCCTTCACAGCCTGGGCTCGGGGTCGCTGGGAAATCCCCATCCACATCCTTGGCTCATCGGTGTATTCTAGAATATTTTCTTCAAAAGTATTTTAACATGTCACATTTTAAACACACTTATTTTCAATATGCCTGAAGTTGATTATGTTTGCCGTGGGAGAGAAACTCAAGCACAGTTTCTAAATGCTCTCTGCAACATTTATTGGTGGCTTATCTGGCCTTGTTATTTGTAATGCTTTCCTTGAGGGCGAGCTTTCTACGTGTGCATCGGTGGTAAACTGCCCGTGAATTCTGTAGTTTTTAATTATGGGCAATGTAGGTTTTGAAAAACTGGCAGAAGTCTCCCATTCCTGCTTATTTCAGTTTGGTCTGCTGAGTTCTATATTTTGCCTTTGAACTTTATGATTAAATTGCCAAATTCCTCAGAAAAAAATGCAATGAGTATATTCTACACTTGAACTAAATTTCCAGGTAAAATTGGGGAAAGCGGCTATGAGTTCTCTCCCTTTTGAGCCTGGTTCTGCTCCTTGGTTATTTTAAATATATTAACTTTTTTTTTTATCATGGGTCCACATAGGGTCTTGAAGCTTTCTAAAGAAAGCATTCATCTAAAGATGCTTTAGGTTTGTTTCAAAAAAATGTCTGAGCTTTGCAAATTGACATTAAAATACTATATTTTTCAAATAATTTGGTTTTGATGCTGAATAAAATAAAAAGCCAGCAGCTTTGCTGATGTCTTGTGTGGTCTGATGATTTGTCTGTCCAGTCATGTGGGTTTTCTAAGTATCACCTCACTGTCACCGAGGTGGACCCTTTCCTATGTCATCCACTTCTTTTCCATCGTGCCGAGTGGCTAGCAGGTGTCTGCAGTAGAGCGCTGAGTCCTGGTCAAGAGGGGAAACAGCATTCTTTCCACCTGTGGAGGGGACACAGGTGATTCCCGCTGCAATAGGACATTTGATCTGGAGTTTTGTGTGTGTTCTATCCCAAGAAAGCTGCCGTTCAGTCATTTATTGCGATGCTACGAATTGAACCCAGGACTTCATACATGCTAGGCAAGCACCCTACCCTTGAGTATATATTGCCAACATTTTTATTCAATATTTTTAAAGTTCATTCTGAATTTTTATCAAAGTTTGGCCCCAGGCTCTTGAGATGATCCTATGTGTTTTGTCTTTTAGTCAGTCAATGAAGTGAATATAATTTCTCTAAAATTAGACCATTCTTTCTGTCCTGGGACAAACCCAATGACACCACATCTCAATCTCCTGACAAGGTTTGGGAGTCAGACTGTTCAGTGTTCAGAGGGAAACTCACTAGCAAAACATTTAGACTTAATGCTCTTTCCTTTTTCAGAGCCTGGTAGATTTAAATTGCTGATTCAGATTCTTCCATGGTCATCACTCTACCCAACTATTTTCTTTCTTTCTTTCTTTCTTTCTTTCTTTCTTTCTTTCTTTCTTTCTTTCTTTCTATCCTTTTTGTATGTGAATCAGATTTGATATGCTGTATTTTATTCTCAAGGAACATCACTATATCATTCAAGTGGCTGATAGTATTTCAAAGTTTGCTCTGCATGCATATGTTCTTTTTATCTCTAATCCTTATTTTTCTTGTGTCCCGTTAGATACCTGTCCCTGGCAAACCAGCTTAATCCTGTTAGAAAAGTACTGTCCCAAAAATATAATAAAGGGTGTTGGCAGTGAGAAACAGAGTTTTGCCGTGAAGCCCAGTATGGCCTGGAACCCCAAATCTTCCATCCTCTACCCTGAGTGCTGGGATTGAAGTTACAGAGTAGTACGCAGCAGCCCACAGTTTGGAGATTAAAAAAAAAAGTCTTCTCTTCCTTAGCTTGAACTTGGAAACATAAGGCTCTCGTTAGTGATTCATTTCCTAGTCCTGTAATCTTGTGTATTTGTCTTCCCGTTGTTGTTTCCACTCAGCTAATCGCAGCCCTCTTGCCTTTTCTGGGCTCCCCACTGAGCTCTGAGCCTTCCGTTCGCTTTTTCGGATGGTCCAGTGCACACCCAGCGCACACCATGAAATTTTCCTGTCATCACCTCACGCCACCTTTTCAGCTCCCATCACGACTCCTTTGTAGTTTCTTCTGTTATTGATTTCTCATTGGACGGCTTTGAGGTCAAGTGATGCTAACGGGGTGGCAAGTTATTTGGTCTTTATTGCACTTTGTGGCCTCATAGGCAGCCAGTCTTCACAATGTATCAATAACAAAAGGAGGCATGGTAAAATTACTCTCTCTATTAGCAGATCTATCAGCTCCTCCTTGAAAATCTGCTTGTTTGGAAGCCATACCTTAGCTACATAAAAATTCAGGTTCGTGTGTCTTTCTCAAACAATTAGCTCTTTATTATTATGTAGAGATCGTCTTTATTATTCATGACGCCTTTTCCATAGTATTTGTTCTGTTTGGTATTAATCTAGTGGTACCAGCCTTTTAAAAATAATATTTGCCTATTGTATTTTTCTCTTATCCATTTACTTTGAATACATGTGAGTCATTAGGGTGTTGGATCTGTTTTCCTTTCAACGGTGCATAATGGATTTCTTCGTAGCCCGTCTGATGTTCGTCCTTTAGGATGATGAGCTTAGCGTCCTGTATTTGCTCTCATTGCTAGTGTGTTTGGACTTAATTCCACTATCCACTCTCACGCTTTATGTCTACTTTACCTGCCCCCACTTTCCTCCTTTACATGGTATTGATTAACTTTCTCTTTGCTCACACTGTTTATTTGGAAGTGGACACTATTAATCCTTTAGGCATGGCTGGTGAATAGCATAAAATTATTCAAAATTTCTGGATTGTCTCAGAATGGTTCTACTGTTTACAAAATTCTAACTCTTTAACTCTCATATCAAACTGTTCTTTTTAGTGACATCTTACTGTTTACAATTGCAACCCTTTACCCTCTCAATGGATCCTTTGCTCATGTTTCTTTCCTCTGACTTAGCTATTCTTCATTTATTTTATTTTTAAAAATCATGATTTTTTTTAATTTATGTGTGTGGATGTTTTGCCTGCATGTGTGTTTGTGTGTCACATGCGTGCAGTGCTTACAGAGACCAGAAGAAGGCACTGGATCCCTCCATTAGAACTGGAGTTTTGGATGTTGTGAGCCACCATGTGGGTGCTGGGAACTGAACAGGGGTCCTCCGGAAGAGCAGCCAGTGCTCTTGACTGCTGAGCCCTTATCTCTCCAGCCCTTCATTTGTTTTCTCCTTCCTTGAATAGTTGATTGCTGGATCTTGTGCAGACAGGAACTTGGTGGTAAATTTCTTCAGTCTTGTTTGAAAAATCTTCTTATCACTCTTAGTTGGAAATCAAAATTCAAACGGATCTAGGATTTTAGGGCATGCATATTAAAGTGTAAAATTATATATATAATTTTATTTTCTTTCTGCATTTACATTTTGCTGCCGGAAGCCTGTCATTTCTGCATATCTTTTAGTCAAGATTCGATTCATTCACATTTGTTGCTGGAAGTATTTCTGAATCTCTTATAAAATTTCATTGCTCCAATGGAAACTTTCTCTTGGTTTATTTATACTTTTGTTCAGTTCTTCTTTTAACATAAGGGTGACATTTTGCTTTTATTGTCTCCAATATTTCTCTACGGTGTATTTGTAGAGACCTTTTGAAAACCACGTTTAGATTTTAAATAATGTTTACCTTTTTAGACAACTTTGGTGTTTGCCAGATGCTCAAGTGGAAACATTTTTGAGTCCTCCCTGAGTGTGGCAGGACCTCAGATTGCTTGACCAGCGCCTCCTTCTTTTTCTCTCTGGTCTCGAGTTCATGAAATCTGAATACACAGAATTAAGTTTCAGTAATTAGAATTTTAGGAATATATATGTACTTTTTTGCTTTGAGACATTTTATTTCAGTTTAAGAGGACACAAAATCAACACAACAATCAGTTGGTCTTTCTTCACGTCAATAACAACTAGCCTGGAAAATAAATCAAGAAAAGACTCCCATTAACAATTCTAAGAAGAATAAAACACTTGGGAATAAATTTCAACTCTAGAGATGAAAGATCTATGCACTAAAGACTATAAGATGCTAATAAAAGAAACCGAAGAAGACACAAATATGTGGGGAAATAGCCTATATTCACAGATTGAAAGAATGAATAATGCTGCAATATACATAATTCCCAAAGTAATATATAGCTCAGCATTTGCTCTGTCAAGATTCCACCCCAAATTCATCATGGGAAACGGAGGGAAAAAAAGATCTTTAAATGTATATGGAACCACAAGAGGACCCCAGATATCTGAAGCAATCTTTTGTGAAACAGAAGGAAGTCGGAAGCACCATGCTTACTGGTGTCAAACTACCTGACAATGTATAGTGCTGGAAACAGGATGGCTTCGGACTGGCTTGTGATTTAGTGTATTGATACACGCACAGAGACCGACAGAACAGAACAGGAGGAGATCCAGACACAAGCCCATGTGAGTATGGGCTACGCGATGCTGACGGATACACTAAACAAGCACGTGTTTGATTTCTTTAGTAAGTGTTAAGTGATGCCGAGAAAATGGGTTCTGCACATGCAAGAATTTGAATCTGGAACCTTCTTTTACACCACATAAAATTCAGCTTGAAATGAATTACCATCCCAAATGTAGACCTGGAACTCTAAAGAAAACAGGGTTTTTAAAAAAACCCAAACCTCCTTGGCAGTGATGATCTTGGCAATGAATCCCTCAGTCAACTGAAGCAAAAACAAATATCTGGAAAGAGAGCAAACGAAAGAATTTTGCACAGAAAAGGAAACAACAAAAGGCAGCCCAGGGTCTGGAAGAAAAGATTCACAAACTGAGTGTTAATAAAATGGCTACTATTCATGCTATGCAAGGGGCTCCCCCAACTCAGCGGCAAACACACAGGACAAAAAGAAACACCTCAACTACACAAGGGGGCATGCTTTGAGCAATCATTTTCTTCAAAGAAGACGTGAGAATGGCCAGTGAGGACCAGACAGATGGTTCAGTTGGTGAAATGCTTGTTATAAAAGCTTGTTATAAAAGCATTTGATCCACAGGAACCTACATGAAACAAAGAAAGAAACAAACAAAACCCAAAGCAATCAAACCAAACCAACAACAACAACAAAACAGGTCCAGGTGTATGTACCTGTAATGCCAGTCCTGGGAAGGCAGAGAGAAGAGGATCCTTGGAGCTTGGTGGTCAATCCATAAAGATTGTGTGCTCCAGGTTCAATGAGGAACCCTGTGTCTTTCAGAGACACCAAAGGAAACGGTGAAGATTGCCTCTACACAGTTGCACATGTACCCACATAAACATGCTTACTTTCCCTCTTTCCCCATCCCAATTGGCCAGCAAGCATCTGAAAGGATCCTCAAGTTACTAGTAAGGAGATGAGAATCAATCCTTGATGAGATGAGGAGGTATCGGCTCACACAGGAATGGGTGCCATCTAAAAGGAGGACAAGAGACAGCAAGCGATGGCAGGAGCCACAGAAAGGAGATTCCTCAGATGTCTAAAAATAAAGCCACCACATCAGCCAGAATCCCTCTTCCGGTTTATACTCAGGGGAAATGAAAGCTGCACCTTCCAGAGATGTCAGCACTCTGATGTTCACACAGCATTATTCATAATAGGAAAGATATAAAACTACTCGTGTCCATCAACTGATAATAATGAAATTATGTTTATGTGTAATGAATTCTTGCTCAGCCTTGAAAAAGGAGATTTTGCCATTTTTTACAGAATAAATAAACCAAGAGGATATTAAGTGAAAAAAAATTCTATGTGGTAGGGGGAGAATATTGCATGCTCTTGCTTGTATATGGAATAGAAACTTTAAAAACTATATAGAACAGTTAAAATGATGGGGCAAGAAAGACTTAGGTAAAAGAGTATACCACTGAAGTTCTATAGGATAAATGAAAAACTAAAATTAGTGTCAAACAGATTTCTAATGATTTTAATGTACATCAGCAAACTTCATGTCTTTATTAACTGAAATAAATCTTCAGGTGTTACACATTTTCTGACACCTAAAACATAAGTAAAAAGTGTTTTCAGTTGCTTTCAGCTGGGCACACTCTTTCTGTAACACCAATTTTCACGCCTAAAGCTCTACACTAAAACAAATCAACATAGCCCTAATCACCCAAATGCTCTCTTTTCTTTGAATTTAATGCTCTGAAACTATTATTTATGCTACTGTAAGTAATGGACATGCTTTCCTCATTTTCTAAACAATCTGTCTGACTGTGATTGTGTGTGTGCGTGTATGCGTGTGTGTGTGTGTATGTGTGTTCTTGGGTAGGTATAAGATTTCTTTATATCTATATGGAATCTGGGATGCTGGTTCGGAGAGTAAAGGCACTGGCCCTCAAGCTTGACAACCTGAGATCTGTCCCAAGGACATACATGGTGGAAGGAGAGAACTGTCCAAGGCAAGTTGTTCTCTGATCTCCATGTACATGCTGTGACATGTGTTCTCTCCCATAAACAAACAAACAAACAAACAAACAAATAAATAAATAAATGTAGTGAAAATTTTTATCAAGTACTTATGTGGTTCAAAACCATCTGGATGTGACTACCGAATTGTTACTCAGCAAAGGAGAGTTCTATTCTTTTATACCTGGGTCACTTTTCTTTGCTTCGGCATGGGTGAGTGTCTCTTTTAGGAACTTCTAACTGTTCTGGGAATTGCTCCAGCACCCTTGAAGCTCTCCACCTTTTGCAAGCAGCTACTTCAATTGTACATATGTTGGTTCTACATATTTCTGTTCCCGGAGTGTATTTCTCTCCTGATGTTGCCTTTTTCTATCCTCTTTGTGAGCATTCTTAGAAAGGCTTTTCTGTATCACTTAATCAACGCTCAGCGGCAACCCATCTGCTCTTCCTTAGACATCCAAATGGAAATGAGTCTTATCAGTTAAATTCTGTTTCCTTAATACCTTCCTCTATCTCTTGGTCTACCTCTTGGCCAAGGGAAGAGCTTCCTCGCTGGCTAGGTTGTCTTTTCCTGTTTACCTCATTCTCTTGCCTTCGGAGTTTATGTCTTCTGAGTGTCAAGAAGTTCCCTGGAATTTTCCCAAAGAATTTACAGAGCATCTACTTCAGTGGGTGCTCCTACTCGGGTTTTAAGGCACTCTCTTGTGCTCTCATCCTTCCATGGACCGTCCTCACCCCTCTTTCCCTTCTCAAGGAGCAAATCATTACTTTGGAGTAGATTTTGTGAGGCAGGATGAGTGGGTTGACCTCCACTCTTCAGTCTGCCTACTAGCTTGATATAGGCCTATGTAATTGGAGGACCAGCAGTGTTGGCCTATCAGCTCCTTCACAGAGGGGAGTGTGCTATATTGAGCTTCCTCCACCCTCCATCCTACCTCTCTGGTACACTGACCGAACGAACGTGTCTCGCAGGATAAAGCCAGTTAATAATATGGACAATCATTGCTACTGTGTCCACACCAGTCTGTTTTCTGATTCTGAAATGAGCCATGTCTTCCTGAGCTAGTCCACCTGCCCGGCTGTCTCTCTCATTTTAAAGCTTTTTCTTAGAATAAGAAGATACTGAGTATTTTCTATGGATATAACAGTGAGTTATTAGGAGTAAGTTTAAATACTAAGTTCATTTAGCAAATAATTGTAACAAGTTCTTTCCTAGGGCTTATGACCTGTCTAGCTCTAGGTTCTTTGTTGAATAATGGCACCAGTAATATAGGTTTCATCATGTGGAGTGGGACTTAAATCCAAGCAGAAGCAGAGAGTTGTTAGTTACACCCATGATGGTTGTACCACTACTACACCAGTGGTGGGTGACTATAAGAGAACAGTGGCACAGCAAGGTAGCTGCACACACGAACTCACAGCAGTTATTACAGCATTCTCAAAGCCCATGCAAGCCAAAGCTGGACCAAATCCTAGTATAGAAAAGAAAGGTGGGCACAAGGTCTCACCCTTAGCTGTAGGCAGAGACTTCTTGTTCGTTTTCCAGATGCCCAGACCTGAAATAACCACACAACAACTATATTCATTGCAATACTGCTTGGTGTATTAGCTTAGGATTCTTATTAACTAATTATTACATTTAACCCATTTCTATTATTCTATGTATTAACACAAGACTTGTGGTTTACTGGCATCTGTCTCCTTCAGCAGCTACATGGCATCTCTCTGACTCTGCCTTCTTTTCTCCTCTGTCTCTGCTTGGAATTCTCACCTTGCTCTATTCTGCACTGCCATAGGCCCAAAGCAGATTCTTTATTAACCAATGGTAATAAAACATATTCACAGAATACAGAGGGGAATCCCACATCACTTAACAGAAGAACTATTGATAATTTTAACAGCTGCTGAGAGAGAGAGAGAGAGAGAGAGAGAGAGAGAGCCAGCTTACTCTTTTAAGAGTATAGCCCTTAGTAAGTTGACCTTGCTTTAGTTGAAGGTCACATACACAAGACTGTATGGAGAGCATAAACTTGGTTTGATGGTTAATAAAAAACAAATAAATAAATAGACATACAGAGTTGGTGGGTGGGGAAGTCGGGAGCAGGTCTGGAAAGAATTAAGGGAAAGAGGACAAACATGATCAAAATACATTGTATGAAATTCTCAAAAGAACACATACACAACCTTTAAAGCAGCCTGTTTTTTTTTAAAAAGAGAATTTGGCATATGGCATACATGTGCTTGATCATTTTTTTCTCAGTCCCACTTCATCTACCTTGAAAGTGTTGTCAGCTCCTTCCACATCCTGGCGATGCAGTCGCCTGTCAGTGTTTGTTACCTTGTTATGTAAATCCTTCCATGCATCTGGATCTGCGGGAAAATGCCCTGAGACAGAGGAAGCAGATGGTTGAAAGCCCCTATCCAGAGGACATTGTGGCTCAGAAGTCTCAGGGCACACTTTGGTCCATTACCTCTCTTCCCAGGAAGACGGAGGACCCGAGGGATCCTAAAGAAAGAGACTGGGTTCCAGACACCACTGGGTCTCCCCGGCAGTCTACAAGAACCCGGGGTGGAACTGCTGCTGAGCGAATGTAGAAGGAACAAAGGGGGCAGAGGAAATTTTCCTTTATTTGTCTATCATCCACTCAAATGAATCTTAAAGAGTCCGCATGCCTCTCAGAAAAGAATTAATGAAGAATGTGTCTTGCAGCTTAAGAATCTAATTAAAGGTAGCTCGGGTCACAGAGTATGTAATAAAAACACTAATTTATGAGAAGACTGTATTTTAAGAGGAAAAAGACAGGATGTAGGAGAAACAGTGCCTTCTCACATAAAAGCACACAGATGGTCTTCTTCAGGTAGTTAGCTTTGCCCTTCTCTAAGCTAATAGGTAGAATGAAGACAGGGTTGAATGTATTAGGAAAAGGGCATAAATTGGGGCAGATCAGGAACTTTCTAAGCAGGTAGCTTTGTAATGGAGATTATACAATTGCTCTCACCAGAAACACTTTTCCACCATGAAACCCCAAACTGTTTTTAAGCAGTGGACCGGTTGGCTTCCTCCAAGCCTTCTAGCTAGAAGGGCCCCCTGAGTCTCATTGAAAGGCTTCAGTCCCTTCTTGGGTACCCGAAAGCCCTGAGCTCCTGGCCTTGGTAGTACAGATCTGTCACTCTGAAGGAGTGATTCAGTGACATCAAATAGCCCAGTGATTAATCAAGAGAACAAGTGAGCATGTGACATCTGAGAAGGAAAAAAAGAAACAGCCAAGATGCCACAGTGGGATAAAACATGTCCCCCGACTTGGAGTCTCATGCCAGCCAGGCTGTTTGGGGTATAAGTCATTGCAAGAGAAAGAGCAATGCACTCTACAGGAAAATAAACAACAACAAAGAATTATAAAAAAATAAAACGACAATAACAAACAACCCACCAACAGTGATTAACGTGTTCAGGAAATGTCAGTTTCTTGAATTATAAGGAAATTAACAGGCAGCCACAAATGGAGGTTCTAGAAGTCCCAAAAGCTATGCCCACAGTCCTCTGCATTGATACTGTCACCCCTAACAATCCAACCCTCTCATATTACCTGCCCTCACCTTCCTCCTTCCAGCTATAGAATGTTTCCTTCCAATAGGAAGGAGTTTCCAACGCAGGCACCACATATAACAAAACAAAAGGGACGCACATGGAAGCCCTGCCCCTGGGGTACTCTGGTGTATCACCTCCAACCTTTCCCTAGAGAAGGCTCCCGCACAATGTGACACACCTGGGCCAAGCTCCAGTGAGTGGAGGGCAGCAGGGCTATGCGATCATGCTGGAGAGTGTGTTGATCCTCCGTTTCCCCCGCAACTTTAAACTCCACAGCTGGTGTGTGTGTGTGTGGGGGGGTTTGAGGTGGAAGACCAGTGCTTTCTGTGAGCTCAGCTGCTGATTCCGGGACAAAGACCTAGCAGGGTTCTTTTCGGAGGCCTGTACTTGGCCTGCTCCAAGAAGACCTCTGAAGTGTGGCATTTCCCAGGTGGCTAATGCCCAGTTCTATCTGTGGCCAGATCAGGGAGAGGTCCTGTGTACACACGGAGATACAGTTGGGAGATGTGGATGAGAGGGATCACAGAAAAGGCTTCTTGACAGGTAGGGCTTGAGTAGAAAGAGAAAGCTGGAGATTCAACTCAGTTCATTTAGGTTTTGTAAATAAACATCCTACATGGTGCTCAACAAAACCCCGCGCTGTTTCCATCCTGATGGCCCCATAGCAGTTTCCCTGTTGTGCTAATCCTCAAGGCCTCTGGCAGCCCGGCATGCCATTGCCTATTCCTTTATTGTCATCCTCTACTGTTTAATAAGTTCCCTGTCCATCACGTCCCCAGTCTGCTCCAGGGTATGCCTGGTGCATCACAAATACTCAGTAAATATTTCCTGAGTTAGGTGAGCAAATGCGTGACTAGCTGAGGCCCGCTATGGAGGCAATGAAGAATCAAGCATTGCAGGCCCTGGGGGGCCGAGCAGAAACTGGAAGGACAATGCCGGTCTAGGGATCTTGTACTGAGATCTGGAGGCCATGCCAGAGTGGCCCATCTTTCTTCAGGACGCAGTGGGGGGGGGGGCACAGGGTTGATATGTCATGAAAAGATAAGAAAGATCGAGATTAGCTTAGGGAAGAGAAAGATGGCAGCAGCGCTTGCAGGGTTACAGGGGAGAGAAGCCTGGTGGCCTTTCAGAGATTCTTCAGTTGTCCAGAGGAAGGTGGTGTGATTTGGAGCTGAGACAGACGTATGGACTTGAGACAAACATATA
Source organism: Arvicola amphibius (assembly GCF_903992535.2). Taxonomy (NCBI): domain Eukaryota; kingdom Metazoa; phylum Chordata; class Mammalia; order Rodentia; family Cricetidae; genus Arvicola; species Arvicola amphibius. The sequence goes on along the minus strand of NC_052049.1, from coordinate 168,552,190 downwards.
AGGAAGAGGAAGTAGGAAAGGGGGGTTTGCTGGGTGTGTTTTGAGGAGTGAAGGGGAGGAGAGAGCCTGAAATTACTCATCCATGCATTCATCATCCACCTGCTGTCATCTACCTACCCATCTACCCACCCATCCATCCACCCATCCATCATCCACCCATCCATCATCCATCCACCCATCATCCATCCACCCATCCACCCATTCACCCACCCATTCATCCATCCATCCATCCATCCATCCACCCATTCACCAACCCACCCATCCATCCATCCATCCATCCATTTATCCATCCATCCATCCACCCATTTATCCATCCACCCATCCATCCACCCACCCATCCACCATCCATCCATCCATCTATCCATCCACCCATCCACCATCCATCCATCCATCTATCCATCCACCATTTATCCATCCATCCATCCGTCCATCCACCCATTCACCCACCCACCCATTTATCCATCTACCCACCCACCCATTTATTCATCCATCCATTCATCCATCTATCCATCCATGATCCATCCATCCATTTGTGATCCATTCATTACCCATCCATAACGATGGCTGCAGGTGGAAGAGCAGGAGAAGCTGTTAAGGAGTTGGTCATGGGTGCAAAGAGGGGAGGCTTCAAGGAAAGAGCGTTAGAGATCCCACTCTTAGGAGCTGAAGAGATGAAGAAGAAAGAGCAAGAAGAAACAGTAAGACAGACAGGCAGTGAAACTGGACTGTGGAAAGTGTTGCAAAGCTGAAGATGACTCAGGAGTCACCCATGCCAGAGGGAGCATCCCATGCTTCTGAGACTTTGAGATGCAACTAGTCCTGTGGAGGGAAAGAGGGCAGCTGAGGTAGCATTAGAGAGATTGAAGAAGTCGGGGTCATTGACATTAAGGTTCTGAGGCTGGGTGGGTGGAGGGGAGGGGAGGACACAGGCAGCCTGGGAAACAAAGACCTGTCAGAATCCGGGGATATGAGTGTGGCTGAGGTTGAGGGGGAGGGGAAGCAGTCCCAGGCTAAATACACAGGGTGGTGAATTGATGTCCCCAAAAGGTCCCCAAAAGAGAGTTGCCAAATGGTTAACCTCTTAACAATTCCTGAAAAAGGTTTGGGGAGAGATCTGAAGTCCCTCCCAGCTGAATCACCCAGGGGCATTCCTAACCCTGTAGGAAGTCTGAGGGTGAGGGAGAAGGCAAGTGTGGGCCCTCAAGAAGTCTATCAACAGACAGCAAAACGGAGCATTGTCATGTGAGCTATCCGTGGGAGAATCACTATTTCCAGAACCCTGTCCTGTGGCTGGAGAACCCAGTCCGTCCCACCCACTTCCAGGCCTGGTCCACAAGATGTCCTTCTCTGGCTTGATACCCTAGGATCCCCATGTTGTCAGACTGCCTGCTGCTGCTTCTTTGTAACTCAAGGTCTTCCCACCAAGACTGTCCTGGGAGGGTGTGCCCTACGCACGCTGCTCAGATACCCACCTGGGAAGAGATTTCTGGAGACATGCAGATAGGGATATAATAGGAAGCCTACCAGGCATCCTGGTTACCCCGGAACGGCTGCCACAAGGGCTCGAAAACCCCTTCGCTCACTCCACAGAAGCATGCCAAGAGTGAACTGTTACGGCAGGAATTCTGAGTAAACAAAACCAGACCGAGAAGAGGCACGCTGCATAGGAGTAGTCAGGAGTGTAGCTCTGGGGTGTCTGTGAAAGTAAGGGACCTCAATTGACTTCTTGGCTGAGCCCCTCCTTTCCAGCCTGGGGAGCTAGAATGCGAGGCTGTAGTTCTCCAATATCACCACAAGGGGGAGCGCGGTCCTCTCCTAGAGCCTTCCCAACCCTCCCGCACAGCATTGCAAGCAAAAGTTTTTCTTAAACTAACAATGCCAGTGTGAGGAGGTGCTCGCGCCTGATTGGATGAGAGAATTTTGCAGGTTTGATTCCTTGATTGGACAGGAGGTGTTAGGGGTGGAGAGAGAGCTGATGGTGGGGGATCCCGCTCCCTCCCCCGTCAGTCTGGCCCGCTCTGTCCTCCCGTAGGCTCCGCTGTAGCTCGCAATGTGACACCAGGACGCACACGCTCTCGCGCGCTCTCCCAGGCTCGCTCTCCCTCATCCTCTCTCACACACGCACGCACACACCCACCTCTCCCATAAACACACACACACACATGCACACCCACATCCACGCGCGCCCGCACCGCCCCACGCGCGCACACTCCCGCCCACGCCCACGCCGCGCTCCGGGGAGTCCGGTCCCGGCCAGAGCGAGAAAGGACACGGAGAAGCCACCCGCCGGGAGCGCAGCGGCGCCCCGGGACGCGGCGCGTCTCGGCTCGGGCTCCGTCTGGGGGACGCTGGCCGGCGATGGCCCTGGATTGCCTGCTGCTGCTCCTCCTGGCATCCGCAGTGGCCGCGATGGAAGGTAACGTACCCTTCGTGGCGCAACTTGGCGGCTGCCAGCTGCCAGTTTTCGGGTGCTGCACGCTTCTCGGAGCTGCTTTGGCTGCTGAGTGTAGCCAGGCACCCTGGTGCCTGAGGGCAAGGATGTCCCAGAGCCTGGGAGGAGACGGGGCACCAAGCTGGGGCGGTACCCACAGGTATGCCCCGGGTCGACTCTGAGCACCCGCCGCTGGTTCGCAGAGTCTCCATGCTCCGCGCCCCGGTGCTCCCAGACAGCACGATCCCCGGACATCTCCGGCTCGGAGAGCCTGGATCCCGCTGCATTGCGGTGCAAGCTCCTTAGCTCCGGGAGAAGCTTGTCTGGGAAAGGATACCTCGGGCCACCGGGCTCCCAGAGTCGGCACCTTGGGTTCTTTCATTCCCAGGCCTGGGTGCGCTGGCGAGCTGTGGCGCGCCTTCTCCCTTTCCCAGCTTGCTCGCAGACTGAGGCTTAGGGACTCTGGGCTCGGCAGGCAAGAGCTGCTTGCTGGGGATCAGAGAAGCTCCAAGCCGGTACCGGGCAAGTGGCTGGCAAACAGGGGGCCAAGTCCACTGACCGCACCCTGGGGGTGGGGGGGATCAGTCTGAGAACCTGCCGGGCTACAATCTTCCAGGGACAGCAAGAGCAAGGTGGACACCTTTTCTGCCTTTTGAGCTTTGTAGTAGGGGTGGTCTGGGGTGAGTGCTGGTCCTGCCTAAACTCATCTGGGGGAGAAGAGACTGCGTGGCTGCGAGCTCCCTTAGCGACACCATCCCTGCTGGCTCAGCGTGGTTGTGCCTCCGGCTGGTGCCAGCCAAACCAGCTAAGCGGACCTCTTGCTCGGCGCACCCGGGAGCCAGGCGCTCAAGGCTCCCGCGAATCCCCGTGGGAAATCCCTGCTTGCCTGCCCGCCTCCCGCCCCCTTCCCCGCCCCCAATCTTCCCAGCGGAACTGCGGTGCTCGCCACCTTCTGGGGGGCATTTTAGGAGGGGAGCAGAGTTAGAGTTAGCTCGAAGGGAGCAACTCTGGGGTGAGATTCTGCCACCTCTGCTCGAAACCCTACTCCACATGGATGTTGCTTGCCAGGCGGATTCCACCCGGACACTCCGGTTGGAAGAGTGGCAGCTCTCAGTTTCCCCTCCTATGTTCCCATCTGAGAGCCGACTCTGCCGCCGGGTTGCGGGTTCCAGGCAAACTGACTCTCTTAGTTGAAACTCCATACCAACATTGGTCCAGTGTGCCTGACCCTTCCTGAAAGCACTGCCCCTTTCCAAGAAAAACGGGCATACCTCACGCCCCACCCTGTCACAGCAACGAAGATAAGACTTAGCCTTGGCAAAGACTATCTTTGCTCTGCCCCGTACCTGTGGTTATAATGAAGAGAGGAGCAGCGACTAATACATAGAAAGCTCCGGTCTTGCTTTTCCCAGCGTGGCTTTTTGTTTGCCCTCGGCCTCCTGCTGCCCTGCCAGGCTGTTGGTCTTCATGGAGTGTGTGTGTGTGTGTGCGTGTGCGTGTGCGTGTGTGTGTGTGTGTGTGTGTGTGTGACTTTTGGAATGTGCAATGTTTAGACTGGCGTGGAGTGTGGTCAGCACCCCAGCGTAGGCTTGAGGTTGACTCATCGGGAGACACGTGCCGAAGCAGTTGAAATAGAAAGCGATAGATACCAACCCGGCAACAAAGCAGGGTGAGAGCAGTTGAATGGTGGGGTAACCTGCAAGAATGTGTGGGCTGGGGTGGTGACTCGTCAGGTCTGTCGCTTTTAGTGCCTCTGCAGGGTCAATGATTAGGTGTCAGAGAGCAGGTAGATGTCCACTTTAGGACGTCTGCTTTTGGTTTTGAGTCTCAAAGGATGAAGGAGGGGACACACACACACACACACACACACACGCATATATATGTGAAATAGTTTGCAAAGCAATGTGTGGGAACAAATCAGGCGCCAGGACACATTCTTCCCTCCGTACTTTTCTTTTTCTCTGACTAGCCCCTTTGCCGTCGCCATGGAGCTGCTCATGGGTACCATTGTGTACATTCAGCCCGGTGTACAGGGCCCTGCCACCCAGGCATGCTGCAAGGGTCCACTTCAGAGCTGAGGCCCTCCTCTCGGTGTAGGGGGTGGGAGAGCTTTACCAGTTCCTTGGCAGGAAAGCCTCATTCTGTGGACTGAAAATCTCTGTAAGGGTTAAAAGAAATACCACATTCAGCAGAATATTAAAGTGGCGCCTTGTCCCTGCTAAACGCATAGGGGTAGCACACACCATTCGCTCCCTCCTTTTCTCAGATAACAACAGGCAGGTTCGTTTTCTCCTCTCCGCACACAGAGCCACCTTCCCACCTGCCTGGCTGTGTTGGGGCCAGCCTCATTTGGTTTGTGATGAGTACGGAATAATTCTCAGAGGAGTGGATCAATGAGCTGCCTACACAGGCAGCAGGGCCCTCCCCAAACTCTGCCTCTGGGGAGGCAGCCTTCTTGGTGATTTCAGCCACTTGTGTGTCTCTCTTCTTCCTGGGAGCTCTGGGGTGGATTTCAGGCAGGTTCTCAGTTTAAGCTGGGGCAGGCACAAAAGGGCTGTGTGTGTCATGTGTGGTCCAGATGGGGAGATGTGGGCCAAGGAAGGCAAGTCCTTATGTGACCTCTGCCTGGGTGATGGAAGGAAGGTAAGAGAGAAAGAAGGGAGAGGGGTGGGTGGGGGCGGAGGGATTCTAAGTCACATGCTACCAGGCAGGAAGCTGGTTGCCCCTTGTGTGGGAAAACCATATCGAAAAAGAGCAGTTATTCCCTCTCCCTCCTGCCTGTCTCCCTTTGTAGCCAGTGGGAGGAGGGTACAGCAGCTCAGGGCAAAGGCTTGCTGGGCTTCTTGAATTGACTTTTAGAGGGGAGGAGGTCGATGGGGAAAGGGAGGTAAATGGGGAAAGCCAGATAGTTGCTGACACCCTCTGTGTTTCTGAACCCTGCCAAACACCCACTTCTCCAAGCCTTTGCCAGGGCATGGCCTCTGGCTTTTTGTCTCTAACTCTGTCACTTGGAAACTATCACCCAGACCACCTGGTCTCAGTGCCTTGCACTATCCAGTGGATTTCGGGCCTGCCGGTTCCTACCTTATGTTCTGAGAACATATTCTGTACTAAAGAGAGATTAGGAAGACACTTGTATATTAAGTTGGAAAAACCATTGATAGCTAGTCTGAAAGAGTTCTCTGTGGCATGAAGACTCAAGAACATCATGTTATTCTAGCATGGGAAAATGTGAGAGACAATTTTTTGGAACTCCAAAGAAGGACAGCCATTGCGAGCAGGGGTTCTAAGGTGTCTGGATGCCTGTGCATGCCTGGGCAACTCGCGGAACTCTCTTGGCTCCGAGTTCAGCAGGTCTGGAAGGGTCTGGACGTTTGCACTTGTGCGGGTTTCCTAGAAGATCCTGGTGCAGTTGCCTCCTGGAAATGCAGGTCCACTTCAGACTGCAGTCTGAAATTTGGGTATTGAGTCTACCCTGACCGAGCTGGAGTGGCCAGGACAGCTGCAGTTTTAGCAAGATGCTTCATGACTGAGAGACAGGCAGCCTGATGCCTACAGTTGGTTTTGAAACCTCTGGTGGGAAGAATTCTGATATCCCTCACCCCTCACTCCGTGTTTACAACACCCTACCAAACAGACCTTATTTTTATCATCAAACCCTGTTCCATTTTATAGATGAGAAGCCTGAGACACAAACAGTTTGATAAAGAATCCCTGCCTGGTAAGTGTTGGAGCCAGGCAGTCAGGTGGTGGTTCGGCTTCTTAGCCGCACTGCCTCCCTCCACCTCGAAGTGTAGGGTGTGCATGCAGGAGGTTCAGCCTGCGTTCATGGGTGGGACGAGCTTGGTGCCAGCCCAGCCAGGGACTGTTGGATTCTTCCCTGACCAGTGGGGATTCCAGGTTTCCGTGGCCTTGGAGAAGTGACCAGTAAGATGATACTGAAGATAAAGAGTTAGTTCCCACAAAGCTCCCCCGTGTCTCTCCTCTTGGAGACCAGTGTCTCCAAGGAGATGGCCCAGGCCCTGACCTGTCACCACATGGCCATCTGGACCATACCCGTCACCCGGATCCTTGGAGAAGCTCCCTGTATTTCTTCCTCGTCTGTCCTAGCCATTTAAGGAACCTGAATATTTCTATTAAATTTGCCTGTCTCCAAAGATGGTGGAGAAACAGAGCATTGGATGTCTGCCCTTCTGAGGAAATTACTATAATAATAAAGTAATGCCTTGGGAGAGATTTCATATTTAAAAGAAAAATTTTGCATGCGAAATGCCTCCCTCTGTCTGCAGATTCCATTTCGGTTGCCGTCGTAGGTGGGTCTTTGGGTTAGAGTTTTCAGCTGCACTGAAAGGGGCTGCTGCCTGAGTGGCTGGCTCACGGACATCCACACCATCGAAAACCCCTGATGATTTAGGGCCATCTTGCTGGTTTGTTGGTCACATCTCTGAGGGTTAGGCACATCTTCCAGGGAGGCCTGGAGAACGGTGAATGGGTCCTTTGTGTATGGGAGTTTTACTTTCCATGGAAGCCATGATCAGGGAGCAGTTGGATGCATCACCATACTCCCCTTTCCCATGCCTCAGTTTCTTCAATGTTGAGTCAAACTGGGAGGGAGGATAGCAGGAATACAGAGCTGGCATACTCTAGGGCCAAAGCAGCAGCTAAAACAGTGCTGGGCAGATTAATAATTGCTAACAAAGTCCTATGAGTGGTAAAGTGACCCCTGTCCCCCGGGAACTGAGGCTAGTGCATGGGTCCTCACAGGCACTTGAGGTGTGGTCATCTCAGGCATTCAATGTCCAGACCTCCTAGACTAATAAGGGAGAGGAACGTGGTCAGTGTTGAGAAGGGCCTTGGCCCAGCACCCCTATGGGGTAGACTGTGCTCAAGGAACCTCCATGGGCCAGCAGCAAGTACAGGCAGTGCAGGCAGTATGGTGGCATGGTCCCCACGGGCACCATGGAGCATTTTCTGCCAGGTGCCTCTCAGTTACATTAGGCGTCTTTGTCTCTTTTTTTGAGTTTTCATCTCCATCCCAGCCCTCAGGTCGGTACCCTCAGCCTATAGTGCCACCTGCATTCATGGTGGGTGTTTCCCCCATGAGTTAATATTCTCTGGAGAAACAAGCGCACACCCCTGTCTCGTCAATCCCTTAGCAAGTCTAATCAAGTTGGCCATGCATTCACCCTCACAGGCACACCCCCATCCTGCTGTCGTGGTCCACTCCCAAAGCATCTGCTTAGCCTGCTCTCTTACCTTCTAGCAAGTGTGGATGGGAGTGTTAGGGCAAGATGCCCTCAGATGGTGATCAGGGGACCTTCACTATACTCTAATGACCCTGCCAGCGACAAGAGCAAGAGGATGGCCGACTCGCTAAAGGGCACAAAAGGGATGGAGGAGCAGGCCCTGCACAGATGTTTCCCCTGGTCAGGCGAAGTCTCTGCAGCTGCCGACAACACCATTAACAACTGTTTAAGGAGGTGGCTGGTAGACGGCTCCCCCAGAGTTCTCCGTGGCAGAACTGGGCCAATGTGAAAACATCTAGATTTCCTGAGAATCACCAGGTCTCATTTCTGCCCACAGACTGCACCTGAGGCCTCTAGTGCCTCATCTCTCCCCTCCTGCTTTCTGGCAGCAAGTGACAAAATGACTGATTTGAATTTAACCTCTTTGCTCTGCTTCTCTGTCCCCTCGTGGGGGTGATAATGAGCAGAGAAACGGGCAGAGGTGGGTGGTTAGGAGGAAAGTGGGCAAGCGAGGGGAGCGGGGGCCTTAACTGTTTTCCAGGGTCTCCGCACTGGAAAGACAGACACACTCCATCGTCTGCTTAAGAGGCTGCTGGAGCTCAAGGGAGCATGCGTAGGTACATCTCCGTTGCAGCCTCAACAGGATGGAAAGAGAACAGGAGACAAGATTTAGGAGGGGGTAGACTGTCTCGGAAGCCCCCAGCCTGGTAGTTCCTGGCTAGAGCCGGAACTGAACTGTGCTCCCCCACCCACCCACTCACGGAGCATGTGGCCCGTGTGAGGATGTGCGTGCCCTCAGCGTCTGGGTGCGGGCGAAGGAGCTGACGCCTCACAGGTTCACTGCCCTCAGCTAAGAGCCAGACTGGTTTGTCAAACTCTCAACTCAGCACTTTTTCTACGTATCATTGCTTCTGTGTGGATTAAATTCGGGAACTTTAACTTCTAAACCATGAACCTTTTAGCCCTTGTCCTGCCCGATGCCGTTTAAGGCGCCAGATGGCCACTCTTTCTGTGTCTGATTTTGGGTCTCTTCTCACCGCGGAGAGCAGCCTCGTCTGTTCTGTAAGCTTAAGGGCAACCTCAAGGTTTGTGTCTCCCATTGCACACTCCTTCCGAGAACCCCACCCTATCTCTGGGGTCACCGATTGGTTGCTTTTGCTACATAGCCTCCAGGTCTTGCCTTTGTTGAGCTCAGGAGCTCAAATGCGGAGTGGAAACTGTACCCATTCCGAGGAGGTAGTCAGGGGCAGTGTGTGTGCACTAGTGGGCATGGGGAAGAGTACTGTTCAGGTCTCCTAGGGCTCCGTCCATAGTCTCCCCTGCCACAAGTAGGGCTTGAGGCAGGCGAGTGCCCCGTTTCTTCCCTAGTGCCCTGCCCATCTCAGCCTGGGCCCTGTGGTTGGTTCCATGACTGTCCAATAACTCAAATGAAGACTCTAGACTGAACCTCAGCGTTGGATGTGGGAAATCCCTCAGCATCTCGCTCTCTGGACAGTGGCTTGCTTTCTGAGGACCATGGCCAGGGACAGGACCAGCAGGGAGATGGGCAGTGGTGACAGAGAACTTGCCTGTCTGAGAGCCACAGCTGGGCGCTGCAGTTGGTTGTTCTCTGCTTTCCCTGTGTGGTGTTGCCAGCACATCTGCTTAAGGCCTTTGCCCTTGTCCCTCTTGCTGATGCCGAGAGAGGCTGGATCCAGGAGGTGAGCTGGGGAAAGAGGGAAGGAGCCTCGTTCTGGGTACCCTCGGACTGTTTCTGCTCCTGAACTCTGCTGCTGCTCCCGGCTCTCTGCTGTTCTCTTCACAGGACTGCAAGCCCCTCCAGGGTTTTCTCCATCTCTGAAGATGAGGGCATTACAGAAATAGGGGTAAGCAGTAAGCTTGGAGGAAAAGACCGGGGTGTCAGGATCACCAGGAAATTCATTAGGTTTGGAGGAAGTACCAAGAGGTCACTGCTGAGAACATACTTCGGATGTCAGACCATGACTTGGTAATCGGGGTCGTCGTGTTCATAGCACATGTGTGACTCCCTTGCTGATTCCCTGGTACTTTCAGGACCAAAGGAAGACCCTTCACCATGCAGACTCTTCCTTTCCTTACTGCCTGCCGTTCCCAGTACTGCCCTCCCCAGCTCCATAAGGGCATACATGGATACACGTGTATTACAGGCTTTGAACGTCTACTGCTCTTTTCCCCGAGAGATCATCTGACCCTGAGCTGTGGCGTGCCTCTGGGGCTTCAGATGCGCTTGTTGAGTTCTTTATGGATTTTTTTCAGGCTGAACCTAAGTTATTCTTCATGATTCACCCCAGTGGACCCCTTTCCTTGAAAGTATGCCTTGGCCCCAGGGTCTTGTTGCAGCCTCCTCTGCCTCCCTCTGCCCATCCCACATGCTTTGTAATTGTGTGTTTGTTTTGCTGTGTGAAGCCTTGATGGTCAAGGCACTAACTCTCAGCTATCTTGATAGCTATAGCATAGGCCACATAGGTGGCTAAATAATGTGAATTAGCTTCATGAAAGAAAGACAAGGCCAACGGAATGTTTAAAACTGAGTCATGAATATTGTATCCATCTGCTGTGGTCATAAAAGATTATAAAGAGCTCCCCCCTCTCTCACACACACCTCATCTGCATGTTTTAAGGATACCTAGGTGTCAGGGAGAAGTCACAGGGATGTCCTAGGCACACCCCTGGCTCAGGTTCCTGCTCATGACCAGCATCAGACGCTGGATATGAATGAGTCTTCAGATGGCTGTCACTCCATCTTTTGAGCCACCACTGGTTTCCTTGAGTGGCCAGGGGGCAGACCTTCTTCATGAGTTTTATATGGACTTCAGGCTCAGGAACAAAGTGAGTGTCACCATTGCTAACAAACGCGGAATTGGATTGACTTATGTGATAACTGGCAACTGGAATTTCTTAGAAGCCCTAGAAGAACAAAAGAGAAATGGTAGAGAAAATAGGAGAGAGAGAGAAAGAGAGAGAGAAGAGAGAGAAGAGAGAAGAGAAGGCTGGGATGGTGGAGAAGATACTGTGTTTCATTCATCCAACATTTAACAAAAATCTGCTCACCTCCCACGGTGTGCCTGGCATTGTGCAGAATGAGGGTGTTCCATGTTCAGGCTACTGGGGCACAGTTGGTCACCAGAAAGATGAATAGCACAAGGTTTAATTCCAGGACAGATATGAAGGGGACAGACAGGATGTGACTGTGAGTGCTGAGAGCAGGCGCTGGCAACTCAATGTTGGAGACAGGAGGCCGTCTTTCTTTCTCTTTGAAGGGCGACATAGCAAGCAGACATGCCGTGCATGGGAGATAAGCATTGATTTGACTGGAATTCTGTCTGGTCCAGCTGAACCAATGTGGCAGAGGCTGCTTTACATGGCAGGTGAAGCGTCTTGTCCTCTGAGTGTCACATAAGGGCTGAACCACTCCCGGATCGGAGAGTCCAGGTTCTGTAAGGGGCAGCATGGAGGGTGAGCTGCAGGGCGAGCGCTTGCCCAGCCATTGCCAGTCTCATCAGTGTTCGCCCGGAACGCATCTGTTGAGTGTCTGTGTGAGAAACGCTACACGGGGAACCCAAACCACCGAGATCAAGAACACAGCCTTTCCTTCCAGGAGCTCACTAGACAGCGGACTGGTGGGGGAGACACAGGCTCGGAAACTACAGGCTGCTTCCAAGAGGACGCTGGAGGGATGCAGGTGGATGTGTGCGTAGTTCCACACCTGTCTCTGGGAGATGAGGGGAGGGTCAGGCCTCAAACCAGGACGGGTTGAAGGAGGAGCGTGTGTGTGTGTGTGTGTGTGTGCATGTAGAGAGAGAGAGTATAAAAGGTATAGACAATATAGGTGTGTATGAGGTAGAAAAGCTGAGAGCACGTGTGAGAAAGATACAGTGTGTGAGAGAGAACATGTGAGCATGAGATAAGAGAAGCAGAGTCTCTGAGAGAGACTGCGTGTGAGAGAGAGTTGTGTGTGAGAGACAGATTGTATTTGTGCGCATGTGTGTGTGAGAGAGAGAGAGGGAGAGGTTGTATGTGTGTTTGAGAGAGAGAAGTTGGGAAAGCCTGCATATGTATGAGATAGAATAGAGACAGGCCAAGTGTGTTGGGGGAGTAAGTTTTCTTGGAAGAAGGGCAGGGTGCTGTCAGAGGTGGGGGTGGGGTGGGTAGAATGAGCGGTCCAGGCTTTTCCAACTCTTTCTCATGAAGGTAGACACCCAGAGTTTCCCACCAAAGGCTTTAGGCTTTACCTACCAGTCGTATGTTCTGCTCAACTCTGGCTGCAGAGAAACAGAACAGTAACACTTGCTATTGCTAGGTTCATTTGAGACTGGAGTCATGACTGTTCTCAGGGACAACATACTGTCTCTGGACTCAGGCTGTTCTTATTCCTCGGTCCTTGTCTGTATAAGCCAGGATCCTGACAGAAAACAGGCAGTAGTGTCGAAGGGTCAGCCTAGGAAACCCTTTCCAGAGATGTGCAGAAAGTTAAGGGACCCGGTGAGGATGGGGTGGAGCCGGGTCAAAGCACACCAGGTCATTGTGTCCCCAGGACTATCGGAATCTGACCAGAGTGTTCCATGGAGGGACTCCTGAGAACATCCAGACACAGATAAGAATGTAGCTCTTGCCCAGACTGTGCAGGATAGGGTTGGAGGCTGGCTGTTTTCTCTCCATTCCTTCTCTACCCCGTCTCTACCAGCTCCTCATTCTGATCAACTGGCAAGAAGCCAGGTGCAGTATGTAAAGTAAAGTGCTCGCTGTCCAAGCGCAGGGGCCTGAGTGTGGATACCCGGCACTGTGTTAAAGACAGGTGCAGTGGCACATATCTGTACGCCAGAGCTGGAGAGGTGGAGAGTCCTGGCCTTCAGCTGCTCTTCCCTCCTAGAACCTTCTAATTGAAGTTACTAAAAGCTGTGCCTCGCTTAGAGGATCAGAGAATGGGATTTTCACCTGTTGGCCATTGACTGCAGTGTATTTAAGCCTACATGGTGCTAATAAAGAAGGGCTTTGGTATTAGTGTTTAAAGGTCTGCGAGTCGGTCTGTCTCTGCTTGTGTTTTCTCAACTTCCAGGCCCTTGCCCGAAACTCGCGAACTGGGGTCTAGCGCATAGAGCGCAGACCGGGGCCGCGGTGCGTGGCAAGTATAGCCAGTCAGTGAGCTAGCCCCAGGTTCAGTGACTTTGTCTCAAAGATTAAAGAGGAGAGCAGATTAGTAAGACACCTAATGTTCCCTGCCTTATACATGCACGCGCGCATACACACGCGCTTGCACGCATTCTCACACGCACACTAAGGCGGAGGATATTGGAGTCCAGTTGATTTAGTTCATGGAGGTTGATCTTTTAAGATATAGACAAGTGTAGAGTGGAGCCAGTGGAGAGAAACTGCAGCCTTTGTGTTGACTCCATCCTCTGGTTACTGTCCTACGTAGTGGTCATGTGGCTATTGGCAGTCTCGAACTCATGGCCTCTTGAGCTATCAATGGCCATATAAATTCCTGCCCTCTGAAGGTCTGTCAAATGCCCCAACTTTTGTCCCATTGGCCTCCATGAGGGCCTGAGCCTTTCAGTGTGAACCAGGCTTTGCCACAGAAGGATGAAATACCATCACTGGTCAGGTTTAGATCACATGACCTAGAACTAGTCAGGGCGGGGCGGTTAGCTCCGGATTCACCTCAGCTGCCTGGCTTGAGGTGTGAAAGGGCAGGTTCCTCACAAAAATGTCAGCATACAGTTGCTGGTAGCAGAAATGGGCATAAGGCTGGCAGCCATGTGCCACACTCGTTCTGTGTTCTGAGTGACTGGATAATGGAGCAGGTGCACAGTAAGGAGAAGGGTATTGCTGTGGAGTCCAGAGAGTGCTGGCTAGGGCTGAGGCAGCCTGCTTGGAGACGAGAGGTGATGAGGGATGAGACAGCCAGGAATGGAAGGCTGGAGGCAGCTGGGCAGCTCCTGTCTTGGTGAGGATGCATTCTCTAGATGCTCTCTCTATAACTGGACACTGATCACACCCAGTGGTGAGGAGGTGGAGCACGTTGGCACTGGGCTAAAGGCAAAGCAGTGTGAAGACTCTGTTGACTCCCTTGGCCCTCAAGGATGAGTGTCCTTACAGTGGAGCTAGGTGTAAAAAAGTGGCCATGGCTTCTTCCTCCTGCAGCACCCGGGTCCCAGAGCAGACACAGGCGCACCTAAACAACCTCACAGGGAAGTTGAATGCTCAGTGGTCGGCAAGAATGGAGGAAAGACACACGTATAGATGGCTGAGATGGTCATTTCTCCTCTGTCCAGCCATTGCCAGTCATGGCTTAGCTACACCCAAGCTTTCTATTTCCCACCAGCAGAGTACTGAGTCACAGTTTTCAACACTCATTTTTGACTCTTATTCCTTCTGGGTTTTGAAATGTGTGCAATATGGCAGGGCCTTAGTGTGCACACGCACATGTGGTGGTGGCCGTGTGCACCTCTTTGAGCACAGAGGCCAGGTGAGGATATTGGGTGTCTTCTTGCTCTATTATGGTCCACCTTCTTACATTGAGACAGGATCCCCATCTGATCCTGGATCAGTGCTGGTGGCTGGCAAGCTTCAGCCATTCTCCTGTCTTTATACACATAGCTAATCCCTTTAAAAAACGTGGGTGCTGGGGATTTGAGCTCAGGTCCTCATGCTTGCACAGAAAAGTGCTCACACGCGCAGTTTAGACCACTTCTTTCATATCTTTAATGACACATTCTTAATGCAAAGAAAAGTATTTAAAGTCTGCCTAGAGCTCATCAGGGGAGAATCTTTGTACTTTCCAGGTTTTAACTTTCCTCTACTCCCAGCCAAGTAGAAAATTTTTTTCTTTCTTTTCTTTTTGGAAACACAGTAACACAATTCTGATGCTTCTCATGAAAACCTGTGGTTTTCCTTTTCCAATCAGGAGAAAGTACATTTCCTTCCACCCACCTGACTAGTCAGAGCATCCCCTCTCCTCCCTGTTCTGGGATCTTGCTGCAGTATTTACCAATTTATTTCCATCTCAATGGTTCCTTAGCAACTACGATGCCCTAGGGATCAGTTACAAAGCTGCTCTCTGACACATCATGCCAGGACACTATTGCTCTCTTTTGTGGTACCCAAGTTCCTTAAACTGAGCCATGCCCAGACTCCAGGTGCATTTCCTCAGAGCATCTCAGGCTTCATTCCCAGCCTTATCTGAACATGCAGAGTCCTGTATCGCATCGAGATGCGCCCAGATAATCCACTGGTTCCAGAAATCTCTTCTCTAAGGTATATCTGCAGTAAGAGAATCTTGTCAATGGGTAGACAGGAATTGTGTCCATTATAGAGATCCATCAACTGAGGCTCAAGAGGTGTGTGTACCTGGAACATGCCTGAGGAACTCTTCTTGAACTTTGGATGATGCTACCAAGTTCTCACTCACAGATGGTGAGCCTCCACTGCCAAGTGTGGAGAATGAATTCAGAATAGTGTGTGTGTTTGTGGTAGTGTGTGTGTGTGTGTGTGTGTGTGCGTATCTGTATTTGTGAGGTACAGTGAACCTGTGCATGCATGGAGGAGGTACATGCATGAAAGATGATGTTGGGTATTCTGCTCTATCCATCTCCACCTTATTCCCCGGAGACAGGGATCTGTCACTGACCCTGAAGCTAGGCAGGTGGCTAGCCTACACCAACAATTCTGTTTCCGTCCCCTACCCCCAAGCACTGAGGCTAAAGTTGCACAAGCGGCCATGCTAGGATTTTTACATGGGTGCTGGGGGATTTAAAGTCAAGTCCTCATGCTTGCACAGCAAGCCCTTATGCCCACTAGTTCATCACCCCAATCTCCAAGTCAGGTTTTAGCCTAGGTTTGAGATGCTCTTCACTGAAAGTCCTAGGATTTCTTTATCACCTACCAGACAGGAGTGTTTTGTTGTCTCAGGAATGAGACAGATGTGTCGGTTACCTGGTTCCTGTGGACTTGAAAGTTGCTATTATTTCATTCCTGGATTTGGAGTGGGTTGCTTGGGAGGGGAGAGAGAGAGAATAATTGTGCCTGTCCATATATACATGTTTCTGTGCATGTGTGTACTTATGTGCACGTGTTCACATGCTTGCCCATGTATGTGCTTATGCAGATGATGTGGCTAGACAGTGGTACAAGACCATTCAGCAGATTAGAACATCCTGCCCTGAGTAGGTGGTGCAGCTTCTTTTAAACAGTACCAGGCCCGGCTTCAGAGGCTCCTGGGCATGGAGCAGCCTGGCAAATGGAAGCCACTATTCAGAAAAGGACAATAAGAACAGCGCTCGTTCTACAGCGCGGCTGACCTCTGTGACTCCCACTTCATGTTGTTATGAAATATCGGAGAAAGACTGAAAGAACAATTACGGCTTTGTCATAATGTATCAGGCACAAAGCAAGCGTTCCAAGAAGGCGCTGGCTCGACTGAGCTTGACAAAGCGGGGACTCAGCTCCAGCGCTTAATTTCTTCTCATTTGGAAGTTGTCTTCATTACTTAACAGCCGCTGGAAACAACGAACGGATATGCTGTGTGTGCCTCTGCCGCCACAGGCTCCAGACAAGGACAGAGAGGTCCAGTAGTGGGGAGGGGACAGCCTGGACTTCCTTCAGTCCTTCTGTGGACACCAGTGTGCTGGCCCAGTCAAAGCCTTCATTCATGTGTAGTCCTCGCTTGGTAAAGGTGTGGACGCCCCGGCCTCTCACCTACATTTCTATTGTAAGGAATACTCTTCTTACAAAACACCCTCCTTACAAAAGCAATCTTAGGAAGAAATGGTTTATGTTAGCTCAGAGTTCAAGATACACCCCAACATGGTGGAATTCATTGTGGCAGAAGCCTGAAACATCTGGTCACGTTATGACCTCGGTTAGAAGTCATACACACAGTGTCTCAACTTATTTTCTTTATTTTAATATGGTCTAGCATCCCAACCAGGATGGTCCCACCCACTGTGGATACATCTTCCCACCCCAATGAATGTAGTCCAGATAGCTCCCCCTTGGGCACCCCAAGAGGTCCATCCCTTAGGATTCTGGATCCTGTCAAGTTGATGACACTAACCATGAGACCAGATAAAGTCTTGTCCCTGCTTATCTAAGGGAGAGAGAGGAACTGACTTTCTCTGGAGGGGTACCCTGTGAGGGAGGACCTTGGGATCCGGTGTGGCTGTATTTCTTTTACACCACACCGAGCTTCCTGTCCATTTTACCACATGGGCGGTGGTGACCCACTGCCTGAGTGGATGCCCATGTGAGAAAGCCTACCATCTGCGCTGGGACTATACACCGCTTTCTTGTTAAGTGAGTTTTGCACATAAACCAGTGTTTCTCATCCTTGTTGTAACTGATTTTTCCAACCTTCTGATCCCTCAAAGGTCTGTTTTTCTTAGGTCCCACGGTGTGAAATGCTAACGTCACAGGTAGCCAGGACACCAGTTTCCACACGGAGGCCTCTGGCAGGCCAAGAATCATTATAAACTTCAAGCCGTCTTTCCTTTCCTTCCCAGTGGAGAATCAGGCTCCTTCTCCATGGAGAATGTGCTGTCTAATGAAGTGGGCCTGGGGGTAGCTTAGCCTGTCTTCCACTGAGTTAGAGTGGGCTATAAACTATTTCTTTTCCTATCACTTGGTGTGGAGCCAAGTCTAACTGGCTCACAAGGTTTCTGTTGAACAGATATTAGCCCGTTAGCTATAAGAGATGTACCAGGGCCCAGAGAAGAAGGGGGACATGGAGCTAACTCAGAGGCTCAAGCAGTAGGAACTGATAGTCAGGTGCAAGTGGCCCTGTGCTGTAACACACTTAATCATGTGCATGCTGAGTGTCAGTCCCAATACTAAGGATGCGAGAATACTTTCTTAAGTCCAGGTCTAGTCTTCGAAAATAGGAGCTTTCTTGAGGTGTAACTCCCAGACAATGAAGTCTTCACTGTGGCGTTCCATGGCTGGCATGTCACCAGCATGTAAACACTACTATTTAGGACAGGCCCACGGCCACTCTTTATCATCATTTTCCATTCTTCATCATGGGCCTCTGGCAACCACTGGTCTGGTTTCTCACTCTGTTGTTTTGCCTTTCCCGGAGCTCATATAACCTGGCACTCTTTCTGTTCTGTTTGGCGTTTTTCACTTAGCAGATACAGCTGGGATTCTTTTATGTTGTGGTATCAATGCCCTTTGTTGCTGAGTACTCTTCCATTGCAGAGATGCATCAAACCCGCCTCATGTGCTTGTCAGGGGGTAGACATTTGTTTCTAGTTTCTAGTGTTCAGCTGTTTATCAGTAAAGCTACTGTGAACAGGGACATGCCTGTGAGATACAGAATGGAAACTGTGTTCATTTCTCTTGGAGAAATACTGAAAAGTAGAAATGTTGAATACTATGGCAAATGTATGTTTAACTTGGTAAGAGACTGTCAATCTGTGCCCCACAGTGACTGTGTCATTGTGCACACACCAGCTGTGTGTGAGACTCCAGTGGCTCCTCATCCCCTCAAACAATTGCTATTGTCAGTCTTTTGAAATGTCGTCATTCTGGTGGGGGTGTGGTGGTGTGACATTGTTGGTTTCCAGGCCCATTTGCCCAGTGACTGGTGATAAGGTTTATGTGTGTTTATCACTATTCATAGACATTCTTTGGTGAGACAGATGTTCAGATCTTTAGTTAGTGCTCCTTAGTTCAGAGGTCCGTTATGGGTACCTTTTCCACATGGGTGACTATTGGAGGCATCAGAATGACTCCACCCACCCACTGCTGGACAAGTAGCATTGCTCAATGGACTTCGGAGACTATCAGTTGTCTCTCTGTAAGACTGTATACTATGCCTTCTGGGCTTCATTCCTAGGAGTAAGTTGGGGATGGGTTGTCAGTTGTTGGGGAAGATATTCATACCTGGGTCGAGGAGGACAGTCAAGACTTGGAGTGGGCTTCTGTCATGGAAGTGTGATCCTCAGCAGAGTCCATAGTGCAGATTACCTGGGATTGTGTTTCTATGGTTATGCCTGTGTCATTTATCACCCCAAGTACCAACCTTTTCTCTACTATAAGCCTGGGCATGTGAGACAGGGGCACACTGCATGGTAGCCTCACTTGCCTGATGGTAGGATCAGGAGGAGGCTGGAGAGGTCTGAAGATGTCTTCATCAGGGTCTTATTCTTTCAGCTATTTTTGATTTATGGCTTGTTCTCCTTCCTTCCTTCCTTCCTTCCTTCCTCCCTCCCTTCCTCCCTCCTTCTCTCCCTTCCTCCCTACTTCCCTCCCTCTCTTCCTTCCTTCTTTCCTTCCTTTCATCTGCAGTGTATGTGTGAGTGTCTTTGTGTGTGTATGAGTATGTGTATGTAGCGCATGTGTGTATTGTGCAGGTAGTTGTGTGTGCAGTTGTATGGTGTGTGTAAGTATGTGTGTGTGCAGTGTGTGTGCATACAGGTGTGTGTTCATGTGTGAAGATATGTGTGTGTGCTGGTGTACGTGAAGTTGTGTGAAGGTATGTGTGTGTATGTGTAGGTGTGCATGCAGGTGTGTGAAGGTATGTGTGGAAGCTGGATGATGACATGGGGAATCTCTTGCTATGACTCCCCACTTTATATTTTTTGAGACAGGATCGCTCACTAAACCCAGAGTTCACCAAATGCCAAGAGCCCCATGAATCTGATCCCCACCCCTAGTGCAAGAGTTAAAGACATGTGTGACCACTCCATACATTGATGTCAAGGATCTAGACTCAGCTGTTTATGCTTATGCTAAGGACACTTTATTGACTGAACCATGGTCCCTGCCCCTCGAGGTTTCTTTTTAATGGAGAAAAGGTATGAGTCCTCTTCACAGGGTGTCTTGTAAAGGGAGCTCACCAGAAGCACCCCCAGGCATACCCCCAGACTCTCCCACCATTGGGCCCATTTGACAGGCTGTTGAATGTTCCAGGATACTCACCACCTTTCTCTTGGCCGCTTGGACTTTGGGGCTCTTGCAGCCATCCTGGCTTGTCATACATTAGGGTCATGGTTTCACTTTTGGTTTGCACCTGAGCTTTACACGGTGGACTCAGGGTTCCACACTTGCCAAAGGTGGAGTGGCTTCACCTGTGTCTGCTGTTACATGATGTTTGGTGATCATGGCAATTGTAGAGGAGGGGACACATTAACAGCGATGTGGAAGTCTTGTGCGTTAATCAGAGTCTGAATGCTTACCTGGGCCCTTTGTCCCCACTTACAAAGATGTGGCTGAGTCTGTGTCACTCCTGACTCAGAGCCTTACAGACACCTCTGCTGTCTGAAATTTATGTATTTATTTTCTTGTTTTTTCTTGTGTCTTACATTCATGTGTGTGTTGTAGGGAAGCAGGGTGTGGTGGTCTGGAACTGATTCTAGAATCTTGCTTGTTTTCCACTTTATTCACTGAGAACAGGGCATCTTAGTTGAACGCACATCTTGCTGGTAGTGCTTCATCTCACTAGGTAGCTTGTTCCAGGAATCCATTCCCCATCCTCCATTCTTCAAGACTGGAGCATGCAGGCTAGCTGCCATGCCCACCTGGAATTCACACCGGTTCTGGGTATCTGAACTCTGGTTCTCTTGTTTACTTGGCACGACTTTAACTGCGGAGCCATCTGCCTAGTCCCCGGTGTCTGATTTTCCTTGAGTCCCCCCAAATCAAGCCTGGGACTTGGCGTAGGCTGGTGTCTGGTAAAACATGGGTGGGTAAATTGCATCTCTGTCACACTGCCCAGGATCACACAGGGGAAGGCTGATGCTAGTGTTTCTATGGTGATAGAACAGGGGACTCAGCTATCAAAATCAGGGGCAGCAAGGGACCTTGGAGAACTAGTTATGGAGATGAGGCCGGCAGTCGTGTAACTGAGTGTGCAAGACCTGGAGAGGGAGCAGATCAGGGACCTAGCACTGAAGGGACCTCTTGTGAGGGGGAGCCTATGGGTGAGCGGAGTGAGGAAGAACAGGGACAGTGGCACAGGGAAAGGGGCAGCTGCCTGGGATAGCAGTGGGTCAAGTGAGCTCCTGGTGGCGAGGCCTGGTGCATAGTCATGCCAGATGTTTGAGAGCATCATCAGAGGGGCAAGGGTAACCAGATGGCTTCTTGGAGGAGACAGTGGGTTTGTGCTATTATCATAGAAGCTTCCTTCTTTAAGGGCATTGCTGTCTCTGGGAGGCAGGGTCAGCCAAGAAGCCCATTTCAGTGACAACTCTCCCTCTGGCTTAGACTCCCTCTGGCTGCCGAGAGTCTGAGGGGTGTCCCTGTGACATATGGCTCACCATGCTTGCTGCACCCTGACTTCCAGATGCCATGGCCTACAGGCTTCATCCAAAGGAAAACAAGATGCCTCTTGCAAGGGTCTAGGTCAGATTTGCACAAAGTCCTTCCTTGGCTACCCCATAAGTGTGTACTGGGAAAACAGGGTGTGCCATTCCCTTGGGAATGTTTTAGAAATTCAGATTCAGGCTCTTCCCACATCATAACTACAGACATTCCAGGTGCCTGGCTCAGGGGTTCCAGGGAAAAGACCAGAGAAATGCTTTTAGCAATTTATCGAACTCAGGCCAAGCTTTAAGGACACTGTTATTGTTATTATTATTGTTACTATTTAAAGAAATGGCCCCAGATTAAAGAAGACCAACGAGATATGACAAGTGACTGTAATGCATTATAAATATGTAATCTTGAGCTAGGAAAAATTTATTCTAGTGCACACTTGGATAGTTGACACATTTGGAATCTGAGCTTCTAAAATTAAAATAGAGTATCTAATTAGATAAAATAAGTGTAACAAAAATATTCAATTCCCCAAATTTGATAATAGCATTGTGGTCAAATGGGAGATATCCTTTTTCTTAAGAAAACAATATTCAGGGCCAGGTGGTGGTGGTGATGCATGCCTTTAATCCCAGCACTTGGGAGGCAGAGGCAGGTGGATCTCTGTGAGTTCAAGGCCAGCCTGATTTACAAAGGGAGTTCCAGGACAGCCAGGACTGACTGTTACACAGAGAAACCCTGTCTCAAAAAACAAACAAACAAAAAACCTAAACAGAAAAAAAAAACAGGGAAAAAAGAAAGAAAGCAATATTGAAGAACTAATCAGCAAAAGACCATGATATACTCAACCAGCTCTCGAAGGAATCATCCAGGAAAGCAAATGTGTGTGTAATATACACTATACATAATGCAAAAGCCATATATGTTATGATATATTTTATTTGTTAAAGTATGTGGAGGGAGGAAGAACGGGCGAACAGATGTGAAAAATAATGTTGGAAATTGGTGGAATCAGGGGAGGAAGGTATTTGGGAGATTGAGTCTTGTAACTTTCCTGTGTGATCAATATCATTTTAAAATAGAAAGTTTAAGGAAAAACTTGGCTTGTTTAAAAGTCTGATGGATGTTGCCAGCTGCCCTCCAAAAAGGCTAAACCAATTTATATTCCCCTGACACGATGAGAAGGTTGGCACAGCTGTTTGATGTAGCTATTTTTATTCTGCTATTTTGATGCCAGGGACTTTTTCTTTTCTTTTCTTTTTTTGATGGGGTCATATATCAGCTTTGACCTCAGGACTTTTTGCTGTTTCCCAATTTATTATGAATATTTCCCAAAGTAAAAAAAAGTCAGCAGTGTAGTACAAAGAACGGCATTCCTACCACTCTGGTCCCCTGGTTCTGTGTCACGTCCATTCATCAGCACACCGGGGGCTGGAAATTGAGTCACAGGAAGGTCATGTAAGTGTCAGAGGTAAGTGATGGAGCCGCAGCCTGTGTTCCTGGCTCTGTGTCCTGCTTCCTCAGCAGGTAGAACAGGATGTCTCTTCTTACACTCTTTGGCAGAGTGAGGGAGACAGACAGACCTGAGTTTGGGTCCCCTGTGGACTGTATGCATCAGCTTATATGGCTGATGACTACTGTGACTGTCAGTCCTTCTGTGTATTGCTTCCCATGTTGGAGAGAATGCTAGTTGCCTCCTCTAGGAAGGCTGGTCCCAGGTCTTTCCCTTGTCTGTGGATAGGAAACCTTGGGTGATCTGTACTCTGTAGTTTGTGTACAATTTCTCTTGTGGGATTAATTAGTATTTCCTTTATTAATTAATTTAGTGCACACATATGTGAAACACCTATATCCCTTTCTCCTTCCCTCCCTCCCTCCCTCCCTTTCTCCCACCCTTTCTCTCTTCCTTCCTTTTATTCCTTACCTTCCAACATTTTAGGACTGTCCTTTTGGACCAGAAGCAAAAAATAGGGCAGGGTATGCTTAGAGGTTACAGTTCAGGGATGGAGGCTGGGCCATTAATCGCAGGCAAAATATATCCAGATTATTCCGTGCAAAGTCAGGCAGCCAGAAAATCTAGTACCCAAGTGACTCTTTACCAGCAAGTTCTTGACTGCCAGGGTTTATTTATTGATGTTTGTCAGAGATGTATGTCCCCATCATCCTCAGCTGCTTCCTCTTTTCCTGGAATCTTCCGCGCTTCCTCCTGACTCAGAGTATTTACACCGCCATTCCCACTTATGAATAAGAACAACAGCAGAACTCAGATGAGCTCTATTGAAGAGGGGAGATTTGTGTTGGGTGGGTCGCTCTGGAGCGACTGTGGGGTTATCCGTCTGTGTGTTAGACAGTTTGCTGTGATGCATAGATGCATGGAACGGCAGAGGCAAGAGGAGGCTCGAGGTCCTCAGTGTGGATTGTAGCACTGGAAACTCGGGAAGACTGAAGTGCAGTCCAGGCTGCTTCCGAAGGCCAGGGAACCCCGGGCTGGAAGTTCAGCTGTGTGCGTTGTCCTCATTCAGTGGGTTGCAGACCTGGAGAGAATATGGAAGTGGATCTTCTCCTGTGCGAGGAGGCGTACTTCTGTGCTGCAGGATGGAAGTCTGCTTTTGATGCTGCAAAGTTCCCAGGCTAATGTCAGTGTGCCTGGGAGCAGTGATACTAGGAGTCTGAGGCAGCTGTGTGCCACAAACCTGCACCCTGTCTTTTTCAACTATTCTTTTTCTAACCCGAGTTTGGTACAAAAGCAAGTGGGGAAGTCAGTGCCTGGGCCTACACACCAAGTGGGTCCCAACAGAGAGACTGTTCCTAGACCGTTGTGTCCCCAGCGTTGGCTAAATATGGAAAGTAGATGGCAGTGTTGAAATAGGGGATGATGGGAGTGAGGTAGAGGGACCCCCTTAGATCCTCTCTGCCTTCTTGAGGATTTGTCTTGGGTACAAAGTGTACCTCGGGAAGCGAACACCCCACTTCTGATTTCACCCTCCTAAATGGTAGCCAGCCTTCCTGGCCTGTGGCTCCTGTCCTCATCTACTATGTTACCACACTGTCGGCTTCAGGTCGCCTCTGTGTTGCTATGAGTGAGTGGTAACTCAGCATGAGTTCCCATAAGCCATATCGCTGCACCGTAGGCTCCAGGATACTCTCTGGGTTGCTATGCTTGAGGAATAACTCAGCACAGGAGGTACGATCAGGCATAGGGCGGACACCCCACACTCAGGACACGGCTGCTGTCAGTGCGGTGAGCTGAGCACTTGATGGGGTGTGTGGAGAGGTGGTGGACACTAGGCAATATATGCACGCTCTTCTTCCATTTCCTTTGCCGAGGAGTTTACTCCCTACGGCCAGGAAGTTGCCTGCATACTTTCCAGGAACGCCTGCGATTTTATTCAATGTGACATTTAGAGTGGCAGAGTATAATCTTTCGCCATTTGTGAGCTGGACGACTCCAGCCTCCCCTTGGAGAGCCTGCTCTCACCAGAGTGCTTTCTGTTTCCATCTTGCCTCGTTCAGCGGAGACACACATCTAAGTTACATCGGAGGCCTTTCAATTTTAAAATAGCCTGCTCCTGCTCTTAAGAAATTTATGGCCAGTTACCTCGGAGGAGGAGGTTTGCGTCCTTCTCTCTCAGAAGAGCTAGGGTGGTTCGTGGGGTCTGAGTAGAAGGTTGTTGCTGTAGATAGACAGAAGCAAGAGTCCTGGGGAGGTCATACCCTTGGTGATTTCCCATCAACACCTGCACCCTTGCCTCGGATCCAGGCTCTAGGGAAGCAGCCACAGTCAACCAAACGAGGACCGCTCACCTTCTTCATTCTTTCCCCAGGCGCTGAGGTTATACTGCCCCCCATTTCCCCTGCACTGAGGTTTGACTGCCCCCCATTTCCCCTGCACCTGTAGCTGCTCCGACAATTGTTTTGAAATAAAAGTTGTTCTGAAGAATGTTTGGATTAGAACAAAGATGTACTTGTCTCTTCATGGCAAGGAGTCAGTTCAGAGAGATGCCCTCCCCAGGCAACGCTGCCTGGCAGGTCCCAGAAGTGGATGATGATGACAGAGAAAGATGGGGAGAGAAGAGGACATCAGTGTGTGGCACACAATCTCTTTAGGTTCTGGAAGTGCAGTAGGAAGGAAGCCTGCCTGTTGAGCACGGGTCTTGTCTCAGGCTCCACAACAGAGGAAATACTTGTGCGCCCCTCACGAGAGCATTAAAAGCTAAACATTATCATCTCCATTTTACAGTGGGGAAACAAAGGCCAAGGTCATATCTGAGTTCTTCTGGGCCCCAGTCAGGATTCTTTCTATTATTCCCACGAGACAGTTTATGATAGAGAACTCAGTAGCTGTCCAGGAAACTAGAATGACTTTCCTTGAGCTTCATATACATGAGGATCTGTGCTGATGTCCTTAATACAAAGACCATTTCCTGCCCAAAGCCGGTATCTGTGGTAGCATCCAGGTCCATGTGAAAGGCTGTGGCATTATAAAGAGATGCCTGAAGTGACAGTGACAAGGAGAAGAGGCATGGGGAACCAAGGAAGGGGGCTTTCAACTGTGATTTACCTATTAGATGCAGAAGGGCTCCCATTCGCTTCTCCCTGCCCACTTTCTGCAAGCCTCGGAGGAAAGCACTGCCATCTGGAGCAGCGGGCTTTGTGAGCGACTGCTTTTTGCAGACTTCCCGAGATAGTAAAAACAAATACGATTTCCCTGGGAGTTTTCTTTGAATGTTTACAGAAGGGTTCACACTTCTAGCTGTTTGAATCCTGGTGTTTACAAGTGCCTAAGTGCTGGGAGGCTTCCTGTGTGTCCAATAAGGTGAGGCTGTTATTTCCAGTTGATGTGAAGGCCAGAATGGAGACGAGAAAGGAGCAGGGCTAGGTGAGAGTCAAGCGTGGGAAGATGCGGAAGTGAGTGCCAGGAAAGAGAGTGTAGGGGGGAGAAAGTAGATGGAGAAATGGTGGTATTTGGTGTACAAAGAGTTTAAAAGACCTAGGCCCAGAGTTCCGGGAAGGAACATGCTGCAGGGCACACTGAAGGATGGTGGTGTTCTTTCTTGGCAGTTCGAATCTTTCTCGTCTTTGTTCCACAATATGGAGTCTGTCAGGTCCTTTGAAGATATTAAAGCAGTGTTCCCATGCAGCCTGCTCTCTGCAGTTCAACCTAGCCAGTGTGGAGTCCCGTTCCCTTGCCTTTGCAACCGAACCGTCCCGATGACTGACAAAGACACTTGATGTTCTGGGAATTTTGAAATTAGAACATGTTCCCCATCTGGCTCGCACTTCCGTCTGTGGAGAGTCTTGCTTTGAGCATGATCTGGAGACCTGGTTACCTTCTGTAAGTTGTCCATGCCCCATGGGGGTGACTATCGTAGATGCTTCAGGTGACAGCCCCGGGTGAGATCCTAGCTGGAAGTCCAGTCATTGCCGGCCACATGAGTGAGCCATGTTGGCAGTGAGCTTAGTGGAAGCTTCATAGAGCCACAGGCCCTGCCAACGTCTGACTGGCACCTTCTGAGTTGCCCAAGTGAGAACTGCCCAGCTGAGTCCATCCAACCTGCAGAATTTTCAGAGATAATAAAACATTATTGCCTCAAACCACTAAATTCTGAGGGCAATTTGTTACTCTCACTAAGCAGAGGTTATACAAACAATCAATTGAATTTGTCATATAGGACAAGACTAGACAGGTGCAGTGTTGGCGGCCACAGTTCTGGCATGTGACTGAGGGTCACCATAACCAGGAAGAGATGGCCAGGACAGGTCTTCCTGTTGGGACTCTATCGCCAATGAAGGCAGGCTGGCGACACTGGGATGGTGTTTCCATCATGCCCAGATGCTTGGCTGCGGGTGTGCAGTCTGGCAGTATCGTTGCCAGTCGACAGATCTACCATAGCTCTGATGGGATGGCTTTGAACCTAAGCGTGCAAAACTGTTCATTTCAGCTGGTTGGTTTTGGCCAAGCAGCCTAGAAGTTGAGATTGAATAAGCATCGCTTTCATGGTTTTATTTAAGCCTTGATAAAGATGCCAAAGAAGGCAGAGCCTGTGATATCCCATGGGAGATGCTGCTTCTGGTGGCCCCTCTTTGGGTACCACAATTCTGCCAGCTATGAATCCATCAATTTGTTCTTGTCCTGGCCCACAGATCTCCATCTGGTCTATCATCCCATCAAGTGTTTCTCTGCGCTCCAGATGCAACATGATCTAGAGACCTGGGTTTTTCCCCAAGAAGCGGAGGGACTGGGTTTGGCAAGGCTCCTCCTCCACTCACAGGTCTTCGGATCTGTTTCCTCTGCACAGTAATACGCTCCAATCTCCAGCTCCTGCTGTAGCTTGGCTCATGGTAGGGAGCGTTTGCTGTATTAATATACTTTTCTTTCTGAAAGATCATGCTCGCCCCTTAGTCATCCTCTTCCATTTCTGAAGATGCGTTTTTTTTTTCAACTACCTGTGTTGAAGAAGGTACATAAACAGGAAATCAGCTTTTAGATGCGCTAAGAGCCAATACATGTTCAAATAGTGCTTTCTGTCGCTCACCACGTGTCCAGTCTACGTCAGCCTAGCTGCAATGTCATTTGTCCCATTAGTTAAAGAAATGCTTTCTTAGCATATAATAATTACATGTAACAATAGATTTCATTATCTGCACGCACGCATGTGCACACACACACACACACACACACACACAGTGTATTTTCATCTTAGTCACCCCGTTACCCTCCTATTCTTACTGATTTCTTTTCTTTTCCCAACTAATCCCATTTCCACTTTATGTCTTCTTTAAGAAGTGAAACAATGAGTTTAATTAGGGTCACTTAACGGGAGCACCGAGAACTTAACAGAGCTACACCACTGAAGAAAACGTTCCTCCCAGTGGCCCATCCCACTTCTCCCCCCCACCCCCACCCCAATTGTATGGATGAAGGCTGCCCCCCTTCTGCAGCAGTGCTCTGCATGTAATGGATGGCTCTTGCTGTGTCCTTCATCTGCCTTCTCTGGTTGTAGATAAATAACTCCAGTCTCCTGCTTGTCTCTTCACCATGCCTGGTTTTCCAAGTCCGCATCTGTTTTATGCCATTCACACTATAAATGATGTTAAAGCTCCTTGGAAATAGAAAGGTTGTCTAAATAATAAATCATCATTTTGGCAAATGATACTGAGGCATTTAGAGAGATAAAATTAATCACCTCCTTATAGCAATATAGCTGCTTTTCCCCCTGGGAGTGCAAAGTAGCTCACAGAACCCAGAGTTAATTCCCCTCCCAATTCCAGGAGGGAGAAGGTGGGGTCATTCATTTGCGTAGCAGGCCCAAAGGCCATGAGGTATAAGTGTCTCCATTTTCACTCCTCTCTCTGTGAGCCCAGCAGTCTCTGGTGTGAATGTCTTCAGTCTCTACTCTTCTGATGCCGGGCCCTGAAATGTGCCACCTCTTTTTCAGCTGGCGAACACACTGCAGTGAATCCCCAGGGCAGGGGTCTATGCCCTGTCCAGTGTGTAAGGCCTGGACTAGAAAATCTGGACCACGTTTTCTTTGGTGTGAATTCTCTGCTTGGGATGCTGCAGTTTCCCACTGCATCCGGTACCATGCAGCAGATCCCTCCAGAATTGAAAGAGCCTGGACACCCTGAACCCTTCAGCTCATGAATTCTTACGTACATTTCATGGTGAGGAAATGGAAGCTTGTGGAAGACAAGTGGCTTCTTCAAGCTCACATAATGGTTCTGTGGGTGAGCCAGAAGCTGAGGCTGTCTCGTTGGATGCTTTTCTTCTCTAGTCTGAACTGTCTGTTATCACTATTGATTTTGAGTGATGATAAACAAAATTGACACACATGTGTGAACACATATCCATGAGAACACATCCATGTGGTTTTGGCCTGTGAGGCTTGGAATGTAGCGTGATGCTGATTCCATACATGGCTGGCATCGGGATGCTATTAGGATTCGGGTCCTCGAGCTTTCATCCTTTTGAGTAGCATCTTGCCCGCATTGCTTCAGCAGGCCCTTTGATCTGACTACAACAGAAACTAGGACATTCATTTACCTGTAGTTGCCAGCAATCCTGAAGGCCATTCCTATTGGTCCCTAGCCCACTTGAGCTCATCACCATGCTCAGAGGCTCACTGATTGTTCTAGGTTTCTTCTTGGGGAGCTCGGATTGGATATCTCGAAAGACAGAGACCGAGAGTGGGAAAAGGTGGATGCAATATGAAAGACGCCTCTCGAGGACAGTTTGGGTAGTGAGGCTGAATGGGTACCGACTGGAAGAAAACAACCATTTTCACAGCCCTTCTCCTGTACCCTGCCCGGCATCCTCTCTCATACTGACTGTCCCTTCTGTCCTCGCATCTCTATGACTGTATTTCTTCCCCCCGAACTTTCTGGTCACACCTTCCGTCTGCATCCTCTCTCATACCCTCTAGCCTCCGTCAAAACCCTGGGGATCAAGAAGAAAGCCTCAAGATCTTCTTCAACATTCCATGAAATGGATTCCTGTTTTGCCTTCTGTGGCTCCCCCGTTGAGAAAAGGCATGTGTTTGGCTCACAGGACAACTTCCAGGAAAAGAGCGTGTGTTCAAGTTGGAATAAATGTGAAAATCTCATGTTGGAGGCATTGTAGGGTTTTGGTTTCTGGTGAAGGGTCAGTGGAAATCATTGTGGCAAAGGCGATAAAACCAGCTGCAAATGAGAGGGAATGAGAAAGATCCCGGGCTCCTAATAGACCCGTGATGAGTCAACCCTGAATACAGTGCCATAAAGAGAGGCCAATGGACCCTCACGTTGCCCAAGTGGGATTGAAACAAATGAAGCCTTTCAGGCTGAAATGTCATCTGGTTCTGTCCCTGGTTTGCAAGAACCTTTCTGGATCATCCTGGTTTCTGGTTTGGGTTGCTGTACTTTAAAATCTGTGTTGATTTACCGTGTCTGGCTCAATTTGGTCACTTTACAACTCAGGAGTGAGAGAGCCTAAGAGGTTGATCGCTTCCTGCAGGAATGTGTATGGTTAGAGGTGTGGCCAGTGGCAGGCATGACCTGGCTTCCTGTTCACTACAGTTTCCCCTTCCTGTGGTTGTCCAAGAGGTCCAGACTTGATAGACAATTTCTCCATAAAAGATGTAAGGGATAAGGTGATGTCTCTAGCCCAAAGGAGGCTGAGGGCTACCGAAGAGGTCTGGCACCCACACTCCTGTGTTCTCAGGGTCCTACCCTAGAGTCTTGGGAGAGGTTAGAGCTGTGTGACACCAGGGCAGGTAGGGCTTCTTCCTGCCCTCTTTGTGTGTGGGGGGGCATCTGCTCACCCCCATGGCCCATTCTTCCTGTAAGTGGAAAAACTGCTGTTGAAACACACACTTTCTCAGACATTATTTCAATAAAAGGAAACTCTCATATGGAGTATGCTATTTTTAAGAGATACTAGTTAAGAAATAAAATTCTGCGAAACACACAATTATTTAGCTGTCTTTGTTTAGCAACATTCTACTAATTAACTACCGCGTGCATCTATTGGGATGCTGGGCAAGCACGGTCGGCTACAAGCTTGTCTCAGAAGGGGAATATTCATATTCTCAAGCAAGGTCACGAGCATCTTCCCTCCAAGGGAAGTCTCTCAGAAGTAGTGCCATTGGGCTGGAGGCTCTGTACTGGAGACAGGAGCACAGATTGGACTGGGGTCTTTGTGCTGATGACATGAGCACTTGAGGAAAAACCACCTCTCTCAGGTATCTACCAAAAGATGCTTGCTGGTGGATCTCTAGACCTCTAGGAGGGGCTCCCCCTCTCAACAATGCCCCCTTTCCCTGGCACACCCTTCCCTCAGTCCTTCCTGGACCTTCATATTATTATCCTAAAAAAATAAACTTCTTAAATTTGAAATAATTTTAGGCTTCCATGACAAGTCTCTAGCAGGAGTCTCTTAAATCTTCCTAAGAGCTGACTAGGGTGGCTGGAGGTCATCTGGATCCGGATCCCACTTTTATAGACCAGCTCCTTGACCCCATAACTGAGTGGGCGTGGAGCTTATACCTCCTACACGTTCCCATTCCCACTTTCTCCAGCTTCCTTTCCCCAAGATCACAACTTGCTCAAGTTCTTTGTTACCCGTTTGACTGAGAAAATATGAGCATCTGAAGCTGGCCTTGTCCCTGATGCCTCTGTCTTTTCATGAGCCGCCTCAAAGTTGGATCTCGGGATCTGCCTGCCCATACTTCCTTAAAGACGTTTTTCACCATTGTGTTGGCTCTTGAGCCTCTTGTTTTCCCAAGTGTCACTTGGAAAACACCAACTTCCTTTGCCACCAGGGCATTGTGTGGCCTGGACCTTTCCCTGACTTCATGTTGTTCATCCTTGATGTCAGACAGATGCTTCTGACATTTTTCTGATTTCCCAAAGAAGAGATTCTGTATTCTTTCTTGGTCCAGCCTATGGAGGGAGAATTGACTTGCTCAAAGGCTACTATGATATGCCCTGGAGAATTTGGGGCTATAAATCTGAAAATATATCAGCTGAGGTTTTTAGAAATTATCTGAATATTCTAATATCTTATGAAAGCAGCATTGATAAGAGTCATGGCATGGTAGAGTGGCGAGATAAAACTTAGGTTACCTAATTAAACCTGAGTTCCAGAGAAGAAGCAATTCTTAAATAGTCCAAAATGCTGCACAGGGCATGCACTGATAAACTGCATGTGATGTTCAGCACAGACTTATACTGCAAGCATTGTGTGTTGTTTATCAGGAATTCAAATGTAACTGGGTGTGTTCGTTGCTTTGCTGAACCTTACAATTCAACAGCAATGTGTGAGATAAGGTTGGGTTTGTTGCTGAGACTTTCATCAGAGCTCAACCAGGGCGAAAGTGAGACCAACTAAATGTTCAAGGGGCCAAAGCTTGGCTCAAGGTAGAACCAAGAAGAAAACTGGAATAGTTCTTGAAACAATGCAACCCCTAAGCTTTCATCTCTCATCATGACACTCCACTAAGGCTTGCTTAAAAGGGACCCTCTTCTGTGTTTCAGTTCCAGCCATAGGAGACTCATTGCTGTGATTTGCTGTTTAGCCACATGGCAACTCTGGTTCTACATACAATGCATGCCTAGCCTGCTCTCCAGCCCTGAGGCTTGAACCCCAGTCTTATGGCTCATCCTTAGCCGAATCCCATAAGCCATCTTGTGGTCTTATGGAACTATCATCCCCCACACCCGTGTATGAACACAGAGGTAAATCTACCTGGCTCCCCTTTCTCGAATTTCCAGGGCCCATACACTGACCTGTGACCCTACAGGTCTTTCACTTCAGTGAGAAAGCCTGCCTATATGACAACATGTTAGATGAATGTCACTATGACAGTGACCCAGGTGAGCTGTCTTTCCAATAGGCTAGGAAGAACTTGGAACACGTTTTCCCCCAAGGAAATGGTGCACTAAAGGATGGTTAGATTTTTATGGCATGATTGGTTCAGGGCAGTAAACTTTCATTGAGCACCTAATATGTCCAAAGATTGTGCTGGGACAAAGAGATGCACAAAGCACTATTTCAGGCTAAACCAAGTTCATTCTCATGGGAGAGGTGGGCAGAGAAGGCGAGATTGCACAGCGCCTGCTTCATGTAAAAGGACGAAAGGAAGCTGAATGGTGTGGGCTCTAGCTAAGGGGCCCAGGATCTCTTGAGCAACTGCGTAGGAAGCTGAGTGTTGAAATATGAGGAGAGATTTAACAAGAGAAAAGGGAGGGTCTGGAACAGTGGTTCTCAACCTTCCCAATGCTTCGGCCCTTTAGTATAGGTCCTCATGTCCCCCAACTATGAAATTAGTTTTGCTTCTACTTCGTATCTGTAATTTTGTTATTGTTATGAATTGTGTTTTCTGATGGTCTTAGATGATTCCTATGAAAGAGTTCTTTGACCCCCGAGGAGGTTGTGATTTACAGGTTGAGGACCATTGGTATAGAACCTAAGATTCTTGACTAACAATAGTGTGGAAGCTTGGCTCTTGATGCTTGCTGAAGTTCTGTTGACTAGTCTCTTGCTAAGGCGCCATGTGCTCTAAAGGGAACGGGGCTGGTGGGTCATGGAGGGGAACGCGCTATAAAAAGTCTCAACTTTCAGCTGGTGTCCATTGAAGGGTTTTGGTCTTATTTAAGGAACTTGTTGTGGGGCTAGGGAGACGGTCCAGTGACTGAAGTTCTGGTCACACAAGTGTGAGGACTTGTGTCCAAATCCTCAGGACCTGGATAAAATCTGGGTGTGACGGAGTCCCTCTGTAACCCTGGTGCTAGGAAGGGACAGGTAGATCTTTGAAGTTCATTGGCCAGCCTAGCTGAATCAGTGAACTTCAGGCTCGGTGAGAATCCCTGTCTCAAAAATAAAGGTGGAGAGTGACTGAGGAACAACACTTGACATTGACATCTGTCCTCCACACACATGTGAGCACGTGTGCATGTGTTCTTGGATGCATCCGTGGACACTACACATGCAGTCTAACAGCCACCACCATCAACAACAAAAATAAAGCTTCGTTGGCACTTTGTGGGTGGTGGCCAGAAGGCTACTGTCCTCAGACTGTTGTTCTTTTCTGCTACTTTATTGAGGTTGGGAAATTTGCACAGATGCTTGTGTAGCTCATAGGTTTGAAGCTCCGGGAGCGTGATGTTGATACCCGCTTTGCCTGAGGATCTCGCCATAGAAGCACAGTGTGAACATCTGGCAGGGAGAGGGAACCAAAGAGCCAATTCTCTTTATAACAGCCCAATCTTGTGATAATTAACTCAGTTTCATGGGGACTACATTAGATGCTTTATGATGGAGGGACTCCCATGGCCCGATTGCCTCCTGAAATTCTCTTCTCTCAGTAATGCTGCATCGGATTAAGTTTCAACAGGAGTTTCGACAGAGACAAACCACATCCACATCTTCACAGCCACCGGAATGGAGAAGATTTGAGTAACAGACTGCTGGATTGTTCCAGAGGCAGAGAATGGGAGACCTAGACCAGAGGCATTGCCGATCTCCCTAGAATACAAGTCCAATAGCAGCAGTGCCCATCCTTTGCTTTGTTCTGACACAACTCAGATGCCTCAGATAGACCTTGGTAAGGGGTGCAGTCTTTTACTGCATAAGAGGGCAGATGGGGGGGTGGAGTCAAATCTT
Source organism: Arvicola amphibius (assembly GCF_903992535.2). Classification (NCBI taxonomy): domain Eukaryota; kingdom Metazoa; phylum Chordata; class Mammalia; order Rodentia; family Cricetidae; genus Arvicola; species Arvicola amphibius. The sequence continues at coordinate 168,518,103 of NC_052049.1, read as the reverse complement.
GTAGAGATGGAATGCATATTTGCTTTTTCAGTCTGTCCCCTCTAGTAAATCTCAAGAGCAAATAACCACGCCCCCCCCCCCCCCCCCTTTGCCATAGGAAACAAGCTCTTGACTCCCAGTGGCCTTCTGGAATGTGACTCTTGGTTGTTTGGACCTGGAGTGTCATCCCTGGGGTCACTCTCAGGTCTTCTCTGGAATCTCATGTTGGCCACCTCAACTTCTTCTCACTTGGCCCTTCACAAAGACACGATGGTGTGTTGCCTTTTGCTGGTATTCAGAGCACATCCCTTCTCATAAATGCTTCTCAGGAGTGACCTGCGAGCCTTGTCAGCCCGGAAGTACCAGGTGGTCATCTCAGACCTTCAGTGGAGATTGCCTTGTGATGTGTGAGTTGAGGACACCCAGGCATACCCATCAGAGCATCACCGACTGTCCCCGGTAGAGGAGCATGTGCAACTATCCCATCAACGTCTGTGATTAATAGACATAATCTCCACCAGAGCATTAATTTTGGGCATAATCAAAGTGTGCTGAATTATGTCAGTGTCAGGCCTTGACAGAGAAGTCAGCCTGGGATTAGCATTTTGATTTAAAGTTCAACGGGTGGTATTTATCTTTATTTCTGTCACATACGAGTGATTGACTGTCTGTCCTGGAAAATAAAAACAAATGCTACTTCCCCAGCAAGGTGAACAGGGGGTAATTTAGAGGCACGCTATTCACGGTTGGCTGCCCAGTGGCACCATGGCTTGCAGTGTCTCTTTCTTGGTTTCCCACGGGGTGTCGAGGACTTGGGTTCCCGGTGCTGTCAGCAGCCAGGTGGGAGAAGCAGTGTTAACAATGGAGCAGGTGTGCCGCTCCTGAAGGAATTGCTTAAGTGGAGTGGTGGCCTGGGGTGAGAGCGGCTGCCTTGCAGTGCTGGAGATGGTGGGTGCCCTAGAGAAATGAGGTCCATCCTAGTATAGCTGGGGTCGAAACTTGGAAGACTTCTACCCCCTCTTCGGTGGGACTCATTTAGTGGTGGTGAATTCTGGATTCCAGCCTGTGTATGAGCTACTTTTCAGACCTATAGGGGGTTTGGAATTGAGTAATACACTAATACCCAAGAGATCACAACCTTTATTGGTGCTCATATTTCAGTCAATCACTGTGTTAGGATCTTTTCCTGCTCAGTCTGCAATCATGACCACAAGTCCACTCACCACCACACAGATCAAGACTCTGAAGCCCAGAGAGGCCAGATGAACTTCCTAAGGTCAGTGGAAATGGCAGAAGTCAAGGTTGGGCCACATCAACCAGGAATCAAAGCCTGTGTTCTTTTTGCTCCAGTATCTGACTCATTAGGCCAGGTGGGACAGATGTGGGTGGCTGTGAGGTGACTAACCTGTTCTGTGCTTTGGGGGAACCTCTGTGAAAGAAAGGGCCTGACTAAGGAAGGAGGGTTTGAGGAAAGGGGAAGCATGAAGTGGGAATCAAGATTTCCTGGGTTCTCCAGAGCCTCACAACATCACCCCATGCTGGAGCTCAGAGACACACATTTATCTCCCCTTCTGGATTCTTTTGGCCACAGACTATAGGTTCCAGGCTTGTGTGCTGCTTTGGCCCAAAGGCAGATGGGATATGAGCTCGACCAATAGACAGCGAGGCTCTTCATAATGAGATCCTTGGAAAAGAATGTTTCCACCAGTAGCTTGAACCTTTCATGGACACTTGGTTTGAAGATAGGTGTCAGCAAAGGACATCTGGATGTGGAAGGGGCTGGGCCTTGGGGAACTGTCCCTGGGTACCTGTTGGGCACAAGCTTCCAATTCCCTGTGCTCCAGGGGATACACGGAGTGGCTATCTAAGACACAGTTAGAGTCCTTTCCTCTCAGACTGATTTGACACAAGAGTGGATGCAAGGTATGATTTAAACACCCATTATGCTCGGCTTTCTCAATTAAAAAGTAAATTTTAATAATGGTTTTTATCACCTTGTTTTTCATAAATCAAATACGCATTAGGTTTTAAAAAGTGCATTTAGAAGAATTACCTCATTTATCTTGTTTTAATTTTACATCTAAAAAATAACAGCCCTTTAGGAACTTCAGTTATTAATACAAATTGAAGTAGATACTTGGAAATTAAGAGGTAAGCCATCTCCTGTCTAACAGATATGTGATAGATAATTTGGCAGAAGTTTAAAAAACTGTTCTGTTAGGCGAATAAAGTGCCACAGAAACAGACATCCAGACTATTTTCAGCAAAAGCACATATGTATATATCACAAGTCTTTACATTCAAGAGATGGCGTTTAAGCGAGAGCATGTTCATGCCCCTTTAGTATTGATGCGTGGCTTTAAAAACCAACAAAAATAAATCAGCACGACTATCATCAAGGCAAGAAACGTGAGGTCTTTCAGGGTGGAGCCTCATATTTACTCCCTTCTTTAGTTAATTCGTTGGCCAGAGACAAACTAGAAGCTCTGCAGCTCTTCCGGCTCTCGGGTGATTAATTCAGCATGACTTGGTCTAGAGAAAGGAGATAGTGTTTTCTCCACCCACAGCAAAGGCCACTATCATTAGAAGCCTGGTCGATCATTTTACCATTCTGATAAGTTTGAATAAGTGACTTTAATTGGCTTGGATGATATATTGAAAATTACATGTCAGCAAATACCTGTCTCGAATGTGTTCACCCAAAGCGTTGACAAGCAGAACTGATACTGAAAAAAGATGATGGCTAGATATTAGTGTGGCTGGTTCTGAAGTGTCTGCCTTCTGCAGCGAAAGACAGGCCCCCCCGGCCTAGCTCTGGAGAACAGTGGAAACAGTGCCTTCACTCAGACACCCCATGGCCAGGAGGGATGCATTCTAGGATCTTGCCTTTGACCTTTAGTTCATATTTGGTTAAAAAAAAACCCAAAGCAATATTTTAAAGGTGGAGTTAATTAAAAACTATATTACCTTTTGTTTACATCTATTTATCTATTGTTTATTTGTGTATGTGTGGGTTCTTCTGCCATGGTGCGTATGCGGAGGTCAGAGGAAAACTTGTGGGTATCAATTTTCTCCTTCTACCAAGTGGGTCCTGGGGATCAAACTCAGGTTTTCAGGCTTGGAGGCAAGTGCCTTTTCCTGCTGAGCCATCTTCATGACCTTAAAAACTCAGTCCTCCCCGAGATTACAATATAATTATATCATTTCGTTCCTCCCTTTTCTTTCCTTCAAACCCTTCCATTTATCCCTCCTTGCTCTCTTTCAAATTCATAACTTCTTTATTCTGAATTGGCATTACATGCATATATGTATGTGTATGTGTGTATAATACTGTATGTAATAGCAAGTCATGAATACACACACACACATGTATGTATATATACATAAACATTGCCTGCTCAGTGTGTATAATGTTGCTCATATACATGTTTTCAGAACTGACCATCTATCTCCTTGGCTGTTGTTGCTCTTGATTCACATGAACATGGACACTGTTTATGAAACTTCTAGGATGATAATCTGATGGTTCCCACAGAGACCAAGATGTTTTGTGTACTGACCCTGTTTGTCCCCAGAAATGGAAAGAGGGACAACTACACCAAGATGCAGCAGGGGAGGGTATGGCTGGTAAAATGGGTTGCCTGCAGCACTGGATGTGACCTCAGAGGAGAAAGCCATGCTTTACCAGGGACTTCTTGAGGCTTTGGTAGCTGGCACATATATATATATATATATATATATATATATATATATATATATATATATATATATACACATATACATATATATATATATATATATATAGGCACAGTCTGTCAGGGGAACTGAGTCTCAAAGAAAGTTCTACTTCTGCCCCCAGAGGTTGGGAATTTAGGCAAAGTGTTTGGACTGTTTGGTGAAATTTTCAACAGTTGCCATGCAAAGAAAATTTAAAAATAAAGCGAGGAACATGATAGTCTCATTCTTGCAAATTCTTTTTTGAAGATGTATGCTATACTAGCTAACAGCTGTATCTTGTGTCCTTGGCCCCGTTTCATAGCTGCATAAAGAGAAAAAATTGTACATGGATGGGCTTGAAGCCTGGATGAAGGCTGGAGTATGGAGATCAGGGACAGCGGCATTCCTCAGATGATTTTGGCTTCAAGATTTTTTGGGGGGCTTTAGGGGATCTTTGCTTCCACCCTCCAGTGCCCTTTTGCTCTATAGTCAGTACTTTTTTTGTAGTATGGGGATGGCATAGGTCTTTTGAGATGCTGGTCTAGGCTCCACACAGAAGCTAGGATCAAGGAGATGCAGCAGAAAAACTGTGAAGATTGATGGTGGCCAGATTCCTACAGGGTAAGAATTTACCCTGTAAAGGGGGTATTTTAGCCCCTCCTCCCCTTTAGAGATGCTATATCTGGGGTCCTGGAAAGTATACTGATCTAGCTAGAGTCTTCTGTTGTCTCAGACGTAACATCAAGAAGGAACCCTGGCTTCCTAATTGCCTGCTCTTCCCAAGCCTGTTGACTCTCGGGGACATCTCCCAGGTGTTCTCTCTACAGCATCTTAGCAGTACCAAAGCTTTGCAGCTTGTTTGTGAATTGGCCCTTCCTAGAATCTGTCAGCTGTGATGCACAAATTGAAACCCTCAGCCCCTCGTGCCATGTTCAGAAGTCACAGAGAGTAATTGCTCAGCACCCTCCTCTCAAAGATCCTTCACTTAATAGAACTATAAAATCAATCACACGGAGCCTTTCTTACTCTCTGAAAATTAATATCTGGAAAATTCATGGTTGTGGCTGGATCTAAGACAAATCATGCCTCCCAGTTTGATGATGAGCCCAAAGCAGCCACAGCCATGCGGAGACAGCTTAATGACAGATGCGTGGAAAGAGCTAGAAACAAAGGTGTACTTTCTGTTCCTACGAAAATTTGAATAGGATCACCAGGAGCAAAACATACAGGGGTGGTTCAGGACCTGCCTAAGCAAATGATTTCTTTTCTACGATAGGTCGATACATATGTATTTATCAATTAATAACAGTCAGGTGGAAGAGCATTAATATTTTTGTAGTGCCTACCATGTGCCAAGCATTGTGTATTAAGTCTTTTGTGTTATTTCATTGGACTCTCAGTGTATAACCCAACAATATTGCTCCTATATATAGATGCAGGGAGGCTAACAGGCCAATCTGAAGCTAGGATATGACAATGACTTGACTCTCTTGGCACATTTCTTCCTGTTTCTGGTCATGGTACCAATGCTCTGAAAACATAACCCTGGCTTTACCATGCTTGTCATTGAATAGTGCCTAGTTCTATAAAGCTCACACTGTAGAATCTGAACATCGCCTGGTTTTCTGACTGGTTCCTTTGGTGTCTTTGACTCTGACTGTGTAACTGGTAGGAAGAGAGTGAATACATGGTAAAAGCACAAGTGGTCGGCCAGTTCTCTGGGTTAGGAGGCCTGTCTGTAACTGCCTCTGGTCTTGGGCATCCAGAAGATCACATTATGCCATGACTCATTCTAAGGCCCAGAGAATCCAACCTGGTCCCTGTTTTCTACACGGCTGTTTCTGAGTAGGAAGAGAGAATGGCAGCTTTATGGGAGAGGGGCTGGCACAGGGCAGTGATGTGGGATTCCCCTTTGTATGCTGTGAATGCCATTGGCTAATAAAGAAGCTGCTCTGGGCCTATTGTAGTACAGAGTAGGGCAAGGTAGGAGTTCCAAGCAGATAGAGGAGGAGAGAGTAGGCAGTCAATGAGAAGCCATGTAGCCGCCACAGGAGACAGACGCACCAGAACCTTGCTGGTAAACCATGAGTCTTGTGGTAAAATATAAAATAATAGAAATGGGTTAATTTAATATATAAGAGCTAGATAGAAATACATTTTAGCTATTGGCCAAACAATATTGCAAATAGTATAGTTTCTGTGTGATTATTTTGGGTCTGGGTGGCTGAGAACAAAGGAGCAGCCTCCGCCAACAGGGCAGAGATGGAGAGCAGTGGGAACAGACCCAGAGTCACATCTGTTGACTATATTTCAAGTTCCATCTCCTGAAACTCTCTACAAAATGAGTCTTAACTCCACAGATGGTGTTACCTATTGTGTGTGTGTGTGTGTGTGTGTATGTGTGTGTGTGTGTAGTGGAAACCACTTTATGTGATTCTGCTGTAAATTTTGGGGATGTAACAAGTTAATAGTTCAATGTGCACAGGATGGACAAGGATGGGACCCCCTGGGGTATTCCACTATCTGATTCAGGAGGGGCAGGAACAGAGAGGTGGCATTTTGTTGTCGGACTATATCTGTCCCCTACCTCTTTGCAAGAAATATCTTTCTTCACATTCTACTAATCACCCTTTTTAGTGGCTAAATTGCAGCCTTTGATTTTCCCAGGAAGCGTGTGCCACTGAGATGCAGGCATCAGACCTCACCTACCCTCTCATGGGGCTCAGTTCATAGTGTCATCTGTAGCAGGCTGTGTCCTTATTTGTGGTTGATCTAAAACAGGTGTCATAGACTTATTTATCTACATGGGCATTGCCTAGTGTGGATTTTCCCTGCATAAAACCCACCAATTTAAAATATTGACAAAACTGGCATCTCAGATAGCTTGCATATGCCCCATTCTTCCAGAAGTTTCTCAGAGGAGCTGAAGAGATGGCTAGATTAGTAGGAATTTTCAGAGGACCTGAGTTTGATGTCCAGCACCCAAGTAAAAAGTCTGGGTGTGCTGGTGTGCTTGTAATCCCAGTGCCAAGGAGGCAGACAGGTGAGGACTCCCTGGCCAGCCAGCCTGATCTTGTAGAGCTGCAAGCCAATGAGAGAACCTGTCTTGAGGGTAAGACTGATGGTGTAAGTCATGCTGTGGCTTCCATGCACAGCCATATACACATGTGTACCTATGAGTGCACACACACATGCACACACATGCATGCACATGCACACACACATGCACATACCATGTGAATAGTGTCTTCATGCTCACCCTTAGTTAAATAGTCCTTAGCAATAGCAATAGAGCTCCTGGCTTTCTAAGGAGTGGATAAATATGAGCACCCACTTCATAGGAGGGAAAATTTTATGAAGTTGTTTGAGTCAGAACCATAACAATATCAATAAAATGTATTTTATGAAGTTGGTGAGGACGCTGCAATCTGGGTGCCGTTTTACGGTGTGCGGCCGTGGTGCATGCCATAAATGCAAGGTCCCTGACTGCTGCTCGGCCTGTTCCTAAGTGACAGATGTGGCAGACCTTCCCTTTAAGGGTCCCCTGTGCAGTTTGTAGCACAGGGTAAGATTTAGTGACCCTGGCTGGGAATTGCCAACTGCTTGCTTCCAGAATGGCTTGCTATTCTTGTGGCAATCAGTTACCCATTGTTTCTCGTTCTCTCAATACAAATGTTCATTTGTTTCTTTGAGGCAGGTCTCCATATGTCGTATAGGCTGGCCCTGAACTCACCATCCTCATGCCTCTGCCTCTCAGGTCACAGGGATCCCAGTCAGACCTGTGCCCCCACACTGCCATTAATGCGCATGGTCTTCAAAAGGATAGCTTTTGCACTGAGAGGTCCCGCCCCATTTGGAGGCTTCTTCGAAACCATGTACTCATTCCAGATCCCACCACCCTCAAAATGCTTCCTTTTCTGGCTTCATCTCCCTGCACCCTCTACCTTTAAGAAGCCTGGAGCTGACTGTGTAGCTATGTGGCTGGTAGCTTGTGTCCTTACCTGTCAGGGTTTTTCATGGTTTTTAGAAGGGCTCTGCTGTGGGCGGCAGGCTGTGGCTGAGACATTTTCACATTAGATACTCTGCCTGCTCACCTCTAGAGGAGCAGGGCTTTGGGTACTGGGAGCCTGTTCCACCTGCCCCAACATTTGTCCCCGAGGTGTGTGACCGCAGCAACACAGGAGGTGCAGAGACTGGTCACCACTGAGGAGAACTGGGTAGAGGTATTTTACTCTAGGGAATCTTCCTGGAACAGTGAGATGGCAGTTCTTGACAGAAGGTGGGGTGGGCTAGAACTTCAGGCGTCCTCTGCTCATTTTCTTGTTGTGTTGATGTCACCTCCTGCTCTAAAGGGGACACCCTCATACCCAGACTGCTAACTGGAGTTGTGATAGGAGTCGGGATGTAGAATCCACCTGAGAGCTTGGAAGCCTTGCTGTACACTCTTTGCACTCAAGCTTAAGTTGAGGGGAGCTTGGCATACAGGCACATCAGAGGAGCTGGTGTGGGCTGGGTTAATTTAAATTACCTTATTTCTCTATCTCTGAGTTTTCTGCTACTTATGGTCTTCCTTGTTGCTGTCTGGTTCACTCATAGAGACTTTGAGATCTGCACAGAAAATAAGATATCTTTATGGACATCAGTACATGGCATTACAGTCATACTATGATATTACTGTTAGTGGCCCACCAGAGTTAATAAATTGATATCTTAACAACCAAAAAGAGATGATATTAGTAGGTGGGACCTCTGATAGGTGTCTTTGCTGGGGGGGGGGTGGGGCGGGGGACAACGCCTTGTAAAAGACGCTCCAGAGAGCTTCTTGCCTTATCCATCATGTGAGGATGTAGAGAGAAGATACCATCTGAGTCCACCATGTTTGAGGATGCAGTGAGAAGGTATCATCTAAGAACCAGAAGGCAAGTGTTAACCAGACGCTGAATCTGTTGGAACCTTGATCTTAAAGACTTCAGGACGATGAGAGAAAAATACATTATTCGTAGGCCCAGTTCTGTTGCCTAAATGCCCTGGTATTTTCTCTTTGCTTGGGCAGAAAGTGGTCCTATCTGCTCAGGTCAGTTTTCTGTGAGCTTCTTCTGTTGCCTCCAGCTGACTTTTCCAACCCTAAGCCCAGGTCCTCACCTCTCACCCCTGCTTTTCCACAAGCATGCATTTCCTACGTCTACACTTTCAGCTGTTCTTTCTCTCTGCCCGGAGTGCCTTTCTCACGATGACCTGTTAAATGGCTTCTCTTCTGTGAGGTGTGCCTGGCCCCCTCCTCTGTGCTCCGTGCCACAAACACAGCCACACAGTGTTGTTGTTTATTTTTAAGTCTTCTAATGCAGTCAAGAGGAAATGTTAATTCTCATGTATAATCCCTATATTTACCATTTCTGACTCTTTAATTTCTTTCTTAGTTGCCTTCTGGTGCCGTTTATTTTTATTCTAAATGCCATTTTCAAAGTATTTTTATATTATAAGCAGGTTTGTTAGCAATAGTCTCTTGGTCTTGTTATCCAGGAACATCTTTATTTTGCCCTCATTTTTTATAGAATACTTTGCTGGATGTAGAGTTCTTGGCTGATAGACTTCCTTTTTCTATTTTAAGTTGAGTATTATTCTCTTGCCTTTGGGTCTCCCTTGCCTCAGAAGCCAGGTATACGCCCCCTCCATGTTCCTCTGTATGTGCTGATTGCTTCTCTTGCCTCCTCCCAATGTTCCGGCTTGCCTGTGGTATGCACACGTATGGTGGCTCTTCGTAGGTTGATCTCACAGTGGTTTTGAGCTTCTAAGAGTATACAGACGAAAGTTGAACCTTGATTTTTAAAAAGGTTTTCTCTGTCCCTTTTCTTTTCTCCTTTAGTAATTGTTGTCTCATTTATTTGACACTGTTTGACGTCAGCCAGGATTTCTGTGCTTCTGTCTCTCTTTAACCCTGTTCTGGAGACTTGGTAAGTCCTGTTGCTCCATCTTCGAGTTAACTGGCTCTCCCTTCTTTTCCTGTGGCAAATCCTCTGCTGAGCTCCTCCAGTCGGTCTTCCATTTCAGTCGTTGTATATTTTTCAGCTCTAGAACTTCAGTTTTTGAGAAAGACCTGACTTCCAGCTCCGTAAAGAAGTTTGGTTTCTTCGTTGTTGTTGTATGTTCCTTGATTATTTCCACATGGTTTCCAGTAAATTTTTAATATGTTCACAGTGCCTCTTTGAAGAATGCTAAATTCAGAGTCTCAAAGGTTGTTTCTACTGACTGTTCTCTTTCCTGAGCATGGGTGTACTTTTCTGTTTCTTTGCCTGTATTAGATTTTTGTTGTTGTCATTGAAAATGGAATACATCAGATCATACACAAACACTGTATCTCCTCTGGAGTCTCCTTTCTTTGTGTGTGTGCGTGTGCATGTGTGTGTGTGCATGCGTGTGCATGTATACAAGTGTGCTGGTGGACGCCAGAGATTGCTTCTGTATGTCTTCCTTCATCACACCTACCACCACCTTTGTTTTTAAGACAGGGTCTCTAACCGGACCTGGTTCTCACTGATTTGGTATGGCTGGCATCCAGCAAGCCCCAGAATCATTCTATTCACTGAGACCCGAGCTCATTGGTTAGCTAAGCTAGATGGCTGGATCCACTGGTCTCTTCCACGCCAGTGCTGGGGTTGCCCTTACGTGCTGCGGCCACACTTAGCTTTTACGTGGTTGCTGGGGATACAGACTTGTGGAGCAAGCACTCACCTACTGAACCACCTCCCCGGTTGCCAGAGGTCCTTATTTTCCCATCCCCAGAGGATTTCTCTACTCTTTTGTAATGTAGCTCATCAGGCTAATCAGTGATACGCAGCTGCCCGGCTGTATGTGGGCACCGTTGTTCTCATCTCTGTTTGTCCTTTCAACTCTTGACATTATCGTGAGTATTTGTTAGAATGCCAGCATGTTCACTTAACTTATAAAGAAAAATGGCATTTTCTGGGGGGGGGGGGCTCACAGTTTTGGAGGTTTCAGCCAATGATTGGTTAGCTCTATTGCTTTATAGACCTACAGTGTGGGGTAGCATATTATGGTAGGAGTTCATGGCATGACAAAAATGCTCACCTCATGGATGGGACAGAGAGAGAGAGAGAGAGAGAGAGAGGGGGGGGGGGAGGGAGGGAGGGAGGGAGGGGGGGAGGGGGAGGGGGAGGGGGAGGGGGAGGGGGAGAGGGAAAGGGAGAGGGAGAGAGAGAGGCTTCCAGATGTCCTCTTCAAAGTCATCTCCAGTGACTGGAAGATCTTCCACTAGGCTATCTCTTAATGGTTCATCACCTTCCGATACGACCATGCTGACTGTCATTAACACATGGACTGATGGATGGGGCATTCTTTGTGTGCAGTACAGCACATAGCAACCTGTGTGTGTAGGCTGGAGGTTTCCCTGTCTCAAGCCACTTATTCTTGTCTTCTTCCTTTCTCAATGGAGGGTTTTTATGGGGGGGGGGCTTGATAGGTAGATGAACATCCAAAGATCAGGCCCCTTTGGGACTGACTATGCTTTGGATTTCCAGCAGGACCTTGAAGATCTCTTATGAGGAAGCACACCTAAAAGCTGTGAGGATGAGGCGGGCATCTTGGTCCTCTCTGGCCTTCTTGTGTTATGCATCTAGCCACAGATGAGAAGGTGCTCTCTCCAATCATGCCACAGTCTCCTCTGATGAGTTTGCCCGTGTCTGCTGCAGATGCTGGCACAAGCATCCCAGTCATTCCACATCCAGTGAGTCACGTTTGGTGTCACAGCTCTCATGACCTCATGTTCTTTGCTCTCCCCTGTTAGCAGAGTGGGGTGGTTCAGGCCTAGGCAAGAATGCCACAGATGCTCAGTGTTTTCAATGCAAAGTTCAGTCTTTGAAGCACACATGCTTCTCAAACTGTTGATTTTCTTTGGTCTGCTCCCAGGATGCTGAGATGGGATTCTGTTACTTTGGTACAGCTCTATGGTTGTTGCTGTTTTAAAAAGAGGGTCATCTGTCTATTTCCTTCCTCTGTGCTCACCATAATCTCTTCCAGCTTGCCTGTGTTTTGATGTGATTGTCTTTCTCTTGTATGTGGTCACTGGAGAACTTGTGTTCCTCTGCTAGTGAAAAAGTGTGCCATCTGATGTTGCTATAGGTTTACCTTTAGATTTTTAGTGTGTGCCCAGCAAGTACCCAGCAAACATTTGCTGTACCCATTACCAAAAGATGGTCACTGTAAGAATACGGCATGTTGAGTCCTCCATAGACCTGACTTTGGGGTGCAAACAGAGGACTTTCCCTTTTGTTAAATACCCAAATAAGATTCCTTGAAATAACCATGTAAGTTAAATAGAGTGTAGATAGATCTAGAACAATATCCAGTGTGGAGCAACCCTTGGTGACTTTTAATTTCATCTCTTCCATAAGATGTGTTGTTGATCAAGATAATATGCTTCGAGTAATTCAGCCCATTCATCCATCCATCCATCCATCCATCCATCCATCCATCCATCCATCCATCCAGTCTGCCAGCCATCTTGCTAAAGAAGCTAAGATAAGTGAGACAGGCTGGATGCTCTGGAGAAATGCTTAGTGGGAAAGACAAAGCCATAAAGAATAGTTTACAAAGTTATAGACAAGAACACAAATGGAGAGGTTCAGGTACAGAAAGAGGTTGGAGGGTGTGGCCAACTGATATCCACGAATCTCTGCTGTAGCCTTGGGACTCTTTAGTCAGGGGTATGGGAACATAAGCCACAGAGTCACTTACTCTCCTCCTTCAGGCTGGACTTCTTGTCTGAGAATATGCAGTTGACCTCAGATAACGGCGGTCACACTCTCTTCCTGGGAGGCATGACTTAATTGTTCCTATCAAGACCCGGATCTCCTTTTATCCACTTTTGCCCAGAAGTGCTCATAGGTCATTGTTTTCCAGTGCCATCTGGGGTTACCTCGCAAGGTCCCAACACTCTGTCCTCTGGTGGGTAACTAGAACTACTCTCTCTATGCCCACCTCCCGCTGGCCCCGACATGCTGGTGGTAGAAAAATTTGTGTCCAGGCCAAAGAGAAGAGGTCCTTCTGTGGTTATTTCTTCTCTGCAAAGGGTGTCTTAATGTGTGCCACTCTTTTGAGAAAATAGGGTGTCACCCTTTCAAGGTGATGCCTTTTTAATCCATCTGAGTAGTGTGCCAGGTTTTGGCCATTGCCCACCTCAGAGGCCAAGAGGCAGAAGAGCAAGGGGCAGCCCATGATTTTCCTGGTCTAATTCACCATGTGCCAGGCTCTGGTTGGGTGTGAAGCCAGAAGCAATTTTTCTTTGCAAATCCAGACCCATTTCAGAAGTTGAGTGCTCTGTGGTGGCTGAGCAGAAGCCCATTATGAAGTGGTTCATTGCTTCACATTGCCATCTGCCAGGGCAGGGCTCCGAGGCCCCATTTGGGAGAGCGTTAGTGCAGCCCAGTGGAACTCAGGTTGCCCATAATGCCGCCATCGCCATACCTCCCAAGGCCTGCATTGCTCCCTCCATGAACGTCAACTGGAGCGTGGCCCCGGTGCTCCTCTGCCAGCCCTGAGAACTTTATAGCTCGTGTTTACTATTCATTATTGTTTCCAGAGCACATCTTGTGTGACATCTCGTCAGTGGTAAAATGGCTTCTCCCCCACTCTTCTCCAGAGTTACCACAAAATTTCTTCGCTGGGGGTGGAGAGGGGCTCTTTTTACGAAAGTCTTTGAAGAGAGAGTGAGAGAGCAGGGGAGCCCACTCATCTTTGCAGGAGGTGTTTTAGGGAGGAGCGATGAAGAAGAGTGGAGAGTGGTAGGTGCTGATGAGTCCCACCCCAAACCCCAGCCAGTTTCCCAGGTTGAAACTGAAACCTCTGTGTATTTATCCCACAAAGTCACCTGAGTGAGGAAGGAGGGTCATGTGATGGGAACCCAGGGAAAAACAAAAGAATCCATTTATTATCCTGGCAGGAAATTTGTTCTTTGGGTTCTGTAGCTGCAGACATAATGATTTCATTTCCTTTGGTGGCATGAGATGAATGGCCCTCACCCCTGGGCCTGTGTGCTGAACTGCTTCCTCCATTTCCCCAAGTGTGGTCAGCTTCAATGCCAGTTCCTTCCATTGAGGTCAGAGGGTGGGCACTCCTTCACACTGACTAACAGAATGTGATCTTCCCAATGGAGGCTCTGGGATCCCTGGATATGCTCCAGATTGAAACACACATCGTGGAAAAAAAACCAGCCCCCACAGACAGACTGACATGGGGTCTCTGGGGCACGCAGCAGCAGCAGAGAGGTCTGGCTGGATTCCTGTTTCAGAAGGAGGACCTTGCCTGTGGCCTGAGCCTGTATTGGTGTAGAAGGCAGCTGGTATTAGGGCTGCCGCCAGCCTGTGGTCCTTGTGACTTACTTGGGGTCCTTAATTACACCAAACTTCAGTTTCCCAGTCTGTAATTCCAAGAGTCTGCCCAATTCACGAGGTTCAATACCAAAGAGCTTTAAGCCAAGCTTTCTGTAGGAGTGGTGGCAGTCCCATGGCCTGTCCAGACTCCTGATAGTTATAGGAAGGACAATTTCTGGTCCCTAGTCAGCCTTTGTTTTTGTGTGCCATGCATACACCTACATGTGAATATGTATATGCGCTCTTATGTGTATGAATGCATGTGTCCGTGTTTGGGTATACATGCACATGTATAAATGTGCTTGTGACGGCTAGCAGCAACCTTGGGTATTGTCCCTCAGCCACGGTCTATCATTTTTGAGATAAGATCTCTCACTAGATTGGAACTTAAGAGACTAGGCTAGTGACTCCAGGTATCTAACTGTCCCCATGTCCCCGCACAGGCATGTGCATGACATCACTTCTGACTTTTTTTAAGGTGGGTTATTGGAAGTGAGTTCAGGTCCTCATGCTGATAAGCAAGTCCTTTACTAACAGAACTATTTCCATCATTCTATCAGTCTTGTTCTAAGGATACAGCCAGGTGGCCATGGAGTTGACGATAAGTTAAAATTCCCATTCCATGCTGGAGACGTTAAGTTCAAGAAGGAGGATAGAAACAGAAACTACATGATCTTAGGATGCTTCCCTGGGACTTGTGAGGGACCTTTCCACGTGGGTCCAGGCTTCCATACTTCCTGGACAGACAGCCCATAAGGGGAGTCAGATTCCACGTTTGTATAAGGGTCAGTGTTCAGACTTAGACAGTGTTCTCACTGTGGCTCAAAGCATACATCTGCTGTCCCAACTGGAGTCAGCTTCTGTGGGTGTGGAGGGGTGGTGTCTGCCCCAAGCCTGGTGTAGACCAGGCTCATCACAGCTGCTCATGAACCACCTTTCCTGTTCCAGAGAGTTGTGAATGTGCCTCCTGTGGAGATTTTTTGGTGTTCTCCTATGCCTCAGTTTCCCGGCCTTGTCTTTTCTACCCCAGCCACTCATTAATAATGGGGAAAGGACTCTTCTAGGCTCAAAGATATTTTTAGCTGAGTGAAAAGCAATTAAGCAGGCTTAAGTTGACAGAACATTCGAACACGTGATCAGGACCAGAGTTGTCTGCTTCCAGGGACTTTGGGGACAGGATGAGGATCCCAGCAGGGAGAGGATGATTCATTTGAGAATGAGCAAGACTTTTTGGAGGCCTGGGTGTGACTTAATGAAGCACCACGTCGCTGAAAAAGAAGTTAAATACCGATAACAGAGTAATTTTAATAAACATTTTACTTTTAATATGTTTATAGTGCTGTTAATTATCTCTCTAAGTGGGGAAAATAGAAATCGTAGTACATTGAACAAAGATTGCTGATTAGGATAATAAAATGGAAATTTTAATCAGGACGGTAACTTTAAGTCAGAGGGAATTTTCTCCTAGGCTGCTGGAGCCTTCATCTTTATTCAACACCCCGTTTATCATCACCATTCCATTCATCGCAGGCATTAGATTAATATTGACAATTTAAACTAGAACTAACGTATGCTATTGTGGTGCTGGTACAATAATGGATCCGGAGGAAGCCGTTGAGCCAGCATGCTTGTGGCTGCTGTGGTGGGCCCAGTCCTCCAGATACCCACTCAGGGGATTTTGTTAGGGGGCTTCCCTGTGACACCTCATTCAATAATACGGTCTTCCATTTTCTTTGCGTGCATGTGCATATCTGTGTATGGTGTATGTGTTCATGTGTGTGTGGACACATATATGCAGGTATGTGTACACGTATGCACAGAGTGGCCAGGGGTTGATACCAGATGTTTTCCTAGATTTCTTTTCCACTTTATTTTTTGAGACACAGTCTCTCACTGAACTGAACGGAAGCTCAGTGGTTTGCCTAGACTGGCTAGCCAGGAAGCCCCAGTGATCCATCTGTCTTTACTTCCCCAGCACTGGGTTTATAAGAAAACACTGACATATCCAGCTTTTCATGTATGTGCTGGGGATCCAAACACAGTTACTCATGCTTGAACAGCAAACACTTACTAAGTCATCTTTTCAGCCCTTATGCGAAAGACCTTTGTTGGCTCGCAGCTGTTTCTTCAATGACAGAAGAGTGCTCAGTCTATGTGCCTCACTTCAAGGCTATCGACTGAATTTCTACAAGGTATGTGGATGCTGATAAGGTGGGATCCAAGTGTGCTGTGGAAACCATACTTGTGCACAGTGGGGAACCACAGTATGCTAGAAGTTTGGGGTACGATCCTCAGAGTGTCATGCCCAGACCCACAGTACCAGCATATGTGTAGGTGGTTGACAGTCTTATCCTTATCAAGTGATTCTCAGACATCAGCCTCAGAACCACCCAGTGGGCCAGAGACACGGACTGCTGGGCTGTAGCTCTGGGTGGAACCTAAAGGGCAGCCTTTCGAGCAAGTTCCCAGATCCATCTGCCGCTGTGCAGAGACTCCATTGTGAGTGCCAAGAACATGGGGTCTGGGGGTGGGTGGGGCCAGGGTGAGAAAAGGGGGTGTGCCTGGCTGTGGGTAGAGAGGTGTTTAGCTTGAGAGTAGTCGGCCAGCATCAGTAGCCAGGAGTTGGATGTGCGGCCCTCAGCCCTGTCTCTGGGGAGAGTTGCTGGCTCAGGGAGGGCTGCTGCTAGACCGAGAATCTTGAGTAGTAGTGTAGCTATGGGGCCTTGGGTCAGGTGTTCATGCCAGCAGGAACCTGGCTCATAGGGGCTGCCTTCTGAGATTCAGCTCAGCCTAGACACTATAAAGACCCATTCGAAGGGGCCCATCTTTCCATCCTTGTTGCTTTTGCTGGGGAGAGGAGGGGAGGGGAGGGTGGTAAGCCATGGCAGGGGAGGAGGGGTCGGACATGGATATATGTCTTCTGGGTCTTGTTCAAGAAGCCTTTATAATGGGAGAAAGGGCCATCACCCGCCTCTTGTTACTTCTGTTGGGCCCAGTTTGGGGTCACTTAGCAGCAGAGCTCCGGTGTCTGGTGGCTGTGCTGGGAAGCCGCTTCTGTGGTCCGCACTCTGGGACTCTGGGGAGAGGCAAGGTTGCAGACTCCAGCCTGGAGCTGCCTCCTCTTTGTTACGGCTTCCCTCTTCATTCTTTCTTCCTCCTCTTTGGAGCCTCTTCCCCAATCCTCTGGGGCTCCATAAATGTGCGACATGGTTTCTTAAAAAGGCCTCTTTCTTCTCTGTGATCATAAAATTGCCAAAGAACAATGGCTGTCATTTAAAACAGCAGCTCGAAAGCTCCTTCCCCACCACTCTCTGCCATTGTCATCTGTGTTCAACATCAAAACAGCTGGGAGCTCCCAGGAGGAGCCTGCCTCAGTTCTTCCCTGCACTGCATTGTAAGCTAGCCCGAGGGCACTGCTGCAAGCCAACACCTTGGGGGATCTGAAGGTGACCACCAGCTTTGCCCCTGGGAAGATGGGGCTCCATCTTAACTGGAGGCTGAGAGGGCTCAGGGATGGGGCTAGTCTCCACAACTCTGTCCACTGAACTAGTGGGGGTAGGGGAGTGTGGACAGGAAGAGGCCAGTGTCCCTGGCTTATGGGGAGAGGGGCCATAGGTGGCTAGGGAATGCTTTAGAAACCCTGGCAGCGATCCAGTTTTCCTGAACTGTTCCCCCCGAAACCCTAGAGAGCTTTGGGGTTCTGAAGGAATGAGGAACAGTGACCGTGCTGCTCTTGCAGTGGCTGTGGTTGTTGATTCCTTGACATAACCCACTCTGTTCTTATTCCTTAGAAACCCAGTGGCTACTCAGAGGCACGAGGGGAGTGCAGACAGGGTCTCCACAGAGCAAAATCGGCCGCTGCCACAGATCCTCTGCCTGTTGGGGTAGAGCCAGGAGGGGGTTTATCTGCTCGAACTTGGGGCCAGCACCACAGAGGCAGCTGGAAGGGAAACAACATCACAATGGGAGGATGGGACTTGGCCACCAGCCTGGTCCAGGAGCAGCCTCCCTGCCATTAGGCCGTTGCCTTTCTTCCTTCAGGCTTGACATCTGAGTGTGTTTGGGGAGCATGGAATACAGATTCTGGGTTCCTCTAGTGTCTGAGTCCACTACAGAGAGAAAGGAGGCTTAGGGTCCCCAAGGCCTGTAGACCATGTTTGGAGAAAAGAATGAATTTTGGCTTCAGGGAGACAGAGAAAATCAGGGTGCCTGTGTTTATTTCTTGTGATAGTCCTTGGGGACAAATGTCCCAGGTGGTTAGGTCTCATTCTGTCAGTTTCCTCTGGGGTTTTCTCCACCGACAAGTCCTCCCACGCTTTTCTTCCCACGGTCCCAGGCCCCTTTATTCTGCCCTCCTATCCCCACTCTTCTCTGATCTCCCCGTGGCTTCTCTCTATTGCCCTTTAGCGTCTCCTCTTCCTGTTCCCTCCTCTGTCCCTGGCTTCCCCTGCCTGTTCCCTCCTGTGACTCTGCTTTTGTATGCAGTGTCCCTGACACACTTGGATTTGCTTTCATGGCAGGCGCATGTGTCTGTCTGGGCCCCTACAGGCTTAGTTCACCTGGGGCTTCTGCTAATTTACCACGCGGCAATGCTTTGCACATCCCAACTTCTCCCTGTGTAGTGAAGAAGAGGCATTTCTTACTTTTCATATGCCAAGTCTTTTAAAGAAGGCATTAATAGCAAATCCCCTTTGTCATACAATTACATGGACCGAAAATAATAAAAGAAATTGCAAAATCTTGATGGTCTGGGAAACATATTGTAATATGTTTAATATGTTTACCTTCCTGTATCTCTGTCCGCGATCCACTGTACTGTGGTCATTTGCTAGCCTTTAGAGGTCTGGCATGCTTCCCTGGACCTGCAGATGAGCTCTGGATCTTTAAGCATCTTTTGCTCTAGGTCTGTCTTGAATCTCTGCCCAAAAGTGGATTAGCAGCAGGACCCTAGGGCTACAGAGTCTGTCCAAGTTCAGATTGCATGCCCCGCCTCCCTCTTGATAGTCACTGTGCTCTTGACCCACCTTGGGAGTTTGTTCCTACATGTTTTAAGTGGTCACCACAGGAAAGCCAATGCTATTGTGGTGCTGTTTGCTGGCTGCTCTTCACGCCTCTGTCCACCTCAATGCCACCCTCTTTTCTACTTGTCTACCTTCTGGCACTGTGCCTTGACCCTCAATCTGTAGCCACAGAGTACCCCACCACTCCCACCCTGGCAAGCTGTGTTTTCACAGATGGTTCTGTTAAATCTGGACGGGCTCCGAAGATGTTATTGGATTTCTGCAGCCCTCTTATGCCAAGACCATATGGGGCTGCAGGAGAGGAGGGCAGAGGGTCAGCCATTCCCTCCTGCCTACTCCTGTTTCCTTTGGGATCTTCTGAGTGGCATTTTGGTAAGTCCATTGTAGTGAGGTGATGGGGCTGTGAAGAGGAATTTTGTAGGTGTATTCAGGTAGGGCAGGGACATCAGTCTCACCAGGATGAGACCTGGAGCCCCAGAAGAAACACTGGGAGAGAGTGAAGTCCTATGGCCAAATGCTCTCAACACTTCCTGTTTTCTATTCCAGCCTCACCCATGCTTCCAGGCCCCGTGTTCCTCTCTCTATAGGTGAGGGTTTCCTCCTGGAAGCACTAGGAGCCTCTTCTTGAGAAACCCTGCTTGCTCTGAGGTACCTAGGGCAGGGGACAGTGTGTGTGATAGTTTGTGTGTATGTGGTGGGGGGAGGAGGAGAAAAAACAGTGGGGGAGGAGAAAGAGAGCGAAGGGAAGGAGTGATAGAAACAAAGAACTAGGAAGCTCTAGAAAGACACAGAATTATAGAAGTAGAAGGAGAGAGAGAGACAGAGAGGACACACACACACACACACACAGAGAGAGAGAGAGAGAGAGAGAGAGAGAGAGAGAGAGAGAGAGAGAACACACATACACACACAGAGAACACACACACACACACACAAAGAAAAAGAGAGAGAGAGTTTTATCTAGTCAGATGCATACCCAGCTACTCAAATTATTTATTGGTATTGCACAAACAATGACTATCTTTTATTTTAGCTAACAGAGGGCCACTGTCATAAGGGTCATGGGACTAAGAAAAGTAGAGAAACAGAATTATGAGTGGAAGAAGATTCTGGTCTTGTACATGGGCCCAAGGCCTGATCCCGCTGTCAGCTGTTCTGAGTTGCTTTAGTTCTAAGTGCTGGTCACAAGCCCCTCCTGCATGGTCAGAGAGCAGGTGAGGTCACTGTCAACACTGAATGTCTGTCTATCTGAGGAATAAGAAAGTGGAACTGGGCTAGAGAGGAGGGGAGGGAGGAAGACAGGGAGGGAAGAAGAGATGAGAGATGATAGATAGATAGATAGATAGATAGATAGATGATAGATAGATAGATAGATAGATAGATAGGGCTAGAAACAAGCCAAAGAACTAAAGAGAAGTTGCTGTTTGCTTTATGTCAATTTGATACAAACTAGAGTCACCTGGGAAACCTCAGTTGAGAAAAACACCCCCATTAGACCGGCATGTAGGCAAGTCTGTCATGCATTTGCTTGATTAATGGTTGATATGGAAGGGCCCAGCCCTCTATGGATGGTGTCACCCCTGGGCAAATGGTCCTGAGTTGTATAAGAAAGCAAACTGAGAAAGCCATGAGGAGCAAACCAGTAAGAAGTGTTCCACTGTGATCTCAGCTCCAGTTCCTGCCTCTAGGTTCCTGCCTTAAGTTCCCACCCTGACTTCCCTCAGTGGTAGAGTAGAGAGTGTAAGCTGAGACTCACCCCTTCCTCCCCTCGGTTACCCCTTGATAACGGTGTTTGTGACAGCAATAGAGAGCAAACTAGAACAGTGGGCGGAAACAGAGTAGAAATGAAAACATCAGCGAGGAAGGAAAGGAGAACGGGGGTTGACAGGAATGCCAAAGCTTTCCTGGGGAATGCCGATATCAGAGCAAGGTAAAGGAGGTGCTGGTGTTCCAGCGTGAGCTGTGACTTCCAGCCTACCCTTGGGCTAGCCAGATAAATTGAGAGGCGGTCACAGTGCCTATGAAACTGTCCAGAGCATGACAAGGTATGCTTCCCGTTATGGACCTGAGAAATGGAGGAAAATGGCAGACATGTTTTCGTGATATAGTCAACAGATCTTGGTAATGAGTTGAGCAGGGGAAGAGAAGGAGATTGCCTCCAGATTTCTAGCATTTGTGGGTGATGAGATGGGGCAGTTTGTAACCACCTTGTGCCATGTCTAATGCTGATTGTCTGCTCGATTGGATCTAGAATTCCCTGAGAGACAAGCTTCCAGAATGTCTGTGAGGGATGAACTAGTTTAGGTAAATTGAGGTGGTAAGACCCACATTAATTTGGGGTGCCACTATTTTATGGGCTGGGGTCCTGGACTGAGTGAACAAGTGAAGCACACTGAGCACTGGCCTTGTCACGGCTTCCTGATGGTGGGTGCAGAGCCGGCAGCTCTTACTGGCTGTGATTCTTTCTCCACGATTGGCTAAATCCTAGAACTATGAGCCCGATAAACCCCTTTCCTTTAAGTTGCTTTTGCCAGCCATTTTGTCTTAGAAACAGAAAAAGTTGCTAATGTACCATGTTTGGGACTTTACTGTGTTAACTCAGAAACCCATGAGCCTTCCAAGTGGTTGTTGGTAGGAGACTTGCAAAGTGTGCGGTCTGAAGTCATATGGAAAGCTGGCGTAGTACCCAAAACATCTTGGCCCAGTTTCCATACAGGAAGGGCATCACATTTCCTCTTCAGCCAGAGACCATCCATCGTAGGGTCCTCACTGTGAACCCATTCTCAGCCTTAGCATCCTTCACTCCAGATGCCTACTGCTAACGGTAAGCCTTGGTACGTGACAAGGTTCACCCATTCCTCTCCTACCCTGGGAATTAGCCAGGCTGCCATGTAGAGAAAATGGTGTTGGATTTTTTTATGAGCCCTGGGATGATGGTGGTGGGATGGTGCTAGTGGAGCTGTTTGGGATGTCTAAATGTATGGGTGTCATTGTATGAAAGGGGTACAGCGTGCCTGGTGTGTGTGTGTGTGCATGTGCGTGTTGTGCGTGTGTGCGTGTGTGTGTGTGTATGTGTGTGAATATGTGTGAGATAAGTGAGTAACTGAGGAGGTGTCTGTAGTCTCTTAGGGGCTTAGGATCTTGCTTAATAACTTGGGGGACTAGAGGCTCAGAGTGGTGCGGGAGGAGGTTCCCCGCAGGGAAACCTATGTCCCTGTCTTGATGGTCTGACGTCTGTCTGTGGGTTAAGTTGATGGTAAACCCGGCCATGTGGTTTCCAGTCCATGACAAATTGTTTTTCATTGCACTGCTCCTGAGCGAGATGCTCTTGCCCCATGCTGAAGAGCTTCAGGAAGCAGCCGCCCCACAATGCTCCTGGTGATGTTGACTGTGAGGGTGTAGCTGGCAATGTTCACTGCATTACACAGTGAGCTCTCAGTGGGGACCCAGGGGAGGCGTTGCATTAGGCTTTGATACTAGGAACAGCCAGGCTTTTGTGAGCAATCATTCTGTTTATGTCCTGTGCACCCCGTGACCCGTGTAACTGATCAGATTTTCTTTATCTATTGACTGCTAGAAAATCGAGCTCCAAACGTGTGGTTTGGCCATGGAAAATGAGTTGTTTTAGCTTCACCAGGGGCTTACAATTTATGGCTTTACTCTTGGTTGAGCTTTTTTCTGTCCCAACTCTTTTTCCTTAGAGATATTTTCATTGCTTTTTTTCTTATTATAAAACATATATAGATACTCTATAAAAAGTTTAGAAAATATAGAAAATGTAAAGAAAAAATGAAGTCAGTTATAATTCCCCACCTGTTTCTTGTGACAACCTGTTAAATTTTGTACAACTTGTCTCTCCTATAATACACGAATGTTCAACACACGCCCATGGGCACACAAGTGTACATATGAAAATACACATATTCAGAGAAATTTAACACATTATACATAGTGGTCAATGACTATTTTTCAAATTTAACAATATTCAATGTTACTATTTATTTAATATAGCTTATAGTATCTTTCATAAATCTTATAAACCAGCTTAGACCTTTTAGAATTGAATTGATTATAAATAAAATGTGAGATTTACAACAGAGGCTTCCAGGCAGCACTGGGGATGCAGATTGAGGCAACATTTAGCAGAGATGCCAAAGCTCTGGAATGAAGTAATGGAACATCCCTTAAGATGGCTTCTCTCAGGTCTGTGATGAGATTTCAGACACACTGGAAGGTCAAAGGTGCCCATTGATTTTCTCAGCTAGACTGGAAGAGACTTGCCCACTGAGCCTGTAGAAGAATGGATGAGGAACTATAAGGTGACAAGGTTGCAGGGCGATACATCTAGTGAATTATCACCACTCATCTGAGCAGAGATAGCAGAAGTCACCTCCATGCAACCAGATGGGCAACAGATGTGGCTGCAGCTTGAGTGAGCACACTAAGGATGGTGGGGGTATCTTAGAGACCCCCCCACATCCTCCTGTGTGCTGGTTTCCTTCCCTGTGGCCCTCCCAGTGGTGTCACAGAAGGAGAGATGGCACATACTGAAGAATGGGAACAACAAAAACAAGGAATTAGAGAGGTGTCTGTTTCTCCAAAGAATTTCTATTCCAGAGCCCCAGGTTAGTACCAAGTGCCCCCAGAATAACCTTATGGGATGGGAATGTTAGTATGCCCATTTCCCAGATGATGAAAAGCCAAGTGAGTTAGCCAGGTCATATAGCTACTAATGGCTAAAAATAAGGCTGCCAAGACACTGGCTGTAAACAGCTCCCTAATCTCAAGAGGCATCAGGACCCCCATGGGAGCATGGATATGGGAGCTCTTCTGGTTCCTGGAAGATGGCCAAATGCAGGAAGGGCAGGCGAGGGAAGGACAATGACTGACTCAC
Organism: Arvicola amphibius; assembly: GCF_903992535.2. Lineage (NCBI taxonomy): Eukaryota > Metazoa > Chordata > Mammalia > Rodentia > Cricetidae > Arvicola > Arvicola amphibius. The sequence continues at coordinate 168,494,107 of NC_052049.1, read as the reverse complement.
CGTGACAGCTTCAGAAGAGTGGTGTATGAATCAAGGTCCAAGGTGCTCACCCTTTTCCTACGCTCCACCTCCCTGTCTGAGTTGCTGAGGCTTTGCACGTTCCCATGGTAGCTTCCCCTCCTCTTGGGGGTGTCTGCTTCTCTCTGCGACTTGTCCGGGATCTGTGTTGCTTTCTCCTCACAACCCAGGTACCCACTAATTTCTTTACACTCTGAGGGAATGGTTTCTACTCTTGATATAGGCATTCTGGTTATGATTTGCTCCCTTAGACAAGGGGGATGCGGTGAGCTCGAGACGTTGGACAGGCAGCAAATGTGGGCACTTGGGGAGCACAGGTGCGGGCAGGGACTGATCTGGAGTGGACTGTATCAGGGATGGGGATGGTACAGGATCCGAATGGCCTCCTAGCCTGGACCAGAGGATGCTCCTTGGGTGAGCCCTGCACCATGTGGGTTAGGGTAAGAACAGACAGCACTACTTGTGATCCCACGAGCAGATGGCTAGACTTTCTGGCACCCTGGCTACACCTCAAGGCTGGGGACTGGGGCAAATGAGTCTGAGTAAATCTGCAAAAAGCTTCCTGTAAACTGGAAGAAATGAAATTGCCTTTAACCTCACAGGTTGTTTTTGTCTGCTATCAATGGAGTCGGAGACGGATGAGAGCGAGATCTAATTTGCGGCCTGCTTTATTGAGTAGTGCAGCCTCCCGCCACAGTTTGGTCATCCAGCACTTGAAACGGCAAGCACCGCTGATGATTTAATATGGGAAAAGAATATCCCATCAACTTGATATTCACCACATATTTAAGCTGTGATATTTTAGACATACTGTGATAAAGAAAATAAATCATTTAAATTATTTTCAGCTTAAAAAAATCATAAGTCACTAGGCATGGCGGTATATACCTTTAGTCTCAGTGCTCTGGAGCCAGAGGGGAATGAACTTCTATGACTTTGAGGTCAGCCTCGTCGACATAGAGAGTTCCAGGCCAGCCAGGTTTACAGAGTGAGGTCCTATCTCAAAACACAAACAGAAACAAAATGAAATCCAAACCTGTAATAATGGAGTGGCTAAAGACTTTAATTACCCAAGGGCCTTCCTGCTGCTTCTCTGGGACAGGGCTGTTTTTTTATGAACAAGAGGGTTATGAAGACTGGGAAGGAAGGCTGTGCTTATCTGTACTCATTAAACTTAGAGAATTTCTATAAACCGCATGCGGAGAAGGAACATATCCTCTGGAGGTGTCTGTTATTCAGGCAGCTTCTTGTCATCTTGGGGGTGAAGACCCTCTGGCATGACTAGGAAGCTGTGGTAAGGATAGCAGGTAGCCAGGCACATCTGAAGGAGTCATCTCTAGAAGGCAGAGGTCATCTCTGCCAGGGTGGGTTTGGGCGCAGGGCAGGCCCCACAGCCCGCGTCACCACAGAGCTCCCGTGTCCATCTTCATGTCTGCTCCTCCAGGTTTCTCTCTCAATGTCTCTTGCCTCAGTAGCTTTTTCTTCCCTTCTGGTTCTTCTCAGTGTGTCTCAGTTCTTTTCCAGAGTCTTCCTACTGCCTAGGCTCTTGCTAGTGGCCACATACTCCCAGGGACTGGTTCGTACCCCTGGTGCAGGGTGCAGGTATTTTTGTTGATGTGGTTCACCTTCTCATCCCAGGTCGCACATGAACCACTGATGGCTTAAGGTTGTCGGCCCAGGGTGAGTGTCTACCCATTGGCTATCTTGTGAAGTTTCCCATTTGGTGTGTGCCTCTCTGTACGGGTTCCAGTCAGGATTGGGGTTGCCTGGCCCTGAGGCAGAAGCAAAGGCTTGCAATATCTCTACTCCAGCACCACACAGGGAGCCACTGTCTGTTCACACACCTGCCTGAAACTGAAAGCTGTTACTACCCCAGGAGAGAGGTTATACCAGAGTTCAAGAAAGCCTTATGCTACTGAGTATTGGGATTCCACTATTGCCTTTGTACCCACTAGATAATGGGAGACTGTGTGCAGCTGGTCTGCTAGGATGGGGAGCGTGCCCACAATCCAGCATAGGTATTATATTGTTGGCAAAGTGTTTTATACATCACTCTTTCTGAGGACTGTAAATGTACACCAAATTGTGGGTCTGACCTTGCCCTAAAGTGACTTCATGAAAGACACGGCACTTTTGCTGGAAGTTCTGTCAAGCCTTGTGACCTTAACAGTATTACCAGGCAGGTGGCTGTCACCTTCAGGATGACCCTATTTCAGAAACCCACGCTAGTGAGGTTCTCAGTGTGTCTCTGTTTCCTTGTCTGGGGAGAGTGCACTGTGGTCCTCTGTGTGTGTCCGTTTGAGAGCTGGAGGTGGCACGTGGGAAGGTGGTGAGGCTGCCATCACTGAGTAATTAAACTTGGAAAAAAATGTCTGATGTCCAGGTAATTACTGCCGAACATCTGCTAAATATGGCCTTCCACCGATGGCGGGTGTTGTTAGGCACGGGAGTGATGGTGTGTTTGCACTCGACATGGTAAGGGGTGATTAAAATCTGTTCCTATCAGCAGCCCACAGCAAGGCTCTCAAGCAGATGAAAGAGCCTGGAGCAGATGTAGCAGGAACCAAAAGCCACTTCCAGGAAGAGACAGAGGAGAGCCTGTCTGCTCTAGAATAACAGCATGGGGTGAGAGTCTGGCAAGAGACAGGAGCTCCAAACAACCAGTCTGATTCATTCACTTGCTGCTGAGGAAACTGACGCATGACTGGGAGAGGCAGTGACCACAGAGTGGAGGCAGGGTCAGTGGGACAGTCTCTAACATCCATTCTCGAAGCTCAGATTCCTCTGTCAGCATCCTCTGGGAAGTCCCCTCGGCTTGGGTAACAGGAGTCCCTATGGTGGGGTTGAGTCTGCCCCACAGTCGGTTCTGAGAGACCTGCTCAGACAATGGTCTCATTCCCCACAGGGTGACTGCTCTGACCTGAAAGAGAGGGGTAAATGGCAAGAGGTATTAGTGATGTCTTCTCTGGTGTGGATGGCCTTTCGCTTGTCCTACCGCCTTGGAAGGGTGGAGAAACCCCGACCTTCTCCCCTGTTCCTCATGCCCATCTTCTCACCAACAGTTGGCAGTTGCTAGTAACTAACGGCATTGGACTTTGACCTTGGGTTCTGTGGTACAGTGTCTTCTCTTCTCCCTCTTTCTCGCTTCCTGGTAAATCTCCATTTGTGACAGTCACCAACAAAGAGAGTTCTTCTTTAACACAGCCTCGGGGTGGTGCTAACTAGATGGCTTCAGGGAACTCATCTTGGGAGGGGTGGCATCTTCTTAGCCTGACTATTGTGTAGCAATCGGGACCCTAACCCAAGTCCAGCGGATCTAGACTTGGACCCCCTAGAGGGTCTACCCTAGAGTCCTTCTTTACAGAGCCTGGCATTCCAGGCTCTGGCTGAGACTCACTGAGTTGTCTGTTGGGGCCTGCCATGGCCAGTCGGGGGGGGGGGTGACATAAATAGCATCTTCTGTTGGAGCCTGGAGACCTTTCCTTCTGTCCCGATGATCCTGCCAGCTGCACCACTAGGACTTAGAACTCCTCCTGCCTCAGAGCAATCATTCACCCAACTAGCAAGCATTTATTTTCTAATTCCTTTTCTTTTTAAAATAATGATTTTGGGTAATGCAACCACTAAATTCACATTTTTTTAGTTCCCCTCCATAAATTGTATAAATTCCCCCATGCCTACAGCTTTTCAGATCTGCATTCATAGTTTGGTGTCTTGTTTTTTCCCTCTTCATCGTTTTACTGTTAATATTTCCGTGCTTTACATAATCTCTATAATTTCCCCTTTTGATGGCTTTGTAATAGTCCATCAAGTGGCCATATAATATTTACCCATTTTGTGAAGCTGAAAATAAGGATATTATCTAGTTAGCTTTTTAAAAAGCATATTTCATTGTTTTCTTTGGTAAACTCAGAAGACTTTTTAAAATGGTCATATTTACGTGACCAGAATTCTCTACCAATGCGTACACACACACACACACACACGCACGCACGCACGCACGCACGCACGCACATATACAGAGAATTCTCTACCAACACACACACACACATACACACGCACACACACACACTGGGAAAGGGGTACAGAAACCCCTCAGCCTGTCTTTTTCACTGCCTCCCTTATTCCAGGAGTCTTTCACCACACCTCGTGTGCGCCACACTGGTGTTAAAGTTGTATGGTTTTGTATTCTCTGGCACCTCCGCATTCACCAACTGCTTCATTGGTCCCAAGCCAAAGAAAGAGGCCATCTGTTCCTGGCTGGTCAGACACATGGGAGGGTGACGTGTTGGTCTTCAGCATGGTCCCTTCCTCAGGATTTCAAGTGACATTTTGACTATGTGAATCTTCAAACTTTGTCAGGAGACATAGCCCACAACCCCTCTTTATGCTTTCCAAAAGGGTTGCTTGGCGTCATTGTTCTTGCCTGTTATTGCTCCTCCTGGACACCCAGGCTCAACCCCAGATTTCATAGGTGGAAGGTGGCATCTGAAGGCTCACTGTTTAATTTGAATGCACTTGATGTTCAGCTTCCATGGCCATTTGTGTTTCCCTGTGAAGCCTTTGATAATTGCCTGGTGATGGAAGATCCCGTGATCTTCCTTCTGTGAAGGGATGCTCAGAGAAGGAAGGGTGGATGGCGAAGTCGGGGGCACTAGAAGACCAGAGAGAGGGGTGGTGAAAGGGCGGGGCACAACTACCAAAACAGGGATGCAAAGAGAGAGAGCCCACGCTCCTTGAACTTCTCTCTTGAGTCTAACCTGGCTCTTCGTTTTGGAAGGGGAACACATGAACTGAGCAGCCTCCAGGCAGGCCTGGGTCTGGCTTCTGCTTTGCAAGAACGCCTAGCTTCACCTCACTGTGTCCCTGTACTCCATCACATTTTAGATTCTCCCTCCTGGGCCATAACTGGGAACAGAGGGACTGTGTATCTCACAACCACAGAACCTGGCCTTGGTTTTCCCTTCTCCCGGGGAGCATATGGCCCAGCACTAAGGATGGCGGGAGGTCCATGTATGAAACGCTGGGCCTCCAGCCCTGGATAAGAGCATGGAGAAGCCCACCTTGGTTTCATGGGAGCAGGAGCAATGCTGCAGCGCTGGAGCCCCAGGAGGGTCCATTTGACTTGTGCCAGAGGAGGCCAGAGGTTGTCGAGTGCTGTCCTTAGTCTTCAGGAGGCCCTGGATTCGATTTCACTTTGTTTCAACCATGGTTTTTCTCCCTACCCCTGGGAATTCTGGTCCGTTTGGTCATAGATTTATTTTTGGACAAGCTATTATTCTTCTGTTTCTTCAGACCTTGTAAGGAAAAAAACCCCCACTCAATTAGAATAAAACTTTAATTAAATCGAAACACCAATTAAAATATATCATCAATTAAAATAAAGCACTAATTAAAGTGCTTCCGACAAGCTGCAGCCAATATGGCCCAGGGGCTAGAGGCACCAGCCTTGGTCATGGGGTGGCTTGGAGTGCTCATGGGATATACTGCTTTGTCTGTGAGGGTTGGAGGATCGAGGCTGGAGGCTGGCTTTCAGCCCCGGGAACAGGACACCCCTCTTGCTGTGTCCTCTAGCCTCATGGTGCAGTTGAGGTTCACAATTCTGGAGTTAAAAGTAGCCTAAAGCAGCAGGACTGACAGGGCCTGCTCTGGTGGGAGCTATTGGGAGCACTGTAGTAGATCCCACATGGGTCTTCTTGACAGAGTCCCCTTGACCCAAAGCCACATAAATGCTTGTGTTTTCTTTCTCCTTGGCCCAATTGAACTTGGGCTATTATTGGTGATATGTCTTATCTGAGGACCATTCCAGGAGCGGCTTTGCTCCAGGGGACCCTGGAATGGAACCTTAGATCCTCTGTCCTAGTATTCAAAACCTCATGCCACCTGAGCTGCACACCTATCTTCCTATCTCCCAGCCTGCCTTTGTGTGTGCCACCCCCTATTCCTTCACATCTGTCTCACAGCTTACTTACTTAAATTGCCAGAAGGATAAAGATGTTCCCTTCAAGCTGACTCTTGCCATTCCTCTACCCAAGGCCCTGTTAGGCAAGTTTCCTGTCTCCTCTCTCCAGTCTGTCTGCTGCCTTCAGCTGACCCGCTTCAAAACAAAATGTGTCAACTTACACACCTACACAGCCGCCCGAGTGTCTGTGGACAGAGGAGGGTTTCAGTTAATCAGCAGGACCGATTTCCAGCTGTTTCTCTTTGTAAACGTCCTCCTTTTCAAGGGTAGCAATTGACCTTTCCTTCTTCTTACAACTACCTCAAAACATTTTCAAAACTAACCATCAACTCATCAACTTTAAAATGATATACTTCGCTCCTCTAGGGATGAATTCTGTCTCGACAGGGAGAAGGGTCAGTGCACGGAAGAGCCCCTGTGGTGGTCCATTAACACTTCCCCACCCAGGGAGACTGAGACCAGGGCTTAGCCTACCTGGTCTGAGCTTCCTGTACACACTGAATTCTTGGGAGAGAATCACTGGATTCTGTGCATCTTTGTCTTTTAAACTCGGCATTCCTAAGTGGCTGCTTAGAAATAGGAATAAAGGGAAGAAGAACTACAGAAAAATCGTCCTGCTGCAGCAGCTTCTGGGCAGCTATAGCAGGTGGCTGCTGGAGCAAACCTCTGCAGAGGCCCTTTCTTCTTCTTTCCCTCCCTCCTTTGTTCCCTCTTCTCTTTCTTCCTACTTTTCTGTCTCTCCTCCTCTTTTTCTCTGATCTCTCTGTCTCTTTCCTGCCCTCTTTCCTCCTTTCTCTCTCCTACTCCCTCCTCACTCATTCAGTTTCATTTCTCAGCTAAGTCACAGACTTACAGAGAAAAAAAGAGATCAATGAACTAGAAGGAGGGGATTCTTTTCTCTCCATAAACCTTCCCCTGTCCTCTCACCAGCAGAAGAGCAGCATCAGCAGGAGGGGCCTGACTTCCAGGGCTGCAGAAAGTGGCAGGTGATACGTCAGGGACAAACGTGACCTGCTTCTCTGTCTGCCACCATTGATGTCTTTTGTACATAGACTCTCTGCTAGTTTCTCGGTCACGAGGGCTGGAAATGAGCCCACAGATTTGTCCCCCAGTGGCTTACACCATGGCTCAGCATTCACCCCAAACCAGGACCATCTGGATGGGTCTCCGGAAGACCAGAGAACTGAAATGTGACTGAACTCTGTTGGGTTTCCACAGATTTTCTTAGGTTCTTGAAGGGGCTTAAGAGCTAAGACCGTTGTTCAAAATTCTTTGATCATGACTTTTGATACACCTTGCCTAGCAAGCTAAAGTACCTGAGTTCGATCATTGGAGCCCATATAAAATGCTGGGCATGGTACATGCTTATAATCCCAGACTGGTCAGCCGGGAAGCCTAGACTAGTAATTGGAAGTCCTAGTGAGAGACTCTATCTCAAAAATCAAGGAGATCACGTCTGAAGACTAATGCCTATACATGTATACACACGAATGCACATGCTTCCACATACAAATCATTGACAGCCACCTTATAGTAAAACACTAAATGCTCCTTCACGTACACTGGGCTGTGCCTCAGAAAGCCCGTGGAAGCTTGTAGATACTGATAAAAGCACATTTAACCCTGGGCATGGGCACACCTGTCATCTCAGGATGCAGGAGGCTGACGCAGGAGGATAGGAATCCTTAGCCTCGAATCCATAATGAGTTTGAATCCAGCTTGAACTCTGTCAAACAAACAATCCAACAAATGTACCAGCCAGGAAACACCTGCCTTCAATATACCTGATCCACTAAATATCATTGTTTAGTCCAGGCTACCTTTGGTGATCTTAAAACACGTTAGCTACACTGGCCAAATCAATGCACTCAAAGGTCATTTTATAATAAATGAATATTTCATACAATGTAATGAATACTGTACTTGTGTATGTGTATGAGAGAGAGACAGAAAGAGTGAGTGAGAGAGAGAGAGAGGAAAGAGAGATTTCTGAATATCAAACTTCCAAACAAGAGATCTCCAAATAATACTTATACTTTTATATGCAAATCAGAGTGACGTTTGAATTTTTTTCTACTTTATTCTTGTTTAAGTTTTCATATTTCATTAAAAATACTAACTGTAACTTGCAACTTTGATTTCATGGCCAGCCATGAGTCACTACTTTGGAAAGTGTGGATCTGGAGGAACGTGTACCAGCCAACATCCAGAAGTTCTCATCTGTTACCAGCGGGGTGTAAATTAGCCCAGCTCTTAATTAGAAGTTTTTGGGGAAAAAAACCGACCAAATTTTCAAAAACATCTGCCCATTGACCCCTGATGTTCCATTCATAGGAATTTATCTTACAAATATCCTAATACCTATGAAAATGATGTCCAAGATAGTTCTTCCCATCATTGTTTATGATGGTAAAAGATTGGCAAGAGCCCAAATGTCTATCCTTAAGAAACTGGCTCAGTAGCCAATGGAATATTCATACAATGGAAGAATACTCTAGGGCTGTTAAAAAAAAATTAAAGGGTGGCCTCAGTGACCTGATTTGGAAAGGTTGCCAAGATGTAGCAAGTCCACAAGTAAGATACAAAGTGGATCTTAACTATGCTCCCTTTTGGATACTAAAGGGAAGTAATTAGACTCGGGGCTCATTATTTTCTTGTTTTGGGTTTACCCAAAGAAAGTTGCTCTTTTTAAACATCAGAACGGTTGACTATTGGCAATCCCACTGCTGAGAAGGTTTCTTAGCTGCTTTCCTCATTGCTGGGGTGAAGTGACTGACATAATATAGAAACAAGGGGCTTAATTTGGCTCACAGTTTCAGAGATGTCAGTCCATCATGGTGTGGACCAGATGGTGATATAGACTACCTCCCATCATAGCAGCCACGAATCAGGAAACGGACACTACAGGCGTGGGCCAAAGAAAGAAATAGCTCCCTGGAGACATGCCTGCAGTAACCAGTTCATCCCACAAGGCCCCATTACTTTTTAAAGCTTTTACCACCTCCCCCATAATGCTATCTGATTAGGAATCCATCTAGGAATTAATCCATGCATCAGGCTAACACCCTTAAAACACAATCCTCTTTGAAAATTCCATCACAGACACACCTGGGCATCTTTCAATTAAATCATGGTAATTAGATGAGCAAGGTTATCTGAAAAAGGGACCTGTCTCTGAGCAGTAGCTTATGGGAGAGAAGTGGGTTTCATCCCTGAGTTACAGAAGACCCAAGGACAGCCTCAAGTCAGCATGAAGGCTAAGCAGAGGATATGTGCTTATGTCTTAAAACCCAAGTTCCAGGGGACACCAGCCTCTGACAATGGCTAAGAGACTGGACTAGACGGAGCAGCAGCAAGAATCTGCCTCTGTCGCTTTTGCCTGTCTCTTTGCTAGACGTGGTTTGTCAACCCGACAGTGAGTACTCATATAACTATTAAGAACATCTGGGTTTTATCTGCATTGCTTATGACAAACAAATTTAGCATTACTTGGGTGGGGGGGCTGTTGACTGCTGGAGCTGCTCTAGGTGGGACTATGTGGCTCAGGTCTCTTCCAGGAATACATGGCTCAGGAATGCTGTCCACATCCAGGGCCTACTTGTTTCTTGCTTAGTGCCTGTGGTCTGCTGCCCATGTCTGATGGTCAAAATCTGTGCAGTTCTTAGGGTTCTAGATCCTCTGAGAAAGTCTAGAAGTTAGGCAAAGGTGGAGTTAGGCATAGAGGTGATGGCTGGTCACTCCACAGTAATGCATGTGCTATTTTTTTCTTAGCTTCCTAATGACAGCGTATTTTCTAAACAGCTGGCAGGGAGCTCTTTAAGTCCTCACAGGATTGCATTACCTGGGCATTTTACCAGTGTTAGTGGTCCAACCTAGGAGACTTATATACGTCAGTGTGTAGAGGATAGACTTGCATGTTGCAGAATATCTGTTTAACCATGCAAAGATGTGTTGCATTTGTTTAACTTTGTTTATATAATGATGTGTTTATAATGAATTTTGTTTAAGCTGTATTTGTTCAACTGTGTAATGATGTATTGCTGTTTTACCTTGCCTGCTTAAGGTACCTGATTGGTCTAATAAAAAGCTGAATGGCCAATAGTGAGGGAGGAGTTATAGGCAGAACTTTTGGGTAAGGAAAGTAAGTAGGAGGAGGAATTCAGGCTGAAGAAAGAAAGAAAAAGAGATGCCAAGAAGACAACAGGGTCCAGCCAGCCAGACATGAAGGAAGCAGGAAAGCATGACATACAGAATGAAAGAAATATAAAAAGTCCCAAGGCAAAACGTAGATAAATAGAAACAGGTTAAATTAAGTTAAAAGAGCTACTGGGACAAGCCTAAGCTAAGGCCAAGCATTGATAATTAATAATAAGTCTCCATGTCTTTATTTTGGAGCTGGTTGGGGGTCCAAAGAAAATTCCAGCTCCACCTGCCTGTTCCTGTAGACAGAAAATCATTGATAGGCTCAGCCATACTTGTTCCTTCATTAGGAGCAGAATGGCCCAAAGCAGCAGGAGCCCATATCCTCTGGCGGCGGCTTCTTTCCTTCAGTCAACCCCTTTAGAATGGAGGGATGGAAATGCCAGCATCAAAAGGCATTTAGCAAACAGGAATCTGAGCACTGGTGTGAACCTGCCTGAACCTACCTCTGTCCCTCACTCACACCCAAGTTATACTCCTGAGTGGTCAGCCTGTGACCGTTGCCCCCAGCTCCACTGTATCACTGGTTTCCCAGACTGACTCTTCCCATGGAGAATGGGGGTGCTTCTTGAATTATAAGCACTGTGGAGAAGGACACAGTCACAGACCTCTGAGCTACTTCTTATTCTTTAGATATGGACCAGATCTTCTGTGGAACACTTTCTTTTATTAGTCTTCTAAACAAATACCCTTTAATTCGTGACCACAGATCTTAATTCCCGTCTCCAAATACACCTTGTTGATTAATGTGTGTTGGCACTGTGCATCTTGTTATTTGAGCAGGAAAATTTGATTCTCTAGTAGGGGGAAATATGATGGAAGGAATCTTGGGGAATCTGACTAATGAGGTCAAGATCACTCATTACTATCTGACTCGTTGGTTGCCACATGATTCTTCTATGTCTCCTTCAGACCCCCCATCCCGTTCCTCCCCTCCCCAAGCAGTGAAACTCGAGCTTTGCTCTGACTTCAATGAAATTCAAACTTAAAATTTCATAGATGAAAAATAGTGACTCACTGGCATGAAGGAATAAGTGGGACCATTCTAGAGCGAGAGCTGAGGATGTTGGTGACTGAAGGTCATATCTTTTGGGAATGTTCACTGCGGGATTGCTCTGGAAAGGGAAATAGGCAAGAACTGGAGCCAGCAGAGAATGTATTCTCCAGACCCCAAGTACAGCCCTGCCTCTGAGAAAGAGTTCAGGGGAATTTAAAGGCAGACTGGGCTGCAGTCAGGGCAGGAGACTGGGGTTAGATGAGTCATTGATGGATGGGTTAAGGTTTAATGAAAAGATACCCAATTGTCCTTAAGTTCTTATCTTTCTTGGCCTTTTGTTATTAAATTATGTATTAGAGTTTTGAATATAGACATGATTAATTCTACTTAGGATTTCAATCTTGGCTGCTTTAACGAAGAATTCTATTTTAACTTAAGAAGCATGAGTGAGGGGGGACTTACCCTACCATCTTTCATCAGTTAATTGCTAGTGCATAGGGCTCAGCTGTTTGGATCCTAAGGCAGGGACAGACATGCCCATCAAATGGACACTGCCCTTGTTATCAGTGGAGTAGCTGGGTAAGTAAGCTGTCTTCTGGTGCTGAAGCTGTCTGCATACAAGGAAGGCTACCAGGGGGAAAGCTGGAGAAAGTGAAATGGGAGGAAGAAGTGCCTCATTTTCCAAACACCTTGGGGAGTGTCTGTGAGAAACTGGGAGGGTTCTGGGAGGCTTGAAGAGTAAAATCCTGAGCATGGGATCTGGCATGAATTTTTCAGCACTGTAGCTATTTATTGAGCATGTACTGTTTGTCAACTTCTGGGACTACAAATGGGAGCTAAAACACATTTCTAGTTTTGTGTTGTTTTCTAAATAGCTCCAAACCTAGGTTGGTAAATGCTTGGATGCCATACACTGGTGGCTTATGTAATAGTCGATGTTTGTACAAGGCACAAATGGGACTTCCTGGTGGGAAAATAATGATTCCATGGAGTGTGCCTTGCTGTTGCGCAGTGCTCACAGGTATCTTGTGCTATTGAGAAGCCTCTCTGTGTACTTGGACTGTGAGTCTGCACGGTGTGATAAACGCTCACCCCAGGGATAAGAAGCTGGGTGCAAATCCTACCCCTGCATCTAATAAATTGGGAAGCTTTAAGCAAGTCATTTAATACTTCTACCTCCATGCCTGGTTCCTGGGTTTTATCACAGTGGAACTTGCTTTGCAGGGTTGTTGATATGGATTAGATAGTTTAGTGCCATAATGATGATGATAATGATGATGATGATGATGGTCATGGTGGTGATGGTGATGAATATGATGGTGATGATGGTCATGGTGGTAATGGTGATGCAGACGATGGTGAGGATGGTGGTGATGATGGTGATGATGGTCATGGTGGTAATGGTGATGCAGATGATGGTGAGGATGGTGAGGATGGTGATAATGGTGATGGTGATGATGGTCATGGTGGTGATGGTGATGAAGACGATGGTGATGATGATGGTCTTGGTGGTGATGGTGATGGTGATGATGGTCATGGTGGTGATGGTGATGAAGACGATGGTGATGATGGTGATGATGATGGTCATGGTGATGGTGATGAAGACGATGGTGATGATGGTGATGATGATGATCTTGGTGGTGATGGTGATGATGATGGTCATGGTGATGGTGATGAAGACGATGGTGATGATGGTGATGATGATGATCTTGGTGGTGATGGTGATGATGATAATGGTGATGATGGTGAGGATGATAATGAAGAAGGGGAATGAAGACTAGGAGAATGAGGAAGAGATGATCATCTAGGAAGCAGGACTAATAGGGAGCTCTTAGAGGTGAAGAAGCCAGGTGGATGTGGAAATCCAGATGCAGCCTGACTTAAACAAACAGAATTATTGATGCTAGACCAGGAAGACTAAACGTGGCCGTGGAGTCTCTTTCCTCCTCTGTTGACCATTCTTTCTGAGCTGATGCTACTCTTCAAAGTCATTCTACACAACCACACCAAGATGGCAGCTTGTGGCTCCTAGAACCACACCTTTCCAATGAAATTCAGTAGAAAATATTGGCAAGTTTTTGTTTCTTCATGCCCAGGGACAACCCTTGAATGTTCTCAGAGAGGGAGAAGTTTAGGACTAACCCTGAACCGCTGCCTGAGGTCAAATGGATGTGTCACCTTGGTTTTCAGAGAGCTTGGAGAGATGCTACTCTCGATATCCAAAACACCCACTGCCACTGCATGTAGTAGAGCGAGACCTTGAAGACTCTAAAGCTTTTGAATGAAAAATATGCTGGATTTTAATGACATTTTGTTTCTGCTCTTTTAGCTTTATCTTACCGTATCAAAAAAAGGGACACCGATTTTGTTTTTAGCAACTTCCAGATATTGTATCATTTTAAAACATTCATCTCATTGTAACAGGAACAATAGTTCTTGCTTTTCCTCATGCATACTTCTCTGGCTTATTAATATTTAACTAAGCATGTCTACTAAACACAGCTGGCAAACAGGTGTGAGCAGAATCACAGCACACTCTGGGTGAGCGTTCTTCCTAACTGACGGGGCGTGAGCGCAAGGGATCCTAGGGCCGATGTGGGGTCTCAGCATTTTATAGATTGCGTTATCAGAATAAAGCATATCTTTCAGCTAAATTCATGCAAGAGAATTCCTGCTGCATTGATTTGCTCTTATGAGGTGGGGCATGGCAATAGCTGTCAGGAGTGAGCTGGGTCTCTATTGGGAGAGAAAAGAGTGATCTCTGGTCTCTCTGGGGAGAAAGAATGCAGAGAGGCGTGGGGCACTTTAGTCCATAGACAGACTAGATGAGCAGAGACTATGGACATCAGGTGTGAGAAAGGAAGACACTCAGGACAGAGTCCACGGGGTCAGGGTAGAGATATGGGAAAGCATGGCTCCTTTCTGCCCATTCATGGTGTGTATTTCATTAAGGCAAAAGTATGAGAGGATGTCACTGCCCAGGATGTTTGCCCAGGTAGTAGTAGGCAAAGGAGGGAATAGCACCCCCAGGGTGGGGTATGAGCCAAGAACTGTTTCAAAAGGTCTTGTCCATCAGAAAGTCCAGAAGGGCGCTGACCCTTTCCTCAGGGATGCAGGAAGACACAGCATTCTAACTCCTTCTGGATCTTGCACTGAGTCTGGCATCGTGAAGGGCTGTCCCATTTGTGGCAATGTACTAGGCCAGTGTACTAGGCCTTAGAAAGCCCTAAGCAAAGGCTGACTAGGACTGAAAAGACTAAGTCAAGCCAGAACAGAGCTATCCAACACACATGAAAGTCTAAGGAATAAATCAAGCACGGAACACGGAGTCCCAGAGGAAGTTCCCAGTATCTGCACCTCTTACCCATGGCTCCTTCATTTTCAGTGATGAAGCAGCTTCCTTTGTTTATCCAGCACCAGAGTAGCAGAGCAGAGACCCCACACTTCCTCCTTTCTCCCTGACTCCAGCTGGAGTCATCACGCCAGACAGGCTTGCTGGCTCCTCTAATAGCTTGGGAACCCTGGGATGGGCAGCCTGTGAGCTCTTCACCGTGGTTTACTACATGGTGAGAAAGTCTCCTGTTTAATAATGTAGCGGAGATTAGAAAAGTGCAGGCCAGAGGGAGGCCATAGAAATACCTAGTAGCTAAAACAATATCAGATAATGACCTTTTAAACCAGCTGCAGCTCAGGGAAGCTGTGTGGAGCTGCGTAGTGATTACAGCTCAGGGCCTAACGAGGAGGGCATCACTTATTTATAACATTGCTGCTGTCTTTCCTTTATTGCACGTGGGCCACTGTGTCTAGGCAGGTGGGTGCCTCCCATAATCCGAGCAATAAATGAGTCAATTGAGCTGATTCTATGGGCTGGAGGCGTGGCTGGGACTAGGTGGGGAGGAGTTGGGCAGGTGTGGTCCCAGATGCTGGCAGTAGAGCTGGGGAACAGGTAGCAAGCTCTGAGGCTTGAAGAACCCTTTGTCAGGGTGGATCCAGATCTGACGCAGATGCTGGCTGCTAGCCTGCCATGTACCGCTATAATGGCGCCATATGTAACGATGACCCATGGTCCTTATGGTTTTTGATGTCTACTAGGAGGATGCACGGTGCCTGTGAGTGTGTGGGTGCACACGTGTGTAGTCCCTGTGCATATGCATGAGTATGTTGGGGCCAGAGGCTGGTTGGCTAGCATTCTTGGTCACTGTCCACTTTATTTACTAGGGTAGTGCCTCTTACCTAACTCAGAGTTTGCCAGATCATATAGCGAGCCAGCTTGCCCTGGAGACCCAGTCTCTACCTCCTGAGCACCGGGATTACAAACAGACTACCATTTCCACCTGGATTTGGTGTGGCGGCTGGCACGTCTCATTAGATATCCTCTCTAGCCAAAGCAGACATGAGATGGATCTGTTTCGTCTTCATTCTTCACATCACCCTGCCTGGGAGTATGCCCTACCCCATTGTCCTAGCCCTGAAACCCAGGTCACCTTTAGACCTTGCTTTCTCTTGGGTCCTCATCTAGCCTGCCTATGATACTTTTCATTCTAGGTGCCTCCTCCTGTACCTGTCCACTCCCTACTGTATCCACCTGGTCCCAGACCCCAGCATCTTTGGCCAAGAGGCAAAACCAATAGGTATCCCATTCGCAGTCCTTCTCACCTAGGCTGGGCTTAAATCAGATCCTCTCTTCATTTCCCATCTTCTTAGTGCCTTCCAAGCATGACAAGAACAAAGCTTAAACTTGGGCTCAATACTCTCAGGTCCCCGTGTTTTTTAGCCCATGCTACCTCTGAAACCTCTGTAGCCTCTGTAACCTTAGCCTCCCCATCCTCTGCTCTCAGGGCTCTTCAGGCCTTGGTGGCTGCTTTACTGGCTGCTTATTATACTTTGTTGTGACAATTATTACTCCTAGGCTTCGAGTTGCTTTTTTGGTTGGGTATTCCTGGGGCAGGGTCCTCACCAGTTAGACCCTGCTAATATCAGATGAATAGAGATGTCGCCATTGTCTTATAGATGGGGTGAGACCCCCTTGCCACTCTCTATCCTTTTGTCTTGCTATATTTTCATAGATCACATTGTGATAAATCCTTTGCCTATCTTTTTTTCTAATCCATAGTCTGTATGCACCCAGGACAAGCTTCACTGGTCTACTATAATTAAGGCCAAGAGCTATACCTGGGATATAGTATGCACCCAGCAAATACTTATTTAGTGAATTTATGGTCACATTTACCCCAGCAATCCCCCAACCCATTTTGATAATAGTTGAACAAGTAGGGAGCCATCTGCCTTTTCATTTAGGACTGAGTTCAGTTTAAAGATCTCAGGATCTTACTTAAGGTCATCCAGTCTTGTGTTCAGCAGAGTTCAAGTTCACTTACTTTTGTCTTGTTCTAAAACTCTTTTTGAGCTGGGTGGTGGTGGCGCATGCCTTTAATCCCAGTACTCGGGAGGCAGAGACAGGTGGATCTCTGTGAGTTCGAGACCAGCCTGGTCTATAAGAGCTAGTTCAGGACTTGCTCCAAAGCAACACAGAGAAACCCTGTCTCAAAAAAACCAAACCAAACCAAAACAAAACTCTTTTTGTCCCTAACTATGCTGCTTTCTCAAGACAGACCCTCTGGGTCCTGCTCCCGAGAGCTGAGTAAGAGGGTCCTTTGGGAAAGTCTACTTTATTGGCTCATGGTCATTATTCCCAGATGTCATTGCATGTAGACCCTGGGGTGTGCAGCAATCATAACGTCATAACCATCTCAGCTGTTGCAGGTGACAGGGCAAGTGTGTGCATGTGGTTGAGGTTGGCAAGTGGGGTTGTGGGTGGCCAAAGAAGGCTGGCCTAGAGTCTATCAGAGACCATGCCCTGTAGGTGTGGCTGTGACTGTGAGCAGCTGACCCACCAAGGGGAGTTCATCCACCAAGGGTTAACACATCCAAGGGCAATGTTTGAGAGCAGGAAAGTCTGGAGACGTTGAAGGCTGTGTCCATGTGGTAACACAGGGGTGGCCAAATTATCTTTCTTGTACCTTGTTAACTGCACCTGTTCTGTGCAGGGGGCTCCTTTTCACATAGTCTGTGACTTTCTGCTCTTATCCCATTTGCTGTTTTTGCTTTGGTCCACTCTGTTCCAAGCCTCCCCATGCTTGTGAGTGAGGGTTGATCTGTCACAACAAATCAACAGGGTCAGGGGTAGGTTCAGTAAAACAGACCTGCCTATCTGCGAGTGAACTAACGATCCCACAGTCAGGGGTCCTCGGGCTGTTTCCATAGTAACTTGGAATGGCTAACTCAGACTTTCCGAAGAACCCCTGAAAGTAAATTACCATGCGAGGGAGAAGCCTTTGACTAACAGTGTCTTAGGCCTTTCTTCCATGGCTGCTTCTATTTCTTATAATTTGGGTCTAGTACAATTAATCAGACTGCACAAGAGTCTGGGAACATTAAGCAGAATTTGCCATTTTCATGCAAAGCTGAAAGACATGGCCATTTCACATGTAGCCATTAGACATTTTTATGGCCAGCCTATCACATTACACACCACAGATTCCCAATAAATAAAGCAAAGCTGGACTGGGTGCTGCCAGTTGAGTGACAATTCGAGTAGCAACATCATGGCCAGAACAGTGCTTTCTTGACATCTAATTTACTCAATTACATGAGTAATCATGTCACTCTCTGCTTAGGCTCCTTCAACACCTTTCCATAAATTAAAATAAAGAGTGAGTGCTTGGTACCTCTCTCACCATTATACCCTGGTCACAAGGCACAGTAAGAGAATATTATTTCTGTACTAGCCCAGGCATCCTGCGAGGCAGGGACCACACCCATCTATCCCTTGTTTGGACCACAGCCATTTAGCACAGGGTCTGTCACCCCAAAGGGTATACAGCAGAAATACAATGAATGATGGCATGATTAATTTAAGACACTGTGGTAAGAGAGGACGAACTGGAGAGAGCTCATGAATTTAATATGGCTCATGTTTTAGTCACAGTTCACCAGTGGACATTTCTAGAAATTTGATACACTATCTGGAATGGACTTCTTAGCATAAACTCTTAAAATAGAGCTGGTCACTAAGTTGCAGTCACGCTAGTTTAATTATCTGCCGTGTAACACTGTTTCTAGGGGAAATGTGAACAAATGTCTGTTCACCCCAGGTAGGGACTGACAACAGACCAAAGTGAGGATATCAGCTGTTATGTCATGGGTGTTATCACTATAAAGACACATCATGACCATGGCGACTCTTTTAAGTAAAATGTTTATTTGAAGCTGGCTTACAGTTTCAGAGGTTTGGTCCATTATCATCATGGCAGGAAGCATGGCAGCACCCAGGCAGACATGATGCTGGAGAAGGAGCCAAGAGTTCTACATACAGATTAGCAGGCATCAAGAAGAGAGAGTGACACTGGGCCTGGCTTGAGCTTCTGAAACCTAAGTTCACCCTTAGGGACACACTTCTTTACCGCAAGGCCACACTTCCAAATAGTGCCAGTTCCTGAGGACTTACGGGGGGCATTTTCATTCAGATCACCACACCACCAAAGTCCAACTTGGTGAGCCAGAGTTTGATTGGGGTCACCTAAGGTATCTAGGTGAGTGGTCACTTACAGGAGATAGCTGCCTCTCCAGAAGCCTACTCCAGCATGGATGATGTCTCATGAGAACCAAAACCTGGAGTTCACTGTACAACCTGCAGGTCATTCAACAGGTTGGAGAGTGTCACTTCTGGGCAGTTCAGTGGCTTTGAGCCTCTTGTAGGCATCTGGGCTGCTCTGTGCTTCTTTCCGGCAGCTTTGTTGATCTGCTGCTCCTGGGAAGTACAACTAGTCCCGGAATGTCTCTCAGCAGTCTGGACTGCTTATGCAAGATGGGGGAAGGGGCAGCCTAGTGCATCTGGTCAGTTTAAGGCACTTCCTGAACCTGTTGTGTTGTTTACTTCCTAGTTTTAACAAGCTTCCCTGTACCTCCTCTTAGAACATCCTGAATCTAAAGGAGCCTCCATCCAAGATGGAATGTTTTGTCTCAGAGGAAACTGCTACACAATACTGACCATGCTGTGATAGAGATTGACAAGTCCATGCACAAAGAATAAGGACGGGGGAGAGGAGAAGAAGGAGAGGAGAGAAAACATAATCAGAGAACGGGCTTCAAATTCTTTTATTGATTCCACTGTGGTTCTCCAAAACCCCAAACCCTTTGTTTTCTGCAAACAATTTAGGATTTGTACTTGAGATGGGCTTTGAAGCTATTTACTTCCTTACCTCACGTAAGAGAAGATTCTTCTAGAATATAATGGACACATTTGAGGTACCCAGAAGGTACCTGAATTGATTTGATTTCTAATACCCAGCAACAATCTTTTAGGGAGTCCACATCTCAGCAATAATAGTGTAGGCTTTTTATTGAGGAAATATGGCTGTGGGGACATGATACATGCTGCCGTCCACTTATGAACTGCTGCTCTGAGCTGTTATGCTCCTCAGAGAAGGTCTTCCCTTTCATTTGATTTATCCCCGAGCCCCAGTTGCTGGCCTTCTGGGGCAACCAGACTTGCACAGTGGTGCAATTAACTGGATGACCCTAGACGTGTTCTGAGTCAGTAGGTGTGTGGGCATGCCTGTGGCTCAGTGACTTTAGGAGCAAATGTGGCCAGGCCATACTCACTCTTTAATATGATCTGGAAATCCTGGCTTTCCTCTGAGAGTCTGAATAAACAATAGATAATTCAAATAATAGTGATGTATTTATTATAAGCATTATACTCTTCTCACACCCAAGACTGTGGGCAGCCTTAGTTAGAATCATGGGTCGCTTGGGTCCAGGAAACATCAGGCTGGTGGGACTGCCCTGAGGAGAGACTCCTGTGTGGATTACTCATGGATACCCTGTTTCTCTACCCTTCATTGGAAGGTGTGGGAGTCTCATTTACTGTTCAGATATGTTCCTCGTTTTTTTCTTATGTGAGAATTTTTGGAAGGAACAATTTTAGGGCAGGGACTAGGTTCATGACAGTAGCTGCCCAATGGCTTACATATGAGGTCTCACAGTTGACCTTCTCCCCTGGTCTCTGTGGAAGGCACTTGCATTGATGCCTGTAGCCTCCTTCCACACCTGGAGTCCCTTGTACAGTCTGCTCATCCCCTTCTTCATGGTTGTTGACGTGGGTAGTCAGTAGGCAAAGCCTTTTCACACTTCTGGGGCACTGCCCAGAGCTGGGCTCCTGGCATCCTTAGGAAGTCATCTCCAGTAGATGCAGTGTTGTTCTGATCTCTTCCCATTTGAATCAGCCAAGAACAGCTGACCTGCCCGCCTGTCTCTCACCAGGGCTTTGTGTTGGCGAGAAGCGGGAGCAGAAGACCAGCTGGGAGGGAGAGCTTGGGCAGATGGAGGCACTGTTGGCAATGGAGACAGGTGCATGTGGGCAGTGTCGGGAAGGGGAAGCCAGGGTCTCGTGCAGAAGGCAAGAACACTTGGAGGAAAAAAAAAAAAAGAACACTTGGAGGATTACAGAGGAAGGGGGAGAGGCTGAAAGCTCTGGAGACTCTCAGAGCTGGGACAGCAAAGGCACTGCCTCTGAGTTAGTGGTCAGTGTCGCAGGCAAGCCACTCAGTGTCTCTAGCTGTAGTTTCCAAGACTATAAAACGTGGATAGTAAGTGCCTCTCAAGGCAGTGATGCCCTAATGCTTACAAGCAGGCTACAAACACCGTAGATCTCTACCTAAGTGAGGCGATTATGTTTACCCATTCTTACTCCACCTCTCAAGCATCTATTTTTCCCTCCATTTTTTTTCAAAAGCCAATGTTTAAAAGATAGACCAAATGGATCAGGCCAGGGAAGCAGTCGCTGGCCCTCCTTTGAACCTCTGATATCCTGTAAATGTACAGGACCTCTGCCCCTAAGGCAGGACTCAGCCTCACTCCTCCAAAGCCTCCCTGCCCACTTCCCCTCTCCCCAACCATTTCTTCACAAAGCCTCCAGAGCGGTTTCCTAAGCTTTACACCTTGCTCATATTCTTGCTTTATAAGCTTGACCCTGACTCAGCTTTTGCTGAGGAGATGAACACTCAATTCTGAGAGATGACTAAGAATGGTGGGTGTAGTCCCATTCTCAGGCATGGTGGCTTTGGCCTCCTGAGCTCTCACAGATACAGAATTTCTTATATCCTGACCTGTCCCTGTCTCGTCTTTCTTTGCCTTCTTTACCTGCACTGCTTCTAGATGGTCAATGGCCTTTCTTCTCCTCCTTTATTTGCCAGCTTAACGTCCAGTCATTATGTTTCAGCCTTCGTGAGCTTGTGAGTGATTTAAAAGACAACTCAAACTACCTCATAGGAAAGAAGAACTGGGCAGGAGATATGATTCCGCAGGTAAGACACTTGCCACCTTGCCTGGCCACCTGAGCTTGATCCCCAGCACCCATGGTGGACACTGAGAACCAAGCTCCATTCTCACGTCGGATGGGGAGAAGTGTTTGGAGCAGGATGGGAAGAATATGAGCCTGGCCCAATGTGAGGTAGTATCTTACCAGAATTGAGTCAACGTGCTCTTACAGGAGAGGAGCCCACAATGCCCAGTTGGAAGGCTTGACGCATTCCAGACCACCATCCCGACTTTTCTACCATCCCAAGGAAGTTACATGCTTCCTGCATGACTTGCTATTTGTAGGGCAATGGAATCAAGTTTTGTCTTCCAGTAGTGTCTAAATCCTCACCTCCTGACCCTTTCCTGTGTCTTATGGAATTCAGGCCTATGAACCCACCAAACACAAGTCCAGCCTCAGCCTCATGGGCAGATGCAACCACCCTGAGCAGAGGCTGGGGCCATGTGGCAGACCTAGGGGTTGTAGTCCCTGTGACAGGCATGTACTGTGACTGGATTTACAAGCCCAGATCTCTATAGATCCTGGGGTCTTCTAAGATCTACTATCTTGGGCTACTCTTTTTGACCCGAGAAGCCAGCCCCATAAACAGTATGTCTGGAAGACTGCAATGTTGTTTGGGACTCATAGCCCAGCAAGGATGGCAATGAATAGTTCAACACTGTCTGGTACTTGCATTATGGGAGAAAAGTGAATTCAGAAGCCAGCCACGTGGTCTTTGTGGCATGGTTATCCCTAAAGCTGTGTTAAACATCTCTCCTTGTCCTCCTGTGACGCTTGGGCTCCACCCTGAGCTAACACCACGCCACCCTTACAGATCTGCCCCACACACATAGGACATCAGACACCCCAAAGTCAGACCGCAGAAACAAAGTTACCATTAGTTGGGAGACTGATCCCAAAAAGATTGCTGTTGCTAGCACAGAACACAGGATGTGGAAAGCTTCCTGTTTTGACAAACAATAAAGTTTCAAAGTTACTCCTTGAAACAATGTCTCCTTTAGTTGCTTACTCCTGCTTTGTTCAATGAGGAAGAAGAAGACGGCTTTAGGTAGCAAGGGGAGAGCAGTGTTGTTAAATGTAGCTTTTCATGTCCGAGGTGCAGTCCCTTGCATGAAAAGGCTGTGTCAGGCCTCTCTATGTGGATCACCTAGGTAGGGTAAGGCAGGGCACGTTATTCTTTTTTTAAATATTTATTTATTTATTTATTTATTTACTTACTTATCTATTCATTCATTCATTTATTTATTCATTTATTTACTTATTTATTTACTTATTTATTTACTTATTTATTTATTTATTTATTTATTTATTGTGTATACAGTGTTCTGTCTGCATTTGTGCCCAGAAGAGGGCAGCAGACCCCATTACAGATGGCTGTGAGCCACCATGTGGTTGCCGGGAATTGAACTCAGGACCTTTGGAAGAGCAGGCAATGCTCTTAACCGCTGAGCCATCTCTCCAGCCCCAGGGCATGTTATTCTTGACCTTCAGCCATAGGCGTCCGTCTGAACCCTCAGTACCAATGGTGCTGTCTGTCTGGCTTCTGGGTAAAGTTGAAGTGAATTTCCTGCAGCCCCAGGAGAGGAGCTGGAATGTAGGGCTGCTTCTGCTCTGCCGGTCTGCCTGGGCTCCCTTTTCCAGACTGCCCTTTGCCGGCCTTGTTGGCAGTGGAAGGTGTTCCATGTACAAGTTCATCCTGGATGGATTCGATGTCAGCTTTGGGTGGCTGGTCTAGAAATCCTAGGAGAATTCTCTGGACTCAGTCTTCACTGAGCTTTCAATACACTATATGTCTATACTGAATCAAGAATTTTTCTGATTATTTAAAAAATAAATGTATTAGTGAAATGGCTCAGTTAAAATGAATTAATCTGAATAATTCACTGCTTGCTTTTCAACTTAATTTACCCCCTCCCTTAGAAGAGGAACCAACTGTGGGGCAGGGAACCAAATGTGGAGGGTATGAGTGAGTGGGGCTCGTGCACAGAAGAGCATGTGAACTGTGCCTGGCGATGGTTAGAGAGACTAGTGGAGTTGAGGACAGGGCTCAGTTATTCCTGAGGGACCGAAATCAAGAAGTCGCTGTCCAACCTGGAAAGCCAACCTTCATTTTAAAGCACAGCTGGAATCGTTTGCCGAAGATTCCTCCAAGAAATCAAGGGGCCGGTGGGAGTGGTTCAACTCTGTATGCCTTAGAAGAGAATTTAGTTTGGCAAAGTTCAGACAGAGTGGGGGTGAATCTGCAGAGTTCCTGTAGAAGGCTCTATAGCTAAATCTAACATGATGTCATCAGAATAGAAACATTAAAAAGAGTGCTGGTTGGACCAGTCTTGAAATTTCTGAGAGCCGGAGAATTGTTATAAATGAAGCCACAAATATAAGCACAGTGCACTCCAGAGGGTGCCCAGGAATAGAAAAGCTAACCATGTGGTGCGCTGGGGCTTCTGGGGGTCTCAATCCCTCAGATCTGTGCTGAGTTCTGCACTTTGAGGACCGCCCCGAACCCACGATTCCCACTTTTTTTTCTTAGCAACTGCCCTTTGCTTAGAGGTTCGGGGTGGGGATAGGACACATCTGGACTAGTCTGAAGTGGCCCACGTGTGACTGGCAATATGTCACCAAAGGGTGGCAAGACAGACGCTGCTCTTTCCTTGAAGTGCCTGCCCACAAGAAAACTGAGGGTTTAGTTCTGACAGGCTAGGGTATTGGGGGGATATTCCATCCCACTGTGAACCCTGAGTTTGCATTTTCATTAATTAATCGAATTAACTTTGGGTCTGGAGTCTGCATTTGTAAGTAATTAACAGCAAGCAATCATAGAGCACCAGAAGGCTTCCAGGAGAGATAGAGAGACACAGGAAGTAGTAGGGCGGGGTTTGAAGTGGCTGCAGCTTTGTGTGGTTTGGCAAAGCAGAAGCATGGGTCTTGGTCTTCCATGGATGCCAGCAAGGAGAGAGGATTAGTTAGTTGCCTTTCAGTCTCTCTGAGCTCACCCCAGCCTTTGAATCTTGATTCTTATTCATAATTAGAACAATAAAGGAGATATGTGATTGATGGGATGGGCGTGAAAATGCGTGTGTGTGAACAGAGGCAGGGGACTAGCAGAAATGAGAATTTACCCAGAAGCTGGAGTCATCCCTAGGGTCGCTTGACATAAAGGTCCCATGAGGCTAAATCTTCACTGTCTTGAGCTGGATTTTCAGTCCCTGAGGGGGTCACACTTTGGGGGTATCGTCAAGGTGTTTATAGAGTTTAACTGAATGTGGTAAATACACCCAGTGGGTTGAAAAGATGAAAGAGGGCGAGGCATACAGCTGAGGAGGTAAGGTGCTTGTGTACAAGTGTGAGGACCTGAGTTAGATCCCCAACACACAGACACACTCATACACACATACACACACCCATACACACTCATACACACTCACACATACACACACTCACACACAGACACACTCATACACACACTCACACAATACATACACACACATACACACATTCATACACACATACACACACTCACACATGTACACATTCATACACACACATACATACATACACACATACTCACACATACACACACTCACACAGACACACACCGATACACACTCACACATGTACACATTCATACACACACATACATACATACACACACACTCACACATACACACACGCTCACACACATACAGACACACTCATACACACACCCACACACACTCATACACACACACTCACACATACATACACACATACACACATTCATACACACATACACACACTCACACATATACACATTCATACACACACATACACACACACATATACACATTCATACACACACATACACACACACATACACATGCTCACACACATACAGACACACTCATACACACATACACACACCCATACACACACACTCACATACATACATACACACATACACACATTCATACACACATACACACACACATATACACATTCATACACACACATACAAACACACATACACATGCTCACACACATACAGACACACTCATACACACATACACACACCCATACACACACACTCACATACATACATACACACATACACACATTCATACACACATACACACACATATACACATTCATACACACACACATACATACATACACACACACATACACACAGAGAGAGCTCATTGTGGCAGAATACACTGTAATCTCTGTGTTGGGAGGCAGACTCAGGACAGTTCCTAGGGTTCACTGGCAAACCACCTTTGTAGCCAAATTGGTGAGCCCCAGGTCTTGGTGAAAGAAAGATCTGTTCCTGAAAGACAAAGTGGATTGCTCCTGATCTCCGACCTTTTATATAGGCATGCATGCATACATGCACCTTTGTGCACACATCCACCCACACATCCGCTCATGCACACACACACACACACACACATACACACACACACACACAAAAAAAAAAACAGGAAAAGAGAAAGCTAGTTACGTGCCAGCACGTCTCTTTCCTTGCTTCCTACTCAGTCCGAGTAAAGTTATGAGCGAACTCCTGCCACCTCTGCCTCAAGCCATTCCTGTCCCTATGCCTTCCCCACCTTGGTGATTATACCTTCAAACTGTGAGCCCCCCCCAAAATCCTTTTTCCTTTAAAATGCTTCCATTAGGAATTTTGTCACAACCATGAGAAAAGTAACTAGTACCAGGATCTAGGCTGATGCCTGCTGGGTGAGCTGAACCTCATTACAGGGGAGTTTTACTGGCACCCCACCTGGTCGCAGGCTGAGTCATGAAGAGCAATGACAAATGCTTCATTATGTGTGGAGCTGGGTCAGGAAGGGCTCTGTTCTGAAGGGACCTTTCTTTATGAAAAGGTGAGAACTGTAGGAGAAACCGTCCTGGCCAAAGAGGTCTTGATTGGCTTGTGTCCTTCAGCAGAGCTGCCCAGCCTGCTCCGACCAACATCCCTACCAGCATGGCAAACAAATGTATTATTGAAAGCAGAAAGTAGCTGCCAAGGCGCAACCGTGGATCTTCCTTTCAGTTCGTCAAATTCTGACTTTGGAGAGAGAGTTCAACTTGGCAGGCAGCAGGAGAAAGTGTGTGAGTGACTGCTGCTACATCTGACCATGGCTTGGCGCCACTTCCATCTAGAGATGGTTGAGCAAATGGAAATAAGGGTTCACGGAGGGTTAATAAAGCTTTATTGCAAAAACCAAACAGAATTCATGGAATGAAATGATAACGGGGAGCTGTCCAACAATATTCTTTGGGATGTATCCAAGACTGTAATCAGTGGCAAGCTAATTCAGCCCTAATTCCAGGGAAAAAGATGGAGAAAAATGGATAATTAGAAAAGAAAATGGAAACACTAGAGGAATCATACAAACATAAATTAGATCCCAAAATACTGACACAGTTAATCACAGCGAGGGGTGAATCAGACCTCATCCGACCAAGAGTTGAGTATTTTAAGAAATACACAAAAGAGGGATGGAACCAGAGGCAATAACCAGCCACAACTAACAGACCACAAACACTTGTCAGAAATTAATACCAAAAATGTAAGATAGAAAAAACATTGTCATTAACCAGTGGGGATGAAAAATAGACTTGGAAAATGTAACAAAATATACACACGGATCTCGAAGCCTGATCGCCTCCTGTTGAAATTACAGCCATAACTTTAAAAAGATTTCTTTATATTTCCCTCTCTCAGGATCAGAATGATTCATTGTATGTAAGAAGAGAAGAGAACATAGGAAATAATTAAAGCTATAAAAAATTCCCAATTATAAAACACTGGAGTTCAGACGGCTATACCACAGATTTGCCATGAAGAATCAACTTGGGACTAGAGGGAATCTCGTCTGAAATGATCGAGACAGAGACGCGTGTGGTAATGACCCCATCTTCCCTTTTCTTTTTAACATGGGAAAGGGCCTTACAAGGTCCCCTACTTCACTTGTCCCAGTGGTTGGCGCTCCACCTCCGTGAGATGAGCCACCATCTGTTCAGAGGAGACACCAGGATAGTGTGCCAGGCACATAGCTGAAGAAATGAAGGTAGGCTGTAGACCTGAGCAGTGGTTCCCAACCTTCCTAATGCTCTGACCCTTTAATACAGTTCCTCATTGTGTGGCAAGCCCCCAACCATAAAATTATTTCATCACTACTTCGTAACTGTACTTTTGTTACTGTTATGGATCATAATACAGAGATCTGTGTTTTCCAATGGTCTTAGGTAACCCCTAATCATAATGTAAATATCTGATATGTAGGGTATCTGATATGCAACTCCTGTGAAAAGGTTGTTCGACCCTAAAAGGATCAGGACCCACAGGTTGAGCACTGCTGTCTTAGAGGCCGGTGTGATCTTCATAAGAAAGAGGGCTCCCAACTGCAGAGTTTATATTGCATCTCACTTTGGGACTCAGGCTATCTGGAAATACAACATCCTACCATTGGTGGCTAGTAGGTGCTCTATCCACAAAGAGGTCATATGGTCTCCTAGAAGAAATGTTGAAGATGATTAAAGCATTTGAAATTCCCCCACTTAATCCTTATATTTTGATAATTTGGAGATTGCAAGCATGATCAAATATAATCCTTTCCAGAAAGAATGAAGTAATGTATTTAATTTTTTTGGAGGAGGAGCTAGCTTTTTTAAAAATTACCCTTCATAGTTTGCACTTCAACAATCAGAATTTAATCAGAGTGTGGGGAGTGTGGGGCTGGCCAAAGGCTCGCTGCCTCTTTTGAGATTAGGCTTTCATATGTAGCCTGTGGTTATTGGGAAGCCCATGGAACAGCTCCGAGTAATGAGAGAGCTGGAGATCAAGTGGCACCCACCTCAGAGGTGAGAGGTGGAGGAATGGTCAGGGGGTGTCCCAAAGGGACCCCCAGGGAGCTTGGCTCAGTACTAAGTGCAGTCCTTGCAATGCTTCATGGCAACTCTATGAATCATGAGCCGTATCTCTGATTTGCAAAGGTGCAGAAATGTAGTCACATTGCTGCACAGGTGGCAGGGGGAAATGTTAGGTGAATGCAGATCCATCCGTGCTAGAGCTGGTGACAGTGCCCTAGGCCACCCTTAGCCCCATATCACTGGCCATCCATCAGACAGACTGTCATGTGGAGATGCTGAAACTCCGGGGCCCAATTCCAGTGTAGGCTGTGTCACCTACCACTTTGCAGTATATCCAGAGAGCAGCCATGTTGTGGACGGAGGTGGGGATTGGCAAGTTCCCTGTTGGGTAACCAAAACTGGAAGGATTCTGAGTCCATGAAAGATCACAATTTCATTACTTCATTAAGCCTCCAAGAAGCCTTTTTATGTTCATATGCTTGTTATACATAAATGAGCTCCAGCTTTCTCCTAACTCTTTGAAAATATCTGCTTGAAGCCACAGCTGCCGTTCCCCGACTGCCATTCCCTGGATGGAGGAGTTCATTTGATCAGAAGGTAGTGTCTTCTTCTTGGAGAGACGCTGGGTTTTAATTAGTCGGGCTTCAAAGACTGAGGAGCATCAGACCCAATTCTGTTAGTTAACAAAATATCAAAAATCAGCAGACACAAGCAACAGAATATGATGTCATAATGCCATGTCCTTTCAAAAGACCTTAATGGTCCAGATCATCTTTCCTTGAGCCAATCTGAATGCTTGCATTTTAAAAGGCTAAGGTTCATGGCACTGTGGGAAAACTATTGGAAATCTCTCTGTTTGCTCCATTGCATGGGTTGAACCTCTTCCTACTCACACCTGGCACATGTGGACACCAGGGAAGCATCCCACCAATAAACTGAATTTGAGCAATTTCCCTAGCTAGACCCAATCTGAACACCTAGGGTCAGCCAAATCAGCAAGCAATTATGGAAGCCTTATGTGAAGGCAGGCATGATGGAGCCATTATCAGCCCCCCAGAGAGGAAACTCCCATGCTTTACTGTGAGTCCTGGGGAGGTGGCACTGCTTGGAGTTCTCGGATAACTGGAACAGAAAGTCTTGGATTCTGACTGTGTCGAGTGATTCCTGTTTTACAAGAGGGTTGAATGCGAACACGTGAAGGGGACACAGCAGACCCACAAACGATATCTAAATAGAACATCTCGAAATGGACACGAGAAATGCCCTACCTCGTCAGGATCAGCAAGGCCACAAAGCAAAGCTGACGGAGATTGAAGACACAGCAAGCAAACCAACTCCAAAAGAAAACAGAGGGGCATATAAGGCGACAGAGTAATGGACAGAGGATCGGCCAGTTGTTGACACTAAGAACAGCAGCAAAACCATCTGAGTGTGATATCAGGAAATTCAAACAGCAGGCGACATGTTGACATTAAAAAATAACAGGAAAGCAGTTGGAGAATAATACCAATGAGAGCATCAGAGGCGTCGGGCTCTTTTCTGGGGCTGTGTTCACATTGCTTCCCCCAGTGGTTTTCCCTGGTGCTACCTTCTGTGTTTTCTTTTAGGCAACTAGTAGCCCCTGCTGTGAGAGGTGGGCAGCCCCATGCTCAGGCAGGGCTCTGGCTGCAGAGGGCACACAGTTTGTTTTTTATAGTTCTTAACTCTGGGGCTCCTAACCTGAGTTTCCTTCCCCAGGAACACAACTGATACTATGAGAAAGAAGGGTCGTATGGCTCAGGAAGTCTTGGAAATCTTGGGGGCAGGGAAACCATGTTATTGATGTCACCTCAGATCTGATTCTGGTGAAGAAAAGTCAAGGAGACTCTCTAAGGGCAGGTGGGTGTCATCCCGGGTGGGTGTCATCCCCCTGCTCCTTCCATGCCCCTATCCCCACAGGCGATCCATTGGGAGATGTTAGCTAAAGTTCCCTGGTCAGGGTGGTAGTGGGAAGCCTGGCCAGGTCTGCTGAGGTGTGTGTGGGGGGTGCTGAGGGAGACCCCTACTTGGGTCACTCTGGGATTCTGTGTGCACCAGCATGGAAGCGCCTGGGGCTTCAGGCATGGTTAAAGAGCTAGTTAATTAAAACTAGAGGATCCCTGGGGGAGGAGGTGACTCAACAGAAGTTAAGAAAAAATGAAACATGAATCACAAAGAAGTAGGATCTACCCCTGGGGTTCAGGAGAAACAGAAAGGCTGGGGGTTTCATCCCCTCAGATGCAGGAGGCACGCTGTCAGAGAGCCTCCTGCTTTATTTCCTGTGTGGTCCTGTTCACGTTCTGAGCAGCAGCACCTGGCCCTGGGGGTAGGACCTTGTTACTAATATTAATTGAACACTCCACAGCACATGGCACTCTGTGTGCTTGAAAGGAATGAACTTATTTTCTTTCCCAAACAATCCCAGAAAATAAGTATACATTTTGTTCTCACATTTCACAGTTGCCAAAAGGGAAGCACAGAGAGTTGAGTCATTTACCTCAGGCCACACAGCCTGTAAGTGGCAGGAATCAGAGTGAAAAAATATTTTATGCCATACCCACTTGCCGTATGTAAAAAATGAGAGAGGGAGGGAGGGAGGGAGGGAGGGAGAGAGAGAGAGAGAGAGAGAGAGAGAGAGAGAGAGAGAGAGAGAGAGAGAGAGAGAGAGAGAGGACGGACCCATGGCAAAGCTGAAGGACCCATTAAAATAGCATTTTTCTTCCTGTAAATAATAACAGATATTTTTTGAACAGATACTTTACAGTCTTAATAACAACTCATATTTCTTAAGCATTTTATATATACTGGGAGATATACAAAACTTTGTGCTTGGGTTTGTGTGTGCGCCCGTGTGTGTCTCTGTATGTGGGTGAACCTGTAAGGATATGTGTTCACGTGGGTGGGGTCAGATGCCAAACTCTTGCCGAGACAGGGTCTGTCTCTGGCCTGCCACTGGCCAGGGGACCTCAGGAGCCCGCCTGCCTCTGCCTCCTCAGCTTTGGCTGTGCAAGTGCATGCAGCTACATGCAGCATTTGTGTGGTGCTGAGGGCTGAACTCAGGTCCTCAGACTTGTAGGGCAAGCACTGTGCTGGCAGAGTCATCTCTCCTGGTGCCACTTTTACACATTTTGGCATAACTTTGCTGGGGTGGGAGTGGGGTTCACTGTGTTGACCTGTGTTTTCAGGTGAGTTGTGTATCCAAAGCTACAGTTAATAGTTGGAAGAACTCTAGCAAAAACTTAATATATGATTTTTCTCACCGCTGTGACAAATTACCCAACTAAAGCAACTTCAGGCAGGAAGGATTTATCCCTTACAAACAGTAAGGTTGCCTGGCTGGGAGGGAATTGGGAATAACATCAACAAAACACTACAGGTGCTGAAATTTGTGGAACAATAAGGGACGTGGCTCCCTGCTGCTGCACAGCAAACCTTCCTCCAATGTGATATCGTTTTTTTGT
Organism: Arvicola amphibius; assembly: GCF_903992535.2. Taxonomy (NCBI): domain Eukaryota; kingdom Metazoa; phylum Chordata; class Mammalia; order Rodentia; family Cricetidae; genus Arvicola; species Arvicola amphibius. Next base: position 168,462,215 of record NC_052049.1, on the reverse strand, counting down.
TTTTTTTTTTTTGGTTTTTCGAGACAGGGTTTCTCTGTGGCTTTAGAGCCTGTCCTGGAACTAGCTCTTGTAGACCAGGCTGGTCTCGAACTCACAGAGCCGCCTGCCTCTGCCTCCCGAGTGCTGGGATTAAAGGCGTGCGCCACCACCGCCCAGCTTCCAATGTGATATCTTAAAGCCAGCCTTAGTGGTGCACACCTTTAACAATCCCAGCAGTCCAGAGGCAGACAGGTGGATCTTTGTGAGTCTGAGGCCAGCCTGGTCTGTGTAGACAGAACTAAGACAGTCAGAGCTACATAGTGAGACCCTGTCTCCAAAACCGCAAAACAAACACAGAGCACTAGTTTGCTGCCCCCCTCGGGGGGTGGTGGCAGGGCAAGTCGTTCCTTTTCTGATTCTGCCTGGGCCATGTATGTGATGCCTTTAGCTGGAAGATTGGAGGCTCTGCACGGACCTGATCCCTATTTGACAGCTGTGTTGGCTGTTGACTGGGGGTCTTGGCTCTCCTCCATGTGCCCTTTCACCTCCTAATGGAAGCCTGGCTGGACTTCTTATCGAGAATTCCCCGAAAATCAGAATGTCGTTCTTCCAGATGGAGAATACGACCTGTCTTCTTTTAAAGGCCCTGGAGTTTCTGTTTGGTGATTACTTTAATATTGATAGCGTTCTCTCCTCTGGAGGAGCTTTAAATACTTCATGAATTTGGGCTCATTAATCTTCAGCTTTTTATGAACTTACAAAATGCATCACCCTGTAGAGCTAAAACCACGAAAGCTGGACTTTCCTTATTGCTGCTCCCCAAAAAAAACTCCTTCCCATTAGGCAAATTTGCAAGAAGTTGCTTTCCTTCACACTCCCCGTTTTCTCCTGTACAGATGACATTCTCTTTCTGGCTGTGCTGCATCCCAAACATAGTAGTAGATAGTTTTCACAGTGGCCCTGGGACTCTGGCCTCCTCTTAGGAATGAGACACTGCCACTGCTTCCCGCTGGACGTGGTATTTGTCTTTTTTTTCTACTTTCTTAAAGTGACACTCATGCCAAGGTCATGACCGGCCAGCATTCTCTGACGATTTCCTGCCTGCCTCCCTCACCACTAGGATTATAGGCAGACCTCCAAGTTTGCTTTCATATGGGTTCTGGAGATCTGAACCCACAGATCTTATGTTTACGCGGCAAGTGCTTTACCCTCTGAGCAATCCCCAACCCATAATATGTGGTAAGACAAGATGTTTCTTTTTCCTTTTTTGCTTTCCTTGCTATTCTTGTTTATTTGAATTTTTGCTAAAATGATTTAACTATATTGTAGACATCTAAAAATATAAATAACAGCATTTGGAAAAGAATGAAAATCAGTTCGAAACATTAATCTCTCAGCACCCCCTATGCTCCCCCAAATATCCCCAATGCCTTCTACCAATGCAGGGGAGCCCCATTAACTCCCCTTAGCCCTGTTCTCCCAAAGGGTTAGTCACGGGGTTTTGTTTTTTGTATTTCCACAGATTTTGTTCCCATCTAAGGCCTATGTATATGGACCAAACAAAGCCAAATGTCTCTAAATGTTTCTGAAGTGGCATCATATTTTGTGTGTTCTTCAGACTTGTGCTTACCCCTCTCTGCATCCCCTACACCCCGCTACCCTTCAATATTATGCTTAAGAGACTCATCCAGGTTGAGATATGCTCCTCTAGTCCATTATTGCCACACCTGTGTGGCATTTGTTGAATAAAAACATTGCAATTTGCTAATTCTCCCGTTGACAAGCATTTAGCTTGTACCTCGTTCCCTACCGTTAGGAAGAACACGTTCATGGGCATTCTTGTGTGTGTCCCCTTGGCGCAGCGCTGTCGGGGGATTACTCTGGTTCTCTTGAACTTGTTCCTAGACACAGAATTACTAGTCCATAGGATATGTGCTGGTACAGACCCCTGACCAGAGCTCAACGATGCTGTGGACTGGGTGCATCTGCTAGCTTTTCTGTTTTTACTTCAGCCTCCTACTTTAAGTGAGCTCAATTTGTAAACTCAGTAAGAATTCCCATGTTTGCGATGCTCACAAATCTTTTCCTAGACTCTGGACCACATCCTTTTCTTTCATGATACACCTCTGTCTCTTGTTGCTGTTATAAATGGCATTTCCCTCTTCCATGTCTTCTAATTGTTTATCGCTTTTGTAATTATAGAAAGCGTTGCTTTCTATGTGTTCCTTTAATAACCTGTCCTTTTACTGTTTAGAGCAGATTGCCAGTTGATTATCTTGGGTTTGCCAGGTGTATGATTATATTAGCTACTAATGCTGACTGTGTTTGTTTCTTCCTTTCCAACCATACGCCTAATTTCTGGGGCTAATTGCTTTGCCTGCTGCCCTCCACAATGTTCAGTAACAGAGGTAAATGGGACAGTTTTACCTTGCTTCTAATTTTTATGGGATACATCCTAGTGCCTTTCTTTCCAATATACACTTTGGAGAGGAAAAGATGTATGTCACCAAGGCAGAATATGTGCAACTATTTTTATTTTATTGTAAATTCTTTTCAAGAAATGGAATTTTTTACATTAGTAGTAGCCTTTTCAAGAAAAATGTCCTTGTGCATGCATGTGTGCGTGTGTGTGTGTGTTGTGTATGTGTGGGCGCACGTGTGCATGCGTATGTGCAAGCATACATCCATGTAAACACGTCACGGGACAGCCTGGTGGAGTTGTCTCTCTCCTTCTGCCTTTATGTGGGCTCCAGGGTTTGAATCCCGCTCTCTAGATGGTCACGGTAAGTGCCTTTACCTGTGAACCATCTGTCTCACTAAGCCCATTAATTGCCTTCCAGTATCTGCCTAGGTATAATAGTTTGCATTTGTTAGTATGAGTGGTTATCAAATATTGAACCATCCTTGCCTTAAAACAAGCCTAATTTTGTATTTCAGGGTATTGTTGGAATTTTTTCCATCAATTATTTAGCACTTTTGTGTTCGTGCTCAAAAAACTTAAGACTGGGTCCCGGACGTGGGCACTTTCCTTGGAGACCTTCCAGCTTCATCATGTACACTGAGCCCCATCTCTTCACAGCCCTGTCACGGAGTAAGAAGCCATCTGGGACAGTCTGTTCAGGGTCCTTGGAAATGAGCGTGGGTACAGCTTCCTGTTGCAGCTCTCACCATTTCCTCTTTAGCCCGGCGTTTGTGCGCGTGATGAGTGAGCCTGGAGGGGCTCTGGTGACGGCCACCGTCCAGCCAGGTCCCCTTCCTACCTTTCCCTGTTTCTTTTGCCACTTTCCTGTTTCTGAGCAGATTCTCTGTCAAGCTTGGTTTTGTAAAGGAGATATCTAGATCTCTGAAGATGCGTCTCTAGACAAAGGGGGACTTCAGTGGTGGCTGAACTGTCCCTTGTCATTGCCTTGAAAGCTAAGTGTGGCTTGGTGTCCTTGTCAGGGCCCTGGATGTGTGGGTTTCCATCACAGCCACCCACCAGCTGTCACAGCTCGAGTTCCTTCCCAGAAACACATCTTGGCTGACCTTGGCTCGGCAAAGGGGCAGCTGTTCCTGGGATCCTTAGGCTGGCTACGCATTTGTACAAGGGGTGCCAATAACAGGTTAACTCTGTGTTAAGAAGAGGTCCCCAAGTCTATTTGCATGAAAAAGGAGAAGCATGGACGTCGGTACAGGAGAAAGTAACTACCCATCAATCACTCCCTGGGTGACCTCTCCAGAGAACAAAGGAAAGTTGGATTTTTAAGTCCAGGGTTTGTGAGTTCCTGGTTTCCAGTACATGGGATCTCTCTTGGTAGTAGGCTTTTCATTTTCTTTTTCTTCCTGATGGACAAATTAAGCTTCTGTTCCCCCTGCCTTCTGGCTCTTGGCATCTCTGTGAGTCTCTGTGCTCTGCTTTTTCTGTCTCCCTTTTTCTCCTCTCTCTCCCCCTCCCACCCTCCATGCTATCTCTTGGTGTGTAATTTGTTTGCAGTCAGGTTGTCTTTTTGATTTACTGGACCTCTTCTCTGCAGAATTATAATAAATGGATTGCTTTGCTGAGCCCTCGCTAGTTCAACACCATTTGCTCAGACTGGGTCAGGCCCCTTGCAAACAGAAGATGCGGGTAGCCTGCACAGAGGCACTTGCTCACGCACACACTATCAGCCTCCTGCATCTTCCAGCCAAATATAATGAAAAATCTCATGTCATCCATCCGAGAACCAATTAAGTTATAAGAACAACACAGGAAGAGCTGGCCCCAAGACAGGCCACATCCCCATCGTGCAGGCCTAGGGGCTGATGGTCTCAGGGCCATAGAGATTATCTTGATTACAGACTTAATTAGTTGTATATGATTAGTGAGTGTCCACCACTAAAACCTTGTTTTGTGTTTGCATCCAGGATACACAGAAAGAGTCTAAGCCTAGATTGCGTTGACTGCATGAACAAGTCTGCTTTCCGTTCCATTCTACCTCAAACATATCTTTGCACAGAGAAGAAAGTAGAAAACCAAGCCAAAATGCCATCAGCCCAAATGAAGAACCATGTAATGTGGCCTAAAAGGCTCTGTATTCTTAGTCTCCCCAGTGCCAGCAAAGGCTGTTCCTACCCTCATCCCTCTCAAGTTCTACCCCCAAAGCATTGCTCTTGCTAGGAAATGTCAGGTCCGTGGGGCCTTATGGATTTTTAGTAGCACATTTTGCTTCTTGTCTTCCCAGTACCACCTCCCTTCCCTACATCAGCCCTTTTCTGTCTCTCTCTCCAGTCTCGGCCTTAGGGCTGTTCTATATTATGGCCCCCCCCGTGTCTCCACTTTGTTCATTTGCTTATGGACTTTTCTGTGACAGCAGGCGAATCTGGCCCTCTCCTGGCAGGCTGTCTGTCTGTCCGTCGCTCCAGATTGTAAGATGAGTGAGGTGTGAACTTCCGCCTACTAAATTCTGCGTTTTATCTGCAGTCCCAACACAGAACCTCACAGGATAGCACACACCGTGGGCTGTGAGGGAGGGGAGGATGGGATGCGGAAAGCAGCATAGTCTTTCTCCAGTGAGACGCAGGGAGGAGTGTTCTTTCCTTTGCTTCCCCTGGTCCATCATCGATGCATGCCTCCCTCATCCCTGTATACACGATCTCTCCGTCCTTTCCTCTGCATTGCTGGTTAAGCAGGACATGGCGGTTTCTTCCCACCCAAGCAGGAGGTGTAATAAGGACCATGTTTCTTTCAGATTGTGATTCCCCTTAGCACAGTGCACATGGGACTTACTGGACATTCAGTGTACCCAGTGGTTGGCTTCATTCTGAAGTGCCTTGACATTCCAAGACCCCTGTCCGGGATCCCTGTGTCTACACTGCTGTGTTCCATAAGACACTGCTTTGGAAAGAGGAGTTGGGCCAGCCCTGAAGCTTTACTATCTTGAGATTGCTATTTTCCTTTTGGGCCTCCCTTTCCTCATCTGAAGCCCCTTGTAATAATACTCTTTGAAGCTGCTGAAACAGAACAAAGCCTGAAACTCCCTAGCTTCGAGACCTTCTGAAAGGTCATCTCCACCTCCCCAGACTCCAGCAGGATCGCTGCTGTGCGCATGTCTCTGACGTTCTCATTCTTTGCATGCATTTTCCCTCTCAAATGGCTGTTATAACACCTGGATATGGTATTGGTTCTTTCCCTGGGTTCTGGCAAACAAAAAGAATGTTCCAGGAGAACAATTGAGAGCTCTGTTTGGAGCATGGGCTCTGGCGTAGAATACCAACCTTTGACTGTTCCCAGGCTCTCCGCAGTAGGCTTTTCAACCCTCATTTCTCAGTCCAGAGTGTTGTAACTACCACAGTGACAGAGAGTGGGGGTCTCCTCTGCATCTCACTGTGGTCACCTCTGATCTGCAGAGGAGCAGTGAAGAGCTGGCTGCTTTTGTTCCTGGAAAATGTCTCCTTCTGATGGTTTCTTCCCCCAGCTGGCATTTCTCTCTTTAGTTTCTCATTTTCTTTTCTTCCCCGGGAAGGAAGAGTGGTGGCTATTACACTTGGACCTCATCTTTTCTTGTCTGAGTTCACGAAATCTTCAGTGTCTGAAGGTGGACGACCGTCTCCAGCTTCCAGCTCCTGCAGGGAGCAGGCTCTTGTGTCTCTGTGCTCAGCATCTTCCCTTTGGATAACCATTCCGAATCTCTTCTGGAGGCTTAGAGTCTAAAGACTGTTGGGGGAGGAGGAGACATTTTCTTAGCTGTATAACCCATGCTCCTGTAAGGAACCCTAATATTGCTCACTGGGTCATGACAAGGAAGAGTGGAAGAAGGACTCACTGGGAGGAAGAAGGGGAGCAGCAGAGGCAGGAGGCAAATAAGAGAGTAACGGGAAGTGAGTAAGATTAAATCCATTATGTGCATATATGAAAATGTCACAGTGAGGCAGGAAGATGGCTCAAAGTAATAAGAGCACTTTGTGTGCAAGCGTAAGGCTCTGAGTTCAAATCCCCGGAATCCTGTAATCCCAGTACTGTAGGGAGTGGAGACAAGAGGATTGCTGGCATCTGCTGGCTGCCAGCCTGGCTCCAGGTTTAGTGAGAGACTCTTATCACAGGAATAAGGTAGACAATGATTAGAGTAACATGGCTGATTTCCCCTTTGGTCTCTGCATGCAACCACAAGTGCATATGTGTTGTGCTCATACATGTGTGCTTATACCACACACACATATACCACACACACAATTAAGTAAACAAAAATGTCATAGTGAAGCCTGTTATGTATAACGAGTACATAAAATGTATTATTTAAATGAAATTAATGCAGAACTGGGTGCGATGGTGCAGAACTTAATTTCAGCACTAGAGAGACTAAATAGGCAAATCTCTGAGTTCAAGGCCCAACTGATCTACATAGAAAGTTCTAGGTCAGCCAGGGCTACACAGTGAGACCCTGTCTCGCTGCTCTCTCACACACAAGAGCAAAATAAGTCTGCCTTAGACAGCACCAGAGAGGCCCCCTACCTCCACCCTCACCCCCACCCTCACCACTTCCTTTCCCTTGCCCCCCGGGAGGTTGATGGCTGCAGGCTCTTCCTACTCCAGCTTACTATGTTTCCTCCCCATTTTCTGGCTGGCTGGATGCCCTGTGAGTGGAGCATCCTGCCCAGACAGAGAGAGCCTTAGGGTCCAGAGGCACACGAGGGTGCTCAGTGCAGAAGAGGGTAGGAAGGAGAGCACGTGCCTGTCCCTCTGGAATCACCAGAGAAAGCCTTGCTCTGAGGACAATAAGCTCCCACTGTTTCCAGTGCAGTTTCTTCCCCCACAAAGAAAATAAGAATGCTCGGGCTTTGAAGTGGAAAATTTCCAGGCTTGTATGGAGCGGAAAGGTAAAATGCGGGGCTGGGACCTTTTGTATGTAGATGCAAGACCTGGAAACATGCACTTTCTCCATTAAATGTGCTCAAAGATCTCTCCAGTACTCATGTAAGCAAGAGTGAGTCCTCCATTCACCTGCTCCGAGGGGAGACACCAAGAATGTTAAGCAGCGCAGCCCAAGTTTCTATTCAAGTTTAAATTGCTGGAGAAGAGAAGGTGGACCCATAAGAGAGAAGCATGCAAGGTGTAAGCACTTCCAAGGATGGGGAATTGGGTCCAATTCTAATCCAAATTGAAAAGAGCATGAGTCCCATCGTAAGACTGCCCTTCCTCCTGGAGTCATAAAATCTTTTCCCCAGGGCTGGGGAGATAGCTCAGTCCTGAGCACATACTGTTTTTGCAAAGGACCTAAGCTCTGTTTCCAGCACCCATGTTAGGTGGCCCATAACCTCCTGGAACTCCAACTCCAGGGCATCCAACACCTTCTCTGGCTTTTGGAAGCACGTGTTCTCATGTACCCACACACATACCTGTACATACAGATATGCACATAATTCTAAAAGGGAAATAAGTTTGAAAAACATATATCCAAACATGTTCTTCCCTTGCCGAGTATCTTTGCAGCTGACAGGAAGCTGGAGCCTGAGGTAGGTTTTGGGGACAGTCAAGGAGCAGGGATATTCTCTGATGTCACCAACATTTTTCTGTGTCTGATAGCAGAGAGTTGTAGCAGGGATCACTGAGGAGATTAGAAGTCACAAGCCTGTCAGTAGAGGATGCCAAGGACCAGGGGACATGCTAAGAGATATCATCAGCATGGCATTCCCCATTTGGGCATATCCACTGGATTCTAAAGTCCCTACTTGTTTTTTTCAGTAACTTTAAGTTTTTAAGTAACTCAAGACCAAGGAGACTCTTGTAGGGACCCTAGGACCTGGGCCTGAAGACTACTGAGCATTCAGAACGCTGCTTCTGACAACATCAAACCTGCAGTCATTTCTAGCAAGTCTGCCCAGGTTGACTTGCTCTATCACCTCAGGAACTGATGAGCAAAGTCTTCGGGGAACAGCAGATAGCAGGGGGGCTTCCGGTCCGTGAAGAGTCAAAGTGAGGACCTAAAGCTCACAGTGGGCTGTCAGGAAACCATTACGTCATGCTGAAAGAAGGCAGATGATCACTGACCCTCCCGTGGAGGTAGAAATGGTGATATTCACAACAACCGTACATGCCCCATCATGAGCTCTACTCTTATTGATGGCACCGTCTGGAGTCACTGTGAAGGGGTCCTCAGTTACCCCCAAAGGAAGGCTCTGTGATTATTCCCCAGGCTTCTCTAGTCTACCAAAAATGGGGACTAGTGAAGAGGCAAACTCAGCAGCCAGGTATAGGCCACTTCCAAGTTCCTCAGCTGACATGTGCAGGGTGCACAGTGGAGCTCAGGGCCTGGAGATCAGGCAGTGTATGGCATCTGTCTTGTCACAGTAGGTCTGTGCCGAGTGGAAGCCGGGGGCTACGCATGGTCGTGGCAGACAGGTGCGGGTCCTTCAGTGAGACAACTGTACCCTGGAGAGTTTTCTTGTTTGGTTTGTTTTGTTTCCTTGAAGCAGGGTCACACAGGACAGATGAGGTGAGCTGGATTTCCAGAGCTGGGAGGGTTTCTCCGAAGCTCATGCAGAGGTTGAAGTGGCATTTCCTGTGAGCAGCCTATCCCTGACCACACTGGCGTAAAGTAGCCAGCCCCATCATTTCTATTGCAGTGTTGATTGATGCCACGAATGAGTGACAGAGGAGTGGTCGTTTCCGCCTCTGGGGCCTTCGTTCCTGTTCACAGACCCTCCTCCATCTTGGCTTGGAAACCCTGGGACTGGCTACAAAGGAAAGATGGCGGTTGATTTTGGGCTCTAGTTCAAATCACTATGTCTGCAGTCCCTCAAGGGGGAAGAACACTTTCCTGCTTGGGCAACTGGAGTTGTCCATTGCATGATCAACGGAGGGTTTTCAGAGCACCTTCCAGTGGAAGTTTCTCTTCTTGTTATCAGCCAAGACAGCCCAAACTGGACACTGCTTCTCAGTAATCACTTGCCCTCCCTTGAGTGTTCGGGGCTTAGGGACTCAGGTGGATCCTGGGAAGGCAAATTGTTGTTTCTCTTCTGCAAGCAGGGATAGGCTGGAGTGGAAGGTTATTACAGCTGGGTGGCTGACTGTGCCTAAGAGGGAGAAGAGTGGCCAGACATGGGTGAAACGATCTGTGAGCCTAGCTCATCAGCCCTGCGCCCAGACATCGAATTCTCAGCATCTCGCCATCCCAGGCACCGTCCTGGAAGTGGGTTTTGTGAACAAGCACATTTTCAAATGAGAAGAATCACTTGATCACAACAAGCACCATGTGCTGATAGCAGCCCTGGGCTGGGCTGGGCATGCTTCCTGCTGGTCTCCGTAGGTCCTCTTCTTACTGACCGTGGCGTCTAACATCTGAGCCCTACCTATGTAATGGCAGGATTCAGCAGCTCTCTGCACTTGGTGGATGGCCAGCCCTGAATACCCTCCCTCCCTGGCAAACAACTATCGAGTCAGCCCATGAGCAGGTGATGTGGGCCTCGGCACGATCTGTAGTCTGGAAGCAAGCTTGTGTTTGCTAGGCACCCATCTGTGAGAGGAGAGAGCGGTCTGTGCGGGCTCCCTTTGCTTATGGAGGAGAACACGGCTGCTCGTGCGGAGATGCCTGCCCTCTCGGGTTTGTTTTCAAGAGGGACAGTTCCAGGGCTTCTGAGGACGTGAAGTTGGCCTTCAGGGGCCCCGAAACACCTTGATGTCCTCCTTTGTTGGGAGGAAGCTGTGGTCCCAGCTGTGGTGCGTAGTTCTAGGGACTAGCGGGCACAGTCCTGGGTGCTCCTGGCACCAGCAGCTTGTGGATAGGGCGTAGGTGGGAGATTCTGTATGGACATCATGGTCTAGACAAGGCTGAGTGCCAAATCTGGAATGTCTAACACTTAAGGAAGACACCCATTTGCCATTGCAGCTTTCTTGATTTCTCCGTGTGCTAGTCTGTAGGAAGAGGAACTGAAGAGGGATCAGAATCTCCTCACACCATCAAAGGGGCTTACAGGGTGTTTCCCAATGTTAGGAGGAGGAATAAATTATCTTAAATTTGTGACACGCAAAGTTTGTCTTTATCTCCCTCAGCCACAGGGGCCCAGGGATCATGGGATGTTTTTACGGTGTACTTTAGGCAGTGTGAGGCTGGTCTAACTGTGGCTAGCTTGCCATGCTCCCCCATCCCTGTTAGTTTTCCTATCCTTCACTGGGCAGTTTGTTCACCAACTCTTGGTGCTTTGGATCATTTGCTGTTACTGTTCCCACTACCCGGGATGCCCTTCCATGTTTATTTGATTGGTATATATATTAAGCCCGAGTTCAACCACCCTATCTCTTCTCTCCTTCCTATAAGGTAGAATAAATATCTTTGAAAAGATGGCACTTGTTAATCCTAAGGGTGATTTCTTTCATCCTCTTTTCAGAATTTTAATTACACACACACACACACATACATACATATATATAAATTTATTTATTATATAATTTATGTATGTATGCATGCACGTGTGTGGGCACATGTGCCATGATGAACATGTGAAAGTCAGAGGACAGCTTGCATCTATCAGCTCTCTCGTTCCACGTTGTGGGTCCTGAGAATCAAACTCAGGCTGTCAGGCTTGGCAGCAAGCCTCTTTGCTAGCTAAGTCAGCTCGCTGGCCCCTTTCCTGCTTTTCACAGCGCAGATCACACTCTCAGACGTAGAACGTTTTGGTGGAAATGGAGTCTCCAGGTGGGAGGCATCGGGGGCTATTTCAGAGTCATGGCTAGGCTTGCTGAGTTTGTGAGGTGATGGGAAGTTAGTTGACGGGGGCTACCGGAGGCAGAGATTTTCCTTGCACATCTTCAGATCTGCCACAGGGTCGAGCCTAGTGCAGGTGCGTACTAGATACTCAGTTCTTCCAAAGAGTTGAATAGGGATGATACCCTGGGATGGCCTTGGGGCCAGGAAGAGGCAGGAAGAGAGGGAGAAGTTCCTGGTGGTGGCACGTGGGTAGGGTGGCATGAAAGGTGGATTTCCTGCCCATTGTGAATTAGACTCAGAGGCCTGAACAGGTTTGGCTTGTTTTTCCCCACCAGTCTCTTACCTCCTAGATTGGCAACCATCAGTGGCCTGCGTGGCGATCACCGTGTATTGGCACTTAAGCTAAAGCCACTCAAGAGGAAGAAAGGGGTATGAGTAAGAAGGGCAAAGGTGGTATCCCAGCTAAAGGGAACCATGCTACAAGCAGAACACTACAGTGAGCTAAGGCTGCTTAGGAAGCAGCGGTAGAGGCGCAGAAGCGCTGTGGGAACTTGGGCAGGGCTCAGAATCGGTGTAAAGGGACACAGCCCCTGTTACTCCTGAAGGAATCAGAGAGTAGAGTGGGTGTGGCACACTTAGCAGTAGCGTCTGTCCAATACTGGTGGAGCAATGGATGTTGGTAATGTTGACACCAGTTCAGATGCAGAGGGGGAGGGAGCGCCCCACTTCTCCCTCCAGACCCACGGGAAGCTTTCAGAAGCCTTTGTGTGAGAGACAGATTTGATGCGATTTTCATCTTAGGAAGCCTGGCATATTTGTAAGATGGAGGCTGCCTTCGGAAGGTACAAGAATGGGGGCGAGGCAGCAGCCAGAGGCTGGGGAAGGAATAGGTCAGGAGAGAGCCTGGAGTCGGCAGAGCACTGATGTCATGAAAGCACAGATAAAGGACAGACTAGGGGGATTCAGAGAAGAATCAGTGAGAAGAGATGGCAGAGAGGCCAATAGAAGGAAGCCTGGAGTCCAGGAGGGTACGGAGGTTTGGGGGGACCAGCATGAGGATGGGGCTACTCACAGAGGTGGGGAGAAATCTCCACTTCCAGGATCCCAAACCAAGCACGAGCTCCGATACCTACATCATTACGTATTTAGTGAACATATGCATGTAAATGTTATAATATATCCTGTGCATTTCCATATGTTCGGTAAAACAAAATTAAAAATCAGATAGAATGAAATAAACAATATTTTTAAATATCTTGCTGTGATTAAAATGGCTTCTTAATCTCATTAGCTGGCATGGCGAGGCAAAATCACACTTAGGGAGCGGCTCCTCATTAACAACAGTGGATGTATACCCATATTTCAAATAGTCTCCTTGATTATTTGATATTTTTTTTGCCAATTTCTGTCAGATATGATTAGGTTCTCCCGGCTTTAGCTCTCTGCAAGGCTGATGAAGAGCTATTACCTAGGGCAGGGCAAGTGTCAGCAGTCCCCGACTTGTGGCTTTTACTGTGGTATTTAAGTCATTCAAGTTGTGCCTCTTTTGTGGGAGTATTGGAAAGTTGTTTATCCCATTAAAGGTGTGTGTGTGTGTGTGTGTGTGTGTGTGTGTGTGTGTGGCTGGCAGCGGTGGTGGTGGGGGGGGGTTGCTGAAGCTTGAATACAGAGATTGTGCATGCCAGGCAGGAGCTCTGCTGAGCTGCATGCATCCCCAGCCCCCTTACTTCCTGTTCTCAGAGCTCACACATGCTGTTTAGTAGATACATGCAGACTTCAGCATGTCACTCTGACAATGAACCTCTTTAGGTCATCCTGTCGACGCTCACCATGGGGCCCTTACAGGCTTCTCTCAGGTGAGAGCACAGGGTCCATTTGTATATCCGGCACTACTAAAGCATATTGTTTTTCTTCCATATTTTTGTTGAAGTAAGAAGATGTAGGGGAGCGAGATGGCTTGCAGCTTTTACTGGTGTTCAGTTGCCATTAACTATGTAGGGTGGCTCACAAACCTCTGTAACTCTAGCTCCAGGGAATCTGATACTCTCTTCTGGCCTCTGTGGACACCTGTCTGTGCATGCATACACCTGTACACATAAATAAAAATTTTAAAAGATATAAATCTTAAGTAAAGGAAGGAGCAATAGGAATGTAGGCATTGCGTGAAAGCTTTGGCCAGAACCAAGCCAGAGCTGACAAAATGCATTGTGCTTGTATGTGTGGATGGGGTGCTAAGTGTAAGGGCAGGGCAAGGGACAGGGAAGAGTTGACACTTTACGTTCATCCTAGAGGACTCTCTGGCACCTTCATATAGAAGACCCAGCTTGCCCCAGTACTTGGGTTGTGATGATATGCACAGCACACATGTGCACATTTAGTTTCTTCCTTAGTCATTAAAGATGAGTTTGCACGGGGTGATGAGGAGGATGGTTCAGTTGGTAAAGTTCTTACACCTGAGTTTGATCCCCAGCACCTATGTAAAAGGCAGGCTATGTTTGTAATCTTAGGCTTGGGGAGTCAGAAGCCCCGGGGCTTGTTGGCTGCTAAGTCTAGTTGAATTGGCAAGTCCAGGTTCACTGAGCGACCCTGTGTTAAAGGTGCATGTATGTATAAAATCAAATTATGCAGTGTGGGATTTTAATACTCCCTGCCACAGGAGCTATACACTATCTACCGAGTACCCTAGTGAAAGTCATGGGAAACCTTCCTTTGAATTGTTGCTCAGGGGTTTCAACAAAGTACCAAAATGACAGGGGTTGTTGGCATTGTGTTGCTTGCCTACCAGCAGACTCTAAGGTAAGACTATCGCTGAAGATACCACACACATCAGACACAAGACTTGGAGGAATGTGCTGAAATTGGCCTGGAAGACGTCTTCCGGAGGACTAATTTTCATAATATCCAGAGGTGCTCTGCAAGCTGCCAAGGGAGGGGAGCAATCCATAGTCCTACCCAGCTGTTAAGCCCACGAACCACGGCAATGGCCAGCTTAGCAGGATATCCCCAAGTGTGCAGGCGTGGCATTTATATCTTGGGTGTAACAGCTTTCTAATTTGACTTCAGGCCCAGGCACTGTGAGGGAACTCATGCCAGGTCCTGTAAACCTAGCTAACCACCCATGGATTGAAAAGTCTTAGACTTTAGAGCAAAGGCAGCTACTACCCTTTTTCCGACTCCGTCTAGGCTTTAACCATATTCCTAACACCTGTTCTTATGCCCACAGGTGTGTATCGCTCACCCTTCATTAAAGAAACTTCTTTCTTCTTTTTGCAGCACATGGGAGCTACTATAGAGATCCACAATTGATCAGAAGGCAGAGAATAAGTGACAGTGGGGGTGTCCAGCCCTAATTACTACATTTACAGCACAACTCCCAAGCCCAAAGCGCTGGAAACATTGAGGAACAAGGGGTAGAAAGATCGGAAGAGACAGAGGACTGGGGTGCCTGTTACCTGAGAGTGTGTGTCTTCAAGACATGACAGGGGTGATGGCTCTGTAAAATCCAGCAATATGGCTGGCTATACAACACCTACATGATGATCACAGCAGCTTACATGCCAGTGTTGGTGGAGGAAAGTTTACAAGGCCCCATCCCTAGATGAAGAACCACAGATAGCCAATGGCTGCTGAGGGAAGGAGAATCACTTTTCTCCAGGGACAATCACGCTGATTAGCGGCTAACCAATGGCAGCCCTAAACACATACATGTACACACAAGCAGCACTAAATGGATTCAGGAGGTTGCAAATATATATGTATATATATATGTATATATATACAATTTTTATTGATTTTATATATATAACCTATATATATATATATAATCAATAAAAATTGCGGAATGAGAGGTTATGAATCTGAGGAGTTGGGGAGAAGGAGGAGTTGAAACGGGAGAGGAAGAGGTGGAGATGATGTAAATACAGTGTACTTACGTATGAGATTCTCAAAAATTATAAAAGGTAAGGAGAAATAGAGGGAAATGCCAGACATTGATCTGTGACTTCCACATGCACACATGTCCATTTGCGCTCGCGCGCGCGCGCGCGCGCGCGCGCACACACACACACACACACACACACACAAATTGGCACGGGGGGGGGGGGTATTCCTGCTCTTTGCAACAAACAACCTGGCCTTAGAGTCCTCTCATCCGGCTGCATTTGTGTTCTGCAATGCTAGGGGACCAAGCACCCCGCAGAGATGGAAATCAATAATAAACGAAGCAGGTAGAGTTGGAAGGAAAGAGGCTTATGGAATGCTTGAAAGTTGCTCAAATGCTTTAATCTGGTTGTTATTCTGTGGCTGCTAAGTCCAGGTCCCAGGGAACTCCTGAGAAACTGATGGGCACTCTCCTAACTCAGGGCTGAGCAGTTTCATGAGACCCCACTGCGGCAGACTATGCCTGGGAAGGGAAAGGCCTAGGAGGCTGGTGGGCCTAGCTGGTTGTAGCTCTATTGGTTTTGACTGAACATGTGGAGGCCATGCAATCCATTGTTCCTGAACACAGTAGTGGTTTTCACAAGAGGCTATGGCCCTGGCCCTTTGCACCATCCAGCCCTGCAAGGATGCTGGTTTTGGGTGGGCATAAAGGCAGTGTTCTTGACACACTGGGAGCCCGTTCAGGCAGCACTTTCCTCCTCGCAGGGATCATTTGCTTTTGGGAACTGGATTCTGCCCTCTGAGCATCGCAACTCAGGGACTGTTTGGTTTTTCTCCGTTTACCGCCCACACTCATTTTGCGCCTGAATGAGTGCAATGAAACCGGTTTAATTTGCTGTTAATTCCCTGTTTAAAATCTTCTCTTCTGTTTAAGGGACACAGCCCCCGTTTCGTCTCCCGGAGGCAGCTTGTGAAAGAAAGCAGCTGCTAGCACAGCGCCTATAGGGGAGGGGGAGGGGTCCTGCTGTGGGTGGGGGTCAGCTGGGGCCAGGGCTGCTGTGGCCCACAGGAGGGAAGGGCGGTGGCAGGTGAACTCCGGGGTGGTAGGAGGAAGATCTGCGGTTACCGAGCCTTTGTGTCTGCTGAGCTAGGGCTGGACCACTCTGAGTGGGGGAAAGTTTATGAGTGAGAGGTAGTCTTTGAGAACGTCGGTGCAGACTTTGCACACGATCAGTGTGTCTTATGACTCAAAGTAAGTGTGAGTGAGGGAGTGAATTCTGCAAATGACCAAGGAGTTTGGGAAGAAATCTGAGCGTGATTTAGGAAAAACCAACTTTTAAGGTTGTTTCCAAACATATAAATAAAGTGTTTATATAATTTGTTCAAGGTCCTCTAGTGAAAAAGGTCTGGTTTGGACAAATGCATTCTTGTTTAGGTCAGTCTTGCCTAGTTTTTTCTCTCCTCTGTTTGAACCCATGGCCCTTGGAGAGGGCGTGTAGTCTTTCCCTAGGTGATACATTGCCAGGTCCCAGGCAGGGCTGCATCTCGAGAGGCCAGTAATCTCTTTGGAAAGAGAATCTGAAAAATAGAAACGTGGCATGTCCCCCGCCCCAGCATAGTGTACCAACCACAGCCTCTCTGGCTCCAAGGAGATGCAGCTAGGTGGGTACTGAACCTTTAGAAGGGCCAACTCCCCTTTGATGGCTGCATTAGTGCCTCCCTCAGTTAGTGTAGGGCTTTTTTTTCCTTATCAGAGTTGCAGGTGGAGGAAGGTTGGCAGCCGTCAGGGGCATCCGTCTTTGTTAACTTTCCTGCTTGAGCTGTAAGGAAGGAGCCCCAGGAGACATCACAGAACCGACACCTCAGGCCCGTGAGTGCACAGGTCCCCAGCTTCCTGGCTGATCATGGATTCTGCCCACTGCCACCACTGCTTGCCTCACTTCCACACTCGGCCCCCGGCCGTATTACTTGATGACAAGATTCATCCATCAGTCAGGCGCGTCCATAGGGAATGCCTGCTGGATAAAGGTGTGCGTATAGGCATGGAGGTTCAGCAGGCCAATGAAATGGGAGGATCAAAGGCAGCAGGTGCCTGAGCGGCTTCGTGGGTGACTGAGTAGCTGTAGCTGGAGAACACATCACACACTTCCTTCTTAGCTGTCTTCTAAGCAACATGAGAACAAGTCAGAATGGTCCAAGGCTGCACCTGAGTTCTACCAGCCCACGGCAGCCTGGCCCTGCTGTGAGCACACTCAGTACTGTCTGCGGCCTGACCCTGTCCTTGGCAGCCAGTGTTTTCCTTCCACCTTTGCCTGGTGGAAGCTCCTGAAGATTGTTCTCATTCCCAGAAACCCTACATTTTAGCTCCCCTATCCCACCTGTCTCTGAAGAGTCGTGCATTAAAGCACTGGTTTACCTGTGTTAATTAGCTCTTAACTAATGAGATCATGCAAATAATATTCCTTTAAACACGTTCTTTTTTCCATTTCTACAGATGGCTGTTTGGGAGGTATGTCTTCAAGACTTCCATTTTCCCCTCCCCGCCAAGTCCTTCGTATAATTTAGGGTATGCCTTAACTTTCTTGCAAGAAGCCTTCTGTGTCCATCCAAGACTTTCTGGTTCTGCTCTTCTCAGCGCGATCCTAGTGGCCTGTATGAGTTAGCTCCAAAGAGTCCTGTGAAGACTAAGGTGGTGAAGGACTTTTCTCAGGGCATATAAACCTTAGGGTTACAATTCCCCCCAAACCTTGACCCTGAAAAGCTGACTTATTTCTCACTGAACTTCCTCAGCCTACTGCTTTAGTGCTCCTACAATCAGGACCTGACTATCCAAGCCAGAAAACACCATAGCCTTCAGAACCGTGGCTTAGATGTCTGCCTGTCTGTCTCTGAGTGCATTGTCACACCCAGAAACCAACTCAGTTGCCTCATCCAACTGTGACTTTCTAGGCCCTGAACAAGAAGTGGATAGTCATGGTTTGCTTAAGGGTGGCAAATACAGTGATTGACCTGTGACCATAGCAAGAGTGTGTTGTTCCCACTGTAAGACCTCTCAAGAAATGCCATTAAAAAATTATCACAGACTTGGGAGCCTAAAAAAAAAAATTGTTGTTTCAATTCTGGAGGCCAACATTACAAAATGGAGGCATTTCCCGAGCGGGCTCTTTTTGGAGGCTCCGAGGATAATCTCTCCCATGCCTTCCCCCCGAGCCTTCCTTGGGAGCTGGCAGTTGTCATTCCTTGGTTTGCAGATGCACAGCTCCAATTCCTGCTGTATTTGTTGTTTTGTTGTTGTTGCTGGTGTTGTAACAAAACATCTGAGAAAAACCATTTTAGAAAGGAAGAATTGGGGGCTGGCGAGATGGCTCAGTGGGTAAGAGCATGGGCTATTTTTCCAGAAGCTGGGTTCAATTCTCAGCATCCACGGGACTGCTCACCACTGTCTGTAAGTCACATCCAAGGGAATCTGATGCCCTCGTATGGTCTCCATGAGCATTACACACAGATGGTGCACAGACATGTGCAGGCAGAACATCCCTACGTAAGAAACAAAATAGATGAGATCTAAAAGATGTGATGTGGTTTTAAAAGAAGGAGGAGGAGGAGTTTGTTTTGAGCACTGCTTGAGAACATCGCCCATCAGGGGAGAGGAACCACAGTGGCAGTTCATCTACAGTCAGGAGGATCATGCAGGTGATCAGTTTGCACTCTTCAGTCTGGTCTCCCATGCCGCTGATGCCGCTGCCCTCATGGGCACACTCAGAGTTGCAGTCCCATGGTAACTCTCAGTACAGCCAGGTTGACAATGGCTATTTAACCACCACCCCTGCCCTTGTCCACCCATGTTTTCCCCTCTGCAACAAAGGTTTCTCTCTGGGTACTGAATGCTGGGTGGGTCCACCTTGAATCTTAAGATGATCTCTCAATCATTGATTATATCTCAAAAACCTATTTTTGAATAAAGCCACACTCATAAGTATGGGAAATGAAGACTTGGAAGGATTCTTTGATAGGGGTGCTTAAGACAGGGTTTTTGTGTAGCCTTGGCTGTCCTGGAACTCACTCTGTAGTCCAGGCTAGCCTCACACTCACAGGGAACAGCCTGTCTCTGCCTCTGGAGTGCTGGGATTAAAGGGGCATCCCTCCTCCCCGCAAGGCCTTGGAACTGTCCTTCTGCAGACACAATTCAACCCATTTCATTGGCTGTTGCTCCCCGTCATTGGCGATGTGGTTGTAGTCTCACTTGGAAGTTCTGAGCACCCACCTCCTAACTGCCTTCGATCTTGGCCATGACCTCAGTGTGTGCTGGTGACTCAGTCTTCTTTGCTGTTTTCACCTCTAGCTGTCTTCCAATCTTTCTATATCCACTAATTCCCACCAGCGGGCTTAGCTTGGGGCTTAGCTCCTGTTTACGGTGACCAGTTTTGCTGTGGTCATTTCTCCTCAGTGACCCTCAGGACTGCACCAGCCAGTCCGAGCCATGCCGCTGCCCTGTGACTCCCAGGCAGTCCTTGACGGGTTTGGACTATCCACTCCTCTGCTACCTGGTTTTGCTATATTGCATTTTCTCTTCCCAGCTCTCCTCCACCATGCCTCTGATTGGTGGTTCCGATCACAGCAGAGCCCAGGGCTCCCAGTCCTTCTGAGCTCTCCCACGGCGATGCATTTCCATTGATGTGTCAAGTCTGCAGACCCCCAGCTGATACCCATACTAATTACACACATTCCTCTGCAAGTTCATTAGTGGCAAATGAGGCTTGTATTTGGCATGTTTCTCTTGTTGTCCTTTATCCCCGTTAGGAAGGACTCAAACTCCTTTTGAACCTAGCTGAAATCAGTTAGCCCAAGAGGGCAACATTATAGGCCCAAATTAGACCAGTCATCTTCTCTGTGCACACTTTGCTCAGAGAACTTGTGAATATGAAATTTATTTAATTCTGTTTTTATTCATTGAGTATCCCTAGGGTCCTGGTTGGGGACTTTCTGGAGGTCACAGAGACTTCTGTGGAAGTTTATAGGTATGATGATAGCTGTGAGGGTATTGGGTTATTGTGCAACAAAATAATGAATTAGTTCATCAAAGATTACAAGAAAAAAAATGTTATCAATCATATTCTTTCAGCACATTTATCCAAGCCAGTGCCACGGGCTGTCCTGTGTACCGGCTGTGACAGCGGTGACAGAGTTCACTTAGTTCCAGGGGAGATGCGATGATTCGCGAAGCCCGAGACACAAAGTTTATCAGCCTCCAGTGTAGACACTATAAGCATGTGGCCTCACTTTACCACACACCCACTCTGTGTGGGGGGGGGGGGGGGGGGGCTGGGTGTTCCTAGCCTGCTGGGCTCCTCCAGGACTAAGCCACTTCAAAACAGCATGGCACTATCACCCTAGCAGCCTAGACAAGTCCCCGTTCCATAAAGAACATCCTGTCCCGTCCGTATTCATATTGTGGGGTCTGCAGCAGTAAGGCCACTAGTTAACCCTCCTAACAGTCACCTGAAGATGTGCTGATGTTTGCACAGACATTGGGAGCTCTAAGAGCGAGACAGCGGCTTCCTCAAAAGAGCACGTCTTAATTTCTATTGGACCACGTAAATATAATAGACAGCATTGGCAAACAGTACAGAGATGGAATGAGATAGACATACTTTCCCTAAGTGTCTCATGCCCTCTTCGCAGCACCTTGAAGAGTATGTATGTTGTATACATGTTCCAGATGAGAAGTCTGGGATTCAGGAAGGTTGCGTGGGCAATGCAGGATCACACAACCGACATGAGAGCTTATGTTTATTGCATCCAGCCGGAGAGCTGTGTCTCCGTTGTACCAAGGCTGGCTAAGCAGGGGTGCTTCTGAAAGAGGCAGGTGTGTGTGTGTGTGTGTGTGTGTTTTCCTCTGCTGGTACATACAGCTTTTTATCATTTTTGTTTCTAAAGGCAGGCCAGGCAGGCAGAAGGTGCTTGGTGAAGCAGAAAGGAAACGTAGCTCAGTTGTCGCTGGCAATTCCGAGATGTAACACCGAGCTTTGTGTGTTGTAGAGTGAAGGTGTGTGTCATTTTGCCGAGGTGTGAACTTAACTCACAAGCACCTGCCATGGCGTGGGATGAAGGGGGACGCACAGTCGCTGGTGTGGGATGGGGGGACACACAGTCGCTGGTGTGGGATGGGGGGAACACACAGTCACTGGTGTGGGATGAGGGGGGACACAAGTCGCTGATGTGGGATGGGGGGACACACAGTCGCTGATGTGGGATGGGGGGACACACAGTCGCTGGTGTGGGATGAGGGGGGACACAAGTCGCTGATGTGGGATGGGGGGACGCACAGTCGCTGATGTGGGATGGGGGGAACACACAGTCGCTGGTGTGGGATGGGGGACACACAGTCGCTGGTGTGGGATGGGGGGGGACACAAGTCGCTGATGTGGGATGGGGGGACACACAGTCGCTGGTGTGGGATGGGGGGGGACACACAGTCGCTGGTGTGGGATGAGGGGGGACACACAGTCGCTGGTGTGGGATGAGGGGGGACACAAGTCGCTGATGTGGGATGGGGGGACACACAGTCGCTGGTGTGGGATGAGGGGGGACGCACAGTCGCTGGTGTGTGATGAGGGGGGACACACAGTCGCTGGTGTGGGATGGGGGGACACACAGTCGCTGGTGTGGGATGAGGGGGGACGCACAGTCGCTGGTGTGTGATGAGGGGGGACACACAGTCGCTGGTGTGGGATGGGGGACACACAGTCGCTGGTGTGGGATGAGGGGGGACACAAGTCGCTGATGTGGGATGGGGGGACACACAGTCGCTGGTGTGGGATGAGGGGGGACACAAGTCGCTGATGTGGGATGGGGGGACACACAGTCGCTGGTGTGGGATGAGGGGGGACGCACAGTCGCTGGTGTGTGATGAGGGGGGACACATAGTCGCTGGTGTGGGATGGGGGACACATAGTCGCTGGTGTGGGATGAGGGGGGACACAAGTCGCTGATGTGGGATGGGGGGACACACAGTCGCTGGTGTGGGATGAGGGGGGACGCACAGTCGCTGGTGTGTGATGAGGGGGGACACACAGTCGCTGGTGTGGGATGGGGGACACACAGTCGCTGGTGTGGGATGAGGGGGGACACAAGTCGCTGATGTGGGATGGGGGGACACACAGTCGCTGGTGTGGGATGAGGGGGGACACACAGTCGCTGATGTGGGATGGGGGGGGACACACAGTCGCTGGTGTGGGATGAGGGGGGACACAAGTCGCTGGTGTGGGATGGGGGGACACACAGTCGCTGGTGTGGGATAGGGGGACACAAGTCGCTGGTGTGGGATGGGGGGAACACACAGTCACTGGTGTGAGATGCGTGAGATGAGGGGGGACGCACAGTCGCTGATGTGGGATGGGGGGGGACACAAGTCGCTGGTGTGGGATGAGGGGGGACACAAGTCGCTGATGTGGGATGGGGGACACACAGTCGCTGGTGTGTGATGAGGGGGGACGCACAGTCGCTGGTGTGAGATGAGGGGGGACACACAGTCGTGTCGCTGTTTTCTGCTCTGTCATGATCGCATGACAGCGCACACAGCAGAGCAACTCTCTGGGAATGTGGGGAAGGAGAGCCCTTCCCTCCCAGGAATGCCCGCTGGTACTTCTGATAGAAATTAGGAAAAAGAAGAGACCAGACATCTTACAAAAAAGGGGAGGGCTTGTTTGTCTTACTTAATTTTAAAATTCATGAGAATCCCAGGACGTGTCTACGGTAGACATCATCTGTTGACTGGACCAGGAGAGTCAGGTCTAATTGAACAAGCCTTTTCCTCGTCTGCATGGTACCCGCCAGACTGTTAGAATGTGGCCTGTCTTCTCTAAGCTTCTGATGTGTTACTACCCTGAAACCCAGGTCTCTTGGTACAGGACTAGTATCCAGAAGCTTTCCAAGTATGTAGTGGGGTGCTAGTGGTTGAGATGCTGTGGCTAGTTTGGGGATCCCCTTCTTTGATCTCTTTGCCTGACCCAGTTCCCCACCAACAGACACTTGTCAGGGTTCAGTGCCCTGCACTAGAAAGCCTGTGCTGCAGCTAACCACATGTCTCACCCTGCTGTCAGCAAACCTGTTCTCTCAGCCCCTTAGTGTGGGGTCTTCTGTATGTGGAGCCATGGTTTGGGCCATGATGGCTTATCTCCAGTGAGTACACAGGATGGGTTTTTCCAAGCCTCTGTTGCACCACTCTACCCCCTCCCCCAAACTCTGGCTGACAGAGGGGTTGCCTCTTTCTGTTGGCTTTCTTGGGCTTGGTGCCCAGGGCCCTAGCCTAGCCGCCCAGAGGCCCCATGGCTCTGTAGGATCCCACGCAGGCAGCCTGACAGGAAGGGGATTTGTTCCCTATGCCTGTCACTCTGAGCTGCTCAGAGGGCAATGGGGCTTTTGTGAGCTCTGAAGTGAACCCACTGGCCCATTGTCTGGCCCAGCCTTCCACAGACCGCCCCCAGTACGGTGAGGATAGGGGTGGGGCTGGGAAAGGCCGGATGTATTCCTGGCCAGGCCTGAAAACGCCATTCATCCCAGAAGCACCCTGTTAAGCAGCAACTGCAGAATAAAGAGAGAAAGGAGTGGGAAACCATGAGGGAGGGGGAGAGAGAGGGGGAGAGAAGCGAGGCAGGGTAAGATAATGAGGACCAACAGAATGGAGAGAGCAGATTTGTGGAGACTTCCAGGTCTTGTGGACCAGTTCTGAGAGTGCATGTTTCACCTAGAGAGACAGAGTGGTACCCATAGTGAGGTTCGCTAGGGAGACACATAGGGGGATAAAGAGCACTCATGCCACAGGGATCCCTTCCTAGTCACTGTGGCCCTGAGATCCATCACCAAAAGCAACAGCAACCCCCCTCCAGCTTCTGGGACCATGAATGCCATGTTAATGCCCAGGGCATCCTGGTTGTGATATAGGATTTGTTCAGCCCCTAGTTGAAAGTCGCCACAGAAGATTTGCAGCTACTGCCCAGCAGGCTCTGGGCTGTGACTTCACTGCACCCTCCCATCCCCCACCAGGGGATGCACCTGGTGTTCCCAGTTCCCACTTAGACTAGAGTGAGAGGGTGAGAGGACTCTCTGGCCTGCCCGTGCCCAGCCTGTGCCCAGCTGTGGAAATCCTTAGGACACCATAAGACCAGTGAGGGTGTTTGGCCTAGACCTTTAAATTCATCTGGGGACATTTTTGTGCAAAGGTGAGAGATTTGTGAGACTCATGGGGAGGACATTTATGGTACTGTGACCATTTGGGAGCTCAGGAAATGCTGGATGCCAGGAGCAAGTCAATGACATCAATCAGGAAACAAATACAAGTCTTCTCGGGCCTTTTTTTTTTTCTCGAGAGATCTTAGTGATAATAGAGAGGCTTTGGGAGTGTGATTGACAGGAAGGACTAGCCATGCTTTCCATGGCAAGGAGGGTTGGCCAAAGGTCCCCTCCCCGCTGCAGATGGGAGCACTATAAACTCAGAAAGGGCAGTTCCAGGGACCCCTGAGAACTATGCTCATGAGCCCCTAGGATCGCACAGCAAGCCAGAAATGTAATCTCATAGCCAAAACTGGACCACACTCAATTGGCTTCTCTCATGGATCTGCTGATAATATCCTATTAATCCCATCGCCACCTCGTGTATCGATGACAGTGGTCATGTGGTTTGACTGTTTAAGAAAAGGCTTAGAACTTAGTTAGGTCATTAAAAGCCATTCATAGCCAACCCCATGCTGAAAGCTGGGAGAAACAGCAGCATGATGGGCACCTGCCCTGCACAGCAAGACTATAGAGAGTTGGAATGGGATGCCTTAGTGGCTCCAGACACATAGAGGCCTCCTTGAAGAATGATGGTCTTCTGAAACCCTGGGACTTTTGAGCCCATTGGGTGAGGTTCCTGCATCAGGGATCTATTGCCAGATACTAGCTATTATTGGATGGTACAGAGCTGTGAGGGTATAGAGGGCCAGTGGGGGACTTACAGACCCTGACATCATTGTCTCTAAGTCCTTCTGCCCAAGGCAGAGATCACACAGAACCCAACACAGGGCACAGCTAAGTCAGAGCTGGAATGGTGTGGGTTACATCTCCAGGGCAGAGAGGGGCAATGTCTGGGCCTCAGAGGGATGCGTTGGGCCAACCTGGGAGTCTGAAGATGGGGGGATGAAGTGGAGGGGAACAGTAAAGCCGGTCACAAGTACTGTCATCACTGAGAGCTGTAGCATGGGGTAAAAGTGGCAGTCTGGCAGTGCTGGTCATGGTAAACACTAAGGGAGTATCGAGGGCCAGTGTTAGCCACCTGGTAGGAGCCACTCTAAGCGATTTTCTCTATTCTGATGGCCCCTGGGATCTCCACAGCTGAGTGCGAGTTGTGTCCCCCCTGTGTTTCTTCTGGCTAAATGTCATCAGCTACCACATCCACAACAGTCCAGTCTGAGGCTCCCTCTGCCATTACTGTTGCTACTAGGTGGCTCTGCATGAATCCCTGAGCCAGTATCATCTGAGAACCACTGAGCCACCATCACTCAGGATTGAGGACTCTGGAGGGCCTGGCAGGGAGAGGCAGACAGCAGCAGTGTGTTGCTGCTGATTAACAAGCCCAGTCCACCATCCATCGCTGGCCTTCATTAGGGCCTCCGAGACTCATTTTGCATGGGCACGTGGACTCTCCTCTCTGCTCTTCTCTGAGGTGATGGATGCTCACTGGGTGACTGCATCCTGTGCGGAGTGGGAGCCCTTCCCTTCCTGCACACAGGAGGGGGCAGGAACAGGAAGCTGATTATGCATGGTCCTTCAGCCCAAACTCATGGTTCTGTCAGGGTGGCTAGGGTAAACAGATTTCATCTCCCTTAAAACTCACGGGCCCGGAAGACTGGAAAATACCATCTCCTACATTTTAATGGCTCTTTGACACTCCTCACAAAACTGTCAGTAGGTAAACAGCAGTGGGCTTTGGGCCAGGTCTGCACAATCAGCTTGTGGGACATTCATCTGAAAGATGTTTCCTGGCCTCAAATCCCTGGGCTTGTTTCCTCTTTCTACCCTTGGTGACTGGATTGGACAGACTGGTTTGACCCAAGGTAACGAGTAAGGGGGCTCTGGCTGTAGATCTGGCTCAATGCACCTGAAGTCTGGGACTGTGTGTGGATGGATACCCAGGCTTCTGAGGCTTGCCGTGCCTGTGCCTATTGACATATTATGGCCAGTTTGGCTTCTGGATGCAGCTATTTGGTGCTCTTAAAGCCTAAAGACCTATTATGGGGTTCTCTGGTTGTAACAGCTTCAGATATTAGAAAGATGCACCTGAACTTGAGAAAGTGGCTTGTCATCTTAGAGAAGAGAATACAGAGAACGAATTGGAAAGGGAGCAGAGATAGAAAAAAGGACCCTAGGACCATGGCCCTTTAGGATATTTATGCTCCCAACAGCTACCTTTCATTTTCTTTTTCTTGACTTTTCTCTGGCATTTGTTGTAGCTGAGAAGCTATCAATTCTTAGATTCACTGGACTGTCTCTCCTCCTTCAGCAAATCTCATGGAGGCGGGAAGTTATGTTGTGGTGGCAGACCACAGGAGGGAGGACCAGGAGATAGCCAGTTCCCACCCTTCACGATGAGCAGGGGTGGGTAGAGCCAGTTCCCACCCTTCACGATGAGCAGGGGTGGGTAGAGCCAGTTCCCACCCTTCACGATGAGCAGGGCTGGAGATAGCCAGTGCCCACCCTTCACAGCGAGCATGGGAGTTAGATATCTAGAATCTGGCCAGGTCTCTCCAGGTGAAGCTGAAGAACTTGGGTCATGAAGAATCTCTGATTCTCATTACAAGCCACACACTCTTAACACAACTGCCTTTTGTAGACCTTATAGAACCTTCCAGAAGCTGCAGGAAGTACTTGCTGAATATTTCACTGACTTCCCTCAATTACCCCGTGAAGCAGACATTGTTATCCTCATTGAGTGGGTGACTGAACAGCAATTTTAAGGGTCTGGACCTCATGCTTGATGTCATACAAGTAGACAGTGTTAGAACTAAAGCTCACACTCAGGTCTGTCTGCTTCAAGTTCAGTATGGTCAGCATGCTGTCATGGTGGCTGTCCTCTTGTGTAGAGAGCTGCAGGACTAGATAGAGAGGGGACCCAAGATATGGGTGCTGCCTAACAGGGCTACCTATTTAAACCCCAGTGGCATCGGGGGCTTGGAAGAAGTAAATGGTACAGTCTAAAGAGGTGACTGAGGGGAGATTAATGATGATGCTGTATATGTATTTCCTCCTCGTTGGGGGTGGTGGTAGAGCAGTGGCCATGCAGCTTATGAGCATCAGAAATGTGACAAAGTTATAACATGGACAAGGCCACTCCCCAGGGTCATAGAAACAGAAACAACTGGTAGGGAGAGAGGGAGAGGAGCCTCCACCCACGCGAGCTGCTTGCAACCTGTGTAGGGAGCTCCAACGGATGCAAATTTCCTGAGTGGTCACCCACATTGGGGTCTGCCTTTCAGTAATATGGCAGAAAGTAACCTCAACAAACTCGCTAGTTCAACCAACTAGACTTGAGTAGAATCATTGCGTGGGTTTATCACTGTTTGTGATCTACCTGGGGTAAAGAGGTATTTGCACATCTCTTTCGCGTGTAAAGTCCCACAATAGACTTTTAGAAGGGGTTGCTCAGAGTTGAAGACAGCAAAGATGGTGTGGATCTTGGAAGTTACCACAGTCCTGGGCTTTCACCACCCGTAGGCTTGTAGCAATATCACCAGATCACAGCTGTTGGAAAGGGTTCACCACCCTCTACATTTAAGGAAGAGGAACTGGGCATGTTCATGTGGCCTGTCAATCTCCACATGCCTCCCGCTCTGCTTGTGAAGGAGTGCCCTGTTGATGCAGCCTGCAGAGTTCTTCCCAGGACAGAACAAGGTGAGAGGGTGTGGAGGCCCAAATGGAGAACAACTATCCTTCACGTGCTGGTATGGGGGACTTTGAAGGAGATACCTGGTCTCATTTACATCCGCGTGAAGCCCAACTATTGTATGGGAGACATCTAAAAAACGGTGTTTCCAAGTGTCTTACCCCTCTTGTTATGAGTTGATTTGTTGTTTCCTGGAAAAAAAGATGTCCAAGTCTTAGCTCCCTTACCCCGTACCTGGCAGTGTGACCTCAGCTAGGAACAGGTTTATTGCAGACATATCAGAGTTGGGTAGCTTCCTCTACAACATGACTGGTGTATTCTTAGAATACGTCCATAGTAAATAAAAGGAGAGAAGCCCAGGCTGAAGGTAGACTGGAGCTGAGTAGCTACAAAACACTAATAACCAAGCAATTACCAGAAAGGGCAAGGAATGCCTCTGCCCTACAGGTTTTAGAGGGAGTACGGCCCTCCTGACAGCCTGCTGCAAGAATTCTGGCCTCCATAATAGGAGACAATACCTTTCTGTTGTTTTTAGTGAAGCTCCCGCAGGACACAAGCCTACACACTCCCACACCACCGTGCGGTCCAGTCATACATGGGGATGAGGACGCAGAAGTCACCCTGGGATAGAGACCCCCTTTAATTGCTTGCTATGTTTCTTATATATCAGAACTAGGAGTCATAGAGACTCTGAGCCAGAAAGGGAGCGGATCCTTATAAGTCACACACCAAGTCCAGGGCTGGGTTGTTCAGAGAACAGAGCCCTTCCAAGGCATTCTGGCACCCCAATGTTGTACCCAATGTATCTGTTTCTCTAGGAGCCTGACTCAGAAGGGCCCCTGGTGGGAGGGGCATTGGAACGCTACCTAGCTTCCCGCTCCTTCCTAAGGTAGGCCCCATATGTGAACCAGTGCTGGACCTGGAGCCTATCCCAACCCCTTGAGGCACTGTGCTGTGACCCATGAAGGCCGTGACTTCTTTTATTTACCATAAGTAATTATACCTTGAAACATAAAAGAGGCAGAAGGAGAAAGGCGTGGTGGGGAGGACTGCACAGATCTGTATGTCCTTTAAAAGAGCAAATTTCACAGTTTGTATTTCCAATTTGAATGCCTGTTCAGACTCATTCAATCAGTCAGTCATTCAACAGATGGGTTGGATTGGCTTATTCAGTTTACTCAAGCTTGTTTCTGTTCCTTGCTGGCCATTACCACCCATCAATCAATGGAGACATGAATAATAATAGCCTTCATTTGCCTAAGAATTATACTTGGCAAAGCTAGTAAATAGGTGTTAGTCACATGAGTGTACTTGATACAGAGTTTCTTTCAGGACCCAGTCCTATTGGCTGAGGGAGGTGCAGAAGGAGAGGCTTGCTGTTAAGAGACAAGACTTTTGACACCTAGCTGTGTAAGTAGAAGTTTTTGTCCCATAAGCCACTCCCAAGTAACCACACAGATGCTTAATATTAATTACAAATGTTTGGCCATTAGCCGAGGCTCGTTATTAACTCTTACATTTTAATTAACCCATTTTTTTTTAAATCTATGCTTTGCCATGTGGCTTAGTACCTTTTCTCAGTACAGCAAGCCCATTTCTCTTCTCCCTGCATCTGCTGGCGACTCCAGACTCCACCCTTCTCCCTCCCAACATTCTCAGTTTGACTCTTTCATCCAATCTCTTCCTTCCCAGCTACAGGCCAGTAAATTCTTTATTAACTCATGATAATAATGCATATTCACACTGTGCAGAAGGATTATTCCAAAGCATAGCTGGACTGTGGTTTATTCACTACTGGGAATTGAACCTGTGTCTTTAGGGTTATTGACTGCTTTGGTGGAGGAAGCAGGCATGCAGGGAAACTCGAAGCCAAAGCCACAGCTCTGTCCCCTCTTGGTGCGCAACACAATAGCTCACAGCAGATGCTGAGGAAGTGAGAGTTACTCAGAGCAAGGCTCTGAGGCTCCATGGGTAGAACTAGGGCAGGCTTTAAGACCTACTATTTCAGTGATGGACAGATGAAGAGGCCATTCCAGGAAGGAGGAACAGGGAGTGGAACAGAGGTTTGCTTTGAGGGATCTGTTTGGAGGAGGTATCTCTGTGCTGCAAATATGTTTTATTACCATTGGTTAATAAACAAGATGCTTTGACTTATGGCAGGGCAGAATATAGGTAGGCAGGAAAACTAAACTGAATACAAGGAGAAAGAAGGCAGAGTCAGGCAGATGCCATATAGCTGCCAAAGGAGAAGGATTCCAGAACCTTACCTATAAGCCACAGTCTTGTGGTGATACACAGATGAATAGAAATGGGTTGATTTCAGATATAAGAGCTAGCTAGGAATATGCCTGAGCCATTGGCCAAACAGTGTTGCAATTAATACAGTATCTGTGTGATTATCCAGGTCTGGATGACCAGGACACTAAAGCACAGTCTCCATCTCCATCTCTGGATTACAAGGGCTTGGCAGGGCAGACATTAGTAACAATCTCCCAGTCAGTAGAGAGTCTGGAAAAATCATAAAGTAGGGAGGGAAGATGTGCTGAAAGAGGAATTTCTAGAAGATAATGTTAAATCTGTGTCTCTGAGTTTTGGTATTATAAGACAATCTAATGACACAGGAAATCTTAATGTTAAAGGGATGTGCCTATCCCTGCAGAGCATGCCTCTTGCTACTCTGTCCCTGCATAAATGTTTCCCGGTTGAAGCATCACTTGAACAGTATCTTTGGGCACACCCAACTGTTTTCCTGATGTATGTTTGGGGGCTCATGTTCTCATGCACACCCTTCCACAACTCTACTTATAAGTGCGTAAGGAGGGGCTACTGTCAGACCCTCAACTGTAGGCAATGCTGTGATGACTGTCATGAAATAGGCCCTTTCCCACCTTTCTTAGGCAATTATTTCCTCTGTACAAACTCTTCTGAGTGACGTCATTCTATGGCTGGAAGGGCTGATGTTGAATAAAGCTTCCTTTCCTGTGGTCATACAGCCTCCCCCAAAGCTGAATGTGCCACACATTCAGCAGCAGATGATGAGGATTCAGCAGCACAGAGAGCGGTTGGGTGGGGCTTCTGGTGACATACCACTTGGGACGTGGGTCCCAGGATGTAGGGATGGAGCCTGGAGACTTGGGGTGCCGGGGATAGGAAAGAAATACACAGAGGAAACAGGGGCCTTGAAGGAAGAAGCAATGGAAGTTGGTGATTGTTTTAATAGAAAACTAAGGAAAAGAAGGAAATCAAAACCAAATACCAGTGGCTGGGGAAATAGTTCAGTTGGTAAAGTATTTGCTCTACAAGCATAAAGAATTGAGTTAAGATCTCTGGCACCCACATAAAAATCCAGACTCTGTAGCAAGAAGGATTTGTAATTGCTACTGGGGAGGCAGAGACAAGTAGATCTCTGAAGCTTGATGGCCAGACAGCCTAGGCAAGTCTTTGAGCTCCTGGCTCAAAAAGAGACCCCGTCCCAGGGAATAAAATGTCAGTCAGTGACCTCTGTATCTCTGACCTCTATCTGCACCTGCATACACATGTGCATGTACAGCCCTGTATGCAAACATATGCATATATATATTACACACATACATATACTGCTGAGATTTTAAAAACAGGTGCTAGGGAAGGGTGGCAGGGAAGTTAGTGTGGAGGAAGAGAAGATGCAGAGAATGAATGCAGAAAGGTTTAGGTGGGGTGGGCCCATGGGCAGAAGTGGAGTATGGAAACCTACTTGGAGTCCATTCTCACTGCAGCCTTCTACAGCTGTTTTGGACCTAGGCTCCAGATCTGCTAGAACACGGCTCTATTAAGAGCCTGGCTGGTGCACTTAAGAGTTAACAGTCAACCAACCCTATCCTCAAACGCAGAGCTGGCTAAACCTCTTCCTGGGTTCATTTCAAGCCAATTCAGTGGAACAGGGACCAAATCCTAGGTGGCTAGTCTGTACTAGTGCAGGAGGCTTGGACTTGCTAGGAAATTTGGCTTCGTCACCTATGGTGTTGAGACCCTGTTGTAGGAGCTGAGGATCTAGAGGGCCACGACACATCTGAAGGACCAGGCAGATGTTATAGATGTCATCCATAGGCTCTAACAAATCTGGCTTGCCCAATGTGCAGGGCTGAGGCTGACTTGCCCAGTAAGGCTGGGTTTTGGGTAGCATGGAGGTCTCTGAGAAAGGCGGAAAACTTGGCTGTGCTCACTCATGGTCTCTAGAAAACCCTGGAGCTTCAGCTGGGGCTGAGGATAGTCACCTTAGGTCTACCAGTAAGGGCTATGTCTTAGGGCTGTGCATGTATGCATGTACGCATGTGCATGTATGAGTTTGTGGTGTGTGAACAGTGGTAAAAGTGTCCCGGTGCTTTCAAGAGCCAAGAACTGGGAAAAGGGGGTAACAAGTGCCGGCTACTTGTCAGGGCTTAGATGTGCTTACCCATGACCCTACTGTAGTCAGACTTTCTTTGGACCACCAGTTCCCAAATAATGACATGGAGACATTTTATGAATTATGAAAGAATGGCATTAGCTTAGGCTTGTTCCCAACTGGCTCTTAAAACTTAAATTAACACATTTTAATTAATCTATGTTCTGTTATGTGCCTCGTTACCTCTACTCTTTACTCGGCATCCCACTTCCTCCATGTCTGGCCGGGGAATTTCCACCTTTCAGATTCTTCCTAGAGTTCCCATCTCTGCCCCGAAGTGCAGCCTATCCTTTCCTACCTAGCTATTGGCAGTTCAGCTCTTTATTAAACCAATCAGAAGGTGCCTTAGGCAGGCAAGGAAGGACAGAGACACATCTTCATACCTTGTGATCAAATATCCTGCAGTACCCTTTTAAAACTCCTTGTTCATTAGTATCCCTGCATGCCACCTTCCTGTCACTCATGGAGGACAGAATTGCAGGTTTATTTGGATGAATATTGGGTTAGTTTCTGTTTCCTGATTGGCTGCAAGCTCCCTAAGAGCTGCCTTGTCTGTCTGCCCTCGTTTTATTTCTGGAGTCTGCACTGTGCCCCACCCCCACATATTCCTCAAAAGCTTTTGTACAAGGATACTCAAACACCTTTTTTGCCACCACTTTACAGTCCCCTCTCATGATTCCTTGCAAAAGAAGGAGTTGGGGCTGCTTAAGCCATGTCTGCCATGGGGCAAGAAGCCTAGCTTCTCGTATCCTGGTTCAGGGAGCACAGCATGCTGTGGCTCCCAGGTTCAGGAGTCTTGGGGACTAATGACAAAGGATCGCATGGTGGCATTGCTCTGTGTTTGGTGGCCTTGTCTTGTCAAGTACACATCAGGCATTGCCTCAGACGCAACTGGAAGCCACTGTTCCTCATTCTTCTGGGCCTGTGTATATTGTTACTGCCGTGGAAGGACTTTGTAAATCAACTGAATGTCTAATCTATGTCTCTCCTAAAAAGAATGGCTGAGCCGAACAAAGAGAGCTTATTTATCTCTCTTTTATCACGACAGGTATCTAATTCCCCCTCAAATATCAATACATCCACAGATGCCAATGGAGACAGAAAGAGAAACTGCCATCAAAGCCAGGCGGCAGCTGCCTCTTTCCCCATAGAGGAAGCCTCGACCAGGACTTACCACCTAGACTCCCAGGCATGGTCCCACCCGTTGCTGGATGGGTCATGAGGTTCCTATGCAGAAGTTGCTAAAGAAAAATGTCCCCTGGGGTAAAGAGTTCTTTCTGCCAGGTTTCTTGTCGCATCTTCCTTTTGCCAGTCAGCCCGACTCTTGCCAGAGACCCCTTCTGTCTCCCCATTTGGACTCCCACTCTATTACCTTCAACCTGCCTTTGCCCTTCCCAGTGTTGATCTGAAGGCCACTCCTTCAACTAGTCAAGGATATCAGCAGGGCCCCTGGAGGCCCACTGATACCCCTATGCAGAGGAGATCAGCAGGGCCCACGGAGGCAGACCCACTGATACCCCTATGCAGAGATCAGCAGGGTCCACGGAGACAAACCCACTGATACCCCTATGCAGAGGAGATCAGCAGGGCTCACAGACACAGACCCACTGATACCTCTATGCAGAGGAGATCAGCAGGGTCCACAGAGGCAGACTCACCGATACCTCTGTGCAAAGGAGATCACAGGGCTCACAGACACAGACTCACTGATACCCCTATGCAGAAAACCCTTGCACATTGCCCTGAGTTCTCTAGTCACCCTCTAATGGGTGCAGTCAGAACAGGAGGCTTTTCAGACTAGGAGGTGAAACTTTACTTCCTGTCCACGAGCTCATTCAGGGCACACATCCATCCTCACCCATCGCTGTGTCCTAGTGTGTATCACTGACTCCCCTTTCAACCCTGCCAGGAAAAGGGAGAGGGGAGTGGGTTGGAAATGTGTCTTTACCTGCCTAGAGACACCTTATGGGGGCATCCAGTGCATTCGATTCTCCCCATAGACCAGGAACATAAGCTAGGAATGACTATAGCAATGATAACACAGCTTTGCCCCCCCCCTCTTCATTGTCTTACCTATGAGACCACATTCTTCAGATGAAGAGGGAAGAGATGGAGGTGGTGAGAACTGGGTCCTGGACCTGCCTTCCCAAACCCAGTGTTTTTTCCATATGCGATCCCAGAGGGGCAGAGCCTAGGAGGCAATGGGCATGCGTCCCAGAGCCCTGTCCCCTACAGGCATCTTTGGATCTGACAGCAACACATGCCCTTCCAGCTGGTCTGGTCCCTGTGCCACCATTTGAGAGCAGAAGTGACGGTAAATATTTAATTGTGCCTCCACCATAACTTTCTGCCAGAGCTCTCAATATGCTTTATAAATGCAAATGAGTGGTCGCTTCCTCTCCAGGGAGATGTAAACCTCCCCAAATCACTTTGATTCAGTCCCCCACCAGAGTGGAAAGCTGTAATCAGGAGCTCCCCATGCCAGAGGAGCAACTAACCTTAATCACAGGGAGTGGATGGTTCACGTGTCTGCTGTCCTCTGTCTCCACGCTGGACAGGATGTAAGGTGATGGATACCTCTTGCTGCAGTTTCTGTCCAATCGATTGCACGGAAAATACTACTCAGAAGCAGATTCAATTACATTCTAATGCAGGCACCTATGACTGTTATGGAGACTGAGGTTGTATTTATGGAATTAACAGAACAAAGGAGTCCCTGGAAGGCTTCGGAATGCAATTGCATTCTGAGTTTAGTTCTGGACTCCATTTACTTTGCCCCCATCATCCCCTTTAGTGAGAGTCTGTGGTTGGTGCCGATTTGCATTCTGGGAACTTTTGTGGCTTCATGGCCCAAACAGAAAGTGTTCCCCTTCCTTTCCTTTCTCCATCCCAGAGCTGCAGGAAGCTTCCAGATCTGCCTGGTAGGACTTGTGTTGTGATTTGAGGCTTTCGATGCCAGGGTGGGAAGCTAGCTGTGTGACTTTTCGGAAAGTTACTCCCCTCTCTGCGCCTTGGTTTCCTGTTCAGTCACATGAGTACTTTCGTTCCTGCTTCAGACCCACCTGGCAGAGATATTTTAATGATCGCCGCGATGAGCTTCTACAGGGGCTCCTGGAGTACCTTCTGAGAAGTGTATTATGTAAATGTGTTATGTCATTATGATTGTTGTTAGTGCTGTGAAGTGGAGATGAGGGGAGACGGGACACTTGCTCTTCCCAAGGACCCCAGCTGTCGGCAATGGGAGGGGAAAAAATACTCGCCATACCAGCTCTGGTATTTTTCATGTGAGAGCACAGATCAACCCTAACCCAAGCCCAAAGAGGGCAAGAAAACGCAGCTTTTCCTTCTCCTAGGCAATTCCCAAATGTACACTCTGTATCTGCTAGGGTAGAGATGCTAGCCATGCTGCAGGCATGGTGCACACTGTCATGGGGCAGGGGAGGCTTCCTGTGGCCATGTTGGTCCTAGTTCTACAGAGATCTATGTGGCATGAATTCCACACGGGCTCCTGGTGTCTTCCTGGCCGTTGTTTATGGTTCATGAAGGTCCTTCTTTGTGGGTCTTTCATTAGACCTGCTCAGGCTCTCATGTGCCCTTCTTTAGTGCCCATTAGCTGGCGAAGTCACTAGATGCTGGGATGGTGGCTGTCCAGGGCCCTGTGTCTGGAACTGACTTCCTTCTTGGGTTCTGGGGTAGGCAGCTTTCTGGAGAAGCACTGACCAATGAATTTATCAGAGACTTCTTTTCATTGTTGAGCATGTGCGCCTGTGTGTGTGTGTGGGGGGGGGGGGGTGTGATGTGTGGTTGGTGTAGTCTGTATGCGTGTTGTGTGTATGGTAGATGTGGATTTCATGTGGGTAGTTGAATATGCACAACTCCTGCTCAGAGATTGGAAGGCTACAATACTTTTGTCAAAATGTCCATCCTAGTCAAAACTATTCACAAACTCAATGTAGTTTCCATCAAAATACCAATGACATTCTCTACAGAGCTAGAAAAGACAATTGCAAAATTCTTATGAAAAGAGACATGATTCAGGATACATAAAGCAGTGTTATGCCAAAAGAATGAAGTGGGATGCATCATAATGTGTGACTTCAAAACATACCACAAAGCTATAGTAATCAAAAGAACATAGTATAAGACAGCTAACCATTGACAAGAGCTTTGAGAACATATATTGGAGAAATGATAGTCTCCTCAATAAATGGATCTGTCAAAGCTGGATATACATGTGCAGAAGAATGAAACTAGATCCCCACTTCTCAGACCAGCAAGAGAACAAGGGAGATTTGTGATGTCAAACTTTGGATTCCACACACATATACATACATATGTACCCATGCACATGTGGAGACTCATACAAATGTGTGCTCAGTACAAACATACACCAAACTATGATTACTACATTGTTCAGTAATTCCAGGTCTGAATACATATCTAAAAAGGAATGGAATCATTGTATTAAAGAGAAACTTCATGCCTGTGTTTATTACAGCATTATTTATAAGAGCCAAAATGTGGGATCAACCAACATAGCCATTGGAGTTGAGAATGTGGTGTATATGTATGTATATATATATATGTATGTATATATATGTATATATATGCATGCTAGAATACTATTGAACCATGAAGAAGGCTCAGTATGCGATGTTGGTGATGATTTGGAAGGACTCCTACGCGATAGTCCCAATCTGGAAAAGAATGAATATGTGAACAAATTGAGATGCATTCATAAAATGAGATTCTACTTAGCATAAAGAAACGATGCAGCCGAGTGTGGTGATACACGATTGTTCTCCCAGCATTCATGAATTGGAGTGGGGAGAATTTGGAGTTCAAGGTCAACTTGGACCTCATCACAAGACCCTAGCTCAAAACAGCTCCCCCAACCCCAATACCAACAAAATAACAACAAAGTAAAAATAATTGCATTTTCAAAGTATGATTTTATCTTAAAACTGTTATGATGGCGTAAATCACAAACAATCCCACACTAGTTTGGAATTATGATTAATAGAATGGTTATTTATTTAAAGGGGAAAAACTTACAGATCACCGTCCCAGACAACAGCCCTCTGCGCAATCAGGAAGGGAGCCTAGTCGTCAGAAGCGAAGCCGGAAGCCAGAGAGCAAGCGGAGGGAAGTGGCCGCATTTTTAAAAAGAGAGACCATGCCCCAATGGGCTGGTATCTCAGCAGCTATTGGCTGAAGGAGCAGAAGGAGCTCCCGCAACACTGTTATCCTGAAAGCAGCCAGATAAAAGCAGTACATAGTATGTAATTCAATTTCTGAGAATGTAAAGACAATGCCTTTTGCTTTATAATGACAATGGATCAACCATTGCCTAGGGGCAGGAACAGAATGGGTTATGAGCCAGAGGTTAAGAAGGTCAACAGGGAATAAAGAAATGTTCACCTGCACTTGTCCTAGGGTTAAAACATAGTTCATTCCTGCTTTGGACCTGCCCTTTGTCAAATTTCCTAAGCCCTTGTCAGGTTATTGGGGAAGAGAGGGTGGGCATATGTCTGTCCCAGGGCCAAAGAGACTTGAGGGAAGGTAGAGATTTAGGGGAGCAATTGGTGTCTGGGAATTGCCATCCAAAGGCAACACCAGGGAGGAGGCAGGGGGATTTGCGGGTTGAGAAGAGAGGCTGGAGAAGCAGTCAGGTATGGAGGAGGATACACAGAGGACCCAGCAAGGCTAGAGAAAGGCGTAGAGTTTGGCTCCTGATTCAGCACTGCCCTGAGAAAGCCCCTGGGTAGAGTGGTGTGATGTGGGTAGATGCTGGATGTGGGGAACAAAGATGTGAGTGCAAAGGTGGGTCCTGGCACACAGTTAACTGAGGCGTCCTGGAGCGAACATGAGGTCTGCGGTGGATTTCAGCAAACTCTGTCCCCTCACTGTGTCTTGGTTGTCACCAAAGAGCCTAAGTGTGAAGATACCCAAGGATATATACGATCACACATAGCTTCATGCACTGCTCTTTTTCTGATTTGCAGAAACGCTGATGGACACAAGGACAGCCACTGCAGAGTTGGGATGGACGGCCAATCCTGCTTCTGGGGTGAGTATCAGACCAGCATCCTTCAGTCATGCAGGGAGATCCTGAGTCCATAGGGTGGCTGGGAAGTGAAGGGCTTTCCTAAAGCCATACATGTGGGGAGCAGTGCACAGAGGGAATGCTGGGCGTACTACCTATCCAGAGGCAGCACCTAGGGGGTCTCAGATCTGTTCCCCTGTGTGTGGTGCAGAGCATCTTGTGACCCAGTCTTTTCAGACAGCAAGCTTCTGGGCAATGCAGACTATAGAATGGGGACATTAACACTAATGCCATTGTAACACACTGGAGCTGGTGGTCAGAAGTTCTGAGGCTGACTTGCACCTGGAGCTTGCTTTAGAGACACAACCTTAATTGATTTGGTCAGTGTACATGTACCTGGCCAGACCCTAGAGCTATGATGATTAGCTCTATGATGCTCATGGTCTCCTGGGAAAGCCAACTATGTTCATGGATGAGTTAGGGTGCATCTCTTCTGTGGGACACTGGAGAGATAAGTGGACGTACATGACACAGAGCTGGGAATGAGGAACCCAGGGGTGGGGGAGTGAGAACCTCTTCGCAAAGAAAAGGTTTGTGTGAGCTGGATTGGGGCAGGGTGTAGTTTAACAGGTGGGGCAGGAAGTGCTGGGGAAGATGTTCTAGGTAGGAGGGACAACTAGTCAAATGGTGGGTGATGAAAAGACACACAGAGGTGGCACAAGTCTGTGTGTGGACCACAGCAGGGGATGGGGAGTGTCAGGATGAGGTGGGGCAGAATAGAACACAGCACAGTCAGAAGGTCCTTGGGTTTTTAATCTTCCAGGAGATGGAGAGATCTGGGCAACAGAGTAAAAGGGCCACACTGTTGATGGGGCGCGGAGAACTGCTGGAAGGAAGTCATGGGGTGGCTCCTTTAGGTGCCTTGGGTGCATCAGAAGAATCAGATTTAAATGCTCCACCCACAGAGCCCTTTGAGAAGACTGAAGGAGCGGGGGTCAGCAATGATGGACCACAGTGAGATAGAAGAGATAGAGAAGATGCCCGCATGTCCTACTCAGTGATTGGCTGGCTCTGGGGCTTAATGATAAAGGGAGAGTGCAGGGGGATGAGGAGGATCTTCTTCCCATGCAAGAAGTGAAGTCAAGTAGAGCAGGGTGGCCCTAGGCTTCCTCACCTGCCCCTGGCTTTCTGTGTTCCTGTGTTTCATAACATGCATGTTTCATAGCAGATCTTCAGCACCACAGATACTCACCTTATGCTAAGACCTCCTCAGGTGGTGGTCAGTGGTGCTCCCCAGGGCTCTCACTTCTACCCCTGACCCCAACCCCTGCATTTGCAGGTTGCATTACCAGGCATAAGTACAATGTCTTGGGTCAGGATGAAGATAGTAATCCCCAAAAGAATGAGATAGGACCTAGAAAAGGATCCAGCTGGACAGAAATACTGCTAGAGATACTGTGGCCAACCAGAGGACACCAGTCAGCTCCAATTGTACTTCACACAAAGCTGATGAGATGACCAATCTAAGACGCCTGGATAGCCCAAGCTTGTTCCCTCACAGATCTCATGACTCTTGGCTGGCTTGCATGTGCTTATAAAGACCATACATGATTTGTAAATGTCCCTCCCTTGATTTGTTTTTTCTTTCCCTTTCCTCTTGCACACAACATCTGTCTTCTTAAACATTCCATCTTTTTCCGAGGAAGATGTTCCTTGAGGGAGACGTTCAAAGTCAAGTGATGCCCTTTCGAGATGGCAGCTGTCTAGCTGCTCACGGTCTGCCCCTCCCACTTGTTCCTAACGTGGCACGAATTTTCTTATAGGTATTCTACAACCAGATAAGTAGTCAACTGATGCTCCAACACCTGCTGAGCTTGTCTGGCTTAGCACAACCGGTGGGATGCTCAGGCTGGTCCTTGGTCTCGGTTGAGAGGGCTATCTTAAAGACTATTCTTCCATCTTGTGGTCTTTTCTCTCTGTTGTCATCCTGAGTAGAGGCTGCTAGTGCTAGTAACTCACCCATGGTTCCCATATCCAACTTCGCACCTTGCCTTGGGTTCTCAGAGACTGTCTGTCTCAACACAGCATAAGCAGAACTTACCGCCTTCTCTGCCACATCCATAGGGTTACAACCACCTTAGTACAGAGCAAAGGCATGAGATCAAGAGCAATCCTCCACTCTCCCATCACATGGCTCTGTTCATTTGGCCCATGCTTAAGGACACCTTCTCTGTATCCCAGCTCTGTTGGACCCTTTCCTGCTCCATCGCAGATCTTCTAGGTGTCAGGAAGGTTTTCACAGTGGCATCCATCACCACTGTAGCGTTTACGTCTCTCTATGTTACCATAGAGGAAGCAGTGATTAAACAGTCTAAGTCAGGAGGAAGTAAAGTGAGGGGGAATGTGGCAATAGAGGGGAGGGGATGAAGACCATGTGGGACATGGAAGACCAGAGATACTGGGGACATGGGGACACATTTACCTTTTGAGGAAGCAATTCCTATTCTGTTGAAATCCAAAGACAGAGATCAAAAGGTATCTGGAGAGGTCCGTGTGCTCTAGGTTGGTGGAGGAAGCTATGGAATGGAATCTATTCTAACTTCCTGCCTGCTGCCTGAGACTGGGATTGAGGTGTCTGACAATGAAGTTGTTTAGTCTTGAGTATGAAATTTTGGGAGGTGGAGAGCATTTACATGAACTGCTACTGACTGTTGGAGGGAGGAGAGGTAAGCTCAACAGGAATGTGGCTAAGGCTAGGGCCACGCTGTGAGTGAAGACCAGCAATGCATATGTGTTGGGCCAGTCTACAGGGTCTCTGTCACTTGCCTGACTCTACCTGGAGAGATGGCAGTGGATGTACCCAGAGTTACATTGTGCAGGTATAAGGGTGAGATTGAAGGACAGAGGAGCTGAGCCCAGCGAGAGGCTGTTGGCATCTTATGGACTGACTGTGCTGACCAGAGGAGTCCTGGTAAGACTGTAGAGCAGGTGTGTAGACACATGCGAGACCATGATGGCTTACTAAATTAGCTCTTACTCTAGCCATCAGTTAATCAAGCTGGGGAAGGGAACTGGGTGGTGTCGTTAGGTGAGCCTGGAGAAAACTTTGAGTTAGGTTTGCTCTGTCTTAAGAAGGAACCGCTCCGTGCTTCCCAAGAAGGGAGGCAGCTGGCACTGTGACAGTGGCACCATGACAGGTGCTGTCCCCAGCACATGGCCAGCTTGTTGGGTTCCACAGAGAGAGCCTAAGTGTCTACTCTTCAGTTTGTGTGGCTGTCCATAAACCTCTGTGGCTGTATTTGAGTACAGCCTGATCTAGGCTTGGCTAACCACCCATACCTAGCCCACAAGCCATTTTCAGTTTGTTGTTAGAAAGCTGATTGTAATATTATATGTCAAAATCAGAACATATTTATGCCCAAATTCAAAATACTGCTTGGTAATTAAACACTCGCCTTTAATGTAAGCCTCTTGGTTTAATCAAAATCACATGCTACCCAGTGAATAGAGGGAAAAGGTAAAAATCACATTACAAATGGACTGTAGGTGCTGAGGGCACCTACATGTGAGGGCATTCCAGTGAGGTTCTCCAGGAACCCCCTTCCTAGACTGGGTCCATCCTTGTCCTGCCAGCCCTCCACAGTGTAGGACCCCTGGGCAGTGGTGAGTTCAGAGAGTCTGGGGTGATCACTGCACTGTAAATGGTGGCCTTTATGGACCCATGCTCCCCAATAGTCCTGTTTTAAGGTGCTGCCTGGCACTTCCCATTCTTGCCTTCCTCCCTGACCCTGGGCTTCATTATCCATGTTTTCAAGGCCCAGAGGATGAGTCTGCTCTACTTCCACGTCCCTGGTGCCAGCCTAGCAGGGCACAGGCACCAGGAATGTCTGTCAGCCGAACAAGGGATACCTCTTTGCATCTGTAACCCAGGGCTCTAAACGAAGAGATGCCCAGGGCAGGTTCATTATAACTCTGACAGAGTTAGTCCCAGGCCTTGCAATATTAACTGCCATTAAAGAGCTAGTTAGCAATGCAAATAGCACTACCTCGGAGATGATCCCATGAAGGAGAATGGATACCTAGAAGGTGTCTGTCTTTTCAAACTCCCACTGGAATGTGTTAGAGCCAAGTCTGGGTTCCTCTGAGAGCCAGGCATATTCAGTTTCCTTGTTGGAAATCCAACCCCAAAGTTCCTTTACTCTCAAAGGGCTCACACCAAGCTCACCTACTATTGCACCTGAGCCATGGATGGCCTTCCTTTGTGTCAGTTCCTGTGTCTGTGATGTGAGTCTCTCAGAGCGGACATCTATGAAGTTCTCATCTTCAAAGACGGCTTTGTATGCTTCCAGACTCCATATGTATCCATGCTGCCTCTCGGAATCACCTTCACAGCCAGTGGCATGTGGAGTTGACTATTTTAATACTAGCCTTTCTTCACCAAGGCTTGCTAGAGGAGAATTGCAAAGGGGATCCAGAATCAAGCCTGGCAAACCCACAGTTTGAGTGAACGGGCTTCTGTGTGCTCTCTGTGTATAGTTAGCATATATATGCATATGAATATATACATACACACACATATATATTTTATGTGTGTGTATTTGAATATATGTGTGTATATATGCACCTATATGTGCCTGTGTTTGTGCATATAATTTCTATGTATGCATGTATATGTTTATGTTTGTATATATTTGTATGTCTTGGTATATATCTGTGTATATGTGTATATTTATGTTTATATGTATATACATTTGTATGCCTTTACATTTCTATACGTGTATCATTATATGTGTGTATCTGAATATACATGTATATTTATGTGTGTATCTATATGTCTGTGTAGATATACATGCTTGTGTAGTATAGGTGTCTTAAGTATGGACAGATGAAGTTAAGTGAGTTTTACCCAGGCCTCTCTAGGCAATTCTGTGGTGTGCTGGGAGGGTTATTGAACTGATAAGTGCTAAACTTCTGGGGCCAGCTGCTGAGACAGGGAAGAGTCCTGCCTGAAAGTCTCTATCTGGCCATTAACTCTCTGCACGAGCTGCAGGCAGTTGTGAGGCTTTTCCGGTTGTCCAGGTGTGGACTGTCTGGGTCACTTGGCAGCCCCGGCTACGTCCTCCATCCTCAGATCTTGAAGGCGCCCTTGACAGCTGCCTCTCCTGGGAGTGAGGAAAGTACACTCCGGAGAGAAAGCTACTCCAGTAACTGCGCGTCTCTTCTAAGGCCAAAGAAAATCAATTCTGATTTTCCTGGGCTGGTGAGTGACAGCCCAGTGGAGCAGCAGCCTAGGCCCCGGGGCCATGACATCAGATCTCTGCTCACATCCCCACCTGGCTGGTCCCTGCCCATGTGACCAGGGCCTGCCCTTTAGACTCCCTCCTCTCCTCTGCTCTGTGGAGTAAGAAGAGCATCACACAGGATACAGAGAAGGTTCTCATTGGCAACTTCTTAGGAAGCACTAGCTGGTTCTCAGCCCTCTGGAGGGCTCAATCTATTCTCCTC
Organism: Arvicola amphibius; assembly: GCF_903992535.2. Taxonomy (NCBI): domain Eukaryota; kingdom Metazoa; phylum Chordata; class Mammalia; order Rodentia; family Cricetidae; genus Arvicola; species Arvicola amphibius. Next base: position 168,418,305 of record NC_052049.1, on the reverse strand, counting down.
TTCCTTTGATGACTCAATCCTGCTAATTAGGATAGAAACGCCCCGAGCTGAGTTAGGGGTAGATCCAAGTGAGATTTAACTGGGAGAGAACAGGGTTTTGTGAATGGAACTTCCCCTGTTTGACTTTGGAGTCATGCCAGGAGCAGGAGGGCAGAGGATGCGGCCGGCTGTGCTTTCTCATACTGTATGCCGGTCTGAGCACTTGTAGCCTGGTGACTGGATCCTGGTGGCTACCCACAACATGTACTCCGCCTTCGTCAGGACTTTTGGTGGTCACTGACAGAAAAGCACAAATCAGCCTTGGAGGAAGCAGCCTGGCTCATGGCTACAGGTTGGGCCAGTCTAGATCCTAGGGGGTAAGCTGACTCCCCTCAACACCCCACCCCCACCTGTCTCTTCTATTCTTCTTTTTCTATCTCCCCAGCTCTTTCTCCTGCTTAGTCTCCCACAGTATTGGGTATTGGTGATGCAGCTCCTCTTTCTCACAGTATTGGGTCCACAGAAGCTCCTGCCTTTTCCCTGTCACCCATCTTTATGCCAGGAAAGAGGAAACACCTGCTGCTGGACACTCAAGCCCTTGCATTAAGTTCTACTTGGGCCCGACTGACTGGGCTTGGATTCTGTACCCACCCTCAGAGTCCTCGTTGCTCACATACAGCCTGTGTCTGCTCTGTGTGGACCTAGGCCCAGCAGAAGGCCAGGGACTGAAGGGAATGAGGAATTAGCTCTCCGGGGGGAATCAGGGTATAAATTCCAGACAGGCTATTAGATGGCAAATAAAAATGGAAAACAAACAAACAAGCAGAAGAGGCCTGCACGAACTAACCTCTGGGCTTTCCCAGGCTCCATCTTACTGGTAAGGAAACTAAAATGAGGAGCAGCTGATAAATTACCTCAGATCACATGGCTAAAAGGTGTCCTGGTTGCCCTTTGACCTCTGGTGGACTGATCCCCCATGGTACAACTAATGAGATGCCTGCTTAGAACAAGCCGCAGATGTGAAGTGTGGAAGGCTCAAGCCGAGTCGCCCATGAAGTCCAGGAATTCAGGCACGGTGCGGGAAAGGTTTTATTTCTCTCACAGCATGAGCCATGAATGGAACTCTTTCCTTAGCTGTTACCCAGGAATTAGTGTGGCTTTCTCAGCCAAGAGAGGCCAGCCCCCCTGCTGGTGGCCTCTGACCCCCTGATCTCTCCTTCCTCCTCCCTCCTCCCCTTTCCTCTTCAGGTAAACCACTGAGCTAAGTCAGAGCTCCCCACCCTAGGTCTCCCACCCACTCTTTATCTTTTTCTCTCTCTACCAAAAGGCCTGTAATTAGGAAACATTAGCAGGCTCAAAACAGCTTTCATACCTGAAACATCCTCCCTAATTGCTCTCAGCCGAGCTCTTCCCTGGCTATTAATGTCACTTTTATGAAGCAATGAGGAGCAAAACACCCGAGGCACTTAAAACATTTTTTTATATAATATGCGTCTTTTAGGGATGGAAGTTTAAAATCACCTGCCTGACAGAGAAGTGACAGACAAAGGCATGGAGGGCTCAGGACTAGAGCCAGGAGGTGGAGCCTCCTGCAGGAGATGGACGGTGTTCTAGGACATTCAGAATCTCTCTCAGAAGGAAGAGGCCCAAAGGCCTGGTGAGGCAGGAAGGTTGGTGGGCACTAGATGGAGCTTCGGGGGAGGAGAGTTGGGTTGACTTGTGTGTGTGTGTGTGTGTGTGTGTGTGAGTGATGTGTGGGGGGAGCGAGGGGGTCGGGGGTTGAGAAAACCTTATTTCTAGTTTACTGGATTAAGGGACCTTGGGAGTTGTGGCTTTCCAGAGTCTTGATGTCACACCAAGTTCCTTTCTTTACCTTAGAAGTGACTCACGGATGCATCCAAATGCCTATTATATTAGGTCTGTCCAAAACCTCCAGAGGTCACTCAGACCCACCTCTCCCTTTTCGGAGAAGACATGCCCCAGAAAAAAAAAGCAATTGCCTGAGTGGCTCACCCATGACAGTCAGGTTCCATCTCAGGTTGGAGCACACAGGCAGGTGGGCCTGTGTGTCTTTCCCCCAAGCCAGATCCAGCTCGTTTGTGCCCTAATAGGCATACCCCATGTTGACTGGAACAGATGGGTGTCTTTTGTCTTCTCTCAACCCCTCCATGGGAAAATTGTTCCAACCCTGAAACTCTTCTGAAAATGGCATTGACAGCTCTTCGGATAGTGAAAGAAAGGAGGGCTTCCTGAACCTTGGCACCCAAACGGAGTAGAGTCCACCAGCTCTTTCACCAGGACTCATAGTACTCAGCTAGGAAGTCTGAGTGAAGGGCGGAGCATCAGAAGCAAGGTGAGGCTGACTTAGGATGTCAGAGAAGGGTTCAGGGTGATGGCTCAGTTGGCAAAGTTCTTGATGCACATGCATGAAGGTATGAGTTTGGATCTGTAACACCCATGTAAAAAGTCGGACTACTATCCCAGTGCTGAGGAGGTGGAGACAGGGATACCCACATGGCTTTCTGGCCCATTGGTCCAGTCAAATCAGTGAGCTCCAGATTGTGAGAGGGCTCTTGTCTCAATAGTTAAGGTGTAAACAATTGAGGAAGGCACTCGGTATCAACCTTTGGCCTCTACGTATATGCACATGTGCATACACTTACATATGCACCTGTACACACAAACATGAATACATACGTAAACTGCATACACAAACACATGTACTTGTGCGTGCACACACAGACACACACCGACACACAGACACACATGCACAGAGACACACACAGACACACTCTACACACATACACACACATACACACACACACACACACACACACACACACACACACGCACACATGGTGCTTGTGCATGTCCAGAGAAGATGCTCAGAAGAAAAGAAACAAAGGGAATGTCAAGGTCATCAGAAGAAAGTGAAGACTCTGTGCCCACGCCTAGGGAGGATGGATCTCTGCAGAAATGGGGCAGCTCCCTGATGAAGCATTCCTTTCATTAACACCTACCATATTTATAAAGGGGCAAACCCAGGATTTGGAAGCTGATGTTCTGGGAGTATTTCCATTTTCTGCTAAGGTCCTTAACTTCTCTGGGCCCATATTCTACATTTATAACATAAGCGATTTAAGAGTTTATTTACAGAGTGACAGGGAGGATTTAATTTTGTTTACCTTTTTTTTTTTTTTTTTTTTTTTTGTAAACTACAAAGCCGAGGGCAATACTGGTTGCTTTGACTAGTGCCAGTGGCGGCACTGACTCTCTTTAGAGGGCCTTAGCTTGGGTGGGATTAGGGTGGGAACAAGATAAATGTTTTGGCATTTCTATTAGGCCATTTCTTCTATTGGAATGCCAGAGAACACACCCTACTATTGATAGCAGGATTTCAATGAACTTCTCCCACTACTGGTTACCCTGAGTTAAACACTGGCCTGGTGTACCAGGTTCCAGGATGACAAGTATCATCTCACTGACTCTTACCAGGGCCCTGAAAGTACATGTCATTTCTTCTATTTTTTCAGTGGTGTCATTAAATCTCAGAGCCATTACTCAAAGTCACAGCACTGAGACTGAGCCCGTGACTGTCTGACCACAGAGCTCACTCTTGTTCCACTACAGAGAGGGGACCATAGATGATTAAGGAACCAGAGGGCAGGTAGGCAATGAGCAGAGGCCAGTGTTTCTAATACTCTACACAGGGAGACAGGAGGCTGCAGCCACAGCCCAGAAAGTGAGTGCCTAATGACTCCGTCCGTCTTTCTTTCTTTCTTTCTTTCTTTCTTTCTTTCTTTCTTTCTTTCTTTCTTTCTTTCTTCCTTCCTTCCTTCCTTCCTTCCTTCCTTCCTTCCTTCATTCCTTCCTTTCTCCCTCCCCCCCTCCCTCCCTTCCTCCCTTCCTGTCTCTCTCTTTTAAACAAACTTGACAGGGACCGCTAGAGCAGGTAGTTTGTGATATGAAAGTTTAGGGGCAGAAGACAGTAAGTCTAGGTGGAGCATGAAGTAGGGAGCCCTGGTCAGAAATCCAAGAAGATGCTGGTGGTATCTAGAGATGGGAGGACCTAGGCAATGATGCAGGGCCTTTCATGGGTCCCTTTCCATCCCCTAAACCTTGGTAATTATTCAGAAGTGAGGACTCTCTGAAAGGGAGGGGTGTGAGGGGACCTTTGTGAGCACTTTGTTCTATTTGGTGGTTTTGGTGTTGGTTCTGTTGAATGAATTCCTCCTGCATTTGAGCTGTGTGTGTGTGTGTGTGTGTGTGTGTGTGTGTGTGTGGTGCATCTTATCTCCATGTACTTGGCCCTGACTCATCATGATGGACAAGGAAATCTCAGCCATGTCCTGGTGTCACAAAGGACAAAGCAGTCAATGTGATGTTAGATAGAGTAAGAATTCAGACTTGTCTTGCTGGCTGAGAGCTCTGCTTTGACTCCTACCTGACCAATGATAATGCATTGTGTTTGCGTTTAGATACAGACAATTAATTCATTGTGCAACAGTGATCCAGGGGTGACACACTGGGCAATCTTAAAGTTCCTGGGACCTGTTTGTGGTTAGTCACATGGAGCTGCAGGTGGAGGAAAAGTTCAGGCTGATCTTAAATATTTCAAGTGGGCTAAGTACATGCCATGGGTGATACTAGTGTGCTACCATGCACTGCGTGGTACCAGCCTGGGCTCAGCCTGGGACCTGAATTTTAAAAGGGACACTAGAATAGGTAGGAAGTGTCCAGTGGTTACTAATGAGTGATCTTGTCATTCGAGGAATGTTAGTGGATGCAGGCACCTAAGTCTAGATCCAAATCTGAGTCCAGGGAGCAAAGGAATGAGGTCATTTTTCTCAGTAGGCATCCGAGTCCTCCACAGGCATTCTGGCACCAAGCTCCAGCCGCCACAGGAAAAAGAGTCCCCCAAAGCAGGTTATAGGAGGTGGCCACATTCCCATCCCCTTGGGGAGTGGGCAGCGGACTAGAAGGAAGGCACCCTTCTTCCCAGGCCAGCTGTACTTCACTTGTGCTCCGAGAAAGGGAATGAAGCCAGGAGCCACTCCTTCCTTCCACAGCTGGCGCTCTTGTCTCCAGGATGGTTCCAGCTGGTTAAAGCCAGCATGGCCCATGTGCTGTGAGCTAACAGAATGAGGAGCCCATTTTCTCAGCCTATGGCCCAATGTGATGGAACAGCTTCAGGTTGGCCTCTGCTAGGCATTCTGAGCAGTGATCCCCTCCCCATGCTGAAGGGAAATGCCACTAGTCTCTCCAGGGCTAACTCTGTGCCCTCCATCAGTGGCACCAGGGGCTGAGCCAAGCTCTATTAGGCAGCTGGGGCCTGGGGCCTGCAGCTCCCGCCCCTGCCTTGTCGAACAAGGCCGTGTTGGGCAGCAGTGCGAGCCACATTCAATAGACAGCTTAAGATAATCACATGTGTGAGGTACTGGGATAATAGTAGCTGAATACCCTGCCACCGTTGCCATAGTGACCAGCCAAGCACTGGCTCCCCTCCCTTTTTTTTCTTTCTTTCTTGTTTTCTGGACCTTCTTGTTACAGGGCTGGCTGGTGGGGTGGGGGATGAGTTTGGGAAATGGGAAAGAGGAGGAAATGGGGGAGGGTAGACCCTAGAGGGCCAGGCCATTATATTCTCTTTAAATCCCCCAGTTGGAGGTATTTTAAATCTCAACAGAGACAGAGAGAAACAGTGTCTTAATCCCCAGCTCCCCGTGAATTATTTAAAAGGATCCTGTCAGAAGGATGAATTTGTCACTGTTGCGGTGTCAACAGCAGCAGCAGCTGTCATAATGGCTAGGGACCCCACTCCAGGCAGGGTCTGGTACACCGTGCTGCTGCCTGGTGGAGCTTCCAGTGGCCTGGGGCTGTGTGGACCAGATGCCTCCTCCCTCCCTAGGCACAGGCCTACAGTGTCAGTGCTGTCCCTGATGTGCTGGCGGATCGTGGGGCCTGAAATGTGCCGGGCTACATAAAGATGCCTGTCATTCAGCTGGACCTGGAGCCTCCTGGGAATGTGGTGGCTCCCATAGCAGGGGTCTCTGAGCAGCGAGGAAGCTCCCTCTAATCCAGAGTAGGGAAAAGGAGCGAGCCCTCACTTGCCCTCAGTGAGGGAGGGCCAAAAACAGCCCTCGCAACTGTACGGTTTGTAAGCGTACACACACGTGTGCACACACATATGATGGTAAAGATCGTGGAAGCACAAGGATAGACAACCAGGCAGACAGGAGAAAGCTGCAGATCACACACTGCCTAGGGCCACCAAGCCCACCATGCAGGTCTCGCCTCGCCATAGGGCTGGCCTCCATACTGACCAACTCCGGAAGACTGTGGCTTGGGTTTTAAGCACATCATCTGTAAATCCTGTTTAATCCTCAGGGTCACCTCACAGACTAGGCACTTTCCACTTATCGGTGCTACGAAAGAGGAACCTGCTTTGGAGAGGTTTAAAGACTTGCCTCTGGTCAACCAGATGGGTCTGGCTGAGGCCAGAGCTGGTGGACTTCCCCCACCTCCATGTGCTAACTGTCTGGTTCTGGGCTGAACAGGACGGCAGAGGCAGGTCTCACTAGGTCTCACTCGGCCACCCTCCCAGCCCCATCTCCTAGTTTTCCTGATTCTTTGCTCTTGGAGCCATGCTGGTTTTTCTGGGCAAACACTAGTTACTTGCTGTGGGGAATTTGCCATGGTTTTCCTGTTGGTCAGGGCCTCAGTGCCTTTCTGTATCAGGGGTACTCCCTTGGGACCTTCTCTCTCACCTCCTCATTTCTACACCATCCAGCAGTGGGGTGACGGATACTTTTGAGACATCCGTGTTCCTTTAACCGTTCCTTCACTCATGCTTCTGGAAGTAGTCCCGTCAACTCATTGGTTCACCAGCTGGACTCGGGCAGAATCATTTCTTTGATGCGTTGTAAAGAGACATTTGTGAATATCACCCTCTGGAAGAGTCTTATGACAAAGTCATCTATCATTAAGAGCTATTAGAGAGGACATGAAGAGACAGAGGCAGAGAGGCAGCTGTGAGTGGAGGTGGACCAGCTGTTTCAAAAGGATCTCATGGAATCTTGCTCTTAGACTAAAAATTAGAGAATGTATTGGGTAGCATCACACATATGTTCTCCACAGTCTAATTTTGCCCCGTTACTCCTTTGAAAGTCTTGTGCCCTCCAGAGAGTGGGGTTTTGAGAGTTCTGTTTTGTGCCATACAATGGGCAATGTGAAGTTCTTTCAAGATGTCGGCCGTAAAGCAACAGGGTTCTGTGAGCCACCCTTCTTTTCTGTACACTACATGGGTTGTAGTGATGTGGGGTGGGGGGGAGGGACCATTCATCTCCTTGCAGCCTGGCACATCTGGGAGGTAAATTAAGCATATTGGGAGGTGAGCTGGTGCTCAGGCCCGCAGGGGAGCCGTTGGGGAGATGTTGCCTTGGTTGGTTGGTGTGCTAAGTGATAGGTCCCTCTGGGCGTGTAGGACTTTATGCCCCAAGGACCGCATTTTACATTTTCATTAGCCCTCCAGCTTGTCTAATCTCCTAGCTCTTTCAGGCTTAACCTCTTTTCCACGCTGGAGCTTCTTTTTTGGAGTCCACACCAATTGGTGAGAAGCTCGACGGCCGGGTCTCCGTCCCATCTGCTGCCCTGATGAATCCGTGCACTCCTCTGTGCTTGATGAAGTTGAACCCTGCTGGAGGCATGTGCAGAGAGGCCGCCATCTCCCCTGATTGGGCAAGGCCATCACATTTCCATTATTGTCCCACCGGGCACAGTGGCAACAATTTCTAGTGACATAGCAGCTTCCCCTAACAGCAGGTGATGTCCAATTACAGACTGTGGAGAGGACCCGAAGCCTCTGAGCTGTGTTCCGTTTTATCTTCTGTGATCTGAGCTGGAGGATGATGGGACCCACTGAAGGCCTGATTGAAAGAAGAAGGTCACCACTGAAGGGGGGCTCGGAGGAAGCCTGAGAAACTGTCGGAGAAGAGAAGGGCTGTTGGTTGTCTCCCTGGGTCTGTGTGGAGACGGAGTGTGGACCTTTAGTCCTTACAGCTTGCTGAGCACAGGGCCTGCAGGATAACTTATCTAGGATCAAGATGGCTTCCACACCCGGTTGACTAAACTAGAGGCAGGTCTTGAGGTTAACGCAGTAATGATGGCTGTCCTACTAGGAACAGTAATTACTGGGAGGCGGTGAGTGGCGGTTGCTGAAGAAGCCTCTACGGGAGTTACTTCCGTGACCTGTGAGGCCTCACCACACCCTGCAAGGAAAATAGTATTTTGCAGGTGAAGAAACTGAAAGTCAGGAAGTTGTCTGTGGTCACAAGACTACAGTTAGCAGAGGTGAGGTCACCTGCCCCTGGCCACTTCCCAGCCTATCTCCTTCCAGTTTTCCTGACACTGTTGTCCTGGTTGGTTTGTTTATTATTTACTTAATTATTTATTTTTATTTTTTAGTATGTACCAGGCTTGTCCTGGGCATTTGTTCTTATGTCTGGAATGAACCCCCAGTCTGGCTAGTAGGTTTCATTCAGATTTCAGAAGCCCTTCCCAGGGGCTCCACTACTCACTGGCTGCCACTGCTTATTTTCCCGCGAGCTCTCTAGGCACCTGTAACATTGTGTGACTCTGTTGCGTAGCTTCCCAATGAAAGATAGGGAAAAAAATCTATTCGCCTCGGATAGGACACCAGTGACAGGCTCCCCCCAAGATGAACAAAACCAACGGCTCCCCCAAAACAGTTTGACTCACTCAGTTCCAGCGTGGTGAACGAATAAATTTATTGAGATTACTTATAAGAAGATGACTGCGGAGTGAGTGGTTCCATAGCAGCTGTGTCATTAAAAGCCCCAGTCCCCAGGGGTGACGACACACCGAAGCTGTGCCTCCGGAGCTCCACACAGCTCGCAGGCAGCTCCATCCAGGGTTCTCTCCAGCTCTCTTCTCTGCTCATCTAACACCGCGAAGGGGCCTCGGGAGTCTCCGAGCTTCCTGAGTTCTAAACCTGCTCCCTTCACGTCCTGGTCTAATGAACCTTTCTCCTCCCTCCAGGAAGGAGTGTTTCAATTTCGAGAAAGTAGCTGCACAGTTGACTTCCTATTTGTCTTGTTTGTTCACTCTCTGGTTCGCTGTGTTACAATATAAGGTCCACAGGGGCCACACATTTGTCTGTTTTCTGCGGTGTCACCAATACTTCAAACATTGGGGAATGAGCAGGTTCTTCAGCTTTTTCCATGCTTGATTTTAGAAATGAGCTCATTGAGCTGGGCACAATGTAGGTTAGGATAGCTGGGATTTTATCAGACTAACAGAGGCAGAAAAGTTGATTTTAATAATTCTGTGTGTGTGTGTGTGCATCTCTCTGTGTGTGTAAGTGATCATGTGAATGTATGTGTATGCATATAAGTTCCCAAGTATGTGTGTGTGCACAGATGTGTGGAAGCCAGTAGCCAATATCAAGTGTCTTCCTCAATGCTGAGCCACCTTATGTTTTAAGACAATGTCTCTTATTGGATTCAGGAACTCATCAATTCAGCTAGACTGGCCAGCCAGTGAAATCCAGGGATCTACCCACTTCTGCCTCCATAGCTTTGGGTTGCTGGTGTGTAAAGGTATCCTTGGCTTTTTTATGGTTGCTGGGGATCCAGACTCAGGTACTTAAGCTATGCAGCAAGCATTTTAACAACTGAGCCATCTCTCCAGACCAAATTTCAATAGTTTTTGTCCCTATCTTAAGTAAAAGTGTCCAGAGGCAGTGCACCTTCCTAGCAAGCCTTGTAAACAGTTTGTGGGGGTTAATGAGGTGGTGATGTTCTCATCATCCGTGAGAACTCTGGGGCTGAGGGAGGGTGTTATAATACTCCAGACAAAGGCTAGTATCAAGCCCTTTGAGAACTCAGGCGTTTAGGCTGTGATTTTCATCAGAGGCTGTGTAGAAATGGTCCAGATCTCTTAACTTCACTGGATGCTTCATTTTTGACCAATAAATAATTGCTTAGTTTGGTCATCTACCTTATTTATCAAAACTGATTACAAGTGACCTTTGCATGCTTCTAACCCGAAGCCTCCCTTGTAGATAAAGAATGCATCAGTGTCCGGAGGCGAGGCTGTTCCAAAAGGCAATGTAGATAGCCTGGTGGGAAGAGATCGTGATGGTGGTCTCGAAAGGGGAGAGGTTCGTACACATATGTATGATGTCATGTACCACACACAATCATAAACACAACATAATCACGGTCACACACGCACACAGAGGCACACACAGTCACACAATCAGTCTGACAGCAAGTAGTCAATGTTCACTGTTTAGACACTTGGGAGCCCCCCCCCCCCCCAGCAACAGACCAGTTCTGACTTCCAATAAGTAGGTCTAGCAAACCTGAAGCTCGGAGGCACCTAAAGGTGTCATTCCCATTCATCAAAGTCGCAGTCTGAAAGCCTGAGCAAGTATTTTCTAATGGGTGTCATTGTTTTCTTTATTATGCTTATCTCAAGGACGGATGGGCTATTTGCATCAATAATAGTGCCCTTTGAAAGGTTGTTGCTATTCTGTGTGACGCAAGGTGGTTTGCTTCTTCTCCTTCTGTAGCATCAAAGTGAGTCCCAGTGAAGGACCAGTGGTCAAGGATGCAGAACACAGTAGAGCTTCACTCATTGCCTCTGGTTTCCAGCATCTTTTTAAATGATTCTTGTATTGTTTGAGATTGTTATTACGTCATTCCCTCCAAACCGTTCACTGGATTTAGCCTCTTGCTCTCTTTCAAATTCCTAGCCTCTTTTTCTTATCATTGATCTGCTCAGTCCACATAATGTTACTTGTATGGACATGTTTTTTCAGGACTGACCATTTGGTGTTGGATAACCAATTGGCATGCTCTTCCATGGGGAAGAAGACAATTTCTCCTGCTCTCTGCATTTCTTAGTTGCCCGTGGTCCTTTGTCGAGGGCTGAGGCTTTTTGAGCTTTCCCCCTTCCACATTAGTGTGACTGTTGGTGTCTTCCTTGTTCAAGTCATGTTTAGGCAGACACGATGGTGAGACTTACTGGCGTGATTTCTGACATTTCTAAGAGAGATGGTATCAAGCAAGGTTCTTGTTCTTCTGACTCTCACAGTCTTTCTGCCTCCCCTTCCACAGTGATCACTGAGTTTCGAGTTGGGTTGTAAATATGCTGGTTAGGACTGGGCCTCACAACTCTGAAATTTGATGGATTGTGGTTTTTTGTAATGGTCTCCCTCTGTTGTAAGTTTCCTTAATGAGGGGTGAGGACTACATTTATCTGTGGGCATAAAGATAAATATTTAGAATGTAGTTAGGGATTATACTGGTTTAGTAAAGTAGTAGTTGTAGGCTCTCCTCCAAGATCTATGATTTCATTTGCCCTGGGTAGTTGGCTATGTTTCCAGCACCGGGCTGATTTCCCTCTTGCTGAAAAGGGCCTTTAGTTCAATGAGAAAGCTGTTGATTATTGCCCAGGTATGGATGCTACCACCGAACCCTGAGAGTTTTCATGATGTTGGTTATTGCTGTGGTTCACAGGTTTTATGTGTAGGACTGTTGGCTGCCTCTTTTAGTAGCTTCCATTGTATCTTCTGGTGTTATGAAATCTAGTTTTTGTTTGTTTTGAGGGCTGGACACCATGGAGTACAATGAGGCCCTTAACACCGTTCTATCCCTTTATAGGGATGGCCATGGAGGAGGAGGATTTGTGCTTTAGCAGACTGTAGTGGGGAGCTGCGGGCCGTGTTCCTGCCACCCGGCTCCGGGCCACCTGGCTCCTGCACGGCTAGCTTTATGCCCGAAATAACATCACACAAATTGTATTCTTTTAAATACTGCCTGGCCCATTATTTTCAGCCTCTTACTCACATCTTGCCTTAACCCATTTCTAATAATCTGTGTAGCACCACGAAGTAGTGTCCTACCGGAAAGATTCTAGCATACGTCCATCTTGGGCTGGAGCTTCATCGCGTCTGGCATCTCTCTGAGGAGAGGCACGGCAGTCTGACTAACTTAGGAGAGGCGTGGCATCTGACTGAGCCATCTACCTCACTTCCTTCTTCCTGTTCTGTCTACTCCACCCACCTAAGGGCTGGCCAACGCAGTTTCTTTATTAAAACAGAAGACCCTCCCACATCATTCAATGGGTAAGAAGAATTAAAAAGAGTGACCGGGAAAGCCATTGTGAGGGGAGAGAAGAGTCAGTGGTAGAAAGGGTAAAGGAAGAGGATACTGGGTAGAGGCACCAAAGAGGAGAGAATAGAAGATTTGATAGTTAGTCCCCTGTGAGGACCAGAAATGGCACCAGTGCAGAAGGAAGAGTGCAGTTATTCCTAGGCACTTGGCACTGTGTGGACATGGTGTTGTGTGGACATGGTGTTGTGTGGACATGGTGTTGTGTGGACATGTGGTTGCAGAGAGCAAGGAGAATCCCAGATATCTGCAGGTAATGTCCAGCAGGCAGGTGAACACCGGGGAGCAGTGAAACTGGTGATGTTCTCCATGGCAGCTGCATCCTTGCATGTGGATGAGATCATCTAGGATAAAAATTGAGATGGTACCAAGAAGACCCGTGTATTTCATTGGTCCTCCATATTCCTGGATAAAACCCGGCTGCATGGCGCTAGTGGTGTAAAGCTCCATGCACAGAATGATGTTGCTTGTTGACATGAACTAATAAATTAGTCAAAACACAATTCCCTGTCCTCAAGGAGCTCACAGCTCAGCAGCAGAAACCAAAGTCACATACACAAAGCAATTAAAGAGAAGTTGGAAAGAGTGTATTACCAAATGTTAAATTGTGTGGAATAAACTCACTCATGCTTGAAGCGTCCTGAAAACTAATCTCCATCCAGATTTAAATTGGCACCATCACGGGGGAAGTGAGGCCCGAGAATCCTTAAAGGAAGGACTGGAGAGAACTCAGTCCTGCCGTGTGTCTGCCACCTGACTTGTGTGCAGCTGTCACAGAATGTCCCCAGTCTGTCTGCTTGTTAACAGCTCTTGTCTCGCTTGAATAGTGTCCAGTCAGGTCTGCCATTCTTTGGCTTCGTGTAGTAGAGATCAGATGGTTTTGTGGCAGCAGGTCAGGTGAAGGTGTTAGGGTCTGTCGGAACTTCAGCAAACAATACTCAGAAGTGGGCGTGGCTTCTGGGCCTGCATGTGAGAGCAGGGGCTCTTGACTTAAGTCCTTGGCATCTCTAGCCTTACTCTGGCAAAACAACAGCAAGGACAACAACCACAAAAGCATACAGAAACAAGACAGGTCATGTAAGCCCCATCCGCGGTACAGTGGTTTTGGAAATATAAGCGAGAGGCCAGTTAGGAGAAATAGGATTCTGCAAAAATGGCCAATTGTGCTTGGACATGCTGAACATGGTTGGCCTGCTGACTGTCTGATGGGCCTCCAGTGTGGGAAATCCCATCTTGGCATGGGATTCTGAAACCAAGAGTCTCACCCTGCTATTGGGACACTTTTAGGTACTACTCAGGTCTCTAGTCCCAGTGACAGGGATGTCTCCTTGGCTACTTCTCGATGCTGTCTTTATGTAGCATCATTTATTCATCTAGAAACAAGACAGACTGAAGGAATATTTGGCAGTTGGTTTAGAATTGGGTTACTTAGACTTCTTCCCTGAACGCCATTTGTCCCAGAGAGTTTATGCACACCTGGGTACATAAGCCTGTAAATTAGGTTTGCAAAGCAGACTTTTATTAATAGTGAATCACAAAGACATTTATATTAAAAACATCTCTTTGTCAGTTATATAATCTTAGCATTTATTAAAGACAGATGCAAATTTGCCCACTGATGACATGGGTGTGCTTGTATGTTTTATAGATGAAGAATTAACTCTTGGCTAAATAGTTGATACTGTAGGAATACAGCATCTTCAACATTTCAAGGTTGATCAATATTTTGCATTTATGGTCATCAGTGCTGAGAAAATTGGTTTATATTAATCCAGAATACCAAATGTCAGAAGTATGTTTAGGGCCATTTCCAAAGTTGTTGGAAATTCTACCTCAATTCCAAACCCAAGTTAACTCTAACTCAATAATTTTTTTTTTAAAAAAATGAAACTCAAGTCAGCAACTCAAAAAGCAGTTTTAAAAAATTAGACATCCTAATAAAATAGAACCTAAAGATGTGCTGATTTGATGGATGCCGAGGAGTGATGGTAGGAACGTATTGATTTTGTTTTCTATCATTAAACCATCCTGGTTTTGTTAATGTATTGTAGAACATGCTTACATACAGAAAAAAAAACCCACTGTTTAGAGCATTTGATTGGCTCCAATCTGAGCTAAGGTCTTTGAGTTTGCCGGCTTTGAATGGTATGACGTGTGCAGAATGAAGTGTGCATATTGTGTGTGCAGCATGAGAGCAGCAGTGAAGCTGTGTGTCACAGGATGTTCAGCATTGTCAGAGATATCTGCATGTATTGCATGTTGATGTTGCATTAATCATTGGTCTTTCCATTCTCAGAAACCTTTTGCTACTGTTAATTTGTGTGTGAATGGGTGTGTGCACACTTGTGCCTCTGTGTGTGTGACCACCACATGCATTTGTGTCATCAAATACAGGGTAGTGACCCACTATTTAAGAAGCTGAAGTGTAGCGGGATAAAGGAGTGAGAAGGGCATTCTGGGTAAGGAGATAGTGTGAGCAGAGGTGTGGGCTGTTGTGGGCATGGTATTTGTGGATGACGCAGGCCAAGTCTGTGTTGTTGAGGAGTTGGGGTATCAACTGCCCAAAAGACTAAAGTTTGTGTTTAGCTATAGTGATGTATTTATTTATATTTTGTAGATATACTTATTTTAGGCATACAATTAAATTACTTTACTAAATTTGCTGTGCTTGTGATCATCAAAGTCCCATCTTAGAACATTCCCATCAACCCACAAAAGAAAATTCTTACCCACTTGTACCCCTTTGCAGTCATTCCCCAGTCGACTTCCCAGGCCCAGGAAAAACTACTTTTCTGTTTGTTTCTTCTGACTCCATGTGTGTCATCATATAATGCATCGCCATTCGGGGAACATAGCATCCTTCACTTGACATCATGTTTTTGGGATTCACCCCTGTTTTTAATATGTGTCAGTAATTTACTCCCTTTCTGTTGCAAACAATATTCCACTGTACAGAAACATTATATTTTGTTTATACATTTGCCACTTAATGGACATTAACAGAGCTCTTCAGTCACATTAAAGAATTAAATTGAGAAATCCAAGAAGAGTGGTGGTTGTAGAGAGACTGATGTGTGGCACAGTAGGAAACATGCTTCACAGATAGGATTTATAATAATGGTTGGTGAGAAATTCGATCTCAGTGAATAGTTCTTCCCTCCATCATGGCTGTGCAAAGCTCCCTGAAGTAGATCCTGAGAAGGCTGGCTGAATGTGACCCTAAGAGGCACGGCTACCTCTGGAGATAATCACGTCTTGTGTGAATAACTATGCACATATCTGAATTTATATGTGAAAATTTATCTGAGGAATGATCCTCCAAGTAAAATGGCTGAGTCAATGGCTGTAATTTTTGATTGGCATGGTACAAATTTGCCTTCCATCCAGCTATGTATCAGAATTCTTTTATAAAGATTAATTTTTAATTGATGTGTATGAGTGTTTGCCCACATGTGTGTATGCACACCACATGTGTGTATGCACACCACATGTGTGTCAGTGCACAAGGAAGCCAGAAGAGGGCATCAGATCCTTTGGAACTGAAATTTTGGATGGTTGTGAGCTGCCGTATTGGCTCTGGAACTTGAATCTTGGTTTTCTGAAGGGGAGTAAGGGCTCTTAACTGTTGAGCCATTTTTTTCCTACCTGTGAATCATAATTCTTGTCCCCAATATACTTTTAAATATAATGGTCTCCAACTTTCATTCTTTAACTACCACCAACAAAAAGTCAAAATATGGCTTAGACCATTTTTGCAATGCTGACTGACATGTCCCATTCTGTCATATGACTGAGAGGTACGTCTGCCTCTCAGTGATGTTTGTTGATATTCTTTGCCTGTATGTCTATTTTATTATTGATATATAAGCTTTCAATATATTAGGGGAAACTAAATGTGTTATTCATGGTACATTATAAATGGTTTTGAGGGTTTTCAATCATCAACTTTCCTCTCTTTACTTTCTCTTTGCTTACAATGGTTTCCATCATGCCCATTTAAAAAGTGAAAAAATTGGTGAAGCTAATTTATCAAACTATGGCCTCTTGAGTTTTGTGTCATGATTAGATATTGTCCCTGTGGTTTCTTTTGGTATTTCTATGATTTTGTTTTATGGTTTTGATTTATTGGAAATGTATTCTGGAGTAATCGATGGTGATTAGGTGAGCTAGTTTTTTCCAGAGAGTTACTCAGTTATCCAAAATTTGGGAAAAAGATTGATTTACCCTTTCCCACTGATTTGAGTTTAGGTAAACACTTTCAATGTTAAGAGAAGCAACTGCGTCAAATTAAAGACCAACTAACAAACAAAAACTATGTTATCTATTTTCACTTCCTGGTGTCTTCTCAGTCACTTCCTTACGGAAACTTGGCACTTTATCTCTTTAATGTTTTGCCAGTCTGGTAAGACAGTCATGGTACTTTGCTGTTGTTGAGTGGCAGCAGGAAAAAACACGGAGGGGGGGGGCGGGCTCAGAACTGGAGACTGGGAAGTGGCCACTGAACAGAGAACTTTTGTACATCTTCCCTTGGGTGGTACTGGTTAATGGTGCCAAAAATTGGTCCCGAAAAGAAAAGTGAGTATCTCTTCAGTCAGACTATCCAAGGTATATAGAAACTTGGACTTTTTAAAGGAAAGCCACAGGGAAACCAGCATTTAAGATCCAAGATGCACAAAGATTGTGTGAAAAGATATTTACGGAGCACATGGACCCTTGGGTCTGGTCTGTTCACTGTCAGTGAGAGTCCCCCCAACTCTCTCTCCCATCTCCACAGGTCTCCTTGCCCTACCGTCCAGCATCCTTCATAGCTGAATGGCAGTGATCACCAATTGTTCAACACGCACTTAGTCCTTGCTCCAGCCTAGTTTCTAGTTTGAAATATCTTCTAAACATCGAACTTTGGACATCTGTGTGCCTCCTCTCTAGAACTCATCTGTTTGCTATACTCAGGTGGAAATCCAAGGTTCTCATTGTGCCCTGGCGGCCCCTCGGTTTTATTCCTCCCATGCCTGCGACCTCCAGCTTCGTAAGAATCTGTCATGTGAGCGCCATCCCTGAATGACACCAGCTTGCTTTTTCCCGCCACAGGGCTTTTGCATTTGTGTGCCTCTGGGGACAGGTGCTCTGTCCACTTCTGCCCCTAGAATATACACACTTCTCCAAGACAACCCCTCCTCATCCAGCACTTGAAGACTTTTGGGAAATTTTCTTGCATGTACATCCCCTTTCTTGGCACACCATAGCCTCCCATTAATTAACACAATTGTAATTATTTAGTTATTTTGATAAGTTTCTAGCTTCTGTTCCTGCCCCTCAATCCGAAGCCTCACACTGCCTTATCCCCGGTGGCTAATGGAATGCCTGGCATAAAGCTGGTGTCTAGAAAACATTTACCCTGATGAATGAGTGAGGTTTTGCCATAAAGCAATGAGACGGATGCCGTGTATCATCAACAAATAACAATGTTTGTCCCTCCCTGCTGGGAATGCCAGCCCATCCTAGTCTGTCTCCGTGAACTGAAATCTTCTTTCTTTAAGGCCCTCCCTATCATAATTGCTGCTTATCCTGAAAGGCATTTGTCTCTCCTCCAGCCCTGTCTTCGCTCTTCCTCCTCCCACCCCACAGCACCAGCTGACAGGAGAAGAATGGAAGCCAGAGAGAAATTAATGCACGATGCTGTCGTTGTAGCCTCCTTTCCCCCCAAACCACAGGGAGCTATTCTCCTTCCTCTCCATCTCTTTCTCCTCTTTCCCTATGAATATCCGGCTCCACCCCCTCCAGCTCCACCCCTTCCAGCTCCACCCCCTCTGATTTGATTTGATTGCTCCTGGAGGAGCTGTCACGGAATCAATTAGATCTGTAGAGTTTTACATCTCGGGGTCACCCAGTATGATTCCTCATTTTACAGATGAGAAAACTGAGGCCCAGAGAGGTTAATGTCTGAAACGATTACCTCTGGTGGGGCTTACAACGCTAATCAGTGTCGTTTTTCAAAGAAGAATGTTCTCAATATCCCAGCTCTTCTGAGTGAAATGCTCATTCTGTTTATCTCAGGACATTCAGTGTGCTGGCCTTGGCGCCCAGGTGAGCCTGGTAGGTAGGACTTCCTTTCCCCTGCAAAGCTGCATTAGTGTTGGGTGGCCAGAGGCTCTGGCTGTGTCTAGACCTCTGCCTTGAATGGGGTCATATGTTTCACCTGTTGCGGCATCAACCAAAGGGCCCCAACATTTATGCTGAGACCCTGCTAGAATAATGGTTCATGAGACCTGCTGGGTTTAAACAATTCTAGAACACTGAGAGAAAGCTGCCTGCCCTTTCTTCCAAAGTCATGTCGGGTCAGCAGGGAAAATGTCTTGAAATGGGAAGGGAGGCTTGAAAGCCATCTGCATGCTGTCAGCAACTTCTCCCTCATCTCTTTGCTTTCTGGTTTCCAAAATCTGGTCAAGCAGAACAAAACTTCCACAAACACATTTAAATAGAACACAACACAGCCTTTAAGAAAGGAAAAAAAAAACAACATGGCTCCTCTACATCCAGAGATCAATAAGAAATTAAGCAAAGCCCAGGTGAGGATTGACAGCGTGGATTTATACTCCACATGAGCTATGGAGTAAAGCTTTTGCTCAGCTGGTGGCCCTGCTACTGGGCATGGGAACAGACATATCCTCGTGTGTGCATGATATCTATTCTGGTTCTGGGTCCAGATGCTCAATGTCCCTTACCTGCTGTGATACTTTAGGGACTCAGCAACCACTGGTAGGGTGGGATGCTTCAATGTCAGTGCATCTGTATTCTTATGGATGGAGAAATGGTAGAGCAAGTACCCCGATGCAGTATGCTATCCAGCCTGGGTAGTGTGAGCTGGAAGCTGGGAGGTTTTCCAGAGTTGCAGTTACTCCAGCAAAGACCAGAAAGGCATCCCAGGTCAAACATATAAAGATGGAACTTGCAACATTAAAGTCTTGGTGTTGCAAGTTGAGTAAGGAGAGGTGCTGGGTGCCAGAAGAGTGATTGTAGGGAGCCTGGGATGTAGTTCAGTTAGCAGAGTGCTGGCCTAGCATGCACAAAGTCCAGAGTTCAACCTCCAGTACTGTATACACAGCTGTTGTGATAGCTGCCTGCAATACCTCTGGGGAGGGAGCAGCAGGAGTAGCAAGTTCAAGATCAGCCTATGCTATGAACACACACACACACACACACACACACACACACACACACACACACACAACGGGGGGGGGCGCAAATCGAATGACAGATGGGTTGCTTTATGGGAGAGAGGATGCTACATCTAGGCAGAAAATCAGGAGGGATCTTTAGTCTCCAAGGGTTTCTGGAAGGAACTGAACAGATACTCTGGCTGGAACAGGAACTGGTACTCTAGGAGGGCTGAGAGAGCCCGACAAGCCTAGATATGTAGGTCAGATCTCTAGATGTCCTTCTATTTTCCCTTCCACCCTTGACACTATGTGTCTTCCTTTGTAACACCAGAGATAAAGATTTCTTCAGTTATCATCTTCCTCCCATCTTCCTCCCATTACCTGTTGCAGAAATTCCCCTCTAGAAGTTTTTAGGCTGTTCAAAGTACCATCCCTCCTATACAACTTATCTATAGCCATGTGCCATGGAGGAGTTACTTGATGTCTTATTAGCCCTGAACTGGAGATAACTGAACAGTTGCGGGACCCTTGAAGGTTGGGAAGTAAATGTGCTGTCCCCCACTCTTCCTCTGCTACATAAAGATTCTGAAATATGAGTTTGGTTTTCCAATATGAATCATGGTTGTCGCTCCCGGGCTAAGCGATGGTCCTTCCTCTCTAAGTACTGTCCTCCCACATTGCTGCTCCATCGTATCTCAGCTTGAAAATTTCACACAGGAGCTTAATTAACTTCATTAACAGTATCTCTCAGCAGCCCCATCGTTTTACAGTCTAGCTCTCTCGAACGGATTGCTCTTCCAAAAGAAACGGTTCTGAGAATCTAAGTTTGTTGAGAAACAAAAACAAGTAAAAAGTTTCTCTTCACGTGCCTTACAGAGGTTTATAAAGGAGTTTTGCCACAATATTAGGTTCACAGGTGGGGACGTCCATTGTGGAATTCTTCTATACCTGGATCTCTAATTCATAGCGTAGAGGCTGTCGGCAGAGAAGAGTATGGTACCTGTTCTCGATGATGGACAATAAAGGATACGCACAGCATGAGATTTCCAAGTTTGATGAGGGAATGCATTTTGCTCTTTGTCTGCTTTTTGTTGTTTGGTTGGTTTTGGTTTTGGTTTTCGAGGCAGGGTTTCTGTGTTGCAGCTCTGGCAGTCCTGGAACTCGCTCTGTAGACCAGGCTGGCCTCGAACTCATAGAGATCTGCCTGCCTCTGCCTCCGGAGTGCTGGGAAGTAAGGTGTGCCATCACCAACGCCTGGCTGAGGGAATGCTTTCCCTAGTTAAATCTGTTTTGTTTTGGGGTGGGTTGTAGAGCACCACATCTTTAGAACACAGGCATTGCTAGGTGAGCTCATTTGCTGGGTGGAGCAGTGGGACGGGTGGGCTGGTGAAGCCCTGCAGAGCTCCGGGATTCTCTCCTTGATCTTCTCACTCTCGCCTTTCTGATTTTGCATGTGTGCACCTGTGGCCTGCCGGGGACAGTGGGAAGAAGTCAGTGGCTACGATGAGAACCTGAACACCATCCGTACTTACCAAGTGTGCAACGTCTTTGAACCCAACCAGAACAACTGGCTACTCACCACCTTTATCAACAGACGGGGCGCCCATCGCATCTACACGGAGATGCGCTTCACTGTGAGAGACTGCAGCAGCCTCCCAAATGTCCCAGGCTCCTGCAAGGAGACCTTCAACCTGTACTACTATGAGACTGACTCTGTCATCGCCACCAAGAAGTCAGCCTTCTGGTCCGAAGCCCCCTACCTCAAAGTTGACACCATTGCTGCAGATGAGAGCTTCTCCCAGGTGGATTTTGGGGGAAGGCTGATGAAAGTCAACACAGAAGTCAGGAGCTTTGGGCCTCTTACTCGGAATGGTTTTTACCTCGCTTTCCAGGATTATGGAGCCTGTATGTCTCTCCTTTCTGTCCGTGTTTTCTTCAAAAAGTGTCCCAGCATTGTACAAAATTTCGCAGTGTTCCCCGAAACCATGACTGGAGCAGAGAGCACGTCTCTGGTGATTGCTCGGGGCACATGCATCCCCAATGCAGAGGAAGTGGACGTGCCCATAAAACTCTACTGCAATGGGGATGGAGAATGGATGGTGCCCATTGGACGCTGTACCTGTAAGCCTGGCTATGAGCCCGAAAACAGTGTGGTCTGCAAGGGTAAGTCTGGGCTCCTGGAGTTGAGTGTCCGTTTCCCTCCCACCTGGGGAGGTCCAAGTTCATTACTTTTCTTGCTCCTCGTTCAGGGTCATTCGGGAAAAGAAAGAGCCTAGTGTCTTATTATAAATCTCAGAAGAACCTCTGTCCCCAGGGCTATGCCTGATGGTTTTCCAGTTGTAGACCAACTATCTGTATGTACGTGTGAAAGAAGGGAAGGGAAAGAAAGTTCTGAACAGTAGAAAATTATTCAATAATTATTTATTTAGTTTGGGAACACATTCTCTCTCTCTCTTTCTCTCTCTCTCTCTCTCTCTCTCTCTCTCTCTCTCACACACACACACACACACACTACTCTAAGCATCTTTCATCAGCCTCAAGCTCTGGGGGACCTGGGATATTTGTGTTGTCATGGACAGTTCACTCAAGGGTAATTGAGAAGTGACTGAATTTGGAAAATATTTTCGTTCATTTCAGTCCAGCTCCCACAGTATTGAACTTGGTCCTGAAGCCATGTAGCTCATTAACTCAAAGCCCTCCGGCTTGACTGTCTTTCTCCAGGGGGCTCAGTGCCAGGCCCTGGAAGGAGATGAAGCTGCTGGCCCAGGAGTGGGGGATGGGAATGTTCCATGTGTGGAGGTACCTTTGCTTCTGAGTGGGGCAGACTGATGCATACTTTGCAGACTGGAACTTTAAGGTATTACATGCTCGCACTAGATCTCTGAACCCTATATTTGCTTTTGTTCAATATATGCCAATAAGTATGCTGAAGTGGCTCCAGTTAGTTCCAGATTGAATGGAAGGGTCTAGAAGCTCTATCACTTATCCTGTCTACGTCATTGGAGCTGAACATAGGGTGATAAAGGGCTGGGAGGAGAAGGTGAATCCTGTTATTAAATCTTGCTTATGATCTTCAGAAATTTGGATTGTTTTAAAAGGCCTGGAAATGATCATTTTCATTGTAACATAACTCAAGGTATGCCCTCTCTCATTCGCAGTTTGGGAGTGAAATTAGCTCTTTCCCCATCACAGGTCTCCTGAAAGCACACTTGGGTCCCCTGGTGCTGCCCAAGCAGGCAGCCAGCCCTAGTCTGTTTGCTTCCTCCTTCCCCAAACACCTGCCTGTGAAATGCCTGGCAAAGGATTTTGAAAGACCATCAGCACGCGATCCCATGGATTCAGCTAATTGCCTGGGCTGGGGCCTTCGCACAGCCTTTCTGGGGCCTGCTGGGAACACAGAGCTGCGCCTTTGTGTCTTTATTGGATTTCTTGGTTCTGGGGCCCATGATGGATGGCGTGGAAAAAGGGGAGAGAGCGCCAGATCCAGTGATGAATCAAGGCAGACAGTTTTAAGACCAGCCGGGTCTGGTCCCACAGAGCGCTTCTGTGTCCCACAGTTGGGGGTGGGGCGAGGGCACCCTCTTTCGCATTCTTCCGGGTCTGAGTGGGGACCAGGACAGCAGGCTGTCTTAAAGGCACAGGTGCAGCAGCTCCTGGGCATGCTTGCAATCCATGCTGGGGTGCATTTCTCAGGCTTCAAAGGGATGCCACACGGAAGTTGCTGGCGGGGGCCCTCTCATTTTTCTCATTATTTCCTGAACAGAATGGCAGGGATGGGAGCAAGCATTGATTGGTTCTGATTTAATTGGGACTCTGGGAAACAGGCTCTCATTTCTTTGGACTAATTGGAACGTTACTCTTTTGGGGGGCTCTGCTGTCCACACTGCTTGTCAGTCACCTCTCATGGTTGTCCTGGGAGGCCTGTGGGGACAAATATGTAAATGCAAGTTGTTTCTCTTCATTCTTCCTTCTTGGCCCAAACCGCTATTGTGGGTTTGCTTGGATGTGGCTCATCTCTGACTGTTGTGAACATGGCTGGACTTTACATGTAATCACTTACTGTAAACTCACTGGAGGGTGGAGGAAAGGTGGGGGCAGGGCATCCTCGCTACACAGGCAGGTACGTTCTGGCGGCAAGTCTGAGAATATAGAGTAATGAGTTGGAGAGTAGCTTGGTTTCTTTGGCTCCTCGTCCTGGCTAAGCCCATTTTCCTTGGGGACCCGAAGCCCTTCACCCATGTCTCAGAAGCTGGACATTTGCATCTTCTCAGATGGCTGAACCAGATCCCTCTGGTGAGGATTCACAGAGCACTGCCTGGGAAATGAGGGGACCCCACCCCTTTGTAGATGGAGACTTTGGAAGACTTTGCACCCTTGGTATAGACAGTATGTGTAGAGATCTGAGGTTGGTCCCCATGCTGTGTTTTCAAAGGGAGGCCTCCAGCTACCATGTCTGAGCGTGCTGCGTTACCAGGTAGGCATTGGGATCCGTCCTATCAATTCTGGGGTGGCCACCTGATGATAACAGGATCGGGGAGAACCGTGAATGCCAGACTGCGGCTGAGGAGGAATGGAGGTCCAGCGGCTGCTTTGTCCTGACATGGCCTGGGAATTCTTGCTCGAATCTCACTGTGGGGAGCCTGATCGTGTGGTTCTCACCATGTGCCAATCCCCCCCACCCCCTGGGATGTTTGCATCTGAGACTTTGCATATGTAGCATCTACAGAGTTGCTGTAGAAACAGTGTCCTTTCGTCTTCGTGCTTCCTTTTTCTTCTTCTTTTTCTGTTTTCTGAGTGACTGCTCTGATGGGTAAGGAACCATGCGTTCTATTTCTTTCACTTTCCATCTGCTAAACCCGCATACCTGTCAAATTCATGGTGACCCTCACTGGGTTGTGCAGAGGCACCTGGAGACCAATTAGGTAGCCCAGGCCGTCAAGAGCAGCCCTGGCCTGGAGCGGTTCCTGTTGTGGACAGAGAGAGAGAGAGAGAGAGAGAGAGAGAGAGAGAGAGGGAGGGAGGGAGGGAGGGAGGGAGGGAGGTAGTGGTATTTAGGGGAGGGGGAGGTTGAGGGAGGGGGAGGGAGGGGAGGGAGGGAGGGAGGGGGGCTGTGTGGAGAGGACAATGAGGACAGCAGGCAGAAGGTGGTGGTAGAGCTTCTGTGTTAACATGTGGCTCACACACTTCCTGGCGGGTTCTGTGGCTGAGGCCTCTGACTCATCCTTTCTGTAACACACACACACACACACACACACAAACTGGGTTCATCAGGCAGAAGTGCACGGGCATGTTGATCCTAGCACCAACTCTGACCTCATCAGGTGTCAGTCAATACGAAATTGTTAATTACTTGGGAGATGGCTCATCTATTTCGGCTTCGGGTCATGTGCTCATAGCTCAGGGGATTAACAAGAAAACACAGCTTTCTCTCTCTCTCTCTGTCTTTGTGCCACATTCCTCCAGCTAACGTGGGTGGTGAACTGACTCTTTGTGTGGGCCCCAGGCAGCCTAGCTCTCTGTGTGCCAGGCAGGTCATGAGCTAGTGCTGGGGAAGCCTTAAGATGTCCCGACTAAGGTTAGCCTGAAGGGAAGATGGTGGGGCTATGGCTTGGTTAAGGTTTCTGGTGCTGCGATAAAACACCCTGACCAATTACGGTCCTTCTCTGGAGGGAAGTCCGGACAGGAACTCAAGCAGGGCAGAAATGTGGAGGCAGGTGCTGATGCAGAGGCCATGAAAGAACGCTGCTTATTAACTTCCTCCCCATGGCTTGCTCAGCTTGCTTCTTATAGACCAGGACCACCTGTTCTGGGTGGCACAGCTCTGAGGGAGCTGGGTCCTTCTACATCAATCATTAATCAAGAAAATGCCCATACAGACTTGCCTGTAGGCCAATCTGATGGAACTGGTTCCTCCACTGAGATTCTGCCTTCTCAAAGGTGTTCAGGTTTGTGTCAAGTTGACAGAAACTACCTAGCACAGGGCTGGAATGGACACTCTTCCATGCCTACTAGGAGTAGGCTCCGTATTTTTCTGTCAAAAGCATTAGACTATGATATACCTTCTGGGTGTCCATGGCTTCCAGAGCAGGTCCTAGCTGGGGGTTATGTTCCACCCTTGAGTATTCTCCAAAGGGCTGACTTTGCAAACACTCCTTAAAACTTTCAGAAGGATCTATTTCATGAGCTTCTGTCCAGTCTTTGGGCATTAGGTGGAGGTGGTGGGCTACAGCTCAGGGAATAATTGGGTATACAGTTCTGTCTATCATCCCTTTTGCCCACGTTCCGGCCTGTCCTGGGTGCCTTGACCTCTGGCCGAAGGTAGTAATCTATGGTGTCCAGAGAAGAGCCTCTAACCTCAGTAGATGGGACTACAGGCCAGAGGCTAATTGGCTTGGTGCTGTTGCTGATCAGGAACCCCAGAGGAGTTCTGAGTAGGTGAGAGAGGGGCGGGAAGCTGACTGCCCAGAAGTTACAGAAAAGAATAGCCAATTCCTGCAGAGGGCCAGCACTAGCTTCTTGTACCAGAACCCTCAAGAGTACTAGGAGTGGCACCACCCCCGGCGGCGGCAGACAGGGCCGCATCTTTAAACCCCCCATTTCCAGCTCGGGCTTGACATCAGTGGTAGAGTTGAGCACACCTGGGAAACCTTGTAGCCTTTCCAGAGAATTCTCAAGTTCAGCCATCAGCAGTCCAACCATGGACGCTGGCATGCTGTCAGGGCCTTTGAATGTCCTGGAGAACAGAAAAATTCTCTGTTCTGAATTGTTCCATGCCTCTCCAGCTCCCTCCCTCCCCGTAGACTCTGTGTGTTGGGGTTGGCAACCCTACCCGTGCAGGCTCTAACCCTGATATCACCCAAAGGGTCCCCTTTCCTAGAATGGCTGCATCTTTACCCCCACCACACACACCAAGTGGGGCCCTTTTTCTTTGGTAATTTTCTACCTACATGTAAATTCCTTCATGCCTGGAAACCCAAGGGACGCTCTGAACCTTTCAACAATTCTGACGCCTTTTGTCAACTCGAACAGTTGAGATGAGCCACTTTGTAAACCTAGGGGAGTTGAGATGAAAAATCCCAGAGATTTGAAGGTGAAGAAAAATATGTCTAATTTAGCTCAAAAGAGGTTTCTAGGGCCTAGTCCCCTCCCCCTTAGGGTTGGTGGCCTCAGCTTTGGTCTCCTTGATAGTTCCTGTTGATGTTCTGCAGGAGAAAGGGGAGGCCCCGGGAAACAGTGTTCAAGTGCCTATGTGTTCCCACGAGTGCGCACATGAACCAGGCCACTCTGCTTGCTGCCACATACAAGGGCATTGAGGAGCACTACCACGCCCCTGGCCCACCCGCAGTCAGCTGGTGAGAGAAAGTCCACAGCCCAGATGGCTTCCTCTCAAGCCCCAGGGAGACCAGATCTTCTCAGGGCCAAGGAAGGCCAAGGTCATTAACACTGCAGTCCTGTAAGATGAGCGTGGTAATCGGATTTCCCAATAGGCTACTTCATTTAGAAACCACCCAGGGCCTCCTCTGCTTCCTGCCGTGGCCCGGCCCAGTGCCCTCCAGAGCGGAGTCATATGTAATTGGCTGGGTGTAATGGCCTGTGACCCCATGAACAACAATGAGTGGAGCTGGAGGGATGCCCCTTTGCTGCACAGTCACCAACATGTTGGGCTCTAAAGGCAGCGGAGGATGTAGGTGACGGGGTCCAAATCCCTTTAGGTTCAGTACTTCCCCTTCTGCTCCCCCCAGAAGACCCACACCCCACTGCTGTTGACCAAACAGTCTTGACTATCTCAGGGCAGGCCCCCAACCACTGAGAGATAACACCCTTCAGGCAGGAGAGCTGTCTGGGAGGAAGTCTGCATTTTGCATTAAGCCTGGCCATCCGTGACTTAATAAATATGCATTATGATGTGAGTAGTGGAAATACCTCTGGGCTGGGAGTTCAGCAGGGGCCTGAAGGCGGCCATTGACTGCACTGTCATCTGCTCATGAAAACCTATGAGGTCTGAAACTGAGTGAGTGAGTGGCATGGGTGGGATTTGTCCATAGAGAGGACTAGCCAATTACTGTCAGTCCTGGGATTAGAACTCAAGTCTTGAGATACTACCATCTGCCTCCGGTTCTGAGACTAGACAAGGCTGAAGTTAACCATCCTTAAAAATACGTTTTCAGGAATATTGAGCCTCTCACTGACCTTGGTTTTGCTTGTGGTTCCTGGATGTCCTTACGCAATTCTGCACCATGCATCTGCCCATCTTCTGTCGGGATTCAGCCCATCTTTCCAGAGAGTGTAAGAATGCTTTACAAAACATCTAGATAGTGTACCAGTTCTGGAGGGTGACCCCAGCTTCCTGACCTAAGGCTTTGTGTCAGAAAAACAGGGGAGAGAACATGGTGGGGTCCAGATGTGACTTTCTAATCGTCATTAAAGAGTCCTCAAGGGCTGTGTTCCACACTAAGCATCCCAGTCTGTGGGTGCTGTCAGAACGGAATGCCACAGATAGGACGCTTTAGTATGGGCTGATATCTACTTCCTACAGTTTGGCGCTAAGGAAGTCTAAGTCTTTGGCAGGTTCAGCTCTACAGTGAGGATTGTGTCTTCTGGAGAGGAGGGCCACCGTGTCCTACATGGCAGAGAGGTGGAGGAGCTGCCCTAGTGTGGTGAGGATGTTTTGGCGAGTGCTTTAATCCCATTCAGGATAGGGGACCTCATAATTTAATCACCTTTTTAAGGACTCACCTCTTAATACTGTTGATTTGCAACACTTGGAGTTAGGAAAGCCATTTTTCAAATTTCCATCCCATTGCTCCCTGGTGCTGGGAAGTCCCTCTCTGTGGGTTCTGAGCACACACTTTATTGAGCAGAAGGGAAGTGACTCACTGAGAAGAAGCCCACTCTGGATCCTAGTATGCCTATGTCTTTTGGTTCTGGGCCCCCGGAGCTCAGTTAGTCTGTTTTGTTTTACTTCCTGTTGCCATTGACAACAGTGTTGGCAGAGCCCTGATGATCCTGATGCTTCCTCAATGCAATGGGATGGAGACAACTGTAAAGCCATAGTGGGGCTGTGGCAAAGGACACTGGCGAGCCACCCAGAGCAAGCCTTGCATTGATGTCAGGACTTTGAAAGGAGCATTGAGAGAAGTAACCTTCACCTTTCCCTAGAGACCACTCTTGGCCTTCAGGTGACCTGTGTATAGTCAGTCTCCTTGCTGGCTAAACTAACAGCCAGGGTATCAGCTAGCTAATAAAAGCAGTTGAACCTTCCTTTTATTTTAACAGCCATGTGGTAATACAGGGCATACAGTTCCTTCTGAGATGCAATTTAATACAGAAGAATATGGCAGGGTTTGTGTTGGGTTCTGGAAGCCATCCAGGTGTCGGAGAGCATTTTGCCTCTTAGGTATTTACTCAGCCTGCTGAAGGCTGTGTCCATTAACCTGTAAATAGACTAGCCTTGTCTCTGCATGCAGGTCAGGGGAGGATGGGAGGAAATCAGGTCACCTGTAGGAGGTTCCACAGACCACCTCAGGAAGCTTCTCGGAATGACATTCAGGACCCAGTGCAGTCTTGAGATTTTCATTAGAAGGTAGATAGGAAGTCAGCCTTCTGGTTTCCGGTTGATCCTGATTTGTTAGGGTAGCTCACTGACCCAGGGCTTCCAGCAGCAGCATGTGTTCCTGGTCACAGCAGATTCCCTTCTCTTCAAGGGTGTGTCTTATTTCTGTCATCTGCAGGCCTCCATGTTTCTGGTTTTCCTGGTCCTCACTGGAGTTTTGAAGTCAAGTATTATTTTCAGAAACCCATAGAGCACTGGTGGCTGCTGAACCTCCCATGCATATATTTCCATTATATTCTCAGATCTAGCAGGTTTAATTCCAAGCCTTTGTTGTACTCCTCTTGGAAAGAGCCCCATAGCCAGAGGATGTTGGAGCCACAGGTGGCGTGTTGGTCTGGAGAACTCTATAGGACAGAATCCTCTTGGCTAGATCAGGGCCCCCAGGTTAACGACCCCCCACCCATGCCATCTTGTTTCCTCCAGGGACAGAGCTCTCACAGTACTGCAGGACAGCCTGACTCATCTTTCAGTCTTTTTTTCTTGGCATAGAACTTTTATGCAGATCCCTATGTTTCCAGTTTACTTGTTTATTATTAGTACTATTAGAAGACACTCCAGATGCTTAAGTTTCCTTTTATGCTGGACCCATGCAATCTTTCTTACTATTAAAGTTTAAACTTTCTCTTGCAGAGGAGACCTGTGATTTGCTCACTCAGGATACAAATAAACCCTTGACCCACCCCCACGGGGACTTGACAGGGACCCTGCACCTGGTCCCCAGCTCACTTCCTACTTCACAATAAAGGTTAAAAGTGGTTTTGCTGGTTGTTGTTATTTTTCTGCATTTTATTTATTTATTTTACTGGTTTTCCATTTATATGCATTTAGTTTTCTCTTTAATTCTTGTATTTCTGAGCAACACTGGGATAGATACCCGTGTGTACTAATCTTTGAACTAATATGTGACTACATCGGCAAGATAAATTCATTAATTAATTTACTCAATGAATATTTATTGAGGGCTTTCTTTGCACCAAGCACTTTTCTAGGAGCTAAGAATGCAGCAAATTCTCTGAAGTAAAATTGCTGAGTCAAAGCATATACATTTTTAATTTTGATAGATAGTTCCAAACTGTATTTCCTCTAAAAGGCATATTCTACCAAAAAACTTTTTTTGCACCCACCAGCAGTGTACAAGCTCTTGTTCTCCATACCTCTGCCAAGATCATAAAATATCAATCATTTTTATCATTACCAATCTGCCAGGTGAAAAATGGCATCCCGTTCCAGTTTCAATCTGCATTTGTCCTGCTGTTGAAGCTTGGGAAGTTCTGGAAGTTGCTGAGGCCCTGGCTTGCTAGAACGCAGCATGGAGTTGGATGTGCTTGGATGATACACGGTCTGGAGTCTGCTCTCTCCAGTCTCCATTGCATTCCTCTGGTCCTGCCCCTCCTGCTGTGCATGACCTCCTGCATGTGCTCTCTGTCTGTCTCTTACGTTCCCTGCATTTTACACATGCTCTGCACACACCTATTCAGGCATTCTCCAGACAGTGAATGTCTGCAGAGGATACAGGGAGGTACAGGTGCCTGATGCTGGAAGGCTGTGTCGTTCTTGTGGTCTAGTTTCAGGAAAGCGGATACCCAGCCTGGTGGGAACACACTTTATTTTTCCTTTCTTCCCCTCCTGCCTCTGAACTGGCTCTGGGATTCTCTACCCTTTTCTTCAGGTCTTCTAGCTCTGACCCTCTTGGCTCAGCCACTCCACTCCCTTTAACCATCTGAAGTTACCTCAGGGTGCTTCCAGTTCTGCTCACCCTGTGACACACCCTACTGAAATCACCTTCGGCCCTCACCTCCTCCAGGTTCCCTCCCATTTCTCCAACCCATCCTTTCTAGGCCTGTCATCCCCTTCCCTTCCCTGGCAGCTTCAAATCGGACTCACCTCCACCTCTGAGCGTGTTATAGGCTTGACATTCCTCTTCCCACTGTGCTGAAGCCTGGTCCTGCCTCTGTCTCAGTCTGGGATGCTGCTCACTGCTGCCTCGAGCATCTTTTGGTTTTCTCCTCCCGCTCTCTCTGTGGTATTGATTTCTTTCTGGACCATGGACTTTCCAGCCTCTCTTACTTGCCTCTGTCTCCCTTTCTCCCCTGCCTTCCCTTCCTTATTTCTCACTTCTGTTGTTCCTCCCTCCCTTTCTCCCTCCTTTCTTTCTCAGCATATTTTTTAAAAAGTAAATGTATTCATTGTTTTTAATGTATTTTTGTTTTAAAGAAAATCTATATGAAAATAATAAGCCAAAGCTCCAGCATGAGGCCAGTAATACCCATATGGCTCAGCAGGCAAGAACCCTCACTGAAGATCCTGAGTTCAGTCCTCTAGTCCCATTGTAGACCGAGAGAAACAGACCCCGGGAACTTTTGTCCCCTGACCTTCACACATGAACCCCTAACCCTATGGCATACACACTCCGGCACTTGCGCTCAATGAAAATGAGTAAAATAAAGGTTAATGCATTAATGGTGGATGCTTGAAAGAACGTAGGGGGTGCTTATATGAAGTTTAGTATTGTCTTCCATTTCATTGCCAGATTCTGGTGGCTCTGACTTCAGCATGCTTTTCTGGGTTGTCTTGTGCTGAAATGCTACCATAGCACAACTGTGCTGTGCACCCAGTATGGTAAGCTAGGGACTTTGCCAAATTCTCTTTTAACTTCGTCTCTTCGCTGTGAGAGGCATGCAGTATGTAACCTTATGTTTCACCCAAGACCCCCAAGCCCAGAGATGCTCAGTAGCTTTCCCAAGGTCACATATAGCACAGGAATGGAGGCACTGCTGTCTCATGGCTGGTTACTCCTCCTAGCTAGAGAAGAGCTGAGAGTCTCTTCCGTTGGGTATGGGATGTGGCTTCAGATAGAAACCTCCACGGAGGCACCCAGAATTTGACCTGCACCTGGGGATTTTATGGGTAATGCTCTTTCCCCGTGGGCCAGACACAGACCAGGAGGGTCCACCCAGTGGCCACAGTCACTGCTCAGAGTGAACTACCATTTACCTATGCCCTCCTCACAGATTCCTCCCCTCCTCTAAAGCTCTAACAGGCAATGGCCATAACTCCGTGCCATCTGTCATGTGAAAACAAAACAAAACACATCCAATGCAAGATGTGTAAAGAGAAGGCTTGAGCTGAAGAGGGGGAGGGTGCGCAAGCGGAAGAGGAGGCGGGGCTCTTCACGGAGAGGATGCCTAAGAAAGCATCCTAGCCTGCGCAGTGGGGACTCTGAAGAACCAGGCAGGCACTTTTGGAGCCAAAGATGGCAGAACCAGATGGAGACAGTTACCAGCGATGGCAGAGGCCTTGTCTGTCTGTTGTCCAATATGACGACACGTTTTGCACAAACACGCAGAACAAACCCAACAGAACGACCGCAAAGCCCATCCGTTCTGCAATCCTTTTCCTAGAAACTGGTGATAACATATCAGCTTGACAGAGGACATAAGGTCAGTGCAACGTGTGTATTTCAAGTGGAAAATGACAATCTGCTCTCTGCGCAAGACGGGTGGAGCGGCTCGTGGAAGTTGTAGGGAATATTCAAGGACTCTGCCAAATCATGAGCTTGGCAAAATTTGCCTGTTCTTGGAGCTAGGTGATTTGGGGGCTTGCATTTGGTTTCCGGGTCTGTCACACACATGCTGACACTACTCCCAGTGTGCAGGCCCCTGTGACTTGGAGAACTTCTCTCCTGATTGGCTGTTTGCCTTGGTCCTCACTGTCTTGAGCCAAATTTGTTTGCCCTGTTTTCTTTTCATTTCCTTCGTTTGTTCTGTTCTCTCGCCTTCTTTCTAGATTGATTCCAAAAAGAGAAAAGAAAGAGTTGCTCACTGGTAGAGTTTTAATAAGCCAATTTCTGTCTCTGTTCCTTGTTTTAAGTGCCCCCCCCCCTTGCCGGAAACTGTGTAGCTTTGAATTTCCATTTACAAAATTAATTTCTTACATAGTAAAATATAGGAAATCAATGTCTATCATCGAAATCAATGGCAAATATTGCAAGAGTGATTTTGTCATCAAAATAATTAATATAGAACCATACATGTTCATAATAATATCATTAATTAAATTATTTTAACTTTGAAATCATCTTTGTAGAATTCCCTGTTGCTGTCTCATTTATTCTTCTGCCTCACGCATCGTTTCTTTTGGCTTCTCTAACCCCATCTTTGATTTGCCTTCACTGATAGGAATTCTTTAAATCTCTCTCTTCTTCTTGCTTCTTTCAAATCTTTCATTCCAGCCACAAGAACCAGTAGCCCATCTGTAGGTTATTGAATATGGCACACGTGGTTGATAGTCAATGATCTACCTTGCAGGTTGATGGTGTCCTTCTCCCATGGATGTCTGTGTACCAACCCAGCCTATCTGCTTGCCTAAGAGTTCTCTCCAATGAAAACAGTTATGTGGGAGTGTTTTATTTTTGGTGATTGGCCTTCTCAGTTTTCTCCACATTTTTTTCTCATCAAGATATGCTGATTTTCTTCTGATCCTTTCTCTTTTTATCACAAGAGAAGGTCTCCTGTGTAGCCCAGGGTAACTGACCTTTTGACTCTCCTGCCTCAGCCTCCTGAGTGCTGGGGTAACTGATAAGAGTGAACCCCTCCCGTCAGAATGCTCCTCCTTGTCCATCATAATACATTCAGAGGCACTACTCCTGCCTCTGAATTGCTGGCCTGGAGGTGGCAGATCTGCCACACAGAGGGCTGATGGCAGCTGTGCCCAGGACAGGAACACTGACTTGGGTATTCCTACACCCACTTTCTCCTGGCCTGGGAGAGGGAGATGAAGGTGACTGTCTCCAAGTGTGTATTTCCTGTGTCAGGTCTCCTCAAACCTTCTTTTCCCGGTCTCCGTTCCTGCCTGTAACTGTAGGCTGGTCCCTCCTTCTGGGCCACAAAAGGCTCTATAGACAGACATTGTGTGCTGTTTGCCAACATGGGCGCCTGGGCACACAGAGGGGCGAGGGAGAGGCCGCCTGCTCTCCCCTTTCACATAGACCTCTGCTTTCTCCTTTCATTCTCTTGGTCTTTGAACACACATACAAAAATTAAAGAAAAGCAGTTGCTAATTAGAGCCAGAGAATGTGAGCCTGGAAGAGAGGCCAGTACCCCGTGCAAATCGGCCCCGTTCTTTACAGCCAGTATAGAAAGGGGCAGGGGGAGGGCCCCTGAAGGGGCTGGGAAGGGATATTTTGACAAAATAAACAGCAAAGCTTCTTCAAAATGCCAAAGAGGGCTTTGTCTTACTTCCCCCTCCTGAGGTGGGAGAAAAATCAGAACTGACACTTTTTGTGGCTCTCCCCTGCAGCCCCCACTTACCCCAGATCTCCTTGTCCTTTTGACTCCCACAATCTCCCTGTTAACAAGAGTCTCCCATGGGTGGATGTCTAAGTGTATCATTTTATTGAGAACCTTTGTTCTGGCTGCTGAAGAGTGAGCAGTCAGAGACTTGTCTTCCCAGGCAGGGCCAGCTGCACCTCCCACAGAAGCAGCCAGGGCACCGGGAAGATTCGGCTTGGGAAATGGCTCTGGAAAAATCAAGATGTTCTTTCATACAATCTCCCTGACTGGTCCTACCCATCTCGTCATTGACTCTAGGCGGGCCTCCCCTTTTGTGTTGTGCCACCAAGTTTACCCAGAGCAACCGCATTGGAGCTCTGGCTAGTGTGTGACCTGGGAAGCAGCAGCCAGTATCAGGACAGCCTTGGCTCTCGGCCATTCATCTAGCAGCAAGCGAGACTGAATGCTTGCTTTCCCAGTGCTCCAGCCAGCTGGGCTAGCTCTGCAGGCCAGGAGATGGCCAGAATGGCTAACTTTACAGAGCCCTCTAGAGAAAGGGTAGGGAAGTTGATCCCCTGGGACTAGGCCTCTATGAGAGGCATTTTCTGTGAGAATAAAGTAAATGGAGGAGAGCGGGGCACAAGTGTCTAAAAATTTTATAGTAAGAGCCTTATGTGTTGAAGAGAATGAAACAGACTGGAAAGGGGGCTCAGAGGGTAAAGCTTTCTGCTCCCGAGGCTGATGAGCTGAATTTGATTCCTCGGGACCCACATGGTGGAAGGAAAGGATCGATTCCTGCAAGATGTCCTCTGACCTCTGCGGCACACACACACATGATCTCGTCGCATATTCTTTTTTTGAGACAAGGTTTCTCTGTAGCTTTAGAGCCTGTCCTGGAACTCGCTTTTGTAAACCAGGCTGGCCCTCGAACTCACAGAGATCCGCCTGTCTCTGCCTCCCGGATGCTGGGAATAAAGGTGTGCGCCACCACCGCCCGGCTCAGAGCATATTCTCAAATGAAATAATTTTCTAATTTCTTGTGAAATGAAAATGGGGGTCATGGAAGCTTTACTACAATGCAGATTGGACCCAGCTAGTCAGGAAGACCGGAAATAGGATGTGGGAAGGGAAGAGAATAATTGGTTCATTCTTTGCACGTGGGCCTTTAAGGCAGTGGCTACCGCAAAGAAGAAATCTGTTTGGAAAATTGAGTTAGATAGGAGAACTCACAGGGACACTGGCTTCTTTCTAATACACAAACATATCTCCCCGGACCCTTGGGCATTATAGAAGACAAGGACATAGGTGCGTGTACCATGCAATGAACTGTGGGAAATCACTGCTGACAAACAAAGCCACAGATGGCCAGGTGTTTTGAGCTCCGGTAGTAGCACGTGGCAAGGACACACGCGTGTATACATGCATGGTGTGTGTGCGTGTGAGTGTATGCGTACGCACACTCATGTAGGGAGGGGCTTTGCTTGTTAACTGACGTTCCCTGAATGATCAGTAAATATTTGGAGAGCAAAGAGGGGATCCCCTCGGCCTCCCGGCTGCAGCCAGAGAAGGCCCAGTAACAGCGGGTGGAGTTCTGAGGCTTGCAACAGATATCAGATGTGAGTCTGGCCTCCTGCCTCACAAGCTCATCAGGCAAAACAGGTTTGTGGAAGCTAAATGCACCCCCAGCTTTTTTCTCACCCACCCGCCCACCATATTGTTGGAGGCTAATAAGAACTTAAGCAATTAAACCATTTTCCCTTTTAGTCCTAAAAGTATTTGCTCCTTGAAATTTAAGCTTTATCCCTCTCTGGCTCTCATGCCTCTTGAAAGAAAGTGCTGTAATGCCCTGGGAAAATTATCTCCAATTCTAATCAACCCTCTATCCTGGGTGTTAGCAGGACTTGGAGATGAGGTTGTGGGCAGGGCAGAAGCAAGGCCAAGGGGGACAGCTGCTCAGGAGGCAAAGCCAGCGAGAATGGAAGCTTTCAATGGGTCCAATAGTGCTTTGGTGCCAGGGAGAAGGCTTAACTTATCAGGGGTGAGGCCCAGGCAATCTGAGAAGCAAACTGAAAAGAGGCAGGGAGAAAAGAGGACCGATTAAGCAAACTGGAGTGGGGACTTAGCTGCTTCCTGTTCCTTGTTCTGTGGAGCGGGTTGGTGAGGGGGGCTTCTCTGCACTCCGATCCTTCCCTCGCTTTGCACCTTACCTTTTTCATAGGTGACATCACTCTGCCCAAGGCCTTTTCAGTAGCAGGTGGAGCAGATGCCTGCCACTGGTCGTCCCTGTCTGCCCGTGCCCCCCTCCTGCCCCCCTCTGGAATTTGAGTAGAGGATCAGGGGCATTTGTCTGTTTGCATGGGTGGGGATGGGCCTGGCAGGCCACTAGCAGGGTGTTTGCACAGCAAGCCCCAGGTTCTTAGATAGGTTCACAGAGAGGGCAGGAGATGGAGCAGGAGTACTATTGCCCTGTCTAAGAGGCCCCCGATGGGAAGA
Organism: Arvicola amphibius; assembly: GCF_903992535.2. Taxonomy (NCBI): domain Eukaryota; kingdom Metazoa; phylum Chordata; class Mammalia; order Rodentia; family Cricetidae; genus Arvicola; species Arvicola amphibius. Next base: position 168,381,599 of record NC_052049.1, on the reverse strand, counting down.
AGTCAGCAGCAGCCCTTCTCCCTATTGAGAGCTTCTCTCAGTTCTCACCCAAAGACTGCTTTATAAATCTAATGTGTTCCCACGAACTGCCCTTTGCTTGCCCACCTCCAAAGTGTCAATCAAGGCTCCTGCGCTGCTTCTCCCCATAAAAGCAAACCTCATCGTAGCCCACGTCTGTCTTTTCTCCACCATTGTATGGACCAAGTCAGCTAATTTTCTTTTTTGATGACTGTGTTTCAGTTCAGTGGGAGGAGCCGCAGAGACCCATGGAGATGAGGCAGATTCAACTCTGTAGCATTTCTTACATTATACGTCTGTGGACTTTATTTATGAGTGCTTGAAATAATACTACCCCTCCCCCCCCAAAAAAAAAGAAAGAAAAGAAATGCAAGCTAAGCTGTTATAATGTCTTCCTCTACTGGTTGCTAAAAAGTGTGACTTGCTTGAACAGAGGCCTTTTAAATACACATCACAAACAGGGATTTGTAGTCTGAGCATGGCCTTGCCCTGGTGTGGACCAGAAGGAAGCAGAGCTCTGCCTGAGGGGAGCTTCCTCTTCTCACCTGCCTGGTCCTCCCTCTTCTCTCTCCTTGTCTTTTGGAGCATCCTTGCACTGCTCCAGCCCCACGTGCAGACTTCCTGGCTGAACAGAGAGGGTCTGGTCATTGTCTTTAGGTCTCCCGCTGTGACTCTGCCTAGGGATTTTAAGAGAGACTATCAAAGTGAGGTCACAGAAATTACAACATGATTTAAAGGTTTGCATTCGGCCAATATATGCCTTTAACATAATAATTTGCAGTATTTTATATTATGTTACGAGAGGAGGCTTGGGGGACTTACTAAATGTTTTTGTTAGATAGGTGGATAATGAGACATAGGGTCGTGTTGTCATTTCGGTCTGTGAGGGCATCCTCTTGGGTGTGACTCTGCTCTGCGGTCTTGCCTGGGTGGGAAGGGATGAAATGCCGGTCCTTACACTGTGATAGCCTTGCGTGGCCTTTGAGTCTGACTGATGTTGGCCCTGCTGCACCTGCACAGCACTGTGCTATTGACAAACAATCGATAAATCTCATATTCATTGAGCTGAGTGTTGGCAGTCATTTTCTGCTTTGGGTTGGGCAAGTATCCTATCAGAGCCCCTCCAAGCCTTAGTAGTCCTGTAGTCTAAGGGGACCTATGGGTGACCAGACACCCTCCCTTGCCTTCCTGGGAGTGAGAAGCAGGAGGCCCTTGATGATAAAGGGAACAATCTAAAGTAGACTCTGGGATCATCCTGGGAAAGAAACTCCTTACTAACAGGTGGGATGTGGCAGGGCTCTTGCCAAAGCTGGCTCAGTCCCCAGCACTTTCAAAGATTTTTCAAAGACTCTTTGCTTCTGTATGATTGAGGAGTCAACTGTAGGTTTGGAAGTGGGAGGACAAAGGAGCAGAAGCTTTCCTTGTCTGTATTCTGCTCTTTCAAAAAAATCATCTGAGCAGAATTAAAATGCCCAGGGGTGGCAGGGGCAGGATCAACTGGGGGTTTTCAAAGAGCCTGGATAGAAAAAAAATGTAGCGACTATTCAAACCCGGGGCTAACTGCAGCTCTAGGCTTGGAGGCCCTTGGCTGGGACAGCACTTTTTCACTTCAGAGAGACACTGAGAAGTCTGCTCTGACCTGCCATAACGAGGGGGAACATGTCTTAGGGAGGGATGACCCAGAGGTCAGAGGAGCCAATGACTGCTGGAGGGGCAGCCTTCAGAGAGTGCTATGTGGTGGTTTAGATCTGCCAGTCCCAGGGATATATGTCATCCTGCTGCCAGTTGTAGTGGCCTCTAACCAAACCCTTGTCCATTTGTATCCAGATTTATTGTCCCAAGCCCCAGAATAAGCCAATCACCCTCTATGAACAAATCTTTCCAAATTCCTCTCCGCCTCTGTCTAAGATGAGGCACATTTTCAGACAAGCATTCAAGAGTGTGCCTGTGCGCACATGCATGCATGCAAACACACACACACACACACACACACACACACACACACACACACAGAGGAATGCACATGCCTATCACAGGCACAAAGCCCAGTGTGATTGAGAGTGTGAACTCAGGGTCCAGAGCCATCCCTTTCCAGCTGCATGACCCCAGCAGGTTACAGCCAATATCTGTGCCTTGTTTTCTCTAACTATAAAATGCGTATAATAGTCGTCCACTTCTCAGGATAGTGCTTTGTGCACTGCTGGCCCCCAGAGACTTTCCCCCATGCATCCCCAGCTCGGATTGACAGGTTTTATGCAGGGCATGCTACCTTTCCATCCTAAATCCCCTTCCTGCTCCTGCAGCAACAAGTCCAAATTTTAAACATCAACCCCTCAGGGCCTACCTTAGACATCTTTTATGAGGAGGGTTTAAGGGTGTGGAGATAGAAGGACCAGGAGTGCAAGGTCATTCCCTGCTACACAGAGATTTAGAAGCCAGGCTAAGGACACATGAAGCCCTGTTATCCCCTCACCCCCAAGAATTTTGTTTTAAAAAAATGACTCGTTTTTTTTCCAGTACCAGCTGGACATAATAATTGAGTTTTCTTTAGAGCTTGCATCCTGGTATAGTGCCTTATCTGTCTTCCTGTGTCCTCTCTGTCCTTCTGTCCCCAAATTCCTAAGGCTGGGGGATGGCTTCTGAAGGGGAGTGAGCAGTCCCAAGGCTTCATTCTTGTATCCACTCAGTTTGTCCCCCTCTCCTGGGTGGCGCCCTTCTCCAATGGTCGCCAGCCCTGTGCTCAGCTCCTGGCCTCTTGGCCCTCCTGCCTCCTCTGCCTCCCTTCTCATCTCTTCCCCTGGCCACCACAGTTCTCGCTCTGCTTCTGTTTCCTCCCCTCTCTCCACCTCTTCCCTTTTGATTCTCCTTGTGTCTTTGACCTCCCCCACCTCTCTCTTAATGAGAACTTTCACACTTCATATTGATTGGGAGTTTTAAAAAAGCCAGCATTGATTTTTCTGGGGGACTTTTCATGATCTTATTTTTAAATGTAGGAAGAAAGCTGTTTCAAAAGCTGTTGACTTTGTTCTATTGAGTTAGGGAGTCGATGCTGGAAACTCTTTTCTGGATACTTGGAGAGCTCAGGGACCTCAGATGCCACGTCTAATGAGCTGTGGGTCAGGATAGTCCTCCATTTTGCGGTCCTGAGTCTGGTAGCAGAGCATCCTTGGCAGGAGGAAGGCTTATCCTGCAGGCCTGAACTTGAGGACAGGGCTCATGAGAACATGTACAGAGAGTGAGCACAAGCTTCATAGGAGTGAGGGGTGGGCTTAGGCAGGAGAATGGCTGGGAATGTCGCTTACCAGCCCAATACCTGCCTTGTATTCCTGGTCTGTGCTGACTCTTTTGTCTGTGTGATCTCATTTAATTGTCCCAATAACCCCAGGAGGCAGATCGTTGTGGGTGAAGACTCTACAGAGATAAAGTTAGTAAGGCACTCTTCTAAAAGGACTATTGGTAAAGAGAAAATACTGGAAATACCAAATTGGACAAGGTGAACAAAAGACATTTTGCCTAGTGATAGGTATGCATGTGTTTCTGCACGCAACCCACATTAAGTCTTCTGAGTCAGGGAATGCACAAATGATCCAAAAGATCATGTGACTAGATGGGGATATTGGAAGAAGGGAGAAACAAGACGATGTATGACAGAAAGTGCTGATGTCATGGTTAGAGATGACCTCTGTGGGCCAGGTGACTGTCAACAAGTCTGGTCTGCTCTGAAATCCCCATCCATGGGTACTACAGCCGCAAACTGGGACCAACTCCTTCTTTCCAGGAGTTCAAAGGTCTAGAGGGTCAGGTAGGGGAACAGCAACCATAGTGTTTCTCTGATTCTAGCTACTGGGCAAGGGCAGAGCGGAGGAGCTAAGAGATTCCCCGGGTCACTGCAGCCTGGCAGTCTGCAGCTTTGTGGAAGATCAGCTCCTCTCCTGGCCCAATAAAGGAAGCTCTGGGCTGGGCCCACGTGTCAGAAAGGTGAAAGGCCATCAAGCCTACATGAGATGACAGGGAGCTTTGACCAGCTTGCCAGCTGTCTAACATGCTCAGCCCTTTCTATGATGCCCCTCTAGAAGAACAGTGCAGGGGGCGGGTGGAGGCAAGGCTTGTCACAACACCTGCCTGATTTTGTAGCCAGAGCCCAAGAGCAACAAGATCCCAATGCAAATGGCAGCCGAGATGGAAGAAGCTCTTCTTACCATTTACCTACACTCCTGGTAAGTCTTGTGGCTTTGACTCCCGTGTGCTGCCTTCTCCCCAGAAACGTGGACCCAAAGGTCATTTATTTCTAGTGGAGATTTGTTTTAGCAAAATTCACAATATGACCATTTAAACTTGTCTGCTCTGTTGACTGCGGTAGAGCCGGGGCGAGGCTTCTGAAGCTTCCCTGTGAGTGCTCTGCTGCTGGGAGCGGAGTCGTTTTAGCTTCTGCGTCTGCATCTCCACCTTTGTAGCTCATCAGAGTGGAAGAGCAGAAGTCCTCGAAGCTGCTAGCCCAGCTACAATTTACACTGGAGGAGGCCCTTGGGCAGAATTTCAGCTTGTGTTTCACGCGTAATCAGCCCTGGTGGCTGTTGCTGAAGCAGCCCGTGGGCCCAGATGTAGCAGCAAAGGGTGCTTCAGAGAATCCCAGCTCCTCGCCTGGCTCTTCCTGCAAATGGTGGGTGCTAAGGAAAGTCGGGCTTGTGTGGGAAACAGCTTCCACCCTGGCGTGGACTCACATTCCGCAGGCCTGGGCATTCCCTTCCTGGCCTCCTCTTCAGCAAAGTTCTGAGTACCCATTCCCGCATTATCTCGTCTCTTGAACTGATAAAATCCAGAGCATTGCTTGACGAGCATCCCTAGTGACAGAAAAAGAGGCCGCTTTTGTTCCTTCCCCTCCACTTTATCTCCCCATCTTCCTTCCATCTTAAAGCATTTCAGTCCTTTCTTGCCAGAGTCATGGTCCATCCTGGAGACACCAGTTTATTCCCAGAGGAGAAATGACCTGGTTTGGGATTTCTTTAGAGTGTGGTGGCAGGTTCATTCTCTATGCTTTCCCTAGGTGTTTTCCTCTCTGCCTTCTTTCTACACTCAACATCTTAAGGATAAACTTTTCTCTTTCCCTACTATGCCGATTGAGCCCCACCCCAGTTGTCCAGAGATCCACACATAAGAATAGAGGCTGGGGGCTGGTGAGAGACTCGCTCAGTTGGTGAAGCACATGCCTCGTTAGCACAAATGTGCGTGCTCGATTCCCAGAACCCATGTGAAAAACAAACAAAACATTCATGGTCGGTGAATATTTGTAATCCCAGCTCTGGGGAGGCAGATCCCTAGCTTACTTGGTGAGTTCTAGGCCAATGAGAGACCCTCCCCAAAACAAGATAACAGATCTAAGGAACAGCCGAGATTGTCCCTTGGCCTTTATACATGTCCATGTGCACCTTTCCACATGAACACACACACACACACGACCAGAACCCACTGAACACTGGAAATGACCCCATTCCTTCTCAGAAACAGAGACAGTCTCCCATTAGTGTGGCCCCGCCTCTCCCTGTGAAGACCACTTCCACCCAGAGCCTCTCTTGTCTTGTCCCCTTTCCCTCATGTCCAGGCACATTTGAAAGGGTCCAGGGGACAGCATCCACACTGAAGGCACCTGGCATTTTCCAACAAGCTCCCCTGCCTCACAAAGGGAGGCAGGCACTACTTGTGGAGCTTCAGAACTGGGAGTGGCGTTGGTTACAAGGCTTCCTTTAGAGGACCTACCCCTCCTCCCAATCCATCAACGTGACAAGTCTGTTACTGCCACTGTGGAGGAACCCCGGAGCCTTCACCCTCTCTTCCTTGCTTGCTTTAGGATGGTGTGGTGAGGCCGTCTCTGGTCTCATTGGCTCCTGTCCTGGTCCCAGGATGCTTCCCACCACTGTTCCAGGGATGCCCCACCCAAGCACATCTGGCCCTGTCCATCTGTGTGAGAGTCACACTCATGATCGTGTCTGAACACCTACCTTATTGCTACACAGTGCTAAAGGAATCTCAGAGCTGAGTCTGGCTTCTCATACCTCCATACCTAATAGGTACCAACTCCGGCTTTTCCTCCATCTTTTCCTTCAACTGGTACCACCTCAGGTGTACCATGTCAGAATGGCATTAGATAGCTCCTGGGCCAGGTACTGTTGGAGGTATTACCAACCACAAAAAAACAGATGTGTTAAATGAAGGAGAGAGGAAAGGATCAATGTGGGCAATTCCAAATAAGGAGCCAAGAGGCCACACTGCTGCTCTCTGGCCTCAGAAGAGTAAAATAGAACCTGTTCTCCCCCGTGTTCTTCCACAGTTTCCTCACAGAGGGTGGCACCGTGGCTTTGGTCGCGGTGTCTAGAAGCCAGTGATTGCTTCCCATGCTGGGTGGGGAAAATAAATTTAAAAAATCATTATCTCGGAGTATTTTTCTTTGAGGAAAGATATATCCTTAACTTATATTTAGAATGGTATACGATGTCTTCTACCCTGTGATTTGACTGACAGGAGAAGTATATTTAAGCTATTTTTAACCTAGAAATCTTAAGAAAAAATCTAGTGATTAGATCTTTTGGAAGCTATTGTGTGCAATTTTATAACTTTGGTAAAAGAGTGTGTTTAAAAAGAGAAAAGGAAAAAAAAAGCCACCAGACTGATATGTTTCAGTTCTTGCAACTTTAGACTTTTGTTCCAGATGAATCCTTTGTCTTCGGAAAGAGGTAACTGTATGTGCATGTGCATGCGTGTGTGCATACATATGTGTGTGTGTATGTGTCACTCCATTCTCCATAAATAGCTCATGTTCTTCATGAAAGCATCAGAAGGGGCTGTTTTCACTGTACTGACAGTACCAATGAGCATTTGTACAGAGCTTAGCAAGCCATACATTTCTATTTTCCCCACAATAATCATTTGAAGGAATTCTTGCTGTGGACATTTGTGTCCTTGCTCTTTGGAAGGAAAAATGGAAACATGTAGAGTGACCTATGCAAGACCCTCCAGCGACCAGGTGGCAGCTGAACCTTCAGTTATTCATTGACCTCTTGAGGCCCCAGGGCGAGTGGTTTGTGTTACTGCCATGTTGCCCTGCTGTAGACCTTACCTGTAGGGCTGGACTTTGGTTACCTGCTGTGTGCACAGGAACAGCCTCTGGTTGCAGAAGACAGCAGCCACCTTTCTTATGCACAAGTTTCTCTGCATCAGGATCCCGGAAAAGAGTAACCAGGCATTGTTTCTGCTTCCTTGACTGAGACTTTAGCTTTGAGCTTAGACCATCTTCTAGATGTTTCTTATATGGGATGATCAGAAAGCAATACTTAGCAGAACCAATGGGCTATAATTCTTACCCCAGTCCAGGTGGCTTGGGTTTCTGTGTAACTTCCTGGAAGGTGAATTCTTTTGTAGCATGCCAGGGTTCCACAAGAGAATGTTTTAGTGACAAAAGGCAGAAGTTTATATATCTCTTATGGTTTGTATGGTTTGAGGATTCTCTGCCTGATACTTATAAGGCACAGCACCATAGGATCATTGGATGTGATCCTAGAAAACTGAGCGCCCCTAGAGGATGAGCCAGTGGGCCTGTTTCCTGGGGGTTCGAATCTCTTTCTTCACAAGCTCTAAGAGTTCCCCTCTGTGAAGGCTACACCAGGAAGAAGAGCAGAGCACAGTGCATCAGACTGTAGGTCTTCCTCCTTGCACCATGCTATTGCTGACGTGCTGGGATCTCCTGAAATGTATGTGGGCAGTGGCTTCCTGCTTGACCAACAAGTGACTCCACTAACTGACCTTTTCTAATTCATTTCCCACATAGTAATTCTCTCACCACAACTCCAGTCCCTGCTAGGTTTTTTAATTAGTTCTTAAAAGCTATTGTACTTGTATCAGTCAGCATAGATGAGGATTTGCTGCAGTAACAACGTTCTTCCAAATTGTAGTGCCTTAAAACAACAGTTTTGTTCCCCCTTATTTTGTGACTTCAGAGTCAGTTCCCTGATATTGCTGGTCCTCAGGCAGAGGGGGAGGGAGCTCCTGGTGGGTGTTGCATTCGCAATTAGAGGCACTTGTTTCAAGTGATACATATTTCTTCTGTTATATCTGTATCAGTCAACCTGTGGTATCTGTGACAAAACCCCCAAGGTACTCTAAAAGAAGAAAAAGTTTGTTCTAGTTCACAGTTTCAAAGTATCAGTCCGTGACTGGTTGGTCACAGTGTTCTGGGTCTTGAAGGAGTATGTTACAGTGAGGGTATATATATAGTGGAACAAAGTTGCTTATCTCATCTGTGGCTAGGAAGCAAGAACAGAGAGGGGGCAAGACCAGGATTTTAATATCCCCTTTGAGTGCATGCCCTTAACAATCTGTCTTCAATTAAGTCCCACCTCTTAAAGGTTCTACCACCTCTCTACAGTGTCACAATGTGGGGACCAAAGTTGTGCCCTGTAGGGGACATTTAAAGACCCAAACTATAGGAGATGAGGCCATGACTTGACTGGTAAAGTATTTGCCTTGCAAGCATGAAAACATAAATTTCCTCCCTAGGGCCCACTTTCTAAGATCAAAGGAGAGGCATGGTGCATTCTCAGCACTGGGGAAGCAGGTTCCTGGTGTTCACAGGCTAGGCACCCTACAGAGTTCCAGGCCAGTGAGCTACCCTGCCTCAAAGCGATGCTGGACAATGCTGGAGGAATGGTACTGGCTGCTGTCCTCCAACTTCTACAAGCACATACTCATAACACACATAAACACAGCCACATAAACTTGTGCACACGTAAACACAGCCACACACAAATAAACAGCTACCTAATTAAATAAATAAATAAAATCCCAGCCATGACCACGTCTCACTGGCTAGAAATGTATGGCCGCATTCAGCTGTGCTTCAGCTGGATCAGTGTCACTGGCCTCGCTGGGAGTTTTTCTCTTCTGTCTCCACAGTTCCCTTCATGCACACCCGCCACCATACCACCCTCCCCTGCTGGGTGTTCAGTGAGCATCTGCCCTGTAGCCAGATGTGGTTCTCACTGTCAAGAATGATGGCTATGCAGAAGCTTTTGGGAGGTCACGGTGCTACTAGAGCTGTCCAGACTCTAGTCAACGTTTTTTTTTTTTTTTTTTCAGGCTTTAGACCCACCAGGAAGATAGACAGTGTTCATGACTTTGTCAATGATATATCACCGATGGTTCTATGTAATAATAACTATCATTTAATTATTATTGTCCTTATGACAATCTAGACACTTGGCTAAGAATGGTAAACTGTGTGATGCTACTCATGACTGAGTAGGTTTAGTCTTAGGGGTCAAGTTACTTATCCAAGGTCACACAGCTACCAAGCAACTGAGCGAAAGTTGAAATTTGGTTGGAGTTTATCTTCATTCCTTAAAGGCACTGTGATGTTGTGTTTAGGCCAGGCTGGCCTCAAACTCCTGATCCTCCTGCCCCTACTTCCTGGGTGCTGGGATTACAGGTATGAGCCACCAGGCCCAGCAATTTCCCCCCAACCCATAGACCCTGAAACAATAAACAGACCAAGATGATTTCTCTGCAGTACCCCAGGTGCTTCGCAAACAGGGGCAACATAGAGAATTCTCCATGTATGATTCTTTTTAATGAATGAAGGGGGGAGATGGAAAAGGAGGGAGGAACATGGAGAGGAAAGAAAGACCAGAAGAGAATGCAGAGTTGGGGGGGTGTCCGCTACCTTGAAAGTATCGCAGCTTGCTGGTGTGGTTCCTAAGAGGAGGCAGGCAAGCTCACCTCCTAAGTAGGTGTCTGTAGAGCCCCGGATTGCTCTAACCACTCACCGGTCCTTCCTCAGTCTCGCAGTGTGTGCCTCAACAGGTCTCATTACCGCCGAAGAGGCTCTTCAGTCTACCACATTGGAAACGATTACAATTAAACACGCAGATGGATTCTTCCTCACTCGGCTGCTGCAAAGGCAATATTTTTGAAAACCATGACAACTCAGTATCACAGCTCAAAGGAGCCGGGAGAAGGAAGGAAGGCCCACAAAGGAGGAGCTGGGGAGAATTCTTAAAGGTCACTCTCTGATTTTGTGTGTGACTTTCCAAAGTGATGTTTGAGATTAAAAAATAAACTGTGAATATAACAATTACGGCGAGCCTCTGTCCTGTGCTGCTGAATGGTAGTTTACAACAGGATTAACAACAGGCAGCCAGGCCTGAAAGCAGGGACCTTTTCTGCAGCCTGGCCTTGCATGCCCAAGGCCAATTTGTTTTCTGCTATTGCTCAGTCTTTATCAAAAGGACAATCTGCAATCTTGTGCTGTTCTTATCTGTGCTGGAGCCTCAGAAGTTGCCCTATATATCGACATAAAGCTTACTGTAACCTGGAGTTTTATAATGCGGCATCTCGGTTTTAACAAAGAGCTCCCCTACTGCCTCTGTAGCTTCAGTCTGTAACCTTGGGGGTCAGGTGGTTTTGTTCTGGGTTTGCTGCCTCGTCAGTACTTACTTGTATGTTCCCTGTGTGCCTGCGTGAATGCACGTGCGCATGGCCATGTGTTCCCTGGCGACTCCTGGGTTGGCAACTTTGGTCCTGGAGATCACATGTAAGTACCTAATTGCATTTGCTATTTAGTAATTAACCACTTGCAGGTGCAACTGGTTGGGAGCATGGTTCTGCATGTGTGACTAATTGCAGGTGTAAAATAGTCACCTCTTCAGTTCCCTTCATGGCTCGGTGGGGCTCAATGCTAATTCTCCTGCACCATCTGTGGTTAGACTCATGGCTGCCCAGAGTGGCTTCTCAGGAGAGCAAGCACGAGGTGGGTGGGGCGAGGGCAGAGATCCACTCTTTCAGAGCAAAGGGAGAACCGGAGGTGAAGGAGAGCAGGCCTTTGTTCCAGAGAGTTTGCAGGAAGCCAGGAGCTTAGCTGGGAGGTTCTTCCTCACCACGCTGCCACTCAAGACAGAGAACTAGCTGGGTCTTTGAGATGTGCAACCTCCTACCAGGGTCTGAGGGTCTGACATCTCACGGGAAGTCTCTGATGGGGCCCTTTCTTGCTGAAAATCTGCAATAGGCCCATGCACTAGGAATTCTTCAGTAGTGACCCCAAAATCTCATAGGCAAAGCTGCTTGACGAAAGCATGGGTAAGTATTCAGGAAGCTTCGATTCCCTCTGCAGTGTTGTCATCACGCGGGTGACACAGCCACACCCATGTGAATTCTGTACCTCTGATTTCAGCATATTATCTGCAGAGTGTATGTTGGGTGTGTGTGGGGGGGTACACCCTCCCCACCTCTCTCACTCGGTTTCCCTGAGGACTAGGTAGATGTGACTTCTGTCTGGAGAAGGTCAAACAAATGCCATGTCCTGCAAGTGAGCCGAGTGACTCTTGGGTGACTGAAGAGAGTGTCTTCTCATTCTCTCAGCACACAAATTACCAAGGAAATCCAAAGGTTGGAAGACAATCAAGAGAGTGACTCTTGACACTGATCCTTGCTTCTCCGACCTGAGCTTTTCCCCATGTTAGTGTCAGGTAAAGGCCTGTGAGCACCCTGGGGTGACCCTCTTCTGCAGGTGGATAGCCTTCTAGGTGGCCGGTGGTCCCGGGAGGTCATCTCTCTTCTAGTCTGGTTCTCTTTTTCCTCCTACCAAGCCACCACATCCTGGTAAACCGTGTGAACAGTGGCCCTAACAGGAGCTTTCTGGGAGCCTTATCCACAGCTGTGCTGTAATGGGATGGGCCTCAGGGAAGGGAAGACTAGAGGTAGGATAGGATCCAAAGGAAGAATGAAGGCCAGTGTGTACGGTTTGGACAACGTATGGTGTTGAGCAGGCAATGAAGTAGGATATTATATGTTCCATGAAGCCTGCTCAGGAGAGCCAAGTCCCAGAGAGGGAAGGGACCTCACCCACCCACAGTGCTCAGAGCTCTCGGCTTGCAGTAGCCGCACTGAAAATGAGTGTGGACCCAAGCAGGTACTTCTAGGAACTGGAATATGGAAGACAAGTAGGGTGGGGAGCAAACTTGACAAGAGACAGCTTCGTGTACTGAGTGGGAGGGGCAGGAACAAGGGAAAAGGGCTGCAATTGGCCACGGAGGAAATGAACTTGGGGCCTTGGAGGTGAAGAGAGTGGTGATTTAGTTGAGCTAGCTTAGGTTACACTTGGCCTCAGGGTTAGAGCTAGTGTGTGGCATTAGTGGGAGCCTAGCTCTCCTCAACAGGGACGTGTGGATGGGCAGAAGTTGAGTCGAAGGAAACCACCACACCAGAAGAACATTTTTGGTCAATCCAGTCTTATTACAACATTGTACCTGGCTTCCTTGGTTTTAACTTTTGAGCTCCTTCTCTGGGCCCCTTTTGATAGCCCATCCTATACTATTTGACTTGTCTCCTCGGCCCTGGGTCTGTTCTTTGATTTTTTTTTTTTTCTTTTCGGTTAGCATCAAGGTGAGCTGGTCTTTATGCTTTATTCACCGTAGATTCCTTGTGAAGAGAAAGAGGCTGTTTCTCTATCTGCTCCATCTCTGGCCACTCATGCCTCAGATCTCTCATCTAGAATCCCGTTCCATGGGCTGTAGCGAGGACAGATACGAGTGCAACCTCTCATGCGTCAGCTGAGACAGAGCGAAGCCTCAGTAGGCATTTCCTTGAGAGACTCATCGTATTTTTATCATGGATTAAGTTTTCGAAACAGGGTCTTTCAATGTGGCCCGGGCTGGTCTAGAACTTACCCTCAGTCTCCACAGAACTGTGATTGCAGGCCTACCCCCACCATGTCTGACTTTGTCTTGTTTTTTCCTAATTTCTAGCTTACTGAAGTACGTTTCTCCCACAAGCACCTGTCTCCTGCCCAGGCTGGCTTGCTCAGTGTTGGGAGTGACCTGTAGTGTTGGTCTATAAGGACACCATAATGCTCAGATGAAGGTGGTGTGAGCCTGAGCCACTGGCTTGTTCATGACAGCAAATGGGTTCGAGGTTTTTGAGGAAGTCCCTGCTCGGGAGTCACACAGGATCCCAACCTGGCACAAATCATGTTTGAGAATGGCCGTCAGATACACATGCAAATGCTAACCATTAAGGGATGAAATACATGAGGTCTGCGTGTCATCCATTGTCTTAAGGTATGAATTCAGGGTTAACACGGCAGTTCAGGGTGTGATAATTCACTGCCATCTCATCCGTCTTATTCAAGGAGGGACTGTCCTCCAGACTCTCAGAGAATCTGAGTGCTAGCAGGGTCTCTCATGAGTATCTAACAAAACCATTCTCCTCCAGACTCTCAGAGAATCTGAGTGTAGCAGGGTCTCTCATGAGTATCTAACAAAACCATTCTTTGACTTGGGAAGCATAAGAGTATATTCAGTAAATTTGCCCACAGTGGACCAGTTCTGTGTTTTTTCTTTGAGATGGTGCCTAAGTCATCCCTGTCCAATGGAATGCAGCCCAAATGAGGCCGCCTTAATTGCCCATCCTCTCAAGCAAGCATCAATGTATGTTATCTGTGTATGTGACAGTGAGCACCCCAGTATTGTGGAGGAGAAGGTTCCTGATGTTAGTCTGAGGGCAGATCATGTTCCACAACAGCCAGTGCACTTGGAGATACCAGTGGAGGGCCAGTAGAAAACTCAAATTTTCCAAATTCTTTTAGAGTTCAGTTCAGTCCAAAAGCTCCAGGCTTTTAGACTCAAATTGGTCCCTATACCACTGTGGTATTGTAAGTTTCCACTTAAGAATAGTAACACACATGCACATGTGCACACGCATACAAACACACACACATTCATGCATGGACACACACAAGAGATATACTTTCTTTCATGGATGCACCATTTCTTAAAGGAAGATCAGTTTAACATGCGCATGTTCATATGCACACACACAATATACACACACACAAAGAAATAAAACAGTCTAATCTTAGAATGCAAACATTTCAGAATTCAATCCTCATGGGACTCTTTGAGAGTTTAATTGCTCTGGAGATCCTGCCGCATTACCTTTAACTCCTGTGTGCACATGGCCTTTTCACCTCAGTAGGTCTATTTGTGGACCTGACCTTAGGATGAAGGGCCTTCCTGTCCTTCGCTAGAATCTCACTGAGATGCTTATTCCTGCACTTCATGGACGAGGTACTCACTAATCTCTAGTGCTAGCTTGTCTGAACTGGGTGAGTGTGGCCATAGCAGTAAGCACAACTGATAACATTTATTGGACATGCAATAAACAGACACTGTCTTAAGGACACTCTATGCATTAATTTATCTAATCGTGACAGATGTCATGGGCTGACTTATGTTCCCACAAAAGTTCTTTGTTGAGGTCCTAATCCTCAATGTGATGCTATTTGGAGATAGGTTCTTGAAGGAGATAAAGATTAAATTAGGCCAAATGGGTCAGACCCTCAGCCGATGGGTTGATGTCTTCTTACAAAGGGATGCCAGAGCTTGCACTCTGAAGTTACATAGACAAAAGATGTTGTGATGTTAGAGCAAGAGGGTGGCACCTAGAAGCCATGAGAGTAGCCTCCCCAGCCACTGGCCCCACTGTTACCTTGATCTAGGATTACAACTTCCGTCACCAGGAGAGAATAAGCTTCTGTTGGTTTAACTGTGTATGTATGGCATTTTGTTAAAGCAGCCCGTGCAAACTAATACAACTTAATAGAGTATGTAGACTCATCAGCTCTGTTTTGCCAGGAGGACGTTGAATCACAGAGTTGCAACTAGTTTGTCTAAGGTCGGGTGGAAATTGCAGAGCTTAGCTGTGTTCCATAGTCTCAGTGCTCCTCAACACTGAGAGGAAAAGGATATGTAAGACCTTCAGTTAAACCAGTAGCTCCATTTCTCTGAGCCACTGCACATGGCTGTGTCTTGTGAGATTCCTACCAGTCCACTTGTGTGTTAGGATGGACCGAGAGCTGGGCATGGGCCAGAAGGGAGCTGGAGAGATGCAAATGAAATCGGCTGAACAAATTAATGCGTGGTATTGGCTTTGGCATCGCTGTTTCCATCCTCTGTCGTCATGGTACACGCGAACTTATTTTTTCAAAGATGAGCACTCAGGCTAATCAAATGAGTAAACTTAGGCAGGACTAATCTTTGTTCTGCTCTATAAATTGTGTCTTGAAGTATTAACCACTCTAATAAGAGCATTCGCAGTAAATGATGTGCCATTAGATTGAAGCAGGGCCACCAGTACCAGAAGATACCCATCCTTTTTCTTCCCTGTTGGTTATAGCAGGATAACCATGGTAATACATGATACAAGTCGTTGGGTACCATATCAGTGTGGCTTTTATTCTGTCACTCTCTCTGATTTGTGGTACAGTACCCCCTCCCAGCCAGATTCTTTTTTTTAAACGAAATTCTGAGGTCCTTGGATTTATTTCTGCATGCTTGGGGAATTTCTGTCTCAAGACATTCAGGTTTGGAGTCACTGCTTTAGGGAATGATTTGGAAACAGAGAAACTAATGGGTACTAGGAGCAAGAAGAGGTGTGGAAGGCAGATGTGTCATAAGCAGACTTGGAAGAAGACCCAGGAGTGCCTTCCTATGCCTGTGTCTATTGTAGAAAGGGGACTGAGAGGTGTATGGTCTGCCACCCAAGTCCAGAAGCAGGCTCTGTTGTGTTTTAAGGGGACTGAGGACTCAGACACCCACATAACTCTTCTAAGATAGCTTAACAATCCTAGCAAGGCTTCAAGGGTCCAGGTGATGATGTGTCCCTGGCATGAAGCATGGTGGAAGGAAGTAGAGAGGCATAGTCTAGTGTGGGCGATGTCAGAAAAGCTATGAAGATTTGATTGGCAGACAAGATGACTTTGTGTGGCCATTGACTGCACCAGAGAAAAATTTTAAATGCCTACCGAACTCATTGAGAGGGAGATTCTGAAGACATGCTAGCAAAGAGAGGTGAACTGGTGGAAATCGCTAACATGGACACCCTAATTATAATATTAACATTCAAAATACTATTGATACTCTTCATATGTGCCATTCCTATTTTAGAATAACTTTTGTTTTTATTTATTTTTTTTTTTTTGGTTTTTCGAGACAGGGTTTCTCTGTGGCTTTGGAGCCTGTCCTGGAACTAGCTCTTGTAGACCAGGCTGGTCTCGAACTCACAGAGATCCGCTTGCCTCTGCCTCCCGAGTGCTGGGATTAAAGACGTGCGCCACCACCGCATTTTTTTTTATTGAAGTTAGACACTTTTACCAACATTTTAGAAATGGAAATATGTGTGTATATCATGTGTTTAAAATAGGAAAGCTTAAAAAAAGATGCAAGAGAATGTAGAAATTTGCCAGTGTTGAACTGAAGTCAACATCAATTTAAATATCTATCTATACCTGTGAGTATTATAGTTAGAAAAATAGAAAGTTATAACTAACTTTAGAATGTGATAGCTTTCTGTGTATGTTTACACATGTGTGTGTATATGTTTGGCACATGTGTACACATGTTTGAGTGTGTGCGTACTCACTCAAATCATCACATTAAATACAATGTGATGATTTTTTTTTTTCATTTTGCAACGGTGTCACTCAGGGAGCCCAGATTAGCCTCAAACTCATAATCCTTCTGTCTTCTTGTGTCTGCTGCCTAAATGCTGGGAATTCAAGTGTGCACCTTTATAATACCCTACTTTAAGGAAGTTCTAAAACTATTGAGACTGTTATTTTGTAATAGCTTTCACCCTTCCCTCCCTCCCTCCTTCCCTCCCTTCTCCTTGTCTCTTTCTTTTCCTGCCTCCTCAAGGTCTTTCTAAATACCTCAAGTGGGTTTTGAACTTCAGCTCTTCCTTCTTCAATCTTTGGAGAGCTGAGGTGACATGCCTGGGTCATCATGTTTTGCCTAATCTTCATATTTAAATATTTAATAATACCAATTAAATCCTAGCTAGAAAAGTTGAGAAACCCTGTGTACTTCTATTTCTTTGCTTCTCCTTCCCAGTCCTTGATATTTTAAAGAAATACATACACACACACACACACACACACACACACACACACACACACACACACATATATATAAAATGTGTGTGTATTTATAGTTTCTACCAACTTTGATGTGTTTAGTTTTATTTCTGAGATTTAAATAATGTGATTACTTCCTGTTGCTTTACCAAATATTCTCTATAGGAGATTCATTAGTTTGACTTTCTCTTAGTTGAATAAATTTCATCCTTTAATAATCCCCCTCACTTCCATGTGTTTTAAAATAAACAATAAACAATCCAACAACCCCAAACACTTGGTTACCTGAGGTCCTTACAGCATTCACACAGGAGGACCTGCCTGGGAATTTGGCTAAAGGGAGACCCAAGGCTAGGCTGTGTGTTTCCAAAAAGGTGACTCTTGCCCTCTTTGATAGCTGAATAATTCGTCATAATGAAGGTTCGACTGTTGACCAGGCTTTGCCTTGGACCCTAACTCTTCCCTCTTTCTTGTTCTCTTCATTTCTCTCCCTCCCTCCCTCCCTCCCTCCCTCCCTTTCTTTTTTCTTTCTTTCCTGTGTATGATTGTGGAGGTCAGAGATTGACATAGACATCAGGCATCCTCAGTTCCTCTCCACCTTAGTTTTTGAAACAGGGTACCCCTGCCCCCCGCCAATCTGGACGTCCTGAAGGCTCCTCTTGTCATTTCCTCATCAGAGCTGGGATTACAGGAACATACTCACGCCTGGCTTTCTTCGTGGGTTCTGGGGGATGTGACTCACACTTGTGTGGAAGGCCCTTTACCAGCTGAGTCTCTCCAACCCATCTCCTTTGAGCTTGCTCTGGCCGGGCCTCTCTAGGGACCGCAGTTGGCTCCACACACTATTTCCTTTGCTGGTGACTCACTTTTCACCTATTTCTTCTGTGTCAATAATTCAGTTCTATAGTCATTTCTACCTTATTAGTTTTATAATATTGCCATTTTGATCTATAATTTGTTTCCTTAACTCTGAAATCTCTCTTTTAAATTTTATTCTGTTGTTTTATTGTCTAGTTTTTGAGCTTTTGTATTATTGAATTCTGAAAATAAGCCCTTATGGATAATTTTTTTCTATTTTGGGTGCTATATTTTCTTCTAGCCTGCGGTCGTTTTCTGTCTCTTTCGTGCTACATTTTCATATTTCTCTCTTGCTTTTATGCACCCGATAATGAGCTGACCTCATTGCCCTGTCATTTTTCCCCACTGTGCACACTTAACAAGGCTAGTACTGTGCAGACTCCTCTGGGCTCTGCTGTGGAGCAGATCTGGTCTCTTTAACTCTCCACCCACGTTACCCAGGGCCCGAGTATCTTCACACCTCAGCCACGGTTCTATTACCCAGGCGCACAACTTTCTCTACCTGGGAATGGGGTCCAGGAAGCTAAGCCAGTGTGCACAGTCTTTGATGCTAAGGGGCTTCATCCCTCTCTTCCCACTTCTCTCTCTCTCTCTCCATTTCCAGGGTTGTCTGCCTCAGTGATTCTCTCTCTCTGTCTCTCTCTCTCTGTGTCTCTCTCTCTGTCTCTCTCTCTCTCTGTCTCTCTCTCTCTCTCTCTCTCTGTCTCTCTCTCTCTCTGACTCCACCTCCATCTTTTATAGCTGCATTTTTAGAAACTTTAATCTCAGGCCACCTGTGAGGACAAACTGGCTTTCCGATTCTACTTTTCTAAAGGTCACTCTGTAAATGAGTTCCATGTTGAAATCTAACAAGTAGCATAGGACCATAGAAGTGATGCCATATGGTCCCCAGGGGACATTGCTCAAATGTGGGAGGAGGGTGCTCAGGGCTGCTGTGGGTGCAGGGGAGGCTGAAATCTGTTTTTAGGGCCTGCCTTTTCCAGGCTGTCACTTATCCAGCTGTCTACGGTGGAAACATGCAGTTGTTCTAGTTCTCGCTAGGCAAAGAGTGGATGCTGAGTTTCCAGACAGTGTTGCCAAGCCTCCAGTCAGGGTGGGGAAAGAACGTTTGTTTGTGCTCTTATTTCATAAGAAAACAGGTTAAAACAAGACGTGATTCCATAGCTATCCAGAGAGTAACTTATACATGCCAGGGGCTGCCCCGGGCATCCAAACATCACAAAATGATCCCTGTACTGTGGAAGGATTATGTCCCAGGGCTTTGCACTCAGGTTCCCTGGGCCTGCTGCTATGACAGCAGCTTCCTTAGGGAAACTGAGTCAGAGTGTGGTTCAGAAGGACAAGCACAGTGACACAAGCTTTAGGGACAAAACTCAGATCTCTGTTCTTTAAGTCTGTTCCCCAGGAATACTTTAATGTCTTTATGACCCAGTCTACGCTGGGTCTGCCACGGTGGTCCCCAGGCGTGTGATAAAGGAGTGTATTTCTAGCTCTTTCTACATTTCCAGCTGTGCTTAGAGCTAACTGGTAGACTCCACACTCCTTCCTATGGTCCTAGGTGATCTTGAGTGGGAGAGCTATCTGATGGGGTTGTTCCTCACCATGCTGAGTGATGTCCTACCAGACTGAAGAGGTCCTTCCCCCACCCCATCCCCCTTCTGCTGCAGCAGCACAGACTCAGCTCTGGAAGCCTTGAGCCTTATCCAGATGCTGCCTGGGCTAGTGAGGTCTAGGGAAACAGATCTCTGGTGCCTTTGAGGGGACAGCTAAATCGGCAGGCAGCCCGCTGATGGGGGCTGCGGGCTTCACGGGTACCTGTATGTTATAAACACCTGGCATGGGAGAGCCTCCTAAGTCATGCGGAGGACAACTTTATGGTCCAGAAAGTAAAGAACTGGAACCAGATCAGCTTGCGACAGGGAGCAAATTGATTGGGGATGGGCGAGAGTTTGGTCCCAGAGCTCAGAACTCCATAAACCATCGCAGCTCTGTGCCCAGGGACTGGTTACCATTGAAGCTGAGGAAATGTAAGGGTTTGGGAGCTGTGCAGCCTTGGCCTAGAGTACAGTGGAGTAGGACTTCCTGTGCCTCCCAGTTCATAGCCCTCACTACTCTCCCTGTGACTGCAGCTTTTGAGGTCTTTCCTTGCAGGGTGGTTTTGGTGACTCACCTAACCTGTTACCTATCAGAGGTGCCTGAGTTCCTTAGCACCATGCTCAGGGCTTGGGGGATCCTAAGTTAACATCACACTCACACATACCTGACTCATTTTCTGACTCCAAAGCTCAACTGTGTTAAAGTCCTGGGATTTTAGGACGCAATGTCATTCTTGCCTCTGGCTTCTTGGTAAGCTCTTGATTCCTATCGCCTTGAAGCCTCTTCCTGGTTGGAGTAGGAAGGTTAGCCCTTTATCCCGTTATCCTGAGGGCTGTGCTGCAGTGTTTCTTGTCCAATAGAAGAGGGAATAAATAAATAAATGATGAGATAAATAAATGACACTGTTGGGGGTGGGGGTGGGGGGGAAAGCCAGGCCTTCCCACTGTATCAATTCTCATCCGTTCTGAGCTTGATGCGTCTGGGGCTCCAGAGCTCCCATCTCAGGGTCTCAGATTGCACCCCTTATCTCCTGTCCTTATGCACCTGTTCCTCAAGTAGGAAGCCCTACTCAATCCCTGGAGGGGCAAGTACTGACCATATGTTCTCTGTCCTCAAATGTGCAGACAGCTGTATCTCAGCATTTCCCTCGGTGCCTGTTTGCTGTATTTCTACGTCCTCTTGCATTTTAAAACTTCATTTTGGGGTTAAGTATAGCTACGGAGTAAGAGGTATATAGAATAGAGATGGATAAAAACCCAGAGGCAAAAGGTAGATGGGGTAATTTAAGAAAAGCTGGCTAGAAACAATCCAAGATAAGGCTAGGCCAGGCATTTATTAGTAAGAATAAGTCTCCATGTAATTAATGGGGAGCTGTGTGGTGGGCCCCAAAGAGCAAAGAGTAAAGAGTAATAAACAACCTAACTACCTGTTCCATCGCTCCTAACTTTTAAAACCAGATCCTGAGACTTGAACTCAGGTCCTATACTTGTAGAACACATGACCTGTCTCCTAATTTCCCAGTCAGTGTTACCTAAAAATTCTAAACTTTCATTATTTTATTATGTGTGGGGTGTGTGCATGTGACGTAGTGGTGGGGGGAGGTGTGTGTTCCCATTGTGAACTGTGGAGGTCAGTGGATAATCATATAGGTCTC
Source organism: Arvicola amphibius (assembly GCF_903992535.2). Taxonomy (NCBI): domain Eukaryota; kingdom Metazoa; phylum Chordata; class Mammalia; order Rodentia; family Cricetidae; genus Arvicola; species Arvicola amphibius. Next base: position 168,360,519 of record NC_052049.1, on the reverse strand, counting down.
AGGGATAAACTAGGGTCCTCACCCTTGTTAGCAAGTGCTTGCAACAGTGAGCCTTCTCAGCTCCCAAAAAACTTAGGAAAACTGGACTAAAAAAGTTTTCATGAGTTTCTTCTATTGTGAATGCCTGTTTGTATTTGTTATATTCTTAGATGTATATATTTTTTACATGTTTTGCTATTGATTTTAATGTTTTCTAGTTCGAAGCATCTAGAGTAACATTTAACATTGCTGTGTATTCTAATCTTCTGGTTTATTTCAATCTCTGTGCTCCCCCCCCCCCCCCCACGGGTCCTTCCCTTTAAGATTCTTTATTTTCTAAAGCTACATAAATCCTTTGTCGGTGTCTATCATCCACAGCACAGTCTTTCACAGCAGGGTCTTCATTTGGACATTTAGTGCAGAATAAGGGTCGTGCTGGCTCTTCAGGAGCTACGTTGAGTCTCTGCCTCCTCTCTGGGGTGGTCCTGTCTTCAGTACTGGCCTTGCTTCCTCAGTGCTCAGCTGACTTTATCCCCGAGACATGTGAGCCACCTTTCCTCACTTCCAAGCAGCCCCCCTCTCTCTCCTCCCTCTCTTTCTCCTTTCCCCCCCTTTCTAACATTATCGCTCTTATTTCCTAGTGTCCGCCTTGTCTTGGGTCTCCTCTGCCCGACTGCCCGGTGAGTCCATCTGTCTGCACACTGAGTCCCCATCTTCAGCTCAGTACTGTTTTATTAACGTTCCACCTTCCATTTCTCTTCTGCTTCACTTGTGGCTGATATTTTAGGGACTCTCATTATCTCCGTGTGGCTCTCCACCCTCTAGTTTCCCGATCTCCCACCTTCTGCCTCATAGCCTCTGCTTCCACGTTTGTTTTCTGCATTGCCGACTTGCTGTTCTGAACTTCGGGTCAGTTCCTTCCTGCCAGTGAAGCGGCTTTGTTTCTGTGTTAGTACCGAGTTTCCTTGCAACCCATCCGTTTTCAATCTGTCTTCCCTCTCATCTCAGCCTCTTGAGCTCCCTTTCTTCTTACTCTTTTGCTTCTCTGACTCGGAGGTCGTGATGTTTCGATAGACTTCTAAACTAGTAAACAGCTTTTTGTATTTTGTTTTCCCCCTTAATTCTACAGCATCTCATTTTTAGACATGACCCCATTCCTGTTATAGGTGGCATCTTCCCCTTTGCTCTGAGCAGGGTAGGCTTTGCTGAGACTCACTGAGGTGAGAAGCTTGCCCTAGGACTCTATTTCTGCCCACTCCTAGGGCACTTTAATTCCTTCACTGTTTTCTTTCTTTTTTTTTTTTTTGTCATCCGTGGAGATGGATGTGTTCAGGTGCCAGGCCAATTTCTCATATCTGGATGGTTTTTCACTGATGTATCTATGTTCTGCTCAGGTCACGCCTCCCTCTGACCTACAGCATCTGCTTCTTGTGAGGTGTGAAAAATGTAGCACCTGGCGTGAGCCACGTTTTCGGTGCTGCTCTCTTTACTCCCACAGTGATGGTCCCTGGAGACTAAAGGCTCTCAGAATGCACCCCTCCCCTCCCCATCAAGTGGTGTCTGTGAAAGGCAGGTGAGGATAAGGGTGACCTGGATGCTTTCTGAACTCACCACATGGCCAAGTTCCCAGGTCTCCGGGGACAGGGACACGATAGCAGTGCATGGGCATTTGTTGTCCTTCTCTCTCCCTTTCAGTCAGTTTCTGTTGCTGGCATAGAATCATAGGGGTGCATGTGTCTTACCACCTCGCTAGGTTTGCTCAACTCATCTCTGATGCGAGTCACCCAGCCCCGCCCTGTCACTGGGTGACTTGTCAGGATTGGCTGAAAGGGAGAAGGCTGTAAAGGCTTAATATTTTTCCTGCATCTTATTTTGAGTTTGAAAAATTGTGAGCACTTTGGGCCTTATGATCCCTATTACTGGACCCAAATTTTCTCCACATATTATTGTATTAAATCCTGCATCTGTCTCTCTCCTTCCCCATTTATCTTTGAGCTTTTGGAAAGAACTGATATTAACCATTGCACAAAACAACATCTAACACACTATCCTATGTTATTGTCAAGAGGGAGGAGGGGGGAAGAAAAGAGGGAGGGAGGGAAAAGGGAAAGAGGAGGGAGGGAGAGAGAGAGAGAGAGAGAGAGAGAGAGAGAGAGAGAGAGAGAGAGAGGGAGAGAAAGAGAGAGAGAGAGAGAGCATCTCTTGGGCTCTGAGGGACAGGGCAACAACAGTAGGAATGTGAGCCAGTGAGGGAGAAAAAGGGCAGGAGACCAGAGCAGAAAGTTTGAGGCAGACAGAGCTTGTAGATGAAGTAGGCAGATAGAGCTGGTGGATGCAGTAGGCAGACAGAGCTGGTGTATGCAGTAGGCAGATAGACAGAGCTTGTAGATGAAGTAGGCTGGCCCCACAAGGTGAGATCTGGATGAGAAGGGCGAAGAGCCAACTGAATCTGATCCCAGAGCCATCTCTGGTGACCTTTTGTTTTAGATGCACAGTTGAGAAAATCCCCTCATGAGTGGGCAGGCTGAGCAGGATGAAGAAGAGCAAAAGGGAGGTTGAGGATTCAAGAAGGAAGGGAGAGAGGTGGATGGGCATCAGTCAGATGCTGGAGAGAAAGCATTGTGCTGGGCGCGGGGAGGAAGCAGGATGCTGGGGGCGGGAAGCTGCTTAGTATCTAGAGATGTTGAGATGTGCTGGTCTCTGGGCCTGGGGCTTAGTTGAAGTGGAGGACCCAGATGAGGTGAGACAATGGCAAAATATGGCCCAAGTCTGAAGGAGAAAAGGCGGGATGAAGGGAGGATCCTGGCACCCTCAAAACCAGCCTAGGGTATAAGACATTTCTAGACATGGCATGCGGCAGCTCCACCAAAGCACTTTGCTTCATGTGGCCTGCAACCTACTCTAGCACAGTGAGTGACTTTCCCCAGGACGAGGAGAGAGTGACCCTGGGCTGGGGCGATGCCTCAGCAGATGAGAGCTTACTGTACAGACACAAAGACCCGAATACAAATGCCAAGAACAGATGTAAAAAAGGCAGACGTAGCCTGGGCAGTGGTGGCACACACCTTTAATATCAGCACTTGGGAGGCAGAGGCAGGGGGATCTCTGTGAGTTCGAGACCAGCTTGGTCTACATAGTAAGTGCCAGGACTGTTGCACAAAGAAACCCTGTCTTGAAAAGCAAAACAAAACAAAATAAAACGAAGGGCAAACATGGTCAAATGCATGTATGACCTAAATGCTGGGTGGGGAGTGGGGTAGTGGCCACAGGAGAATCCCTGATGCTTGCTGGTCTCCAACCTTGCTCCAGGTTCAGTAAGAGACCCTGTCTCAAGGGAAAAAGGTGGTGCATGATAGGACAGGACACCTGATATTCTTCTGTGTCTTCAAGGCACACACAGATGTGGGTACCTGCATACACACACACATGCATACACATACACGCCTACATGCACACACATACACATACATGCATATACATACACACCCACATGAATATGCACACATGTATACACACATGTACACACTACTACTACTACTACTACTACACACATACAAACTACATAAATATTTTTCCCAAATGGCCCCAATGAAGCCCCAAGTGAAATTCTCCCACAGACCAGAGCCACTCTTCCTTACCTTTCTAGTGAGGGGTTCCTCCATCCTTCTTTTTCGAGATGTCAAGTATCCAGGCTGCTGATGCACAATAAACTGTGAAAATGGCCCTTGTCCTGGATCCCTAGTCTCCAGATGGGCACTCTCCAGGAACTGCACAGTGGCTCTCCCTGCCATTGGGACTACACCTACCTCTCACTGGAATCTGGGGACCCACCTGAACCCTCCTATGGAGCTGACAACTGGGAATTGGCGAGAGAGCTGATGTGGGTGCTCCAGCTTCTACTTATGATGTGTCTCTCATGCTTGAGAACGAGGCCCCACTTAATTAACAAATTCATCAATGGATCGATGGGCGACACCTCTCGTGAGCCTCCGAGGTGTCAGATATTGACACTGTTGGGGTGATGGCATCATTGTGGCTGATGAGAAGTGTATGTGTTGATCAATGAGGAGCTCACATGAAGTCCTTTAAGGAGGAAAAGTTTTATTCCAGAGGCTACCAGTCCATTAAAACGAGAGGCAGAGGGATAGATTAAGTGACCTCTGGAACCCTGTCCTGGGCAAGTACTTTCATTGGAAAGCAAGACCTACGCATTGCCTTTTCTTTTCAGGATTCTTTATTGCCTTTTCACACAAATAATTAACCATGCAAAATTAATGCAGCATATTCTAGAACTCAATTCCTATTACTCCTCTCTAGAGCACTTGAACCGTGCCCTGGGGTTGGCATTGTTACAAGAAGCTTTTGACGAGAATAATGGCAGATACTGTGCAATTGTGTGAGCTGGCCCTCCTTGCATGGCTCTGTGTATGCACATCAATTACACACACTCGGTATAATTTGTCTCTTTAAAATCACACCTTCTATTTCACCCCAAGAAGATAAATGGATCCTGCTTTGGTCCCAGCTCCATTGATTTTTTTGTGGTCCTATGGTGAAGCTATTATCAACACTAATCTCCAACCCTGCTAGGAGCCAAGAAGGCCTTGGAATAGCGAGCAACTATTTCAGCAGCTCGCACCTTCATTCTCTTTCCTCTGGCTTTTATTGTGTCTCCCCTCGTCAGCTCATTTTCACATATGATTCGATTATCATCCTGTGATGTCTGTCCACTTGGCTCTAGCAGACACCTTTTGGACATATCCAACCCAGAAAAGGACAGCAAAGACTGTTCCAGATGTTCAGGCCAGGGCATCTCTGTAACTTTGAAGCCCCACTCAATGGCTTTCCTTTCCAGCAGGCTAGGTACCAACAGTCCTGGTTCCCACACCCCATTCACCTTCCAGATCTCACATGACTTTTCAAGTTACCAGAAGAAGAAGGGATTGAGGTTGGAAACTTGGTGGCATTGAGGAGGCTGTTGACAGTGAGCTGTACTTGAAGATGCCACTGGTCATATTTTAGGACTTCTAGCAACAAATACTATCATACATCTCTACCTTCTGCTGAACTTGTGTTGCATTATCAGTCTGTGTGTATGTACACATGTATGTACATGTGTGTGTTTGCTTCCATCTGCAGGTACATGTGTTGTACATGTGAGTGTAGAGGCTAGCGGTCAGCCTTTGCTGTTAGTTCTAGGAGCTGTCCACCGTGAGTGTGTGTGTGTGTGTGTGTGTATTTACTTGCTTATTGAGACAGGCTTTCTCAGTGGGACCTGTGGTTCCCTGCCTCCCCATCATCAGCGTTAAGCATACACCACCATACAGTGCTTTTATAGTGGGTGATAAGGATTGAACTTAGGTGTTCACGCTTGTGTGGCAAGCACTTCACCAAGTTTGATATCTCCCTCAACTCCACACTCAGGATCTTGAGAGATCATCCACCACTATAAAGTATTTATTGATTGTAAGAGGGCAAAGCATTCAGTTCATTTGACTATTTCCATCAGCACAAAAGGCGTATAACAAAGCTTCCATCACTGCTGAACCCATACCCAGTGACCTCCTCGGGTACCATATTCGGTGGCTCTGGTGGAACCTTCCACAGATGGTGAGTGCATTAGACATGGATGCACTTCTTCCCCGCACTGCAGCTGTTACTACCTTTGCTCTTCTTCGTACTCCTTTCACGATACTATGACTTAGAAATGACCCCATACCAGGACTCCAAGAGCAGCTCCTTCTAAAGGGAGATGTGCTATTCTAATGTGTGGGTACTCTGACGTATTTAACTAGTTACTTACTGATGGTTAGCGTGGTTGTACGTAATCTTTTGCCACCAAAAGAGTTCTGTACCCGAGAGTTGACAACAGAGGTTCAGATACTGGTATTGGTCATCAAAGCAGCATTATTTACAATAGCCAAAAGGACCCTGCCAAGTGCCCATCAAGAGAGGAGCACATAAACAAAAGGTGGTATGCAAATCCAATGGAAAACCATTCAGCCATAAAAAGGAATGAACTATTGCTGTATTCTGCAACAGAGCCCTTGAAAGTACAATGTTAAGTAAAAGAAGCCAATCATGGAAGGAAAAATACTGTGTGATCTGACTTTCATGAGATATCTAAAACAGGCAAATTCAAACACTTGCTACCAAGGGTAAAGGAGGGGAGAGGCATGGGGAGTTATTGTTAATAGGTATGGATTTTTTTTGTATTGGGGATGATAAGAGTGTTCAAGTATATAGATAATGGTGATCATTGTGTCATGGTGTGAATAGATTTTATGACACTGAATTGCACACTTACAAGTAGTTAAAATGAGAAATATTATGTTATGTACATTTTACTATCACAAAATGACAATAAAAGACAGGAATATACTGCCAAAACACAAAGTAAAATGCATGGTGCAGTTCAATAAAACATCCTGCAGGAATGCAAGTTTATCTGGATAAGGCATTTTCAGAAATGGGGATCTGTGGTTGGAGAGGGTGTGCACTGTATCTTTTAATGGAGTCACTGAAATCCCCCCTCCCCAAAGATTGTGCTACATAATGCTGTGATCCATGAAGATGTATCAAGTGTGTATGTGTGTGTGTGTGTGTGTGTGTGTGTGCTTGTGTACATGTTCATGTCGGGTGTGTATGTGCACACCTCGGTGTACAGATCCTGGGGAGACATCTTTGTCTTCTTCACTGGCTTCTCCACCTTATTATTTGAGCTGTGGTTTCTCATTGACCCTGGACCATTTTACAAGGCTGGCCATGAGCTTCAGGGATCTGCCCGTGTCACTGCCTTGTTTGTTCAGTGGGCACTTTACAGACCCAGGCATTGTCCCAGACCCCAAATGCTGATGTTTACCATCTTGAAGACTAGAACATGAGATGCTTATAGGTTCAGTCTCCAATTCTTTATGTGCTGTGCTATGTGCATTTGTGCTGAGACCCTATAGACCAGAGTTACTTTGGTACCAAGTCAAGACCGGAACGAGTAAGAAGCAGTGTGGAGGCAAAAGGGAGGCTGGTTGGCTGGGGATTGAAAGGATCCCTACCTGTTGCCCCAGCTCATTATGGGCAGCCTAGAATGACAGACTGCTGCTGGAAAGAGGTCCTCGGGTCCAGCTGCTGAGTACCATAGTAATATCCTACACACATTTTAGCCTGAGCTAGGGACAGGAGCCCACCCCTTCCTGCTTCCTTGCACAGGGGGTGCTCTATTAATTTACCCTCAGTGTATTCTAGTCCCTCACTTTAAACATTCTGAATAACCGGAGAAAATGGAGTCCTTCTCTCAGCAGTTCTTAGGCCAGCTGCATGCAAAGATAATACTTGAAATCAATGGTAAGTGGGTCCATGAACCAACGAATGAGCTCAAGCCCTGTGAACACTAATTCCTGACATTCTTATTACCCAGAGGAGGTTCTTTTCGAAGGTTAAGAGATGGAGGATGGAGGATGCTCAGAAATGGCTTCTAGATGGGAGGCAAACTTTGCACTCACAAACTCAAAACAGCTGTGGTTACCTGCAGAAGACGGGGGCCTTCAACACCCCATCATGAATGGGGGGAAACACCTGAGGCCCCACCCCTCCTTAAAGAGCTTTGACAGTTAGGGCGTGCTGGGAGAGGGGAGTCATTTTCTTTAAATGATGTGGCCATTGGTAAACTGGTCATGTTCCTGTAAATAACCCCTCACATATCGTTAGGTCTCAAACACCAGGATGGAGGACTAAATTAGGTGCCCGTGTAACAGGCCTGGTCTTCAGGTTCCCCCAGTATCTCTCAGTCCCTATCTGTTACAGGGTGTGGCTGGCATATTTGGGCCCTTACCCTAAACTTCTCCAGCCCGGGGACTGGGCTGTCCATTCCTCAGCTGTCCTTCCCTATATAATCTAGCCGTTTTGGCTGGCTGGTACCTTTTGTCTATTTTTTACTCCCCTAGATGCCTGGCTCTGCTGTCTCTTCTCCACCCTCTCCCCACATGGCCCAGCTGAGTGTCACGTTCATGCTGGACTCTCCCAGATGTCTCAGCCTCTGGCTGTGCTCTCCCTCCTAATCTCCTCCATGGTACCTGGGAGCAGTCATATCCTTCTTTGTTATTTTTTCATTCATGTGTACTCATACAAACAACCCTAATGAAACTCAGTGTCTGACAAACTAAAAGCAGAGCAAACAAAAGGTCTGAAAATAGGGAGGGACTTGTTGGAAAGAAAGGGTTCAACAGGAGTGAGAGGGGGATGAGGGGATAAAAATGACCAAAATATATGAATTTGTGAAACTGCCCAAGAATAATAATACTTTTAAAAAGAATCCAAATTCTGTAGAAGGGGTTCCTTCTAAATTCAGAGGACAGTGCGTGGGTTCTTCTGGGATGCACCCCACTATGGATGAGTTCAGGAAGCTTAAGGTCACCTTCATGCCTCACTCCCTCCTTGTAGTAAGCTGCAAAGCCAGGGCTGCCTCCCACGTTGGAAATTTATGCCTGTCTTGTATAAAGAACACCTTCTCTTGGCCTCAGTCCAGAATCCCAGTCCCCAGAGATCAGATCATGTGAACTCATTCACTGGCATTTTGATCATTTCTTCCAGCTTTCTGTCACATCCAGATTTGATATACATCCCATTAAGCATTTCACCTCCATTTTATGGATTAAAAAGTTGATCGGGTCAGGACTAAGGGCAGTGCCAGGTGATGGCACCCCATTTCTCAAGGCGACAGCATAGTTATTTAACAGAATTATTACTAATGGGATGGCCGGGGCTTCAGCCAGCCCTCATATCCATGACAAAATCATCAGGGATTCGGAGGCTCTGCTGAGACAGGGGGTGACAGGCACCTTGGGTGAGCTGGAGGTCAAAACAAGGAAGCAAGGGCTAGTCTGCGTGCCACCAACAAGGAAGACCTGGGTGGCAGACTGACCATAGGAAGTGTGTGGGACGAAGTATGACCTAAGGATCTGGAACTGGAAGAGGGAGAGAAGCTAGATGCCTTCAGACAGGTGCTAACATGTGAGAATATCAACAGCTGTGGTCTCGCTGTTAGATACTGCCCTTGTCCTCTGCACTCCTGCAGCAGAAAGTCTTTAGGTCTCATCATTACATCGAGGAGCCAGGATGAGAGAAAGGCTAAGTAATCTCCCTTGAATTGTAGCCCCCGAGCAATTTCCTCTCAGCAGTGTGGGGGAGGCGGAAGTCACCGCTACAAGAAGTTGTTGAAGAATTCACCTGAAAAAAGTGTCTTGGGCTGTTCCGAATGGTGTGACATTTCCTATGAACACGGGAATGGCACAGGGGCTGGCCGAGGAAGTCAGGTCTAGGAAGGTATAGGCCATTACCTGGCCTAGTGTTTTGTCTGTGAAAACAGGACTGGTTTGGCTTAAAAGCAGCGTGAGTGGAGCTATTTTCCTTGAAAAGTTCCGTGTCCCTTGAGATGGGTGTGTCTCAGTGACAGCATGGTAAATGCACCCCGGGCCTGTGGGCCATTTCCTGGAGAGTGTGTGGCCGTGGCTTGCTTGTCCCATCTTATTCTGCTGCAGTGTCTTGGGGCATGGATTTCCTTCAGGGAGAGGGACAGCAAAGCCATAGCCTTTCTTGACTCAAGAGCTTGGTCCCAGAAGCAGGTAGGAAGAGGAGGAGCCTGTGGCCTTGTAGCCTTGATTAGCATCACCTGGTCCTCTGACACCTGGTTCAAGTCAAGAGTCTGATTCAGTTCCCTCTAGCCGCTAAAGAGTAGCCACCCTCCCAGAGCCTCGAAGGTGCTCAGAGCCTGGGCTCTCATTACTTATCAACCTTCCCAGAGGTAAAGTCTGGAAACCAGCAGTTTGAGCTGGTGGTGTGGAGTGTGGCTCTGAGGGTCATTTGTTAATGGGCCTGGGTGCTTTGTTGTGTAGTGAAGGTAATGAAATTTGAGGGTGTTTCTGCATGGGCTATTTGAGGTGATGAAAACTGCATAGACAGGTCTCGGTGGCTCCAGGAAAGACTGAGGATTGCCACAGCTAGGGCCACAGGCAGTGAGCTTGGGAGCCTTTGCTCTGGAGATATAAGGGTTTGCAACTGCAGAGAAACTTTTGATTTTATTTTCAATGTGTGTGTGTGTGTGTGTGTGTGTGTGTGTGTGTGTACACATGTACATGTGTATGCACACCACATGCCTATATGCGTACACATGGGGAAGCCAGAAGACAAACTCAGGTCTCATCTTCAGAAACACCATCCTTTGGGACAAGGTTTCTCATTGCTTTGAAGCAAGCCCAGGGAGCTGCCTGTCTCTGCCTCCCAAGTGCTGGGACTGGAAGTGCAAGCAGCCATGCTGAGTATTAATACATGGCTTCGGAGGCCTGAATTCGGGTCATCACGCATGCGTAGCAAGCACTTTGCAGATTGAGCCATCCCCACTCCCCGAAGAAGCTTCTAATGGAAAGCTGAAACATTGCTGGACCCACCTCACATCCTGATGGAAAAAGTGGTTAGTGGTGAGAATTATTACATTTTTGTTTCCAGTTTATCACTTAATTTGGTTTAACTTCATTTAAATAGTATTTTGTGAGATTTATGGGCTATAAGTACTGTTTAGAGCATTATTTAAACCTGTTATTAGAAATGGGCCTTTCTGATTATGCATTTAAGATTTTTTTGTGAAAATAACATATGCTATTATTTGTTTTTTAAAAAATTAAGCAATAGACAAGAGTACACACACACACCCACAAAAGACAAAATTACTTCCAACTATCTAAAAGAAATCATTAACACTTGGTCCATAGCCCTCTGATAGAATGATAGCTAATTATATCAATTCAGTCTTGCAAAAAATAGAATCATACTATATACATTTTAAATTGAAAGTAATGTGTTTAGTTTGATTAGAATTTAATAGACAAGAATTAAAACAATGCTGCAAAAATTGCTGAATTCCAGAAATGTCTACCATGATTAGATACTCCCCCATTTCCCCCCCCCCCAAATCCTGACAAGTTTCTTCTTTAAAGGGCAGAAGCTCAAACTCACTCCCATTTAAAAATTCCTCAACTTCCTGAGCCCTGTTGCTCCCCAACCACCACCCCATGTTCCAGTTTGGGTTTAACTGGTGGGTGCTGTTATCGTCCATTTCCTGCCCCAATGTCCAGGAGCCTTTGCTGTATCCACTGGGTAACCATCGGCTGTTTTTCCTTGGTGCTTTATCTATTCCAGAGAGTCATTCCGTTCAGAGTTTAAAACGTGTGTGCAATGACTGCCTGTCTCCTTGACGTGAGGATTCGGGTGCATTGGGTCTGAAATGGAGACCAAGGGTCTGAAGTACTAGAAAGACCCCTGTGATGTCAGTGCCTCTGCTCTTGGATGGAGAATTGCTAACAGGTTGTGTTTCCTGGACCCAGTTAATCAGGTTCCATCTGTCTTTGTCCTGGTTAGTTTTTTGTCAGCTTGGCAAATGCTAAAGTCATCTGTGAGGAGGAATCTCAGTTGAAGGAATGTTTCTGTCGGATTGCCTGTAAGCAAGTTTGTAGGGCCATTTTCTTGCTGAATGATTGATGTGGGAGGGCCCATGGCCCACCCAGCTGCAGTCAGTGTCACCCCTGAGTAGGTGGTCCTCCTGAGTGGTTTAAGAAAATGGGATGTGCAAGCCACGGAGAGCAAGCCAGGAAGCAGCTTCTCTCCACGGCCTCTGCTTCCTTCAGTTCCTGCCTCGAGTTTCCATTCTGACATCTCGGGATGATGGATGATAAACTCTAAGCTGAAAGAAACTCTTACTCCCCAAGTTGATTTTGGTTGTAGTCTTTATCACACCAATAGGAAGCAAGCCAGGCCAGTCATTCTTTGTCCCTCATCTTTACCATCCCACAGCTCACTGCACGGAGTCTCTGACATTTCAGTTCTTGGATTTCCTTCCCCATTAGTATACATGGTGAGGTGGAAGTCTGCCTGGGTAAATGTAGCGCGTGCGCGCACACACACACATACACACACACACACACACACACACACACATCACGTGGTACCTATACATACAGGTCACACCCATGCCTTTTCTCAGAATCTGTGGAAATGGCTTTGGTGGCGCTGAGAACAGGTCATCAATTATTGCTGTGGTTGCAGAAAGTTTTGCTTTTACTTCTTTTAAGTCATTTTTCTTTTTTCTATCTGGATGTCCCAGGGACTCCTTTTCTCTTGATGTTTAGTAATTTCTTCGGGATGTCTGGAGATGTAGTTTGACTTTTCTACGGGGCATTTTCAAGCCCTGACATGTAGAAGGAGCGGCGGGCTGTGTCCAGCCACCCGGCTAGCTTTACCCAAAATAATTACACGGAAACTGTATTCTTTTAAAACACTGCCTGGCCCATAGTTTCAGCCTCTTATTGGTTAATTCTCATATCTTGCTTTAACCCACATTTAGTAATCTGTGTAGCACCACGAGGTGGATTGTTTACCAGGAGAGATCTTAACCTGCGTCCATCTCGGAGAGGAGAAGCATGGAGACCACTTATGGCGACTGCCTGAAGCGTCTCCCCACTCCTGCTACCCAGCATTCTGTTCTCTCTACTCTGCCTACCTAATTTTCTGTTCTCTTAAAGGGCCAAGGCAGTTAGTTTTCTTTATTAATTAACCAATGAAAGTAACATAGACAGATAACTCTCCTCCATCACTGACATCAGGAAATAATTCTTTCATTTGTCGCTGAAGGCTCTTGTAGGTTTGGGGCAGTCTCTTCTCTACATACTAATGACATCGTGTCATGCTCTGGAGTCTGTCTTAGGTTGACTATTCTGTGAACTGTCACCCACTAAGACCTTTACATCTCTTCTTGAATTTTCATTGAGTTTTGAGGGAACGAGGGACAGAAACAGAACTGACAGTTCCCTCTGACTGTCCTACAGATTCTAGCATTTCCTCTACACTTGTAGGAGGCTACATTCATCTCTATAGGAAATCCAGAACACAAGAAATTCAGCCTTGTGCAGAGTCTGAGGAGGTTTATGGCAGCATCCGGTGCTCCTCCATAGTCCACTACATTTCTGCTCTGGGGTTTGTAGCGACTGCCATTTTTGCACTCTGACAGTGGCTTGCAAATATTTTCAAGTGGATAAAGCAATATGAACTACGCTTGATTTGAATATTCTTCTTCTCCCATTATTCCTTGTGAGGAAGCCATTAGGGTCTTCTGTGCACCTTATGGGAACAATCTCTACCTGGTGGCCATTTCAACGGGGTGTTCCTTAACCAGAACAATCAGTGATGAAGGGGTAACACTGCGTTCAACCCAGGACCTCACGGGAAGACTGTACATCAGGGATCATAACTTCTCCGAGGTGTAGCCCTTGGCTTAAGCCAAAGGAAGCCCCTTCTCCTGAGGCGTCATTACATAGTTTGATATTGGTGTGAATTTCCTGGTTTTGCCTGCCTGCTGCCAAGAGTGTGAGCAGTCGGCCATGCTACCTTCCTCAAAGGCTGACTCCAACAATGTAGTACGAAACGGCATACATTGAAGTGGCTTTTAGCCATGGCTGGCTTGTATGTGGGTCCTTGGGACTTTCTCCACTGACTGCTTTGTTCTAGAAAGTTAATAGATATGTGTCTCTTAGTAAAATGAGAAACAAAGCGTGTTTTCTGTGCATGTTTAGCCACACCTGTGTGGGAGGAGGCAGCGAGCTGAGGAAGAACTTATTTTCCTCCACCTTCCTGTCTTGGCTGCAACCACTGTGTGGTTCGGTCTTTTCCTATTTCTTCCATATCCCTAGATAACATGGGGCATATGCCAACAGGCACCTCTGTCCGCATTACCCTGGCTCTTACAGGTGGAGTGGGTCAGTCTTGTGAGCATGTTCAGAGGAGGGATAGCCACCTGCCTAAGCTTTTCAGCTTGTTTCCTTGCTCAGGTGGTTTAATGGGCTGCTGATGACCTGGAAAGAAAGTCTGACCCCAATAACTGCATGCCCTCCTCTGGAGGAAAAGGGCCACATTACCCGTAATGCCATGGGCTATGTTTTCATGTTCATATTTTACTACAAGTAGATGTTGTGATGGTTAATCTCTCACGTAACCTTGATGAAATCTAGAGTCACCTGGGAGATGGACCTCTTGGCGTGTAGGGGCGGGGATTATCTTGATTATGTTAACTGATGTGAGAAGGCCTGTTTTTTTTTTTTTTTTTGGTTTTTCGAGACAGGGTTTCTCTGCAGCTTTTTTAGAGCCTGTCCTGGAACTAGATCTTGTAGACCAGGCTGGCCTTGAACTCACAGACATCCGCCTGCCTCTGCCTCCCGAGTGCTGGGATTAAAGGCGTGCGCCACCACCGCCTGGCTGAGAAGGCCTGTTTTGACTCTAGGTGGAACCAAACCCTGGGGTAGCGCATCCTGGACTGTCTAAATGGAAAAAGTGAGCAGAGCCCTAGCGTGCATGAATTCACTGTTGCCTCTCTGATCGTGGAGTCAGTGTGAACAGCTGTTTCACACTCCCGCCATCTTGACTTCCCGGCTGTGATGGATGCTGCCCCTGAACTGAGGACTAGAATAAACCCCTTCTCCTGTGAGTTGCATTTGTCAGTGTATTTTACCACAGCATCAGGGAAGGAAATGATGGCAGGTGCCATGGGCCGTAAATATTTCAAAGTGACTGAAATTTCCCTTCTCAAATACACTTTCAAACCGTGCTGCCATGATAGATGCGGCACTTGTCCACTCGAGTAGGGAAAGTTTTCCATAGCAGGTCCTCCCAAACAGTTCTAACTTCTGCCCCATTTATGTTTGGGTCAAACATTAAATGTGTGTGCGCACATGTGTGTGCCTGCTCGGGTCACCTCTGTTGATAAGCTGGATGCATGGAGCATAACCATTGCTCACCTTGCTTAACTCCCAAACAAGAATGACGGCTTCGGTGGCTTCGGCCTTTGAGGAGTAGCAAGGGTTGACGCGAGGGGCAGAGGGTGGTCATTATGCAGGGTCATGTGTGGCCTGCACCGACAGTGCTTCTGTTACGATGGCTGATGGTGTTCACGAGTCCATAAGGACAGTGTGGAATCAGCACGCCCACTGGAGGATGGAATATGAGCAGGACCGTGGCCGCTCTGCCACTGCATCCCTGTTGCATGACCCAGAGTCTTTATGTTGCAGAACATAGCTGGGAGGGCCAGGATATTTTGACAGACATTCTAAGAAGAGACGGGATTAGGAAGAGAAATCCTTGAGAATCCCAGGGCCAAGCTGTGCTAGAAAAAGGGCCTCTTTGCCTGGCCCCCACCCTCTGCCTCTATAGCCGTTACCCTTCCCCCAAATTAGCCACATGGCTCGTATTCATCTAGTTTGGGAAGGGTGTTTATCTTATTTCCAAACATCTCCCTCCCCCTAGAAACTGCCTCCAGCTTCCCTGGTAACCAGGAGCTAAACTTATGTTGGCAGCAACATTTCTTCTTGGGTGTGGATTTAGCATATTGTAAACACTAGAATTTAACACTGACTCAACAGCATATCAAGCAAGAGAGCTTATTTCTGCCCTCGTGTGTGTGTGTGTGTGTGTGTGTGTGTGTGTGTGTATGCACACACCTGTGAATCTGCACAAAGGCCAGAGGAGGATTTTGAGTTTCCCTTTCTGTCACTCTCAGCCTTACTCCTCTGAAACAGCATCTCTCACTGAACCTGGAGTGAGGCTGGTGGCCAGCAAAACCCAGAGATCCTCGTACAATCACCGTCCCCAGTATTTGGATTATAGGCGCACATGTGGCCATGCCTGGCTTTTTATACAGTGCTGGGGACTTGAACTCTCGTTCCTCATGCTTCACAGCGAGTGCTCTTACCCACTGAGCTCTCCTCCAGCTATGTTTTAGTGGTCTGATGAATAAAACCATTCTGGGAGTTGACGATGGGATGCTATGTTTCAGGGACAAATATCCAGTGGGTCGGAGGGGGTTATCCAGAACCTGGGTACCCTTTCCTGCTTGAGGATGGAGGTCAGAGAGGGAGATCGAGGTAGGGTGAAGGAGTGGATCCTTACTCTTGGGGAGAATTGGGAAGATGTGGAGATATTTCCCTCTCTCCTGTAGAGATTGGGTCTGGCCTCCGACCTCTGTTCCACTACCTGGAGGCACCTGTTAACCCTCAATTGAGTTGCCTGAAGGTTTCAAGAGGGGAGAGCCACTATGGCAGCGTGAGTCACAACAGATGTATCTGTGTCCAGTGATAAAGGGGCAGCTGCAAAGGGGCCACTGGGGATGGATAGCAGGGTTCACACGGCCTTAGGCTATAGCCTAGGATCTGTGGTCCAGCCTGCTTGTGTTTAGAGAGCTTTGAGGCCTCGCAGAAGGCAGCCTTCCTGTTCAGTCTTTACTGCAGCCGGTGAAGCTGACAGATACAGGGTGCTGCTGAGATTTTAGTTGGCCCAATATTTCTAAGGGAAAAGCTGCCTCTGGCAGGAAGGCCTCATGCCCTGGGTGAGCTGAGAAATGCCCACTCATCATTTAGAACATTGGCGAGAGAATAGCAGGCACTGGGAGAGGAGACACGCCTGTCCGGCTTCCGGCTCTTCAGATGCTCGGCATTTTGAAGCCTGCCTGCCTCGTGGGAATATGTGCTGCTCACAAAGCAGGAGCCCACAGGACTTTTTGGGATGCCACCTGAAGCGAAGTCCTGGCACACAGCACAGTGAGTGACAGCCCACCTAGGGCCTGGCTTTCACAGAGGTATAAATCACCCACTCTTTTATGGGTTGTTATAACTATTTCTTCCAGGTTTTGCTTTCTGGTTTTATTTTCCTTTCTTTTTTATTTAATAGACCTCAAGAGGGAGAGAACTGCTTGGCACAGCCAATCACAGGTTTCCACCTCTGTCTTCAGGGGCCAAAGGGCCTGGGCTGCTGCGGGTATGTGTGGGAGTGGGTATGGAGCATGCTAGGAGTTCTCCACTCCAACCCCATGCAGTTTGGACATGCTCATCCATGCCTGCCCCTTTGCATTTCTCTATGGAAGCCCAGTGGGTCCTGTGTCCTTCTGTGGGTGGACAGCAGCTCTGGCTTTCAGCTTCCTTGCTAAGCTTCATGTGTTTAGGTGCCTGCACTGTCTTTTCATGTCTCTGAGCATCTTGGTCACTGGGAGCCCCCAGACTCCCTAGGGCTCCCTACTGACCCAGTGGCTTTTGACGTCTATCCTAAAAGGCAGACGGTAAACTTGTTTCCAAAGTTGCGTTCTTTCAGCCTGAGTGAACTTGGGAATAGCCTGGAGCCTTTATATTTTATTAGTATATATTGATTTTTTTTCTAAGAGTCTGGCTTCATAATGACATTTTCATACACATAAGAGCATATACTTTGATCATACTCACCCCCCCCAACCCTTGCCTTTTCCTTCCTACCCCTTCCTCATAAAGAATGATAGCAAAGAGAATGCTGTGGACCAGAAGTGCTTTAGATAATAACCAGGGAAGGACTTTCTGAAGAGGTGACACCTGACCTGGTCACTTTGAAATGCTCTTGGCTAAGAATCCATTTTCAATAAAATGCAGATGTGTAGAATAAAAGCAAGGACTCAGGATAGGGCAGTGGGTGTGTCGGGCCCAGACTTTCTCCTTCATTAGGCCTTACAAATTAAACAGGCTTTGTTGAAAACACAGCTTGGGCTGAGGTTTACTCATGATTCAGGGCATCAGTGGCTCATGCGAAGTAATGACACACATGATAACACCCATTCCTGCGCTGACCAGTGTGTACTAAGCACAGGTGATGATGGATTCATCTGGGAGGGGCCAAGGCTGAGAAGAGCCAGCATTTTTCCTGTGATACCCAGGGCCTGTGAGAAGCAGGATCAAGCCAGCAGCAGGTTGCTTTGCCCATGGCCCAAACCAGCCCTGTCAGACAGGTGCATTGTCATGGCTACTGAGGCCCAGGCCTCACAGCCTCCCACTTCTAAAGAAAATTATATTTCTCCTCCTTCAAGATCAAAATATAACTTTCACTGCCCCTCAGCAAGGCTTCCATGTACTGGTTGGACACTTCCTTATAGATGCCCCACAGATCCATTCCTTAGGATTCGGGCAAGGAGGTTTCTCTTCCCTCTTGTGGAAGAGATTTCCATACTTTCCTCTCAACTGGCCTTGCTTTGGTCCCTCCCTAGCCCCCAAACAACATCCCAACCTCCTCTCTGTCTCCAAGCATCAGCTAGAACTTAGCAGGAGAGGAGGAGGCAGGATTGGCAATCTTGTTCCTCAGGCAGAATGGGAAAGATTGTTTAAATTTAGGCCTCACCCTCCTAGAATGAAAACAAGCTATTTTTATGCGAGTCAGTATTTGTTATTGAATTAAATGTAAGTACAGGACACTTCTCCTAATTTATAACACAGTGTGGGTGCGGAGGGCCTGCGTCATCATGCCCGCCTGCGCTGGCCAGGCAGCTTCTCTGCTTCCTCTCTCTGCTCATCTGTCTTGGTTGTCTTTTCCCAGCTTTGTCAAATGTGACGTGAAAGAAAGGGAAATTAAAGGAAAACAAAAGAGATTTTTCCAAGAGGCAAAAATCAGATTTATACTAAGGTAATTAAAAGTGTAAGGAACCAAGAACAAAAGATTGCAAATAGTGTGTGTGTGTGTGTGTGTGTGTGTGTGAGAGAGAGAGAGAGAGAGAGAGAGAGAGAGAGAGAGAGAGAGAGAGAGAGAGCATGTGTGTAGTGAGAGAGAATAAATCATTATTTCCTAGGCAGCCAGAGCTGGATCTTAAATTCAGGTGCCCATGAGGCAGAGTAGGCAGGGGAACCAAATGGAGCTTTGTTTGGCTGGGTTTGCTGACTCTGGTGCTCTCAACATAGCACCTGTTTTGAAGGCTCAACACTTAAGTGCTGGGGATTGGGGCAGAGGGGAGACCAGTAGCTGATGTGACTGGTAGAATCCATATCCTTTTCTGTGTGCTCCCTCCTTCCTCCACAACACCTTGTCTCAGGGCCTTGGCAAAGCCCCTGCCACCTGGACACTAGTCTTTTTTTCCTTTTCTGTCCATCGATTAGACGCTGAATACACTGGGGCCAAGGACGTTTCCAAATGTTTGCCGCAGAGTCTTGTCTACTGTGTCACTTAATCAGTGTTTATTAGATGAGATGATAGAGGGGAGGAAGAAGGGGCGATGGAGGGAGGGGTGCAGTCAGGACCCTTGTACATCCATATGCACCAAGGTACTTCTACTGGGCTCTGCCACTGACATTGATGGTAATGTCAAGGACACAGGTCCATGGACTGTGCCTGGGCTTTAAGGAGAGTATCTTGAGAGAACGTGGGAGAGCATGAGAAGCAGTGAGGTGGGAGGGAGGGCTTAGTCTGAGCCCTGAAGGTGGGCAGTTCCTTGATATAGGGGTGACTGCCCACCTCCTAAGCAGGTTCCAAGGGCTTAGTTTCCAGGGCAGGTGACTGTCACCCCAGCCTCCCACACTGGCTCACATAGACTCGCAGAGGAGCCGCTATGGAGGTAAGTTCTGCCGAGTGCCCCCTGAGGTCTTTGATTGCTGTAGTGGGGAAATTGGACAAGGGCTGACCTCTAGGGGTGTTTCCTGGACAGAATGCCTAGGGCGACATACCCGATGCTCCTGCTCTGGGACCTTGATGCTACAAAACTTCCTTCAGTTGTGGCCTTTTCCCCATCTCTGCCCTCTTTCAAGAGCAAACGCTCCTGTTACCTTCCTCCTCCTCTGGGCCCACTGCAATTCCAACCTCCTTTGCTCTTTTGTTGTTTGTGTTTGGAGACAGGGTCTCCTCTGTATCATCAGCTGACCTATAGCTTACCATATAGACTAAGCTAGCCTTCTAAGTGTGGTGATGCTTCTGTCTCTGTCTCTTGAATGCTGGAATTGCAAAGCCCACACCATCCCCAGCTCCACTCCTTTAAGGACCCCTGACTCCCACGGTATGTTCCCAGCTTCACAAACACTTAGACTACTCGGGACATATTCAACAGACTCTGACCTCTTTTATACTAGTGGCTGTAACCCCATGCTGAGGTTATTTTTCATATACCCTCTCCAGTCCACACACATCACGGGATATGCCTGGCATCTGATTCCCTTGATGACATGCAGCCTGGCATTGGAGCTATTGAATGGATACATGTAACATGGGGCTCTACTTGTTGGGGTTTCTGTCCTGCTCAATTCCCACAGCTGGTAAGCCCCAAATAAAATCACATATAAGCCCCAAAGAAAATCACACATAGGGTCTACATTAGATATAAACTGATTAGCCCATTAGCTCAGGCTTCTTATTAGCTCTTATAACTTATATTAACCCATTATTCTTATCTATGTTAGACACATGACTCGGTACCTTTTTCAGCTGGGCAGATCACATCCTGCTTCTTCGGTGGTCTGGGCAGGACTGTGAGAAATGGGCTTCCTCCTTCCTAGAATACTCCTGTTCTCATCGCCCCACCTCTGCTTCCTGTCTGGTTTTCCCACCTATACTTCTTGCCTGGCTAGCAGCCAATCAGTGTTTGTTTAAAATATAATTAACAGAATACAGACAATTCTCCTGCACCAGATACAGGGATCGTCTCCCCTGCAAACCAATTTACTAATGTGACACAACTGACCACAACCTGTGTGTGATGGTCTCATCTGGTCCTTGTGGCTGGGTGGGAATGAGCCCTGACAAGGTAATGGGGATACAGGGATAGGAATTACAGACTGAAGAGAGGCTGCAGGCAGAAGGCATGGAAGGATGGAAACCGCAGTGGGAGGTCTGTATGCAAACGGTGTGTGTTCACAGTGACTTCCCTGCCAGTGGCTTTACCATCACAGCCATTAAGCAGACTCCATGTGTTACCTCCCTCCAGCATAAGAGGTATCCCACGTAGTGGGCAGGTAGGCTGGGCGTGGTCTCTAGAGACATAAAGTCACACCAAGCTTTTTCTCCCCCTTGGCTTCAAGTCAGCTTATAGAATAGATTGTTAGGTTTATAGTTTCAGAGGGTGTGGTGGGGAGCATGGCATCAGGTCGACAGTCTTTAGTCTTCAAGGTGTTCCTTGCTGATATAGTCACCAAATGGTATAAAAAGACTTTCAACTCTTCTATCTTATCAACCTTAGACTTTGAGGGACTCAACATTCTATGCACAAGAAGCACTAAATAAGCTGTAGCATTTAGGCAGCTTTGGTTGAGTGAGGATGGCCCCCAAAGGCTCATATATTTGAATATTCACCCCCAGGGTGGAACGGTTTGGGTAGGATTAAGAGGAGTGGCCTTGTTGGAGGAGGTGTGTCACTTAGAGGTTTCAGAAGCCCATGCTAGGCCCTGGTCTCTGACTCTGTCTCTCTGTTGACACAAAACATAAACTCCCAGTTATTGCTCCAGCACCGTACCTGTCTTACCTGCCGGCGTGATTCCCACCTATGATAGTCATGGACTCACCCTCTAAAACTGTAAGCCCAGTAAACTCTTACTTCTAGAAGCTGCCTTGATCGTGGACGGTATCTTGGCATAACCATAGAAAAGGCTGACTGAGGTCCTCTGTAGGGCTTGTAACCAGAGAGAGGTTCCCACAGGAGTTGGGGGCCTTTGAAAATGCCTCCTACAAGGACATAGGGCAAGGCAGATACCAGCCTTCCAAGGACCTGCTTTGTAGCTATTCATCATTTCTGGCCAAAGGCTTCTCTGTAGATAGATTGTTTCAAGAAAATACTATTTTTTCTAATACAGAAATAAAGAAAGCCTGTTGTAAGAACCATGGAAGACTTGGGAAATATAAAGAAGGAAAACTCCAGAAGTACCACTGTCTGAATAATGTCCACTAGCCCTTTGGTATATTTCCTCTCAGCACTGTGTGTGGGTGGGATCATATTGTAAACAGTTTTATAGCCCTCATTTGCTAAACATTACATTGTGACCATTCTCCCTGTCATTAAATTGATTTGAAAACATCATTTTTAATGGATGCATAATATTCAGCCTTGTGGCTGATCCATAATTTATTTAGTCATTTCTCCCATTTTGAACATTTCATTTTTTTCTAATTTGTGGGTATTGCAAATACCTGTAAATAATGATGCTATGAACATCCTCATAGGGCTATGGACACTTTCGTTCTCACTTTATAGGCCTCTGAGTCCTAGAAGTGAATTGGAAGGAAAGTATCTGAGGACAGGCTCCATGCCCACTGCCAAATTGCCCTCCAGGTTGCACAAATGAAGGCTTTGTTGCTACAGGAGGTGAGGGTGTCTCTGTCTCCACACCTATATTGCGAATACTGTGCTTAAATCTCTGCTACCACAATTGAATGAACCCTGCTAGCCAGCTTGTTGGTCATTTATTGTCTGTTCGTTGATTTTTTGCCTGAATGTCCAATGAGGTATCAGTATTTCTCCCAGGTGGTCATTTGCCATTAAAATTTTTATAACAACTTTATTGAGAAATAATTCTTATAACATATAATTCACACATCAAAGTGTACAATTCAGTGCCGTTTAATATATTCATAGGGTTGTACAGCCATCATTACATTCTACTTTAAAGCCGTTTCATCCTACCCAGATTGAACCCATACCCATTAATAATCACTCCCCATTTCGCTTGAACCCCACCCCCATTCCCAAGCAACTTCCAATCCTCATTTCTGTCTTTATGGATTTGCCTACTCTAGGCATTTCATATAAGTGAAATCAGGCAATTTAGGGGCTTTTGTAACTGGTTTATTCTTTTTACCGGGCATTTCCAAGCCATCCCATATCTCAGAGCATTAATCTTTTCTATGGTATGTGTGTATGTGTTTGGGTATGTGTGTGTGTGTTTGTGTATGTGTGTGTGCGCGCATGTGTGTGTGCGCGTATGCACGTATGTATGAATTTGGCCAAGTGTATGCCATTATGGGCCTGTGGAAGTCAGAAGATACCATGGGGTACTAGGTATCATTCCTTGCCTTCCACCTTCTTTGAGGCACAATTGTTCTGTGACTGCTGCAGAACTGGCCCCGAAGCTTCCAGGATTCTCCTGTCTCCTCAGACTACAGACACGTGCAGTACTTCATACAGCTTTTGGGTGGGTTCTGGAGATTTGAACTCAGGATGTTAGGGCTGCAAGACAAGTGCTTTACCCACTGAGCCATCTCACAGTCCCTGCTGTGATTATTAATAGCAGAAGTTATGACTTTTTCGGTGCTGGATGCTTTGAGCCTTCCCTTTGTAATCTATCCCCTCCCTGGGATTTTAGTGCTTAGTGTGTCCTTTGGTTAAATTTACAACTCTATTTTCTGCTGTGCTATAAAAGAAAAGCCTAATGCTTTGTTAAAACATAAGAATAATTAAGTCACAAAGCCATGCGTGGCTGTAGTCCTATTTCAAATGGCTTTAGCTTTTGCGTCAACTCCTCTGCCCACCTGGCATGTGCTGTAGTAAACAGTAGTAGGGTGAGAACCTAATTCTATTTATTCCCCAGAGTCAATTGTCCTAGTGCACTTGCTTCTCCTGCCTTCTTTGTAATTTATTAAGTTCTTAACTGTGTCTGGGTCCGTTTGGAGACTTCTGTTACAGTACTTGGTTATCAGCAATCCGCACAGGGATTTGAACTGTGACAGCTGTAAGGTAGGAAAGCCGAGCTTGGTTGAGAAGCGTCCTCCCCTTCTTCCTTTCCAACCTTTTTAGTTCCCTTGACCATTCTTTTTTAACCTTTTCCCTTCTCTCCCTTTTTGCTTTTCTTTTGTTTTTTTAAGAAACACCTTTCCTTTAGCACCAAGTAGCTGATAGTAATTTCACTGTGTGCTTTGAAATTGTATGCTCATTTGAGAGGTGATTTCATTCAGTCTTCCGGTAAACATGTGTCTCATTTTGCCAAACCTCATTTTCCATGTTTTATTATGTTCTTGGCTTTTTTCATTTCTGTGCCACCATGTGGGATGACATTCATGCCTTTGATTGCTCCTGATGTCTTTTAGTGCTATTGTGAGTGGATTTTTTAAAACTAATTATTTCTGGCCTTATAGAAAGTCTCCTCTCCCTTATAATGGTTCACTTTTCTGAACTCTGTTTTCTAATTATAAGATATTTTCGGACTGCTTCCTTGCAGTTGCTGGGTCTCTAAAATCATGCCACCACTGAAGCTATGGCCCTTCCTTCCTTCCTTCCTTCCTTCCTTCCTTCCTTCCTTCCTTCCTTCCTTCCTTCCTTCCTTCCTTCCTAATGGTTTTCTCTCTCATTTCTGTTTTTATTTGGATCTCCTTGGCCCAATCTTCCCAAAGAGGGAAAGACATCAGTGAGAAGCAAGAAGCTCATTTTCTCCCTGATTTTAATGAAATTGCCTTTTGTTGTCTCTCCGTTAATAATGGTATATTTTTAAAAAAGAAAATTGTAGGAAATATATATGTATATATATGCATCTATACACATATATACATTACTTGAACAAATTCTGAAGAAGATCATATTATGTATGTTTTAAGGTAAACACATTGCTTTCTTTTTGACCAATTGACATGTATATAAGTTTTTATATTTGTGGAACTATTACTTCAAGTTTAGCTCATTAGATTCGATCATTTTGTGCATTGTGTTTGACCCACTGAGCTTGTATTTAGATGCACACGTATATTCTCATATATAAACATTTCTCCTTTTTATTCATGGTGATTTATTTTCATATAAGATTATGTACTAACTAGGAAATAAACTAGATAAAAATTTATATTCTTTAATGTAGTCAACAGTTAATATAGTATGGAGTTATCTGTTTCTTAAATGTTTGAAAAATCTACCTGTGCAGCTAGTCAGCCTTGGGCTGGTTCTCTGCTATATATGGCTCGGTAAGTCTTGTTTTGCCTTTGTAAATGACCTCTTCATAAATGTCACACTTCGACATTTTTATTTATCCAGAAAACTGTTAAACTGTTGAACTGGTTGAAGTTTTCCCATTATTAGCACAAGCTATGCAGAGATAGCCTTACACCCCAGAGGAAAATTCTTTGTTTCTAATCACCTCCTCTTTCTTGTTAGCTATTCATTTCTTCCCATGTTTATAGTAATAATGTAGAAAACGCTGCATTGACACGGGTCCTATAGATCTGCACGCAGACCCTGAGACTCCTCTAACAAGTTCTGTGCCTGCTGAGCCATCTTCCTAGCCCCCCTCTTTTTACTTTTTCCTCTTATCTAGATAATATACACTGAGTTTTAAGTTCTAAAAATAAACCAATATCACAGTGTACAAACTCAGTGTATTAAATTTTGTCTCCCCACCTCCTTCTCTCACGTGTGTGCATGTGTGTGTGTGTGTGTTTCAGAAAGAAAGACCTTAGTATATTTGATTATGCAATTTGATAAAGAAACACATTCTTATTGTCTAAACTAGAAGCTCGGTGCTGTACAGAAGAGTGATTTTCTCATCCTCAGCACTCCTGAGTTTGGGTCTGGAGAAGTCTGTTGGAGATCCTGCCTGTACACCCTAAGGTCTTTAATGGTGTTTCAACCTCCCCCCACCAGATGACATTAACACTTATGTCCTCAGGTGAGCCCAAATCCTCTCCAGACATCCTTTGTCAGGTGTTTCCAGGGTGGGGTGGGGTAGAGACGTGGTACCCACATCGCCCACATCATCCCTTTGTGAAACCTGACAATGGAAATGAGGAAGCCTTGCATAGATAGAGCCGAGACACGACCGCCAAAGCTTTCCCCTGTTTTAGTTTATATTTTGAGCTAAGGAAAAAAGTAAGAAAGAAAATAGAGAAATGAGAAGAGGCAGAGGAAGAAGAAACTCTGGAAGCAGTTGTGTGCAAGCCTCTGTTTCCGGGTTCTACTCCTTTGGCTTTATAATTGTCAAAAACCCCTCAAAGTTTCGATGTGTGTCAAGCTACAGCCTTTGAGTTTTTACTTCTAGTTTTTACTGATGGGAATCTGGGGGACAGTGTCGGGCATTACTGTACAGCCACCATTTCCTATCATTCTCCTTTGTCTTTCATGTTCTCGCCTTGTGGACTTTTATACTTAGTCTTTAAACGACAATTCCCATTTCTCTGGGGAGCTATTTTTTTTTTAATGTTGGTGTTTGTAGTGATACAGGCTCAGGTTGTAACTCAGAAAATGGCCAATAAAGTGATTTACTGTGGGCTGCCCTGCGAAGACCCCTCTGCAGCCTTAAGTTCACATGGTCAGCGCTTCTGGTTGCCAGGTTATTTCAGACACATGCTCTCAGCATGCGTGAAGGTGAGCTGAGCCATTTGGTTCTCATCTGTACCTAGTCTGTTCCAGAACCTTCCCGGAAATCCTCTGTAAATGGAAAATGTGAAATAGATTCTGTCGGGGTGGCGCTATGGGAAGACCCTTTGGCTGCAATGATCACTCTGTCCAGATTCTTCTGAGAGGCTTGGGGAAAACACCAAAATGTTGCCTTTCCAAGGCTGTGTATTTTATAAAAGGGGGCCCTTGCATGACTGTGGCTGTGCCACCTTTTACTTCTGTTTTGCCCCCAAAGAGATATTCTAACTAATGCATCGAAACTGCCGTCTCCAATACCTTTTTGGCTCTATTCTTTAGAAAAAGAAGCAGCCAGTCATTGCCTCTGTGCAGGCCAGGCATTGGTGCCCAGCCAGAGTGAAGCAGGTGTTTGGGGCTCCCTTTGAGCCTTCACCTCATGCCAAGGGGTTGTCTAGCACTCTCTCCTTTCATGGTTCAGTGGACCTGCTTATAGCAATAAGAGCTTTTTATTGGTTAAATTTTTATTTTTGTCCAGGTAATGAATTAAAATAATTCAGTGAGATCATTTTTAGTGAAAAAAAGCTCCTTGCCACCTTTCCCATTCCATCCTGTTCCCTAACTCTCAAAATCTGCTTCTTATGTGTTTCAACTTTTAAATTGTCTACACATAATTGGCATCAGTTTAAGTATTAATGACTCTTGACTTCCGTTATGGTGGCTGAGGAGGATTTGACTCTCTTATTTATCACCTCTATATTTTTTCCCTTCTCTTATCATCTATCCCTGTATCTGTTATTTTTGTTTGTTCTGTTATCTACAATATTTTGAGTTTTAAATATGAATTTTTGACACTTATGTATATGTAATACAGAATGTATATTCATTTTGTCAATTGAATATAAATATATATTACTAGATACACGTAAGTAACTTTGTGATTAAATCCATGATTATCTTCAGATTATCATATTTGTGCAACTATTCATTACTGAGCCATGTAGAGTTACATGGTTATTTGTCTCTTTATATATATACTTCCATAAAAATTGGGTTGATGATTTTCTCCTTTTTTGAAAAAATTCATTTATTCTTCTACCTATTATAATGATTCATTTGTTTATTTATTTTTACAAACTTAACCAAGTCTGTTCGGAGACAACCAATGACATCTTTCGAACATGTGGGTGGTTCAGAAGATCCACCCCATCCCAGAGGACCCAACCCTGCCTCAGAGGACCCACCTCCAACCCAGAGTATACCTCCCCAGAGGACCGACCCCCCCCACCCCAGAGGACACTTTGTCACCCAAGAGGACCCTCCCCCACCCATGTCACTCTTCTGCTTATACCTCATTTCCTGTCTTGCTGCGGATCATAATGTGGGCTAGGATTTGGAGGGCGTACACTATCATAACTGCTTTCCCTTGTCTCCCGAGTCTGTCTTCGTCTTTATTGGCCCGTTTCTCTTTTCGCTTGAGTGCATCCTTCAGAGATTTTTTATTGCTAAGTGTGCTTGGGAGGTACAGTCTGTATGTTCACCTGTCTGAAGAGACCATTACATTGCTCTGGTACTCCAACTGTCTGGCGATGAATTCTCAGCTGGAAATCTCGTCCCTCTGAAGACTTGAAGGCATTGCTGTGGCCTCATCCACAAGCCAGGGCTGCGGCTGGGATGTCAGTAATCATCCGGTTTTCCTGATTTTGTTGTCAGCTGGCCTTGACTTTCTTCCTCGGAAGTTTCTAGTTCTCTTTTGTCTATGAGAATGTACCTGGGTGCTCCTTGGGTATTTTGGCTGGTATCTAGTGTCCTTGACTGTGATAAAAATTTGTTGTAGCACTTTTGGGGAAACTTGATCCATTTTATCAGTTCTTTCTTTTATTTCCTTAAGCAGGTATGGAAATACTTTGGATAGACTAATTTAAAAAAATCAATCTCTGTTCTTTCAATTTATTATTATTATTATTATTATTATTATTATTATTATTATTATTATTGATTTTGAGACGGGACCTTCTATAACCCAGACTTTGAACTTACTATGTAGTCAGCTCAGAATTCCTGTGAACTCCTAATTCTCTCGTATGTATCTCAGAGAATATAGATGTGCATTGCCCCACACAGCCCCGCTGTGATTTATAGGCTGTTTGCCCATAACGCCTCCACCATACAGTTACTGGACTGCTATGCTTTGAACTGGCTATTGTCTATCTGTCTATGTTTCTTTTCATAGAACTTTGGCTTTTCTTTTTCATGAGTGTAATATTTCCCTTCCTTTCAGGGGATAGTTATCTTAATTTCAGGGGTTTCCTTCAGTTCTCTGCTTTGTTACCTTTTCATCTCGATTCCCTTCACACTTTCAGAGTTGCCTATGTCTGATGGCAGCCTTGGAAACAGCTGAGCAGACAGGCTGCTGATTGCAGCATGAGGGACTACAAGGCGATCAAAGGTCAATGGAGGACTAGAGCCTATTGACGGATGCCATTGCCACTGCTGGACGGTGTGGCAACAAGATGGCCCATTCACTGGGTCGGTTAGAGCATTTAGAGATCTTGCCTCAGATGTTGGCCACTTCTCTGATTTTTCCAGTCCTGACAATTCTGTGTGTGGTGCTGCAGAGGTGCCACACCCCAAGTCCCCCAGTAGCATACCCCAAGTCCCCCAGTAGCACACCCAGGTCCCTCAGTAGCACACCCAGATCCCCCAGTAGCACACCCAGGTCCCCCAGTAGCACACCCAGGTCCCCCAGTAGCACACCCAGGCCCCCAAGTAGCACACCCCAAGTCCCCGAGTAGCACAGCACATGGCACTGGTGCCGTTTCTTAAAGGCAGTGTCTACGTCCTTCTTCATGTGCAGAGTTCCCTGCTCCTTTTTGCCTAGGGAGAATTTAAACCTTTTCAACTCTACGCTGTCATTTTTGTAAGGATCCAGCAGCAAGGAGTGTGTTTGGATCAGAGTTTTGGATGTAGATGACACTAATGGCAATTTTTCATCTTCTTTAGGACTGAGACTCACATAGTAAGGCAGAGAAGGGGACCCTTCCCTAACTACACAGAAAGGATTAAGAATTTACAAGCTTGGGATAAGGTGTCTTTTCCGCTAACGGGACAGTCAGGGTTTGACTTAAAGGCAGAGGGGCAGACTATGAACTCAAAGTCAAGGTCACCCCAAAGACAGGATAGCATATGCCCCTGACAAAGGTCACCTTTCCTTGGGAGCATGTCTTCCATAATTACTGGAGCCCCCAAATGGTCTGTCAGTGCAACCCTGCAGGAGTCATGCGAGGCAGCTGTTCGGGTTCATGTGTTCATCCGCCTGACTCTGTGGACAAGGTTTCCAGCCTCCTGGGACAAGACTGTGAAAAGCAATGAGCATGAGCTTTGGGGGGGCTCTCAGAAAGGAACCTACTATACACCAAGCATTGGGCATGCCGCCCAAGTCCATCCTTCACTGCGGGCTTTAATATCCTCCTCGGAAGACGGGGGCAGTGAGCCATCCTTGAGGGTGCCTAAGGAAACATATTTGAGAAAAATGAGAAATGGTTGTTTCTGAATACACTATTTGCAAAAGGACTGAGAGGAGGAACCAGGAAATGAAGACCGATAAATCAGTGATTTCCTGTGGCATCCAGAAGACTCCGTCCAAGTCCAGTGCTTGTCTGCCCCAGCTCCCCAAACACTCAATGATGTGTTACTGATTCGGGGAGTGTTGTTGCCGGAAGGGGCCTGAGAAAATCTGGCTCAACGCCTTCCCCTGCACATCCTGCTGCAGAGGCGCTACTGTGCTGAACATATTCCTTCCCTCACACCATTAGTGTCAAACCTTCGTCAATATTTAAACATTCATTATTCAGAACTTCATTTTTCTTCTCTCTCTCTCTCTCTCTCTCTCTCTCTCTCTCTCTCTCTCTCTCTCTCTCTCTCTCCCTCTCTCTCTCTCTCTCTCTCTTTTTCTGGTTTTTAACCAGAGAAATGAAAACAGGGTTAGCAACTATATCCTGTATTCCTGGATTTCTGCCGGAAAGAAATGAGCCACTTCAAAGCTGAGCTGATTTACTGGATAAATATATATTTAGGCATTTGGGGACTTTAAATGTATATGATTTACCAGAGAAATAGGGGGCATCTCTCAGAATCCACTATGCAAAGAAATATTGACACAATTTCAGCTGTATGTTCATATCTCTGATAAATCACCCTGCATCCTTCAGACCTTCATGCTCCACTGGACATAAAATATGCACCTCTCGTCTGGGGAGAGCAAGGGCCAGCGGGCTTAGAAGTCTAGCCAGGTCTACCAAGAGGCTCTCAGAGGGGAGGCACCTATGTGCCACTGAGGCTGGATGAGGCTGCTGTGTGAGCCTGCAGCCCCTAGACTGTGTGTCTATATAAACAGTTTTTGGATGCTGGAGAGACATGTGCTGTCAGCTGGGAGGTGTGGGGAGACTGGAGGTAGAAAACCCATGCATTAACCTGAGCAAATGGATCCTGGGGGAATTGATAGTCAAGTCATTTTGTGCTTTACTGACTGGACAAGATCTCAAGTTGTAGTAGCCACAGGGACCCTGGAAAGAGGCTCTGCCAAGGCAGCTGTCGTAACTCGGGGCAGCAGGTGCTTTCTGAGGTTCCAAGATGGGGGTTGTGCATATGGTCTCAGATGGGGGCCACCAGCCCCTATAGCTGACTTTCTAGTATGATAGCGTGTCACCTGGGAGCTTTTTGGAATCTCTTGGGCGAGGCTCCTGACTGTAGGGCTTGAGTAGGACTTTTGGCTGGAAGGAAGAAAGGAAGACAGCTGATAGGTCACTGAGCACAGATTGAATGATACAGTTTCTCTGAGACATCCCAGTGCTCAGCAGTGACTTGCCCTGGAGTGATTCCCCTCTGTGTGTACCCTACTCCTGCTGCTGGCTAACCCCATCCATTCTCAGAGCCAGCTCTGGGCCTCAATTCTCCACTTCTGCATTCTGAGTTCATTCTTCTCACCCCATTATGGTTTCAAGTCACATGACTTTGTCCTGGGGGTTCTGCAGTCCACCTGGAGCAGGAACAGGTTGCTCCAAACAAACAATTGCTCTGCCCTCTGTATTTTTCTCTCCCCAGAGAGGTTGTGGCAACCCGCCATCATCCCTGCTTTGGGCTCTAGGGTGTCCTTTGTCCACAGGGCTTTGTCTGTTGTCCCTTTCCGCTGAGAGGAACTGGCTTTTCACCTGCAGTGCTGGGATTTCTGTGCTTAGTGCCACAGAAAGGGAAGCCAGGCTTGTACAGGAAAAGAAGAAAATGCTCCTTATTCTTAGCCAGTATTTACAATAATTACATATGATGGTAAATGGAATTGGGAAAAGTGAATTACCTTTAATCAGGGGGTCCTTTATTCTTAAAGTACACCCTGGGGAGCACGTCCTTGGCTAATTAGGGAAGGAAGCTGAAATCTAGTGTGCTGTATGCTCAGGCCTGAAACTCCAGTAGAATTCTGTTCACCAGTACAGCCCCTCTCCTGGCAGGGATATGGACCCTCCTACTGAGAAAGGTCAGCAGCTGGAGACATGCTGTCCACTGACCTGTATTTCCTGCCACCACAGATGTCCTTCCATAATGGTTAGTCATCAGCCATTCCAAGCCTCTGAACCTATGCAGGGGCCAGGCCCAGCCCATGGGGGCCTCTGCATGTAAGAGACTCACACTCTGCTTGTCCACCAAGAGGAGAAACCTGGCAGCAGAGGAAGTTGTCCCATGTGACTTGCCAAAGTGTCTAGTCTGGTAAGATTGTCAACTCTGAGGATGGGGGTATATCCAGGTGCACAAGTCCTGTGTGTGCTAATAGTATATTTACATCTCTATCATAATCCTCCCTCTCTCCTTCCAGCCCTTCCTCCAATCTTTTCATCCATTCCATAGACATCTAATTCCATAGACATCTACCAAGTTCTTCCGAATGGCCACTTGACTTTAGATTAAAGACTCATCACATAGCTGAGAAGCTACCCTTCACCCCCAAGGAGAAGATCCTTGGGTGAAGAAAGCAGTGGAGGTCATTGGCACAGGTGGCATGGTGAAGCTGACGGAGCACTCTCTTAGGAGAACAGGAGCCTCCCATTTATACTGTAGCTAATGGGTAGTGAATGACGTCACAGAGAGCAGGCAGTGTCGCCAGGCTGCTGAGAAGAGTTGGAGAAGGACACAGCGAATTGCTGTGACATTGCAGGCTGAGAAGCGGTCTTAGGGCATTTATCTATCATTCAAATGAGCTGAACTTGACGTAGGGCTACTTGATCAAGGAAATAAAGGAACTTGTATACACTTGTCCAATTCGGTCAGGGTCAAGAGCAGTTCTTGCTGGCCTGTGTGGCTATTTTTGCTGTTTGGCATTATCTTTAGCAGTTTGTGGGTATTCTGCAGCTTGCAGGTTACTGTACTCTGAGATGGAGCTAGATGAGTATCCTCAGGCTTGCATAGTTCACCTGCTGATGTCCCCTACATTAGACTTGGTCATCACACATGTAGAAGGTTCTCCTGACTCAGCTCATACAACAGTTGATATCCTCCTTGTCTCTCTTCCCCAGAATTGCTGCATAGACTTTGGCTAGATTCCCTAATCTCTCTGGTCAGTAGATTCTGTGCTTACTTAGGAAACCTATAGAATTGCAGGCTGAGCTGGCATAGGGCAGCTAGATTGAGATACCAAACTGTGAAGCCAGAGGTAGGATGTAAGGGATACGGGATTGTGAAAGAGTCTAGTGGGGCTTGAATGTGCAGTCACAACAAGAATATTAGGAAAAGTTTGTTTCCCTGACTGATCCATTCAGACTGTTGAATCCAGGGCAACTGGGAAGGAATAGAGCTGAGGGGTTGGTATCTAGACCATGGATAAGACGATGGTTTGATACTCTGTAATCAGACCTTCTCAAGATGGGGAGAACAGGGGATGGGGGCATCCTGTCATGGGATGTGGCCACCCTCAGGCCAGGCTCAGCAATAAGAAATTCAGCACATTAAGCAGGGTTAGAGCCAGAGCCCAGACCTGGAAGCAAAACAGAGGTTTTCAGCAGGGTGGATTTCTCTGAGACTCAATCTCCTTCCTCCAGATGCACAGGGAAATGAGACATCTACACTGTGTTTCAAGTCTCCATGAGGCAGAGGGAAGCTGGGATCGGACTGTAGCCCCTGGGGAGGATTTGATTCAATTCTCCATGGTCTTGGCCTCAAAACTTGGGAAAGGTTCCAACCAGCAGGGAGCTGTCCCTCAGGGACAGATGTTTTGTGGGGAAAGGGGGGCACTCTCATCAGGTATGTAAGGGAAAAAAAATGACTGCTTTTGCATGAATTTGGCTTTTAAAGGTCATTGTTGTTGCTTTCCAGGATAAAAATGTTAGAAGAGATTTAGAAGTCGTGTAGACCCAGACTATTTACTAATGGGGAAACTGAGGTCAGACAATACAGATGATCAGTCCTCATCCACTCTTTTACTATCTAGATTTTTCTGTTTGGTTGGGTTTTCTGCAAACTTGATGGAAAAGGGGTGGTTGAACAATCCGAATGCGGTATTGTGTCTGTGGTACACTTGGGCTAACAGCATCATTATTGAATAAGCAAAGAGGTACACACTTAATATATGGATTTCATACTGCCTCTGTGTGTGTGTGTGCACGCGCGTGTGTGCGCGTGTGTGTGTGTGTGTGTGTGTATGTGTGTGTATGCATGTGTTTGTATGTGTTCCTATGTGTGCACACTTGCATTTGTAGAGGCGAGAGGTCAATTTTTGCTGTCTTCTTCAGCCATTCTTCGCTTCATTTTCTGAGACAAGGCTTCTCACTAAACTTCGGGCTCACTTAGCCAGATGATCAGCAATCTGCAGGGTCCTCCTGTCTCTATGCCCCAAGTACTTGGATGACAGATATGTTTGGTTGTCCCCAGATTTTATGCACGCACTGGGGATCTAAACTCAGGCCCTCATACTTGGACAGCAAGCACTTTACTGTCTGAAATGCCTCCCTAGCTTGAGTCTCAGGAGTTCTGAAGTTAGGGTTAGTATAAAATTTCATGTTCTCCTAGTCAGGCCTCACCAGCTTTTAGGCCACGGCCATTGTCTGGTGTTATCCCCTCCTACAGCCCTGCCCCTTTTATAATCTTCCCTGAAATAGGGTCTGAGGGCTGAGTTAGTCTTTATAATTTTAGTGACTAGTC
This sequence comes from Arvicola amphibius, assembly GCF_903992535.2. Taxonomy (NCBI): domain Eukaryota; kingdom Metazoa; phylum Chordata; class Mammalia; order Rodentia; family Cricetidae; genus Arvicola; species Arvicola amphibius. Next base: position 168,326,237 of record NC_052049.1, on the reverse strand, counting down.
TCCACTCTGGCGGCAGAGCCTGGCCACGTCATGGTGATGAGGAGTCCTGCGGCAGAGCTGTAAGGGTTCAGAGAATAAGTATCACTGCGCTAACAGGTCACCGCTCTGCCTGGCCGGAAGATAATGCAAGAAGAGCTCTTCCTCGACCGCAAGGCACTCTATATTCGAAAGGCATTCCTCTTAGTAGCGTGACGAGGAGAAATCCGCCTGAATCCTCATGATAACAATTTTACATCTATAATTCCTTCCTCTTCCTACAGCGTCGGAATTTGATGGGGATTAGTGGTGGCCAGCTGCAGAATGCCCAGAGCCCCCAAGGAAAGGCTCAGCCAGGACTTTACTTAATGAATACCTTCAGAGGGGATTTTCTTTTGTGACAAAAAAAAAAAACCCGCTGCTGGTTAGGGAGGATGGTTCCATAGCTTGAGACTTGAGGCCCCCTTCCTGGGGATCCTGAAAACCAAGAAGGGAGGGATGCAGTCACTCCTTGGAGCATACTAGTTAGTATGGTTGATATGGCCAGTGGAAAAGTGAGTCGAGGTGCTGGGTTTCCTGGCCTTCACTTAGCTTTTGGGGCTCCTAAGATGCAGACATCTCCTGTGACTCTTTTATAGAGTACCTCATGGTGTTACCCTCCCCTGCTAGCCCTGAGCAGGCTATCTTATGAAGAGGAAGCAGAAGGTCCAGACTGTCAAGTTCTGCAGGCAGCAAGCCAAAGACACGGAGTATTAGATTTGAAATGCTGGTAGAGGTTTTCAGATAAAACCAAGGATGCCTTGTCACAGTGACATTTCAGAGTGTGTCTGTCCCTGTCTCAGCCTGCTTCGCGCTGCCCCAACAGAAGAGCAGAGGCTGGGTTGCCATAATGGGTACCACCTCGCAGATCTAGAAGCTGGGACATCTTGAATAGAGGGGCTTTCTACATCTGGCCAGGACCGTCTTGCTGTGTTTAGTGACTTAAGGGAAGGGAGGGAGGAGGAGACAGGGAGGCAGGGAGAGGGATGTATGTCAATGGTTCCTTTTAAAAGACTAACTCCCACAGCAGCACCATAAATCTGATCCTGAGGACAGAGTCCCTGCGGGCCTATTGACCTCCTGTGAAACTCCTCCAGACACTGGCATTAGGATTAATTTCTCAACACAGGATTTGGGGGTGCAGTCAAACCATGGAAGCACCAAGTAGATTTCTCACAAGGAATAAATTTTTGGTGCATGTCCCATGTAATATTTGGAGCACATACACACTAAAAAGGCTCTCTGTGGATTGTCTGAAATTTCCATTGGGCTAGATGTCCTGTAGTTTTTTTTTATTAAAAATTTCCATCTCCTCCCCTCCTCCTCACCTTTCCCTCCCCTCCCCTCCACCCATACCCTACTCCCTCCCTCTCCAGGCCAAGGAGCCATCAGGGTTCCCTACTCTATGTTAAGTCCAAGGTCTTCCCAACTCCCCCCAGGTCCAGGAAGGTGATCAACCAAGCTGACAAGGCCCACACAGAGCCCGTCCACGCCGTAGAATCCAAGCCCATCGCTGTTGTCCTTGGCTTCTCAGTCAGCCTCCACCGTCGGCCACATTCAGAGAGTCTGGTTTGGTCGCATGTTCCATCGGTCCCATTCCAACTGGAGTTGGTGATCTCCCGTTAGTTCTGTCCCACCATCTCCATGGGTGAACGCACCCCTCACAGTCCTGACTTTCTTTCTCATGTTCTCCCTCCTTCTGCCCCACATTGGAGCACCGGACTGAGCTCCCAAGGTCCTGATGAGGAGCAGAAGGAGGAAGAAGATGCCCTGTAGTTTTATTTGGTATATCCCACATCCCTGGTGAGGAGGTCTTTCCTTCTGCAGTGGTAGGGCAGGGTGTTGCTCACTGAACTGGGTTAACTGAGTTTACAAGGTAGACATCCCTGGGGTGCAATTCATTTGTACTGAGGTGGGCAAGGTGCCCTCTTGTTTTGTGGTTCACCCAGACAGCAATTGCATCCTCCATACGATGGAGAGAAGCCTTCTGACCCCCTCTTAAAGTTTCTTTTTGAATAATTTGGACAACCTCCCACATCAAGCAAATGCTAGATGTCTACGTTACTTTTGTGAGATCCCACGGTCCACATGCAGGATTTTTATCCTCTGGCTTATGTCCCGTATTTATACCAAAAGGCGTAGAGGATATTTGAACCCCTAATTAGAGTTTGATAATTTCCTCTCTTGTCTTTTAAAAGTTAGCCATGAAGAGTAAGCCAAGGCTAGAATGGGGCTCTCCACAGTGCCACCGCCTCTTTTAGAGTCACAAGTCCCCTCCAGGATGCACAATGACTTCAGAGACTGAGGAGTCACTGAAGGTTCACCAGCTTCAGCTCCCCTGCCCCCCAGCCTCCCAGGTTCTTACATACCATCTCCTGATTGGCCATGTTATAGAGGACCTCCCTGATCACCTGTCTGGAAAGTCACCTGTCTCTGTGTCTGGTGTGTGGATAGCCTGAAAACTTTTTGTTCCAGCTGCCCCTTCCTTCCCCCAGAGAAGATCCTGTTCCGGCTTCATGCTACCTAGGCATTCTCTGCACAGCTTCTTTTGATGGAAGTCTTTTGTATCCATAGAACTTTATCTTCCTCTGGCTGGATCATGTCTTCATTCTAGTTAGACTACTGTGCCTTAGACTGCTCACCTAGTCCTTTCTTGACTTAGTGCATGGGGATGAAGAAGCAGGAAGAGGCTGCCGTGTCTGTTCCCCAGTGCTTGATGTAAGTAGCCAATACAGTAGAGGCTCCAGGTCAGGCCGTGCTGGCTTACGGTGATTCCCACCCTCACCTGCTCATGGGGTCACCAGTGTTCTTCACTCGTCCATGGTTTAACCAGCAAGGCTGGGCTCATGAGAGCAAGTAGGATAGTAACTGATTGACAGGTAGAGTTTGTATAATGCATGTCCAAGCAGTGAATTAATCGAGAAATTGATTCTAATTAAAAGGGAATTTGGTTCACTTTCAAATGACTAGAGGAAGGGGGAGAGAGGGAGGAAGGGAGAGAAGGAGATAGAGAGAGAGAGAGAGAGAGAGAGAGAGAGAGAGAGAGAGTGAGAAAGAGAGAGAGAGGTCCACCAATGTTTACTGTAGCTCACCAGGATGTCAAAGAGCAAAAATTTCTGTTTTCTGTATATGTCACAAGCAGGATGGTTTGTGGGGTGTCTGTTGTTACCATTGCCACTGTAGCAAATGTCTCCTGAATGGTATGCAGGTGTGACCAAGCTGTGCTTTCCTGGAAATGAGCAGTTCTCCTAGCATCCACTAGACTGTGTGGATAATGACAGTATCTAGCCCCAGCACACCGAGCTATCTCAGCATGAACTGTGGGGTGAGCAAGACTCAGTGTGCAGCAGAGCGGAGTTAAGAACATAGCTTCAGGGCTACTGAGAGTGTCGGTTGGTAAAGTGCTTGCACTGGCATCTGAATTCAATTAATAGAGCCTACCCCAAAACATTCCTTCATAGTGCTGGGCATGTAATCCCGAAGAGGGAAGGTAGAGACAGAACGATCGCTAAGGCTTGCTGGCCAGCCAGCCTAGCCATCTTTGGAGTCCAAGCCTCAAAAAGGAAATATGAATGACAGTGTGCTGGTTAGCTTTTTGTCAGCTTGACACAAGCTGGAGTCATCCGTGAAGAAGTCATCAAAGCCTCAGTTAAGAAAATGCCTCTATCAGATTGGCCTATAAGCAAGCCTGTAGTCCATTTTATTAGTTAATGATTGAAGTAGAAGCGACCTGCCCACTATGGAAAGTGCTGTTCTCTGGGCAGGTGGTCCAGGGGTACATAAGAAAGCAAATTGAGCAAGCCAGGAGGAGCAAACCCGTAGACAACATCTCTCTATAGCCTCCACTTCAGTTCCTACCTCCAGGTTTCTGCCTGGATTTGCTGCCCAGATTTTCATTCATAATGGGCTACAACTGTAACCTGAAATAAACCATTTCTTCTTCAAGTTGCTTTTGGTCATGGTGTCTTATCCCAGCAATAGAAACCAAACTGAAAATGCGTTTACTTTTCTATTGCTGTGAAGAGACACCATGGCTGAAACAACTTATAAGAAAAAAAACTTAACTGGGCACCTGTTTGTAGTTTCAGGCGCTGAGTCCATGACTAGCATGGTGGGAGGCATGACAGCAGGTAGGTGGGCAGGCATAACCAAGGCAACTTATAAAGGAAAACATTTAGTCTGGGGCTCACAATTCTAGAGCATAGTAGAGCCCATGATCACCATGGCGGGGAGCAAGGAGACAGCCAGGCAGATGTGACTCTGGAGCAGTCCCTGAGAGCTTATATCTGATCAATAAGCACAAGGCAGTGAGAGAGAGGGGGAGGGAACTAATTGGAACTGGTATTCTCTTTTTACATCTCAAAGCCAGTTCCCACAAGGCCACACCTCCTAATCCTCCCTAAACAGTTCCACAAGCGACAAAACAGGCATTCAAATATGTGAGCCTATGGGCGGCATTCTCATTCGAAGCAGTGCAGCTGGTGAACGGAACCACAGGTTTTCCTCTGGCCTCAACACATAAGCACATATGTGTGCACACGTACAAATGGGTGTGCACACTTAAGTGGGTGCACACGCATACACACACGTGCACACACATACACATATAAATGCAGACACACACACACACACAAACACACAGACTTCCAAGCCAGGTAGAACCAAGGTTTCAGTCCCAGACTTCCTTTTGTATCACTCCTGATTAGTGTGGGGCCCTTTTCCTCGCTCCCCCACCCCTGAGTTGGAAATTCAGGTAATTGTGCTTGTTTCCCAGGGTTGTTGAAAAGATCAAACAAGATAATGTAGGCAAAGGTCTTCTGCACAATGCCTAGCCCTCCGTGAGTGTTTGATAAATGGTACTGATTATTACTAGAAAACATATTAATTAGGTCTGTAATGTCTGAACACATTTGGCTGTTTTTAAAGTGATGCCATTTAAGCTAAATTAAGTCCCTGCGTAATTCGCCTGTATTCTTAGCTCATGCATTACAGTATAGAAATGGGTTTTCCCTAAATGTATTCTTTTTCCCCCACTTTGACCTTTGTGCTTTTAATATTTTGAGGCATTAAACAAGCTAAGTGGTTGTCCAGGGGATGCCCGAGGAATGCAGAGAGATTTAATGCTTCTAAAGCATAGTGGTTGTGAGAGGGAGCTCCGCAGAAGCCCCAGAGAGCCTTCAGGAGGTCCTAAGGGCACTTGGAGATGCCCCTTGCTGATCCCACGGTGTTCATATTCGTGTGGGTGGTACAGAAAGTACCAGCGAGAAAGCTTGCTGCTGGCTGACTAGGATCCAGTCTCTAGTGACACCGAAATGTCCTGGCGGTCATCATGTCCTCTGCCTCCTATCCCTCAGACAAAATAAGATAAAATAAAAGGCGCTATCGTGCAAGAATTTCTTTAACAAACTGGCCAAAGTTGGTGGTTTTATGAAATCCTCACCCTGGAGCTCTTAATATTCTGTACAATTAAATGCTGAGTGCTGATAAAGGGTCTGCGCTGCATAGTGGGGTGTCCTGGACGCCTCAAGCAGACCATGTGAACTGCAAGCTGAACCAGTCTCTCTGTCTCTCTGCCTTTCTCTATCTTTGTCTCTCTATGTCTCAGTCTCTGTCTCTGTCTCTGTCTCTCTCTCTCTCTCTCTCTTCCTCTCTGTGTGTGTGCATGTGTGTGCCCATCTCTGCACATGCATGGGTGGTGGCCAGAGGAGGATGTCCGGTGTCTAGCTTTATCATTCTCTAACTTGTTCCTTTGAGGCCACTGAATCTGTAGCTGTGCTGATGCCAGCAAGCCCCAGTGAACCTCCTGTCTCTGCCCCTATAGCTCTGGGATTGTATGCAGGCAGGTGGCTACAGCTGCCCTTTTCATGGGTCCCGGGGTCTTCCTGTTAGTACAACAGCTCTTACCTATGGACCTGCTTCCCTAGTCCTGGAGTACTACTTTTCTTTGAAGGAATGATAAAACACAAACTCTCCTGATTTGCAAATCTTTCCTTAGAATTAAGAGAAACGGCTTCTCCCTGTGAGAGCTGCTGCTGATTGAATTTGAGATTTAAAATAAAAGTTTGTGTTTCAGTAAACCTAACAAGTATCTGTTGCTTAATGGATTATTCTGACAAATACAATTTTGTTTTTGTGACAGGATCTTATGTAGCCCATACTGGCCTTGATACACTCAAGCATGACCTTGAATTTCTGATTTCCTTGGTCCTAGACCCAAAACGCTGGGATTAGAGGTGTGATCCCCTGTGCTGAGACTCAAACCTGCAACCTGGTGTGTGCTAGGCAGGCACTTTACCAACTGCGTCCCAGCTCCAGCCCTAAAAGTTTTATGATTTCATGTATCAGCATTCAGAAGATCTGCATAACTCACTTCTGGTATTTATGAAATGACCGAGAACTGAATTATGCAGAAAAATTCCATCAAAGTTCAAAATGGATGGATGGTGTTAAAAATGTAACAATGCAAATATTTCATCGGTTAAGTTTAAGATCCCGTATTTCAACTTAGCTCATCAAGTTTTGTGACAATGTCACTAGACATCTGCATGATAACTTTTCTCCATTTAGTTAAATCAAGGTAACATATCATCAGGTTGAGTGCAGAAGCAATGGAGTCCAAGCTGCCTTCGGTTGACACAGGCATAACATGATACCTGCTGTTTTTGAAGACAAAATTATGCTCATTAAGACTTTTTTGTGGCCGGGCGGCAGTGGCGCACACCTTTAATCCCAGCATTCGGGAGGCAAAGGCAGGCGGATCTCTGTGAGTTCGAGACCAGCCTGGTCTACAAGAGCTAGTTCCAGGACAGGCTCCAAAGCTACAGAGAAACCCTGTCTCGAAAAAAAAAAAAAAAAAAAAAAAAACTTAAAAAAAAAAGACTTTTTTGTGTGTGTTACTCTGTGGCAAATCAATTATTAGCATCCTCAGAAATTTTCAAGAGTCAAAAGTAGCCATGAAACCAGAAAGAATGTAAGGACTATTAGCCTGCTTCTCAGAGAACAGGCCACTGTCCTACCTAAACTGTGGGTCTTCTGGCTCGTCTTTGTCAATATATATCACAATATTGTAGGTGCTTCATCTGTAGCTGGACATACATGCTCCTGAAAGATGGCGTCTCAGTTTGGTTGGTGTTCTCACAAGCAAGGTTGTGACTGGGAAGGTGGGCCATGCTTGACAAATATTTAATGAGTGAGATATTAGATTGTCTCTCTCTGTCTATAAGAATTGAGGTCTCCTGGCTTACAGGCTTATCTAAAACGCTATGTTAAGACCCTAGGTGTGTAGTTTCTGTCCAGGTCTGCTTCTTGGCATCAATCTGGTGGTGAACTGCTTGCTTTTTATTTTAAGGTACTAATAATCTGGGTGAGAAGTGTTGATTTCCTGACACCAGGCTAGACCTCCTAAGTCTGAAACTTCAAGGCAGACCCACCAATCTGTGTCTTGACAAGGCCACCAGAAGACTGAGTCCCCAAAGTTCAAGAACTTTGAAGGTTTTTATGTTTGTTTGTTTGTTTTTGACATAAGGTTTCTCCGTGTATCCCTGGATGTCCTGAAACTTGCTCTATAGCTCAGGCTGACCTCGAACTAACTGAGATCAGCCTGCCTCTGCCTCCCAAGTACTGGGATTAAAGGCGTGCGCCACCACTACCCATCTTTGAAGTAATTGTTTATTCTCCTCTTTCATGGAGACTGCCATGGGCTGCTGACAGTCCTGTAAGGCTGCCTTCCAGTGCTTAGCAGTGAGGCCTAAACACATTGGAAAGCATGCATCCCTTATTTTAAAGGGAGGATGATTAGGCTGTGTTACGTCTGCCTGTCTTTCCCAACTCTCTCCTTGCCCACAGGTGTAACTGTAGCCCATATTCTGTGGCTTTAAGCTCGGGGTAGTGAATGTGACTGAGTCAGAGGAAGCAGAAAGTCACACAAAGCTGTGGAAGGGCAGTGTACATTCAGGTTTTCAAGGCTCCCCTTTTCCTCTCCCCTTCCTTGTGAAAGTCTGCTGACCTACCCTAGTGGGGAGCAGTACACAACAGGCCAGCGAACTCAAAGGGGAAAAAAAGAGAAAACCTTGATAGGGTTGGAGTAGGAAGAAGAGAAATGACAGTTTGGAGAAGGGTCAAGAGAGGGGGATGCCAGGCAAATTAGAGCAAGTGACCTTTGCAGATGGCAGCTGGGGAGACAGAAGGTGAGATCCTGTCATTCCAAATCGAGACTTTGACAAAGAGCCCGAATCTGAGCCTTGGCAGACAGGTGCTTGAGTTTTCTGATGTCACCCCTGCAGGTCTGGCTTATCAGCGGACCCATTCCTGTGACCCTATTCAAGGTCCACTGGCATCGGCAAGTCGTTTCGCAATTGGAAAAGCATCAAACTGCAGAGCCAGCAAGAGCCATTGAGGGCTTTTGTGGGACCAGCTGACCCATTAACTGCTTCTCCCAGCATTAAGCACCCAGAACTCAGGGGCAGGGTGTGTGTCTCCAGTGCTATCATTCATTCACCTATCCACTTATCCACTCGTCTTTTCATCTGCCCCTTAACAAACATTTACTTTTGGAAATATTTTGATGTTCAAAACTGGAAGGTCAGAGGTTGGGAAATAAACAGCTTAACCAGTAAATTGCCTGTCGCACAAGCATCAGGGCCTGAGTTTGATTTCCAGTTTCCATGTCAGAAGGCTGGGTATGGTAGCCCGTGTCTGTAATCCCAGGCCTGAAAAGGTAGAGACAAGAGGAGGAGCCTTGGGGCTGACTGCTTTTCTAGATGAATCGGTGAGCTTTGGGTTCAGAAAGAGACCCTGTCTCAAGAAACGAGGTGTGAAGCACTATTAATAAAACCTCAGGGTCAGAAATTGGGGTTCAACCTGGAGATCTGAAAAGCAAAACAGCCAGCCACTGGCTCTTACCTTGACCTCAGTCTGAAATGGTGATCCTGCCTCCAGGATTGTCTGAGAGCTGTCCTCCCCCATTTTATATGGCTCTCTAGGGAGGGGATCAAAGGCGTGCACCACCCAATTTCTACAACAACTAATGTGGCTACTGGGATTAAAGGTGCGTGTTACCATAACCTCGTCTGTGAGGCTGACCAGTGGAGCTGTTTTACTCTCAGATCTTCAGGCAGTCTTTATTTATTAAAAAACATTTGAAACGCCACCACACAGGTGGCGAGTGATTGGGGAAGACAATGTTCACCTGTGATCTCCACACATATGCATGCCCACACAAACACACACACATATGACGAGAGGGCATATTGAGTAATCATGGAAAAATACAATATTGTTCATCACTCCACAAAGCAAGGCCATACCCCCACCACCCAAAACAAGGCATTCAGCCAAATGTCCACAGTGGCTGGCTTGATAATTCCTTGGAGCAGGCACTGTGGAGTGTAAGGGGCGGGATGGCCAGCTTGTCACTACATTCCCCATTCCGTTCCAATAGTGGGGATTCAGTCCTGTATGGCATGAAGTGTCATAATGTCATGGGTTCCAGAGGCTTCTGCTACTTCTGGCTTTGTGCCTTGTCATCAGCATGTATGTCACAGGAACAGCTCGTCTGCCCAGCCACCACTTGGCTCGTGTTTACTGCCCTTCTCTGTAAGCCTTATTACCAAGCACATGTTCCTAGCAGCTATGGAGACCCGTAGAGTTCAGCATTGTAGCCCTCTGCCTCCTTGGGGACTCTGAAGCCAGCTATCTACTATGACTCTACAGAAGGCACTTCTGATCACCATGTCCCTGGGATCTTTGGGGTCTAAATGGAGTAGTACCCTGTTTGTAATCACCGTCTGTGCTTCCTCTTGCCTGCCAGTAGACAGCTCCCAGATTCAGCAGCCAAATTACATGGAGGTCTAATCAGGTTTTATTTTTGCTGTTATGGAAAGCATTGCCTTGTCTAAATCTTGGATTCCTATGAGAGCTTTAGATCGATTATGAGACACAGGCCTTAGAACAACAGTACTATGCCACGATTCTTCATCGTTCCTCTGGGAGTTTGCCGGACTCAGCTCAGCACATCCCATTCACTATCCCTTGGATAACTGCATTCAGATGATAAATGGGGTAACCATGAGTGTGTGTCTTCCCTCACAGGTCTGAAGGTGTTGCTGGCTGTTAGCTCAGAGGCTAACTGGGGCTATGTTTTATTTATTTTTTATTTATTTTTTATTTTTGGTTTTTCGAGACAGGGTTTCCCTGTAGTTTCTAGAGCCTGTCCTGGAACTAGCTCTTGTAGATCAGGCTGGCCTCGAACTCAGAGATCCGCCTGCCTCTGCCTCCCAAGTTCTGGGATTAAAGGCGTGCGCCACCACCGCCCGGCTTGGGGCTATGTTTTAGAATTCCCTTTCCCTCTATATCATGGTGCCTGGATCTCAAGAGACAGAAATTGAAAGCAGACAGTTTCTGAAGGCCTTGGCCCAGTAAGCAGCATAATACAGAGGCTATCATATAAAATTGTTCCAACACTCTTGGTGTCTAAATGCTTGGTAAGACTTGGAGCCCATTTCTTCATCAGAGGAACATCAGGTACTTGGGGAGTCATGATTTAGAACCCCTATACCCTAAGGTATGTTCATAAAGGTGTGATTATCTGTCTGTCTGTCCATTAGATTGTCCTGAGCACTGACTTTAACTTGGGTTTTACTCGAGTACAGAACTGACGAAGCCAAGCTCCTGCCCATGAGGAAATCATGGCTCATGAACTCACTTCTGAGTCTTTGAATTCTGTGTTCTGGGTGCTCTTTCTGCTTGACAAAGGGCAAAGTCTGGCTTATCCCATGTCCTTGGCATGACTTTCCTGTGAATTCCAGTGTAACTGCCTGGATAAGGACCCTGAGGAGTCTCTCCCAGAGAGTGAAGCCTGCCTGCACCCTACCTTTGGCCTGGCCTGTGTAATCAGGGCATTCCCTTTGGAGTTTAAGTTCATGGGCAGTTGGGTTTCCATTGCTTATATCAGCTTTGGTATGAATCGTTGCCAGATAGCAAATTAGAAGAGAGAATACGTAAGTAAATGCAAACCATCATGGATGCATGGTAGAGCGCCTACCATATGTGCTATTGTTTTATTTACTGATTTGAGAGCCTAACCTTGGGATAGTGTGACTCATTCGTGCAGGTAGTGAAAATATCGAGACTGTTTATAGCCATGTCATTTTGTGACTAAATTTCCCTAACTTGACCTCCAGATGTCAGAGATGTAATGAACAAAGGACAATTTTTAAAGTTAAAATCAATTCATATTTATTAAAACTGTATTACATTTTTAGTATTTTCATCTCTGTATATATGTGTGCAATGTATGTGTGCGTTTTTAACATTTGTAGCTGAAGGACAACCTCAGATGTTGTTTTTCAGAGTCTGTATTTGAGACAGGGTCTCTTGCTGTTGGCTGCAATGCACATACACCAGGATAGCTGGCCTGTGATTTCGTGGTTCTGTGTCAGTCTCCCATTTCATGGGAGAGGCACTGGGACCACAGGCGTGCACTACTGGCTCTGGCCTTCTGTGGAGTCTCAGAATCTGAACTCAGGTCCTCACACTTGTGTAGCCAACCCTACACCTACTGAGCCACCTCCAAGGGCCCACATTTTTCATGTTCTGATAGAATAATTCAGATTTCTGTCCTTCAGTCCTATCTAAGAATCTATCTATCCCTGATTTTTTAGGACTCTGCCATCTTCATTTTGAGAATGGCTGAAAAGAAAAGAAACAAGAAACCCAACAAGCTCTACTGGCAGGGACATTTCAGTCCAGCTTAGGCTTACCCTCAGAGTTGGGGTCCTAATCACTTTCCAAAGAAATTTTTTAATAAATTCAAACCAACACAAAGGACCCAGAGATGCTGTTTCCTAATGATATATTTCCATCCTTCCTCCTATGATTCTCTTAATGACTTAGTGCCTGGAAGGTTTCCTACCTGAATTTAGGAATGGCTCAGGTGAGCTGTCTTCCTTCCAAATCGCTTCCGATCATAGCTTCAAGATTGATTAGCACCTCTTCTCCCATTTCTTTTCACCTAAAGGCATCTTTGAGAGTGGCTTGCTGAAAAGATGACAACAGGAGGGACCTACGGAATTCGTAAATGGCTTTGACTGTGTGGGCTTTGATGAGGCAGTATGGAAAATGATTGCATTAAGCATTGCTATTTATTTACTTGACTTTGTACAGGACAATCAATTTTCCCCACGTTCTGGGCCTCCTGTCAGGAAGTTAAACGGCAGAGAAGGCAGCCTGGATGCATCATCTCGTTGCTCTAAGAGACGCTGTCACTTCTCAAATCACTTCTGAATGTTTATAATAAGGCCATCTTTCATTCCCATCCACCAAGAGAGAGAGGAAATCCTCTCTGCTGGAGGATAGAACGCTGGGAAAGTGAGGTCTGACCAGGAAGAGACGATCATTTTTTCTTTAACCATGTGAATAAGCTTTTTCTAAAGGTTATATACTAATGGCTTCATATGGGCCAACCTTGGGGCTGAGCATGTACCATTTACCAGGACGGTGTTAATCGGTATCTGAAAGGCAAACATGGATTCTGTTTAGGTATCTAGAACGAAAACTTCAGACCCTGTAGACAGAGCTAAACAATAGTCAGATCCACTCACAAAGGAAATCATAATGTAGCAATGTGATAGGTCACAGTATGAAGTAGGTCCACTGAGTTAGTGTTTTGGGGCAATGCTTGCCTCCTTGGTGTGTGTTGAAAGAGGATTTTTAGAAATGCTTCCGAGTTGATCATCATGATGGATGTCTTTTTCAGGATGGTCTCTGAGTTGAGCTATGCTCTGGAAACCTCTGGAGCAGAGCAAAAGGCCAGTCAGAGAAATAGAAATCAGCAACAGCATTTGCGTGCTTCTGATTAAAGGGAGAAGAGGGAAAAGAAGATGGCATTCACTCACAGGGTTGGAATTTGAGTGTAGGTTTTGCCAGCTCTAGGCCAAAGCAAGGTATTGGCAAAGCCTATCTTTCCATCTCATAGAAATATGATACTGAGGTGGTGGCTAACTTCATGTGTCAACGTGGCAAGTTAAGTGTATTTGTAGATATTTGGCCAAACACTCTTGTTAGATGTTTCCATGAAAGTGTATTTTGTGTGTGATTGACATGTTAAACAGTCGACTTTGACTGAAGCAAACGACCTTCATAATGTGGGTGGGGACTTAATCAGTAGAAAGTGTTAATTTTACAAAAGCAAAAGCCTGGAATGAGGAGATAACTCAGTGGTAAGGTGATCACCATGTAAGTATGAGGACTTGAGCGCCACACCTACCCCCCAAAAAAACTGGTCATGGTGGTACATGGGGAGGACAGAGATGGGTCACTACAGTCTGGGGTCACCATAGCCAGCCAGCCTTGCTGAACTGGCAGATTCCAGGCCAGTGATGGATACCCTGTTTCAGAAAGCAAGGTTCAAAAATCAGCATCCCAAGGAATGACATCTGAGGTTGTTCTCTGACCTCAACAGGCATGTTTAATCACATGTATATGCACACACACACACACACACACACACACACACACACCACACACACACACACCACACACACACACACACACGACTGCTCATAAAGACAAAAGGATTTTTCCAGGAATGACTTCCTTGAACATACTCTCTAAGTCTTTGGCCTGCAGGTCCACCTCATAGCCTTTGAAATAGCCATTAACCACACTATGTGGGGGGACCGGAGGGGGAGGGAAGAAGAGTAAGGAGAGGGGAAAGGGGGGGTGTTCTGTTTTTCTCTAACTCTGCTTTGAGCAATTCAGTTCTATAAAATAATTTTACAGTCATCCTACTCATCATTCAAGACACAGGGCTTCTACGCTGGCTATGACCAGACACATGGTTCCTTAAGCGCAAGGAGGCAACTCTCACCGCTGGGTCCCAGGTCCCTGAACAAGGAGCAGTGTGCAATTTGTTCCTTTTCAGTGACCATTTCTTTTCTTGTTTGAGCCCTAATCCTGGGGCTTAATTCTGGATTCGTCGTGGAGGAATGGGGCTTGACATGGAACTGAAGCAGAACAGGATGGAACAAAAGATCAGATGCAGCCTCCCAGAGAGCTGGAAAGCCAGGCACAGAGAGAAGAAATTGAGAGTGCTCTGCTGCGTGCCAAGAAGGGGTGCTGCGTGCTGAGTCCCCCACGTCCCTATGCCTGCCAGGCCTTCAAAAGACATTGCGCCCCAGTGGAGGAGGAAGGGCAGCGGCTTCAAGCACAGGCGCCGCCCCTTCATTGCTGGATGGTCCAGCTCACCTGGAGATAGCCCAGAGCGACCCCTTGGTGTGAGCTTTGCATGGCTGTTAGCTCAGAAGATCGTCACAGATTTATTATGAAATTTACATCGTATACATATTTATCATGCTTTTTCTCCAGACACAACACAATTTTCACCAACACTGCATATTCATTCCTCATAAACTCAGATTTATCATAGGACCCGATTTTCCTCTCTGCATGGGCTTCATCCCATCCGTGTGTTTCCTCATGGTGGAGGTGCATCTTCCAAAGGCTGGCGTTTGTCTTTTTGCCTCGCTCTCCCCTCCACCTCCTTCTGCTTTTATTTCAGTTTAAATAAACTGTTAGTCTGAAATTAACAGATGTCTACTGTCCAAAATTTGAGAAGTTAAATATAATAAAGAAGTGGGCAACAGAGCGCACACAATTCCGATGGTATTTTGGTGTGTTTGCTTTCCCTGGTAGACTCTTTATCTAGTTGATGATATTTTGGATGTAATGTTCTCTTCTAAGCACGTTGATATGAAAAACAATCCAGAACCTTCTTTTTAATGGCTGCCCATTTGGCTGTCTACCTTTGGGTATTATTATACCATTTGCTGAGCAATTTCTCTAACGTTGGACATTTGGTTTGTATCTGTTTTTCCAAAAATGATCGTCAGCACTTCAAAGAACATATTGGACCTGAATCTCTGCCTGCCTTTGAGTTATCTATTTGGGGATCCTCTCAACCACAGCGCTGGCTCACGTCTATCCAGTACTCTCCAGGGGCTCAGTCTTTTCCCTGCATTTGCATGTTCCTTTCCGGTGGTAACCTCATGAAGTTGGTCCCATTGCCCCCAGATTAGTGCCCTGTCTGCTAAAGCCACCCTGTGAGTGACGAGCTCACCTTGAGTAGAACCTATCTATTCCCAGCATCATCATTTACTCTGCTGGCAGAAAGCCTGGGTATCTTCTATGGCTTCTCATATAGACTGTCAAGTTGCTTTAAGCAGTCCTGACAATTTCCTGCCCTGAGCAAGCCTCAGTGTGTCCTTGTTTGTCCGCAGGGACATTAGATGAATAGGGTTGTGTATGTAAAGGTCCAGCACAAGCCTGTCCTACCCGCAGAGGATGTTTGCCCTCACATTGGTGCAGACAGACATCTACCGTTCAGGTTGTTGTCTTGGGGTCCATGTGTGAGGCTCCTCTGCACGGGTCTGAAGAAGGGTGGATGGTGCAGGGATCCACTGCAGGCGAGCAGAGGAGGGGTCAGTCTTTTATCCTGCATCTAGAAGGTTCTTTCCTTCTCTCTCTACTTAGACTTTTTTCTGAAGCCCAGAGTGGGAGAGTGGGTAACATCACAGTGTTTCTCTGGGTCTCTCTTGTTCTAGGGTTTCCGACCCAATTCTCTGGTCTAGTTTGAGATTTTCCATACTGGCAGCCCACCAATCATACAGCTTACCCTCGGGAAGTGTTCCAGGCTGCTAGTTGTTAAGTGGCCATTGGACCAATAAACTTAAACATCAGAGGAGCTTTGAGTTCCTCTCAGCAGATTCAGTGGTCCAAAGGGCTAGCTCTATCTATTAGGCATGAAGAAGGTAGGGCTTCCTCTGTGGCAGGGGACCTAGTCACCCTCCTCAGTGGGTTTTTGAATTCCAGGAGAACCAATTACAGGCAGAGTGGATAAAATGCTTTCCACTTTACTCCCAAAGCTAGGTTTGCCTACCCCCTCCCCTCCACCAAAGAGACAGAGCTGGCATGAAGGTGAACTCAGGTCTTCTGACTTTCATCTAGGGCGCTTCTGAACACAAAGAACCCCACCCACTCCCAGGCTCCCTAGAGCAGCATCAAAGCCAGCACTACGAGAAAGAAGTTGAATTTGTCTTTTTTTTT
Organism: Arvicola amphibius; assembly: GCF_903992535.2. Classification (NCBI taxonomy): domain Eukaryota; kingdom Metazoa; phylum Chordata; class Mammalia; order Rodentia; family Cricetidae; genus Arvicola; species Arvicola amphibius. Next base: position 168,310,121 of record NC_052049.1, on the reverse strand, counting down.
TCTCCCCTATTCTGGTCTCATTAGATTTCCAATAGACTTCATGCTTTCTAATGCATTTTCCACACAAAGATGCTTGGGGTTTCTTGGAGCCCTCACAGACACAGATGAGACAGGCGGGCAGTGAGGGAGTGGATGGAAGGCAGGAGGCTGGGTTCTGCAAGCAGGGATAATTGCTAGCAGGGAGCCTTGGGTGTAGAGGAGGCAAGGTAGGGTGCAAGCCACAATGGCTGTTGCTCTGGCAGAAGACTCCTGGAAAATGTCTGATATTCGGGGATACCTGCCCCTTCCCCTCTCTGCTCTGTGCAGACTGAAGGATGAACGTCTGCTTTCTGGAGCAGAGGGATTGGAAGGCCCCTTTAGGTTGCTCTGTGACCCTGGTAAAGCAGTGCCTGTGCTCAGACCCTCAATCCTTCTTTCTGGCTGCCACACCAGGAGTCTCCCAACACCAGGAGTCAATGAGACCTGGGCAGAGGAGGGAGCTAGGGCAGAGGACATGGCTGGTGCAGGCTCCTAGACATGGGCATAGATGAGCTCTCGGTGCCATGTTCTGCTCAGGATAACTTCGGGGAGTGTCCATCCCAGCAGAAGACATTGCTTGAGGACTGTTAAAAGGAAAGAGACGAAAGGAAGGAGAACAGAAGTCAGAGGCCAAGTGAAAGCTATGGAGGAGCCTCCATGGGAGGGAGAGGGTAACCTGGAGCCTCCAAACTCTAGCACTGAGGCCCTCCTTGTTCAGGGCACACCCCACCTGACACCACTTCTCCTTTGTCCTTCCCCTCTTCCCTCTCTAGCCTCTTTCCCTTTGAGGAGTTTCTGGTACACCTCAACAGTTAGTTCCAGTTATCTAGTCCTTAGGTCCCTAGTGCCTTAACTCCTAGTTCACATGCTCCTTAGAAGCCAGGTGACCCAGTGAAAGGGCCACACCAGGTCTGTGTCACTGACTTGTTCTGTCTCCTATTTTCTTGTGCCCCTCTCCCTTTGTCTCTTTCTCTGTCTCGTGTGTGTGTGTGTGTGTGTGTGTGTGTGTGTGTGTGTGTGTGAGAGAGAGAGAGAGAGAGAGAGAGAGAGAGAGGTTGGGGGGTTCTGGGGAAGAGAGAGATATTCAGAAATCTACCTGTCTCTGCCTCCTCAATGCTGGGATTATAGTTGCATGCCCCATGCCCTGCTTATTTTTAACCTGAGTTCTAGGAATCGAGCTAGGTCTTCACGCCTGAGCAATAAATACTTCACCGACATAGCAACCTCCCAGTGCCTCTGTCCTCTGCTCTTTAATTTAATCCCCCATCTTGTCTCTTCTCATCTTCTCCACTCTGGGGAAGTCTAATTCCCTCCTCTCTGGTCTCCTTCCCTCCTCAAAGGACAAGGCCATCTTAGAGCCTGGCTCCCCTGCCCATCTATTCAGAGGGGTCCATTCTGTTATCTTTCCAGGACTTTGGCCGCTCTTCCTCGCAGGTTCTCTGAGTGTGGTAACCACATTGCACAATGTCACAGCCAGGCTCCCTGGCATGTGTGCACTCTGTCATGCTTATATATGTCTACACAAATGTAGAAGAGGTATAGAGAAGCATGCCCTTTTGCAGGACAGTCCAGAAAATGGAGCCCCCACATGCTCAGGCCACGGTGGGAATCCTTTGTCTTTTAGGTTAGCGGCTTCCATTTAACTCCATTCTTTTAGTGAGTTTATTTTTCTCTCTCAACTGGAAAATCACATTTGATCAGCTGTAGAGAGCAATCACATACTGAAATATTGGATTTTGCCCACAATATGCCCCCTCCAAAGCCAGTGGTTCTGTGGAGGTGAGAGTAGACCTATAGGGTGGATAAGGGTATAGGCCAAATGAAAAATGTTTGCTGGACCACACACAGACAGATTGGGAGACAGAGGAATGGATCTGGAAGAAGCCAGGCAGTGCTGAACACGGGAGCCCTGAGCTTCTGGGTTGGGACTGGTGCATTCTGTCTGTGCCAACGATCTTCCAGTCCTCGGCTCTTAAGTCACTTGATGGACGTGGCAGAAGGTGAATGAAGTACCCTTGTCCCAACACCGGTGTCTAATCCTCTACTGACTGCTGCGCTGTGAATGCAAATGCTGGCCTTCCTGGCAGACATTGGGTTCTGCCCACCGTCTCTCCCTTGCTGTCACCAAGTTTCTCCATTTCCTGAACAGGAGGGCCAGGCCCCGCTAGGGGCTCTGTTGCTCGTTTACCTTTATTTCCTTTACTATCATAGCAGATCTTGAGGAAAATCTTGGCTCCTCCTCCCACAGGGTATTAATGCTGTCTGGAAGGTGTCTCTTGGCCTTTAACCATATTACCCTCTTGAGGTAGACATCATTCTACCTCCCTGGAGCTTTCTCCATCTCTTCCTTCCATCTCACCATCCTGGGTGAAGCCATGGACTCTGAAAACATTTCCCCTGGGACTGCTCACTGGTCCCTAGTCTCAGAAGCTAAGCATGCTTCTTCAGCCTTGGCTGTCACTGCCTTATTCAGTCTGCCTGCCTCTTACAGGGCCAGGACACAGCATCCCAAGCTCCACGAAGCTTGGGTTGCTAGTTGGTGTGTGGGTTTTTCAAGGACAAGACTGATGGAAGATGCCCGGTGTGTACCTCCTGTAGGACGCCTCAGAGCTTATATAGTCCAGTGTGTTCTTCACCTTCCCATAGTTTAGTGAGGAGACATTGGTGGCAGTGGCCAGGAGATCTGGCTTTCAGTACAGTTCAGTGTGACATTTTCTCTGGCTTTGTTTGATGGCAGGAAACTTTTCTTTAGGAATACCCAGTGAGACCTGAGCAGAATGCCGTGGAAGGAAGGAGTTCACGAAAGGTAGTCATCCTCCCCATTCAGGTTCGTGAAAATCAAACCATATGGGTCCTACCACGCCAGCTGCATCGGTCAGCATTTCTCATGTACCTTGTGCGTGGTGTCCGTCACACTGGTCCCCTGTGTCCAGGGACCTCTTCTTTCCTAATTCTATTCCAGAAGAAACCAGGAAACTTAGGTCCAGCTTCTCTAGCAGATATGCATCAGAGGGAGAAAAAATATCATGACTGAAGGAGTCGCCTCTGAGTGTAACACAATCATTTACTGCTCCGTGGCTGCTAAGCCAGCATTTAGAATTCAGGTGTCACTAAGAGTGCCCGAGTACCACATTCTCAGGGATATTGTGACATGGGTCAATTTTCTCCTGCAGGACTGCTCCCTGGCAGCTCACACTATTACAAGCAGGTCTTCCAGTTAGCCGTTACCCGAGGAGTGAACTCCGTCTGCTTGAAACAAATCAAAACACAGAGTGGAGAAAGCAGGAGGGAGAAGAGGGAGAGGTTCGTGGTGATGGCAGCAGGAGAGAAGAGAGTGATGCAGGCAGCGCCTTACTCCTGCTGAGACTTGGGAAGTGACTGCTGCATAGCTTGTCAGAGCATATCCAGTGTTGGGGGTGCAGCGCTTCACCTTCTATGGGTGGGGCAGATACACACGCAGTAATAGGTTCGATGAGGGTGGTGACGGTATAGTAATAAAACAGCATCCTGGGGTCTTCAGTGACCAGAGGAGCTAGACAAGCCTCTCAACACTCTGAAATATGTAGATTGAGACTCTGTGCATGTGTCTGTCACCATGTGACTTCGATCATGTCCCTGTGGCACTAGTGTGCCCGTGGATGAGATGGGAGTCGGTCTGTCCGCTGGTTCTCAGATATAGTGGCCCTAGGCTCCTAGATGGCATTGTGTATTAGTGAAGAGAGCCAGAGGTGAGCCACTGGGGTGGGAGAGTGGGAGTGCCAGAGTGCTCGTCACACCCTCTCACAAGCCTTCTGTGGCGATTTGGGTCACATGTAAGGAAAAAAAAAACCCTTCAAGTGTTTTCATCAACTCATGCAGCCATATCCACAATTTTATTTGAAAACCTTTCATTACCCCGAAAAGCAGCCCATGCACATTCACCTGCCACTCATTGTTTCCAGCACCCATCAGCCCCGGAAGCTGATAGATGGCCCGTCTCTGTGGATTTGCCCACTCTGGACATTTCTATCAGCGGAGTTGCATATGCACAGCCTCTTGTTACTGGCTTTGCTCACTTCACACGTTTCAAACTTATCCAGGGGTTAGCTTGTGACAGCAGAAAGGGACTTCATTCCTCTCCACAACTGAATTACATCCCAGTATGTGTGTGTGTGTGTGTGTGTGTGTGTGTGTGTGTGTGTATATATATACCCTACATCTTGTTTATCTCTTTATCAGTGGATGAATATCTAATTTATTTCTATATTCTTGACTACTACAAATAATGCTGATGTTGACACTGTGTGCACGTTTTTGTGAGGACTTAACTTTTCCATTTCTTTGGGTCTGTATCTGGGATCGGAATCTGGGTCACACACTAAGTCTATGCTCAGCTCCCAGAACTGATAGACTCCTTTCCAGTGCCACTGCATCCCCACCAACAATGTCCTCGCTGCTTTTGTAGTCTGTCTTTCTTATTATAGCCATCTTCCTGAATGCAAAGTAGTATCTCATTGAGGCCTTGATTTGCATTTCTGTAATGATGTTGAATGTCTTTTCATGTGTTTATTGGAACCATTGGGGTATCTTCAGAGATGATTATTCTATACTTTTGCCCATTTTTAAATTGGGCTATTTGTCTTTTTATTGTTGAGTTGTAAGAGTTCTTTACATACCGCGATTGGTACTGTCTTATCAGATATATAATTTACAAATATTTCCCCCATTCTATGGCTTGTCTTTTCACTTCCTTGATAGTGTCCTCTGAAGCATGAAAGTTTTTGATTTCGATGAAATCCAATTTACCTATTATTTCTTTTCGTTGCCGTGCTTTGGTGTTGTAGCTGAGAAACTCATTACCCCATCCAAGGACATGAAGATTTATGCCTATGTTTTTCTTCAAAGAATTTTTGCAGTTTTAGCTTTTTAAATTTGAGTCTTTCATCCTTTCTGAATCAATCTTTGTAGTGCACTCTCAAATGGTAATCAATTCAATTAAAACCAGAAAAAGGCCTCAAGATTCGGGCCAAGGCAAATCCTTCTTTGGGTCACTCGTTTTGTGAGCTCCGAGTGAGGGTCCCCGTTACCATTTTTGCAGACTGCTGGCCTTGCCAGAGTGAGGGTCCCTCAGAGCCAAGGAAAAGGAGTTTTGGAAAAAGTGTTCTGCAAAGTGGTGACCAATAGGCGCTATCCCAGGGCGGGGCATATGCCTGTTTTTTCCAGCCTGGAAGCTTTCGGGGGGGGGGGGAGGGATGAGTAGAGCACCCTTGAATGTCATCCCCTCAAGCGCCAAGGAGACCACTTGACCAGCCTTCCTTTGCTGGTGTAACTTAGCTTTACATGGTCGTGGCTTTGACATGATCTCCAACAGTTCCAAAGGCTTGTCGGCAGAGCCGTAAGGGAGCCCTGGCTCTGCGTGTTTCATTTCCTTCAACTGAATACGACGAGGCCAGCTTCATCTGCAGTGTGTCCGGGTGAATAGGTTCAGGGAGCCACAGCATTAGCTGAAGGGCCATAGACCGTGAAGCTGAGATACAGATTCCGGAGCCCAGAGAAGGGGGAAAGACAAAGTGGCTCTTGAAGAAGATAAGATTTGAGTATGCTGAGTGGGAGAAAGAATGTATGAGCTTCTTTCCGGCCGTCACAAAGGGAAGCTCCAGTCCCCGAGTGAGATGTGGTGATGGTCTTGAGTGTAAGGAGTCCCTGCTCTGGGTTTTGGGGTTTGTAAAGGGAAAGCAGTTTGACACCTCCTTCTGTTCCAAAACCATTTCCTTGAAGGTTCTGGGGGCCTCCTCTTAGTGCTTTAATTTGGAAATAAGTGGAAAAGCTTATAGCTCTAAATGCCATCTATATGCTAATGTCTCCACAATTTACATCTCCAGCCCAGCCCAGGGTCATATATTCACCTGTGGACATGACAGCCCCCCACCTCGTACCCCCATGGCTGATTGGCATCTCACACACAGTGTGGGCCACACAGAACTCTGGGCTTTTCCCTCCACAGCTCGATTCTTAATTGATATGCATCTCAGTGCATGGCACTACCGCACGTCCAGTTCGGAATGTAGGCAAAGTTAGGTCATTTTTGATTCCATTCCTCAACAGCTTCCTCACTCTGCTTCCAATCCAGCTGCAAATCCTAAGGGTCTATCTCCAGAGCAATAGCCAGTCTGCACCAGGCTCTATCTCTTGCTTCTGTCCTTGCCTCTGCTAAGGTCCACTGCTCACAGCCATCAGATGCAGACCTAAGAGAACCAATGAAATCAACCACTCTGACCTTTAAAATGGCCCACTTTTATAATAAGACCAAATGCCTCCCCCACCTTCTGTTTTCTGGCTGACTACTTCTATGCCTAGCCCCCTAACCTACTGACACCCCCACCTCCCTGCTCTCCTGGAACATCAATAGTCACCCCACCACAGGACCTTTGCACTTGGCAGAGCTTCTACCAGGCAGGTCCTCTGTGTGTGTGTGTGTGTGTGTGTGTGTGTGTGTGTGTGTGTGTACACATACATGCATGAAAGCCGGAGGAAGACACTGGGTGCCCTGCTCTTCCCCTTTCTCTCTTATTTCTTTGAGACAAAGCCGCTCATTAAACCTGGAGCTAGGTTGGGGATCAGCAGGCTCCAACAATCCTCCTGTCTCCCTCCCCAACAGTGCTGGGCTTATAGGCTCAGGAACCAGGCCTAGAATTCTATGTAGGTTCTAGAGATTTGAGCCAGCCCCTCAGTCCTCAGCAGGCACCTTTGTGTGACTGCTTCTGACTTGCCCTGACTTTATAGTCCTGGCCATCTTTCTCAGTGAGCCTTGTTTTCTTTCTTTAAAAATGTTTTTATTGTATTTATTTTTGTCTATGGTGTATGTGGGGTGTATGTGCACACTTGCCTGTCATGCATGTTTTGAGGTCACAGAAAAGCTAGTGGGTCACAAGGATTCAACTCAGGTTATTGCTAAGCGACAAGCACCTTTGCCCACTGAGTCATCTCCAGCCCTGCTCTGTCTTATTTCCAACGGAGCAAACCAGTATATGACGCTTGCTTACTGAGGTGGTGGCTATCTCTTTCTTCTTCCCCTTCACAGCAATGGAAGCTCCATTAAGATGGCTAGTCCTTCCTCTCCCATTGCCAGTTTTGTATGACATCCTCTATACTTTTCATCCAGAGTAGTTCAGATAACTTCTAAATATAGTCATAATGGGAAATTTAAAACATGCACAAAAGGAGAGAATGTCCTTCCCTCCCATCATCCAGCCTCAACAATTATTAACCCAAGGGCAATCCATTTCTATGTTGCCCTTATGTTGAAGCAAATCCAATATATCGTATCATTTTATCAGTAAATATTTCAGAGTGTATCTCTAAAGGATAAGGGCTTTTTAGAGAAAACCACCACAAGGCCATTATCATATCTAAGAAAATTTATAACTATCCCTGATTGCCATCGGATATGTAGGGAGCCTTCAGAATTCCCCAAGTGTCTTGTTTTTCATTTTCTTTTGTTTGCATCTGGTGCCTAAAAAGGTCCTTAAATTGAAATTGGCTTGTTGTACCTTTTGAGTATCTTTTAATCTATATTTTCTCTGTGAGTCTATTGAATTTTCTTAAAGCCTGTCCCTTAAAGAAACCAGGCTGTCTGTCCCACAAAGCAGGTCCTGGTCTGGGTTACCAAGCCACAGTGCTGTCTAGCTCGCTTCCTGGGCCTCCTCGCTCCAGTATAGAGGAAGTTGGAGGCTCCATGGGATCCAGGTTGTTTCTTTGGAAACAATACTTCGACCTCATTTTCTTGCATGGAGCCACAGGTCACTTCATTTGTCTGTCTGAAACTCTGAGGACAGGATTGTTATGGCCCAGAATCCGGAATTCCCTCAGTGTTTGCAGAGTGGGAACATTCCATTGCCACCCTTCCTTTTTTATGTAGTAATGAGACTATCTTCATTGTTTTAACTTATTCATAGATTTAATGTGCACGTACATAATTGTGCGTGTATACACATGCACATGCGCATGTGTGTGTGGCGGTCAGAGGTCAGCCTCAGATATCCTTTTAATCACTAATTTTGGAGACAAAGTCTCATTGAACTTGGATCTTCCCAGATTGTCTAAACTAACTGGTCAGTAAAGCCTGGGGATCCCCCCATCTCTACTTCTCCAAAGCCAGGGTTGCAGAAACGTGCTCCTGTGCCCAGCTTCTTACATGTGCACCCGAGAGCCCAAGTCAGGTCTTGTTACTTGTGTTAGCAGACTTTCTCCACAACCATTAACTGGAATATCTTTTAAGAAGAAATGTGCCTTCATGGAGGGGGTCATGTACAAAGGAAATGCAGATACATGCCTGATTATTTCTCATGATCCCTATTCAAAACGATGAGTCGGTCCCTCCATCCTCGGGATCTGTGAGAACACTAGTTTCAAGTGTTACTGGGACCGTTCAGATTGAAGCATGTACTATGCACGTCAGTGAGTGGGGGGGGGGCGTGTTGCTTGAATGGCTAAGTGAACACATGTAACTTGAGAACTCCCGGCAGATTGCTAGTCTTTTCTTCCTCCAGATTTTATATGCAAAACCAAAACCTCGCATGATTTTGTTTTAGGGTTAATACTATTCCTTAAATATTTCCTTAGTACTCTGGAGTTTTATTGAGTAAATAGAACCCAGTCCCTGCTGTTAGGAATCCTTTTACCCATCTGCTACTGAACACAACCGTTGCAATTAGATTTCGACTTATTTCATTATTGAAAGTAACTGAAGTGTTTCTCTTCTGGGTAGACACTGGTCACCAGTCCACAGTCACCTACATGCCTGGGAATCCTCTGTTGTGGCCTTGTTTCTTATGACTTCTTTGTGTGTGTGTGTGTGTGTGTGTGTCTGTGTGTGCGCATGCGTGTACATGTATATGTATATGTACTTGTATGTATACTTGTGAATGTACATGTACTTGTGTGTGTGTGTATGTATGCACGCCTGTGTGTATGTATGTGTGATGCTCCCAGTGTTGGTATATCATGTACATGTCATATATGGGAGTCCAAAGGTAAACAATGGCTGTCTCCCTTGACCAGGCTCCATTTCACTTTCTGAGACAAGGTTTCTCACTCAAGCCAGGAGCTCACTGATTTGATTTGGCTAGACAGGCTGACCAAGAAGCCCCAGGGATAGTCTTGTCTTGGCCTCTTCTAGTGCTGGGTTACAGATGTGTGCCTAGCTCTTGGCTTTTATGTGGTGCTGGGAATCTAAATTTATGTCCTCAAGCATGTGTGGCAGGCATTTTACCAACTAAACCATTCTCCAAATCCTGCTTTGTTGCTTTTTTTGAGATAGAGTCTCATACTGTAGCCAAGACTGGTTGGAACTTACTGTGTGCCCAGGCTGGCCTTCAAGTTCATGCATCTGCCCTAGCGTCCTTCCAAGTACTAGGATTATAAATAGGAGCTCAATGCCAGGCTTACGCTGTGGCTGTAGGCTACTCTCCTCCTGTCTGAGGCTCAGTTTCTCTACCTGCATGGGAAGAGATGGCATTAGCCCATATCAGGTCCTTTCCAAACTTCACAAGTTGGAGTGTCTCCTTCCTTCCTACATGTTACCTGTGAAGGTCACAGGAGCAACATTAAAGGGTTCAAGCAAGACAAATGCAAGGTATACACGAGGAGGGTGAAATCGTAACCCACTTCATGTAGTCCAGACAGCTACCCAAAAGGAGCCATGGTGAAAATGCTTGCAATTCTCTATGGGGTTTCCTTAGTATATTCCCGGGCTTGGGGGAAACTCCAGTGGCCCACTAGATTAGGAAAGATTAATAGGGGTATCTGATGGCTTCTGAAAGAGCAAAGTCTAGGAACTGGGTACAGGAAGTTGTTTGGAAGTCTGGACTCACAGCTACATCACCCTGCATAGACCCAGGGATTCCTCTTGGGACTGTGATATCTTTAGTCAACCCCACCTCCCACCTGCCACCACGGCCTTCCCTGGAGGCTGGGGCCACTTTGCGAGTGCCGGGGCAGCACCAGCGTCTGGGAATTCAGACAGCTAGACTGCCAGAATCTGCTGTCTTTTGTCTGCCAGGGTTAGATTGCTTGGGAATCGATAGCAGCACTCTGTGAGCTTCCTGATGAGCAGGCTTGCCACTGCGCTGTTGTCTCTGCTCTGCCCTCTAGTTCCATAGCCCTGATTTCCCCATTTCTGTCAGCGTGTGGCTCCAGTCCCTGGGGAGAAAATCCGTTTATCTGATGCTTGCATGAACCTGATGAGGTTCCGAGAGGGGGGAGTGGCCTTCTCCACTACAGCATCTCTCCTTCCAGTGGCTGAGCCAAGGGAGTCTGTGCTCTCTGGGACAGGGACTTGATTAACAGTGGGGTGTGGTGGCTTATAGAACATCCACCCCTCCTCAGAGACCTGAGGTTGGAAGAGAAATGCAGCTGGCAGGAAGCTACCATCCTAATTCTTCCCCCACCACCCCCCCATTCTCACAGTCAACTATTAACTCTTGTTGAATATGAATGTTGGTGGGTAGGCCACACTGAGGAGGGTGGAGACGGGGATGGAGGGAGCATTATGTTCTGCACCTGCAAGGCCCTCACATGATGGGAAGCCCTCTGATTGTTCTCCTTGGGACCTGTGGGTGCTGTAACCGTCTCTCCTGTTTGAGGCAGCTGGGGATGGCTAAGCAATCAGTCATGTACATAGTTGGACATCATCCTGAGAGGCAGGCCCCTTGTGCTAGAAGCGAGAATTTGGCATCAAGTGGTTAAACATGTGTAAGAAAAACAACCCGAGACCCTTACTTCATACTACACACAAATATTCCTACATAAAGGACCAAAGCAAAACAGAAACAGGGAAGCAGAAAGCTTTGATGAGGGCCACTGAGGAGACTCCGCAGGCAAAGCAGTTACAGTGCAAGCCTGACAGCAGCAGTTTGGTTCCTAGATCACACATGAAGTCGGAAAGGGACAACAAAGTCCACACAGTGGTACTCTGACCCATGTAAGCATGCTGCAGCACACACACATGCGCATACCCCCCTCACACACACACGCATGCGCGCGCATACACACACACACACACACACACACACAACAATAATAATAAAAAAATTTGAGCTGTTTGTTTATATTCTATGTATGTGTGTTTGTGAGCATATGTATATGCACCATTTGTATGCAGGAGCCCAAGAAGGACAGAAGAGGGTGTCAGATCCTGTAGAACTGGAATTGCAGGAGGTTGTAAGCCACTATGTGGGTGCTGCATATTGAGGCTGGGTCTTCTACAAGAGGAATAAATGTTCTTAACTGGTGGGCCATTTCTCCATCCCCAACAACAACAACAACAATAAAACATTTAAAAGTTCTATTGAAAAAATTGTAACTCCTTAGCTATGAATCCAAAGCACAGCACATAAAGAAAGCCTGATGAATTAGATTTCATAAAATGAAAATTTGGGTTTTTCAGGAAATACCATTAAGAAAATCATAAGACAATGCCCAGACATGATGGAATCTATTTGCACAGTCTATGTCTGATAAGAAACTTGTGGTTAAAATAGATGAAAACACTTAAAATGCAAGAACAAGAAGTCGAATAACCCAATTTAAAATGAGCAAAATAGACATTTCTGCAAAAAGAAATGATTAATATATCCATGGGAAAATGTTCAACATCATTAGCTTGCAGGAAAATGCAGATCAAGACCACAACAACACACTGCTTCACTAGGATGCACAGAATTTCTGAATTCCCAAACACCAAAGTCTTGCACAATCCTGGTGTGAATGTAAGACCACACAGCACTTTGGGAAAGTAGTTTGATAGTCCCTTAAATTAAACATAAATTTACCACGTAGCCCAGCAATTCTACCGCCTCTTGCTACTCAAGAGATTGAAACAGTTGTCCAAGAAATGATTTGCAGCATTATTTATAACAGGAAAAAGTAGAATTTACACAGCTGTTCACCAAGTAATGAGTGGACAAGGGAATTATGGTATCTCCATTCAATGGAATATCATGCAACAGAAAAAAGGAACTGTGGCATGGTATGGATAAACCTTAACTATATGAGGTGTGAGAGAAACAGCAATAAAGAGCAATACAGAGAATATATATACTATCCAGAAAAGGTAAATCTCTGGAAACCGGAAGTAGTTCATGGTTATCTGAAGTGGGAGGTGGGGACTCAGGTTTCACATGGGCACAAGTGACTCCTTGGGGTGATTGAAATGTTCCAAAATGTTATTACAGTGGTTGTACAACTCCAAAAAAATTATCAAAACCCATCAAACTATACATTTACATTAAATTTTATATGTTAATTATACCTCCACAAAGCTGTGTAAGAATGATAGGAGATAGAGAAAAGGAGAGAATAGTTCCAGAACCTCTTAGAGCAAGTCTTAGCCTCCTGGAAACACTGATGGCCCCCTCTCAAGTGTGGAGCCTCAGAGCTGAGTGCTTGGGACCTCTCATCCAGTCTCTACAGGAATGGTAGCCAGGGCAGCTCCCAGTCTCAGCTGTGGCTCACAGCATCCTGCCTGGGCTTCTGTCTCTGTTGCTCACATAGCAGAGGTGTCACCTTTGCTGTTCCTTTCAGCCACGTTGAACCCACTACTGTCCCAGGAGTCATGTCCTCCCCCCGTTCTCTCTCTCTCTGTCTGCCTCTCTCTCCTCTAATGTCAGCCCTGTCCTCCATTGTTCAAGAAGCTGGTTCCAGATGGCTGTGCTACTTTCTAGTATATACACCACTGGGCCTTGTGATGGTGGAGCTGAGAATGGTTAGGAAATAGCTTCCGAGGGAGAGAAAGGGGAGGTGAGTTAGGAGAAGCTGACCAGCAGATTAAGTGTGATGAAGGAAAAATATGAAGGATGTGACATGGGTCAGCTGTAAAGACTTTGGCAGTGACCTGGGACCCTAGAAGAGGTGCTGTGGGACAGTGGTCTTGTATTAAGTTTAATGAAACGCTGATTGACCAGTAGCCAGGCAGGAAGTATAGGTGGGTGACCAGAACAGAAGAATTCTGGGAAGAGGAAAGGCTCAGTTTGCAATAGTTATCCAGATGCAGAGGACACAAGATAAGAATGCCTTACTGATAAAAGGTACCAAGCCACATGGCTAACACAGACAAGAATTGTGGGTTAATGTAAAATATAAGAGTTAATTAGTAAGAAGCCTGAGCTAATAGGCCAACCAGTTTATAATTAATATAGGCCTCTCTGTGTTTCTTTGGGACTGAACATCTGTGGGACCAGGCGTGACAGAAACCTCTGTCAATAAAGAGGGACTATAGAACACTGTGGAAGCCCATCGGAGGGCTGTACCCAACAGCTAGTGGAAGCGGCTTGGGAGCAGAGGAGGCCTTTTGCACTTGCCTTCGTGGATTTTGTGAATATAGTCATGGCTGCATTCATCCGAGGGCTGCTCCTTTCTGTCTGTTCAGTCATTTGCTTCTGAGTATTGACCAGTCCCTCAGAATTCCGAGACCAAATTTAGAGGCCTTTCATGTGGTAGGCTCTATAGAAAGCACACTGTGGTGACAATTCTTTTAATCCTTACAAAGTCTTTGAAGTAGGCACTATTATTTTCTCTCCATTTTGCAGACGCTGGAACTGAGACCCGGAGGGTAAAGTCAGATATCCAGGGCCCAAAAAGCAATTAGTTCAGAGCCTGGATTAAAGCCCAAGCACTCACTGTTTCCAGGTTTCTTCTGAGAATTCATTTCAATGGCTTAGTGTGAGAAGGTTGGAGTCTTCAAAACAAGCTCAGCCATTGTGCCCAACTAGGGGAGGAAGATGGAAAAAGTGAGAGCCACTGCCATGCTGTATGGCAGCTGTGTTTCAAGAGTCCCAAGCTGCCCGTCTGTCTTCTAGAAGGATGGAACCAGGCTGGCCTCGACATCCCTGACCCATGCAGCAAGGACCAACCACACACCAATCTCATATGATGTGTAGTGGTAAACAGTGGGGGTCAGCAGCCAGGCTCAACACTAGGGCCCCTCTGTCCCAAGCCCTGCCAAGCTAATACCTGCCTCCACCATAGCCATCAAGGGCAGGATTTTGAAAGGGTCTCTTTAAGGCCAGGGTGATGATGGACATGTGGACAAAGGAAGGTTTACCAGCACCCGTGTGAGAGAGACAGAGCCAGGTGGGAGCTGGTGTGGACTGTCCTCCAGGAAGAGCTGACCATACATCCAAAGTGCGTGCAGTTACAAGAACTGGCCTGAGAAGGTCCAGGGAAGGAAGGATCTTGAAAAGCAGGGGACATTTACCTTTTTAGTGTGGCTTTAAGGGTAGTGCACATCAATAATTCCAGTACTCGGGAGACAGAAGCATGGGGATTGCTGAGAGTTCAAGACCTGCCTGGTCTATGCAACTAGTTAAGGAATAGTCAGAGCTGGATAGTTTGACCAAACAAATAAAACGCCAGTTTGGCTTAACTCAGACTCCTTGTTTGACCTTGTATGGAGGCTTTCTTGTAGAATTTTGTGAGCTCCCTTCCTTCTCTAAATTTACTCCCCTTTCTCGAGTTCTGGCAGCCACTGATAAAGTCCTTGTGGGAAGGAGTCTTGTAATCAGACATCACATTGCTCCAAAATATAGCACTTAATACTGACCCATAGATAGTGCCAGGACTCAGAATGAGACTTGAATAAAAGCAAATGAGAATTTTGGTGAGCTGCCTGCCATAGTCTCTTTAGAGAATTGATGATGCCTAGATGGCCAGGCATTAAGTTGACTGTAGACCTCTGAGCCTGCAGAACCATTTTGTCTTCTGGACCTGAGCCTCCTCTTGAATGGGTGTATTCAAAGGAAGACTCCTGCCTCCATCCAAATGGAACTAGTGACCACTATCATATAAAACCCAATCCTCCGTCTAAAAGGACCATGTTTATTTTCAATGAAGAGCCCATATCACTGCCCATGAGACTATGTCTTCATGGAATTGGGTTGCATGTAGCCTTTTACATGTTTCTGCTGCCACTGGGTCCCTCTGCCTATTAGAATAGGACCTCTGAGAGACTCTGCTCAGAAGCCCCGCATGAGAGGAGAGCTCACTCAGTGCTCTGCCACCTATAGCCCAGCTGTTCTTTTCCGTGTGGTCCTGGAGAGCTGGGCCTGGGAGCCAGCAGCACAGACCTGAGTTCCCTCAGGGAGGGCCCTGCTTTTTTCCTCTCCCTCAGCTTGATCATTATTCCAAAGGCCTCGTTATGAAAATTACAAAATAATGGTTCTGCAATTTGTGGATGTGTGGCTATGTATACGCTAATTACCATTCCTGTGTGCCTGCTCTGAGACACTGCAGTGGGACCTGGAGACGTGCCCCACTTGTCATTGCAGACTTGCTGCTTGTCCTAGTGCCTGTCACCCCAGATATGTCCTTTCTCTCAGTTATGGGAACAGTCCATGGTGCCTGAGTAGAAATAGCCATTCCAAGTTTACTCCCTATGTAGTTCACAAAAGGGAGATGGAGAAGGCCCTAGATGGAGAAGTCAGTACAACACAGCATCTCTGAAGGAAGGACAGTGTTGGAACTGAGATCCTGTCCCCTGGGAGTGGTTTCAAATTGTTTCTGCAATGATGAGTGGTGGGCTAAGGTCACATCCTGTCCTGTGGGTGTCCCCAAAATGACAACTCCATCTGCCTAGCTTGAACACTTCTTTAGATCTAGGGAATTCCATGTAAAGTTCGGAAGGGGAGGAATAGAAAGAGAGGAGTTCCTGGGGTGGAGGTGTGGGCAGAGGTATGTGTCAGCAAAGTCTGCTGGAGCTGTGATGAAGTCTTGGTCTCAGAGAGAGCCTTCAAGAGGAGGCAGAGTGGCCACAAGCCAGGAGTCAGAAGAGGAGAAGAGGTCAAGGAGAAGGTGGAGGAGACAGGAGGATAAAAGGACAAGCTCCTCTTGTCCTGATCAAAACCAAATTCCTGCAGCTCACTGCAAGGTTAGTGTATGAGGTTAAACGCTTCCCAGGGCAAGCTAAGCTGACTTGATTATCAAGGATGAGTTGCTTCCGTCACCTCTGGGAGTAGGTGTGGTGGGACAGAGGCAGGGGGTGCTGGGGCTCCTGTCTGGACAGTCTCAGGAGAGTGAGGTTCTGAGCATGGGGAGAACTAGGATGTGAGATGGCCCTAGAGAACAGGCAGCTGGTGGCAGACAACTCGGCATCTAGGATTTAAACACCAGTGACAGGGTAAAGGTCATGGTTGGAAGCTTCAGAGACACTTTCCTGGCACTGAAAGCCAGACATGGGGTATTTAATCCTCTCTGTACATTGATTTCCATATCTGTCATAGAGTGTTTGGACAGCACCTGCCTCAAAGGCTGATAGGAGACTCACATACAACAGTGTGGCTGGTCCTGAGCACAGTCCTCACCCGAGTCCTGGCCCCTAACAGTACTTTGCTGTCTTACTGGGGGAGGTCAGTGTGTCGTCGGTGGAACCGAGTGATGTGCTCTCTACACAGCGCCTCTCATATCATCTCTGTGTATTTGGTACCCACTGTTACTTTATCCAGCCTCTTCCAGTTCAGACATGTATCTTTTGTTTCAAATCTCCAGCCTTCATCACCCGGGGACCGAGGAGTGGAACCTGTGAAAGAGGGGAGGGAGAGATGGGGTTCCTCATTCCCCCTCTTCTAGTCTCACCAGAACAATGGAGTCTGCAACATTTCACAATCTTGCTTCTTCCAAACTTTCAGAAAATGAGACATAAGTCTGGGGAAAATTTGAAAGATCTATTTTTAGAAGCAAACCTGTTTGTTGACGTCTCTGGGTCTGGGGGAGAGAGAGCACAGGGAATTTTTTTGTGAGCATATTCCATGTTATTTTGAGTTGAATTGGATTTTTGTGTAAGAATTGAAATGCTCGCAAAAGTTCTAGTGCCTGGGATTTAACCCAGGGAGTTCAAAAATGCTAGCGGAGGGGCTAGAGAGAGGGTCGAGATATGGCTCAGCAGTTTAAGCGTATTGGCTGCTCTTCCAGAGGAGTTGGGTTCTATTCCCACATGGTGGTTCACAACCATAAGAATATAAGTCTAGTTCCGGGGGATCCAGTGCCCTCTTCTGGCATCTGTAGGCACCTGGCACACCCTGAAAAGTACAGATTACATGCAGACTATATACTCACACATATAAAATAAAAATAACTAATTAAAAATACCCTACATGATGCAGTGTTGCTCACCATTGAGCTATATATATACTTAGCCCCTTTGTAATAATCTAAAATCAGGGAGTCAGAGCTCAGGCTAATTTAGTAGGTAGTCTAAGGTTAGCCACTAATTTTCAAGGCTCACTAACCAAAAACCACTGCCAGTGACAGTCATGAATACCTCTAGTACTGAAAAGTCAATGGCACATAAAAACCTGGTACTCACTTTCTACTTTCCAGATACCTCACTCCACCCCTTATGTCTTGCAGGATCTTTTTCATTTGTGGACTCTACTCCACATCTTTCAGCCTGGCATTCTGGGAAGTGTAGTTCTCAGCTTTTAGGCAGTAAACCTGAGAAGGGGCTTAGGGAGTAATGGGGAGCAGTTTTCCAACAGATACTGTAGGTGAGGGTGTAAATCTTCTCAGACTCACACGGCAATGGCTATGTATGTGCAATCAAGGCGGGACCAGAAGGCAGGAGACACAGAAGAATGGAGGACTGCTTGCGAGCTCAGAGTTGCACAGCTCCGGGTGGAGCAAGACAGAGGAAGCAGAGGAGGTTTGTGCAGGCCTCTTTGTGAGGCAGATGGAGCAGCAGCAGGAGTGGGGAGATCCTAGCAGAAGGCCCAGACTGTGGAGGAGCAAGCCATGCAGGCTCTCCTTAGCATGGGTGATTAGCTGAGGAGGAGGGACTCAGAGGCTCAAAGAAAGTCCTTCATTACCTCAGAAGACCCCTGAAGAGAATGGAAAAGAGGAAGCCAGGAGCAACGCAGAAGAATCATTGTAGCTTCAGTAGGGTTGTGGCCAGTCATAAGGACCAAAGATAAAGGACAGTTCAACAGTTAACAAGGACTCAAGAACCTAACAAGGACCTGAATTAGGTGTCACCTTGAGCACCTAAAGTTAGGTGTAACTCATGGGAGTTCAGTGAGAAACACTAAAACGGTGATGATGAGGATGGGATAATGGTGATGATGATGATGACTGTGATGATGAAATTAGAGTGTGTGTAAATACAAATCACCTGAATCACTACGGTTCGTCTTCAACAACCATATGAAGCTGCTTGGCACTGCTATTATTTGAAATTTATAGGTGGGAAACCCGAGGCTTCCAAAGGTTGAGGACCTACTACCCATAGGCGTTTCCTATTCCCTCCAACTCCACACCCTACATGGCTCTGAGGGAGCATTCTGGAGGTTTCTCGTCAGCTGGGAGATGGGGATGTATTCACAGAAAGGGTGCGATTTGGAAGGACGCTATCGTGAGGAGGATACGTTCCAGGGTTATGGGTAGTAGTGAAGGCACTGGATGGTGGGCTGTGTGTGACAAAATATCTTAGATCTTGAGAGTCACATAGCAGGGAAAATTAAAAACAAAACAAAAAGTCAATACTTAAAATTTTGTGTGTATCCCGTTGTTTTTTTATTTTTGTAGGAGTCTACAAACACTACTTAGGGAACTGACAGGCCAAGATGCACATGGTATTCTTGGCAGTTTGGTGGAGGGAGGGGGAACTGGTGGGTAAAAAGGCAGTGATACCCATACCTACTGGCACGGAGCAGAATGGGTTTCAAGGAAGAAGGCCCTGAGCATTTTCAGTTCCTTGGGCAACCTGATGTGTGGGCAGAGGAAGCAGAAAGCCTTGTCCAGGCACGTTCCCAGGGATTCATTCCCCTTCCTGGGAAGGGGAAACAGATGAGATCTCCTGAGAAAATTAGGAGAGGAAGGAGAAGGGAGGGTGGAAGAAGAGGCAGAGGAGAGGAGGAGAACATGAGGGAACGGGATGCTCAAGAAGGGGGAAGGACAGTGAGGGAAAGGAAAGAGATATCTTGATTGAAGAAGCCATTAAAGGGCTATTGAGAAACATAGCACTAGGGAAACTCCCAGGAATCCACAAGGATGATCCCAGCTAAGACTCTAACCAACAGTGGAGAGGACGCCTAAACTGGCCTTCCCTGTAATCAGATTGATGACTATCACAATTGTCATTCTGGAACCTTCAACCAGCAGCTGATGGAAGCAGATACAGAGATCTACAGTGAAGCTCTGGGCCGAGCTACCTGAGACTAGCCCAAGACAGGGAGGAGGAATAACATGAGCAGAGGGGTCAAGACCATGATGGTGATACCCAGAGAAAAAGCTGACCTGAGCCTACTGAGAGCTTTCTGACTCTGGACTGATAGTGGGGGGAGGGGATCCTGCATAGGACCAAATTAGTAGGCCCACTGAATGTTGTGAGGCTTGAGCAGTCTGTGGGGTCACTAGCTGTGGGACCAGGATTTACCCCTAGTGCTTGAACTGGAATCTAGGAGCACATTCTTTTTGGAGGATACCTTGCTCAGCCTAGATATAGAGGGGAAGTCTTTGATCAGGCCTGGAAGTGGAGTGTCAGACTTTGTTTACTCCCCGTGGGAAGCCTTACCCTTTCTGAGGAGTGAATGGGGGAGTGGAGTGTGGGGAAGGTGGAGGAAGCAGTAGAAAGTGAGGGGGTGGGAATGGGGATAGCTAAGCAAAATGAGAAAAGATTGTATTAAAAAATGTTAATAAAAATAAACTGGGGAAAAAAAGGAAAAAAAATAAACTGGGAAAAAAAGAATAAGAGAAAAGGTGTTTAGACAGGAGAGGACCATAGTGTGGGATCTCTCTGGCAGGCGAAGATGGCTAAGCTACAGCTGGGAAAAGTAGAGAGCTTATGAAAAAAGGAATTTCTGACCAAGACTGGGGTATGAAGCGGGGGAATTGAACTGTAGCCCAGAAGGTAAGAGGGCAGAATGTGAGTAATGATAGCTAGATTGCGAGAACTTTAGGGAGGCTGCAGGCTTTGGGGCAGGTGTTGTGAGCCATCCAGAGGACAGAGGTTGAAAACACAGAGACCGTGGTGTGGTGCTGAATGCCTGCAGTCCCAGCGTGTAGTAGGTGGCACCAGGAGAGTCAGGAGTTTAAGGTTATGCTTGACTACAGAGGGAGTCAGAAGTCAGTCTGGGTTACTTGAGACCCTGTTTAAAAAAATCAGGAAAAGAAAGGAGAGGAGAAGGAAAGAAAGAAAAGCAAAGATAAGATAAGAAGGAAGTTGAAACCATCAGGATAATAAGAAGGAAGCTGAAACCATCGGGACAGTAAAAAGGAAGATGGAAGAAGGAAGTTGAAACCATCGGGACCGAACACTGGGCAATGGGGAAGAGAGTCAGTCCCATCAGGAAAAGCACTTCTGCCTTGGCTGGGGAGGACAGGTAGAGGCATTGGTGCTCCCACATGCTCCTCTCACACATCTCCAACTAGGAATTTGATTAGGGGCATAGTAGGCAAGAGTTAGTGTCAAGTTAATTAATAGCCTACACATTAAAAACAATAATAATACAAGGAAATGAATCCCTTGAGTGTGGAGCCTCTCCTGCTCCATCAGCTGGTGCACAGAGAGCCCACGGCTCATCTGTCCTGGGACCGGCCTGCCTTCCCCAGAGCAGGTGCCGAGGCACACCATGGGTGTGCTTGTGGTGGCAGCATCCTAGACACGCTGCTCTCACTGCGTGCTATGTTTCTCCCTCTGCCTGATCTTTTTTTATTTCTTTTTAAAGGAAGCATTTTTCTTTCAGCTCAGAGATATGCCAAGAAAATGAAATAAATGTAAAGAGAGAGAAAGCAAAGTGTCTTTAATTTGAATGGCTTTTCCCATGTGAAAAAGCGGCCATTCATTGCAAAATATTTATCTTCATTATGCTTGGTCTCATTATTGATGGAGAAGCCCTGCAGACTAATGGGAAAATCTCTCTGGGAGGCCTGACTTTGGATGATGAGCTGAGTCTCCACTTCACCTTTCCTGTGCAGGGTTGGTCCTACCTTCGGCTTCCTGGGTACCTGAGCTTACCTAGCCTGGAGAAGATGGTTGGCACATCTCAATTAGAGTCACATTGGTAGGAACTACGTTAGCTGTCCTCTGTAGCATTAACTGCAGGATAGCTGATTGACAGAAATCAAGCATATGTTCGAGCAGCGTCAGATCTATGAGTCTAGTCTCAGTAATCGCCTCACCTTAGAACAGGTGTAGCCCAGGGAGGGCAAATCACATTGGATCCTGCAATGCCC
This sequence comes from Arvicola amphibius, assembly GCF_903992535.2. Taxonomy (NCBI): domain Eukaryota; kingdom Metazoa; phylum Chordata; class Mammalia; order Rodentia; family Cricetidae; genus Arvicola; species Arvicola amphibius. The sequence continues at coordinate 168,288,905 of NC_052049.1, read as the reverse complement.
CCCTGGGGTACTGCTCTGTCATATCCAGGAACTTCTCTGTGCTTCTACCTGCCCAGTCTGACCCCTTTCTTGAGAGGTGTTACAGAGCATAATTAAGAATGTGCATTCAGGCTATTTACAGGAAAACCTTGAAAAAAATCCTGTCATCTTTCCCATGATGGATGTTGGGAGGGTTTGCACAGGCAGCCTTGCGAGCTGTAATTAACATCAGCATCACGCTTTGTACCGGCTTACCGGTACACAGCAAGCTGGGAAGCTGTTCTCGCCCTCCTTCGCCCCATTTCCTGGACAAGCCCAAGGTTCAGATTGGCTGCATCCAAGTCTCCCTGATTGCAAGGACTTAGGAACAGCCTCACCAACACAGCAGGTATTCAGAGGTGACACTGAAGGGGAATTCATGGATTCAGTGTTACCTCCTGTGACAATCTGAGACTTCCTGCCTTCACATGACCTGCCTTTACCTGTGCAGACACAGGCAGGCTTGGTCCTGGCTTCTCTGTGCTCTCGCCTGCCTGGCAGAGTCCGTTGATGCTGACGTACTGAGAGCAGCACCGGCATTGAGGAATTCCTGGAGGGAGGCTGAGCTCGTCTTTTCGAGCTCATTACTGGTCTTGGAACTTTATAACCACACCTCATAAATTGGGATGGTGTGACATTCGGCTGTGCGCTGAGGAGATGCCAGGAGTGATTTAGGACTCCTGCATGTGAATTTCCGGTCTGTGTCAACACGTGGAAAGCTACCAGTTAGGAGGGTACCTTTCTGAATGCTCTCCTTTCCCCTCACTGAAATCTCCCACATTCAGGCCTGGGGTTGACTGCTCTGAGATACAGAGATGCTGGGGCAGGGGAATGAGCTGCTTGCTCACTGGTCCCACCTCTGATGGAATCTGCCAGCCTAGGCAAAGATAGCATCAGGAAGGTCGGATGTGGCTAGCTCCTCTAAGATCCAGTGTGTCAGCATTGTCAGGTGTGGCAGGGCACACACACTGCCTGCAGCCTCCAGCATCCAGCCCATCCTCCCTGCCTCTGTCTTCTTCCCAGGTGACTGGCGTCTCTTGCTACGCGTCCATCACAGTGTATTATTAACACCTCCCTCTGTCTCGAACCACTTCCCTTCCCCCAGGGAGTGCTGTGGGTTGGAAATGATGGTCTTTAATCATTTCTTAAGTGACCAGCCCTGAAATCATTTCTTAGAGCCATACACACAAATTAAATCATAAATCCACAGTGGGCCCCATGAAGGTCTGAAGTGTAGCCCTGATTGAGAGCAGAGAGCACCTCTCTCCAGGAAGAGGCGTCTCCTGAGCAGAGAGAAGGCCAGCCTCGGAGAGAATGGACTTCCTTGGCCCTCTTAGCAAAAGAGAGGTGGTACCTGAAGGTCGGGCCCCTTGCATTTGTCTTCTGCTCTGGACTCAGGAGGTGCAGAGGCTGCAGAAGCGAAGGGTGAGGCCCCACCTGAGGGCTAGGAAGGCTGGGATACCCCAGCCAGGCCTGAGCCTCCATTGCTTCTATAGCCAAATGGCCCCACAGGGTGTTTGAATGATGTCTGTGCAGTAGGAAACAGGCAAGTAGAAAGGGTTATGTTGCACCAGGGAGCTGGTGTGTGTGGGGTGCCAGACAGCCAGGAGTTGGCGTGAGAGTGTCCGACATTCCTGGCTCTTGCTCATCTCCAGCTCTGTGCAGCAATCTTCCTGTTTAAGACTTTCCTGCCTCTTTGGGACACCAGGTGTCAGTCCGCATGACAGCAGCAGCATCTTTACAAGGTTGATAACGGGGCATCACCAAGAGCACTTGCCCACTGACAGATGTCTATGAGCCATGTTACCACCTTTGCACATTGCCGTGACATTTCCTCTGCCTGGAATGTACTTACTTATTTTATTTGCCAGGTTCATGCTTCACAACCCACATGACCTGTCGCCTCCTCCAGGAAGCCCTCCTCTCCCAGCTAATTGCCCGTTCACCTCTCACCTCTATGGATGTTTCCTGCAGCTGGTAACCACATCATAGAGTTTCCATCAGCTTCCAGTTGGTTCTTCTGCTAGACCCTAAAGGACCCGAGTTGACCTTGAGCTTCCCATCCTCCTGTCTCTGCCTCTGAGTCCTGGGGGGGGGGGCAGTGCTTTCATTATTTCAGAACCTGCAAAGAGGCTCAGAGCTGGGTGGGAAAGGGATGTGTCAGAACGCTTTGTCTCCTTGAGAAATCCCATGGAAAGTCAAAGAGTGTTGGTATTGCAATTACGGCCCGATTCCCAACTGGTGAGCGACTGCTCAGAAACGTGCTCGGCTTGATGAACCGATGCATTTCAAGCCCCCACTGATGAATTCGGGAGTTGAATAGCTGTCATTATGAAATAATTGACATGTCTTGGTGAGTCGCCTTTGTTCCCCCGATGAAATTCTGGATTCGTATTGAGAGCGGAGATTCAGCCCTGTTACACGGGAGCAATATTGTTTCATGGCCCTTTATCCTGGTCATTAACAAATGAGGGTTGTATGCGGAAATGGGGGGAGGGGTTGCAGTCACGGCACTTCATAGAGTTAGAATGATCACTAGCCTGGCTATGGTGACGTCTGTGTTCAGAGGCACACGGCTCACTTGGTGTTCTCTGTTCTGCACCCTCACAAGGAGAGACAGCAGGGTGGCTGCTTCCGTACCTGCTGACCTATCCTGAAGTTATCTGGGAAGCAGGCCTAAGCTGAGACATAGTTCGCCTGGGTACCTGGACCAGCGTTTCTGAGAATGTCAACTGTGGGTGTCCTATGTTACATAGACAGCTGATGTCTCGCTGTCTTGGAGCCTCAACTGGCACTCGTTTGAGGTGGGCACAGCGACTTCTGTGAACATCCTGGCCCCCTCGCTGCCTGGCTATGCAAGCATCCACTGAAAGATGCAGCTTGTTCATACATTACTGGTGCTTCCTTCTTCCTTTGCCCCAGAAGCCACTGGAAAAAAAAATGAATTTCCATTCCAGAACATGCCTTTGAAGATTTCCTGGAGACCACATCCATACATCATGATTTCATGCCTGGTCAGGAATCCAGGCCAACAGGCCTCAGAGGGGAGCAGGAGCAACATATGACATAGGCCATGGCGGCTGTGTGTGTGTGTGTGTGTGTGTGTGTGATTTTTTTTTCTCGTGAAGGCAGAGAAAGTAGGGCAAGATGCCCTTGGTGATCAGAAAGAGATGTATTTGTGTCCAAGCCTCTCATCTGGACTCAGATGTATTTGAAGCTGGGCATTTTCCAGTTTTTATCCACATATACATGAAGAAAGAAAGCTCACAGGCTGTACAAACAACATTCCACAGAAAATAGCTGGAAAGGCCGTGAGTTTGCATGCCTGGCAGAGCTGGCACTGGCTTTGAATTCTGATTCTCTGATGGAAAATTTTGTCATTTTACTAGCTTGAGAGTCAGTCACCTAGGAGACTAATCTCTGGACATGCTGTGGGGGTATCTCTAGGAATGTATGCCTAAGGTGGGAAGACAGGCCCTGGATGTGGACGGTACCATCCCATAGACTAGGGAACCAGACTAGACAGGAGAGAGGAGGGGAAGCAAGCAGAGCACCGGCCTCCAACCATTCCCCTCCCCATCCCCTGATTGGGGATACATGTGATCAACCACCTCACACTCCCACCATGCTGGACTGTATCCCACAGACTGAGAGCCCAAGTAACACCACCCTCCCCTAGGTTACTTCTTATCAGGCATTTGGTCATAACAACTAGAAAAGTAACCAACATCAGCTGGGAACACTGAGCAATTTTAACCCCACTGAGACTCATTGTCACTGTTAGCAAAATGAGACTGCTGGTCTCTTTCTTATAAAGCCTAGCTGAAAAGAGGGGGTATAGTGGTTTTATTTGCCTATGAGAAGCAGAATGAAATAGTGCAAGATGATTGTGCTTTTAGGAATAATGGTGGCCAAAGATGCAGTTCAGCAACAAACTTGCCTAACACACGCAAGGCACAGGGTAGATCTCTAGCAATAAATTACCTAATCTTGGGTTAGGACGTCTTATAGGTTTGGTCTCCAGCAAAACACACACACACACACACACACACACACACACTCGCAAAACACACATTCACACATACACATACATACCAGCAAAACACACATTCACACACACACACCTAAAAATGAGGGAGCATAAGGCTTGGACAAGCTAACTATTATGATGGGGCCATGAGGTCATTCTGAGCAAGTGACCTGTCCATGGTGAAAGCTGGTCATAGATCATTGTCACTATTGGCTGTTATTGTATGAGACAGGGTCTCATGTAGTCTAGGCTGGCCTCCAAAGCCCCACGCAACTGTTGGACAACTTTAAACTTCTGATCTGTCTGCCTCCATCTCTTAAGTTTTGGGGCTACTGGTGTGTGCCACCATGTCTGGCTTGCTATTTCATTTGTCTGTTGCGGATGTGGGATTTATACTTGTTCGTGTGAGTGCACACATGGAGGTAGAGGCCCAAGGTGTGGGGTGTCTTTCCTCGAGCATTCTCCACTTTTATTTCCTCCCTCCCTCCCTCCTCCCCACATGTTCATGCATGTAAGGTGTGAGTGTGGTCATACATGTGTCACAGTGTGCGTGTCATTGGACAGCCTTAGAAGCTGGTCCTCACCTTCTATTTTCTTTGAGGCAGGGTCTCCTGTTTTTCACCACTGAGTCCTGCAGGCCAGCACCTCAAGCTCCCAGGGATCACCTCTTCTTTGCTTTACATCTTGCTGTAGAAGCTCTGAGACAAGTGACATAGGCTATGGCGTCTGACTTCTTTGTGGATTCTTGGAATCCAGACACAAGTCCTCCTGCTTTTGTAGAATGCACTTACCCATTGAGCCATCTTCCCCGCCTCCCATCTTTAATATTTAGGATTTCTGCTGAACCAAAAGCTCATTGGTTCAGGCTGGCTGGTTCCTGAACTTCAGGGTATCTACCTCTGCTTGTCCCCTGCCTCCCCAGCACTGGGGTTCCAAGCATGCTCTACCATGCCTGGCTTCTTATGTGACTTCTAAGGTTCTGAACTTGGGCCATCATGTAGGCACCTTACCAACAGGACTGTCTCCCCAGCCTTGCTGCTACAATGAATAAGACAACGTTTTACTAACATCAGGCTATCTTAGAGATGATCTTGACTGGTGGTGACTGGCTTGGTACAGATCTTGCACCCAAGCACCGCACCCTGTTCCATGCCTGTAGAAGATGCCAGTCTTTCATATTTTTAAGAGGCCTTAGATAACCTGGCTCCAAAATCTGCCCAACGGAAAACAGGCTTCTTCCTCAGCAGTGAAGGGACCAGTTTCACATCCATCTCTCTAGCTGGATACCAGTCACTCTTTTAGCCCTGGTCTCATGACCCCTGTTTGCTTCAGGTAAGTCCTTTCTGACTTCATAACTACTCAGAGCCTGCTCCCCATTTCCCACTTCTGCAGGGCGGGTGCTCAGTCTGTCCTTCTGCTCCTTCTCCGCCTCCCTATGCAAGCCCTGTGGAGTTGCATGGCTTTTGCTCCCTAAGTACACACTCAGACCTAAGCTTTTAAGTGCACCCTTACCCCCTCTAATCTTTGCCTCCCTTAATAACACTTAACTGGTACTCCCGAAAGCAGTAGGTGGTAACAAGTCAGTCCAGGAGGCTGCAGACAGGGAGGACATGGGCTCTCCGGAGAACATAGCTACCCAGCCTTTCCTATCTTTCTCTGCCTACTCAGGCTGCCAGTGTGAGATCCCCATCATTCCTTTCCCAGTCCTAGGGCTAAGTAAGAGTTACCCTCACAGCACTGCTCAGAATGGGGTGCCTTCCCCATCCACCACCTGCAAGCACATTTCGTTAGCTCACAGATGCCTTTGGGGATGGCAAGATCTAGAGTAAAACTCGTGGATCAGGAAAACAGCATCGGCCAAATCCCCCACCTTCAGCCTCTGTACAGAACCCGGGCAAACATGAGTTGTTCTCTGCAGTTGAACTTGGATGCTATTATACTTGGGTGCATATTATAATCTTATTATCCCAGCACCGATCATGGCTCATGGGTCATTCTACTTTCTTCTTAGGAGTCTCCTTGAGACCTCTAGTGACGCCATTCATCATCCCTGTGTTGGAGGATCTAAGACATTGTCAAATAGGTACCTTTCTGAGGTGTTTGACGTGAGCCAGCTGGACTTGACTTCAGTGCCTGCCCACTCTTGCCTGCTTGCTTTGCCTTGCTCTTCTTCTCCTGATAAGTGGGTGCACAGCCATGCCTGTTCTGCCACACAGGCAAGGTCAGCACTGCACAGGCAGGCAGATCTCTCACCCCTTATCAGTCCAGACACCTTTGAAGATGCAACACGAGTGTTTCAGCCCCAAAGCTTTGCTCCACCATTACCACAAAGTAAAAGTCATTTATTTGGTCTGCCCATCCCCCACGCATGCTGTATAATATCGTTGGCAGATTTATGTGTTTGCAGCTTGGTGACCTGGGGGAAAGCTGCAGACTCCACGGTGCCCATTTTTACTCCTGGGTTTCTGTAAAGGTCACAGCAAAATTATTTTATCAAGTACACCACGGAAGGAGGGAATCTTAATCTTACATTTTACTTATGCAGCACTCGACCTTCTCCAGAGATACGCCCCTCCCTTAGCACGCTCACTTCTACATCATTCCGTTCTCACCAACGCACACGGAGCGCATAATTAGGCACCTGCCTTCCCAGTTGGCAAGGAGGCTGTGTGACTGGATGACCTCTAAGGGGAGAGAGAAAGAGTAGAGGGGAGTGGGGTGGAGGCAAAGGCGAGCCTCTGGGAGCTGTGTTAGACCCATCCTAATGCCAGGGCCCTGTAAGCAGGTAGAACAGGCCTGGACACTGGCATGTTCTGATGTTCCCTGTCTACCTACCTCAGGCCAACCCACTGCCTTTTCCTCATTCCAGGTCTGGGATGTGCAGTTGTCTTTGAGTTACAGTGGCTGCCTCAATGCTGTGTTAAAGATCCACAGCTTGGCCAGCATGGTGATCGATGCCTTTGATCCCGGCAACTCTGTGGGTTCAAGGCCAGCCTAGTCTACATAGCGAGAACCTACCTCACAAATCAATAAAATAAATAAATAAATAAATAAATAAATAAATAAATAAATAAATAATAAAAAAGAAGATCAAGAGTTCTAGTGTACACTAGTCAGGAATGAGTGTAATGATTGATTAGTGATGTCTGCCACAGCAGTCAGGAGCAGAGGCACTGTCCTGCGTGTTTGCTGTCCTGATCTAGGGTATTTTGTTTCAGAGGACTTTTCTCATGCTCTCTGCCTATGATGTGTGAGCTCACCAAAATCACGGAGGGAGGAACCTGGAAAAGGAAGGCCCACAACAACCTTCCTAAAAGAAAGCTCTATTTGCCTTAGGGGACTCTCTGGAGGGGGAATGAGATTTGTACCATACACCCACACTTACTTGCTTTTCTCTTTTCTCTTTCTTTCCTCATTTCTTTTCTCTTGGCGCATGCTACCATACACAGCTCTGGTGTGCATACCTGTGTGCGTGTATGTGTGTGCATGCAGGTGTATGTGCCTCTGTGTGTGTGCTTGCGCGTGTGCGCATGTTCTGAATTTGCTTTGGAGTTCACTCCAAGAAAGCAAAGGAGGAGGGAAATGTGGTGTCATTCTAGGGAAGACTTACCACAGGCTACCCTGCTTGTGCCCAAGTTCTGGGCAGGAGCAAGCAGCCATGTCCAAGCCTTAGAGACCCAGTGAGCACTCACCTTCATTTATCTGAAGAACTTGTTTGGAGTTATTTGAATCCATCAAGGTGTTTGTTGGGGAAGTGCTTAGAAACAAGGCTTTTCTCTGAGGGTAAACACAGCAGTTTGAAAACATAGAAAGCTGCCTGATGGCCAGCATATGTCCTGCTTGTCCACGGTGGGCACACAGCCACCAGACTGATGGCATTTTTAGAACATTGACAGCTGGGCTCTGCTGGGGAGGGGCTGGGGGTACACAGGGCTGAGGAGGGGATGGCCAGGGATTCCCCCGCCCTTGCTGATACAATGGGAGCCTAGGATGACTTGCTGAGCGTCCCTGTGCAGACAGACAACCTGGGGCTCATTAGGGTACCCGAACTGATGTGGTCCCCATCTTTCTCTGTATTGGATACTAGGTAGCTGAAAGGGAAGTGGAGAGGATGCTACTTCCTTGAAGGAGGCTCTGTCCGTAGAGCATCTGTTCCTCCATGCCCCAGCCTGGATCGTCCTCTTTATCCCCTTCATTTTGTGCTCGCTGCCTGGCTGCAGCTTCACCTTCTCAAGGACTCACCACCGTGTGTGTGTGTGTGTGTGTGTGTGTGTGTGTGTGTTTGTTTGTGTGTGTGTGTGTGTATTCTCTTGTGTCTGTGCATACACACTTGCCAAAGTGGGCCCTCACCTTCCACCTCATCTTAACAACAAAGTCTCTTGCTTGTCACACACTGCCATATCCAAATTGTCGTGGGCTCTAGGGACCTGACCTCTGGCTCTCTTGCTTTGATGGTAAATGCTTCTTACCTACTGAGCCATCTCCACAGTTGTGAAAGAGGCCATGCTTGAGAGTTAAACTTCTGACTAAATCTCCACCGGGCGTCTCCCACACCAGGTTTGCTGTGCGCAGCAACTTCTTAGCCAGTGTGAAGGTGACGGCAGATAAGAAAAGGCCTCAGATTTGCACCAAATAAATGTCAGTGACTTGGGGGACACTGACTGAAGAGGTAGAGTTGAAGACATGGAGATGCAGGGGTACACAGGAGAACTAAGTTAAGTGAGAGTGTTTGGTGTCAACCTTTAGGCCACTCAAACCCCACTTCCCCTCATACCCCAGTACTCCTCAACCCCACTCCCCCTCATTCCCCACTTCCCCCTTATGACTTTCTTCTCACTTCATACCCTGTAAGCATTATGGCTCAGATGGAAAGGTACCCTGGTAGCCAGGAGCTAAGAAATACCACAAAGTCATACTGCACAACAAACCTCACACAAGAGATTTATTAGGAGAAACAAACAAACAAACAAACAAACAAGCAGGAGGGTGGCTGCCTCTGCTCCACTGAGAAACAGCAGCAAACTGAACAGGACACAGGGCTTATATAGAGCATCTTGGGAAGGGAGTGGAACTTTTTAGGGTGGAGATTTGTGGGGTTTCATGTACAGAGATTGAGTTTGTAATTCTGTAGGATGGAGGCAGAGTCCAGCAGCTGAGGCAGTTAGAATATTCTGTGGGTGAAACCTGGCAGTTAGAGGTCAGAAACCTGACAGGGGATGGGCTTGGCCACTCGTGTGGTTCGAGGGGCTTGCATACCTCACTTCCAAATCTGCCTTGTCCTTCCCACACTGCCCATGACCAGAGTGACTCTCCGACATTCTTCTGTTTGGAGAAAATATTTGTCAATATAAAAAAAGAAATTTAAGTTTATTGCATAAAATGGGAAAATATAAATCAGAAAATATGGGAAACTTACCCCCATCTCATTACTGTATATTTAAAATGTATAAAATCATTATTATAGGTACTGGAGGATATTGTCTGTTCCTATTATATGTGGGGTTTTTTTATTCAGTCACTAATAAATAATACTTGTACAGGTCACTAAGCCTCCTAATAGAAAGTAAGTTAAATTGTGTACAGTGTTCCCATTAATGGTTTTTACGTTGTCCCTTTTCCTTGTTATAGTCATGAAAACCCCAGAGTTCTGTTCTGAATCATATGTGGTTATCTCTGTAGGACGAATTCTGTAGAAAGAGCACCATAAACACTTTTTAGACTATATGCCTCTCTGGATCCCATCTTCCTACACTGATGAGCCCTTCAAGGCCCTGGGAGTGAGCAGGGCACCCGACTCAAGGCCTGGCTAGTGCCTTGCCAGGACCCTGCTCTGTCGTTTTTCATCTCCTGCCAACATCTTTAGGATTGTGAGGACCAAGGAGGATGCAGGACCAGGCTCGGTGTCTGCCCAGTGCTTGCCTGGTTGCCACTCCTGTGTTGACTGTTATTGTCCCCTGCCCTGTGCATGGGTACCTAGGTCCTGTGTGTAGACTCTGGGATGTCTCCACACGAAGCAATTGGGATGCTTATGCTGCTTCTCTGAGGTCTAAGGGCACATGAAGGGCCTGACAGCTGTCCCTCAGTAATACCTGCCACATCATCCACCTTTCCCTTCCATCCAGAGGCAGCCTGGGGGCAATGAATAATTTCAGTGAAACCCCATTCACTGGCTAGCCTGAGAGAGGTCTCAGATCCCCTCAACCAAAGAATGTTCAGCTCTTCCCAGCTCAGCCCTCCCCATTTCCTTGTCCTCTCCTTTCCATACCGTATTTGCTCCCTCATCTCCCTCCAGCCCCATCCCTCCTGGGCTATGCTGGGATAAAGTCAGTCTGTCCCTTGAGAGGTTGTCGGGAAGGTCTGCTGGGTATAAATGCTGCATGGGCAAGGACAGAGTTCTTTTCCCTGTGACATCCCAGAGTCCTGAAGGTCTCCCTACCACTCTGAGGGTGTGTGAGTCTAAAGACTGGTCCTTCTAGTTCTGTCTTCTAGGTAGGGGACAGGTCTGGGATGAAGACACAGTCATACCCAAGAGGATCCAGTTCAGTCCTGGTCTCCAAGTGAGTCCTGCCCTAACTTTTCTGTTCTGGGACCTTTCCTACCTTGACCTCTGTCCCTGTCAAAATCCCAAGGAGTCTATTACTAGTAACATTCCATAGATTATTAGTGGCCCAGAGAAACAGCTCTGGTCTCATGCACTAATGTCTCCCTGTCCATTTCCGAGTTTGTGACAAGCGGTCAGTAAGTGTTTCAAATAACCAACCAGTGAAAGCCTTCGTACTGGCTTCTTGCAGAGAGTAGGGCAATACTATGTTCTAGGGATTTTTAAAAAATCACACAAGTCTCTACACTAACTTGAGAGGGAATGAGTCTGTGTCCTTTATTACAGATAAAGTTTCCAGAGTTTGGTGGTTTGAAGTGGTTTGCATCCATTCACACTCCAACAACCAACAGCTTCTTAGACCCACTTTTCAGACCCACACACTATTTCAGCATGGGCTGTAGGACTTGGCACGATCCCCTGAAATAGCTGGTCTGGATCAGAGCCCAAGGTCCTTTGTGTCTGCCATCTCAGGTGCTGGCGAGTCTCATCTTGGCCAGCTCTTCTCTACTGCACATTGCACACAGTGAGCTGCTTGAGCACCAGCCGTCTATTTCTCCCTGTTCTGGAAGCTGGGCGGTCCAAGATCGAGTTGCCTGTGTGCAGCATCTGGTGGGGCTCGCTTCCTGCTTTGCAGATGGCGCTGAAATCAGAGAGAAAAGGGCTGTCTTCCCCCTCTTCTTGTAAGAGCACTAAGAGGCTTTTCCCCCCACCCCAGGATCTAATCACTTCCAAGGACTCCAGCTCTAAACCCAGCTGATTTTAGGGAACACAAGCATGCAATCTGCTGCATTAGTATAGACCATTAGAAAACACCCCTTTGACCTTGGCTCAGGGTTTCAGGTCAACTTTGTGCTAGATTCTGAGAGAGTTTAATGTGCCTGGCTACCTGCTGATGTCCCTCCACCTTAGGAACTTATTCTTCTGTTAGGACTTTTGATTCTGTCTTGTGGTTTCTCCATTGTATTGAGGCAAAGCTTTCCACCCCCATCTCATATCAAACTCACCTCTTCAGCATCTTCCATGCTAATGAGTTCCTGACTTGCTACCACTGCTGCTGTGTTAGTAGCTTAATGGCACTGTGACTTACAGTCTGTGTCAAGATGTCTGCAGAGCGCATCAATTTCAGCAAGTGTCATCATGAGTGATACGAGCGTATGACACAACTAAGTGTCCCAACTGCACAGTCCATTACAGCTGGCACTGGGCCCAGGGAGGAAAGACCGGAAGACCTGTTTGGCTTCGCATGCCCTGGCTGATGTAGAATGGAATGCCCCCTGGCCCATTTCCTCCACAGCCCCCATCGCTATTCCGTGGTCCTGGCCACTTCTGTAGCTGCTCCAAGCTTTCCAAGGCAAGTGGGGTCCTCTTTGTGAATCCTGGTGCACGCTTTCCCCTCTGCCCCACTCTCTCATCTCTGCATCTACTTTAACAGCTCTGCTGAGGGCCTGTGCAGGTGCTGACTCCTCTGGGCAACCTCCTCTACCCCCATTTGGTTCCCACTTCCTCTCAAGAGAACAAGGTACCACTGCCTCTTCTGTAGAGCTTTTCCCGGCTCACAGTCCTCCTTATTCTGCCTTACCTGGCTCTCTTTTTTTTTTCCCAGTTCCCAGTCCACGTCATCCTGCCTTACCCAGCTCTCCTCGGGATCAGAACCTGCATCCAAACATCAGTATCTGCTGCAAAAACATTTAAAATATAGTGAATATATGTTCTTTGATTACCAAACTGTGTGTGTATATCACAAAATATTGATAAATATCCAAAGTAATAATTATTAACAATTCAGACTTCTACTTTTCATTTTAGTTAGTATGATATGAATACTATATTTAATGAGACTCCTAGTCTTTATATAGTTTCAGAATTCATTTCTAAATTAGTTTTCTAAGATACAATGTTAATGATTATATTATATTCCACTATATGAATGTTCCATATTTACTTAGTCAATATTCTCTTATTAGACTTTTAAGTTCCTCCTCCTTTCTTCCCTCCATTCCTTCTCTCCTTCCATCTTTTCCTCCCTATCTCCTTTCCTTTCTTCCACCTTAGAATTAACACTGTGACAGATGTCCATGAACAAATCTCTCTCCACATTTGCCTGCTTTTTCTTTGGAAGTCTTAACCTTTGAATAAGGGCTTTGAATATGTTGAGATCTTCATCAAACAACTCTCCAGAAAAATCTGAAAGAATACTCACTGTATAGGCCGGCCCTCAGTTCCTACCCTCTAATACAGGATCTTTTGTTGCAGTTGCCATTGTCACTACTTTGATTTTTGGGGCATTAACCCAGAAGACTTTCAGTGTGCATCCAGTTTATCCAGCCATAACACATGGAAGGCTTGTGCTGTGCACAGGAGAGGGGAAAATACAAACATAAAAATACCTAGAGTCAGACTTCAGAGAGCATCCAGACTACTGCAGTGGATGGATGGGTGGGTAGATGCATGGATGGATTCTTAGATGGATGGATGGGAGAATGGGTAGATGAGTGGTTGTTTGGGTATATAGGTTGGTGGATGGTTGGGGGAGTGAATGGCGGGTGGTGGATGAATTGCTAGGTGGATAGGTCGATGGATGAATGGGTGGGTAGATGGATGGATGAATGGATAAATGGAGGATGGATGGATGGGTAAGTGAGGAGATGGATGGATGAATGGATGGGTGGATATGGATGGGTAGACAAGAGATAGATGAGTGGATGGGTAGCTAGACTGACTGATTGATGGGGAGGGAAGTGGATGGGTGGATAGATGGGTAGAAGGATTGATGTATGTGTGGGTGAGTAGAGTAGATGAATGGGTGGGTAGGTGGTGGGTAGGTGGATGGTTAGAGTCAGTACTCATGGGGTAAGACCCCCTCGAGGACTCTAGCCCCAAGAACTAAGGAAGGAGCCATACAGAACCCTGCTCATGGTCCCTCACTACCACAAGTAACTTGCAGTTCTGAGCAACTGCAAAGAGACATGTCTGCAGAGTGGGAGCAACCCATCAAGGTAATGGGGGTGGGGTGGGACTGTGCTCTGTGAACCTCTCTCTTCCCAATCATGAATGTGCTCAGCCCCTTCACTGTCAGCCCACGAGGCAGGCAGACCTCCCTGAACCAGCTGCTCAGTTACACCTGCCTCGAGAAAGAGGCCCCAGATCTTAAGCAGGGGATGAATATTCATGGGCATGAACCTTTGCAAACTCATTTGGGGAAAAAAATTAGATCAAGAGAAGTAATCAGATTATTAAAAAGAGAGTGCAAGGACAGAAGGCAGTGGCAGAGAGAAAACCCACATTTAAAATGCAAAGAGAGAGCCTCTTCCTGCGGAGCAGCGCTGACCTCCTGGACTATGCACCAAGAATAGTTAAGCTCTCCTCCATTTCTGCTGCATAAAAATGTTTCCTGAGTCCTCCACTGAGAAGGGAGGCGAGAGAGGCAGGGGGCACCCTCAACCTCTGAAAAATTATCAAATAATATTTTGAGGTTTCCGTCTTATCTTCCTTAGATATCAGGAAAAATTGCGAGAGCTAAAGAGGCTCTGGTGAGTGCTGAGTGACAGGTTAAAGGGCTCCAATAAAGATTAGATGGTCCACTATCTCCTGAGGAAATTGCATAAAAGTGGTTATTCCCTCTTGCTTCTATTAATTTCCTCTTCCTGGCTGCTTGGAGAAGCTTCATAACCTGATGCTGCAGACGGGGACGGGAGACGCTTTCCATTATCTCAATCACTGCACTGTTTATGAGACACTTAATCTGTTTCTTTATAAAGTAATAGTACTGTAGGTGATGGATTCCGTGTCACTGCAAGGCTTCGTGCGGGGACGAGAGGAGAGGGGCGTTCTCAAGAGCATTGTAAGCAGCAGGCAATTTGTTACAGCTTTGAGGCACTGAGAAGTTGTGGGGGGTGGCATTCCAAGGTGACCTTCAGCTAGAGCTGACACGTGCCAACCTCCTTGTGTTGCTCAAAGGGAGAGGGAAATGTGTGTTTTGCTTGGATGATGGGAAGCATGTACACGTGCTCCGGGGTAGAGCACTCAGGCCCCATCCTCTCCTGCTGAAGCCAGGAACGGGGAGAGAGGCTGGAGAGTGTATGCCTGCCCCCACCTCTGCTCTTCCAGATTAGCCTCTGTCTGAACCTGGTCACTTACAATGAAGGGGAGTATCCTCCTCCTTTTTAAAGAAATGAGACAATTGTGGTCCCTCTCCCTTTGTGTCAGAAATATAGCCCTGTGTGATGGTGTCTTGCTACCTTTCAGGAATACACAGGGAAGTGCAAGTGGCTCTTGACTGCCCACATACCCTTATAATCATGACCAAATGCTTCTTGCCCAGGTCCTCTTTGACCTCCCCAATGATTCCACGTCTTTCTTTCTTGCTTTGTCATTATTCCCCCTTCTGAATCTTTTATTGTTGGACTGTCCCTGAACTAGCTATACAGCTGAGGATGAGTTTGGACTTCTGATCCTCCAGGCTTCACATCCCAAGTGTTGAGACTGCAGGCATGTACCACCCTTTCTAGTTTACAAAGGGCTGGAGATCAAGTCAACAGCTTTATGGATGTTAGGCAAGTACCTTAGCAACTGAGTTTTACCACTAGTCCTCCCTTCCCAAATCTTGCCTCCTAGGAAGCTGTTTCACGTGCTCCCCATCGTATAAGGCTGGATTCCCAAAATGTGTGTGTCCTGCATGACTGATCTCTAATGTACACACAAGTGTAGTTCTGCTTTAGAAGCAGTGTTCTGTTGTCTGCTTCAGCCCATCAGAAAGGGAGCCCCCAAGTCCAATACTCCATTTGTATGCACAGCTCTGTACCTCTAACATATCCTGGCTTCCAACAGGTCCTCAGCAAACAGTGGCTGAATGGTGGCGCTCATCATCATAGTGATGATTAGATCATGATTCTCTATAGAGGAAGAAAACTAGATTTTGCAATATCAAGTCAAAGAGCTGTTATTTACCTCAAAAGTGTTCACACACAACTAAGAATATTTCATTGTTATTATTTTTTTTATAAATTAATCATCTCTTTTTTCATTCCCTTTCTTCCTTTGTGTGTGTGTGTGTGTGCGTGCGCACACAAGTGCACACAGGTCCTCACATGTGTGCACACACACACATGTTCGTGTGGTAGGCATTGCATGCTATGGTGCTCGAGAGGAAGTCAGAGGTTAGGAAGGTATCATGGAGTGTTAGTCCTCAGCTTCTGCTTTGTCTGAGGCAGAGTTTCTTACTATTTCCCCCTGTGTGTGGCAAGCTAGCTGGCCTATGAGATCCTGGGAATTCTCTCAGCCTCTCAGCCCACTATAGGAGCCCTGGGATTGTGTTCTGGGATCCAAACTCAGGTCCTAACACTTGCACAGTGAGCATGTGCCCACTGAGTTATGCTTGCTCGGACTGGCAGGCCTTTCACATTCATATCTTTGGTCTATATGTCTGCATAGTCTTTGCCAGAACTGACTCAAACACTCCGCTTATCACTTCTGATTAAAGCTGCCTTTTCTCAAGAGAAGCCTGCTCTTCTTACTTATTTTTCTTAGTAAAAACCAATGGTGTCAACATCTCTTTCTGATTAGTGGCATCTGATACAAGATGAGCTTAAAAGGTTTTGTGGACTAGCCTGACACTTTAACTGTTATTTAAGGCGTAAACAATATGAGAAAATATTGTGCCAGCAGGATTACATATCACAATCCCAAAGTTAAGTACGTACATTTAGAAAGACTATCCTTACAAGTCAGAGACTGCCTGTTCACAGATTTTGTTAAACTGCTAAACACATGAAATGAGAATATTTTGGAATTATAGATAAAATATATCTTATAAATATAATAATTCACTAACCACTCAGGTAGAAACAGTCTAGGTGGGAACACTAAGGCTTTAACGCCTTCGTTGGGGCGCCACATGTCTATTCTGACTTTGACTTGTAAAGTTATTTCAAAGAAAACTTGTCTTTCTAAAGGGTTTGTGTGAACCGGGCTGAGGGGAGCTATCCTGGTGGGGGACATGTGAGTGTCAGCTGTGCCACATATTCGCATTTGTTCAGTTTTGCTGACCTGTGTGTTGTGAGCAGAACAAATAGATCCCTTCTATAGATGATCAAATCGAGGCTCTGAGGGCTGCTGTCACTCACAGATGCTCACCTTGGTAAAATC
This sequence comes from Arvicola amphibius, assembly GCF_903992535.2. Taxonomy (NCBI): domain Eukaryota; kingdom Metazoa; phylum Chordata; class Mammalia; order Rodentia; family Cricetidae; genus Arvicola; species Arvicola amphibius. The sequence goes on along the minus strand of NC_052049.1, from coordinate 168,272,112 downwards.
AGCACACCTAGACGGCAGAGCTAAGATGCTGCAGCCATGGCCCAGTTCTCAGTTCCTTGGGGACTATAGACTCAGATCTTTCTAAGCTCTCTGTCCTCCAACTGTTTCCAAGACCTCTCTCTATGGTCCAGTTTGTGATGTTTGTGGGAGATATCTTAGTAAGAAAAGGGCTTGCTGTGTAAGCACAAGGACCCGAGTTAACATCCCTGGAACCTGCGTAATAAAAAACAGGGTACAGTGGTACATGTCTGTAACCTCAGTGACAGAGGCAGGGTTAGAGGCAGGAGAAACTCTGGAATGCACAGGCTGGCTAGCTTAGCAGAATTGGTCAGCTCTACGTTCAGCAAGAGACCCTGTGTCAAAAAAATAAGGTGGACAATGATTGAGGAATACACCTAATTTTGACACCTTATCTCCATAGGTACATGTGTACATATTAATGTACAAATACTGCACTTGCACCTGCATACATACCGAGAGAGAGAGAGAGAGAGAGAGAGAGACCTTACACAGTAAACAGTAAATAGATAAGTAGTACCCTCTCCCCTCTAGTTCCTCTCCTTGAGACATCCTTTAAATTCAGAAACCCAGTACCCTAGAACAGAGGCCTCCCATTCCTTCATCAGAAATCTCAGAGAAAGGCATTTTCAAATCCCCCTTCCACTTGTGGATATCAGGATGACTGTTTATGCTGTTAACTTATTAAATGTAACGCAAGGTGGCTTTTAAGTGCTGAGAAGAAAGTGAAAACACTTTGTTCTTCTTGGACCAGTACATTAGGAAAATTACAGTGTGGCAGAGACTGAATACGAATGCATGAGTAGTCACCAGCTCCCCTCCCCTTTCCAGGAAGGCGTCCCACCACATGGAAGCAGCTGAGGCTTCAGAACCCAGCAGGGCAGGAACACTAGAGACTCAGTGCAAAGGGATGCACACTTATCCGGGAGAGGAGAAAGATACAGAGAGAGAGAGAAAGGCAAGGCGGAGGGGGAGAGAGACCAGTGAGTAGGCTCAGAAAAGTGACTAGCCAGAGTTTTAGACTGCCCCAAGTATGGTAGTTGATTTTTTTTTTCTTGGGGTTTTATTGATCGATTCTTTTGTTTGGAAATTCAAATGTACTCTTTTTATTGCTACAGAGGTTTTCTTTTGAATGTGCTAACATGGGTCTGTGAATGACCTATCTCTGATGTGGGTTACAGTAGCAACTGTTGTTTGCCCGTCATTTGTGAAACAGCCGTGTATCCACTGTGTCCCAGGGAATGCGCTGCAGAGGAGACCTTCTTGGTAAAGACAAAAAGAAATCTAGCAGTGGAGAGCTCACTTTCGGAAGTTCTGAGGCATTCTGTAGCAACTGATTAACTTTATTCTTTATTCTTAGGTTCATATTTTCTGTACGTAATAGGCATTGAAAACTCAAGGAACTTGTATTCCATGGAATGCAATTGACTTACACCATTCGATAATGTTCCATTTCACAGAGGCTTCCTCTCTTCTGCAATGGGCTCCCCATCCAGGGCATATCTAGTGTAACTGGAGACCGTTTCCTCTCTTCAAATGAGCAGCTGATGGAGGAATCCCCACATAGGAGACTATTCTTTCTTCTTGTCTTGGCAGGAAAGTGGTAGATGTTTTGGAACTAGCTTACATGTGAACCATCACCATCATTTCTCCCGCTGAGTGATCCTGTGTATGTTTTTAACCTCTGCATGTCCCAATTTTCTCATTAGCAAAATGGAGATAATAATAGCCACCCCATAGAGTAATGTACGTAAAACACTTAACGAGGCGAGCTAGCAGATGGTGGCTACTGCTATTATTAAAAAATCCTCCTCACTTTTCAGGAGGGAATAATATATTTGAGAAGATGAGCTTTATATAAGTGGAACCTTTACAACAGCCCTGTTCAGGCAACAATCACATCATACTATAATGGTATCCTGGCTAGTTTTATGTCAATTTGACACAAGCTAGAGTCATCAGAGAGGAGGGAGTCTCAATTGAAAAAATGTCTCCATAAGAGGGGACCATAGACAAGCCCCTGGGTGTTTTCTTAGTGACGTTGTGGGTGGTGCTATCCCGGGGCTGGTGGTCCTGGGTTCCATAAGAAAACAGGCTAAGGAAGCTATGGAGAACAAGCCAGTAAGCAGCACTCCTCTGGGCTTCTGCCTCCGCTCCTGCCTCCAGGTTCCTGCCCTGTGTGAGTTTCTGCTCTCACTGCTTTTGATGGTGAACTGTTACATAGAACTGCAAGTGAAATGGACCCTTTCCTCCACAAGTTGATTTGGGTCATGGTATTTCATCACAGCAATAATAGCCCTACCTAAGACAAATAATGTGGCCACAGTGGATCCAAAATTCCTAGAAGACAACTTGTGGCCCCTGCAGCAGGGTCTCAGATGGTGTACAGTCAATACTTGTTGTTGGGAATCCAAACAAGTTGACTTGGGCAGTCAGTTTTAGCCGATCTCAAGGAAGGATTAATCACAGCTGGCTTTAGGGATACAGGGAGAAGTGGGGAATGAAGTGGTAAAGACAGTCCTTGGGGAAATAGGGACAATGGGATTATAATTTGGGGGGATCAGCAAGCACGAGACAACGTGTCCCAGGTCTCAGTGGATGAGATGTGGCCACAGCTTGTGGGGCAGTGTGGGGACAAGCATTGCATGGCATGACTCTTAACAGCCTGGCTCTCCAAGAAACTCAGAGAGGTACCCATCAATGAGGACAGCCTGAGTAAGCACCTAGCTGTGTCCTTTGTCCCTAAACTTTCCTATTGCTGCATGTATGAAAGGTGACTCCAAGCACACGACGCAAGCTGCCTTCGAGACCCCTCTTTTACTCCCTCTGTCCTAGAAGCATATGAAGAAGCAATTATGGTAGAATGATGCTGTTCAGGTAGTGACCTTGAAAGCACCTTAATTTTTCTTAAAAAAAATTGCTTGTGAATTCTAGTCCTTTAAACATCATTCATAGCAAATGCTAATGAATACATCCCAGTGGCCCTTGTGTTTGTTGCAATATGACATTTAAGAGTCAGAAGTCTGGTCATTGCCAACAAATACCCCCTTTTTTATCTGCGACTATGAGGTTACATTTCAAGTGCTTGGGAGAGGCCCTGACTTTTAAGGACTAGACATTTGTGTACCGGATACCCAGCTACGCATTAGACTCATCTTACTAATGAAATCTGTTGACATACCTGAGAGAGGAAAAGCACTGACAAGGGCCATTGTCAAGATGTTTGGAGAACTAAAATATTAAGCAGGGTTTTCTCCATCTGAGATGCTCACTTGGTGTGAGGAGGTAATTCATTGTTTTGTTTCAGGATGACAAAACCTTCATTTTTATTTTCAGGGAAGGGTATCTGGATGCCATTCCTCCATTAACTCTTATATAATCTTTGTATTTTAGCCTGCCCTGCGGGGACCTTCAAGGCCAGCCAGGAAGCTGAAGGCTGCTCCCACTGCCCCTCCAACAGCCGCTCCCCTTCAGAGGCATCTCCCATCTGCACCTGCCGGACCGGCTATTACCGAGCAGACTTTGATCCCCCAGAAGTGGCGTGTACTAGTAAGTGTCTGGTAAGGGCTGTGGACTGGGGCATCCGACTCCTGGACTGTACAAATGGTGGACCTTGAGCCAAGGAGAGAGCCAGTCACACTTCTAAGGAAATGCTAAGTGGGGTGCTGGCCGAGGTGCTGAAGCAGAGGGCTCCTCTTTCATCTCAGCAGGGTACCTGTGGTTAAGATTGCATTCTTCCCTGATTCTCTTTGCAGATGTGAGGGCTTTCTTCTCACAAGCCCCTAGGACAGCTTCTTCCTTCCCACAGAAAATTTTTAAAATGGCCTATCTAGAGTTCTTTGTGTGCAAAATCAAAATCTACTCGTATATTGCAATAACTTGTAACTTGCAGTTGCCTCCTCCAAGATGCCCCTCCCTCCCGGTCCTGCAGTTGAAAACTGTACTTTTCAGTGCCTGATTCCCTGGTAGTTCTCAGAGTTTTGCTAATTGTCCATTTACTTAGTAATTGCCTTAGATACTACTGGAAAGTCCTTGAGTATCAGGTCTAAATATTCATCCCCTTTGTCCCTTGTAGTGTCCCACATCTGTGCTCTGGCCAGATGACAAGACCAGAAACCTGACTACAGTGTCCCTCTCAGTGCAGTAAATTCTAGAAACTAGGAGTTAATGCATCAGCACTGTCCGCTCTCCCATTATCTGCTGTGGAAAGAAAAAGCAGCCCTTCTTCTAAAAGCAGAGGAATGGCTGTATTCTCTGGCAGGAAGAGGATAATTTCCCCCTGGTCTCCTCTTCCTTAAGCATGGGAGGCAGGGAGCACGGTCCTCCCTGAGCACCACTTTACACAACGTTTTCCTCTCTAAGTGTTAAAGCCCCAAAGCCGGGATGATCTCACTTCGCAGTATTCCCATTGCATTCTGGGATCAATATTGCAGGTTAGCCTGTAATCAGACTAGAACTTTCTTTGGCAGTAGATGCTTTGGTGTAGCTTACTGTGAGCAGGCACCTCCCCTTACACCCTTCAGACTGGTTCCCTCTCAGCCCAGTGAAGAGGTCCATGTTGGTATATTTCATACACATTTATAGTTTGATGGACAGAAAAAAAAATTAACTGGACTGGGTAGAAGAATTTCTAAGTCCTGGCCTTGTAGCATATGTAACCTTTTCTGGGTGTAGAGGAGAAATGAAAGCAGCTTCTAGATCAAGGTCCCGAGCTCAATCGATGCTTATAGATTTGAGCTGAGGAAAAGCTCATCATCTTGTAAACTGATTTTCCCTGCCTTTCTTCTCAGGTGGGTGGAGATGAACAGAAGTGATTCCTCTCCTGCTACCCACGGTCCCCATCTTTCTCTAATGGTGTCTCCCCCTTTGATTTCTAAGAGTCCCTATCCTGGATGGCAGTCTTCCATGGGCCTAAAAAACAACGTTTAATATACTTCTTTAGATTCCTTTAAGGATGTTAAATCATGCCACTGCCCAGGTAGCCAGACCAAACACCAGTCTATACAACAGCCAGAGCATCCACCCAGCCTCTGGCAGTTTCTCTACGGGAAACACTGCCCTGTGTTTCTGCTCACAGAACTTCCCTTTGGCCAGGTTTCCTCTGCAGGGCAGCTCATCCTTATAGGCCTCTTGTTTCCCACTTTAGGAGACAAACTATCAACTCACCCAACCCATGATGAGGTCATCTGGAAGAAGTCAGGTCAATGGCCAGGGACTGAGAATGTCAGTGTGCTTCCGTTTTCTCCCACTTGTTTATCAAGCCTTATTTCCAGTCCCCCTTCCTGATGGGTATGAATATATTGAATCAGTTTTGGGGAAAATATGAACATTTCAATGCCTCTAATTTGACCTTGGAAGTTCCTCATTCCATACTACCCATATCCCAAGACCATCTCTAAGTTAGATACGCAGGCTTTTCCCTCCTGCCAGCTCTGGAATATTCACCAGTGGGGTTCCACTATACTCTCCCCTCCTTATTTAGATAGGGAGGGAGCATGCCACCCTGGAAATTGCGCCATTACATACTCCCTTTTATTGTGCCTCCAGACATAGAGGGAAGACTCAGATTAGAAACGGTTAAAGCACACACAGCTATGGCAGGTAGGGCCAAGCACAGCTCCTGGACACGTTGTCCCTCATTCTGGAGGGGCAAGCACTTGGTGAGGAGACTCAGGAGACAGGACATGGGTGCGATACAATGCTAGGCAAAACATGTATAAATAAAGCTACAATTTCCCCGAGCCTCATTATATATTTGATTTATTGTGTGCCAGGGAAGTACTGTATGAAAAAGTCAATTTGTTGGCTTTTATATTCTCATTAGGGTTTCCTTTAAAAGCATTCTAATTGGAGGTGCCATCTGTTCTCTTGAAAAGGCACAGCGCATCACCACAGTAAATAATTTTTCAGATACAAGGAGAACCTATAGAGTTGTTGAAGAAAGGCACAGCCCTATACCGTGGCCTTAGGGCTCCTAGCTAGCCCAGCAGGTCTAGTGAGACAAGTGTGCAGGTGCCTGAGCCCAGCCAGAGAGTCTGGTGGAGGCTTGGGGCTGCGAGATGCTGGCTCACTTAGTAAAACAGAGTCTTCATCTGTCCTAGCAGGAAGCAACCAGAGGCTGCCCAGGCACTAAAGATAAAGGAGGTCTGTCTTTATAAATGGATGGTGATGGTGGGCACCTGTTGTGCCTTGGTGCCATGAACCAGAGCAGACAGACATAGTCCAAGAACTGGCCAAGGCCTCCAGTGTTGAAAGACCTCAGGTCTAGCTTGCAGCTACTGTCTTCAAGTGAGATTACATCAGCAGTCCACTCCTTCCTATCAAACATTTTATGAATATATTTATGAAAATGTATAAATGTATATGCCTTGCAAGGTTATAACACCTATGCTACACTAAGAATTATTACTATATTTTCCATACTGAGGACTGAACCTATGGAGTCCTTCTTGCTAGACAAACACACTACCTCTGAGTAATAATTTTATCCTGCTCCCTGAACTACCTTTTTTTTTTTCTCATGGTTTATTTTTTTTTATATTTAAAAATTTCCATCTCCTTCCCTCCTCCTCCCCCCTCCCTCCCCTCCTTCTCCCCTTTCTCTCCCCTCCTTCTCCCCCTTCCCTCCCCTCCCCTCCACCCATACCTCCCCTCCCTCCCTCTCAAGGCCAAGGAGCCATCAGGGTTCCCCACTCTATGCTAAGACCAAGGTCCTCCCAACTCCCCCCAGGTCCAGGAAGGTGATCGACCAAGCTGAGAAGGCTCCCACAGAGCCCGTCCATGAAGAACAATCAGAGCCCAGAGCCATTGTCCTTTGCTTCTCAGTCAGCCCCCGCTGTTGGCCACACTCAGAGAGACGGGTTTGGTCGCATGATCCATCAGTCCCATTCCAACTGGAGTTGGTGATCTCCCATTAGTTCTGTCCCACCGTCTCCATGAGTGAACGCACCCCTCTCGTTCCTGACTTTCTCCCTCATGTTCTCGCTCCTTCTGCTCCTCATCGGGACCTTGGGAGCTCAGTCCAGTGCTCCAATGTGGGGCTCAGTCACCTTCCCCATCTGTCGCCAGCTGGAGGTTCCCTCACGGTCCTGACTTTCTTTCTCATGTTCTCTCTCCTTCTGCTCCTCATCAGGACCTTGGGAGCTCAGTCCGGTGCTCCAAGGTGGGGCTCTGTCATTTTCTTCATCTATCGTCAGGTGGAGGTTCTATGGTGATATGCAAGAAATTCATCAGTATGGCTATAGGAACTGGCCTTTTCAGGCTCCCTCTCCTCAGCTGCCCAAGGAACTAACTGGGGGCGTCTCCCTGGAAACCTGGGAACCCCTCTAGGGTCAAGTCTCTTGACAACCCTCAGGTAGCTCCTTAAATTCAGATATATGCTTCCCTGCTCTCATTAAGACACAAAGGCAGCCTACTGACTGGGAAAAGATCTTCAACCCTGCAACTGACAAAGGTCTGAACTACCTTTTTAAAAAATTGTTTTAGAACTTGGGTCTCATTAAGCTGCCAAAGCAAGCCTGTGGTAATGCTTCCTGCCTCAGCCTCCTCTGTAGCCGGTGCCATTGGGCTTGGCGCTACATATATATCATATATATATATGATGTGTATATCAGATATGATATATATACACATATATATATATGATATACAGGATATGCATACATAGTGAAGCCTGTTAATCATTTGTGGCATCACATACATACTATGTTTTTGTGATATTCAAATGTTCCTGTAGGGCTGAAGTAAGAGCTCAGTTGTTAAAACACTGATGGCCTGAGTTTATTCCTAGAATTTACAAAATAAAACTGGGTGTTGTTCTGCATGCTCATAATCCCAGTGCTGGGAGGAGAGGAAGAAGCAGAGCCAGGGCTCAATGGCCAGCCAGCCTAGCCTGCTTGGTGAGTTTTTGGCCTACATACACACACACACACACACACACACACACACACACACACACCCCTACACACACATGAACATATGCACATAAAATTTTCATTTATCTGCTCTAAAAATTAACAGTGGAAAATTCTGAAGCCTTGTCTGGGTATTTCTGTGTTTTCTTTTTAATGTACTAGGAGAGATAAGAAATTCTCTTGATGTCTGAGAGGCCCTGGCCTTGCCTGTCTAGCCTGTCTTTGAGCCTCATCAGTGAAGTCTGAGGGGTGGGGAGGGGCATGTGAATTCCAAGGAAGCATTAAAGGGGCAGTGTGCTCTCTAGTGACCTCAGGGACACAGGCAGAGTAAGCTGGTCATTCCCACAGAGTCTGAATTCACATGATTGCTGCTGGTCTGTAGACTCCAAATTCTTCCCTCCCTCCCTCCTTTCCTTCCTCCCTCTCTCCCTCCTTCCCTTTTTCCCTCCTTCTCTCCCTCTCTCCATCCCTCCCTCCCTTCTTCCCCCTCCCTCCTTCCCTCCTTCTGTCCCTCTGTCCCTTTCTTCCTTCCTCATCCCTCTTCTTCCTCTTCTGCCCAGAGCTACACAGCTCTATCCCTGGCATTAGATTGCCTGACTGAAGGCTCATTGCTCAGCCCTGACCCAATACTTTACCATACTTTCCCAGGTGACTTCATCCTCCCAAATTAATCCATGCATGGGATGAACTGGGAACACGGGGAAAAGTTAAAGGTGGGCTTCAACTGACCTCTTTCTTCTCCCTCCCAGTGAAACCCCAAAGGAAGTCTGGTGATGAACACGGTGCTACACCATCAGTGAGGAGGTTCGAAAGGGTCACTTCTAGTAGGGGCCTGAGATAGAAGGAGCAGAGCAAGGAGGGGGGCAGGGATAATACTGTCCTAACAGCAAGGAGGAGGGAAGTCTAGGAAGGTTATGGGAGCTGTTTCTGAGCTTTGAGCTTGCTGTGCTTCAGTAAATATGGTTTCTTCCTTTCCCCATTTTGAATCTAGGAGATGGCAACTGTATGTTTTTTTTCTGCCTCTACAACACAGTCAGCACAACCCCTAAAGGTTGTGCTGGGGATCTCTCCTCTTCAGCAAGCAATCCTGCTCCAGTGGGCACCAGCTACTTATTCCTTAATTTATCTTGGGTCTCACTCCATCTACCCATCTATGTAAAGCAAGTGTCTGATCCTACAGGTTGAGAGACTGGTCCCCAAGGCTGTTCCTCAGCTTTGCATACTCATCAGCAGTGGTTGAACCTATGGCCCAGACCAGTCAACTATAAGTTGAGGTTCGTGAAAGCCACATCTTAAACTTGACTAATGTACCTGAGCAGTTCACAAGTCTCTGGGAAACATGGGGTTTCCAGTTCATTGTAAAGAGTATCACAGAGAGGAGGGCACATGAATGCACAGGGGTACCCTGGAGGTGCCACACCCCAGGAGTACACTGAGCTGCCTAGAAGCTTTTTGAACCCAGTGTTTTGGCAGATTTTGTGCAGCTTTGTTATATAGCCCTGATTGCTTACTTCCTTGGCCATAGTGATCAACTTAATCTTCATCCCCCTTCTCTCCAAGACTGGGGCCTTGGACAACCCTAACCTCCTAATCGTGCCTCGTGACCAGTCCCCATTCTGAAATTTCTTGCATTTAGTTGTCTGATTACCATAGAGATGCTAAGGCCTTCAAGGGATGTATACTAGGAAAAAGGTAGAGAAGAAAGACAAAATACCTCTCCACAGCATCCCAGTTTCCTCCTGGTGCCCACATGGTGCACTGCCTAGAGACCCCAGAATCCTGGGAGTTATGAAGATTCCCTGATCTTGAGATGTCCTGAGGAAGCACACAGACTCAGCATTTGCACACAGTGGTTGGATGATGGGCTTGGTACTTCCTTTACATTTTGACTCTCTCTTGCCTTCCCTGTGACCCTGTCCTCATTTCCTCGCTTTCCTCCATCCCCCTTTCATTCCCACACACTCATACTGTTGTATGCCTTTCAGAGGTGTTACGAGGATTAAGCAAAATCGTATTCCAGCATCTTTTGGCCCGGTGCCTGGTTCATAGTAAAGTCTCAATCGATGTTAGAACTTGCTTTGGTTATATCCCTGGAAAGTGTGAAGTGTGTAGAAGATAGTGAGGCTTCCAGCAGGAGAGGATGTCGGAGATCTGAACGTACAAGTGATGTGTTCAGAGTGGGAGTAACAAGTTTTGCTTCAGCCCTGAGCAAAACCCATTGGCTGCCCGTAAACCACACAGTCACCCATGGTCTGAAGACGCCTGGTGAAGACAAGTGAACGGTTGACCTCCTGTGCTTAGGTGTGCTGCAGGAGAGAGGAAACGGTTTAGGCGAAGCACGGGAGAGCCTGCCCAGCTTTGTCTCCTGGGACGATTGTAGCCAAAAGCTCAGAAGCTTGGAGCAATGGCCTGAAAAACTGGACTTTAGTTCCTTCCTAAGGTTGGGGTCTTGGGTTATCTAGGCTGGCCTCGAACTCCCTATGTTGCTAAGGATGACCTTGAATTCCCCATCCTATTGCTGCTGCTCCCAATTACTGAGATTGCGGATGTGTGCCACCTCATATGACTCAGCCTTCAGTTCTGAGGGAGCAGGACTCCCTGTCTCCTTCCAATGACGGGAGAAGGTCAGATGGTAAGGGGACCGTGGCAGGGGCAGCCAAAGAGAACAGGCAGGATGACAAGAGGAAGTGTGCAGCCGAAGGAGACCAAGCATTGAGCTGCACGGCTTCATTTTAAATAATTTCTAGTTTACTGGGGATGAAATGGAAAGGAGGAATTTATGAAGCAAACGGAAATAGATAATTATGCCTTATAAAATTGCTGTCTGTGAAAAACCATGCAAAAGGACTGGTGTGAAAATAATTACCTTGTTACATTTCTGACCACAAAACCCCTTTTTTTCTGTCACCCACATGGGAGAAATTTTGATGGATCACAGAGGCAAGCTGGAGCTTGTCCTGTTTCTTTTATCCCTTCCTCAAATGCATTGAGGTGTCCCTGGGCAGCTTCGGATGGAGAAGCAGAATGAATGAGGGGCTCCAAGGTGACTCAGAAGAGAAGATACAATGGCGGCCAACCCTCCCTGGAGGATGTCCCGAATCTACCTGCTGACCCATAGGGAGGAGGGGAAGCTGAGTGACAGGAGTTGGGGCTATAAGCCTGGTGCTAGAGCTATGACCGGGGATAGTTTCTGTAGCCTTTCAGGTCATGATGCTTCCTCACTGGACAAAATGGTGAAGATGGAACGCACACCACAGGCTGAAAACTCAGGCCTCACTTAGCCAATGCCACCCTCTCAAGGAGAGCTGGGGGGAGCCTCTGAGAACAGTGCTGGGGAAGCCCATGGACAGCCTGCTGCTGTCCTCCCACCTGAAGGGTCGAGAGCCCTCTCTGTCTTTTCTTTGAGTTAGAGTTTTGTCTCTTGAGGGGCTAGTCTTTGTGTGTGCATGTCTGAATGTGATCACATGGGTGTTTGCCTGCAGATACGTGAGTACACGTATGTTTCTGTGTATGTACTTTTCATGTGCTTGTGAGTACTTGTGAGTATGCACACATGTATCTATTTGTGTGAGTACACACATGTCGGTGTGCTTATGTGAACGTGCCTGATTATGTAATGGATATGCATGTGCAAGTGATTCTTAACCTGTGTGAGCATGCGTGATATGTGTACCCATGTGAGCATACCTATGTGACTCTGTGGAAACACATTGTGTGTGCACCTATGGATAAGTGTGCATGAAAGTATACCTGTGTGTATTTGTGTATGAGTGTGCCTGTGTGTGAGTATGTGAATGTATATGTGTGTGCTTGTGGATGAGTGTGAATGAAAGTATGCTTGTGTGTACTTATGCATGAGTGTGCCTGTGTGAATATATATGTGTGTGCATGCCCAAAAGTATATTTGTGTGTACTTGACTCTATGTGAGTTTGGTTGTGTGACTGTGCTTATGTGAATGTGTGAGTGTGCACGAGACCCCTGTGTGTGTCTGTGAGTGTGTGTCTTTGCCTGTGCATATGCTGCATCTACGTGTGGATGTGTGTAAGGGTAGTTGTGTGAGCATGCAGGAGGGGCTGTGAGGACATGTGCCTACGTCAGAGTGTGATGTGTCTGGGACAATGTGAGCGTGCCTGTATGAATGTGTGTATACGTACTATGTGAAAGTGGAGCTGTGTGAGTGTGTGTGGGAGTAGACTGGTGTGAGAGTGTTTGAGTGTACCTATGTGTAGGCATGAGTATCTGTGTGTGAGTGGGCTTGAATGAGAGTATGAGTGGGTGTGTGAATGGGTCTGTGTGCTGGGGTGGCCCCAGGGAGGGTCCCCCTGGTCCTCAGAATAACCAGACCTGCTTTGGCATGGCTTTTTGTGCCGTTATTACTCAGATGGTCAGAGCAGTGTGCAGACCCATGATGTGTGTGTGGTATTAGCCAGGGCTGAGAGTGAGCTGGGGCAGAGAACAGACTGGAAAGCCAGGAGAGCAGAGAGCTCTGGAAGATCCAGAGGGTGGGTAGGTGATCGGACTCACCCCTCAGCCCCCAGCCTGCTGAGGTTGCTTATAGGGAGGCTCTGTTGGAGAAGATAGGGCAGGGAAACCCCTATGGCATCAGACTCTTCCCCTAGGGCAGGAAGCCAGTGTTATCAAATGGAAAATGCCTGTTTGTTTGGAGACTGTGTGTTCAAGATGCTTTTAAATACTTTTCAAAAGTCAATTTTTTCTTAATCACTTGTCTGTTAAGCTAGGGTTGACAGCATACTCAGAGGAAGCTGTTCTCCTCAAAATTATTTCTGACCGGGCCTTTAGTGACAGATGCTCTGTGTGTCCCACTCTATAGCAAGAGAGAAACTTGACATCACACTGGTGCGTGCATCTGTCTTGCACATTCAAAGATCATTTGGTTTTCAGTTTAACATTTTTGTAAGTGTGCTTTGGTGTATATACATATGTGTGCATGCTCACTGGAGGCTAGTGGTCAACATCAGCATCTTTCACCTTAGTGTTTGAGACATTGTCTCTTACAAAACCTGGAACATCTCAATTCTACCAGACTGCCTGGATAAGGATCTAGCGAGACTCCACTTACCAGTGCTGATAGTACAGGTGTCTACCGCTGTGCCTGATTTTACATGCATGCTGGGGAATTGAACTCAGCTCCTTTTGCTTGTAAAGCAAACTACCTCCTGAGCCATCTCTCTAAGCACCCAATTTTGTTTTTGTGTGGGAGATATTCTGCCTTTTTTTTTTTTTTGAGGAATATCCAAGCAAAAGTCATAAGCCAATAAGAACCAGGGAGAGATGCTTTCTGAACCCTGCAGCAGTCTGGGTCCATACCCTGGGCCAGCCAAGTAGATGGCTTGTCCATGTGAATGCAGAGTGAGGGAGCGTGGCTGCAAGCCGCAAGCTATTTATAACTGTCACTCCTGTTTGGAGAAGGGTCAGCACTGCCTGTGTGAATGTGCTTTTATACTTCTGTAATCTGAAATTTCTTTTCATGGTTTTTTTGACCCAAGTGGGTCTAACCTTTATGAGGCCTTGTCTAGCTTGAACTCTGAAGCTAATATAGCCAAGCACATTCGGTGAGTATGCTTCAGTGTTTTGTGGTAAGAGCTTGTGGGACAGCAGGCTGCTAACATCTGGGACAGCACCAAGAGGGTCTGCCTCCCAAACTTCCCTGCACCCGCTTTCTGTCTCTGGCAATCCGAGAAAGCATTCTCTCTCTTTTATTTTATTTTTTTTTAATATTTGTGCTGATGGATGGTTCAGATGTGGTGTTAGATGGCCCTTTTCTCTTTCAAGCCCCCATCACCCATTGTTGAACGAGAGCCCTTCTAGGCCTTACGTTGGGACCGTAGCTCACACTTTGGCACTGTGTTGAACTTTGGTTGGATGATTGAGGATCATAGTTCCGTGGATCCCATGTTTAAAGAAAACGGCTTTATCTTTCCATCACTATTCAGCAGCGACTTCTTTTCTTGTTTTTGTCTCTGTGTGTACAGGTTCAGTCACTATTGCGTGCTGTGTGGAGGTCAGAGGACAACTTCAGGCTTCTGTTACTTCCCACTCGTGTGTGTATGTTTGTGTTGTGTATGTACATGAGTTTGCGAGTGTGAATGTCTCTGCATAGACAAGAACACCAGGTGTCATACTCCGTCACTCTCTGCTTTATTGCCTTGATATAGGGAGCATTCAGCCTTTCAGCTGGGCTCTCTAGCTAGTGAAGTATTAGGATCCACTTGTCTCTGCCCTGGCTCCTAAATGCTTGCTTGTAGGCATGCGCAGCCAGGCTTGGCTTTTTATGTGGGTGCTGGTGATTCAAGTTCAGGTGGTCATGGTTACTTAACAAGCAGTCTTATTGCTAGGCTAACTTCTCAGCCTCTCCACCTTACTTTTGAGACAAGGCCTGAAGCAGTGGACTCAGCACTGCACCCTATTCAGGACATGCATGTTTGTGTCCCTTTTCTAGTTACCTGTGTGAAAATCTATGCAGTCATTATGACCCTTTTTTATAGGCAACTCTACTTTTAGCATGAGAAGTAGTGCTGGACAAATTGACTTATACTTTTCTGCCTGTTCTTACTCTTTCGTTGAGACTCAGGCACTGATTCAAGTGTGAAGTTCCAGAGATAGGAAGGAATAGATGCAAAATTATCTCTTCAATTTCCTCTTTTCCCTGTTTTAAAGATCAACCTTTAGGCAGTCCTTCCTACGATTTGTGGGCCCTTTCTTGGCATGAACACTCCTCTGCCGTCTTGGGTAGTGGCCCTGATGACACAGGGCCAGGTTCTGGGCCCTGGAAAGAGGGATAGATGAGGGATGAGTACTGAGAATTAATGGCAGCTGATGGCAAAGGTTCTCAGATCGCTGCTTCATTTCACCTCAGAAGGGAGGACAGTCAGTCAAGAGTGCATCTCTGCATCTGTCCTCTGCCAGACTCTACATCCTCAGAGAGGAGGATGCTTAGCTTCTCACATGGAATATTCTGTACCAGTTGCACAACACATTCTTGCTTTTCCACTGGACTAGAAATACGTGATGCACAGATCTCATTTTCTTCTCCTCTGAATCTGGTACAGTAAGTGCCCACCGCAGTTTAGTGGTAAGAGGCCTGCTGTTGGAGTGATGTAGACCATGGTTGTCTCCTGATTCTACCTCCCTTCTTGAATGGTCTTGGAGAGGTTACCTGACTTCTCCATACTTTTGTTCCTTTTCTAAAAATAATGAGCATTTTTTTTTCAATCATGCCCACTGCAAAATGCATGCAAAACATGCCTTTAGTGTTGGACATAGAACAAGTGCACAGTCAACTCTCTTTGTTTCTGATAAAAACAAGAAGCAAGTCTTGGATCTCTACATTTTGGGACATAAAACAAGACAAAAATAAATGAATGGAAGGTGCTGGGCATTTTAGATCAAATGATTCAGGAGATCCCTTCTAGTTTGACAAACATTAATGTCATCTTGTCCTTCTGAATCTACCTAGACCATCTTGATCCCAGCTCCTTAAGTGGGTTCCAATTGACTTCCTGGCTCCTTATCCAGGTTGGCTCAATTTAAGATTCTGGTCCAAGCCAGCCAAACATCAAACCCAAATTTAGGAGTATGATGTAAGACTGAGCTACCCCTGGGCCTCAGGCTAATATCTACTGCTAGGAATTTTTCTGGGTCATCTGGCAGTCAGACTGGTGTTGACTCACTGTACCCCCCATTGGTGACCATTGACCCTGCCAAGAATCCAGGTTCAGTATCTACCCTTAACTCCATTAGGTTAGTTAGGGCTGTGTCTCCATCTCAAACTGTCATTAACAATTTTCTCAGAGTCTGTCCTGACATGTGAACTTATAGCCTTACCATTGCTATAATCAATGTACCCAATTCCATCATTCCCTTGTGAGTGGGCAAAGGTTCATCCCAAAGTTTTGGTAATATAAACAATAATCCTACTATACAGCACATTCGTGCCTTGGGGAACACATGTTCACCTCGATGTAGAATTGCTGAATTATATACTTAGCAAGTCAGTGGATACTCCCAGAATGCTTTCCCAAAGGACCTGGCCAACTTAGAGCCAGTTAGTATGCATCTCATTTCCCATGTGGCCCAGGGTGTTAGTGAGACTTTTAATCTGTGTCAATTTAACTGACCTCCTACTTGTTTTGATTGTTACTTCCCTGCGTCCTTGAGAGTGGTTATTGTTTAACATGTTTGTTGGCCAGTGTGTTCAGTCTTCAGGGACTTGCCTTTGAAGAACCCTTGCCTTTTCTGTTTTAAGATGACTTTCAGAAATACATTAATTACCTGTGGTATCCTGCCCACTAGTCTCCCCATTATCTGGACCACTATTGTGGGTACATTTTCTGTCATAGCTAATTATTTAATTTTTGAACTCGAATCTGACCATCTATTTCTTTCTAGCATTGGTATTTTGTGTGCTGACTTTTTCTCTGGGTCTCATGCTTGCCATTCTCAGGAGAGTATAAAAATACATTCTTGTGTTTTTACTCTCTGGCAAAGTGTTTGTGTTTAACTAGTTAATGTATCTGGAATTTATCCTGGTATAGAATGCAATATTGACATTTCTATTCATAGTATTAAAATACAGCATGCCATCCACTCCACCCAAACTATATACGTCTTAGTGAGGTAATTCTTCATTATAGACTGAACACCTGCACCTAGCTGTCTGTATTCTTTGCCTTTGATTGTCTGGTCCACTCTGATACTAGTTTTAAAAATGGTAGCCTTATGATATGTATCAATATATCAATAGCTGATGGACCAAGCCTTTGGATAGCATTTATTTCTCAAAATTATCTTGCCACTTACTGAAAACCTGTTTCTTTGAAGACGGTCCTTAGAGCTAGCTGAGCACATTTTATTAAGCAATCCTATTTAATGGGGATTGGATGGCATGGGGTGTATGGATTATTTTGGAGGTTTCTGTCTTCTCTATGATATTGAGGCTTGTTATCTGAGGACATTGCATCCAAGTTTTCTTTTATGCCCTTCAGTAAGGCGTTACAGTTTTCTTCATACACATGTTACAAAGGCTTTGCGAGCTTTGATCTTAGGCATTTTGCTGGTTTTGTGACTTATCGTGAATACTTTTTTCCCTATTATCTTTTAAAGCAGGCTATCATGAGTGATAGATGATTTGGTAACCAGAAAAGTAGTGAGCCTCTCTCCATTGGCATAAGCCAACAAAAGTTGACCACTGGAGTGGGACAGCAGAGGGGCATTTGCCACTCGGAACATACTGACGTTCAAGATTACTTTCCACTCTAAGAGCTAGCATATGTAGGAAGTGTCAGAATCGGGATTTGACCTTGAGTGATCTATAGCTCCCTGAAAGGACTCTCTACTCTTCTCAGCTTCTTCTTCATTTTTTTGTTCTATGACTTTAAATTATCTTTGGAAACTGGTATTTCCTGTGATCCAGTAGAGAAGCAGCCTGTACATCTCTTAAAACTTCATGAAATCATTTAGAAGAGTCTTCTGTGTCTTCTCAGGGAAAAAAATAATGCCTCATTCATGGCTAGTTAGCCCTAACCCCTTTCCAGCTACTGCGGAATGCATAGTCATTTAGCAAAAGATGAGGAGCAATTAGAGAAGCACCTGTTGTCCCTGGGTGAGGCTCTTGGCTAATTTCTGATGAACTATGAAGATGTGGGACTCTTCCCTGGGTACTGCATTCTCTGAGGATGGCAAGATGAACTCCTGACCATACGGCTGTCCTGAGGCCTAATTTCTACCTACTGCAAACTGTTCTTATTTATGCAGCAGAGGCTTATCCAGTCTGACCCAGATGGTTATCTAGCTTTCTTCCCTGCTCTCTCTCTGTTCTCTGTCTCTCTGTCTCTGTCTCTCTCTTTGTGTGTGTGTGTGTGTGTGTGTGTGTGTGCATATGTGTGAATGATTTTGTGTGCATGTGGAGGCCAAAGATCGACTATGTTGGATGTTTTATTTTTGGGAAGTAGTCTCTCACTAAACAGGATCTCACTGGTTTGCCCAGAACAGCTGGATGCTGAACTGGAAAGATGCTCTCGGTGTCTTTCTGTCTCTGATTTCCCAGCACTGGCATTAAGGATGGATTCTACCACACTTGATGTTTTAGTGGGTGCTGAGGATCCAAACCCAGGTCCTCATGCTTTGCAACAAGCACTTTACCTATGGGAAGATATCCTTAGCCCTGACTATTTTCTTTCAGAAGATGCTCTGGAAGGTGAGGATATAGCTCAGTTAGGAGAATACTTATCTAGCATGTACAGAATCCTGGGTTTGATCCCTAACATTGAATAAAATAAGCTGCTGTGGTCCAAGCCTGTCATCTCAGTGCTTGGGAGGTGGAGGGTCAGAAGTTCAGATCATCCTCATCTATGTAGTGAGTCTGAGTTCAGCCTGAACTACATGAGACCTTGTCTTAAAAAATAGAATAGAATGAAATAGGATAGGATAGGATAAAATAGAATAGAACCGAACATATACTTTGATTAGTCTATATTCTTCCTTAATTGATGCTCCCATTCCAGAGAGTTCACAGTTTGCTGGCTTCTAGGAGGGCCCTGATAGGTTCTGCACACCTACAAAGTGATTCCAGAGGAGCCAAGTGCCATTCCTCAATTTGTGATCTCTGTCCCTGTCATGTCTTGGTGCAGAACTGTTGAGTTTTGAGATTCACAGTATTGTTGACCTAGTGTCCTCGTCAGATTTGGTCTTCACATTTGTACCTGCACAGTGACAATCACTGAGCTCAGGAAGGTGTCAGTGTGTTTTAAACCAGTTGAGTAATTCCAGGTGGTTCAGGCCCCAAGCACATCAGTTAGGAATGAAAGGCCAGAAGGAGGAGCTCCATGGAGACCTTATACAAAAATGCCTCATATAGTGCTTTATATATAATGTTTATTAAGAGAAAATTCTGAGTTCAATACAGAACTCTTTTAAATGTTGACCAACCCCATCTCTTTGTTCTTTTAATCATTCACTGTAGAAATCTACTGTAGGGAACAAAGAATATTAGTTTTCTGACAAATCAGAGCCAGGGCAAGGAGTAACTAGTGGACAAAGGGTTCTTTTGGCCACCAAGTATCCACTCACTGGGAAGAAAGAGGTGCAAGGTGAACACAACCATGTAGTGGACCCCCCCCCCCCGACCTCGACACATCTTTGATCACAAACAAGTCATTTTGTCTCTCTGAACCTCAAGGTTTTTCATCATAAAAGTGGCGATAGTAAAGACTAGGTTGTAGAGTAACATGGTGATAATGTCTATAGAATATTTAAATATTTAAAATATTTAAAAACAATCTGAGGCTCTTCCTTTGTTTGTTCTTTATCCTGACACAAGCCACTGTTGTCCCTCATCAGAATGGTTACTGTGGCCTCCTGGCTGGTCTGTCTGCTTCTACTTTTATCCCCCTTTAACTTGCTTTCACAACAGCCAGAGTAGTACTTAGAAAGTCCGACTATGGGGCTGGAGAGATGGCTCAGGGGATAAGAGAACCTACTATGCAGGCATGAGGACCTGAGTTCAGATTCCAGGACCCATGTTAAAAAGCCAGAATGGCTGCACATACCTGAAATCCCAGCACTTGAGAGGAGAGACACAGCAGAATTACTAATGCCTCCTGGCAACCAGCTTAGTTCCAAGATATCAGTGAGATAACTGGTATCAAACCAAAAAACTTGGAAAGTATTCCAGCATACACCAGGCTTACTCCTCTGGCCTCCTTGTGTGTATGTATGTGTGTGTGAACACACACATACATGCACACACTCTCTCATACACACACATACACACACACACTTGTACATGCACACACATATGTGTACATATACACATAGAGTCTGAGTATGTCCTTTCTCAGAGCCTTCCCTAGTGTAAAATATCACTGAAAATAAAATCCCTGCAAGCTATTCCCAGGATTTACATAATCTGATAATCTACCTTTATTGGTACCTTAATCTCTCCATCCTTTCCCCCATCTCTCTCACTCAGTGATTTTCTTTTACCTACACATACACCCCCAATTTTCCTTAAGCAGCCAATCACACTTCTGCCTCAAAATTATTGAAGGTGCTGGCTATGGCCTGAGCAACTTCCCTCTATAGTCTAGTTAGTGGCTCCTGGCACACCACAATGTGGTGTCTGTCCAAACAACCTCATCTGGGAGAAGGCTCACTTGACCACCCAGGCATACTGACTCCCTTCCTCCTGTTCTTTATTACCAGAGCCTTGCTACCAATTATATCACGTTTATCTATCCTTTAAAGGGTAGACACCATTTATATGACTCCTCCAGTAGAATATAAACTCCATGAGACCAGAGTTTTGATTGTGCTGTTGCATTTGAAGTAATCATTACAACTCAATGAATAAAATGGATAGCTGTCATTACAGAAGCTCTGTTAGCTTGGCAGCCCAATACAAACTAGAGTCATCTGGGAAGAGGGAAGCAGTATTGAGAAAATGTCTTCATCAGATTGACCTGTAGGCAAACGTGTGGGGCACTTTCCTGATTAATGATTGGTGTGAGAGGGTCCAGCCTACTGTGGGTCGTGCTGCCTCTGGGTAGGTGGTCCTGGGGTATATAAAAAAGGAAACTGAGATCTTAGTAAAGTGGGAGCATGGGGAGCTTGGGGGAGAGTTGAAGGGGGGAGGGAAGAGACAGGGAAGGGAGCAGAGAAAAATGTAGAGCTCAATAAAAAAATTTTAAAAAAAGGTAACTGAACACGAAGAGCAAACTGTGAGCTGTGTTCCTCCACACAAGAAGTCTCTGCTTCAGTTCCTTTCTCCAAGTTCCTGCCCTACTTGAGTTCCTGTCTTGGCTTCTGCTATGCCCTGCTGTATAAACCAAATAAGCCCTTTTATCTCTGAGTTGCCTTTGGTCATGGTCTCTGTCCCAACAATAGAAAGCAAAGCAGGAAAGAAGCTAGTGTAGCTGGTAGGTGACATTCTACCCATCACTTACTGAAGTCCTGTATAATTCTTTTGAACAGTTACAGTCTTTTGGTTTTACTTGCAAATGTTCAGGATTCAACTCATCCTAATCTAAAGAATCCAGACTTTCCATTGCTAGTGAGTTAGTCCAGGGCTTCATTTGAAGCTGACTCCTAAGGACATGCAATTGTCCCTGTAAGGTTGTGACCACACGACTATTAGCATCCTATATGTTATTCCCAGGTTTCAATGCCCTCTCTTCCTTACCCCAGGGCTCCAACCAACATACTGAGGAGAAGATCCTCAAAAGACGGCCAGCATTGCAAAAGAATAGACTCTAGTTGTTCTGTGATGCAGATTTTGGTACAACTCCACTACTGGAAGGTCACCCCAAGAACCTCCTTCTTCTCTACACTGGCAGAGTACTATGCCTGGTTCTCATCACCCACAGATTGCAGACATCTTTGGTCTATTTTTTTTCCCAGTGACCCTGAGATCTTCCCAGTTTCTGTTGTTGACCGGAAGATATCTGGCATAACGACTCCTTGTTTTCTGTTTTGTGTTACGTCTTTTCACCACATACTCAATAGCTTGTTCTCAACTTCCCCATGGCTTCAACAGTCTGCCTTACCCTTTAACAAAATCTCATAACCTCTGCTGTCAACGACCCCTGCTATCATGGTGCCCCATGCAGAGGGCCCAATGCAGACTCATCAAAAGCAAAAGAGCTTCCCATCCTCCACTTCACACTTTTCTCTCCCCATCCCCCCATCCCACCCCACCCCCATGTTCCCATTTTTTGTCCGGCAATCTTGTCTACTTCCAATATCCAGGAGGATAACTATATGTTTTTCTTTGGGTTCACCTTCTTATATAGCTTCTCTAGGATTTTTTACGAATTATAGGCTCTGATGGCTCTTTGTCTTTGGAGAGGGGTGGAGTGGGAGTATGGATGGAAGGGAGGGGAGGGAAGGGGGAGGAGGAGGGGAGGAGATGGAAATCTTTAATAAAAAATGAGAAATAAATAAATAAATAAAATAAATAAAGATAATTTGAACAAAAAAAGAAAAAAAGCAAAAGGGCACAATTCCCTCTCCAAGGTCCTGAAGCTACTCATCAGCCTCTCCTGTAAGTCACTGGTGCTTCCTATTCAGCCTCTTGATGGGAGATGAATCTGAGTCATCTTTGTGAGTAGAGCAAGGAGAGAAGGAGAGCTGAACTCAGGTTGGAAAGTGTCATAGCTACCCATGGCAGCTAGAAGGGATGAAGAAAGTGTTTGTTTTGTTTTGTTTTGTTTTGTTTTGACTTTGCTCTCAAATAATCAGTTACCAAAGAAGAGAAGGCAAGGGAGTGTGAAACATGTTCATGTTTATTTGGTTACTGTCATACATCTCTGACAGTTGGGAGCAAATCCTCTGCCAGGTTATATCACCTTCTAGCCAAGCTTGCTTTCGTCTCTGTGTGCTGTATTTAATGCAAGGCATAACAATAAAACGGATTAAATTTTCTACATACTTTGCACCCATAGCAAACCTCGACATCCAATATTTCCCCATATGCCCCTGACTCCTGGATCTTATCTATCTCTATAGATTCTCAAGGACTTCTCCAGCTTCTCCGGGAAGCCTTCCAACACTCAGTTCCAGCTCCTTTAATTAGCTCTGCCACGGTGAGCAATGAGGAAAGAGCTACCCTGACAGATCCTCATTTTGGAGAACTAATGTTGGGTCTCCACTGAGCACACCACCCAGTGTGTTCCTGAGCACTTACACTTCCATCTTTTCCATCATCCTTACCCTGGTATCATTTTCTCATTCTCCTAGCTACCGCTTCCAAGCCTTTAACCTATATTTAAGCATGCAGTAATCTTATTCAAACTACAATCTTCAATCTTGACTCCTTTCAGTCATGAGAACATTATGGTTTGGATTTTCTTGATTGAAAATACTCAAGGGTCTTGAGCATTAAAGGTCCTGTTGGCTCATTCCCAAACCTTACCTCAACTCTTTCTTCTTAAGACAGACAAAAGAGAGGACATAACTTTTGGTAGGAACAGAGACGGACATCTTTGCCTGCATGTCAAGAAAGCCTAAATACTACCTTTTATGATACCAGAAAACACAGGGACAAGTATATGCAGAGGTCACAAGATAGAAGGTATCAAGATCTAGACTTTTCTGGATATACAGTCCCATGTTTAAGGGTAGTCCTTCTTGGGTGTACTTTCTGGAGCTAAATAGCCTGGAATATACAGAATTGTGCAGAAACAATCTCCAAAATGTTTCTCCCAAGAGTAGATCCAAGCTTGAGGGAACTAACTTGTCATCTGCAATACTTTTCATCCCATTTTCTTTACTTTTAAATATATAGACTTGCAATGCCCAGATGTTGGATTTTGCACCCGAGTTCCCCAACATCACTCCATATCTTCCTGTCTTGTACTGTGCTCAGCATAATACTGTGCCCATAAAGAGAGTGACTGTATGAGGAGAGTCTTAATTAGATGAGTGGATAAGGGTCTCTGATAATTCAACAATGACAATAATGACAGTTATAGCCACTGACATACTCAGCTCTTCCATGGACCAGCCACTGTGCCACAGTCTCATTTTTATTTAGATGAAAAAAATCGAGGCTTGCTTACAAATTCATTTTCTCATAGCTGTCCAAGATGCCTGGTATAAATATTCAGGGGTTCATGGTTGGCTTAAGACGATGGTGAGCCCACTCACTGTGTGAACAGTCATGCATTGAGCACATGTTCACTTTTCTGCAGAAAAACCTGGATGCTTTAAAAGATTCGCTTGGGAGGTATGCACAGAGTACGAGGGACCCTTTCTGGCCTAATGCAGGGCATACCATGCCAGGTTGCATGTGGTATCTCTAGGTTAGCATCTTTTCACTGCTGACATCCTTAGGACCCCCACAAACGCACCCAGAGAGATGGTTAAGGATTCAGACTTGGTTACAACAGTGCAGATTAGCAAGATATGGCTTCCCTGTTCCTTGTATGGGCCTGGAACTCATTTAGAGGTTCTGAGACCAGGAGGTTGACCTTATTAAGATTCCTGATAAAGGCACTAGCTTTCAGAGCTTACCTGTCTTCAACACATTTTGTCTTTGATGACTTAAGTGAACTCTTATTTCCAGCTTGATGGCTACAAATAAACTCACTGGCTTTCTGCCACCCACCTTGTCTTTCCACTCTTAAACACAGTCACCTGACCAAAATCACATTAAGAAGCAGGGAGATCCAATCTAAAGATTAGAACACTTGGGCTGGCCCCATGGCTCTAGAGGGATCAAGTTTAATACCTTGAGGCCCCCATGACACCCATGTTACATGTGACTGAGCCAGTCCCTTGGGCACATACTTCAAGACATTGGAGACCCATCTTCATTACCCCAGACTCACCATGATCCCTCCTCAGCCCAGAAGAAAAATCACAGCTCAACACTTTTCTATTTCTTTCAAAGGACTGAATTTCTCTAGTCTTTTAAACAGAATATGTTCATCAGTAGTAACCGTGGCAACAGATCAGACAGGCTTCTGAAAGCCTGTCTGTATGTAATTAAGAAAAACGAGGGAGCAGCCATGAGAGTGGGGAGCCCAGACAAGGAGACCGTGTTGCTGAGCCTAGCCAGGCAGTTGAGGGGGACTTGTGTTGATTAGGGCAGCAGATTTTCTTCCTATCTTTTGACCTCCCTCTCTGCTCCCCTTTACAAAATTTAGGTCTCCTTCCTGGGGATATTGCTGGAAGCTAACATTCTGAATGAATAGTCCTGGCAAATTGTTGGGCACCCAAACCAGGAGAAACACGTAAATGGTTAGAAAGTGGTCCTAGTACCTTCCTCTAGTGAGATTTATGTGTGGGTCTAGACCTGCTCGGGCTGATCTCTTCATCCAGGCATGAGAGCCTGGGCAGCCTGTCTTCAGGAATGTGCCTGTCTCATTAAGATGCTGGAGCTGAAACACCTGGGACCATCTTCATTTTTACCACCAAACCCTGAAGCACTCGCTTGTCTGACCCAGAGCAGACCTCATGGGAATAAGGGACAGAGCTCAACATTGTCCCTGGGATCTGAGCCCAGGGCTGTTTTATCTCATACACTTATTCTTATCTGAAACCATCCCATTTATCCCCAGGTTTACTTCTGCTCTGTCAGATTTCCATCTCTGGAGATAAATACCAGTTCCGTCAGAGGAAAGTCTGCCTGCTTTGTTTCTTACTCCCCTTCGCCTCCTAAGTGGCTGGAAAAGTCCAGAGACTTTTTGTTATGGTAGTGAAAGAATGAATGAGTAAATGAATAATAAATGGACTCCCAGTCACTCTTATGGCCCGAACTTGAGCCGTTTTCATGAGAAGGCCCTGATTCCCAATCTGTGAAGTAAACAAGACATATCTCACCAGTGAGGAGGCTGGGGGAGGATTTATATAAGGCATGCCTCCTTCTCTTAGACCTCTCTGCTCCATTCTCAGGAAAGGCACTGGGTATCTGGGAAAGCTTACTTAGAAGAAAATGTTAAGATTTATTCACCCCCGGCTCAACAACCATGTCCTCCTCCTGCCCTGCACAGCCTTACGGGGATGACCACTGTGAAAAGCACATGTGGATCAGAATGGAGCAACCATATTTCATGTGAAAATTGTTCCTAAATATATAAAAGGAAAAGTCCCTTCTTGCTGACATTCTTTCTGGGCACTTGGATCAATGGGAAGTAGCATCCACCAAGGCAAGATGGGTCTACCAAGCTGCCCTAGATTGCAGATGAAGAAGGATGGTTAGAACCAACTCTTCATTCCCCACATTATCTCATGAAAGCCTCTGCTAATTATGGTCTCTTTAGGGTGTCTTGACTGCTTTTGAGGTCAAAATCTATTTGAGGTACTTTCACCTGCCCACAGAAAGCCATCCCATCTTGCAACTGGAGGTTTCTCCCCTGCCCTCCAGTTACTGAATAACCACTCTGAGGCTTAATATTAATTACAAACTGTTTGGCCTATTAGCTCAAGCTTATTATTAACTAGCTCTTGCCATATACATTAACCCATTTCTATTATTCTATATTTTACCACAAGGCTCGTGGCTTGTTACCTCACATCTTGCTTCTCTGGTAGCTGCTGGTGTCCCCCTGACTCCACCCCTTTTCTCCCAGGATCTCTGTTTGTATTTCCCACCTGGCTCTATTCCACCTGACTATTGGCCAGATCAGCTTCTTTATTTAACCAATGATAATAAAACATATTCCCAACATACAGAGAGATATCCCACATTACTGTCTCACTAGAGGGAATGGACATATGAGACTTCAGATGTACACACGGAAAGCCAGGTGAGAAGAGCATGCTTGATCACTGGATACTGGCAAAGGACAGGCAAAGTGCTGTGTGGTCTTAGCTCGTTCAGACGAGCCAGGTACCTCCTCATCAGGAGACCACAGTACAGTGACAATGACCCAGAGAGACCTTCACTATGCAATGGGTACCATGAAAAATGAATCTATGGGAGACCAATAAGGGACTGCTTGACTGACAGACATTGGGGATAGTTCCTCGAGTCTCTAAGGATGAGCTGGAGTTCCTGAACTAGGTAGAAGGTGAAAGAATTCCAGGGAGAACATCATGTTTGGTCATGGGAGGGCCAAGAGAGTTTAGGGAAAACAGGAAGTCATAGGAACATTATATTCCAAAAGGCTACACTGTGAGAAGCAAGGGTAAAAGGTCTGAGGAGATCGGCTCCCCAGAAGAAGACCCCAGGAAAGTGACTATATCACATGGAAAGCAGAGTGGCCATTCTGGGTAAGTGAAGGCGCAGCGCTTTGAGCAGAGGAACATGATGGCCCTGTGTGTATTTTAGAATTTCCACTCTGGTAGGAGAGAATGGATGAGAGAGGGGCAGGAGACTTGAGACACCCTTCAAGGAGGCAGGAGGATTGCTGAGGCCTGGGGCTATTCTGAAGCTGTGGGGAGACAGAGAGAAGGAAATGAGGAAATGGGCCTGCAGGCCACAATGAGGACCTGTGTGTTGGAGGATATGGATGTGATGCCTAGGGCCTGGCTAGGGACTAAACTGGATGTCAGGAACACAGGGACTGGGTTGTGTGGGAGTCTGAGTTGTAGCCCCTGAATTTGACAAGTAAAAGAGAAAGGGAGCACAGTCACAGGAGGAGGAGGGAAGTCGCTGGGGGGCAGGTGGCTGAGCGCAGAGAAAGGAGGGACAGTTACTCCGGAAAAGCTCAGCTAGTGCAGTGTGGAGCGATGCCAGGGGTAGTGTTTGGTTTGCAAAAATGAAGACTTCTGCAAGTTGACACTTGGAACCTGGAGTCAGAGGACGGCATGAAGTTGAAGTTCAGACTTCTTTAGAGGATACAGGCTCTGAAAAGTGTGAGGGCTAGGCTGTTACTCGCTTGATCAAGCCTCAGCCTTTTACCAGAGGCTGTTTCTGAAAGGTAGCCTCGGAACCCCGGGGATGCTCCGATGCAACATCTTTTTGAGAGATTTAATCCACACCTAGCACAGAGCACCCACTCGGAGGATGTGTTTCTTGAGGCTGCAACAAGAGGGCCTTACAGCTGAGGCAAGCCCATCTGCTATAAAAGTGGGGCGAGCGATAATAGCATTGATCAGTGGGAGCTTGTGGGCTGAGTCCCCCCAGCCTGGAGCAAGCAAAGATGTTCAAGACATACATGGGCCAAAATGGGCCTTCACCGGCTGTACAGCACAGCAAGGCTGTCCTGGCTTGGTAAGAGCACATCCCAGACAGGGCTAGTTTCTCCCTGTGCTAGTTCTGTGCTGACTTGAAGTGAAGAGATGTGTATCTCTGGAGAGATGGGTGGAGAATTCTTGAACATTAGCAAAGCTTCAGTAAAAAAGGCTTCATGAATTCAGCCCTGTCACAAGTGTGCACGAATGCCATGCTTTAGCTCAGGCCTAATGGGCTTTATATAGTACAGTACTGATTTTCTTTCATGTTTTAATAGAATCTGGTTTAATATTTGCTTTCTGCTCTCGCTGCTTGCTGTTGACTGATTCAACACAGAATCCTTCCCTGGTGCCCTCCGACCTTGTTGTGATTCCCTCATTTTGTGTGTTGGCAATTGATTCCTGTCTCCGGCATGAACCACTTTACACATGTCTTGGTTCAGCTGGTGATGGTCACGTGTGTGGATTCTGAATGCATTACTACCGGGAACGGCTGCTCTAGCCGACCTGCTGTCCAGAAGGGGGGCTTCCGGGCAGGATTCATTTCCATCCGTTAAACACTGACAATATGCAAGGTTCAGGCTTAAAAACTTAAGGCTATGATCAATCCTGTCTGGTAGGAAGGAGGTTCTCCAGCATAATCTGAAAATGTCGACACAGTGGTCATTAATTCAGCAGCGTTTTGCTTTCCTCCAGTGCACACGGCCCAGAGTTATGTAGCAAGGCATTTTCACCCTTTGAATCATGAGTAGCCATGAGCATCCCAGCGAGGCTGCTTGGTTCGGGGGGAAGCAGGTGCTAAGAGCAGGGCCCTGCTTAGGGATATGAACTTTGGAAATAGTCTGGGCATCCATTCTGACTTTGGTTCCTATAGACCACGTGACCGATGAATAACTAGATTCCTATGTTAGCTTTAGTCTCTCTAACCATTTGAGATGGTTGCTGCATCTTCCTGGTAGGATTCCTTGGAGGGAGGGGCAGGTAAATAATCCGTGCATATAAAGCAGATAGCTGGCTACTCCAAAACGTACACTTTTGCTTTCTTGTGTCATTCAGTCAAAGATGGTGGCTATATGAACTTCCTCCCCCCCTCCCCCCATTGCTGCCTTTTGTCTAGTTATCAGTCTGGCACAGTGTGGCTACTCATCTCTGCAGCTGCTCTGACAGCCTTTCCTATAGAGACACAGCCCTGAGCCGTACATATGAATACTAAATTGTATGGAATTTTGTCTATGATTCTAGGGTCTGTAGAGGTTTGGGGAAGGGCTGCTCATATATTATTGAGCTCTATTCCAAAGAAGAAAAAGTAATAAATTCAGTAACTGTCTTAGATACATATATAGTAACTCTAAACATTCATGGATGATGGGGCTTGGTCCTAAAAACAAAAATACTTGAACTTGCCAGGTGGTGGTGGTGCATGCCTTTAATACCAGCACTCGGGAGGCACAGGCAGGCGAACCTCTGTGAGTTCAAGGCCAGCCTGAGCTACAGAGTGAGTTTCAGGACAGCTAGGGCTGTTACACAGAGAAACCCTGTATCCAAAAAAAAAAAAAAAACCAAAAACAAACAAGCAAGCAAACAAATAAATAAAAAGACTTGAACTCCCATCTCTAGACGTTTCTCTCCTTTGGCACACCTGATCAAAAGAAAGCAAGTCAGAGTAGGAAAAATGGAAAAGAGAATTGGGGACAGATTGTCATCTTTGTCTATCTCATTTTACCTTCTATGACGGTTTTGAGCATGAAGCTTTGGGGCTGAGGAATAGAGAGTGTATGATGAGGCTGAGGTTGGGCGGGCACTCAAGGCAGTCTCGAGAGTTGCTGAGCAAGTAGCTGTCTTCTCAGCCTCACGGGACCTTTCTTTGTCTCCCTGCAGGTGTTCCATCAGGTCCCCGAAATGTCATCTCCATAGTCAATGAGACATCTATCATCCTGGAGTGGCACCCTCCAAGAGAGACCGGTGGGCGGGACGATGTGACCTACAACATCATCTGCAAGAAGTGCCGAGCAGACCGCCGGAGCTGCTCCCGCTGTGATGACAATGTGGAGTTTGTACCCAGGCAGTTGGGCCTGACTGAGTGTCGTGTCTCCATCAGTAGCCTCTGGGCCCACACCCCCTACACCTTTGATATCCAGGCCATCAATGGAGTCTCTAGCAAGAGTCCCTTTCCCCCACAACACGTCTCCGTCAACATCACCACAAACCAGGCTGGTGAGTCTGGAGGTTTTTGTGTGTATGTCTGTCTGTGTGGCTGCCTTTTCATCCATCTCTATGTACGGTCATAGCCAAAGCCACATCCATCCCACCAACCTGCCTTCAGGCCTCCTTATAGGACTAAAGAAGTCAGATGACAGATGCTTATGACTGTGGAAGAAACTGATGTCATCTTTCAACCTCAAAAGTGAGCTGGAAACTAGGGGATTTTCTTGTGCCCAGCATCAAAGCAAATATGTGTATCTAAGCTGGAGAGGGGGTCTGGTACTCTGCATCCAGTCAGGCCTTAGTAAGGGCTACTGGGCAAATGGATTGGAGGGATGATGGTTAGATGGTGTATGGATACATGGATGGCAAGAGAATGGATGGATGAGAGAACGGATGGGTGATCGATGCCTGTACAGACAGAAAGATGGGTGGCTGGGTAGATAGAGGAATGAGTGGTGGGGGCATTGCTCATCTTTGGGAGCTGGAACACCGGTGGTGCTTTCATAGAAAAGCCAATAAAACGAACTTCATTTTCTAGTACACTCTTGTTTCTCCGTAGTGCAGCCTTCCCGGGTGCAGGTTACAGTGCTACAGAGACCTCGGATAGACAATAATGGCAGACGCATAGGACCCTGAGTAGCTCTGCAGCGTGCGTAGATCAGAACACATCTTTCTGTCTCTGTTTATTTCTTACTCTCCCCATCCTTCCCCATTATTGCTTTCTACACCTTGTAGAGCCACCGTTTCCTTTTATATCTGCTTAGCCAGTCCATTCATGCACTAGCTCGTTTATTTACTCATTCATTATTAAGAGAGAGTTATTTAGCACCCACTTTATACCATGCTGTGGATTCGGATGCCGTGAGAGACACAGCGATACTGAGACACAGTTGTTCATCCCATGGAGCTCATTAATGGAATAATTTACAAGGCACTGACCTAAAGCGCAGAGTTGTAAGGTGTGGTGTTCTGAGCATAACGTGCTATACACTGGCAGTAAAAAGGAAAAGAAATGCTTATCCCATGTATGGGGGAAGAAGATTCAGAGGGCAAGTGAATATCACATCTATAGGTGACAGGGGTCATCAACTGAACGATTATCTTATTTGTAATTATATAGTTTTAATAAAATGTTCTATAAGGATAACTCGTTAACAGAATAGCAGAAACTAAGTACCTTTCTTTGCTTTCTTTTTTGTTCCGTATCCCATTTCTTGATTTCCTTTTTTTCCCGCCATCCTGTCCTACCCTTAAATATCCCATCCTCAAACTTGTTCCACCCCTTTTAATATCAGGCATTTTTGATGGCAGATGATTCTTGGGTTAATGCTGTCAGAACTGAGAAGAAAAGAAAGTGTTATGGGAAAACATGGCTGTCCAGATGGCTGTGCTGGTGTGTGTGTGTGTGTGTGTGTGTGTGCCTGCGTGCGCGCGCGCACATGTGGGGGCGTGTGTGTGTTCATGTGGTGTGTTTGTATGTATGTGTATGATCACGTGTTTGTATGCAGAAGGGTATAGTGAGAAAATAAGAATGGAAGTGTAGAAACCTCCAGCTGGTGACCGTAGCCCAGTGCCATGGAGACAAAGGTTGGGCCAGTCTGTCTTTCCCAGAAAAATGGAATGGCATTTTCTACATTATTGCTGAGCATGTAACATGGGCAGTCTTTGTTAGCAAGTATTTCCCTTGGAGAGTTAAGGCAGGAAACTGGCTGAAATATTTTTGTGTCCCAGCTTCTGGGAATAACGATCCTGCCAGGCTGTCATGTTACTCTGGGCTTGGCTGTCTTTTCTCTCTCTCTAAGCATGTGCGAATAAACCTGCCACTTATATCAGTTTGCTTTTATTTCTTCCCCTCCCTTCCCTTCCCCTGCTATTCCAGAACCTGCCCATCTGCTTGTCTTGCCATCTGCACCTTCCCGGGCTTCAGTGGAGCAGAGGGACCAGGGCTCCTAAAAGGGGCCCTGCATTACCAACATTCAAAATATTTATTTTTATCCCCACTCATTTACGCCTGTGCAAACACATTTCTCATGCTCTTTATTCTAACAGATCCTTTATTCCTAACCTTCCCCTATTTTTTACTTCATTATAACCTTCCAATATAGAATTCTTCTTTGATAATTCTGGAACTTTGAAAGTTTATAATTGGCAAGAGGATGATGCAATAGCTTCTCGGTAGCATGTGGTTCATCTAAAGCAGTATCAGATTGACTAGTGGCTCCTAGTCTGTGTGCTGTGTAGCATTAAGGAATAGTGTCTATTTGGTGACTTTGTACATGAGTGCAAGTCATCTTCAACCAGTGGCATTTTTTTTTAAAGGTAGGAATGACCAAAATTGATGGAGGAACAGATTAAGATCTCTCCTGGTAAGCAACCACCTCATGGTGCTACACGGATTACGGATTACTAAATATGGGTTAAAAATGTGAAAATTAACCAATAAGAGGCTAAAACTAATGGGCCAGACAATGTTTAAAAGAATACAGATTCTGTGTAATTATTTCGGGTGCAAAGCTAACCGGGTGGCGGGACGCAGCCCCGCCGCTCCATCTACACAAAATGAATACTCGACCCCATGTCTTTGCAAGAACAATTTAGAAATGTGAGCGGCTTACCATGTGTGCATCTTACCATAGTTAGGAGACTAATAGTAGGCATCCTGAAACCTCAATGTGGGGAATGAAGTGGGTGTACCCGTGTGTAACCACAAGTCATAACGTGACTAACCTTCTCGGGACACCATTAAGTACATCTAGTGTTGGAGATGGTAGTAGCCTTTCCCCACTGCCCCACTCCCCCGGCCTTACAGTATGATCCATGCTAGTGTCTGTGGCTGCCACTCTCCTGAAAGTAGAAGGCAGACCAAAAATCTGACCAAGAGAAGTCCTTAAATCAATCATTAAGTTAACCTGTGAGTATTACCTGAGCCAGGAACTGCTTGAACTGTGGACTGATTGGGCACTATTGGGTGGGTCCACATGGATAAATAGAGTAAAGGTTACCATGGATACCTCTTATGTGTATTCTTTTATATTCACAAAGAACTATGAGTAGCCTCATTTAATCCTCATAATTACACGATCATTACCCATCTTTCTGATAATGAAGTAGAGGTTTGTGGGGATTTGGAGAATCCAAGATGGAAGGGAATGGAGAGAGTGACCATGATCTCACATCTTGGATTCAGCCTTCCTATATCGTGTCCTAAAAGTAGATGGTTTCTCTAAGTTTCTCATTTAGTAGTTCATGACAGGAGACTTTTCTGGTCCCCCAGGGATGGAATTCTGTAGTTCTCTAGCATACCATTGGACAAGGGGCCTATAGTTCTTCACTCAGACTCAAGCTGTGATGAGATGCCACCTGTGATTCAGAGTCTCTGTCCTCCATCACAGTCCTAATCATGACATTCTAGGACCTTGGTTCCCTTGATTACTATCATGAGAGGACTGTCACCCAGGATACAGTCAGGGCAAAGGCATTTTGCTACTTCTGAGCACCTCCGGTGTGTCCACCCCTAGCAAGCTCTTTGCAGAGCTGTAACTCAGATGAAGAAACCAGGTTGGAGTGTTTTAGAAGTTTCCCATCATCTAAAGCACCAGAGAATAAATAGTGTTCCCAAATCTCAGACTTAGGTTTGTGATCATTTTATCTTCAAACCTATCAAAAATCACATTATGGGGGGACATATAACCTATAAACTCTCTCTAAGCTAGTGCCATGTAGCTGGACCACTTTAGCTGTCAAAAAAATGTTCATCATCTTTGGTCAGGGCTGGTCATGAATTATGCAATTCAGATTTATGTGAGGGCTGGAGGGATGTCTCCTCGCACTGAATGCAACTGCTGTGAGTTTAAAATAGGCTGGGTCAGGTAAAACTCTCCCTGTTCCTGTGGCCAAACCATCTGCAGGGAGGCTGTCATCATCACGAGCACCCACAGTCATTCTCTGGCACCTGGCCTCAGATTACTCTGATGGCCAGATCATCCGACCATCAGAGAGAAATAAGTGAATGAATGACAAGCGTCACGTCTCTCTCTGCTGGCTAGCCCCAAAGTATCAGAGTCAGGGAAAGGAGCCCCTGAGAGCTTGGGAGTGGGGAGATGAATCATACCAAGGCCTGGTTTGAGGTTATTCAGGCCAAAGGGAACAAACTCAAAGGCCAGAAGGCCAGACAATAATGGAAGGAAACCAGTTGGGCTAGGGGGGACTGATGGAGAGTACAGAGAATGGCAGGACATATGGGCAGTCATCACCCTGTTCCAGCAAGTGTGCACTGCCTGATTTGCTAAGCCAGCAATATGGATTTCAAATGTTGACAACTGACTAGAAAATTTTAAGTACTTGAGAGCCAAACAAATCCAATTCTGGATTTGGCCTGCTGGCTATGGTTGGTAGCCTCTTATTCCAAGGGCAAATCTGATTTACCCAAGCTTTAACATGAGCTACTGCACTGTTGAGCCGCATTTTGCCTGGGGCAGGCATCTTCCTCACCTCCTGGGTTCACATAGGATGTCCTAGGTTGGATACCCTCTCTGCTCCTCACATGATTCTCAAAAATTCGTTTAACTGTCAACATCTCTCATTTCTCACCTGTGAAATGAAAACCATGATAACCTGCCTCCTGGTACTATAGCAACAAGTAAATGGGACAGAAGATGGAGAAATCACTCTACGTCCTGCCAGGGGCTGGGAGATTAGCATCATTTCTGGGGATATGTCCTGAGCAAATTGCTTGACTTTCCTTCCTCAGATGTTTCCTGCTAAGGCCTCTGAGTCTCGTTGTTTGGGATTGATGTTATCTGTATCCATCTGCCCATGTCGTGTTGATTGGAACAGGCATCAGAAAGGAGGATACCAAGTCTGCATCAATGAGATAATGATGAAGGTGTGACGCAGGGGTGCCCAGTATCTCACTCAGGGAGGTCCTGCCTCTCAGAGATGCCCTCTGCCTCTTTTACTTTTAAACCGTGTGTGTATGTGTGTGTGTGTGTATGAGAGAGAGAGAGAGAGAGAGAGAGAGAGAGAGAGAGAGAGAGAGAGAGAGAGAGAGAGAGAGAGAGAATAGAAGCACCACTGCCTCCCTTACTCAGATGATTCTATCAGCTGGAGTTATAGGTGACATTTCTATTGCATACAGTTCATGTATGGTCTGCTGGGCCCCTGCATGTGCAATTCCATCCATCATGACCACAACACAGACACAATCTATTACTTAGTGTTGTCTAAAATAACTACGCTGTTTCTGTTGATAGTCAAAAGCTCCTACAGTTTGTCCATTTTCAAGGCATTTTTGAAGTTCTTAGGCAATTAAAATCACTTAGAAGCACCGCTTTTCCTACAAAAGAATTACCTAGAACATCAATGCCTCTGAATCCATCACCTAATTTGCATTATTCCTTGGTTAAATATAGTATTTGCATGCATAAAGAATAATCTTTGAATATGAAAAGGAATTTACGATATTGCAATATATCGAGCTCTTTGGAGGAAAGATATTATGTAAATCTCAAAATTAAATATTAAAACAATATTACACGCTGCCTGTAAAAATGTAGAGCTTTAAGATCCCATATGCTGGAACCAGTTCATTTTTAAAGCCTGGTCTCATTGGAAAAGAGTGGGTGAGAATTGCTCTGAAGCAGGGAAAAGATTGAGTCAGGGCTTAAAAAGACTGGAATGACTTTAAAGAAAACCTTGAAAGAAGTAAATAAAGAAAAGTTTTTTTTTAAAAAAAAAACCTTAAGGAAATGAAATTTTCACTGTTCTTAATTCAATTTCATAGTTCATTTCATTGCTGTTCTCTTATTGCTAACTCCAGGCAGGTTCTGGTTGTTTCTTAAGTCTTGCCATTGAGAAGAAACTTGCAAGTGGCCTTAGAAAGGCCTTGACTTTAGAAAGGCCATGGGCAGGCACTGGAGTATTATCGGTAGGACTGAGGTCAGCATGTTCAACTATGGCACTGCTCATGCCCAGGGTTGTGGGTATCAGCCCTCTGCAGCTTTGGGGTTTTGTTTTCCCCTGCATGGAGAGCTCTGGGGAAAATGTAGGCTCTCTCATCTACCACCATCTTCCTTGAAAGAGCTACAGAGTGCCAGGCGCAGTGAGCCTTTCAAATATGTGTTGGAGAGCTTTATTCCCCACAGATAGCAATTGATACATGTGTCTGGTTGGAGCTAGGCAACTAGAAGGTGTCTTGGAAGTCTACAGGTAACATATTAGGACCTCTTCCAGATCAGCCAGATGACCAGATAGCTTCCTCCACTGTGGCTCCTAAAAGAACTTAGAGAACTAATGCTTACGATGATGCTTATGATGAGCCACTCAGAGGAGCAGAAAGAGATTCAGCTACCCTTACAAGGAGACTGGTCCATCTCTTTGAACACTTGGATTTTGGAAATACAATCATTTAATGTAACCTTTGTGACGCTAAGCAGGTGCTGGCTCAAGTCCTACACATTTTCCATCTACTTTCTTAACAAATTTTATGCACTGACATCCTCTGTTAATCATATTTTGTTCAGACACTGTGGACATAGCAGGGAAGAAACCAGGTAAAAATCCATGTCTTCAGGAAGCTTATGTTAGTTCACAGCACCCACTGAGGCCAGGCTGAGAGGCCCAGGACAGCCTTAAGTGGATTGGTGATTGTGCTGTAACTTGAAGGTCTGAACCCTACTCCTTGCTTGAGACTTAGGGGATAAACCCATGCAAATTCCAGAGAGTACTTCAGTTTCTGGTGTCAGTTTCTCTACAGCAACTGTGTTGGATGGGATAGTTTATTGCTAGCTTACTGGACTAGCTTGATCTTTCTGTGGGTAGGCCACACAAAGATTGGGTTTCAGAATTCTTTATTACTGGTACTGCCTTACAGCTAGTGATGCTGAGAGCTGAGAATGGCTCTCCCCTACAACACTGCTAAAATAACCAGAGTCACCAGGAACCCGGGGACTTGTTTGTTCC
The DNA here is from genome assembly GCF_903992535.2 of Arvicola amphibius. NCBI lineage: Eukaryota > Metazoa > Chordata > Mammalia > Rodentia > Cricetidae > Arvicola > Arvicola amphibius. The sequence continues at coordinate 168,235,380 of NC_052049.1, read as the reverse complement.
GCTTACACCATCTTGGATCAAGTACTATGAGTATATGGCATATGAGATGACAGTGGGGCCGCTGACAAGGAGATGGCAGGGAGCTCCCAATCCATGCAAAGTCCACATGAGACATAAGCTAGGTTATGAAGTATCTATCATTGGCACTGTGGTCTTGGCAAAGAGAGTAGAAGGTTGGAGAGGGTTCCTGATTGTTGTGCACTTCTGACTTACTTTTCTGTTGCTGTGAAGGGATACCATGACCAAGGTGACTTATAGAAGAGTTTATTGGAGGCTTAGAGCTCCAGAAGGTTGGAGTTCATGACCTTCAAGGCAGGGATCATGGCAGCAGGCAGGCAGGAATGGTGCTAGAGCAGTAGCCGAGAGCTTGCATCCTGATCTGCAAGCACGAGGCAGAGAGAACTAACTGGGGATGGTGTGGGCTTTTGAAATCTCAAAGCCCAGTCCCAGTGATATACCTCTTTCAACTAGGCCATACCTCATAATCCTTCTCAACAGTTTCACCAACCAGGAACCAAACATTCAAATATATGGGCCTATGGGGACATTCTCATTCAAACCACCACAACATTCCAGTGGTAAGCACCCTCCACGAGCGAGCCAACTTCCAGAAGACCACTCCCTGAAACTATGGTATTGACTCCGGAAGCCTGTGTCTAGCTAGATGCTTAAAACATAGAAAACCTTCCACAAATATTAACCAATAAATTAATAATGAATGCCTCAGTCTTCTGAAATCAATTTCCAGCGTCAACAGATGATTTAGCTTCAGCTCTCACCATGGTTTCTCCGTCAGGCATTTCATTCTGGGACTAGATTGGAATTAAGCCCGTAACCCCTCCAGGTACTGATGAGGTGTGGCACCTCTTATGTATTGTATCCCCTTAAGGTGGCCCTGTGGGAACCACTGTACGATGACCTGGCCTACTCTCCTTAGTCCCCACTGGCAGGGAAGGACTGGTAGGCAGGCACAGTGGTGGCTAGCTGGGATGGCATTCCAGTGCTGTTGTCTGTCCACCTGCATCCCAGCTCCCTGCCTGTCATTTTCACAGCGCCATCCATGTTAAACAGGCAGGAGCATGAGGGGTTTTTGAATGCAGCAATTAACAAAACAGTAATCAAGCTAAGTGTTTAATTTCAGAAAATTAACATCTTCTCAGAGCGGATGTGAAAGACGGGGGAAAAGGCACAGCAAATGTTCTGGGTAAATAAAGGCAGTGCTGGACCACAAATATTTTGTAGGGGAAAGGGGACTCTGCCAGCAAGCACCCTAGGCCGTGGAATCAGTGTCTGCTTAACTATAGAATGGTAGCTATAGCATCAAACCCTAAGATTTTAAAACATCATTTCCTTCTTTTCTTTTTTGTTCTTCTTTCTTTTCTTCCAGTACGTAAGGACAGAACAAGGGACCAGTCATGTTCCCTGTGATGTATCTGCCCCATAGAAATATCCTAGTGTGGCTTTGTCCTTCCTTAAACATTGCTAGCCACATGGATGACATAGTGATTCCTGGGTGGGCAATAAAGGGTATGGTGTGTGTGTGTGTGTGTGTGTGTGTGTGTGTGTAGGAGAGAGAGAGAGAGAGAGAGAGAGAGAGAGAGAGAGAGAGAGAGAGAGAGAGAGAGAGAGAGAGAGAGAGAACATGTGCTCACACACACATTATAATCATGTTTCTCCTCCTGGTGAGTCCAGCAGGAAGAGGATGAGATCTCATGCCTCCAGGCGATTCCTGTACCTCAGCACCGTGTCTTCTGCTATAGTCTCCCGTGTGCCTCAGATCATATCCACAGAATCCACAGACACTGCCTCGTAAAACGATGGCATTGTCCTCTGCAGGGTGAGGGATGCTTTTAAAGAAGCAGGTGTGCAGGAAGCTAGGTAGAGATGGGGCAGTAAGGTTTCCTTGGTGTCTGTTTCCTCCTTGGGGATGAGTGTTGAGATTGAAGATGGGGACAGCAAGGTAAGTGTCTCTGTGTGGAGGATGTTGTAAGGTCTGAGGCAGGCTTGAGGCTTTGTGATGAGGTGCCACAATTAATAGGGAGAGGAAGGGAGCTCTCGGTTACAGTGAGCTCAGTGTTGCCTAAAGAAGCCCCGGAAACGGTGTATTCACAGGGCTGCAGGTCCTCAAGAGGAGAATGTAATCTGACTTAATGAGCAGCTTTCCTTGAGGGGTCTTGCAGGCAGCTGACATTGAGAACAAAGAAAGCGAAGCAGGAGAATGAGACAATGGCTAGCAACCACCCAGGAGATATCCCAGGGGCTTCCGGAAGCCTTTGGAGACAGCATCTAGAAGACAGGTGTGGGCCTACCCATGGCGAATTGTGGAGGATTTGAGTGCCTGTTCCAAGTGTTGTTTATGCAGCTGGATATCAGGCTTCAGTTTTCTCTGTGAAGTGGGAAATAAGTTTGCTCGCCAAGAGCGAAGGGGATCGTATTGGAGCTAAAGAGTTGAGGGGAGTGGAATAAATCTTAATGAACAGTTACAGAGGATGGGAGGTGGAATTGCCAGAGAAACCTGGGTCTCTAGAACATGTTGAGAGCTCATTTGAAGCTGATAATCATGTGTTTACAAAGACACCCCCACCTCCTGCATGCCTTACCCTTTTGTGTGGCCTTTCCGGCAGTCAGGGTGCCTCCTGGAGAGCAGACCCTACAGAGGGACCAGCGGTCTATCTTTGGGTTGAGTTTTGACAATAGTACGATGTGGAAAGAGGAAGACGCCCACGCCTGAGGGCATGAGTACCTCAGATTACATCACTGGAAAGACAGAACCTGAGCGGGACAATGAGCACTCAGAAGGGGGCTGGCTACTCGTGGGTGGAAATGGGGCCACCAAGGGCAGGTGAAGCCAGGAGGAATTACAATGTGTCATCAAAGATGGTGCTGGGGAAGTACAACACTTGGTGTATAATTGAAAGTGGAGTAACTTTGGGTGAGGTACAGTCCAAGCACACACCATGGGCTAAGCAGACAAGGGAGAGGTGTAGAGTTGAAAGAAGGAAAGGTTAGTTACTCAGGGAGAGGACATGGGAATCATTCTCTAGAGAGTAAGGCTGGTGGTGGAAGGAAAGATAAATGCAGCCATGCATGGGGAGGCGACAGAGGGAAGGGAAGACATGCATGGTTGTCTCAGGGCCTGGGCAGTGGTAGTCCAGATGTGTGGCACTTCTGCATAGGTTTCAGGAGATGCTGAGAGATAATGTGAGAGAAGTAATGAGAGACGGGAAGGACACACCCCACTTCCGGCCTCTGAGGGGCAGCTGGAGTACAGTGGCAAAGTACCAACACTGAAGAGAGCTGCAGGGCAGAGGCGCCTCTGAGGAGAGCTTTTCCTCACATGGTTATAGAGAGAATGCTGGCAGAGGAGGTAGTGGGAACTGGTTTCTGAGCGGCCGTTTTGGTAGGTCCAATAGGAATGTGCTCCTTGAAGGGATGGTAAAGCCAAGGTAGAGGGAAGAGAGATACAGTGGGGATGGTGGAACACAAGGAGGAACTTACAGTGTGTGTTGCAGGAGGGTGACTGGCTGCCAGGGAGCCACTCTGATGAGAAAAGGGCCTGGGTCATCAGACAAAGGGGCTTGGAGCTCCAGGCCCAGGGGAGGACAGTGCAGTGCCAGCCTTAGGGTGACGACAGAGGAGTTCCAGCCGCTGTGGGGACTCTGCTGAACACGTCTAGCTGAGAGATATGGAGGAGGGACCAGGACATACAACCCACTGTGATGTATCTTTTGTTGCTTCCAGAGCCTGCCAGCCCCACCAGGGTGGTGGACTTCCTAGTGAGATATTCTGTGATCAGATATCAGCCCAAAGGGGCTGGCACTCATCTTATACCAGGAAAGGCAGTTAAACCCACAGGAGGCAGCTGAACAGAGCATGTCAGATAACCTAGAGGTCCTCAGGACCTTATGTGCCACAGCCGTGATCCTGGCTGACACCCGAGGACAGCCTCTCCTGATGAGTAATGCCCTACCCCAACCCCGACACATATAGCTCCACAGGGCCCCACAACTCCGATCTGCTGTCATTTCTACAGTAAATTATCGTTTTCTGAGTTATCTTTCTGGTCCCCTTACAAGGGAGAAGGAGCTGTGGGGACAGGCCAAGCTGGAGTACCAGGAGCAGAATTGCATGGCAGGGCTATTGACTGGAGTAATGTTGTCCACTCTTGCATGAGAGGGGTTGCAGGGAGCTCCCGATCTCTCTGGGAATGTAAGGATCCCTGAAGACAGTGAGTGACATGAGCTAACTGCCTCCCACTCTGGTGCAAGGCATCCTCCAGGGACAGTGGAATTGCTGAGTTCCTGAGCGTAAGGACAGCATAGATGGCCAGCTAGCATCAGTCCTGGAAAGGAGGCCAGGCTATTTCTGGCTGTGCATTAACTTGCTGGGGACTTAAGGAAGTTACTTTCCCTCTCTTGCCTTCAGCGCTCTAATCTGGAAATTCGACGAGTTGACAGAAAATTGAGTGACCGGGATGTCCTCTCAGAGCTTAACATTTCGGATTTCCAGATTTGTAGATAAGCAGTTTCCAACCCTGAGCACGCACCAGATGCCTGTGAAAGTCTGGAAGCATCCTTAAGCCCAGATTACTGGGTCCACCTCTCCCAGGTCTGGGTTTAGCCAGGAGTGGGAATAGACATCTGCATTATTGCCAGGTCCCTGGTGATGCTGATCTGGGACCCCATTCTGAGAATTGACATAGTGGGGTGGATGGTCTCAGTGAAGAGTATCTCCCGCATACATGCGATATAATAGAAGAAAGGAGGTTCCTGCATTAAACCCATATTTTTTCAGAAAAGATGTCATCCACAGATTCCAGGTGTATGTGCATCACACACACACACACACACACACACACACACACACACACACACACCCCTTTGGCTTGGAACCAAACCCTTAATGGAAGGAAGAGCTTATGATTCTGCCTGTGGCCATGAAGCTCTGTCAGCTCACCCAGCTCAGCCCTCATTTTCTGTCATGGAGCCCACCCTGTGACTCAACCAGTATCCCGTGACAGCAATACCTCCTGCATTCCCAGGATGTCCTCTGACCTCAGGTAATTCCAGGTTAGGGAGGGACTGGAAAGGAAGTGCCAGAGTTAACTCCCAGAATAAAACATGAAGCCAGTGTTCACAATAGGAGAAAACAATAAGAGAAATAATTAATTCTGCTTTTGTATTCATATCCAGGCTTGCAACTAATTGCTTATTTGTTTAATCTACTTTGACCAGAAGTGTTACTGCACCAAAAGTATTTAATGAGTCAGGCTTCCTAATGTAAAATTCAAGCGTATTTGTGCAGTGGGATGAGCCAGTTCTCAAGGCAGGGTCTTCTTAGCCCAGTTTCTTTCTAGAATGGAAATGTCACCAGAAACTCAAGTCATCAGGGTGCAAGTCATTCTTTGCCACCAGTACCTGTGGGCCTGGACTCTTTAATTGACATTTCTACACAGGTTTGCCCCCTCCCTGCCCCATGGATGTGTTTTCTGTGAGAGAAAAGACAACCAGCCACTCCCAAAGGGCCTCTCCTAATTCTGTCGTCCTTACCTTTCTAGGAACTCACACAATGTAACCCCGAGGCCCCAGGGGGACCTTCAGAGGTTTCCAGCAGCTTAGTGTCCTCCAGAGATGAGGATTGACTCAGGACTCAGCATCCTGGATTTCATCATCTATGCAGATACAGAAGTTCTGTCGCTGCTTCCTTGGAACTCCATACTTATCTTTGTTCCCTGTCCCCCTTCCCAGGATTCACAGCTCCGCTTCCCTTCTCCCACCCTCTTCTAAATACTAATACCCAAGTCTGGTAGAACTAAGCCATTTTCCACTCCTCCCTCTTTCCTCTGAGGACTTTGAAGGAGTTCCCCAACCTTTGTGGTAAAAGGAAAGTTTTGTCAGGCATCTATCATGGTTAATGATACTGGTTTTATGTGAAATGGCTAAAACCATGCCTCCTGCCCCGAAGACCTTACTCCAGTGGTGGAGAACAGAGTGTCTGGAAAGTTAGATTATAGCATGCTGATTCACATGTCGAGCACATTCCCCAATGACCCTATCAACAGCGAGAGCCTGAGATGGGCAAAGTCACACACGGCAGTGCTTTTAAAGGCTCACAGTGTCATGAAGGCGGGTCACAGTTAAACATGAGAAGCAGGTTCCTGAGCCTGCCGCGATTAATGCCTGCCACACCTGTAAATGTTAAGGAGAGAGTTAGGACTTTTCCCGATGGGGAGCCACTAAAGGTTTTGGGGTGTCAGGGTAACATGGATAATGTCAAGCTTCGGGAAGGCTGGTCTAGCAGTTTGAAGTGAAGAGGTCCGTAGGTGGGATATGTGTTCTGAGACAGTAGGATGAGGCTCATGGAGATAACAAGAAGTGTGAAGAGGCTGTGGTAGAGCCGCAGGCACACTCAGGTCATGGCACTGGGTGTCTAGGGGATGGCTCCCTCCCTCCCCAGAGTCAGAGGTGGCCTTATTCTTGGGAACTAGGCAGGCACTTCTTTCTTCCTAAATTGCTTTCTGGAGAAAACAGGCAGACTCCAGGCTTCATATTTCACAGGGAAGTCATTTCTCTTCTGGAAAGTGGCTCTTCCACCTCTAGCCCCGTTTGGTTTGCCTTCCCTGTCTCCATCCTGCTCCTGCCTAGCACCTCCACCTTGACTTGGTTGACATGTCTATTTATTGCCTTGAAAGTATTTATAAAATAAATATCCAAGGCCACCACTGGATTGGATTGTGCTTCTCACATTTATCTTGGGGAGCTATGCCCAGGGATTGATTTGCATGTGTGAGCGGCGCTAGTCCCAGAAGGAGAGTTGCAGGTGGATGCCAAATACCCATCCTGACAGGAGTGCTAGACCACACATGGCACAGAATATTTGGAAATTTCATAATGTGAGGATTACCATTCCTGTTGCATGGATGAAAAATACAAGCTTCAAAGATGTTAAGGCTTTGGGTTAACTCAAGATCACAGAGTAATCAGAAGGCCACGCTAGGATAGGAACCTGTCTCTCAGCAGCATTGTAGGAACCCTGAATATAGCCCTCCTTCATTTCTAATAATTCCTACTGCTCTGGGCTGCTTATTATTCCTTATCCACCTTTCTTCACAGCTGTGGTCTATATTAGAGAAGGCAAGTTATGAGTCCAGGGACGATTGGGCTGGGAAATGATATTCTAGACAGAGAACACGAGGCTGGTATTTCCATATGCTCCAGCAATTCAATCCTAGGTTTACCCTCAAGAGAGATGCTAGCATATGCCACACAGAAACTGGTCTATGAATGCTCACAGAAGCATTATTTTGTGTGTGTGTGTGTGTGTGTGTGTGTGTGTTGATATGTGTACAGGTACCTATGGGATGTGTAGGTGCATGTGGAGGTCAGAAGATAACCTCAGGTGTCATTCCTCAGGATTTTTCCTCCTTGTAATTTTGAGACGGAGTCTCTCGTTGTAATGGAGCTAGTCAGATAGGCCAGGTTGGCGACATAGCAAGTCCCAGGTACTCACCTGTCTCTGCTCTCCCAGCACTGGAATTGCCAATGTCCACCAGCATACCTGCCTTTTGGCTGGGGAGGTGACTAGTAAGTAAACACTTTATTGATGGAGCCATTTTCCCCCGACCCTAGATTATTCTTCTTTATGATTTTTAAAAACTTTCAAATATGTATAGGATATATTATGATCATATTTATGCCCCACTACTCTCTGTTCACTACTACTCTCCTGTTAACTTCCTCCTCCTTCTTTCCAGTGAATCCCTTTTACACCCCCATATCGTGTGTGTGTGTGTGTGTGTGTGTGTGTGTGTGTGTGTGTGTAGGTCTTTTGAGGGTTGCTATACTTTCTGCATATTCTGTATCTGTGGCCATTGCACATCCGAATGACAGCATTCCATAGCAGTTTTCTTCACCCTTGAGCTCTTAGAATTTTCCCGACCCTCCTCTATGTGTTCCCTGGGTCTTGGAGGGTGGTGGTATATTCCCACTTAGAGCTGAGAATACAACAGTCACTTTTTCAGTATTTTGATCAGTTATGAGTCTCTGTCACCCTGTACAACAAAGAGGCTTGCATGACCCAGGCTGAGAGCAGGAGTAGTCTATGGGTATAAACATAAACACGTAGAAGTCAGTGTGACTACACAAAGCATCAGTAGTACATCCTCCCGGGGATCTGTGGCTTCCCTATATGTAGGCTTGTGACCCACTTTACGGTAACAGACATGTGTTCACCTCTCAAATGAGCCCCATATTCAATTGGAAAATGGTTGGTTGCCCACCAAATATTCTTGCCACTGTTGTACCAGTGTGTGCATCTTGCCTACCTAGTCAGAACTATAGTACAAAGGATCCATAGCCAAGAAAGACAGTTGGTGACCTCTTTCTCCTTGCAGCCTACATAACTTGCATAAAACCTTCTGGCACCATGAACTCTGGCTGTCGGGAAGGATGCTGACAGCTCCGGGCCAGCATTATCTTAACAGCCCCAACGTGGAAGCAACTCAAAATGGGATACTTATGGTAAAAGTGGCTATTTACCTCGTTCAGGCTGAGACAGCAGTACCTCAATGGGGAGAAATGGTCACAGTAAGGACCATCTCCTATGAAAATGCCAAGGAAAATGACCCTACCATGCCCACCATGGGTTATAGTGAGACTAGGACCCTCTTTTTGTGAGTCATCTGAGAAAACACAGATATGAACTCCTTCGGACTGAACAGGCCATCCACCCTTCAGAAAACTTTGAAGAGTGTCCTCTTAAGCAGAGTAAGTTAGAGGAAACTCAGCAGCATTCTGATCTGGGAGAGATGGCCTGGAAACTTGTAGAGAGGAGTTGAGCAGGTCTGCTTTTCATCCCCCCCATCCCACACGGCTAGCTTTACACCCGAAATAACAACACACAAACTGTATTCATTTAAACACTGCCTGGCCCATTAGTTTCAGCCTCTTATTAGTTAATTCTCACATCTTGCTTTAACCCATATTTAGTAATCTGTGTAGCACCACGAGGTGGTGGCTTACCAGGAAAGATTCAGAATGTCTGACTTGGCAGCTGGCTCCATTGCGTCTGTCTCAGAGAGGAGAGGCATGTCGATTGCCTGAGCCATCTGCCTCACTTCCTTCTTCCCAGAATTCTGTTCTGTCTACTCCACTCACCTATGTTCTGACCTATCAGGCCAAGCAGTTTCTTTATTAATTAACCAATGAAATCATCAGATAGATAGAAGACACACCTACAGAAACTGACCCTCCCTGGTAGGACACCCAGCCATGAGCAACACTGTTCCTTTGTAGAAAAGGTTTGATGACCTTCAAAAAGTCCAAATGTCTTATTTTCATAACTTCTTCAATCATTATACTTCAACAAAACAACTTAATTTTGAGTGGATTTGCAGTTTGCTGTGAATGTTCTTTAAAATTGCATGTAAATATTTTCAGTGTCTGAAAAGTGTATTAACATAGTAAACTTGTATCATTTGTTAGATCCCAAAGTGGATTATGGATAAACCTCTTGATGGAATTATTTTGACCCAAAAATCAATTAAGAGATTATGAAGTAATTTCTAATAAGCAAAGATAATGCATCAAAACTTAGTAATTATCATAGAAGAGAAGCACATTTATTCTTATATTTTGGAATTGGAAATGATTATCTGTCAAGGGAAAATATTTCTATTGAATAAGGGAAATAAAATGGGTAAGAAGCGACCCTTGAATGTGGTCAAATCAGTTGCTAAACTAGGGGGTCAGGCGCAGATCATCCAGGTGGCACGATGATGGTTTCCATGCATCTGGACCTAGGGTCCATACATGGAGTGATGAACTTTTGAGATAGATTAACAGCATCTCAGACGCCATAGGGTCATAAGCCTCACTGCCCCCTTTGGAACCTTTTGTAAAAATGGAAGCCTGATAATTGCTTGTCTTGACACCCATCTCTAGTACTGTTGGCGGTGACAAGTGACCAGTATTGGCTGGCACTTGTCCTGTGTCGTGACTGTGACACTTTCCAACTTGCCTTAGGGCCATCTTATCTGCAACTTTTCCGTATCCCACTTGTCAGAACAAGTAAGAACATTCCGTGTCTTTGATGTATTACATACAATACCCTCTCTTGGATCTGTCTGCTACTAAAGCAATTGGGGAGTACAATCTCCCAGAAGTCTTCAGTGGCAAAAACAGAGACAAAGGACTTCAGTCCCTTGACCTGCTCCTGTTTCCTCACCATCCCTGAGCCACTTGATAACCACTTTTAAGTTCTTCACTGATTCTTACTTCCTTAAAGACACTCTGGATACTGACAGTAGTGGGTACTCTTGGATCTAACTTGTTTTGAACCCTGGTAAATTTTTTATCGGGGACAGAAGAGACCTTCCTTACTTCTTGTTCTCTTTATGATCCTGTAGAACAACCTTCTGTATTTCTTCTAAAAGGGACTGCAGGGTAGTTTTGTTTCTGTTTAGATTTTTCTGAGCACCTCCCTTTAAGGCCAGACATCTTTACCGAGACTTCAGGATCTTCTTTCCAAATAGCCTCCAAACTAATTCTTTCTTCTTACCTTTTCTGACAAAAGGCTCTTTTTTTCCTCTAAATTTGAATAATCTTGTGAACTCTTCATTTTCATTATTTCTGTCTCTTGATAGAATGTTTAATTTACTCAAAAGCTTTGTGCGCCCTTGCAAAACAGATTCTTTCAAGCATTCAGTAACACCATCCCTTCCTCTGAGGATTATGTAGAAAAGACTGCCCTGAATTGACTGTTGAAATCAATGTTTTGGGGTGGGAGGGTCACAGGGGTCGCCTGCTGGAATTAATCTTCTCATCTGCCTTAGTTTTTCTAGAAGATGTTGTTTGGATGAATGAATACCTAAGCTTATTTTTATTTTTACTTAACTGATGCTTTCATCACACATAAAAGACCAGATTTAGGGGTGATGTTTGCCCTTCGACAAGGAAAACCAAATCTACAGTGTAGGTACTGCTGATAGCAGGGCCTGGCTGTAAGTTGCCCTAACTTTCATGCAGAGAGATCAGGAAATGCTCTGTCAATTTCTCCCATGTGCCAAGCCCTATCACAAAGCATAAGACATTTAAAGGTCCCTGTATGGGACACAGTTTCCGAAGGACTTGTGACCATCGGGTCATCACTATCTATCCAAGAAATGTTGACCAGGATGGCTACAACCCCTTCTCCTGGATCTGTGAGCTGCTAGGTGGCAACTGGTGTGGCCAATGCCATCTTTAGAAACAAGGGCATTCATGCTTTGGGATGCTGATTGTTTCTCTCTGCCGTGCCCTGTGGTTCTTTACATTCTGACCCCTGCCCCCACTGAACTCCATGAACCCTGAGAACAAGGTTGTGATCTCTTTTCTCTGACCCCAATGATCAGAGCAGGCATGCCATAGTGTTTGATAAGTATATGGAGTTTTGAATGAAGCCTTTCTGAAGATTAGAGGCATAGAGAAGAATCAAGCCCAGGGTTAGCCTTAGACTATCGGGGTTAATCCTTCAAAACGTCATTACACAGAATTATACAAAATAATGGCATTTATTGTTACATATTTGTGCATGTATATAAGATACTTTGATCACATTTATTTCCCATTATCCATCTTGTATTCTCCTTTCTTTTTCCACTGGGCCTGTTCTTCTCCCATAGTTCTTCACTTCTGTTTTCTTGCATGACCCTGATCTCAGCATCACATACGAGATTCTTCTGTGAATCTTGTCTTTCTAGATTGGGCCTGATTCTCTTAGCATGTTGATTACTAGCTCAATCGATTTTCCTGCAAATGATATGATTCTTGTTTTTTGGTTTTTTGATTTTTTTTTGTGACTGAGTAGTGTTCCCTTGTGCATTAGTGTGTGTGTTTATGTGTATGTGTGTGTGTGTGTGTGTGTGCGCGCGCGCATTATCTACTGACTTTGATTCCTTCAGATATATACTCAGGAGTGGTGATCTGGACTGCATAGTTTTGATTTTAGTTTTTTGAGAAATTTAAAAAAATAGCTGCATAAATGCACATTCCCACCAACAGTGTGTAATCCTTCTCCACCTCATCCTTGCTAGCTTTTGTTGCTTTTGTTGCACACTCTAGTCAATCTGACCAGGATGAATGGTGATCTCAACATGCATTTGATTTGCATTTGCCCCATAGCCAAGGGTGTCACAGGGGTTTCATGTATTTATCCACCATCTGTGTGTTGTCTTTTGGAAAGCATCTGTTGAGTCTAGTTGCCCATCTATTGACTGGATTGTTTGTTCCTTTGGCTCAAACTTTTTGAGTGCTCTATATACTCGGTATCACCCATCAGGTGAATGGCTGGCAAAGATTCTCTGCTGTTGTGTGGGTTGCCTCTGCACTCTATTGTTGTCTCTGTTGATTACAGAAGCATTTTGATTGAGGAACTCCATTTGTCAACCCTTTTTATCCTCTTTTAGCCATGGAAGTCCTATTCTGGAAGCCACTGGCTATGCCTGTATGTTGAAGGTTTCTGCATTTTCCTCTAGAAGTTTCAAATTTTGGGTCTTAAATTCATACAGTTTCAAGATGAATTTTGTGTAGAGTGAGAGGAAGGTGGGGCTCAAAATTCAGTCATCTACGTGTGGCTGTGCCATTGTCCCATCACTGTTTGCTAGAGATGCTGCCTTTTCCTTAACATTTATATGTTTTCCATCTTCGTCAAAATCTGTTTCTGTAGCTATGTGAGTTTATTTCTGGCCATTTCTTCTATCTCATTGTTTTACAGGCTGATTGTTGTACCCATTCCATGCTTTTTTTTTTTATTACTATGGCTCTGTAGTGTAATATGAAATGGAGTGTTTCCGTGCTTCCAGTGTTTCTTGCTCAGAATGGGATCTTTTCTACTTCCTTAAGAACTTTAGGGGTTTTGTTTGTTTGTTTTCCTAGTTCTATGAAGAGTATCATTGGAACTTTGGTAAGGATTTTACTGAATCTTGAAACCCTTTCAGCAACATGGTTGCTTTCTATCATCAGTTCTGTGGATTTATGGGCACTTAGGGGTCTTTCTATCCTCTGACATTTTCTTCATTTTTTTTTTTTTTTTTTGGTTTGGGGTTTCAGAGTTTTCGTTACAAAAGTCTCCTGGGTTAGGTTTATTTCTAGATTTTTGTTGAGGTTATTATTAATGCAATTGTTTTCCTGATTTCCTTTTCACTGAGTTCATTACCAGTGTTTAGAGAATCTACTGATTTTCATATGCCAATTTTGTATTCTGTTGCTCTATTAAATTTTTAAAGAAAATTTATGCTCTTATTGTAGAGTCTTGCAGATATTTTGACTTCTTCTTTCCCAATTTCTCCCCCGATTTCTACAGTGGCTTACTGGTGTTTCAGAAGTATGTTTTTCAGTGCCTGTGTACTTGCAAATTATCTGCAGTTTCTCCTACCAGTTATTTCCAGTTTTTCCCCATTGAGGACTGGTATGATCCAAACAGATACTTCAGTATTTTTGTGTTTGTTTCAATTGCCATGGATCTTTAAAATAACCCTTTTGGGGGAAGTTCCACAAGCCACCGAGAAGAGTGTGTTTTGCATCTGCATAATATTCTGTAGATGGATGCTGATTCCATTTGAGCTACAGTGCAGTTAACCGCTCATGTTTCTTCACTGATTTTTTTGCTTTGGATAGCCTATCTATTGGGGAGAATAGAATGCCAATGTCAATCGGTGTGTCAGCCAGCCTTTTTGCCACTGCAAGAATGTCTTAGAAAGACCACTTAGAGAAGGAAAGGCTTATTCCTATGCATGCTTGCCAGGGTTCAATCCATGTTTTGTTTGCTTCCCTGCTGTGAGCCTGTGTTGAAGCAGGATGGCATGGCAACAGGAAGGCATGGTAGAACCAAGCTGCTCACTTCATGATGCCTAAGAAGCAGAGAGACAGAAAAGGGCCATGGACAACGTATTTCCTTCCAAGATCTACCTTTGTGATCTTCTCGGACCAGGCCCACCTCCTAGTGTCCATCACATGTCGGTAATGCCATCAGCCTATAACTCCGTCAATGTGCTAACCTGTTGATTAGGTTGTTGATTAGGTTTGTTGATTAGGTTTGTTGATTAGCCTTGCTGGTTTGCTTACATCTCAGTAGCACCACCAGCTAGGGGCGAAGTTCAAATGCATGGGTCATCAAGGGAAATTTAATAGACAAACCACAGCATCCATTATTAGTATATTGATTCTATGTGTATCTTTATGGACACTAGCACTTCTATTTTGAATTAGAGTATACTGATATCAACGTGTGTATATTTACAACCATTAGATCTTCTTAGTATAATGTTTCTTTTATCAATATATATGACATATGTCTCTTTTAGTTTTAGAATGAAACTTAGCTCCTGGAAACAGTGACCTGAAGGCACAGGCTCACCTCAGTGCCTGTACTCTCCCTTGCGAACTGATGGTCTCAGCTGGCCTGAACCTTTGCTCCCTTCTGTTTGTCTCAGCTTGGTGTGACTTTCCACTCATGGAACTCTTTCTTCATCGTTATTGTTGTTGTTGTTATTTAATTAAATTATCATCATCATCATTAAATTTCTGAAAGTTTTACTGTCCTGGCTGATCTGATACTCACTATGTAGGTCTAAGCTGGCCTAGAACTTGCAGCAATTCTCCTGCGTCAGTCTCTTGAGGTTTGGGATTTCAGGTTCGAGTCATCACACTTGGTGCTTTGGTGTCAGAGTCTTCATTGGTTGCCAGACTGAGTCTCTGGCCAGCATTTGTTCATGACCTTGCTCTCAGACACAAGAAAATGAAGGAATCATTGATTTCCCCAGCAGTGAGCCCAGGCTAGACCGTATCTAGATGACTTCCCAACAACTGTACATGGTGACACTGAGAAAGCTCCCTGTGTGCCTTTTTTCTGTGTGGGTTCTGATTCCCTTGCCTACTCAACTGAACCCATGCATGGTGCCTAGGCCTGTGCTATTGTGTTTTCTGTGTTTCCTCCTCTTCTTTCACCTCTGCCCTCTGCTCCCTCCCTGTGCACAGCTAATGAGCTTGGTGCCAAGATGTTCTTTCTCAACCTCTGTTCTGCTTTCCAAAGCCTCTAAGATTTTTAAAGTTTACTTACAGATAAACTTTAGTTGCTTTTTGTCGCCGCCACCTCAAGAAATAGCTGTTCTCCTGCATTTGGTCCTATTCCCAGAGAAGATGGCCATCACTGCATGTTTCTAACCTGCCATCTTGGAGTCTTCCTTTTTTTTTTTTTTAAATTTGTTACCTTCTTTTCAGAGACAGAGTCTCATGAGGCTTAAGTGGGTTTTGAACTCACTAAATAGCTGAGGATGACCTTGAACTATTTCTGATTCTTTTGCCTCTACCTTCTAAAACCTGGCATTACAGACACATGCCATCATGCTTGCTTTTCTTTGGTGCTAGGGACTGACCCCAGAGGTTGGTGCATGCTCAGTGAGTACTCTACATTCCCAGCTCTAAGTTTTCCAGTTTTAATAGATGACATCTTATCTCTGAGACAGAGGGAGCCTGGAGACCTGCGTGGTACTTCTAAAAGCAGCATCGTGTAGGCTGGGCTTCCCCATGGCCTACAAGGGTCATCTGAAAGGCAAGATGTGGTAGGAAAGAAGCCCTTCAGTCATCCCCATCTTGGGTCACACTGGGACCCCCAAAACATGTAGCAACTCTGAGAGACTGTGGCACTTTCTGAGCTACCTTGACTTCCTCACATAGTCCTGCCAAGGTGTGCAGGATCTTGAGCAAGGTGAATGCGTGCCCTCCGAATGATTAGCCACAGAGGCTGTGGTTAAATCAGGGGTTTGGTTCTCATTTTACCTGACTTAGCAGTGAGATTTCACATATTCGGTCCCCCAAGTACCCTTCCTTCTGCTTGGTTTCCAGGCAATCACACTTGCAGGTTTTCCTTCTACTCTATTGGCCTGGCTTTCACAGGGCCCTTTGCTGTTTTCTCCTCATTCCCTACATCTTAAAACGTCCACCCCACTAACTATCTTCATGATCTGTCAGTTCTACTCCTTTCTGATTTATTGAAATACTAATAGCTCCAACTTTACGCACACGTCCCCCTACCCAGTGTCTACACAGGATATCTTAGACACCTGAAATGTAATGTGTTCAAAATGGAACAGCTGGTCTGCCTCCCAGATGGCTTCCGTTGATGTCTCTCATCTCAGTTGATGGCAGCCTTGTCCTCTGGTTCTTCCAAACAAAAACTTTGCAGTCGCTTTTAATTCTTTTTCTTCTATATCTCACATCTATGGAGACATTCCCAATGCCTGTGTTCCTCGACTTGTGAGGGGAGCTACATCCCCACGACACTGTCACGGAGTTGGAAATAAAATAAGCCAAATCCAGGAGAGACAGATATCTGATCACCCTAGATAGGCTACCCATGACAGACCAACGGAGTTACCCACTCAAGGCCAGTTGAGTATATCAGTGACTTCCCTGGGATGCCAGCAGGAGCGCGGGTGACTCAAAGGCGGCTGCACCACTGAAAAGCCTACCCCGGCATGCGTGACAACTCACGAAAGCTGCAATCCCTGGAGCTCCCTGAACAATTCGCCAGCAGCTCCACCAGAGAGAGTCTTGTCTCCCAGAAATTGTTATTGCTTGTATAAACTTGGGGAAGGGCCTTGTGAATCTTGTCATTTCCTGAACTTCCTGGGGCTTCTGTGCTTTATGAGCTTTGAGTCTTATGAGGCTCCCTCCTCTCTCCAGGAAGGAACGGTTTTCATGGGAGGAAATGACGATGCCACATCACACACTGCACCCAACACCAAGTTTAGACCAACCTAACTGAAATGTGCTCCAAGCAGTAGCCTACAGTCGGGAAGGATTATCTAATGTAGAGCCTAGTTTATGACAATATAACAAGCATCTCATGTAGCTTAATAAATTTTAACAAATTTATTAAATAGCTCCATCCCAAACCAAACAAAATGTGCGCGCACACACACCACACACACACACACACACACACACACACACACTAGCCCTCCCCTTGACTATGATGCCATCAGGTCAGACACTCAATGCTGCCCCTCTCTCCTTTAGCTTACACTCCTACATCTGCTACTCAGGGAGCCCTTTGTTGACCACAGGCCTGCCTCGTACTTCCTACCCTGTCGTTCCACCTCTTTTTTCCCTACTTGATTTCCCCACTTTACTATTTCTTATATATCTTGCTATTTATTGATCATGTCTATATTATGAATCCCTCTAGTAGATAATAGGTTTTGAGAGGGTAAGAAACTTTACTTATGAATATATGTCTAGAGCCTGAAAGAGCAACTACCTGGCAGATACAATTAAATAGTAACTGTTTAATTAATCAACACAGCTGGGTTATAATACCAAGGTAGGAGAGAAAAAAATGCATTAGACAGTTGAGATGAGGGTTAAAAGTTCTTTGAATTTGTTAGATTAGTAGATTAAATATAATACCATCAAAAGCAAAGAGGGATTAAGCATCTCCACAACAGAAATCCAGCTCTACATTCATGGTGAGAGAGAATATACCTCGGGGAAATCTAGAGTTTATATGCGACTTTGACTTCAAGATCGAATATTAAAGACATGCTTTTGATCCAAAGGCTAATAGTCAAATTAATAGAATACACAAAACATAGTAGATACTAGGTTTACACTTAACTTGTAGTACAAGCCCTGGAGGAGCATTGGGCTGATGCCTCTATCCCATGACTACAGAGTTCTTGATAACACAGGCCCATTGAGAAAGAGATACTGTAGGTAGCAGCATGTCTCACTGTGGCAGAAATAATTGTAGCAGCTAACCATTCTTTATAGCAGGGAAAACTCAAGTATAGTCCGACTGGTTTCATTAGGTCTTTGACAAGCTCTTATGTGCAACAAGGACTGTTCTAGATTGCTTTAGTTGGGAGAGGTGAGACCAAGGGGAAGAAGACAAATCTGAGGTATGAATAAGGAAGATCCATGAGGAGTGAGAGTTACAGAAGCACAGAGCAGGCTGTCCCACATGTAGCAGGAACTTGGCAGCAAGTGTTGAGTTGGGACATTTTAGGGGGAGCCATCAGACCACAGTAGTTATCCTATTCCAGTGAAAGTGAGAGGGAAGGAAGGAAGGAAGGAAGGGATGAAGGAAGGAAGGAAGAAAGGAAGGAAGGAAGGAAGGAAGGAAGGAAGGAAGGAAAGAGGAATCGGTATAGAAGTTTAGTATACCTGTATTATTATCATGAAGCCTTGGAAAGATCATTGTAGAATCTTTGATTAGGAGTGCCTACTGGGGGAACCCATGCTTTGCATAGATAGGTGGGCTACTCAGTGCTTAGCTGGAACGCTAAAGGAGGCAAGTCTCTTTGTAAATACAGGGCACGGCATCTGAGGCCCTTTGTCGGTTCCACCCTTAGGAGTAGGCGCTCAGAAAGGCGCGCTGTCATGGCCAACACATGGTGTGTAGTAGGCTTTATGCAAACTAACCTCCGAAGTCCCAGAGTACACTCTGATGCTAAGGTGTCCTGGTAGCATTTCCCACACTTCTCACCCTGTGTGGCTCACACAACTAGGAGCATCTTTAGAATGTCTGCTTTTCCTTCCCAGGCACAGACTGACTTTAGTAGATGCTCGAATCCGGTGAACTGTGGGCAAGGCCATGCCTTCCCCTTGTATGATCTGCTAGCTGTGCTCTGTAATTCCAGGTCTTGGAGGGAATCCATTAACTTAAGTTGAGGATAGTAAATGTCACTCAGCCATGGTCCCCAGAGAAACCCTTGTAAAGCGGAGTTCGAGTGAGGAAATGACCTTCATCACTGCAGAAGTGGCAAGACTAAACACAACAGCCCCCGAGCAGAGCGCAGACGGAGCCTCATCCATTACCCTCCTCTTCCCTTAGGAAGACAGCCCTCATTTATTATTTCCAGACTGTTTTCATTTTACTTACGCCGTGTGAAAAATGTTGAATTGGGGAGATAAATATTATTTCCTAACAGAAATTTCATAATCATCTTTGCTGATCTTGGAATTATTATCCTGTTTCCAAACGTTTGCTTTATGTATCATTTCTTCGTTTGCATTTGTGAGTTCTTCATTGCAAACGCTCTCACTCAGAGAGTACTGACAGGGGCTCAGTTGCAGCTCTGTGTTCCTGTCTTCGTGAGGGATGCTACCTCCTTTCTTTTGGAAGTGTATTAAAATCCTACACACAGAACCGGAAAGAAATATTTGCTGGGATGTCCCTTTCTGTTATACAATTACTTTGCACTAATCCGTTCTACTCTTGATGTTCCTCCTTTGCCCAGGTTTTCTGCCCTGCAGTAGCTCAGCCCATTACTGCATCATTGAGGGTCCTCCAGCACCTTGTACTTCAAAAGGCTTCTCATTGTTCCCATCTCTTCCTCCTATTTTTCCAGTTCTTTCTTATTTTGGACTGATTTTTTTTTAAGTGTGTGTGTTGACGCATATGCCAAAGTACACATATGAAGGTCAAAGGTCACGTCCGTGGAGTGAGTTCTCTCATTCCACTTTTGTTCCGGTTTGGGGACTTGAACTCAGGTTGCGAGGTTTTCACAACAAACACCTTTACCCGCTGAACCACATCACTAGCCCTTGTGTAAGTTTTTCCTTCTGTGCCATAAATACACCAATTCACCCCAGCCGTGACTACATATGTCTTCCTCTACGATATTTTCACCTTCTCTCTCCTCTGTCATCTCATTCCATTCAGTCCACAAACCCCACAGGGAGTTCTGCAGACCCAGTTCAGCTAATAAGAAAGCACAGAACTCAAACCCAATCACCTCTTTCTCTCTGTTCATCTCCAAAAGATAACACTTCTCCTATATTGAGTATCTTTTCGACGACCTTGTCTCTTCCTCTCTCCACAGCCCCCTCCACTGTCCCCATCATGCACCAGGTCAGTGCTACCATGAGGAGCATCACCTTGTCATGGCCTCAGCCGGAGCAACCCAATGGCATCATCCTGGACTATGAGATCCGGTACTACGAGAAGGTGAGCCACCTTTGACCCCAGGCTTCTAAGGCCAAGTCAACAATGTTCAGTGGGTGTGGCCGTTGGAGATCAAGAGGAGATAGGCTGGAGGACCCATAGAGAGGAAGAATTGGGTGCTGGAAGGCAGAGAATCCCTGGGGAGAAAGCTGGGTCTGCCTTGCCCAGGTTCTTTTCGTTGACCTGGGAGAGGAGAATCTTCAGATTCATCATCTGATAGTCTGGATACTACACTGGGCTGTGGAAACCACTACCCTTCCTACAGCCATGGATTTTCTCTCGCAAGGAGGATGTGATGAAAGCCACCTGGTTTTATCCACCTTCAGAGGATTTTGGAGTCTTGTAAATGGTTGTTTTCCAAGTTGTTGATCCCACGCCTGCAACTCAAGCTTATTTATTTATAAATGATATGCATGTGTCGTGACACTAATGTGGCGGGTAAAGGACATGCAGCTGGACGTTTGAAAGGGTGAGATAAAGAAATGAATTGACATAGTGATTTGTGTGCTGCATTCCCTGACTGCTTGTCAGCAGCTGCTACTGAGGGCTACCCAGGGCCTGGATTGCCAGGAGAAGGGAAACGGTGCCCTGTAGGGTTGGCCCCTGGCCTGTTCATCATCCATGGAAACAGGACATTCTCCACGGGGCTAAACTGCAGCATTTGCAAAAATCCTGGGAAAATACATTTCTTCCTGAACTAACCCAACACACTGTTTAGAAAAACACCAGATGCATTTGTTTATTTGTTGAAGAGTTTGATCTCGATACTATTTGGGAAGTCCTATTCTCGGAGATGTTAGTGAACAAAAGAGTTCTGCTATCAGGAATCTGGCTTCCCAAAAGAGGGAGACAGACTGAACAGTGAACATACAAAATATGGAAATGATTAGCATGTGAAAAATAGTAGCATAAAAATATAGAGGATCTGGCAGGACCCTCAGAGGGTAAAGGTATTTTGTGAGCAAGCCTGATATCCTGGATTTGATATCTAGAAGCCAAATAAAAATTGAAAGAGACAGCCAACTCCTGCAAATTGTCCTCTGACCTCTACACATATACAGTGGTACATGTACACCCCACATCATATAGACACATAGAGACACACACAAAAATAATAAACTTTTAAAAATTAAATAAAAAAAGAAGCAGAGAAAATGAATGGCCTTGTAAAGGCCAGGCAAGGATAAGCTACAGACTTAAATAAAATGGTCCTAGCCTCTTGGAGAGGATGAGACCTCTTTCAGTATCTGAAGAAAGTTAAGTTATGAAGTAGTTATCTCGGCAAGGGGAGAGTGGCGGACTCTGAGATGCCGTCACAGCTGTGACTCCAGGAGTAGGGAGCAGACGAGAACACCTGGAATGATAGGAGCTGTAGGGGTCTAGAAGGTGTGTGCGAGAGCTTGATACCAGGGGACGTCAACATGTTGAGCGATAATGAATCAAGCTTTACTACCCAGTAAGTCAGGGAACCACCGCAGGTTTCAGAGCAGAAGAGGGACAGGATGTGACTTATATTCTGACCACCGTTCAGGCTGTAAATAGGCCTGCTAGATCCATAATCATCTGTCAGGAAGATAGATATTTGAATTGGAGCATCAACCATGAGCTGTTGAAATTAGCTGGCTTCTAGATATACAGTATACAATACAGGCAGGGCTAACTTGATTTCTACGTTAGATGGCGTGTGGATGAATGTCCAGAGACCTTCTAGGATGATGTAGGCAACATCAACCGAGAAAACCTCCCTGGGCAATGAATACTGGACAGAAGGAAGAGCAGAAGTGCAGCTTTGTGGCTGAAATGCCTGTAGAAAAGCCAGGTAGAGATGTGGAATAGAAAATGGTGACCTCAGCCAGAAGATAACTTTTAATTTAGAGTTAGCAAAGGGGATAGGCTGAAGATGCCCATGTGTGAGCTGTTGGGATGTACATGGTATGAAAATCCTTGGTCTAAGTGAGGTAGGTCATCCACTGGGTAGATGGATGTAGAGAGAATCAGGAATGAAGACCCCACAGCCCTGCAAAGAGGTCAGATGAATGGCCGAATAGCATTGCATTAGAAGCAGAACCCTGATTTCCAGCGCTCTGACAAGCTGCTGTGGTCCTGTGACTTAACCATTGCAGGGCCCAGCTTGCACGTGTATGAAATGGTAGCAGTTTTACATCCCTGAAAGTGGAGGTACAGACCAGTCTAGGTCACCAGTCTTGCCTGTGGAGTGCTATGCTCCTCAACATTATGGGAGCACCCGCCAGTGAGGCTAATGAGACAGCATTCAGTGAACACTGGCCTTCAGAGACAGTGATTCAGAACGTTCAATGAACTGGCTGTAATTTTAGCCTATTTGTCTTAGTTATGGTAACCATTGCTGGATCCTGAGACACCATGACCAAATGCAAGTTGGGGAGGAAAGGGTTTATTTGGCTTGCACTTCAACATCGTAGTCCATCACTGAAGGAAGTCAGGACAGGAACTCAAACAGGCCAGAAACCTGAAGGCGGGGCTGATGCAGAGGTCATGGCGGGGCTGATGCAGAGGTCATGGAGGAGTGCTGCTTACTGGTTTCCTCCTCATGACTTACTCACCCTGCCTTCTTAGAGAACCCAGGACCACCAGCCCAGGGGTGTCCCTACCCCCAATGGGCTGGGTCCTCCTCCATCAATCTAATTGAGAAAATGCCCTATAGTTGTATCTTACGGGGCACATCCTCAGTTGAGGGTCCCTCCTCTCAGATGACTCTAGCTTGTGTCAAGTTGACATAAAATGAGCCAGTTCACCATTATGACCAGTTCACTCCAAAGTTAGAGATCTATTTGTACAAAAACATTTTAGGGAGATATAATAAGGTTAGAATTCACCCCCTAAGCTGTTTGGACCCATTGATTCCATCGTGTATCAAAGCTGACAAAGAAGTCCCACCAAGCTACAGTTATCAGTTTGCTGTGCAGTATACTGGGTCGTTGACCAGGGTCTACTCAGTCCTTTTTACCAGACATGTGATCTTTCAGGCCTGTTGAAATCATACTTCGTCTAGAAGAAGGGTTTTCCTAAGATGTGCCTATTGGATAAGATTTGCACTTCCTTTCATATTCCAGTGTACTCAGGATTGTTTTAGCTGCTTTGGACAAAGAAACATATAAAGAGGATAAAAATAAACAGAAATACTTGCATAGGTCAGTCAAACAGCTAGGATGTGAGACCTGCTCTTTTACCCTGCAGCAGGTGGCAGTGTTGGCAAGGGGCTGGTGCCAACTGCTCTGCCTCTACCTCACCGGCTGTGGACGAGGCAGATACTTCAGTGGGCAGCTGTGATGAGGTCAAGTGCTCTACATAACCTGGGACCACAGCCATGTGGCTCATGCCTCTGAGCCTTGGCTTCCTATTCCCCCAGCCCAGCTCAGCTTCTGCTACGGTCTACATTTCCATTCAAACCTCCTCCCTTGAAGCACTGTAATTAACCTCAGCTTCTTAGGCTATGAAGGACATTAGTCTCTCCTTTTGGGCCATCCCCTTGCTTCTCATTAATTCATACTAATTATTAATACACACATACACATAGCACTCAGTGCCTGAGGCAGCTTGCACACCTCAGTGAAGCATATTATTGTCCTTCCTCCAGAGGATGGGATGCTTTCCTTGGGAACACATAGGATTCTTTGCCTAGGCATTGACCACCCTTGAGCATATGAAAATGGACCTCTCTGCTTACAAAGTGCTCCGCTGTGAAATCCATTACTTTGCCTTGACCATTTCCAATATGACTAAAGAAAAAGACATTAGCCTGTGAGGGCATTTTGAAATAATAACCAAAATGGTAATTCATCATATATTGAGTACCTATTATGTTCCAAATATACACAGATATATTAGTTCTGATCCTTGAAAGAAATACACTCATAAGCCACTTATAATCAGTTATAGATGATGGAACTAAATCACATAAAGGCTAAATGACAGACATGACCACACAGGTCACATATAGGGAGTCAAAGAACCAAATTACAGACATTTTTATTATATTTCAATGCAGGAAATTTCTAGGATTGTATGAAATCATCATCTCTGCTCAGGATTTCTGTATCAGAGTGACTCCTGGAATAAGATACTGGGTTTTAATATTAAACCCAAAGACATGTGAGCGAAATGAATGACCACCATGTCTGCTTCACCAACACAAATAGAATCCTACCCACTAGATGTCTTGGATCTAGCCCATGAAACAAAATTCCCTATTCCCCCATCCTGCACCACCTCTTCTCCCTGTGAATGTCCCATTCCCTTCATCTGAACCAAGAGTCATTATAGAAGGAAAGCAGCCAGGTAGCACAGCAGGAGGCGGCTGTGGCCCTGTGCAATAGCACGTTATTTATAAAGCGAGTGGCTGGCCCATTGGTGGTAGTTTTTGCAACCTCCACCAGCCCCCCGTGGGTCTCCTGCCCAACAAGCCTCACCGTCTGTGCTGGAGATACTTTTCAACTTTAGTTTTGGGACTAAAATCAGTGGGGCTCCGCCTTCCCCAGCAGTTCATCAATTGAGAGCTCAGATCAGAGGACTAAGGATACTCCCTGTGCCTGTCCATGTTCATCTCTTTCCCCATCTCAGTGGAGTTCCATTCATCATTCTCTCTTGTTTACTGTCTTGTAGCATTTCCACTCCTGCTGTCAGTGCATGTAGGCAAACCATGTGGGGGGAGGGAGCATCTACGTCTGCCCTCAGCTGTCTTTATGATTAAGTGTCTAGATCTCTCCAGCTCTTCATAACAACGGCCTAAGATAGGGCCGGCTGGTTTAGGTTGGGGGGATTTCTGCTCTTCAGATTTCAAAATCTCACAGAAACTCTTCTGGACCTTAGCAATACCTTATGCTCAGCTGATGTTAAGTGTGCCCTTGGCTCATTCCCTTAGCACTGAGCTGTGGCGAGCCCAGGCAGTGAGGGGTTGGGATGCTGCCGGGGGGTGCAGAGATAATGGAGACATAACCACTGCCCTCAGCAGCTGTGTCCTCTGTCTTCATAGCCTGATGATCGAACCAGTCATAAGCAACCTTGCTTATCGCTCTCACTCATTTGTCTGGAGTTGATTAATAACTTGGCAGAGAACAAGAACTGATGCCCATTTTAATCACTGGACCACTTCGGGAGTGTGTAGACTGGAAAGTGATCGTGGGTTAACATTTGGTCCTCACCATCCAAATGCCAATATATCAAAACGCTTTCCCCGCAGTTGGCGCCACCCAGTGAGCCTTTCACCCCTCTCAAGCAGGGCGTGATTCCATCTGATTCCAGCTAAACCAGAGCAGTCAGGCAGCTGCCTGCATTTCGTAGCAATGGTGCGTTCTTCTTCTTCACGACCCGATGGGGTGATGCTCGTAGTTGCTCATCTCTTGTCTTCGGGGTGTCAAAATAGTAATTAGCAAGTTCTAGATGGCATCCCTTCAACAGTGAACAGCCTTCCATCTGCTCAGTCCCTCAATGGAGTGGAGAGGAGCCCAGGGGAATCCCCTCCAGCCCCAGCTGTTCACGTAGATGCACAGGACAGTGAGAAGTTCCTGTCCAGACAACAACCTCCAGAGCTCGGTGGGAAACCCCCGCCAGTAGGGCCATTTTTATAAGTTTCCATTGTCGATTGAAGCTAGCCTTGAACCCATGATTTCTTAAGCCAAAGCTTTTCATTACTTCCCCTGTGCCACCTGCACTTCAGATATGCAAATTCTTTGTGTCTTAGTCAGGGTTTCTATTGCTATGATGAAATACCATGACCAAAAAGTCAGTTGGGGAGGAAAGGCTTTGTTTGGCTTATACTTCATGTTCATCATCAGAGGAAGTTGGGGCAAAATCTCAAACAAGTCAGGAACCTGGAAGCAGGAGCTAATGGAGAGGACATGGAGGAGTTCTGCTTACTGACTTGCTCCTTATGGCTTGCTCAGTTCATATAGAACTTAGGACCCCAAGCCTAGGAGGGGGGGGCCCACCCACAATGGTCTGAGCCCTCCCCCTTAATCATTAATTAAGAAAATGCTCTACAGGCTTGCCTTCTGACCCCGACCTTATGGGAGAGTTTTTCCTTAATTGAGTCTCCCTCCTCTCAGATGACTTTAGCTTATGTCAAGTTGACACACAACTATCCAATACACTTTGTATGCTCCTCGGCCCTTTCGTGCCTTCTTTTAGTGTGTTTTATTCTGTTTCTGCTCTCCAGTTACCAGTGCAATGTGGTTGATTTCTTTCATCTGTATGATGGTTCTTATGCTTCGCTTTCCTGATTCTGTCTGAATAGCTCTCTCCCCAAACCTGGGCTTGTTTCCCTTTGATACATCCACACAACCCCTTTCCTCCTACCACAGTCCCTCTGCCTCATCACACAATCAACATTCCTATCTTGTGTGTCTTCCAGTCCATTCCACAAGGTGTTGTCTCCCCGGAAGTGACCAATCACACTTTGGAGCCACAGCGCATACACACCCATATATACAATAACCTGGTTGACGGACCAGATGAGAGAATCCAGTGGGCTTTGCTTTTGCAGAGTACAGTTCTACATACTTTCGGAAAATGAGAATTTCTCTTTTGTGCTAGTTCACTTCCACATGTTTTCTCCCTGGGATTTGGCTGAGTGTGTAGGTTGTAGCACCTCCGTGTGCCCCTTTCTCTCAATTGTCTCCATGTCTCTTGAACCTAGAGCACCTAATGCCTAGAGCACCTAATGGTTTCCCAAATCTGCACAGAAAGTCGGGGATTGACCTGTTTTTCGTGGCCCAGCCTCTTCCTCTTCAATGCAGTCCTCACACGCCAGCATTGGCTGTGCGTACAGAGGCAGGCCCAGACTCTCAGCTGTGTTCTTGCACACTTAGCAGGAGCCCAGAGCCCTTACAGAGAGAAGATATGCTTGCATGGAACAGAGACCAGGCTGATGTATAGGGTGCTAAGCAAGAGTGAGCTGTAAACAGCAAAGACAGTAAGGAAGAGCCTATGTGTCAGGGAAGTAAAATAGGACTCTCTTGGGAGGAGGCACTGGGAGGATGAGAGCTTAAATAACCTGGAGGGAGCGGCATCATTTTGGAGAGGGAAACAGCCTTGAGCAATGCGGGCGGCTTGGGTGTGGTCCCAGAGGAATAGTAAAACCACAGCTTTAAGGGAATGTGAGAGATTAGAACTGATTCCATCCTGAAGGGTATGGTTGTCTAGCTTGAGAAGTTTGGTTTCCATCTGATTATAGTTAAAGCAGGGGCCTATTAAGATAAGAACCTTGACACTGAACACACATCATATGTGGGGGGGGGGAGAAAAATCAGAAGGGATGGGGGTTCAGACACAATCTGTTATTAAACAAGATCAGCAGCAAGAAGACGAATGCTTTAAAAGTACTTATGGTAAGAAGAGCCAGGGAGAAGCACAATTAATATACACAAGTCAACGCACACCAGAGATATGGGATAGACAGATGAGACCGTAGAGAACAAGGCATTGGGTATTAGAGAGAGGCAGACAGGAAGATGGACTGATTCCTGGACTTGATGGGAGAGATGAGGTCCCAGGGAGAAGAGACATGCTGTCTCGGGAGCTGATGGTGGGGAGTTGGAATGTGGATACCCAGATAAGGCCAGGAGAAGGCAGAAGCAGGTGTGAGAGGCAGTCTAGAATCACCTCTGCCACTTCATCAGACTGGATCCAAAGCCCTTTCCTGAACACTCGGAGGAACTTCAGGAGTCATCCAGAACAGTAATCAGACAGCACGGCTAGCAGATCTCGAGCAGGGAGAGAATGCACTGCACCTCAGCAGAGGCAAACAGAGGTAGACGAGCTGCCCGTGGAGGCCACAAAGCTTGCCGTTGTTGAGGTCAGAGATGTGATGGATTCTACAAAGCTGACAGGAGCTGTTATTTTATTTGTGAACCCTGAGGGAGGGCTGGCGCATGGTCGGAAAACATCTAGGAACATCCAGCCAGGCGGTAGGAGCTCAACTCTTTCCTCAGGTTCCTTTCTTCAGGGTGCAGCCACCCATGGCCCAAAGCTGACTCTTCATTCCTTTGGTCTAGGCAGGCTGTCCTCATTCAGGGATGGACAACTTCTACCAGGGGTGTAAGACCAAGAACTGATGGGACTGAGTACCCTCACAGAGCTGCCTAGGGTCACTCCTGCCGGTGCTCAGGAGCCGTCTGATGACCCCTTTCCCTTCCTTTGTCTCTCTCTTCTTTAGGAGCACAATGAGTTCAACTCTTCCATGGCCAGGAGCCAGACCAACACGGCCCGTATTGATGGGCTACGGCCCGGCATGGTGTATGTGGTCCAAGTGCGTGCCCGGACTGTGGCTGGCTACGGCAAATTCAGTGGCAAGATGTGCTTCCAGACGCTGACAGATGGTAAGGCAGGTGAAGGGGAATGAGGGTTAGGGGTCGGGGAGACGACGCAGGCACAGGGCAGGCAATGGTGAAAGCAAACAATTCTGTAGAACTCTCCACGATACCCAGTCCTGCTAGACTAGGGATGTTCCTGAGTAGGGCTTGTCTCCAAGCAGGGCCATGTGGACTGTTTCGGTACATGCCAGCACTCTGAAGTCTGGTCTGTGTCTCTTACCATTTGACTGAACGCCTTGGAAGGGTACCCCTTGTGGCTCTGTACTCTATGTGTTTCTGCATCGGGGTAGTGAGATCCTTTATGTCTCACAGGTGCCTCCTTGTCTCTTTAAGAGGGTTTAGAGGCCTGGGCTGCCTCCTTCTCCCCTCCATCTCACTCCTCTATGCTCGAACTTACGAATGGAACTCACTCCGTCTAGGAGAAGAGGGGAAAAAAAGAGGAGACAATGTTTGGGCCATGTGCCCAGGATCTCAGAATATTGCAGACACTTCACCCATGACCTGCTCAGGTGTTTTAAGAGAGAGAAACATCCTTCTGAATACCTTTTCTCACGGCGACAAAACACCTGGCAGAAATAATGGAAGGAAAGAGGTGTTCATCATCCTGGCCCACAGAGCGGGGGCATATGGTGGGAAGTCATGGATGCAGGAACCTGAGCAGACATCCACATCGTTTCCACAGTCAGGAAACAGGAAGAGGTGGATGGTGGCACCAAGCCCCTTTCTCCTCTTTGTCCAATCCAGGACTCCTGTGTCACTTATATTTAGGGTATGTCTTCCCATTTCAATTAACCCAGGCTAGAAACTGTCTCATAGATATGCCAAGAGGTTTGTCTCCCGGAACATTCTAGATCCTTCCAGGTTGCCCGTTCTATGAACTATTGCATACATACATTTAAATACTTTCCTTTGGGAGCTTCTTTGTCCCCTGCCTTCACTTTGCTTCCTAATCCTCTGAGACCACCCCCATCATTAGCTCAGTGGACAATCTGCTGCAGCTTTGGCATTGTGCATGGCTACGGCTGCCTCACTACCCACCTCTTTCCCTTAGCTCGCCCCCTGCCCCAGTTTGTGCCCTCCTGTATTTTTCTGCCTATCTATCCGCCTATATCGACTCATTCATGA
Source organism: Arvicola amphibius (assembly GCF_903992535.2). NCBI lineage: Eukaryota > Metazoa > Chordata > Mammalia > Rodentia > Cricetidae > Arvicola > Arvicola amphibius. The sequence continues at coordinate 168,205,924 of NC_052049.1, read as the reverse complement.
GCCATTTCCATCGAACTTCTACATGTCAATCTATTCTTCAACCCATCCGCTGGAAGCCCTTCATGTTTTCCTCACTAGTTAATGCACATGTGAAATGTTTTTTACCCACAAAGTTTTCTATTTTAGACTGGCGCTCTTAGGCTGGGTGCTTGATAAGACCTGAGGTTTTATCTTGACACGTATATTTGAAAGCAGTTTCTACACTAATTAGAATATTTTTTAAAAAAAAACCAAATTGTTTAATAAATTTCTTGTGAAAAAAAGTTATGGAAGGCAGGGCTGGGTTTTCTGGTATGAGGAGAGAGATTAAGGAGAACCACAGTTACCCCAGATGGTGCCCCCCACTTCAAAGCAACACAGCTGGATGGTTTGCATGAGCAGCCTGGCCCCTCTGAGACTAGAGTGTGTAGCCCGTTGAGTCTATGCCAGGTGAGTTTTCTCTCACATTTCGAGGCTGGTGAGCTGGAGTAGAAAGGTGAGCCGTTCATTGAGATTAATAACACTTCTGGGATGGGAAGAACGCAGGCCATCTGCTTCTCCCTGAAGGACTCTGCTCCCCCATTTTGCACCTCACTTACCATCCAGATTTATAGGCACTTTGGCATCAGGAGGTACACAGGATTAAAAGCCCCAAACTCCAAATGCTCTGAGCACTGGTCTCTTGGCAATTCTGCTAGACAAATCAAGAAGTAACAAATCTCCCCCAAGAAGGCTATTCTTTCTACATTTGGCAGTTAAGTTTTGCAGACCCAAGAGAGGGAAGATGTAAGAGAGTTCTGGTAAGTGGCCAAATTTGAGAGAATTTATCTTAATGACGGCGCTTGTTTATTGGTGATGATGCTCACAGAAGCTGCAGACGGGTCTGCAGCAGAGAAGGAGTTTGAAGATTGATCAGTGGGAGGGCCATCAAGGCAGGAGGACCTGTGGGATCCTCCTAGGTCAGTGGCTATACTGGGCAGGTGACTGCCACATGTTGCCCTGGCCACTCTTAGCTACTGTGTGCTAACCTTTGACTTAGTTCCCCCCCATTAGTATTAATTATTATCGCCATCATCATCATCATTATTTCCTTTGGGTTTTATATCGTCCTATGAAGACTTGATTTATGAAGACTTTGTCAAAGACTCATCATTGTGGCTCCCAGGTGGTGCTGAAGAGATGGTCCAGTTCTTAAGAATGTGTACTGACTTCCAAAGTTCAGTTCCAAACATTCACTTCAGGAGTGGACTTAGAACTACCTGTAACTCCAGCTCCAGAGGAGCCAATGCCCTCTGATGTCCACGGGCACCTGCACTCAGATTGCATAAAGCCATACTTTGACACACACAGATACACAAAATGCAAATTCACAAACAACACTCCAGCTGGGGAACCCAAAATCCCACCTCCAGTCTTCTTAGCTACTTTCTATAGTCTATAGAATGAGGTGTTTTAAGAGCCAACAACAGTTTGTGTAGATAGCCTCGTCGCAATATGCTTGTCACATAAGCATGAAGATACAAGAATCAACATCATAACCCATGTTAAAAACAAAAAGAAAGAAACCTTGGCAGGGTTGCACACGTTTGTAATCCCAGTGCCAGGGAGGTAGAAATATGTGCATCCCTGAGGCTAGGTGGCCAGCCAGTTTAGCTTAATTGGTAAGCTCTTGGTTTCAGTGAGAGATCTTATCTCAAAAGACAAAGTGGATGCTATCAGTAAAGTGTTTGCTGTCCATATGTGAGGATCTGAGTTTGGATCCCTAGCATCTACATAAAAAGCCAGGTAGAGCAGTTTGTGTCTGTAATCCCGGGGTTGGGGAAACAGAGGGATCTTAGGGTTTGATGGCCAGCCAGTCCATGTGGATTACTAACCTTCAAGTTCTGTGATGACTATGTATTTTTTAAAAATGATGATATTATTGCAGAGTATATCTGTATGACTGTGTGACCTCTGACCTCCATACATCTACACAGCGCATGCACAATCTCTCTCTCTCTCTCTCTCTCTCTCTCTCTCTCTCTCTCTCTCTCTCACACACACACACACACACACACACACACACACACACAGACACACACACCAAACTAAGGAGGATAGCTCCTGAGAAATATACAAAGTTGTCTTCTGGTCTCAACACCCATGTGTTTGCACACACATACACACTAAGAGCCAACAGCCTTGTCTATAGAAGTTACTTTTTTGCCCAAATATATGAAAGATGGCTCACAAATACTAGAAAGCATAAGACCTTGCTGATGCATTGGTGAAACATGCATTCTCCCTGATCTGCACCAGGAGGTTTGAGGAACGGCTCAGAAATAGTGGGGTTTAACAGCTGTGCTCACAGTCTATAGGGACCCTTATTGTAGTGAGCTTTGTCATTGAGGTTTCCAGATAAAATATAGAGATCAGTTTAATTTGAATTCCAGATCAATAATGTTTAAGGATGAAAATCACACATGCATTATTTGGTGCACATTTATACTAAAATATCTTACATTACTTATCTGAAGTGCAAGTTGTGCTTTTTGTTTGCTGTATCTAACAACTCTAATTATAATACAATAGCAACAGTTTGGCCTTCCATGCCTGGGTCTAAAGCTGTACATAATGGCTTGTTAGCAGTGTCCGATGACAACCGCTACCACCATAATAAGGATAACAAGCTGACTTGGGTGGCTGGTGTGGATTCAATAAGAGAGAAGTAGAATTTGGGTTCATTTGTGATGTAGGTCAGATACTAGATGTGGTTTGACCTTTTATCAACTGTCAAGAGGCCTGAGAATCATGGAGGTAAAACAATTTCTTCCAAGACCACAAAGAGTACACAGACAACACCAGGGTTTGGAGCATCTCCGTCCACTTGTGTGACCCCAAGCTGTTCCCCTCTACCAGTAATGCAGCATTGTATTAGCACTTGGCTGAAACCTCAATCCTTTCCTTGTCGAGTGGGAACTCAGAGTGCCGGGCAATTTCTCTGGCATCTCTTCATCCTCCACAGCTCCTGCTGCAGCGCTGGCTGACTGCAGATAAACTGTAAAAATCTGCTCAGTGAATCTGTGGACGAGCTGCATTTCAACAGCATAAGCTGCTTCAGCAACGGCTTTCCATTCCCCTCCATTGGTCTTACTCTTAAAGCGGCCAACGGGACTTGGAGACACCTTCGGAGCCAGGCCGTGAAGGCTGGGAGTCACCTTCTCTTGGGAGACAATTGTCATCAGCCCCGAGTTACCTGCTGTTTCACACTGGGAAGCATGAGAAACTGGGGCCCCCACATACCCATATATCTGGTGTCTTTGGTGTCATGCATGGAGTCCGGCTCTGTACATGGGGCATATGGGGAAGAATCTAATTCCTTTCTTTCTCGCCTAGATGATTACAAGTCCGAGCTGAGAGAGCAGCTACCCCTGATTGCTGGCTCCGCAGCAGCTGGGGTCGTATTTGTTGTGTCTCTGGTGGCCATCTCGATCGTCTGCAGCAGGTAGGTCCCCCCCCGAACCCAGGAAGCCCCTCTCTGTATCCCCTTCTCTCACGTTGGCCTTTCCTCAAGCTGGGCTGCCTGGGTGAGTTCTTCCACCAGCAGCCTAGAAATCTCAAGGTGATTTATTTTCTTTGTGCCCCGGATAAAAACCTGCTATGGGAACTGGGCAAGACTATAAGTAAACAGCATCCATCCTCCAACCTCATTTTAGCCAAGACTTTTTAGCCCCTCATGCACAAGGACTTTTCAGAGTGACAGTTACAAAATTGCATTTGACCCACTGGAGCATCTCAGCTCTGCACCGACAGTCTTCTGCCTGGAGAGCTCAGACCCTGGGCAGCAGGCAGAAGGCAAGCAGGCAGAAGAGGGAGTAAGGAAGAGACGGTGTGAGTGGAGCTCTGCTGAGCTTGGCCTGAAGGCCTTGTGAATTTTTAATACTGTTTGCAACTGCCTTGGGTGGTTATCCAAGGTATTGCCTGCAAAGTCCTGTAGCAGATTCTCACCAAGCAGCTCTGCAGTTCACTGGTATTGATGGGCGCCCTCATCACCAATGCCCTCTTGGCAGGTGCCCACAGCCTTTCCTGGGACCTGCAGGTCTTTGGCTTGAAAGATGAAGCCTCTGCCTAAGGGAATGTGTGTTAGCCAACCAGAATGTAAGTCAAGGCAGAAGCAAAACCTTCCAGTGAGGAGTCCCCAGTTCCGGATTCCAGGAGGCACCTAGGCTGAGTTCTGTTTCTGAGCATGAGGCCTGGGTGTGACCCTGCTAAGAAAGCCCCTCTTCTGTCTGCAGGAAACGAGCTTACAGCAAAGAGGCCGTGTACAGCGATAAACTCCAGCATTACAGCACAGGGCGAGGTGAGTAGGAGCACACTCCTCTGAGGGCCCCGGGAATCAAGCCAGTCTGTGTGTACAGCAGTCCTCAGAGCCAGTCTAGCTATGATCAGGTATAACAGCAAATGTCTGACAAGCCCTCTGCGCTTAAGTGGCCCCTCTCTGTAAGTCCCTGGAGACCCCAGGCTGTCCACTGCACGCCCTTTTTAGACAGTCACTGGATTCCTAGTGGGAGATTACTTTCTGCACTGATAAGCCATATTCGAGACAGGGGAAGATGGGGGTTTAGCAAGTCAATGAATCCTGAAATCACACTCAGTGGGGGAAAGATGGAGGGTTCTCTATTAACATCTTCTCCCTTATCTTATCCAGTTGAGCGGCTGGGGAATGTGTTAACCAAATTCACAGATAAGCCATAGAACATGAATGCAGGGAATTAAAAAGATAACAGAGCCCAGGAGGCTGAAGTGTTGGGGTATCTCCCAAGCGTTTTTTTCTTTTAAACAGTACCTTTAAAACTTTCTCCCATTCATTATCTTACCCCTGCCTCTCTCTCTTCTAAGCCTATGTTTTAAAAAAAAATCTTTTTGAAACTCAAATTTCTCTCACCAACATACATATAATTCTATATCAAAATTGCTGCTCCTTCCTCTGAATGATTCCAGCACTGCAGTCTCAAATAGTTCCCGGGAGGATAGGTGGACCACCTCCCTGCTTCCAGCAGTGGGTATTTAGATCCTTAAAGAAGACAGTGTTTCTAAATGGCTCTTTCGGAAGTCCACACACGTCCCAAGAAATCTTCCCCAGCACACCAGGCTCTTCCCCGTAAACCACATCCCACTCCCATTCTCCTCTTGTGCTCTGAACCATTCTCGTTCTGAGCATTCAGCAGTGAGCAGATCCCATAGACACGTATAACTTGAAGCATGGGTTCAGGTTCACTGGGTTGCTTCTTTTGTTAGTAAATGTGGCTTCCAAGAATAAAACTCTCCTGGACCAGAAGGCTTTTCTTTTCCAAGGTCACTTGAGATGAGGAGGAATACAGTGTCCACAGCTGCAACTATGTTATGAAGGAGCGTGTGTTCTAGTGTAGAGGGTATGAGTTTGGGCTGCTAAAAAGGCCCTCTGTGGATACGGTTTTTCAATCAAGACCCAGCTGAAGGTTTATATAAGTTCAAATCTTTAATAACTAGGGTGTGTACAGGGTAGGCATTGCAAAGAGAAGCCACCGTAAGGTACCAGGACTCCCCAGGCCAGCTCTTGAAGTCAGACTTTGATATCTGACTCTCAGAATATATGTTCCACTTTGGTGCCTCAGAATTGTCCCAAAGCTTACTCTCTGCATCCCTTCTCTCGCTCCGGCTTCTGACATTAGCTCTCTGTCGGCTTTGGACCAGCTCCTTGCTGTGGTAAGCCACTAAATGTCCTTTTCAGATCTGGCTCCTGGTCTCTTTGGATAAAGCATTTATAGATGGTCCTATTAGCCTGAAAGCAGCCAGGACCACCAGAGTACATGACTGGGTTCAAAAGATGCCATCTCATTTTGAAGTCTAGAAACTTCAAACAAGTGCTCAAAAGTGATTCAGCCAAGAACTCGCTTTCTAAAGATACGGCGTCTTTCCGATGAATCCCCAGGCATCCAGGGCAGTGATGATGCTCTTCGGACAACTTCATCCTGGCATTTGACTGTTCTTCTCTTGAAGTGTGTCTCTGTTAGGCTACTGGGTGTACAAAGATGTGTTTCTAAAATGCTCATGGCTCCCTGTGTGGGAGATTGATGGGTTCATCACCTTGAGAGCCACAGAGGGAGGTATCTCTGTTCGAGCCTCTGTAGAAGAGCTAATCCCCAGTCTTCAGCTATAGGGTCCTTGCTACGTACCACCCATGAGCATGGCATGGAGTGTGGAGTCTTTGGAGCTCTGAACGCTCCCTGGTCTGGGAATGACAGAACATCTGCAGCAAATGCTCACCTCTGTTCTCCATCACCTGGGGACCCCAAGTTCCCTGGCTTCTCTGGGGGTGCCATGAAGGAGCTGGTGGTTCTTGTCTTCCAGACTCTTCCTTTTAAAGTGGCACAGAGCTTGAAAGAATCAGAAAAGAAGTGTTTGCTGCATTCTCATCTTCCCTGACTAGTCAAGGCTTGGTAGATCTGGTTACTGGAAAACATGATGTTATATTCAGGAACTGGCTCATATCTCACCCCTGACCCTAAAACAGTGGTTCTCAACCTTTCTAATGCTACAACCCTTTTATACAGTTGGGTGACCCCCCAACCATAAAATTATCTTTGTTGCTACTTCATAACTGTTATTTTTCTACTGTTATGAATTAGAATATAAATATCTGATATACAGGGTATCTGATATGCAACCCCTGTGGGGGTTGTGAACCACAGGTTGAGAACTGCTGCCCTAGATTTTGGTGAACAGGATGTAAAGGGGAATTTGAATTGGTGGAAAGACATTCCATGGAGGGTGGGCCAGTTGGTCTGATAAATAGTTATTGAGCCAGGGGTTCATGTCCAAGAATGGATGGAAAGAGTCATGGGCTTCTCATGCTCAGGAATGGATAGATAATCTGTCGCCATGGTTTCTTGGCCCAGTTCTCGTAACTTGTTTGCTAACAACAGAAGACCTGGACAGGATGATCCTGGTAGGGCAGGGAGGCTTAGGAACGAAACTTCAGGAAGTTATGGTTTGTGGTTCTTTCTGTTTGGGGGAAATACAAACAGGTGTCCAGAGAACTTAGGCCATTCCCGGTTTCTGAGCTGGGTGGGTTGCATGAGGTTGGAGATAAAGGGATTGGGGTTTGTGGAAGGGCTAAGGGCTTTAAGAGATCAGTCCTAAGAAAACTGCCTCTGAATAGAAGATACAAATTACAATGTTTTGATAAAAAAACATAAATGAGGTATGGACCTGTGTTCATCAGGATTCTCTAGAGGACCAAAAGGGATAAATAAACACACACACACACACACACACACACACACACACACACAAACCACAAAAAACCACACCTGGAAGCTGAGAACTGAGAACTACTCTTCCTTGAAGCTGGGCCCTTAGCTGCCTCAATCTGGCACCAGAAACTCTAAAGGTTCCTGGAGAACTGCTGGTCCCTCGTGTCAAAGAAAGCTGGGCCAAGAAGCTTGGGCATGCTGGTTTTGGTATTAGTATAGGAATCAGTGGCAATGGGACAGATTAGCTCAATGGCAAAAGGAAGATCAGGCAGGCAAGAGATAATTTTTCTTTTATCACGCCCTTTTTATCTACACTGATACCAAAAGGCACCACCACAATCCGAGTGACTCTTCTCATATCAACCAAAGAAATCGGTATGCTTTTCCAGGTGATACTCCCCAGTCAGGTGATTCTGATGTGTGGCAAATAGACATAAAATTCAACCATAATACTTGATATCGGGAAACACAGTAAGCTTCAGACAAAGCAAAGGAGCAAAGGGAGGACACAGTTGTGAGTCTAGGCCCAGACAAATGCCCCAAGCTACTGTGAAGCACATGGGTATGGGAATATGAACTGGAGTTCTGTCATCATTAGGAATAGACAAGAGGTGATTAAGAAAAAAATATGGGACCTTGCCTCTTCTAATTAGACCATATATTTAGTAAATTCAAAAATTATGGGTTGCAAATGATTATTTTGGCAAAAACATCATATAATGGAAGGTATTGTTAAATAGATACAGACTTTGTCTTCACATGGAGGGAAGTGAATTAGTGACTGTCACTCAGGGGAAAGGTCCCTGGCGCTATTCTTGTTCTTGTCCTATTCAATCCGTGTTTGTTTGATTGCTTTTTTAACTTCACAAGTCAGATGCAAGCGTGGGGATGCTGATCGAGTTTGTAGGTAACAGTTGGGAAGCAGAACTAACACCATAAAAGACGGAATCAAAATTCAGAGCTACCCAACAGCTTTGAATGCTAATTTGAAATCTGCAAGACAAAATGTTAGCAGGCTAAATCTGGAACCTAGTGTTTAGGTTAAAACAAAACTGAAGCAGTACAAATAGGGAGCGATCCCACTTACTATTTATTTGTGTGGGGAAAAAAAAAAAAACCCAGCTGATCACATGGTTACTCTCAGTGTCACTGCTGATGAAGAATTACTAGTAAGGCCACTTGCTGTATTAACCGTTTACATCCTCTCTTTGGTGCTGTTAAGAACCCACTCAGGGTCATGGACTCTGTCCTAGAGACCCGATTTCAAGGAGGACACATTCTACAAAACACCTATCCAGAGGAGAGCAGCCTGCCTGCCTGTGTCGGGTGCGGCAAGTGTCTGACTCTTTGGCAGTATATTATCAGATGCACGGGGCCTGTCCATCAAAGAGCTTCCTCTACAGTAAGGCTAGGGCTTGAGAACTTCTAGTAATGGATGCTATTGAAAAGATTCCTGCCCTAGGGGGGAGATGGGATGAAGTCACACCCAGAAGCATGTCTGAATTACTGCCTTCTGGGTGGTTGATACATTCTGAACTTCAGAGGTAGTACTTGGCCCTCAAGGAATAACCTGAGACCTGGTTTGCAGGACAGGAGGACCTTGGAAGGAAAAGACTGACTGGGACATTAAGAGTAGATCATATGTAAGTGAAGGCCTGCAGACATACAAGGAAAGGCTACTTGGTATAAAAGCAGGTTGCGTTTGCAGTCAGTGTTTATTAAATGTCAAATAAATGGAAAGATCTAGATTCATCCATGTGTGTGCTCTTGGCTCCTAGCCAGAGCCTCTGCAGTGTTTCCTCGAGGAGTTCCAAGATCATTATCTATTGCCCTCGGGTCCCCAGTAGGACTTGAGCAGCCCAGCACCAGAGATCCTTGCCTGGAAGGACTTGTCTGTCCTGGTCAGGAAGCGGGAAGGTGTTAAGCAATTCTCCAGGAGTGTTTGCTCTAGCCTCTTCTCTTGTTCTCCTCCCAGCACTTTGACTGCAAATGCTGCCATCTTACACCTTAAGTAATTACCGAGGCCACTTCACAACCATTTCCCCAGCCTACAGTCCCTTCCTCAGCAAAACAAGCTCTCTAGTGTCCTGGTCTCAGAATCCCCCTCCACTGCCAATAAAACAGTTACCAGCCCTGTATGCCCAGTGGTGTCAGCTGTGAGGCCTGTGCTTGGTAATTGAGACCCCCATGCTTGTCTATCAACACTGCTGCCTCTGCTTTGAGCTGGTTCCCCTCTTCCTCTACACCTGGTACCAAGACTCTCTCTGAACATCCCAAACTTCTTTGTAGTAACAGGTACTGTTTCCTTCTGCATTTGCTCCAGTTCTGGAGCTTCTAGGAGTCTGACCTTGAAGAGTAGCATCTATGCCTTCTGCCTTCTCTAGTCTCTGTAGTGTTTACAACCCATTTCTGGTGTGGTTTCCTGACTCCACACTGCCCAGCCCTGTGCCCTTTCATGTCTCAGTCACTAGAAGGGCCCCGGGAGCTTTGCTTTCCTATGGATGCCACAGTGCTGGCTGGATGTCTAGCCATATTGAGGAAAAGGAGGTAGGCTTGTCACCTGACGCAGAATATCAGAGAACTTCCCTTAAGGACTGCACATGTTTCTAATTAGCTCCCCTCTCGCGCTCAAATATCCGGACAAAACTGCATGGGCCACAAGGTGACAAAGTCTCTCTTGGATTCAGAATGAGGTACAAGCAGGCACACTTCCACATGCCCTTATGACTCCATCAAAACCTGCTGGGATACAAGAATATTAACGGCTGGAAACAACCCAACTCATTCTCTGACACGACCCTGTGGGTTCTAGCAATCCTCCATCAGCTAGGGGCCCACTGGCTTTTGCTGGAACTTCTGACGCCCTAGGATCGGTTGTCAAAACTGGCCTACTGATGTCCTTGCTACTATTTCTACACTCAGAGTGCGCACCAGGCTTGCACAAGGGCACCGGGTCATCTCCCATAGCTGAGTCCGCGCATGTCTGCTGTTTACAGTAGTGAGCGCTCTGTTTTTCCCTGCACCCTTGGCACTTTTAAACGTCTCCACAACCTTTCAAATTCCCCACAGAGACGTCTAGCAGCCTCGGAGCCCATCTCAGCCACTTCCGTTGATCTCCTGGTGCAGGGCCTCTGACCATAGAAAAGAATTTCTTCTGCTTCCAGAACTATTTGGTGCCATGCAAGAAGGTACCAGACAGCAGTGAAGTCATGCTCCCCATGAACATATTTACAAACTCAATCTTTATTGGAGATTTGTAGACTAGGAGGCGGGAAAGCTGGGGTGTGCTTCCTAACAAATCCCTAACTATCAAGATACTAACAGTCAGAAGGTGAAGTTCGCACAAGCCCCCTTTATGGCGAAGATACGCAATCTATGACAAAAACATGGAAACTTAGACACGGCTAAGAGTATTTAATCGTATTTTTATTACTAACAATGGTGTGGAGGCCACGTCCATCACTATAAAATGCCGTGTACTATAGGGGTCTGTTGCCTCTGATATTGTCACCATCTCCTCTAACAGCAAGAGAACATCTTTTGCGCCCAGGCTTCTAGTATCTGTGCCTCACTCTGTTGCTGACTTAATTCCTGTTCACTGTCTGGTGATTCATTGCACTAAATACCGTTTTCCTGATAATTAAAAACCGCTCACTGGCAAGTGGGAGCAGGAACAGGCTGATGCGGGATTTATGCAGAAACACAAAATGAGCCGAAAGACAAATGACCTGTTCTGCCTAGCGAAAGGCATTTTTTCCCTTCCTCATCTTCTGGGATTTGAGAAAGGCTGGCTAGAGCTTGGGAGCTTGGTTTAGGGAGCTGTGTCATCAGAGGAAGAGGTGTTTGCAAGGGGCTCCGTTGTATTCATATGCTTAGCCAAATCCCTCTATTAATGTGGAATACAAAGACCCCTGCCTTCAGCCCAGGACCTGGACCAGGGCCGTCTTTTCCTCCTGCTGTATTGGACTCACACAGGCTGTGGCTAGAGAGAAGGCACTAATTTTGAGCCATTTCTTAGACCTTGATTGAACTTCCTAGTTTCCTTCCTCCATATAATAATACTTTTACTCAATGTCAAGGAAAATGGGTAGTGATTCTGAGTGATCCATTAGATGCAGGATTTAGGGCATTCATTTTGGTTGGACATTTCACAGATCATAGCCCTGGGCTTTAAGCAGCCTTCTTGGCTTCTGAGGAAGTGCCTCCATGACAGCCAAAGCCCTGAGACACAGCGTAGCCGCTACGATGTTACATGCATGTACACGTGAGTGCAAATGCATGCACATATGTATTCACACTTTCCAAGTCCTCAGATGTCTCCTGGGGAGTGAAATGCATGCTTCGTCACAGGGTAGACATTTTCCCATCTGCGTGCACTTTGTGGCACGCTGCCGGCCTAAGGAATGGAGGCTCCATCAGGAGATGAGCTGTCTCCCTTCTGGGGATAGATTATTCCCCAAACTGGCCGGGGCCAATATCTGTAAAGCTCATTAGCGCAGAATCCTTCCTCCATTCATCCTCATATACGTCTTTACTTGCAACCCATTCATTACAGCCCATTCTAGATTGTTTAATTAGTTTCCATGGAAGAACTCCTTCAGGACAGCTTAGCATACATCTTTAAAAGCCCTTGATCTGAAATAACAAGGTAGTTATTTTGAAAGTAACGAATGTAACCCTAAGTGGCTTACATCCCCCCCCACTGCCCACCAGGCCTTACTTCCTTTTCTACCTCCCCATACACTTCTGAGAAAGAAAAAGATTGTTGATAACAGTAATGAGTCAATTAGTCAGGGAGTCTTCCCAGTACCTGGGGCGCTGTGCTGGGCCTGCCACTTGTCATAGGGTCTTGATTCTCACAGGCAAGCTGGAAGGGAAGTCTCATTTCCCCTCTTGTTGGAGAAGCTGTCGTGAGAGATAAGTCTGAACTTGCTGTATTATGCAGGATTAATAAAGTACTTTGGAGGTCTAATGTTACCTACAGATCTCAGCATCGGGGATGCACAGAATTAGGAGGGAAAGATCACAGCTTACTGACACTACCCTGGTGTCCCTTTTTACCCCTCTTTTCTTCTTTGCATTTTGAGTGTTTTTGTATTGTCTTGTCTGCCTCCTTCATCCTTCTGCGTAAGCTGGCTGCCCTCCACTGTCAGCATCTCTGTTTCTTTGCCTGACTGTGTTCTCTGGCTCTACAGTCTCCCTGTTGCCTGTGTCTACATTTTGACTATGGCAATCACTATGGAAATACCTCGGCTCTTTTAACCCTAGGGAGGGCCCATTCTGAAGCTTGTGGTTACTTATTCAAGTTCACAGAGTGCCCTCGAGGAGATAAAGCCAGTTATAGTAACCTACAATAGTCAGTGGCTTACGAACACACTTTATATCTGCCGCATTTTGCTTCCTGTTTGATTTCCTTTTTCCCTTCCTCTACTTCTTGGCATTCCCCAGATAAGCCATTTGCTTTCATAGCTTGGCCGTTAGGGCAGTTCTTGGGGAACCCTAAGCAGGGCTGGGGCAACCTGGAGATACTGCCTGGGCTTCTCACAAGCTTGAAGTCTGGCCAGTTGCCTTTGCACTTCACCTGTTCTGCACCGCAGATGGGAAGTCAATGATGCTCATTTCTGGCTGCCCTTGGTCCATCGCTACCGAAGAGCTTTCTCTCTTGTGCACATGTGCCCACATACTGCTGTCCTCCAGGGTGTAGAGTGTTTCAGGTGTGCAACAAGCCTCCTGCTGCCAAGAGTCTCTCTGAATGTGGCCCCAGACAAAAAACATAAACTTACTTAAATCATTATGAGATTTTTTTTTTTGCCATTTTATTTTTAGCTCTATTGCTTGGTTTTTGAGCATCAAGTTTGTTGATAGTGTTTTACGGTGTCAACAGACTGGACATAGACAGAGGTGAGGATCTCTGTTTGCTTTGTCCAAAGTCAAAGACATCACCAGGTTTTGTAGAGTTTTCCATGTATGTATGGGTGTGTGGGGGGGAGGGGTGCAAGCACAGGTTCATTAGCATATGCGTGCACACTTGTTGGATGGACAGTGGTCAAGGTCTACCTTGTTTGTTGTTCCTCATGTGTTGTCCAGTTTTTTTTTGTTTTTTTTTTTTTTGAGACAAGATCTCTCTTTGGAACGTTGCCATTTCAGGCCAGGCTGGTTGGTAGCGGACCCTGGGGAGTCACCTGTCTCTGCCTCCCCAGCACTGGGGTTACAATTTGATGCCACTTCATCTAGAATTTTCCGCAGATGTTTTAGCATCACACTCAGGGCCTCCTGCTTGCAGGATAAGCACTTTCCTGACCGAGCTGTGTCCCTAACGTCTCAATCCTACCCCCAGAGGATTTCTAGAACATGTTGACTACTTTCAAACAAGCAGTTCAGATTACTAGGAGCAGCATTTGCTTAAGGACAAAAGAACATACCTTTCAGGAATATCTGTTACTTATGTCAGGGCGTTTGGCTTCCTTTGACCAGAAAAAATAACTCTCCCCTGTCTTTGGTGTATCTTCCTTTCTTCGCTGGATTGTGTCCTAGGATTTTAATCCTTTCCTGAGTAAGGAGGTGATCAAGTCATTCAGAGAGGCATCGGGTGTTTTTCTGATGGGAAATGACAGAACCGGAGCATGGACGGAAAGAAGCAATGGGGAATAGGGTGTGGGTGAGGTACACAGACAAGGCCTTAGGAAGCTGAAGCCCAGCCTCAGCTTTGATCCCCATCACCGCACAGAGACCCACCTGCCCTGCCCTTGCTGATCTGTCTCCTCCAGGAGGACACCGCAGCAGGCCTCAGGGATGTGGCAGTCGACCAGACAGCTTGTCTTTTGGAGGCCCCACCTTTCACCATCCCAGCCCCGTGGAAACAATCTCTACACTTCACTTAATGACACATCAAACAAGTTGAAAAATTACATTTCCAATGAATCCATTTGTTTTTTTGTGTTCCACTTGCTTTCTTAGTCCCCTGTCCTCTACTTTTTGAAAGTACTTTTTCTGCAGTGACAATTCTCTATTTTGTCCTCAAGCACACCTATCTATCTTGCCACTGTATACATCAGTGACAAGGCCTATATTCCTTTATGTATTTCGCATCTACCATTTTATTCGTTTTTCATACTTCAGTGTGTCTGAAGGCATGGGGGGGTTCAATTACCATTTTTCTTTCATCCCACCCCATTTTTCCTATGTAGACATTTCTCTTTGCTGCATTTGTATTTTCTAAGCTTTCCCCTTACATTTTCTCTTCTGGTGTACAGTGTTGGCACTTCTGTCTTGAGGGTTTTCTAATAGCGACTCCCTCCTGCTTTAAAAAAAAAATCCGTCCTCATCCCTCTTGTGGCCACGGACCACAGCCGTCAGTTATACCCTGAACGGTGGTCTCCACTCAGGAGTGTTGTCAAGTTGATAAATATTGATATCTACCCTACCATTTTACCACTGCTTTTCTGCTAATGCATTTGGTTGGCATCAATCAGCTTCTTTGCCTTCTGTGAGTGCCTGGTGTGGGAACTGGTCCCGATCTGTCACTTATAAGTAATCTGTTCCACATTTCATCCAGAGCATAGAAAGAGAAAAAAATATGGAGGAGAAGTAGAGGGCAGAGAACCAGAGTGGTTCAGGGAAAGGAGAGATGGGGAGACCCTGGAAGAAGAGATTGCACAGAGGAAGTTTACAGCAGCCTGATTCAGAGAAGGGCTCCTCCCAGGAATACCCTTGGTGCTGCGGACATTGGAAATAGCAGTGAACCGTATCCCATCTGGATGTTAACCTGTTTATCTCATCCCATAAGGCTCCCCAGGGATGAAGATCTACATTGATCCCTTCACTTATGAGGACCCCAATGAAGCTGTTCGGGAGTTTGCCAAGGAGATTGATGTGTCTTTTGTGAAAATCGAAGAGGTCATCGGAGCAGGTATGGCTCTCCTCTCCCCTCGACTCTGTCTTCTTGTTGTCCAAACATTGTCTTCCTAACATTCTAGATGTCTTTCATACTTTTCAGAAGATAAATCTGGACCACTGGAACATGCAAGAATGTTGTTCAGAGTCTTTGGGGACCTTGGTCACAGTGGTTAGCTTGCTTGCGCACTTAAAGTCAGCTCTAGTTTTCAAAGATTCAGGAGTAGCTCTGGAAACAGACCAGGAAAACAAGAAGAAGAGAGAGATGTAGGGTCCTTAGTTATGAGGATGGGAATAAAGAATTTAAAAAGCTGATCTAGGACCCCACTCACTGAAAGTGGCATCTCGATGACTTTGGGCCAAGGCTTCTCTCCGTACTTTGAATTCTCTTTTTCCTGTGCCCACACACTGGCATCCAGATCAGGCAACGGATAGCATCCCAGCCTGGATTGGAACTAGAGGTGCTCCAGAAAAAGCTCACCGAAAGACTGGCCTAGAGCCCATCTGTCTACAGACCCAGCCTGATTAATGTAGGGTGGATGAGTTGTCTTAGTGCCAGATAAAAACATTCCTGATATCACTGTGGAAGGCCCTGGAACTCTCCCTGTCACCACAGACTGCCACCTGCCACCAAGCCCTCAGCAGTTCCAGCTGGCCAACTAGAATCTTATCCACCGGGGTCTCTCCATCTATCGACTATCATTAAATATTTTACTGAAGCATGATTTTCACTTCTATGTCGATAATTTTCCCTTCCTCTTTAGACACTGACATATTTAAGGATCGTGCATTGGAAGGTTGGGTACCAGATAAATTGGATTGCTCTTATAGGCTCTGGTTTCTCCAGGAAACTTAAGAATGTTGAGGAGGCGTGCCTGCTGTCTTGCACTCTGTTTGCCCGCGTTATTAATTGTTGTTATGGCTCGCGGTAATGGCGCTAGTGATTTTAATGTTGTTATTTATGTCATGTGCTTAGAGTGATGTGTTCTGGACTGCATTTCATCCCAGACAGCACACATCAACACCACTCCTGCCTTTGTCAGGGGACGAGTAAAGAGCCTTTTCGCTTTATGATCCTGCCAAGGAGCTACAATTTGGGGTGAGCTCACCAACTGCCGGATGCCCATAAAGGGACAACTGATGGCCCCGCTCTATCCTTCACCTTCCGTCGTTTGCCAGTGCTGATGTGTTTGTGCATTCAGCTCAGAGGAGAGTCAGTGTTTTTGGTGCGGCTTGCATGGTATTACGAGAGATTCATTTAACAAATTACATGATGTTCAGCAGCATCCCATTAAGAATTGTGTCTGTCCCTGCTGACCAGCCTCTACCAAGTCCCATCTCCTTGTGATTCAAAGCCATCCCAGAACTGATCCCTGTGGGTATTAACTCACATTTAGCAACTGGATACAATTTCAACACAAGATACTCTACATTCCCTTCTCCCATACCCTGCCTCACTGAGACTGGCTTTCCCTTTTGCTAATAAAGTGCCTGGTTGCCAAACAAAATGCAAAAGGTAACAATTACACAATATAATTGACAATGTTTCTCTTAGCCACCCAGAAGAATTGGTGCAGGAAGAGAAAACTGGTTTGCAATATGGAAAAAAATACCAAGAACAAAAGCAAGAGCCACAAAGGAAAAATCAATAGTCATCCAATCTTCCCTTCTCCCCCCTCCTTCCCTCCTCCCTTCTTTCTTTCTTCCTTCCTCTCCTCCTTTCTTCCCTCCCTTCTCTTCTTTGTCTTCTTCCGTCAAAAGCTTTCAATGGATACTTTTTGTACTCTGAAGTGGATTTCCTAAGAGGAATAATGGCCCCTCTGTTCTGAAGGCTGACAGACTTAGATGGAAGTCAGGGAAGTGGTCACAGTTAGCTCTTTCCGACCATCATAGTGCAGGCACAGAGGAACCACTGGGAGCCCTTGCAGGATGTGTGTAGTTCTGTGGGCTGAGGGTCCTGAGGGATCAGGAGGGCTCCTGTATGCCCTGCTTTTCTTCTTGTGACCAGATACTTGACAAGAAGCCCTTAAGAACAGAAGGGTTTATTTTGGCTTATGGTTTAAGAAGGGATACAGTGCATCATGGAGGAATGGCAGCAGGAGCTGAAGCACCTGGTCAGGATGCGAAGAGTAGCTGGGAAGCAAACTTTACTGCTTGTCCCTAGACCTAGAGAGCCACTCCTCCAGCAAGGCCACAACCCTTTTTCCCCATTTTAAAATGTATTACTCCTAGGATGCATGTGAGTATTTTGCCTGAATGTATGGGGACCATGGACATGCTTAGTGCCCACAGAAGTCAGAAGAGGGCATCAGATTCCCTGGAAGTAGACCTGTGGATGACTATGAGCCACCATGTGGGTGCTGGGACTTGAACCTGAGTCCTCTGTAAGTGCTATTAACCATTAAGACCTCTCTGCAGCCCTTCACCCCTAACTTCTTAAAGCAGCAGCCAGCTGGTACCAAGTATTCAAGTAAATTAACATATGGGGGCAGTTTATATTTAAACCACAACAACTCTACGAAAGAAATAACCTTCAAGGGTGAAAAGTAGTTGAAAAAAAATAAGATTTTCAGATATGCATTAGGGCAGTGTTTCTCAACCTGTGGGTCTCGACCCTCTTAGGGTCAGGAGTCACATAAGACCACACTAAAACACAGAGATTTGCATTATGATTTATAACAGTAGCAAGATTGCAGTTATAAAGTAGCAACAAAAATAATTGTGTGGTTGGGGTCAACACAACATGAGGAATTGTATTAAAGGGCCGCAGCATTAGGAAGGTTGAGAGAGAGGCAGTGGCAGAAAAGGAATACCACATGATCCAAGGAGGAAAATGAACATTATGTTCCAGTTCAGGCATGCTGGAATAAACCTGCACTAGCTCACACTGGCCAACTTGTGTACCTCTTCCCAGCCATGTGCACTACCATTGGTATTCATCATTGATTCTTAGAGGTATATTTACACCATGGGAATTGGCGAACACTGTGAGCCATGAACTGTTTCTCCCTGGTTCTTGATTTTTGAGAGAGCTAGTAGTTGCACACTATGGTAGTTTGAATGTAGTTGGCTGCCATAGTCTCATAGGGAGTGGCTCTATTAGGAGGTGTGGTTTTGTTGGAGTTGGTATGGGTCTTGTTGGAGGAAGTGTGCCACTGTGGGGGTGGACTTGGGGGTTTTCTATGCTTGGAATACTGCCTAGAGAGTTGATTGACTTCCTGTGGCCTGCAAGACATAGCACTCTCAGCCACGGCACCACATCCGCCTCTATGCCACCATGCTCCCGGTCATGATGTAATGGACTGAACCTCTGAATCTGTAAGCCAGCCCCAACTAAATGTTTTTTTATAATAGTTGCCATAGTCATGGTGTCTCTTCACAACAATAGAAACCCTGACGAAGACACACACGTACCACCCTGCATCTCTAGAGTGTACAAGGAACGCCACCTCATAGATGGTACAAGGCTATTTTAAAGAGGTTACTGATGCCTTTGCCTACCAAATATGGAACCAGAGAAGGCTGTGCTTGTTGCAGGAGAGGTTAGTTTTAGTGTTCAGAAGAAAACATTCATTATTAAACTGTAGTAGATGCTGGGAAGTGTACTCAATGTTTAACAATCTCTGCCACGGGAAAATATTGGTTAGCACAAAACAGAGTGCCACGCTCCAATGCAAGGAAAAATGAGATTGAGAAATGAGGGGAGGACCATAGGGAGGATACAGCCTTGGAGACAGGAGGAGAGTCTTGCTGTCAGGGAGGACTCAGGGAAGAGAGACCTGAATGACCACTGAGGACAAATCCAGTTAGATGGAGGAAGATCAGAGAAGGACAAAGCCGCTGGGAAGCATTCTTGTGGGTTAGTTTGGAGAGTCAGACTGACCTAGCGAAGAAAGAACTGTAGTACAGGTTTTCCCCAAGGGAAAACCGGGATCCTGAGCAGGTTGAGCGATAGGTTGGCGTTCAGAGAGTGGTCCTGTGGTAACCGCTGTAGGTCTGATGGGAAGGAGATTATGGGAAAGAGTGGGTCAGTCTCCTGAAGCCAGGAGACGAGTTAGCTGACTTTGACCAGATGTGGGAAGAGGATCTGGGAGACCGATTCTGGGATGATGGGTGAGATGGGAGATGGCATTGACATAATAGATACCCAAGCTAGAGTATAGAATAGCAAATGGCTCTACAATGAGGTTTAGCGATGGAGCTGATGGGAG
The DNA here is from genome assembly GCF_903992535.2 of Arvicola amphibius. Taxonomy (NCBI): domain Eukaryota; kingdom Metazoa; phylum Chordata; class Mammalia; order Rodentia; family Cricetidae; genus Arvicola; species Arvicola amphibius. The sequence continues at coordinate 168,186,567 of NC_052049.1, read as the reverse complement.
CAATTGGCATGGAGGCGGGATCCAGAAATGAGGACCATCAGGTTAAGTACCAAGAAGGCAGAGTAGGGCTGCCTAGCACCTAGGGTGTGGGAGTATTGGGTATGTGTAGAGTGAAGGTCAGCGGAGTAAAATCTGGAAACTATGAGACAGACAAATTGTATTAACTTGGAAGTATCATCTAAAGTTGTTTAGGATGTTGAACAAAAGAATGAAAAATAATCATTGAAGAGCCTGGCATGACACTGCTCAAGAAGATTAATATGTAACTAATACGTAGTTACTTGCTTTAAGTTCACCTTTCCTCATGGAAATTAGAGGGCAGGGCTCATGTGCTTTTATCAATCTGGTTCCTGACCTAGTTATGTGGAACTTTGTTCTTCAACTAAATGTTTGTCAGATGTGCTGATGACAGTGGGTACTTGGAGGAAAACATGTGGCAGGGGTAAAAATTTTAAGAGCTAGACAGAGTTTGAGGGAATGAAGAGAGAGACTAGAGAGATGGAATAAGGGCAGGGAGTATTTGGCACTCTGAAGGTGGCTCACTGGAGCGAGGGAAAGCCAATCCATCCCCTTCCTCATGTGGGCAGTGGGATCAACTGAGGTCTCTGTCGAGAAGGCAGCACACCACTATGGTCTTGATGGAGACTGTTGGACACTATAAGCTCATGGTTACCATGGGCATGACTAATGGCAGTCATCTCATTGGTCGCTTTCAGCTCTTTGTTTAGTTTTGATCAGCTGGATTTCCCAAGAGAATCAGTCAGGGCTACCATATATGTTATTACAGAATGAAAAGCACTCCGGTGTTGAGTTTGCACCCTATGCAACTGTGCAGTAGCCTGAGCATATGGCTGTTAAGTGCATGAAATTGTAGGTAAGGATGTCATTAGAGGTGTTATCCAGGGGAGAGCATGCTGACTGTATTTTAGTGAATAAATGCCCATCTCTAGTAGCTACTAATCCAGTCCTTCCACCATAGATGGTTATGTACAAGAAGGCTGTTTGCCAGAAGGGAGTGGGTAAGGAAATGGATGCTGTATACAGATGGATGTGTGCTCACTATGTGGTTGTTATCTTTGGATGAATTTCTGCAGAGAAAGGCTCCTTGCTAACTCGACACTCTTGGCATCATTTAGAGTGAAGATGGGCAACATGAGGGTAGCAGGAAGGGTTCTAGAAGAGGAGCCCAAGGTGATGTCTCTAGGAAACATAATTAAAGTGTGCAGTACATTCTAACATGTGCCGTGTGCCTGGCACTACCCTGTGTATTTCACAAGTACTGTGCATTTAATCCTTGTAATAGCCTGTGAGTCAGAGTTGACGTTTACGTGTGTATGGGTCTTTTAGGCTGGCGAGGAAATCAACATGCAGGGGATAGCTTGCTCCAGGCTGTGCTGCCCTTGAGTTAATGATGCAGCTACAATTTAAGCCCAGATGCAGCCGACCCAGAGCTGGTAAATGAAACCCCTACACTCGCTGCCACTTTCGTTGCCGTGGAAAAGAACAGCTAAATACACAGCCATTGCTTCTGCTGGTACACTCTGCCTAGCAGTTGCAGTACTGAGGCCTTTTTGCTGGGAATCACAATACTGCCTTCCAATTCATTATCCCAGTGTGGTAATACTGTAAAGACTGTTGTGTGGTCACTGGGAAAAGAACACACTTCATAGAACACACTCCACACTCATCTTGTCTCTGTTCTCATTCTAAGTGTGTCCTAAGGAAAGGTCAATGAGGCCCCAAACATTTTTAAATTTATACTTATATATGTTTAATTATGAAAATAAGACCACTATACATATACATATGTAATCTCATGCATGTACACATATATTAAACCCATGCGATACAGAAGCATGCTGTCGGCTAACAACCGCAAAGAGTTGTAGAAAAGGAGAAGTTCATTTTGCTCTCAGCTTTCTGTAAACACTGTGACCATGAAGCCAGTTCATCTCATTACTTACTAGAGCAGTCTAGGTAATGGATAACAGAGGAACTCTGCCAAAAGGATAACGATGAGTGTGCTCAATTAGTAATGTCTGTCCTCTGTGCGTGGCCAGGAGGTGGGGAGATGCATGCCATAGCCCTCATCACTCTTGCGTTACCTGCTTATCTTGCCCAGGCTATTGTATTGAAACCATTCTTTTGAACCTAGCTTAAATTCATTCTTTAAAAGTTCCATATCGAGGGTATGCCTGAATTAATAACTAGAATTTCTGCTTTCCATTTTCCCCCCGAGGCAGATTGAGACTTCAGAATGCTGCTAAAAAAGGGGGAGTGTGCAATTGTGGGTGTAGATTCCTGCTGCATACAGCCAATCGCCGCTGCTTGAAATACCTGCTGGCAGGTTGAATGTTTCATTTCCAAAAAATTGGAAATTCTTCCCTTCTGATATGATATATAATAGTTGAGGTATTTAATAGTGCCAAAACACCGTTTCTCTCATCCTCAGTTTGTCGAGAAAGGCAGGAAAGAGGCATTGGCAAGGCCACAGCTTGTAAGGAATAGTTCCCAGAGCTGTCAGGTGGGACTCTCAGAGGAGGCAGCGAGAAGGCATGCACCGACAGCCCTGAGGAAAGTGCCTCTCAGAGGAGAGTCAGGCACCAGAATCACGTGGAAATGAGCCAGCGTCCAGTTTCCAGGTCTCACCCACCATGCCTCTGATCTGGTGGATCTGTTGGGACTCTGGGAATCCATATTTCCTAACAAGTTCCAGATGCAGATGCTAGACAAGACGCACTGATTGCCCTTGGTCTCCATACTGGCCGAATGTTGGAGCTGAGCCCCAAGTAAATAAATAAGAGGCTACGGGAGAGAACCAAGGTCAGCTGCAGAGATGCATGCTGATCAAAGCCTACTCAGACCAATATGAGGCTGCCTGTACCTATAGTAGGTAAGAATCTTCACCAAATAACCAACTGTCAACACTCTCTGGTTGAGCCCATTCTTATTTGCACCTTGGTGTGTTGAGATGTTTTATTAAGAAATGAAAAAAAAAAAGTGTGATTCCGATGAGGGACACATACAACAGGGAGGTCCTTAAGATTTCAGATCTTCACACAACAAGACACCATCGAGTTCTGTTCTAATTGCAGGAAATCATCAGAGAGTGGAAGTAAGGATGAGTGCTATCTGTCGCTTGCTTTGCTTGCTCACTTGCTCGTTTTTTGACTGAGTCTCACTGTGCGGTCCAGTCTGTTCACAGCCTGTGTTCACCCGTCATTTGCATACTATGACTCTCAGGCAAGGGCAGTTTGTGAAGTTGGTACCCAAACTAAAGACATTAGAGAAGTTAAAGAATACACATGAATAGCACCTCCTTAGATCACAAACAACACAGGTCCTGCGTTTTCCTTGTCATTCCTAATGGCAGCATGGCAATGGGCTCCTAATTCCCTGTGAAGCTGTAGAAATGCTGAATGGCCAGAGACCCTAGATTTGACCATGCTAGACTTGGCTGGGAATATCCTCCATGCCAGCTTCCTGGCAAAGACACCTACAGCACCCGTAAGTCCTGCAAGGCCATAAAGACTTATGCCTCCTCCCCTTTGTTATACAAAAATGACCTCTCTCTCAAGTACCAGGTAGGAAGGGAAGGCAGCCTTCTGGGCCTCGCTGTTATGTAGTGATGTAGTGATGAGTAAGGGCCAAGCCAAAGTCCATTGACCAGCTTGCAGGCTGGAGTAGACATGAAGCTTCCTCCTTGACCTGCCCCCTTGCACTGAGGTGTCACTTAATCTCTGAGGGACGCCTTGATACTCAGTAACTTGCTTTGCAGTTGTGCTTTGAAAGCCTCCTGACTCAGAAACTATTAGACATCTCTAATTTTCCCAAATGTCCACACTTTACACCACTGCAGAAGAGATTTCTGAGCACTAAGGTCACCAAAAACTACACCCACCTCACCCTACCCAATGAGAGCCCACTTTTATTTTCTAACTTTAAAAGAAGGAGATGAGACTTCGCAGAAGATATAATCTGAGGCTCCAGTCTTAGAAGCACCGACTTGAAGACAACGTAGCCATAAAGATCAAATGGTGAAGTAACGTTTGTCAGTCAGAGGAGTAATCTCATCTATGATGTCCTGAGGGAGACAACGTCTCAACAGCATGCTGTCCTGTTTTTTTTTTTAACCACCCCCCTTCTTCTTCCTTTCCTCTCACATCAGTAAAGCCTACGCTATGTTCCTGGCCATGTGCAGTGTGAGGCAGCTGGCATTATAAGCTCAGCGGAGTCAAAAGACATCTCAGAGTCCTGGGCTTTGGGCAGTCCTCTAATCTGTTTACAGGATGCTGGGGGTGAAAGCACAGTTCTCAGCCTTGGCCACACCTGTACCCCAGGAACAGGAGCAAGGACAGCAAGGAATGTGGACGGTGCAGGTAGGCGTGGACCCACGATCAGAAAGGTCTCCATTTCAGTTGTATGCTCTCCTGTCTCCATCTTGAAATCCTTCAGAATTTGGGGGCAACGAGTCCTACATTTCATTTTCTGCCAGGAGCCTCCAATCCCATAGTCAGCTTTTAAATGCATAAATTTCAGGCTGCACCCAGGTCGGCTTCTCACAATCTCCAGACGTTACCCAAGTCTTTGTGCTCTAATTACACAGAACAGAGTTTCTCAGCTGGGGTGTTTATGTGTATGGTTGGGGACACATCATATTAATCTAGTGCATTTTCCCAAACTACACACACAGACTGATCAATATTATGGTTCTGCCGAAGTCCCAGGCAAGAGTCTTGGGTGCATGGCATCCACTTCTGGAATCATTCTGAATTGGGCGATAGCATATGTCTGTAATACCAGAACTCAGGAGGCCAAGGCAGGGGGATTGCTGCCAGTTTAAGGATGGCATGGACTACAGACCATGTCTCAGAAAGGAAGAAAGTGAGGGGAGGTCAGAAGGAGAAAGGAAAGGAGACAAAGAAGAAACCTCTGCTTTTCATCCAGTGGCAAATGGTAACAAATGGAGTGGGTGTGGCCAGGCGCCTGACTGACTTTTAGCTGTCTGCTTTGGGAACAGACTTTGGGTGTCTCCTTGCTAATTTGCTCATTAGTAAAGTGGACATTTTGTTTTCAGGAATTCCATGGTGATTGGATGGAATGAAGTATGCCATAGCAGCTGGCCAATAAATAAATATTTGTGGGCTATCTTCACCCAGAGGGAATGGTAGCATACCCTCTCCCTAAACTCTCAGCTATATCTTTCTCCTAAAGGAAACTGAACTCATTATGGCAGCAAGAAGAAATACTAACTAATAGTATTCAATTAGCTTATTTATCAAACATACTATTTATATACATAGTTGCTAAATATTAGGTTACCAGAAGGCTGATTTCTACTATATATGCACGTTATATATGTACACACATATATGCAGACACATATATAGAGACACATATATGTGACAGGTCCCTGTTTAGTATTCGAATTTAAATTTTTTTGCATTTTAACTAAAGTTATGCTTATTATAGCAACTCAACATAAAATTAGCTAAACCAGGTTTACTAATCTCTACTCCCATGTCCTATCTCCAGCCTTCTCTTATAACCATTTTTTAAAAATAATCTGATGTTAAAAATACATTCGATATGTACTTTTCATAATTTTCCTTTTATACTGGTGGGACGCGTCCCACGTGGGCACACACAGCAAATGATGTTCTGTCGCTCACTTCCCTCCTCTCCTTCACTTAACATCATGTGAGCATTTCTCAGAGTCAACGGATATCACTCACCTATGACTTTCAGTATTTCTAGGCATTCCCTGGGATGGGTGTGGTGGTTTCCAACCATTCCTTGACACGGGCATTCACTATTCATCAACTGCTGTTGCAAGCTTTCTTACGTGTGGGTAGAGGCGGGTGAGCACACATGTATGTGTGTTGGTGTGTTTATTCACCTGTGTGTGTGCACGTGGAGATCAGAGGTAGGTGCTGGATAGCTTGCTTCATCGCTGTCCCTTACATTTTGAGGCGGTGAACCTGGACCTCACCAGTTCATCAGGAAGAGCTGGCCAGTACGTCCTAGGAAATCCTCCCGTCTCCACCTCCCCAGCACTCCTACATGCATGTGCCATCATGCTTCTTTATCTAAGTGCAGGTGATCTGAGCTGAGATTCTTCTCCTTGAGCCGTAGGCACTTCACCACCTGAGCTGTCCTTGCCTCTACAAGCGTGTCTTTACGTACAGTGTTAAGCACCACTGCTTAGGTTTCTTTGGGATGAAGCAGTGATAAAATCCCAGTAGCTGACGGTCAGCGTGTGGACGAGGCAAAGGCCAAGCAAATAACAATGCATACGACACACCGACTTTCGTTGGCATGCCAGGCACGCGCCAGGTGCTCCAGCGGGTGTGCAAACTCCAAATGTGAGAGAGTTTCAGTCCGACCTCAAGCAATTCACCAAAGCCGCAATGATTCAATGTCAAAGCCAAATGCTCCAAATGATAGCTATCTCAGTATTAGGTCTGGGATGAAATCTTCCTAATAGTGCTTACGCCGGCTTCTCCCGGAGCCCCAAATTGTGTCCTGTCCAGGAGAATTCAGGGCAGTTTTGCATAAAAAGTCCCTTCGTATAGCTTTCTTCCAGTGCTTTCTGTCGCAGGAAGCAAAAGGAGCGCCGGACTAAAGCGCAGGAACCTGTTAATGCATCTTTTCAATGTGGCCGGGAGTTTATCTGATTGTTCACAGTTTGCTCTATCATTTTTCTTTCAGAAGCTTAAAGTAAAAAAAAAAAAGAAAGTTTGCCCAACAGAAGCCTCTGTTTCCCCTGACAGGCCTTTGACATGCATTTCACTGAAGCCCTTGCAAGGAGACACTTAACTACTCTCCAGGAAAGAAGTAGAAGTCACAAAACCAAGTGAAACCATCAAATAACTTTTGAAAGCGCATTAGGCAAGATTCAACAGACCTTCTTCTTTCAGACAGCTATGAAATGGTGTCATCAAAATTGTTTTTACTCTTAGCGATTTTACTGGAAGAAAAAAAAAAAAACGTTGAAATCCTACGGCACACCCAAAGAGGTGTTCAGCCTGTGCTTACGTGAGGAAATATCTCACTGTTCAGCTGCCAGACTTCAGACTGCAGTACTGCCTGGGTCTGCCCCTGCTTTCCTCTAGAGACTAGCTCCTCTAAGCAGCCCCCAGCCAGGGAGCCTGGCGGGGAGACTGGGGTGACGAATGTGTCGTTTTGGCTGGCTGAGCCTTTTTCAGGTCTGCTCAGGGTATGGTTTGCTATGATCTGAGGCTCTCGCTGCCCAGTCCTACTTCCTTCCCCTTTTGTCTTTCATGGATAAAGCTGCTTGTTTCCTAACTTTTCAGGGCCTGCTTTGCGGAGGACACAGTAGCCACCCATGTGTTCAATGTGTTCAATGTAGGAACATCAACCACAGTGCTCACACATCCTCCACCGTCCAGACATTTGTGCACTGACTCTGCTGAAAATGGACCACAATTCTGCCAAAGCAAAACTGACCATTTCATCTGAGATACACACACACACACACACACACACACACACACAAAGTGTGGAACAAAATCCAAACTTGGATATGTTGTAAAATTCCACTTCAGCTACTCAAACTATTTCAAAGAACTGGCACAAGGGGTGTACTTTAGTATTCCTTCCGTATTCCCTGTGAACTGATTATAGCCTAGACATCACATTGAATAGAAACGAATCCAATTTCCATTTCTCCGCTCTAATCACAATCCTACCTTGAGCACCATTGTTCTTGGTAAGATGCCTCCCCTTGTGGTTCCACAGGATTGAGAAGGATGAGGAGCCTAATTGCACGCTTGCTGTTTCAGGGGAGTTCGGAGAGGTGTACAAGGGTCGTTTGAAACTGCCAGGCAAGAGGGAAATCTATGTGGCCATCAAGACCCTGAAGGCTGGGTACTCAGAGAAACAGCGTCGGGACTTTCTGAGCGAAGCGAGCATCATGGGCCAGTTTGACCATCCCAACATCATTCGCCTGGAGGGTGTCGTCACCAAGAGTAGGCCTGTCATGATCATTACGGAGTTCATGGAGAACGGTGCTTTGGATTCTTTCCTCAGGGTAAGAGCCACGGAGGGGCATGGGTGATGTTAATACTGTCAGATGCAGAGCACAGGTCCTGGGGAGAAGTATCCGTTAAGGTAGTCTGCCTTCAGGACTGGCTGGTCACGTGTAGGCAGCTGTTGACCTTGGCAAGGTTAGCAGAGATTTGTTTTGGAAAGGGAAGAATAACTTTGTACAGTGTAACCAACCAGGGACTCATACCTGGGAGAGGCTAATCTGCCCTCACTCAGCAGCCATTAGTAGTCTGTAGTTCTTGGTGTAGGAACGGGACTCCCCCACAATGAGATTTTCCCTCTCTCTCATTAGCAGGTCTCTGGACGCTGTTGTTTGGGTCTTGTTTATGCCACCACATTTCTAATGGGCAGGCTCAGAGCAGACTTCCTGACATTCTGGCTCATACAGTCTTTCTGTCCATCCGTTCTTCCATGATGTTCCCTGAACCGTGGATGCAGGAGCTAGAGGGAGAAAAAGGAATGGGCCGAGTGATGTAATTATATTCTAATTACGTGTATTTAAGGTCAAAAATATATTTTTAAAGAAGAGAGAGCAAAGCAGAATCTGAGGTCTTCTTAGAGAAAGGGTGCTGGTGGGGCCGGGCCTCAGCAAACGTTTATAGGTAGAGTAAAATGGTGGAAGTAAAGAGAGTAAAGAGAGGTCACTGGTATCTTCATGAAGTACTGAGTCTAAAGAGACCCTCAGAGACGTCATGGCCTAGCGTGGCTCATGCAGATGCCAGTGGCTACTGTTGGCCTTTCGCCAGCATCGCCAGCCTCCTAGCCAGTTCTCTTCAGGTGGCTAGTCAGAAAAAAAAGTGGGTTCCCATCTTCTAGAAAAATCCCTGAGCCTCCCGCTGTCCAAAGAGGCATCTGAAGGGCTACCACAGGCAGCCAGAAGTCTTTCCTGGCATCTATACAGAATGGTGTGACCCCAGACCAAATGCGGCAGAAGTGCAGGTACCTGAATGCCTTCTGGTGGAGAAATCCACGAAGGATCCGTGTCAGGACATGTGCTTGTGAGGCTGTGTTCACATTGGAGCCACTTTCTTGCAGGAGAGCACAGAGGCATGTGGAGAGTGGATGGTAGCCAAACCTAGACCAGGAATCAGGCCTGACCAAGAGGCTCAGGGGGAACATCTAGTGAGTCTGTGTTGTACAGGGCCACTTGTTTGTTCCCAGCTGCTCAGCCCCAAAATAACCACATAGAGACTGTATTAATTAAACCACTGCTTTGCATGTTAGCTCTAGCTTCTTATTGACTAGTCCTTACATCTTAAATTAACCCATTTCTATTATATTTACCAAGAGGCTCGTGGCCTAACAGCCAGTGAGTCTGTCTCTGGTAGTGGCTATATGATGTCTCTCTGACTCTGCCTTCTTTCTCCCAGCATTCAGTTTAGTCTTCCCTGCCTACCTCTATTCTGCTCTGCACAGGCCCAAGACAGTGTCTTTATTAACCAATGGTATTCACAACATAGAGAGGGGAGTCCTACATCAAGTCTTGTAGCAGAGAGTCTGGGAGCAAAATCAAAGACTGGCCAGAGCCTTCTGAGTGAGAACTTTGTGTGAACAGACTATGTGTTTCCCCATACTCAGTCAGCAGCTGTGGTTGATCAAAGGACCAATTCTCACACTGAAACATTGATTGGTTGAGTGCTCTGGCCACGCCCACTGTGAAGACCGGGCCTGTGCAATAGAAGAATACAGCTCTAACGCCTTATAACTCTTCACCCAAGACCCAAATGACAACACAGCAACACGGTCTATGATACGCATGAGCCTGCAACTGAGGCACGGGTGTGGGACGCCACATCTGCTTTGTTGTGGAGTCATGCGAAACAGCTCATGGCTCAGCTTGAAACTGTCTGAAGTTTCCTTCACTCTTGTGTTAACGCAAAGGTTAAATGTGGTATCAGCCATACCTTTTCCCCCGGTGGCTTGCTTGAATATCTTTGGAACAGGCTGGGTCCAAAGACAGGCATCCTTCAAGGAGAAAGCGAAGGCTGCACCATTTGTGTGTCTTGGAAATCCTATAGTGTCACTTTTACCACAGCGACAGGCCCATCCAAATCCAAGGAAAGTGAACAGTCCCCATGTTCAGGGGTGACAATGACCCAGTATTTTCTACTTTAGTCTCAGCTGGCTAGGGATATAGCTGAGTTTGTAAAAAGCATGCTTGCGTAAGAATGAAGACCCACGTTCAGATCCCCAGTACCCACGTGAACAGATGCATTGGCACATATCTGTAACAGCAGTACTAGGCTTTGGTTGGGGAAAGGAGATGTGTACCCTAAGGATCTCTGGCTGGCTGGCTGGCTGGCTAGTTTAGCTGAAACTCTGAGCTCATCAAGAAACCTTGTCTTTAAAAAAAAGTGGAAAAAGGTGGGAGGTAGCCAGTGTTGACTTCTGGTCCCCACAGGTACACATACACACACACAGAGAGAGAGAGAGAGAGAGAGAGAGAGAGAGAGAGAGAGAGAGAGAGAGAGAGAGAGAGAGAGAGAGAGAGAGAGAGAGAGATCTTGCTTTACCCATCTTACACAATACAGCCCACCACAGCTGCATTCCCTGCCTCGAACCTGCATGTTCAAAGAAGCTGCCGCTTGTTACCTGCCCATGTAACACTTTGTTTCTTTGAGTGAGGGCTAAGATGTTACAGGGTCGAACAATGAATCTTCCTGGGGATGTATCTTCAGGGGAGCTATCAAGGAGAGCGAGAACTCTCTGAGACTAGAGCATGGGGGGCCTGGCAGACCAGTGGGGAAGCGAATGGTGAGCTGTGGGACAGCTTGGTACGTATAGATAGAGGTTAAAGTAAGCACAGGCTATCTCACAATCTACATGGCTGCACGTTTGCTCCCAGTCCCAGGAGCAGCTTGGGCGTGGCAGTGGGGCTCAATCAGAAGCTGCATTTTCACAGTACGGAAGCTGGCTTTTCAGGGCAGTACATGCTCCTTGCCTAAGCCAGGTAGCTGGAGAAGCTGAAGAAGTGGGATTGGAGTAAGGGCTGTAAATTGGGGCTTCAAACACATGCCTCCTTGAGGGAATGGTTGCGTCTCCGTTCTGAAACTCTAGTGCCTGGCACAGTGAGCCCATGGTAAATGTCGGCTGAGTGAAAACCATGCACAATTATTTCTAGAGAGTGGAAGAGAGTTCTAGAAATGCTGTGTGTCCATGGCATCTCATTCTCTGTCCTTGTTGACACATGAGAGCAAGACACGCTCTGTGTTTTGCCTAGGGCAATCGTTCATGGTCAGATCTTGCGGAGACGGTCAAATAAACAAGAATAGAAAGGAAAGGATTTTCTGGACCAGCCTCAAGACCCTCTCGAGAGTCATGCATTTCTTTGGTGTCACTTAATTCTACCTTTAGAAAAAGTCACCACATGGGTGAAAGAATCAGAGTCCCTCCCAAGGTCGCTTATAAGACAGGGAGAATCATCTTTTAGGAGCCTATGGGAATCAAAGCCATACCTTGCTACTCCTCCGAGACAGAGAATTTTCCACCTCGAGCCCAGGACACACAGGTTTGTTAAGCACTGGGGGTTCTCGTGATAGTGAAGCTGTATGTGCAGGGGGAGTAAACCTTGGCGCAAGAGAGGAACACAGAAAACCAGAGGTGAGGGGCAGCAAGAACAGGCAGTGCCAAGAGCAGCAGGGAAACGGAGCGTGTCTGACTGTTCACACCTCGTGGAGGCAGGTAATCTATAAATCTAATTTCAGCCTTACTACTGAACCCTGGAGCATAGCAACATTAATTGATGTATCTGCTACTTGATAAAATTGAAAAAATAGGTCATCAGTTCAGTTCTACAGGGTCCACCTTCTGGGAAGGAGGATAATTTTAGGACCACCATTCAAAGAAGAGAGAAAAGGGGTTAGTCCTTGTGTTGCCCAGCTGTTTCCTTTCCTCCAGTCCTGGGCTTAGCAGCTTTGAGAGGGCCGCCACCCTGGCCTTGGGTCAGAGCCTCAGATATCCACACCTCATCTTTATCCATTCTCCATCCTTGTCTTGGCAGAACTTGGAATTCCCATTTTCTAGAAGGATTGGGAACGCCCAAGAGGTTGTTCTGCATTGCTAATTGCTTTAAATGAAAGAGTTCCTTCTTGGTACCAAAAAATCTAATGTCACCCACCTGATGGCTCTTCCCTAATCTTTAGAACCAACCCTGAAGCTCAAATCCATGTCTGGTCAAAAGCTCCAAAGTAGAGCCTCGTGATCCCTGTTGGTTCATTCAGAGATGGCCACATCTGGAAGACTTGGTAGTCACTGGTGTCAAATGGGATGCTTTTCCTCAGATAAGCTCACTCATAGGCTGAAGCTAGAAAGAAGCAACTAGAGAAAGAATATCAGATTAGAAGCCCCAGACCAAGGCCCTGCCTCGGCTTCTGCTATGAGTCACCCTGTGGCCTGGAGCAGGTCCGTTAACTCAATTTTCCAATCTATAAACTAAAGGCATTGAGCTGGATGAGCTGGAAAGTTCTCGTCTAGTTAAAAAAAGAATCTATGATTCATTCTCTTCAAACAAATCAAATAAGGGTTTCATTTCCTGAAGTGGATTTGTCAATGAAAGTGGAAATACCTAAATCCTCCCTGTCTGCTACAAGGGCTGGCAAGTGACTCCATGCATTTGCAGGAAAGCAATTTCGGTAGAAAGCCCTTCAGAATGAGAAGGAAGTTTAAACCACTCCACCCAGGCCCGCCCACGTCTCCTTCCATGTTTGTTCCCATCAGCTCAGCATGGAGCCCCGCTGCTTCCCCAAGTCGCCCAGAAACCAGGTGGTGGTTGTTCTGCCTTGCTTATTTTCGATGCTGGTGTTCTTATCTCTGCAATTACAAAGCCTGTGGCCAACCACGCTCTATAATTTAAGGGATAATACTTGTCGCTCAAAACAATTTCCCAGGGCCCCCGAGATGGCTCAGCAGGTAAAGGAGCTTGCCACCGGCTTAACCACCTGAGTTCAAGCCCCAGAAGCTACGTAGTAGAGAGAACCAAGTTGTCCTTTGACCTCCACACAAGTACCATTCCAATAAATCAAGTAAAACACATCAGGGAAAAAATAGTGTGTTTGTACCCTTAGGTTTCACCAAGATAGTAAATTCAATAGTCAGGACCCTTCCTATAGAGATATGTTTACCCCGCAGCGCCTAAGAAAAATATGTTGCAGAATCAGCATATTCCAGGGGACCAGGCATTCTACAGGAATTCAGAGATCAGATAACAGCAGCAGAATCAGTCACAGGGGGCTTTTCTCCCCTGGAAGCCTCCGCAGCCCTTCCCTCCATACCACAGAAGGCAGCCATTACCAGGGGATCAGAGATGGACTGTCAGCACAGAAGTAATTTGCCACTCCGGATTTAGACTTCTGTTACAACTCAAACCCTCCCAGAGTGATTTAAGTCTGCTCACGTAGATCCTCTGGACTTCCTTTATCTTCTCTATGAAAACAATACAATATTGCCTGCCTTTTCTTCTGCCCAGGGCCAGTTTGAAGGCTCTGATCATATTCTGGGAAGTATGATTTGCCATTTCTAAGTCAAGTAATGGAAGAAACTGGTATTTGCAAATTGATTTGGATTTTAAGCGTGGGTCATTAAGTCTCCATCAACCACTGTTACCACTGGGTATGCATCAGGGAACTGTTACCAGTATTGACCCTTTGTATGCCCAGCTCAGACCATTGGGCTGTGCGTCCCGGGAGTGAGGACCCTAGAGTGTCTCTCAGACACTCAGGAAAACATGAGGAACCTTGGACTGGACCCAGGTCTCCCTCAGTAGGAACGCTTGAGGCCCATGGAGGAGGTGACTAGGAGAAAAGGATGGCCTGGCTCCTGGGTGCAGTGATCACTGCTATCATCAGAGCATCACAGGGTCCCAAATGAAAGCTCTGACCTGTGATCTCATTTAACCCCCACAGAGTCCAGGAAGAGATAACTCTGTGCTCTTCAAGGTGTGTGGTCACCTCTCCAGAGGCTAAATCACTTGCTCAGGGTCCAAACTGTATCTCTCCGGACACCCAACTTTTAACCACTTCCATCCTCTCTTCTCCATGGAAACTATACTGATGCCTGGTCTAAATTTTAAACACAAACCCAGGAGAGCTGCAATGAAATTAAGCAAAAGTATAGACACCTCACCTTATATGCTTGCCAGCAGCCTTCTCGCTGTGTGTGAGCACCGCTGCCCTTCCCCAGAATGGAATCTTTAGTGAGATACCAATTTTTCACTAGCATGTCACCTACAGTTAAGAAGAAGAAATGAAAAATGGAATTTAAAGAAAAATCCAGCCCATGTGACTTTGAAGCTGGGAAGCATTTTTATAATTTACAGAAGTTGCACGGGGACTTTCTGAGGAGGCAGATCTCTCAGAGATACGCTCAGGGAAAATGCGGGTGCTCCCAAAAGACCAGCTGGCTTCTGGAGAAGGTGCTGATGGGAGTTCACTAGGGAGGAGGATTTGAACTATCCCTGGTACGTCCATCCCTCTCAGATGAGCAAATCCGTCAGTCTTTCCATAAAACAATGCTGTACTTTTATTTTAGGTCCTTAGAAGAAAATGTCACAGAAAAAGCATTCTGGGCAGGTTGGGAGGTGGTTAGCAGTTAGTCAGCAGCAGCCTGGCCCGTGGGGTGTGTCCTAGTTTGCTTGTCTATAAGGTCATGGTCCTTCATGGTTAGAATCCAGGCAGGAATTCAGGCAGGTGCAGAAGCAGGAACCGTAGAGGAAAATTGCTTGCTGCCTTGCTCCCCACGGTTTGCTCAGTCTTCTTCCTTATACAACCCAGGAACACCTGTCCAGTGGTGACACAATCCATAGTGGGACAGGCCGTCCCACGTTAATCATTAATCAAGAAAATGTTTGCCCACAGTCACGCCCACAGGCCAATCTGATGGAAGCAATTCCCTCTGATGTCTCGTTTTGTACCAAGTTGATGAAACCAACCAGTACACCAGTACACCTTCCCCAGGGAATCATTGGCTACTGACAGATTCTGAAAAAGTAACTCTCATTGTAGTAGGTGCAAAAATGGCATTCCCACCCATGCCGCAATGAGATAATAGATGTGGATGTATCGTATACTCTGTCCAGTAGATGTTCCATCCAAAGGGGCTCCTCACACTTTATGCTTGTGTACTTCACATGTGGACTTCTGAGGCAGAGAGAGTGGCTTACCCAGTACCTGTGTTCAACAATAACTAGGCTAGACCTTAGGTGCCCTGCCTCCTCCCACCTCTCCTCCAGTGTTTAGTGTGTGCTCTAATTGATATAGGATACAACTTACTACCCTTTGGAGAGAAACTGAGGCTGAACTAAGTAGGAAGGGAAGTTCCTGGCAGCATGGCTCAGGACCCACTGATTCAACCACTGTCTGCAGAGGCAAGACCCAGGAGTTTCTATGTGGCTAGTGGAAGACACACATTCTATTTGCTGGAAAAATCTCTCTAATGGGAAGGGCATTTGTCCTTGAAACTGTGAGTCCACCAGTGACGAGAGACAGCACCTGGAATGTTGGGGGGCACTAGCATGGTTCCAGGTACCAGACACCATGTGTGAACTGCAGCCCCCACTGACCCCTGTGAGGTGAAGTTAGTTATGCAAAGTAAAGTGTGCCGGCTCAGAAAATTCAAAGAATGTGCCTGAGACTTTGAGTTTGGAAAACAGAGAGTGATGCTGGTCAGTCAACTACTCATGCTTTGTAGGGTGTTGGGACTCCTTCTTCTTCTTCTTCTTCTTCTTCTTCTTCTTCTTCTGCTTTTTCTTCTTTTCTTCTTCTTCTGTCTTCTCCTTCTCGGTTGGGACTCATTCCTTCTTCTTCTTCTTCTTCTTCTTCTTCTTCTTGCTCTTTTCCTCGTCTTCTTTTCTTCTCCTTCTCATCTCATCATCCCATCCTCCTCTTCCTTCTCCTACTCTTCCTCCTTCTCATTCTCTTCTTCCTCCACCTCTTCCTCCTCATCTTCCTCCTCATTCTTCTTCTCTTTCTCTTCCTCTTTTTCCTCTTTCTCCTCCTTTTCCTCTTCCTTCTTCTAATTTCTGTTAAAGTTTTCAGTACTGAAAATACTATAGGGACCTCAAGAGATAGAAGTTCTTGTGCTCAAAGAGTTAAAGTCAAACATCAAAGACAGAAGGTCACACACACACATCCACCAAGTTCAGACTTGTAAAATATAAGGCAATACAGTAACACATCTGAAAATAGTATTCCGAGAGTGCTAATTACATTTTGGGAAGGGGGAATCATAAGGATGTCATCTTTGAGGAAGGAGCAGTTAAGCAGAAAGCAGAGGGCACATAGGGATTGGCTTGGAGAGAAAGAAACAGAATAAATGGTACTTTGAAGCTCCAGGGCAAGTCAGACTTGACCTGAAAAGAACCTGGAATTCTCCAGTCCCTGTGGTTTCATGCAACATGAGTGTGTGAGCCTAAGGCCTAAGGCGAGGTAGTAGCTGGTCCCTAGGGTCTCCTAAGCTGTACTGAGTAGTTGGGAGATTTCCCTTAATGCAATGGGAAGCTATTAGAGAGTTTAAGCCAGGGAGTGACAAAGCCTGATTTATGTCTTGAAAAGATGGCCCTGGCTGCCATGGAGAGAATGGATTGTAGGGGGGCAGGTGCAGGAGGCTGTTACAGGTGATGGATGGCGATGACTTGTTTGGAATGGTGGCAGTGGAAAGGGAGAGGAGTGGACGGTTTGAGATGTAATTTGGAGATGAAATCGACAGGGCTTGGTAAGAAGAGAGCAGAGCATTCAAAGAAAGAGATGAGGAGGAGGGAGGAGCAGGAGGAAGCAATGGAGAGCTGACTGCTGGATGCTGACAGAGGGCTGACAAGCCGTCGGCCATGCTGTCTAGGCTCCTGTTTAGCCACTGAAGCCTGTCTTGATCCTGATCTTCTTTTTTGTCTTATCACAGCAAAATGATGGACAGTTCACCGTGATCCAGCTTGTTGGGATGTTGAGGGGCATCGCTGCTGGCATGAAGTACCTATCTGAGATGAATTATGTGCACAGGGACCTGGCTGCTAGGAACATTCTGGTCAACAGCAACCTGGTATGCAAAGTGTCCGACTTTGGCCTCTCTCGCTACCTCCAGGATGACACCTCAGATCCCACCTACACCAGCTCCTTGGTGAGTCATTAGTCCACTCAGAGAAAGTATGATATGAGCCAGTGACAGCTGACGGTATCTCAGGACCTGTGTTTGAGTTTTTTCCCACTTAGGGAGACAGATGCTGGACAGCCATCCATCTAGTAGAAATAACAGCAGCCAGTGTCTGGGCAAAGATTTGACCACCACAGCTTTGCAGAAAGAGCTGGTATCTACTTGGAAGCCTCCAGTGTTCCGTAGCCAGCGGCAAAAGCAATTTGGAACAGATGAATTTAGAGAATCTAGATAAGGGAGAGTGGCGTCAGAGACATCTTTCGACAGGAAGCAACTCTTAGCAGAGTTGGAGCTGCTGGTTCCCAGTTGAGCTGGGCATTGCATCATCAGAATCTGGTTCCGTTTCCTATCTTCCATCCAGCGGGCTTTAAGTACCAGCTTTATACTGAGTGCTGAAATCTGATCTCTCAGCCTCCCCCTCCACATCCTGAGTAGCTTAATCTCTATCCCATTGCCTCCTTCACACAATTCCTCTTGGAACCATGATAGAGATTCAAAATAGAGTTCTGGCTTTACTCTCCAGTGTAACCTTCCTCTGGCTCCATCTCCATAGCTGGCACTATTTAACTAGAGACTGAAACTGAAGAGTCACCATTGCTTTCTCCCCATGCCTCAATATTCCAACCTGATCCTCTGTTCCTCCTAGGAAACTTCTCCACACTCTTCCCTCCACTGCCCACTGACCTTATAAGGCTCCTCTATCTTTGACCCAAACTGCTACAGTGGGTGTCTAGCTAGTGTCTTCATTTTCTGCCTACATTCATGACCCACAAGTATCTTTTCCTGCTTCCCTGTCTATCTGCTTTAAACCTCAAAAACGAAATGTAGAAATTAAAATAATACAGAGAGGCAAGTGCAAATATTAATTAATGAATGATGACTCCCCCATGATAGGAGTCCATAAACTTCATCTTCAAAAGCCACCTGGCTAGTATTCTAGGCTTTGTTGGCCAACAGGCACAGTGGAGAATTATGTAAAGAATTATGTAACCATTTGCAGTGTGATGCTTTGAAAAATGATGAGCATCATACTGAGCTATAGACACGAGAGTAGCCAAATTTGACTCTCAGGCCACAGTGTTCCAACCTCTTCCTGGAGGCATCATTTCTAAGTTATATGTGTCTTCTTTCACATTTTTCTATGACCACACTGTACTCATTTCTCTGAATTCTTGTGCACCCCATGGGATTTTTTTTTTTTTACTTTCAGACTGATTTTTCTAAAACTTAGTGAATATTCATACTCTCCTGGGAGTGTGTCTATCACCTAACAGCCTGAGCGACACTAGAGGTTAGCAATCTTTGAAATTATGCTAATTTGATAGCAAAATATGGGCGCCTCATTTTGCTTTAATTTGCATTTTTATACAATTGCCATAACTCATTTTTCTCTCTTCTGTTGTGTCTTTATCTAACTTTTTTCACTGGGTTGCTTGCTGGTGTTTGTGTTGGGAATGTTACCCCTTGATGGTATATGACACAGTTAGATGCCCACCCGCTGTTTCCTAATTGCGTGTGGCACCATCCAGTCTGCAAAGCCACTGAGACTCAATAAGTCAAAAATAGCCATCACTTCTTCTCTGTCTTCCTATGGCTCTGGTTTGCTCTTAAGGTTCTCATTGTAAAAAATTACACAATGTTTCTCAGAGTTTTCAGTACAATTGTGTTGTTGATGTTTGTGCCATATGTAACTAGCATACCTGAAACTATTTTACCACGTGTTTATTTCAGAAAAATTTCAGACATACATAGAACTTTAAAGAATTTGACCAAAAATATTCATATAGACCTCTTGTAGATCCCAGACAGAGTATCTTGCTGTATGTTCTTCACCGTCTAACTCTGGCCTGTTACCTCTGTCTGGGTGTCATTTTTGTCTATGCTTACCTTTCGTTTCTGTACACAATGGTGTGCACATGTTAAGTACAAATTTGGGATTTCAACAAATGTATAGCGATGTATCAAACTTCTAGCAAGACAAAGAATCTAGTCATTCCCCAGGAGGCTCTTCCACATGCCACCCACCTCTGGTCAATCCCCACGTGCCAAACACAAGCAGACACAACTATTGCTCTGGAATTTTCATTTGCTTATATGTATGTACATGCATGTATATTACAGAACTTCATAGTCAATCTAGATTGCCCTAGAAATGGAACCACATAGGGCATGCTTTTGGATGTCTGATTGTTTCCCTTTTATATTGTGTTTGAGAGAGTCACTCTTCTTGCTATGTGCAGTAGGAGCTTATTCCTGTTGCATTTAGTGTTTATTTTTCCATTGTCTTGTTTTCAGATACCAGGAATATTCTGGAACATATTTTTAAATATGGATTGGAAAGTCACATTTTACTTAGCTTTGTCGAGGTGAACAATTATGCCACTGCATTCAATATATACTTTATTTCCAAAATATTATTGTTTTGAACTCATCCTTGACAATAAGTTCTTACTGTCCACTGTTTGATTCTGTTGATCTGTTTATCCAGTGTTTCTTGCTATTGGTATGGTCATAATAACTTGAGAAAACTTCATATAACAAAATTTTAATGAAAGTTTTACTATGTGGAAGAAGTAAATTATCTTCCATCCTTCTCTTAAAAACAATTTTTGGACTATTCTTAAGTTTATTTTTTAAGTGACATTTAAGATGCCCTTGTCTAGCCTCCCCCCCCCCACACACACATGTGTTTGTATTCACAGCTGGTCTCTGAGTGAAGTTCCATCTACCTTTGGAAGAACCAACACTTAAATGCTCCTGGGTCACTTAAAAAGTGATGGAGTCAAATACAGTCAAATACCTTACAGGGTATCTTACAGCGAAAGTTTCTTAGGCAAGACTCCCTACACTCTTTTACTGTACACATTGCTTAGATTGTCCATAATTTTCTCATAAATGCTTCTTCTATATGACAAGGTCTGTTAACTCCGGACCTCAGAGTTCTCAGGTGCTGGTCATATGTCAGCTTGACTTATTATATTTCCCATGGCATTTCTTCTGTTTGCCTTTCCCTAGAAATAGAAACAATGAACATATTTGTCAATTAAATAAGATAATGCTTCGAAAATACTAATTCATTCAAGAGCTGAGCATTTATTGAACATCTTTTATGTGTCAGTACTCTATCACATAAGCATATGATCAGGGTCAGAAGACATACTGCTGCTTCCCAATATCTTGAGTTTAGTGTTGACAAGGGCATTCATTAAACACATGCTCGATGACAGCCCAGCTATCTTCTGCAAGAGCATAAAGAAAACAGTGAACAATACACTGTCCTGACAGTGGCTAGGGGTTAGGGAGGACTTCCAGAGGAGGAAATGATGGTATTCTAACAGATCTTAAGGATACGTTAACTTTAGCCAACTTGGGCTGCTGAAATGAAGTGGCGCTGGCTAGATAGCTTAAGCAGCAAACATATTTTCCTCTTGGTTCTGAAAGCTGGAGTGTCTGGAGTCAAGATAACAGTCTGCTCAGGCTCTGGGTAGGGACCCTCTCCTTGAATACCTTGGTGTGTTTATTAGAGAGATAGAGAGTGCTCACACCTCTCCTCAGTTTACGAGGAGATTAATCTATTATGTGGTCTACATCTTTACAGTCCAATTCTAACCATATTTATCTCTGAAAGGCCTGCCTCCAAATATCATTCCACTGGGGATTGGGACTTCAACATATTACTCTGGATGCGCAAAAATAGAGTATAGCATTTTTCTTCCTCAAAGAAACATGGCAGGTTAGGGCGCACAGGCAGAGAAGCTGAGCCTCCAAAGGTCCTGTGGCAAGAGGGACAATTAAGTATGTTGGAGTAGAGACCACCATTCCTGGGAACTGGAGAATGAGAAAATGCCTAAGAGGTCAACAGCAGTAGGCTTTCTCAGACTCCTGTGATAGAATTCATAGTCTTGGGATGGTAGAAAACAACTCAGAGGGTAGAGGTGTGTGTGTGTGTGTGTGTGTGTGTGTGTGTGTGAGAGAGAGAGAGAGAGAGAGACAGAGACAGAGACAGAGACAGAGACAGACAGAGAGACAGAAAGAGAGAAAGACAGAGAGAGGAGAGACAGAGAGAGACAGAGAGAGGAGCGAGGAGAGAGAGAGAGACACACACACACAGAGGCTGTACATGATGTGCATATAGGTCTGTACATATGGTCTAAAGGTGATAGATTTGCCTTTGAGAAAAATAACTTGGCTTCCTTCCCCAACTTCCTTTTCCTTTGAATTTCTTCCATCCCTCTGTTTTCATATATTAAAAAAAAAATCCTGACTCCCTTGGTTTTCTCTATACTTTCTTTCACCAAAACACTCCTTGCCAGGGCCAACAAAAGTAGCTATCATAAGCTCCTGGAGACTGACACCCGTGTGTGAGGGCACCACCACTCCTGTGACTGATTAAGAAGTAAGCTGGGCGTAAGGACTCCCGGAAGAGTGCTGACACATGGAAAACATGAAAGGCAGAAAGGATTGTGCAGTGTTAAGCTTGAGCAGATGCATTTGTTGAACTGTGAGACAGGCAATAAATAGGGCTGGGGATGCCTGGAAGCAGTGACATCCATGCAGCAAGAGTACACCTGGCTCTCAGATCTTGATTATTTGTATCTACCCCACTTCAAGCAACCAGGACTCCTTAGAGACATGGCCCCTTCCAGAGCCTCAGCAGGGAAAATGAGATGAGTCGCCAGCACACCGAATGTGTATGTGTTTCCCCCAAATTCAAAATATCCAGCTTGAAGCATGTCTAAACTGAGATAATTTGAACCTTAAAATATAAAATGCAAGGTAACAGTAACAGATTATAATTCAGGTAATAAGATAAACAGTATAAGGCTATACTGATAGGGCAAGAGAGTGCTACCATATAGTAGAAAACCATTATTAGAATATTATTAGAAAACTACTAATTGGCAGCTATCAATCAATGGTTATTTCTGATAAAAAAAAAAATAAGTGAGTACTGAAACCCGAGGAGAACCTGAAGAGAGGAGTGTAGTTTTTTGCATAGCTTCAAATGGTCTCTTTCCAAATGCTGATTTAGAGGCCGGGAAGATGGCTCAGTTGGTACAGGACTTGCTGTCCAGGCAGAAGGACTCGGGTTTACTCACCGGCATTCTTGTGAATGCTGGGTGTGGCTGCATACACTCACCCCAGTGCTGGCAAGGAATGACAGACAGATCCCTGGGGCTTTCTGACCAGCCAGGCTAGCAGAATCAGAGGTCCTCGTCAGATAAAAACAAGGTAGAGAATGACTGAAGAAGACACTGGCAGTCAGTCTCTGACCTCACATGTGCATACATGTGTGCACACACGTGTGCACACATACACCGTACTCATTTAATAAAAAGCAACAAAGTAACTTTGCAAAGAACATTGGGAATCATGTAACTGATGTTTGTAGATAAGATGTATGCCATGACTTACATCAGGAAGAGACAGATGTAGTAGGTTTTATTTTATTTTATAAAGTGGGTAGCTGATCTGTGATCTTCTGAGATTCTGTGTGTGTGTGTGTGTGTGTGTGTGTGTGTGTCTGTCTGTCTGTCTGTCTCTCTCTCTCTCTCTCTCTCTCTCTCACACACACACACACACCCCGCACCCCACTCTATTATATAATGTTTTTCTTTGGTTGTGTTGAAGTCCTCTTCTCAGTATTTGGTTTCTTTACCCTCACTAAGATGCACCTAGGAATGGATCCTCCCTCCAAAATTTATCCCAATTAAGGTTTTATAGGTTTCTTAAATCTGTATTTTTGTGATGATTCACATATTCAGGAAGTTTTCACCCATATTTACACATTTTTTAACTCTTTATCTCCTCCTAAGACTGGACTTTTCCAGATCTGTAAACCTCACTTCTGTAGTGTCTAATTTCTTTCTGTGCTTTGTAATTCTTGGTTAAAGTGGTTCACTCTTTCTGGCATTCAAGGAATTTTCCATTACGTCACTGAACATGGCTGCAACAGTTACTCTGGAGTCTTTTTTCCCCTCAACTGTCCTTGGATCGGCACCTTTTCACTGTCTTTTCCCATGGAAGTGAGCCACATGTCCCTGATTCTCCCACCCAGGAAATTGGTGAGGTGTCCCCTGCTGGTCTTGTATGAGCAGACTGCACGAACTCAGGCTGCCTATAGGCAAAAACTGCAGAAGGTATAGCTTTGTGCTGTTCAGTTTCGAGAAAGTTTGGGATTTCTTCCCTTCCTTCTCTCTTCTCCCCTCTTCCCCTTCCCTTTCTGTCTTCAATTATACTCATTATTTTGCCTTGGAGGCTTTGTTTATAAGAAGCATATTCACCCCCATATCAAAAGTGAGCTTACAGCTTTATGCCCTTAGTTCTACGAGACAGCCTTCTCTACCTTAATTCTCTTTGACGCAGCTCTTTCAAGGCCCCGTTAGCATCATCATCTTCTAATTCACCTGGTGTTGCTTTGTAAGTAAGGACCTCATTAATAGCTATTAGAGTTTTCTAGTCTTTCCTCCTAGGCCCTCATCCTTCATCTGGCACTCTGACGTCCGTCTCCACCCTCGTCCTTTTCTCTGGGTGTTTGTTCTCCACTTTAAATTGCTATTTCTAGCCCCAGGAGCCTTCCCTTCCCAACAGGCTCCCACAATAATGAACAGATAAAATTTGTTCCTTGGTGCTTTCTTACGATTGCAATAAATTCACTAACCTAGGAAAGAGTTCCGAGCGGCTACTAATATTCCTGCCTGTTATGACGAACAGAAAAACGAGATGCACTGGGCTCTGAATGCCTGTGCCACCTACAGATGTTATTTCTTGGCAGATGTATGTCTGCGTTCTGCAGTGTGTGTCTCAACAAACTGTAGTGATGGGCTGCGGGCTGCTTCCCGCCCGGCTCCTGGCCACCCGGCTAGCTTTACCCGAAATAACAACACACAAATTGTATTCTTTTAAACACTGCCTGGCTCATTAGTTTCAGCCTCTTACTCACATCTTGATTAACCCATATCTAATAATCTGTGTAGCACCACGAAGTGGTGCCTTACCGTTTAGTTTCTAGCATATGTCCATCTTGGGCTGGAGCTTCATCGCATCTGGCTGTAGAGGCAGGGCAATTGTCTGAGCCGTCTACCTCACTTCCTTTTTCCTGTTCTGTCTAGTCCACCCACCTAAGGGCCGGTCTATCAAACGGGCCAGGCAGTTTCTTTATTAATTAAATCATCAGATAGATAGAAGACACACCTACATCAACAAACACTCCTCTGCACTGCTCAGTCCTCAAGGTTTGACTCGCAGACCTTATTTTCCTGTTACTTGGTTCTGGATAATGTTACCGGCTTAGAACACAGCCCACGCAGCCCAGGGAAAGTGCCACACCTGTGACAAATGTTTTGCATTTCAAGTCTCACACACTTTCCCAAATCTGATCTCCACCCTTTAGCCTTTGACATTGGTGTGCAGAACTCCAGCAGGATCCCAGAGACTTCTGGATGGAGGCTTTACGCTCAGGAAACAAAAAGTTCTGTCCCATCCAGCAGTGTTTCTTCTCTTTCGATGCATGGGAAGAGGCCCTGCCTGTCCCATAGCGACCACAATCTTCCTCCTTAGTATTCAGATGGGTTTCTTCTGCTAAACTAGTGTCAGTGTTCCTGTCCTGTAGGATCCCTCCTGGGCTGCCTCTCTAAGAAGTCTCCAGCTATGCTTCTCCTTTCCCCAGGTCCTGCTCCCTCAAGGCTTTCCTGTTTCATCATGAATCGTACAAACTCCTCAGAGCTCCTCCAAGCTTCCTCTGCCCTTCCCCTTTGCTCCCCTTCCTCTGGACTCTAGCAGCTGCTCCTCCCACACTCCATGTCTCTTCCACATCTAAAGCTCACCTCCTTCCAAGGCTGTCCTTCTTCCCCTTCTCCTTGACTTCTATGTCAGCTGATGTCTGCCCTGCCTTGGTCCCCATCTGTGAATGTCAGGAGGAGCAATTCCCGGGGCATCTGTTTCTCTGAGTAAAAGACAGAAGCTGTCTTCTGAGCTGTCTTCCCTCTGCGATCCTTGTTCCTTTTCTGTGCTTTCTCGGGTACTACCTTGCCCTGTTTTTTCTCGGGTACTACCTGCCCCTCTTTTTCTACACTGACTGCCTGGACAGCGTGCATGTTATATCTGCTCCAGAGTAGGCCCATCTGCATCAGAATCATCCCCTGCACTGGCTGGGCATGGAACAGAAGAGTCCATATTCCCCATGGAACCAGGGTTTTCTTGTCCCCTGTGATAAATTGCTCATCCAATTACAGCAGCATCTCCCCATTGCCTCTGCACTATCTATTGAGCCTGTGAATTATTGTCTTAGCTGCAGCCTTCATTCTTACAACCCTGTTAATTGTTATATCAAAATAACGGAGATACTGCCTGGCAAGA
Organism: Arvicola amphibius; assembly: GCF_903992535.2. Lineage (NCBI taxonomy): Eukaryota > Metazoa > Chordata > Mammalia > Rodentia > Cricetidae > Arvicola > Arvicola amphibius. The sequence continues at coordinate 168,161,001 of NC_052049.1, read as the reverse complement.
TGGCTCAATGAGTAATCATCTAAGACCTGAATTCAGTCCTTAGAGCCCACATGGTTGAAAGAAAGAACCAGCTTCCACAAGTTCTGTTCTGATTTCTGCCTTCACACACACACACACACACACACACACACACACACACACCCCACACGACACTAAATAAATAATTGAATGAGTATAATAAAAGTTAAAGATGAGACAATTAACTTCTAAAGTGGAAAGCTTTGTTTGGCTGATAGATTCAGGGACGCCAGTTCATGGTCTCTTGGTCACATCACCATGGGTCTGGGATTAGGCCAGATATTACTGGGGATAAAACCAACCACTTACCTCATGGCATCAGGGAAACAAAGAGGAAACGAGAATATTTGCATAACAAAACCCTTCCACCAGAACCCATTAAGCTATGAATCTATAATAAATTTGTCTATTAATAAAATCAGAGCTCTTGTCATCTAGTCACTTCCCAGCCCTGGTCTCGAACACGGCGTGGAAGAAACGACATTTATGATCCAGTCTGTAACAACTGCATTTTTAGGGAATCACCCATGCCAGCCACAACTGATTCCACACTAGATCTAGATTTCTTCATTTCACAAAAACGTGTCTTTTTATCTCATGATATTGCCCTGCCTAGATGACTTCTGTATGGACTGGGGGTAAAGAATTTTTTCTAAAGCTACCTCTCCCACTCTAGTTGAAGAAATAATTGAGGCAATAGAAAAGATGCCAGACTTGGACTATGCTAATTCTGGAACCTGGCTTGCATCTCCACACTTCCAGAATTTGCAGGATTTTGTGAGATTTCTAAGAAGTCATGTGATAATCTGGTAATAACCTCTCAGATCTGCTGTGGTCATGGCTTATACTGTTGCTAGGAAAACCACCATGAGTGTTTTCTCATCCCTCCCTTCCCCACCCATGGCCAGACACATATTCACAGGGAAAAGTTGAAGGCCCCTGTGATGGGATCATTAGGGAGACTTTTGAAGGGAGCAGGAGTAAGGTGACCACATTTGTGTCAGTAGACACTAATGGTTCTCACAACTTGAGGTGTACTGCAACCCCCAAGAGGTTTCTCAGACACAGATTTCTGTGTCTCCATCTCAGAGAGGTCTTGCTTTCATGTCTATGGGGGAGGCAGACTTTGCACAACTGATCCCTTGTCAACTTGACACACAATCACATAACTTTTCAGTTAGAATTTTCCCTTTCATATTTATCCCAAAGATGACACATTAATTATGTTTTATGTTGTGATATTAATATTAATAAATATCCCAATAAAAACAAATTCAAATATGTTAAAACTCCAGTCTCTTTAAAATATTCAATCTCTTATTTTTAAGTTCCAAAATCTCCTTTAAAAGTTCAAAGTTTTTCAGCTGTGGGCTCATATAAAAATCAAAATTAAATGAAATACTTTCTCACTTCAAGTGGGAAGAACCAGGGTGTAGTCATAATCTGAACAAAGCAAAACACTCCAGCAATGAAGTAACTCATTGACCCCTGTCTGGGATTCACTCCCCATCTTCTGGGATGCTTCAGAGGGGCTTGGGTCACTTCTCCAGCTCTGCCCTGCACGACACACGCAGCTTGTCTTCTAAACTTGGGCAACCTCCTCTCTGCCACTACCGCTGTTCTTGGTGGTCATCTCTAAGATGTTGTATTCTGCTGCTGCAACTGGACTACCCTTCCACCAACAGCTTCTCCTAGACTCTCATGGTGCCAAGCCTCAGCTTCTCCAAATGACCCCTTCCATCCTGGGTCTTCAGCTTCTACTGAAGCTTCACCTCCACTCTCACAGTGCCAAATCTCAGCTGCTTTCCATGATCCCTTTGTGCCTTCAAAACCAGTACCACTCGAGTGACTTTTACACAGGAAATTTGGCTGCCAGTGTGCGGTACAACCTTGGCCACCTCTGGAACACAGCTTCTGTGTGCTGACTCTCAGGAAACATTTCCAGAAGATTTCGCCTCACGGATGCTGCTCTCTTATTAATCACCTTGCTCAGCCCCAGAATACCAGCATCAATTGTCCCAGTAAAGCAAAGATTTTTGCTTTAAGTGGTTCTGGTCTCTTGTTAATCATGGTTGATTCTTCAGCTGACTAGACACTACACAGTCTTCATACACATGGTTCCGGTAGAGTCTTTGATTCCCTCTGAAATTTCACAAAAGTCAGGCCTTCATTGTCTGTATTTCTCCCAACACACTTATCTTCTGACTTCTCATAGAAGAGCTCACCAAGCTTTGAATACACAATATATTTTCTAGGCCAAAGTTATAAAGTCCTTCCTCAACCCTCCCGAAATATGCTCATGTCTGTCACATCAATACCCCACTCCTGGTACCAACTTGTCTTAATTAGGGCTGCTCTCGATGTGATGAAACACAATGACCAAAGCAACTTGGGGGAAGAAAGAGTTGATTTCCTTCGCAGTTCCTCCTGACAGTTCATTATCAAAAGCAGTGAGGGCAGGAACTCAAGCAGGGTAGGAACCTAGAGGAAGGAGCTGACACAGAGGCCGTGGAGGAGTACTGCTTCATGGTTTGCTCCCCCTGATTTTCTCAGTCTGCTTTCTTATAGAACCCAGGACCACCAATCCATTGATAATAGTACCCCCAATGGACTGGCCCCTCTCCCATCAATCACTGATCTAGAAAATGCTCTACAGGCTTGCCTGGAGCTCAATCTTATGGAAGTATTTTCTCCATAGAGGACCCGTTCTCTCAGAGGAGTCAAGCTTGTGTCAAGTTGACATAAACTAGTCAACACACCTTATTTTTTAAAAATCAAAGTACATATTGTACGAAGTTTTTACTAGGGAAAGGCAATGCGATTTCAGCCATCTTTGTACTGTGGTGCCTCACGCCCAGGGAATTATGAAGGCCGGCGTGTTACTTGGGACTCCTGTGTCTTTTTAGAGTTAGGAGCATTTGTGTCTATGGCACAACCTTCCCACCAGCCACCAGTTCTCACTGCTATCTGAGGAGACAGTAAAGCTACATCACAGAACCCTAAGTTAATATCAACCTCAATCTTGGAAATTTATTCTTATCCTGTAACATTTTCCCACCCAATATCTGAATCCCTGCCCCAACCGAAAGCCCTTTGGAAAAACACAAAAGCAGCACTCATTAAATCAGGCCTGAGTTCACGGAGATGTATAGTAAGGAATCAGAAACAGACCAATACCAGTTACTTTCAGTCTTGATAGCAGTCTATATTATAGCATCAAAAGTAGATAAATTACTAATGTTGCCATTATTTTCATTGTCATGCATCCATCAGAAAAAAATGCACCCTCATCTCCCCAATCCATCAGAACTGCACCGAAGGAGTTCCCTTGTATGGCATTTAGTTGGCCTCATCATTGTGTTAGTCAATCTTTAAGGGAAGAATATAGCTGTTAGGACTTGGCTGTTAAATGTCCCCCAAAGCTTCTGTGTTAAAGGATTGGTCCCTAGATACTGAAGCTGTTTGGGGTTGGTAGAAATTTTAGGAGATAGGACCCAGTAGAAGGGCATTGTGTCATTGAGTATGCCCTTGAAGAAGGATGTTGGAACCCTGGCCCCCTTCTCTCTTGCCTTTACTTCTGGGCTAGTGTGTACTCTCTCCTATGGTGTTTGACCTTACTACAGCCACGAAGCAATAGGTCCAAATGATCATGGACTGAAACCATGAGCCCAAACAAACCTTTCCCTCTCTGAAGTTGTTTATCTCTGGTATTTTGTCACAGTCAGAGAAAATTGGCTAACACGGTAACTCAGGACACCTGTCTATGACAGAAAGTTCTTCTCTGTGCACAGAAATTGATTAGGTGTGTTTAAGAGAAGGGACTCAAAAGAGAGGAAGTCAAGGGGTGCCAAAGCCTTAGCCTCAGGGACATTTGTCTTTCTCTTGTCAGATGGGTCTAAACTGCCATTACCATTCACTGGAAACAGCAGGGGCAGTGTTGGGAACAGGGCTTTCCTGGTCCAGGCAGCCAAGACTTTGGTGTTTCTCTGGGGGCCAGTAAGGCTTTGCATAGTTCTGGGGCAAAAAGGGATTAGGATATAAAGGTCTGTGAACTTTCTCCAAAATCTGGGCTGAATGTCTACCCATCAGTACTATACACATATGTATATACATATGCATACAAACATACACATGCACACTACATGCTTCCACTGAAGAACCGTATGATGCCCAGGTTTTCACTCAATACAGAGGTACACATAAGGAAATACTAACATGTACCCAGGGCTGCCCAGAAACATGCACCTCCATCACCACCCACATACCCCAAGTAGCTCTTAGCAAAAAGCTAAAAAGTCATGTGACAGTCTGGTAATAACTTCTTTTCATTACATCTAAAAAGTGAGTTTGCTTGTTCTAGTAATTGGTTTCTGAAGGTTCCCCCCCCCCTATAATATATTTAATACTTAAAAGATACAGAGAAAGCAGAAAATTATCTCAAAGGCAATCCTCCCTGCAAGCTTTCCAGGAGAAATCCCCATCCACCTGTATTGTGTTGTAGCTCTTAAAGAAGTTGCTTCTAGCCCAGCATGGTGGTATATACTTTTAATTCCAACACACTGGAGACAGAGAAGAGACTGAAGCAAGCAGAGCATGGGTTCAAGGTCAACCTGGATTATGGAAGGAAATCATAGAACTCTGGCCATGACCTGCTTTTTTCAGAAAGAGCAATGTCTGTGGCTTTGTCCAGGGGCCCTGGCCCAGCTTTTTCTCCTCGTCTCTGTTCCTGGCAATTTTACATCTAAATCATTACTTCTCCCTTTCTGATGTGGCTTCCCCCGTGAGGCCACTTTCAGAGTGATTTCTAGCTCTTCTTTCAGTCTCTTGGCTTGGGAATCAGCCCCGTCTCCTGGGTAGGTGGGAAAATGGAAAGGAATGAAGACAAGCAAAGAAAAGATGGGGAGACCCTTTAATTGCAGGCAGAATCAACCAGAGCCCCGGTTCCCTGGACATTCTTCTCTGGCATTAATTAATTGGAGGGAAGAATAATTCAAATGTCACTCTGCCCCGTGCTCTGTCACTCAAATAATTCTTTCCTGGGCGGTTCTTGCCTCCTCCTCCTCCCTCTGATCCCTCCCTGGGTCACTCTGCCGGCAGATGCACATATAGGGACAGCAGGATCTAACTGGAGTGCCCTTTTGAAAAAGGCTCAGCGTAATTATTCTTAGCAAGCCCTGTATATTATTAGCTGGGGTGGGATCAGTATGGAATTTCAGAGCCTGAGCCAGTCAGTACCCAGGGCGGGTCAGGTTTCTCATCCAGTGCCCCTCTCTGCTCTAGGCCGGTGGGTATATAGTGCACACAAGCTGGTATGCAGAGCCAGGACCCCAAATGTGTGTGATCACATGGGAGTTCAGCCTCTCCTAGTCTCTCCGCAGCTAGCACAGGGGCATCACCTAACAATTGCAAAGCCTCATAGGTACAGTTCTGACACAGGTCCTCAAGTTCCATTCCAAGTCAAAGGAGGGGCAGAAAGGGGTGTGCTCAGGCAGAGAGTGCTTGTCTCACGAATATAAGGACCCAAGTTCGATCCCCAGAGCACATGTAAAAAGGCAACACGTGCTGGCACATACCTCCATCCCAGTGCTGGGGAGGAAGAGGCAGGAGAATCTTTAGGTCTCAATTTCCAGCCATTCTGGCCTAATTGGTGTCAAAATAGATGAATGATGTTCCTGACAATGACACTCAAGGTCATTCTATGACCTACATACACACACAGGCAGGCACATACACCAGTACATGTGAACCAACACAAATGCATACATACATTTATATATACTCACATGCATATAAAAATAAACATTAAATGACGATATAATTCATTGTGTAAGTATGTAATTCATTGTGTTTGGTATGCTCATGGAGACTATCAAGCATGTATCAGTGAATCATGAGCGGAATCCCTTGACTGAGACCCAGAGATGAGAAGGAGTTGACTAGGGTACCGTCTAGAAGTAGACATGCATCTTGTTCAGCAAGTGCAAAGTATGTGGAAGTGAGGATAGGCAGAGCCTCTGTGCAAGTACCAATGAGAAGAAACAGCTGTCCTGCAGAAAGAGCCAAAGGGAACCCTGGGAGAAATGAATGCAGAGATGAATCAATATGGATGTGGGAACATTGTGGGAACACTCCAAAGTGGGTCATAATGGTTTAACCCCAGCCATTAGACCCTGGAGTCAGGCTAAGATGTGAAAAACTAGACATGGGATTCAAGAGGCTAGAATGAAGAGACTGCCCTGGGTGTGTGCAGATACATAGAGGATGAACTGTGTAACTCCCACATGGAGGGGCATGGTTTCATCTCAGCTGAAGTCCCACAGAGTCTGTCAGTAAATCCATGAAGCAGTTAATCAAGGGTTTCTTGCAAGAAGTGAGGACCTTTACTAGAGAAGATATTTAGATATTATATTTAACATGTTGATTGGAAATAGTAGTATCCTATCTTTTCCCTGTTGGATATTTAGTATAAGTTTGGAGCCCCGAATATAGGAAGCACGACATTCAGCTGTGAAAAGAGAGTTATGAAGTAGACCCTAGAGTAGAAATGAACACACAATAGATATTTTTCAGATGCTGGCGTGGCTGGATGGAAATATGGACAAGCTGAAAATGGTTCAGGGACCAAAGGTTTTGTAAAAAGGGAAGATGGTCTGGTCAGAAAAAGATAGAAAGCATCTGTGTGTTCCCTGGGTGCCTGGCTAGTTCAGCTAAAGTTGGGGAATATGAGTGAAGAGGTTCGCCCTCTCAGCTAGAGGACCCCCTTATCAGAACTGTGCCCCTTCCAAAAGAAGTCGGGGAGTTCTTGCCCCCACACTCATGCATATACTTAAAATGCATTCTTATTTAGAAATTGGATCTTAGTGAATATGGATCAAGTGATGGTGAAATCAAATTGGGAAAGCGGCCTTTGCACTGATAGGAAAGAAGACACTTAGAGACCCAGGGAAATGATGGCTGCCAGACAGAGGAGCAGACAGAGAGGAATGACATGTGCGTAAGCCAAGGAGTGTCAAGCATTGTCAGTATATTATGCAATGCAATCATTGTAAAGATCAGAGGAGAAGCAGGTTTGCGTGCTTTCCTGATGCCTAAAGTCCTGTAGCATGTTTTAAGAAATTATTATAAAAGCTGATGAAACAGGATCATTAGTAAAAGATTTCTGATCTCAGTTAAAAACGTGGACCTGGCCGGGCGGTGGTGGCGCACGCCTTTAATCCCAGCACTTGGGAGGCAGAGGCAGGCGGATCTCTGTGAGTTCGAGGCCAGCCTGGGTTACACAGAGAAACCCCGTCTTGAGGGAAAAAAGAACCCATTTATTACTGTGAAAAGCACATGGATATGTATGTGAAATGTGGATAGTACGCATCAAATATGTAAAGCTCGCAGCAGAGAAGTTGATGCATGGTAGATGCTGGATCTCTGTCCATCAGCAGTCACCTCCTCCAGCGGGCCTTACTCGAGGAATGGAAATACACACAGCCTGTTCTCCGGTGCCTGTCTTCAGTGCAGATTTACTCATCAGGGATTAGCAAATGAGGACAGGGCACCAGGACAGTGTCAGGTTTACATGTCGTCTTTTTCAGTGTTTGTTTCTAAAGCACGCAGATCCAAGCTTTCTTACTATCAAAGAATAAGCTTTCGCATAATGAGAAGACCTAGAGAAAAGAGCAGGACACCGATAGAAAGGCCTTTATTTAGGGCTAAGAGAGGCAAGGGTAGTGGATTCCAGACTCACCTCACTAACCATTCTGATATTCCGTGAAGCAGAGGACACGGGACACATGTTTGTTTGTGTTACTTAAAGAACCTATAACCTGAGTTGGAATTTACTTTGGACCAAACTGATGCCTATGGGATGTTCATACCCTCAGGACCTAGATTTCCAAGGAGAGGCAAAAAAAAAAAAAAAAAAAAAAAACCCAAGGTGCTTAAGGCTACAGAGACTCCCCAGACTGGCAGACTCTCCAGGTGCACAGGTAGCCTGGGCTGTTGCTATTAGATCGTGAGTCTTCATTAGACCTGAATGTTCTCTCCCAAATGTACTTTCTCCCCATAGCTTCCGTTATTTCGCTGTACATTTTCACAGAAAATGAGGTTTGTGTGAAATGTGTGTATGACCGTCTAGCAGAAATGCCCATGATAGAAAATGAGAGTCTGATCAGGCGCCTTCAGTAAGCTTGCACTCTGTCTCAGCATATTATAGCTGCACCATCAATATGGCCATCGGAAGCAGGAAAAACAGCTTTCAGGAAGATTGAAACTAAGTGATCATGTTCAAACATCTTCCCGAGTAAAGACTACGGGAAATGTGAGTCTGTCCACCTGTGAGACGGGGCCAGTGTTCTCCCCGTGTGATAGCATTTAACAGACTGGGGCTGGCCGTGCTGGTGGTGTCAAGATCTACCCAGGACCCAGACCCCTAACATGAGTAACAGCAACCCCAACCCACCTACTATAGGACCCAGACCCTAACCTGAGTAACAGCAACCCCGACACACACGTGCTGTTGATAGCATGTCTTCACTGAAGGTATCTTCCCCCAAAGGCTTTTGCTGCTGTAGCGAGTCAGATTCTGAGGTTAATATTTCTGTCCCCTGTGGTACTTTCACTGGGCTTCGAAGAGACTCCACATACTATGTTCACTGTCAGTGAGTTTTAATCTGATTCCCGGGACATTTTCCCCCGTACGTTTAGGAGCGTCAAAGGAGATGCTCTATTACCTTTTATTTATTGTCTACATGTGAAGCCATAGAATTGTCTTGGGAATCCCCTCCTTGGTGTCTTTACAAACACAACTCAAAAGGAAATGTCAGTGCTTGGTAAAATAATTCCTTAAGATGCATCTTCAGTTGGCAAGGGAGTTTTAGAAAACTTGTTGTTCAGATCAATTTTTTTTTAGTGACTAAGTAGTCTGCATCATGCCAAGGTTTTTAATTTTGTTGGGACCACCCTTTACTACTAGTAAATAGTCTCTAAATCTGCTGTCTAACAGGGGTTACTTTTAATTTTTATGTCTCTTTAGCCTCTTCTAATCTGGAATATTTTCTCTGTGTTTCTTTGTCTTTTAAGACATTGTGGCATTGACTTTGTTTTTTTGAGACAAGGTTTCTCTGTAGCTTTGGTGCTTGTCCTAGTTCCAGGACACTGACATTTTTAAAGCACAATGTTGACTGAGGTTTCTGTCCTGCCCAGTTCCTGCAGTCGTTAAGTCCCAAAGAAATTACACAGAGGTCTATATTAATTATAAACTGATTGGCCTAGTATCTCAGGCTTCTTATTAACTCTTATAACTTATATTAGCCCATAATTCTTTTCTATGTTAGCCATGTGGCTTGGTACCTTTTTTGGTGAGGCAGTTACATCTTGCTTGCTCTGTGTCTGGCTTCCTCTGTGTCTGGGTGATGACTGCAGACTGGATCTTTCTTGTTCCCAGGATTCTGCTTTTCTCATTGCCCCATCTCTACTTCCTGCCTGGTCGCCCCTCCTTTACTTCCTGCCTGGTCACCCCGCCTTTACTTCCTGCCTGGCTACTGGCCAATCAGCATTTTATTAAAATACAATTGTCAGGGTACAGACCATTGTCCCACAGCAGCACACACTTGCTTTTTAAAATAAAACACTTGTCCTTTGGGATTTTTCTGACATCTCTCATGGTTCCATTTTCTATGTTCTTGGCCATGATTCTATTCCAGCAATGTTGTATCCTCCCTCTTTTATTGTATCTGGAGACATGTGATATCTGTTTGTCCTTCATTGGTGTTACTAATTTTGATCACCTGTTCAAGGTTCTGTCTAATTCAACAATGCTTAGTTACATACTGTTCATGTTTTATTTTTCCCTGTCAGAAGATATTATTAGGTCACATTCATATCCTGCTTCTCCTCAAAAAATTCCCTCCATGTTTAGCATCTATTGATAAATCTCATTAGACTCAATTTTTAATATTGACTCAACATTATCTTTTTAAAAACCACTATATAACTAGTCAGTACTTGTAAGAAAATATTTGGATAGTTCAGTATATCAAACAAATGCTCCCCTTTATTCCTTTGGAAATTCAACCTAACAATATTCTGATGGCCATTATCTTGATTTCTTGCTTGGGAATTCTTGGAAAGACCTTTGGTCAACACCTTGATTATTCTCATGTGTTCTCATGCTTCTGATCCTTGCTCTGAACTATGATTCTTAAGACTTGAGCTTATCCCATTCTTTACATTCTACTCTCACCTCCTGTGTAAATATGTCTATCAGTTACTGACATATCTGGGGATGGAAATGACAAGATGAGGTGACAACCAGACATGCTTCTCTTTGCCTTACATACTGTTGGGTCCTCTCTTCCTGCTTCTCTGCTTTCAAGCTACTCTATCCAAGGTTGGGATACCCAGGCCCCCTCTATCCTTGTATCACTCAGCCTTTGCAACAACCAGTATAATATAGCCCTTGAAGACCCATAAAGGTGAAAATGTGGGTCTTGAATGACTCTGGAATGTTCTGATAAGATACAAAGAAACTCCAGGGTGAACAAAGCCATTAAGAATTGTCTTCTGGTTCCTGGGTCCCTGAAATACAGTGAGTATGAGTCCTCACATTCACATCTTCCTCTGGAGGAGATGTTTGAGTTCTCACAGAAAGCGTTGCTGCTGCACACAGCCTCAGAAGACCTCTCAACAGGTCTCCTGTTGAAGTCTCCATGTCTGATGAGCCACCAGGAGCACCCTGTAAAGAGCAAAGCCAGGGCTGGAAGAACAGAAGACAAAGAGTCTCTTCTTCCCACTGTGAAAATTCCAGATGCCTTTGGGTCAGCTGTGTGTGAACCCATCCAGGGGTTCATCTGTGGTCCACAGAGGACGTGTAATTGTAGTTTTGTGTGGTTCTTTCCTAACTGCCATGTGTGAGAATATGTGCAAATATTTATTTGTATATTTATGATCTCTAAAATGGTTTTACATTATATACATTGGCCAGTTCATTGGAAGTTTTTGTTATTAACATGTTATTAATCATGTATCTAGAACACAACCATTCTCTGACTGCTTCTGTTAATGATGGAAGCAATCTGGAGCTTAGTTTCTTAAGAAATAGGAAGAAGATCCTAAGGGGGATCATAAAGTTGAGACCAATCAGTGGGGATGTTTAAGTAGTATTATCAATGTCAGTATTGCTGGGAGGATCAACATAATGAGACAGCCTTCAAAACCCAGCCCTGCCTCCCCTGTGCCCTCAGAACTACACTTATAATCTGATGCCCTTCCCCAACCTATCCAGGAGCTCAAAAAAGAAATCCTGCTACATAGATGCCTCTATACATATGCATGTCAACCATTCTGTGGAATAATCTAAGCAAATTTGCTGGTCTAATCATTTTTGCACATTTACCAGAGAATAAGAAGTCTAGTGAAATGCTGTCTTCTTGACATGACATTGCTCTCACACTCATGAACTCATGGTACTGGTGGTTATCTGGATAAGATCAAGCCCATCAACATTCCAACATGGATGGGAGAGGGGCGCATGAAGTCCCACCCTCCTCTGAAGAGCTCTTGGCAGATAATGGTGCTGAGAGCTGAGGAGTCATTTTTCTTCATGGGTATAAGCACTGGTGAGTTGCTGTGATCCAGTTAATAGCTTCAAACCCATATACAGGCAAGTAACACTAATTAAACCTATTGGATTATTAAAAAATAAACAAGAAGGATACACATTAGGAAAGGGGGTTTTAGAGGTAGTTGAAGGGAGTTAGAGAGGAATAGGATATATAGATGTATGAAAATGTCAAAAATATAAGTAAACCTTATTTTAAAACTTTTGGCACATTTAAAATTTAAGGATTCAAATGTAAGAATGTTTACAAGAGAAATACAAACACCTATATAAGCTTTGGTCCATTTCTCTTTGTCGTGTATGTGTGTGTGTGCTTGTGCGCGTGTGTGTGTGCTTTTGCGCGTTTGTGTGTTTTGCGCATGTGTGCTTGTGTGTGTGTGCATGTGTGCGTGTGTGTGCATGCGTGCATGTGCATGTGAGTGTGTGTTGCTGAGACCCTCAGACCTCACACAATACGTGATGCCAACTAGATACTCTTCACTGAGCTATATCCCAGGCACACTCCCCTATCAGGTCTTTTATTTGCTTGCTTGTTTGTTTGTTTTAAAATGGGTCACTAAGTTCCCCAGACTAGTCTTGAACTTGGGATATTCCTGCTTCATCCTCCTGAAGAACTAAGGATCGCAGGCCTGTGCCCTTAGTCCCAGCTCCCTCGTTTTATTATTTTCACTCCCATTCTAATTTTGTGAAATACTCCCCCCCCCCACGACCACGCATTCTTTATTTTTTTCAGTACTGGGGATGGAACCCAGAGTCTCTGACATTCAATACGTATTATCCTAGGCAAATGCTGTTCCTTGATCTATATCCTAACCCTTTTCTGAACTCTTAGTCAGTGTATTACATATATTATAACTCTTTACTCTTGGACATTTCCCTATGTATTATTTCCATATTAAGGATAAGGATATATTCAAATATTCCTCTGGCATTCTTCCTACTTAATAATTTAACACGGATAAAATACTCTTATCTAATCTGTCATCCGTATTTTCATTTAACTTACTCCACCAGTGTCTTCCTATGCATTTCTTTTCCCCCTTGTTCTGGGATTAGATATGTCCTTAGTTCATATTGACTTCTTCTCCAATCAGGAATGCTTTCATGATGTTGTTTTTTAATGCTACTCATGTTTTAAAAAGTATTTTAAAGAATATTATTCATGTACTTCATCTATTTATTACTGTGTGTATGTGCCTGTGCATGAATGCCCTGGTATATGTGTGGCGGTCAGAGGACAATTTTAGGGAATCTGTTCACTCCCAGGACTGAACTGACTCCTTGGGTTTGGCAGTGAAGTGCCTTTACCCTCTGAGCCATCCTCTGGGCCCTCATTTGTATATTTTTAATGGGATCTCCTTGGTTCAGGTTTGCCTTATAGCTTCTCATGATGCGATTTAGGTTATTCATTATATAGTATGCAGATGAAGTGTGTCTCTCCCAGGGTGTCGCATCTGTACCTAGTAGCCATCCTACAGATTTGCAGATTTTAAATCTAGCTAGAAGTTCATTTTCCAAATCCTTTTGCCATGGTTGAGATAAGCCCGTTTCCAATTCCCCTTCCTCACCCAGGACATCATTGATCCCCTTCACTTATTCTCAAGCCGCACATCGAGCGTGTTAATTCTTTATTGGGGGGGTAGGGAGGGAGGGTGAGAAGGGACGATTTTTGGAGACAGTCGGGGCTCTGCAGTCTGAGAATGTAATGCAGAACCCATTCTGTTTCTTCCCTTGCATGAGTCAAAAACTACTACACTCCCTCCACACATAGGAACACATGTCTGCATTTATCTTCCCTTCCTTCCCATTATCCAAACACAGTGTGGGAGGGGAGGTTTCAGTGCCCCCACCACCTTTCATCAGGTATGTACCCTTGGTGGCTCCATTTCCAGGGTCTATAAATCAAGATTCAGAATATCTGATTCAGTTCACAGCACTGGCGTGGAAGGCATCCAGGAAGAAGCTGGCCTCGCTAGGTGGCCTTGGGCATGACTCCACCCCATTCTCCCCAGCCATTGCTCACTGCCTATAAATGAAGACAGGAGACTCAGGGAACAGGGGTCCTGCTGGGAGGCAGGTGGAGCAGCCTCAGTAGCACACTTGCTGGCTCCTCTGCCAGCACCAGCTAACAGCTCCTCGTGCACCCCTCAGAGATAATTAAGCATTATTATCCCCATTGGCAGGTGGAGACAGTAAGATGGAGCGGTTAAGTGACTTGGTTATAACTGCTGGTTTGTTTGAAGGAGAAGCCATGCCAAGAAGGGGCTGCTGCTCAGGAGGCCAGAATAAGCTGTCTAGTGTGAACGATTGGTTCCCATCAGCTTTTGGGGTAGAAATAAAAAAGGAGATCCGAGGTGTGGTTCGTGGATGTTGGTAAGGCGTCAGAAAATGCAGTGCGGATAAAAATAGACCTACGTTTCCTGTCACACCTCAGTTGCTTATATTCCATGAATAGGAGGGAAAATACTAGAGGCCATAGTAACCTTGGTAAGGCCAGCAGATCAAACTCTACAGTTTTCTGCAAGGCTGGGTAGAAGTCTCTACGATGCAGAGCATAGGCTGGTCTGTATCTTAGATCCCTTGTTTTATCGAGAGCAGTGGTTCTCAATCTTCCTAATGCTGCGACCCTTTAATATATAGTTCCTTATGTTGTGGTGACCCCCCCCAACCATAAAATTATTTTGTTGCTACTTTATAACTGTAATTTTAGAATTATAATGTAAATATCTGATGAGACCCCCTGGGGGTCTTAACCACACAGGTTGAAAACTGCTAATCTAGAGGCAGAGAAGCTTCCAGCTCTTCTGCTCACTATCAGAAAGAAGCCCTGCCAAGTGCAGGGCTATAGGAGGGGCACTCCAGTGATAGACAGCAGAAAGACCCAGTGCCCTCCATGTGCAAAAGTAGAAATGGAATAGAATGGGAAGGGGTGACGGGTGTTGTGGGGGAAACACAGATCTGGAGGTAGGAGGATGTAGCAAGAGCTCCCAAGGAGCTGTGGACAAGTTGGGGTTTGGAGATACAGCAAATGGTCTGTCTGCAGATGATGAGGGGATGCGACTACTTTGAGGGTGCTGGAGCTGGGGAGAGCAGCAGGGAGCAAATGGGTTAGATGAGCTTCAGGAGGAAGCTCAGTCCCTGCAGGTTCTGAGAAGCGGCGGGCAATGAGAGTGGCTATGACTTCCGGGTGAACTGAAAGCCTCTTTTCAACCTTGCCTGGTCCCTGCTCCCTGATCCTCCGTGCCCACCTGACATCTAAAGGGTCTAGAGGACCCTGACCACTAAATGAGGGTGTTTGGTTTCCATAGCAAGGGAGTCCAGACCTGCTTACTAGAACCCTGATGCCTGTCTAGATCCCTCCCTGGGTTATCAGTAAACAGTCTATCTGTGAAGGCAAACCCAGAGACTCTAGATCCCTTTCATCCCATTGACCCAAGAAGGCCCTTCAGAATCACTGACAGCAGGACCCAGGTTTAGGGTCCCATGCAGAAGAGCACCTGCCTACATCACCATCCCTGAGCCCTTACTGCTGGCTTCCTTACTCAGTGCCCTCTTCAGGGCAGAAGCCACGTTTCTTCCTTCTGTCCTACTGATCCAGGCTAGCAGGAAGGCTACTACCTATGTGTTTGTCAAATGAATGGCGGCAGCTTTGGACCCGTTTACCCCTCATCTCTCCATTCTTTATTTTTAATTGTAAACTCAGGAAGTGCTGAATGATGGGAGATAATAATGATCAAGCAGCGGGGGCTGTTTTGGGGGTGGGTAATAAAAGCCAGCTGTTTTCCTGTCACTGGGCTGCAGAGAAATGACTTCTGTTTCATCTGTTTCGTTCGGAACTGGGATTTTTTTTCCCCAGTCGGAAACGTCACCAAGTGGCCTTTCTGTTCTTCACACATGAAATACACACTATCACTCGCATATTTTTAGTTAATTTATGTCCAAATAGGCCTTTCTCTAGCTGCTGGGAAATGATGTTTGGGCTGCAATTACCTTTTGCTGCATCTTGCAGAAGGGCTTCGGCACGCACAAAGCTCAGGGGAGAGGCAGCCGGGAGCCCACCAACTGTAAATCTTTTCATTTGTAGTTATTCAAATCACATATTTTATTACTTGTATGAAATACATTGTGTCATTCATTTTGCAGGCGCAGCTAATGCTTCAAGAAAAGCTTTGAAAAACATTCTGTTTAGAAACAATTTCTTCTGCAGTCACCAAGGCCGGGTGTCTTTTTCTGGATTGTCTTTTCTCCCAGCCTTCTCTTTGGCTGCTTGTGTGTGTTATTTGCAAGACAAATGAGAACACCCTCCCCAGAAGCTCGCCTGTCCCAGCACCCAGCCCACAGCTCATTGAGTCCTTCTTCTCTGTATGTTGCATTATAATCCTTAGCAGGGAAATAAACTACAGCGTTTCTAACAAGAGCCTGACTTCTAGAATGAAGGTGGCGGCAGGGGGCCAGATGAACTCCCTCCAAAGGTGGAGAGACCTTTTCCCTGCAAATTCTGACCATCCTAGGGAAGCTCCTCTTTGTTACTTAGGTTCAGTTGCAATTCAACAGCCAGGAGGCGCTGTTTCCACTGGCTGTTAGGAGCTGGGAGGGAACAGAGGCCTTTAAGCAGAAACTTCCTGTCCTCCACTAATTCTTGTCTTATCTAGGGAAAAAAAATACCTCTTGACTTGTTAGGCTGAGGAAAATGGATTGGCGTGCTTGCCAGCACCTTTGAAGCCGGCGATTCATTCTGAAATATTCTTCTTATTTAGCCCATAGGCTCTCTTCAGATCTTTTGGGCCAGAGTAGCAGACTCAGGAACAGAAGGGGGGTGTGCCATGTAGATGTGATCTGGAGACAAGGCCCATCTGGGCCCCGATTTGTCGACACAGGTCTGCACAGAGCTGTGTTCATGGGTGGCTGCCTCGTCCAGGCTGGTCATCTCCAGTCAGGATGGTCACTTCCCCAAGGGGTGTGTTCAGTCTGCCCACTCTAGAGTGACTCTCGACATGCAAGGCAAGTTTGCCCTCTGTCCCTTTTTCAGCATCTTAAGACCTTGTGAGAGTTAGTGCAGTACTAGCAAATGCATGCCATGCATGCATAGCTACCTGTTCCCACGCCCACTGCAGACATTGCTAACCAAGGCTGACACCCCCTTCTGTGGTCTCAGAGGCAACTCATGTCTACATAGTAGAACCACCTACTGGTGATTCTATTCTAATTCAGATTCCTGTTAAACCTACCGATCTCTGGACTTCACTCCCAGAAATTCTACCCTGTCCCAGCTTATAAAGACAATAAAGACTTCCCCTGAGTGGTTACAATGGGCAGACAGACTTGAGAACTACTGGGCTAGGCCACCTGGGCATGGAGAGGAGTGTTGGCTTTGCCTTCAATGTTGGGTATATCTAGCATGGCCCTCTTGGCTGAACTTGCCACTAGGTTCGGGGACTCTTCTGCATGCTATCGAAGAGCCCTCCATGGTATGGACCATGGCTGGGTCTGATAAGCATCTGTGAGTAAATATTGCAGGGGCCTGAGATTAATTAAGAGGCTTTAGTATGAAGTATCGGCAGAACCCTCCCTCATCCCCAAGTCCAACTGCTCTCTAATGGCAGTATCTTGTCAGAGCTTGCCACCTGCGAGATCAGAGCAGTGACTCACAACAGTTGTGTGTAGTTGACTCAGGTGCTCTCTGCAGTGGCTGTAAGAAAGGAGAATTTTAATAAGTAGGCCTTAAATAACAGGAATTCAGTGTCTCAGTTGTGCAGGCTGCAAGGCCAAGGTTCCCTTTTAGTCAAGGCTGTGCTCCATCTGAAGGCCCCAGAGAGGAATCTCCTCCGTTCTCATTCCTAGACACTTCCTGCTATCCATATCTCGGCCTCCGTCTTCACAGGGTGACCACCCCTTTGTGCTGCCATACATGAGCATGACCTTCCTATAATGAAGCCAGCTTTGCATTTAGGGACAGTTCCAATGCAGGTGACCTCTTCTTAACTTGGTTATATCCCCCAAAGCCCTAATGTCACAATGACTGGTTAGAAGATGGACATGTGGTATGACATAACTCTTAATAGGTCCTTGTTTAATGATAACAATAACATTCCTGGGTTATACACCTGGCCCCTTAAAATTCACACGTATTTTCTATGCTATAAACCATCTGGGGCCGTGGGCTTATGAAATTCAGATTCACTGTGTGACATTCTTGTCATATACCTATTACTCCCAAACCTTAAGAACAGTCTGCGCTCCGATTCCAGTACTCTGTGAACAAGCCTATGACCACCATGGTCGATATTCGTTAGTGCCTGGATTCCTGCACAGTCCCAAAGAGACTGTGTTTCACAGAAGATGGTGGAGAGAGATATCCTGACTGTGCCAGTCACCCAGAAACTTCTCTAGGATGAGGATTCATCGGAGGATGAGCCTTGAGACCAGAGTGGGGCCTAGGGAACTTCC
Source organism: Arvicola amphibius (assembly GCF_903992535.2). Taxonomy (NCBI): domain Eukaryota; kingdom Metazoa; phylum Chordata; class Mammalia; order Rodentia; family Cricetidae; genus Arvicola; species Arvicola amphibius. The sequence goes on along the minus strand of NC_052049.1, from coordinate 168,142,928 downwards.
TAATAGTATAGATTAGAGGACAAAGGGTGTATACTGTACTTATTCTCATTGTGACAAGACCGTGTACTGACTGGGTGGCCACACGGATAAGCTTTGCTTCTTGAGGTAGAAGTTGAGTCTCATCACTACCTCGTCCCCAGGGTAGGACATGGGACAGAGTGGGTACTGTATAAATGCCTGTCTTGTGGGACCTGATTGGAGGAAGTTGGCCACTGGTAGTTGTTCCTTAGCCTGGTCCCTTCCTGTGTGCCTCCTGCTCTGTTTCCTGCCTGCCATGAAGTGGCTGTTCTCTTGGCTTCTCCTCACCATCAGAGATCAACAGCTCTATAGCTCTGAGCCAGAATAAACAATCCCTCTGGGAACTGGTTTCTCTCGGGTATTTGGTCACAGCAAAGATGAACAGGACTATTATATCCTTGTCTGCAGAGCACAGACCTGCACTCTCAGCATCCCTGGGGAAGCGAGTCGGGGTACTGTGCAAAGCCTGGTCCAGAGTCAAGTGTCTCTTTAGTCTTTCTCTGTCCACAGGATGCTGATTTCTTTCTAGTGAACCTATCCATTCTTCAGCACAAGAAGAATTCTTTTGTGTTACCCACCATCCAATAGAGGAAGTTACCGTTCATCTGTGCCCCTTTCTGAATGCCTACAATGGAGAGTGAGGGACTCTGGCAACACTTTGCAGACATGTGGATGCACTGGCCTTGGCTTCTGGTCCAGATTTCCTCTTCTAGCAGTAAGACCTTCCTGGCTTGTGCACACCCCGCCTGCTGCAGTGCTGTCCACCTCCCTTTCTCTTTGGTCCCCTCATGGGGCTGGTCAGCATCCTCTAACCTAATAGATTTCCTGTCACATAATTGAAGACAAGTTAAGTAATCATAACCATCACTGTAATTACCGATGAGCATCAGAAATCAATGTCACCTGTGCGGTGTTTTAAAAAATAGAAGGGAAATGTAAGATCTTCAGGAGGGCAGGCACCCACCACATGCTTCCCTAACTTCATGTTTCCCTTTGTTTTGCCTCAGAGGTCAGTGTGTCCCTGGTTTTTCAGCCAAGGAGAAGCACTAGCTATGACAAGCTGCCACTTCCTTGTCCAGAGTGGCTCTTCTGGAAGGCCCAGGCACCTGCTGAGAAGGAGGGAGTCGTGGTGACAGGCCAAACTCCATGTTCAGTGAAGCCCAACAGTGCAAGGTGGCAGGAGGGCTCGAGGCTCCCCGCCAGTGGGCCTTGGCACTGCCACTTTACATGCAAGAAAGAGCAACTCAACAGCTGTCGGTGACGGCCCCTGGGGTCTGCTCCAGATTTGGCAGAGGAGGACACTTCCAGACTCCCAAACCATCTCTTTGAAATTCAGAACAACTCTTTCATCCCTCACTCCTCCCCAACAAACACACACAAAAGATAAGCCCCTCCCCCGTGGACAAGATAAGCAAGCCCCAAGTCCCGTTTACTTATGGACTCTATCTACCTAGTCTTTCTCTCAGTCTCTCTCTCTCTCTCTCTCTCTCTCTCTCTCTCTCTCTCTCTCACACACACACACACACACACACACACACACACACACACACACTTCCCGCTCTCTCTTACCACACTTAACTCAGGTGTTGTCTACAGTATATTTTGAGGCAGGGTCTGTAATTGGCCTAGAGCTCACCAAGTAGGCTAGACTGGCCAGCCATGAGCCCCAGGCATATGCCAGTCTCCAGTACTGGTTTTACAAGCACCCACTACCACATCTGGCCTTCTTTATATTGGTTCTGGGGAATCAAACTTGAGGTTGTAAGAGAAACACTTTACTGCCCCACGTATTGCCCTGGCCCAACCCGAGTATTTTGAAAAAGCAAGCCCACTTTTTCTTTGGAGAAGCCCAGGCTATCTCGTGATGTTTCAATGGACCCTCCCTCATGGGCAACATAGAACAAGGGTCTCTGAGCTACCACCTGCTGATGTTTTTATGTTTGGCAGTTAGTGGTTCATCTGATGAATTCTCTACCTCTCTTCCCAGTCGTGGGTACCATATTGCTAAAGCCAGTAAATGCATTCATGTTCAGGGGATGGTGAGGACAGAGCATCCTTTACAGGACAGCCTAAACCCATCCTCAAGACATTTATCATGTTTCTAGCATTTGAGCTAAGGACATCTCCCACCACAAAAGCCTGCCAGAATCCCCAGGGGAAATCAGGACTGTCTTCCTTGCAGAGCATGGGCCATGTGCTTGGGGAGGTCCAGGCCAGGCAGCCTTTATTCCTCCCAGCCCTGGAGAGGAAACCAGACAAAAATGCATTTTGCTGTCCACTGTTGCTCTCCCCCTAGCCTGTAGATTAACCATTTACACACGTTTGAGGCATTTCTGCTAAACTCCACCATAGATTTTGGTGATTCAAATGGATTGTAAGAGTGCCCAGTATAAAAGTTAGCCTCCTACAGCTGAAGCATGAGTCCTGGGAGGAAAGAAAGTGGGGTCTGTTGTTCCTTGGTGTAGCCTCCCTTGCCTGATTCCCTTAGTTTCAGGGACTATGGAGCCATTCACTGCCCAGGCGCAGAACAGTGCTGTGGGGTGCGATGCTGATGCTTGGGATGATGAGTAGAGAACGAGGATCACATTGTCCTAGGAAAGGATGTGTTTGGGTGACAGCTTGACATAGCTCACATTAACACAAAGTCAGTTGATGTGTGTGCAGGACAAGCCATACTTAGCACTTTCTATCCCACCCCCACGGCCCTCTGCTTCCTTCTGAGGAATCTCTGGCCTTGGCTAGACTAGACTGCTTGAGCAGTTAACACACAGACAGTAAATGCGGCATCAGACCTATAGGAAAAGGAGCTGCTTATGACACATGATGACCAAATGCTACAGGTGCTCATGACTAGGTGCCCAAAGAGGTTGAGTATTTGGTCTGGTCATATAGCCAGAAAAAGCCAGTACTGGTGTCCAAACAGGTATCCCAATTTTCAGAACCCCTACAGCTAACCTCCATCCTTTCCCTCCTTTTTCAATTGCATTAAATACATTTTGAGTTTCTGGTCTGCCTCCCCACTATCTGTGCACCATGATAAAGTTTGTATCCTCTCGGAGCAACTCCTCTCTGAGACCCCAGGTCATCCTCGAATAGGGCCCCTAAAGAGCAGGTACTATTTGTGGATTTGCTGGCCAAGCAATGTTTGGCAAAGATGGGTTTCAGCTCTTAGGTTAGCAGTGCTGACCAGGTCTAGAGGCGAGCTAAGGGCTAAATAGAAAACCGAGTTATACACATCCAGCGTGGTTCTCAGGACAAGAAAGAGGTAACACAAACAAACAGATCAGCCCTTTGGGAACAGGATCTCCTGTTTCCCAGATCCCGACCTCTTCTGAAAAACTGCTGGGGTGACCAGCAAACAGACCAGGGCCCCCTCACACCCAGTGCAGCTCAGGGCTGTAAGCAGGACGTGGAGCTAGGAAAACCTTCCCTCAGGGATCGAGCACAATGTGAATAGGGACAGAGGTACAGCTGGGGTGACTTTTCTGTAGGAGGGTCCCCAGAGCTTATGCCCCAGCTTTCCTTTAGTTTCATTGTGTTTCCTCTTGAACCAAGTCTGTGGTGTTTACGTTGACATGAGACAATGACAGCCGTTGGGTAGCCAATCTGATGTGGTTCTAGTAAGTTTAGAACAGTTGTACCTTCTCCTCCCACCACCTTACCCAGCCCTAATGGTAGAGTCAGTGCAGGGTATCAGGGTGGGGTGATGGAATCTCATCGTTGCCATCCCTTTCATGTGCAGAGTGCCCATGGGGCTTGTACAGGCCTTGTTTGTCCCCTGAAGCTCCCCAGAGGACTAGTAAAGGCCCCACTAGTCCCCTGAAGCTCCTCTAAGCAGACCTCCCTCAATGTTTCTTGCTTATCAGTCACGGAGTTTCTTGGCTGTCCCGATTCACAGGCTGAAGCAAAGCAGGGTATGGTATGGAGTAAGATGTGTACCTTTTCTCATTTCACTTATTTGGACCAACTTTGGTTTCTCCTTCTTTAGGGAGGAAAGATCCCCGTGAGATGGACAGCTCCAGAGGCTATCGCCTACCGCAAGTTTACGTCAGCCAGCGATGTCTGGAGCTATGGGATTGTCATGTGGGAAGTCATGTCATTTGGAGAGAGACCCTACTGGGATATGTCCAATCAAGATGTAAGTATCAGCCACTCTAACTCTTGTAAACACTCATCCAATTAGACCTCATGCTGTGAGTGCCAAGGTTTCCATGCTTCTGCAACTTTTACCTTCGGCTTAAAGTGAGGCAGTATAAGGAGCCCTTCTTCCCTGAGAACCCAGTCTTGTTGGGCCTGTGCTAATATCAGCAAGGAAGATGCTGAGAAAGCATCCCAAGGTGGTCAACTTCAGGCAGGCTGTCGACATAGGACCCCAGTCTATGGGGAGGCCATCAACCTCCCTCTAGGCTACATTCCACAGAGAGGATGAGAATGGAAAGAAGAAACCACTAAATATGCTCTAAGTAGGGACCCAAAGGTGATGTTTTTTTCAAATGGGAAATTTGCTTCCTAGAAAAGAACAACGGAAGTTTTGAAGGTACAGGTACTCGGGTCTGATAAGATTCCAATCAAAAGTCTTGCCTGGATTTTTAAAAAATATTTATTTATTTATTTACTATGGATACAATATGTCTGTGGGCCAGAAGAGGGCACCAGACCTCACAACAGATGGCTGTGAGCCACCATGTGGTTGCCAGGAATTGAACTCAGGACCTTTGGAAGAGCAGGCAATAACGGCTGAGCTATCTCTCCAGCCCTGAATTTTAATGCCACCTTTGACCTGAGCTATTTCCTCCCAGATCAATCCTTCTATGTGTTTCAAATGCCCACTCTCTGCTTGGTTTCCAGAAACTTGCAAAACCTGCATGTGTGTCTCCTGTTTCCCGTTCCTCACTTCATGGGGACAGTTCTTTTCTTTCCAAGGTTCTAGACTGGAGGGGACGGGGCTGTCCCAGTATAGATCCAATTCATTCCGCTTCTACAGTCACACTGTAAGCATGTCAATGCCTGGGGGGCCTCTGAGGCACTCTTCAGCTTGTGAAAGCTGCCCCCAGTCTTTATGGGTTTTCTCAAAAACAGAGAAAGGTGGTATTTTCCCAGCAAAATTATAAGAAAAGGACCTAGGGTGATTGTGGAATGGTATTTGGTGCTGGTGTGTGCAGAGTCCTTCAGTTTAGAGCCAACAAAATGACCACGTCCTTAACCAGGTCCTGATGCTAACCGTGTGGCATCTAGGTCCTCTATTATCTGTGATTAGCCACGCCTTGCCTCTGTTCCTGTAGTGTGTCCAATCAGTAAGTGCCGGAGCTGACAGTCACTAGGCTGCTTTTATGAAACCGGCTGCACACGGCTTCCATCTATACTGTCTAAGTGAAAAATGCTCGCCAGACAAAGCAGACCCATCTTGTACCCACCCAGAGACCTTAATCCGATAAAGAACAATTCAGCTCACATAGAATGGATTACAAAACCAACAAGTGAGATTTGACACTTGAGATATTCTCAGGCAATGCATTCACCTGTGCCGAAAATAAATGGAGGTTTCTGACATTGGGTTTCGAGAATTCCCCAATCATTCATTCAACACAGTCAGCTCATGCTAATGGCGACCAAAGCAACACACTTGCTGATCCTCCTCTTGAAGGTTTTACAGTCCAGTGGCATATACAGAGGGTTTGGGGAGCCTTTAGAAGGAGGGAGGAAGCTTTCTGGATATTTGATGTTTGAGTAGAGACTCAGAGGGAATATGAACATCTGCAAAATAGTCAATAATTCTCATTTTGCTGTATTTTTCCAAAATAAAGCCTCTAAGCCTTGTCCCAAGTGCAATTCTGCTCCTAATGGGAACAGGAGGTGACATCATGCTCATTCAGAAAGCCCCTGGGACCTGGCCTGGGGGAGAGTCAGGAGGGGCTCCCCGAGGCTGGGCTACAGTCATACTCATCAGAAAGCAGGGAGGTGGTGGCGGTGAAGGATTTTACAGATGACAATTGAAAAGGCTTGAAGGAAGAGAATTGCAGAGGCAAGTCGGAGTGCTGGTAATTGGGCTTCTGGAGCCCAGGAAGGTCTTTGAACATGTACAGAGAGTTTGTCAGCCAGAGAGAGCAGCTTGGAACTTCTGCTGCTTGGATCTGATTGACAGAGATAATGAGAGTGGCATTGTCTGTGGAGAGGAGCTGCAGTTTCACCGAAACATCAGAGCTCAACTTAACCCACTCTGCCCTGGTTCCTGCGCTGCACTCCGCTCCTCCACTTCACTCTTCCCAGTTCAGGGTCGAGTAGGTACCGCCTGCCTCCAGCTCGCTGACAGGAAATAGGAATTCGGGCACAGCTAAGAACTCAAGCCAAAATTTGAGAAAAGGACTTTGCTCACTTTCCAAAGAGGCTACAGTCCCCTCATATAACACCAGGAAGCACTCGGGACTTCCCACAGGCTCTTGGGTCCAACCAACCACACACCCACCATCTCTGGGCTCATGTGCACACAGCGAGTCCTTCTCCGAGCTCAACATTTTGGTTAGGCCCTAGGGTGTTTAATCATGCTGGACTGCATGCAGACTGTGTAGTGAACGCAGACTAAATTGCCTAGACTGCTTCTCACATCCACTCCAATACCTCCCTCTGTCTTCCCTCTTGAAGTGCTGTCTGATCTTGCTCTAATATCCACTCTTTTGAGACAGGGTTTCTCTGTATAACCCTAGCTGTCTTGGAACTCGCTCTGTAGACCAGTCTGACCTTGAACTCCACTCTTTTTAATATTCATAGACCTCACCCTGCTATGAGCCAAGGAAGGGACTTAGAAGTCCTCCCAATAGATCTCCATTCCCATTAGGTAAGATATCCTGGGCCCTGGCCTTCGGCCAAGTGTTCCCATACAATCCAAATGGCCTCTTGTATTTGTCACAGTCAGACATGTAGGCTAAGTGTTTCTCCACACTACTCTCCATATCTGTAAGTGAGGCGGGTTGGCAGAGAATCATCCCCAAGTCCTAATAGAGGTCTAGCAAAGTCTTTGATCTAATGGTACTGTAATAATAATCATGAGTTATATGCACTTCACAAATTTATAGAAGCTCTAAATCCTTAAAAAGAGAATAAAAATCTCCCCCAGGAAAATCACCTCAAAGATGAGGCCCAGCAGGCGAATGCTCCCCAAACACCAGTGGAGGACCAAGGCATCTTTTTCCTCGAAGGTGGGAGTCGTGTTAGTCAGCTCTCGATTCTTGTAACAAAATACCCGAGAGAAATGATTTTACAAAAGAAAGGGGTTATTTTATTGTTATTTTAGGCATGTCACTCACAGCTGGTTGACTTCATGGCTTTGAGGACTTTGTGAGATGGAACATTAGGGCGGTGTAGCATGTAGCAGAGGAAGATGGTCATCAGCTACCAGAGTCAGGAAGCAAAAGAAAGGGGAAGAGAAGGCAGGCTGTCAATATCCCATTTGAGGGCCTGTCTTCAGTGATGTATGCTTTCTCTAGCTAGGTAACACTTCCTGAAGTAATGTTATGCTGTCTCCCTCCAGCACCATAGGCTACTGAACAAGCCTTGAACACATGGCCTTTGCAGACATATCTAAATCATAAGAAGGATATTGCCGTCTGGATGTGAAATGTCTTTCAGAGGTTCATGTGTTTTCACACTTGGTTTCCAGCTGGTGGCTCTATTTTTGGAGAGTATTGATCCTTTAGGAGCTGAGGCCTAGATAAAGGAAGTAGCTCTCTAGGAAACAGGCCTTGAAGGTCATAGACAACTTTCCTTCTGGCCCAAACTCTCTGCTTCCTGCTTGGTACTATGTTGCAAGCAGGTACCAAGCAACAGCTGACCTTGCTCTCTGTCCTGGCTTCCTTGCCACAGTGGACCCTAACTGCAAGAACCTGTGAGCCACAGTGGTTCCTCTCTGCCTTAAGTTGCTTCTGTCCACTTTCAGCCATGAGAAATGTAGCTCGTACAAAGTATAAAGACTTTAGAAGCATCAGTGCTTGAGTATCAACTTGGGTAATAGCAACAGAATAATCTAGAAGAAATAACTGATGAAATCCCACTTTGTAAGCATGAATATGGGAAGAGAGTTCCCATGGGAAAAGGCGATAAATGGGATATGGCCCCAGTGTGTCCATACTATGTGATTGATGATATCAAACACTACCTTCCTAGACTTCCCACTTGGCCACCAGTGGCTCCCTATTTGCTGAGAAATTGTCCACTGAGAAAGGGGTGGTGGTATTAACACCCTCCACAGGATGAGGACGTTTCTGTCAGTCATCTGTGCAGAGTTCAGCCTGTGCCCCCGCAGTCTCATCTCGCCTCTCAAGCATCCTACTGTGCAGTTTCCCGTCCAGGGAAATAATAAGAAGTAGAACTTGCACCCAAGATTCACTGGCCAACACCTCCAATCCCATGTAGTACTCATACCAACGTAGCCATTCTGCTCCTGACTGACCCTTCTGAGGGGCAGGAGCACCAGGTGGTTTGCTAGTCTCTTCAAAAGCAGGTGAGCATGCCAAACACATGGAGGAAATGACAAACAAAAGCAAAACCAGCCAAACGAACAAAAATCACCAGGGCAATTATCAATATGGCTACACTGCTTCCGTCTAAAGCTCACGGGCAGAAGATTGGGCACATCGGTGGATCCCATCCTCTTGATGCCCTGTGTGGAGTACTTGGGTCCACAGTGCAGCACAGTGAAGTGCTCCTCAAGCAGTGCTCCTCAGCGCTGTGCCTCTGAGACAGAGAGAGGGGTTGACTTGCTTGTGGGGGAAATTGGTTCATACGGTAGTGCCAGGAGGAACATGAATGCCTTCTGCCACCTTGCAGAGAAGACTTTGGAGCCCCCCGAAACCCCATGACACTGGGGACCTGGGTTCTAGCCCCTCCTGCTGGCCTCACCTAGTTTGGCCTTTGGTGACCTAAAGAAAGCAACTCTGAATGTTCATGTTCAGTGGACAATTCCACCTGTCTCCACAGTGAATGGAGATACCATGTCCTTCAGTCCAGTTGCTCGGAAGACTTTAGAAATAGCACATGTCAATGAGCCAGCTTAATAGGAACAATGCCCAGTCACTGGCTCTCGTGGATCCCTTAGCTTAGCTCCACCATATTTCAGCCTATGGATACCTCAGAGGCTCCAGCTGAGTGCTGTAGCCCCAGGGATAGGTGACAGACACCTTAAAGCCGGGTATCCTGTGTGTGTTAGCTGCCGCCTTTTATACACCTATGTCTCAGGCACATTGCTTCATTGCCTGTTTCCCCATTTTCTCAATGGGGTCATAATGTCCTCCAAAGCGGATGGAAAGAAATTTGACTGAAAACAGCTTGGAGGAGCTAAAAGTTAGTCTTCAAAAGACAGTGTTCCCGGGCTCTCATCATTTTATATTGCAGTGACACCAATGTGCAGTGGGTGCTCATTTTTCCCCATATTAAATGGAAAAATAATACACTGATTACCTCTAATAACCTCAGGTAACATCATCTCGCACTGCGTGTACCGTCCATGCAAACTGTAAAAATATAAGCTGATTGAGGATGTTCACTTTTTGACCAGTTTACAAGGTCAGAAAGAAAAGAACAATAAGTTGAAATTAATCTGATTTTTTTTTCAATGGAGGTAAAAATACCAGAAAATCACCAAACTCCAAATAATTTCCTTTGTTGTTTAAGGTGCTTCACCTGTTTAATATAAAATCAATGTACAATTATTATAGGCAATAAAATACAAACAAGCAAGATGGAAAACAGAGAGAGCATCCTGTTCCTCCTGCCCTGAAGTGACTGCAATTCACCCCACCGTGGATACTCGACCCGGGTTGCTGTGCAGTTGCCGGGCTCTGTTTCGCTATGACTTTTAGTCTGTTTGTTTGTTCATGAAAGTAAGACTGCGCTGTGCAGTTAGACATCCCACCCTTTGGCCTTATATGGTAGTGTGAGCTTATTTCCATTTCAACGGCTGCGTCCCTGTAAAGGCTGGTGTTCGATTGCGGACTTTGTGTGGTATTCTTGTAAATGTGCCCTCACAGGATCATACAGCTAGAACTTGGGTCATTTATGATTTTTTTCTAATATAAAAAGTGCATAGGAGGCAAAATTGACTTTTGAGAATTAAGACGCACAGTGTGAAAACACGCACATCTGAGAAATGAGCTGCTGAAAGGTCCCGAAAGTTTTGCACAGTTTTCATTTTTTTTTTCACCAGAGGGAGTGAAAACCACCCACACTGGATTAGAGGTTTGCAGTCACTTTGTGAGCCCATCTTCCTTTGGGGACTGTTGTCACCGCACTGAAGAGTGTGTTTGCCATGACCTCCCATCCTTTCCATGCTGCTGCCTCAGGAGGTTCAGGGCAGCCTTGCACAGGGAGCATCTGCCGGGTCCGGGCATGGAGTGGGACCGGCACTGCTGCTTCGTCTCCCTCCCTTTTCCTTCAGGACTGAAAGAATGAGGTCATCTCAGGCTTTGGGAGCATGTCTATAAATAACAGTTCGCCAAGTTTCCACATCACATCTGTCACTGCTGTTTACCACCTGCTTTCAGGAAGGCAGAGTTGAGCCCGCACCTTCTGTTTTCTTTGTTTTGTAGATAAAGTCTTCTTATATAGCCCAGGCTAGCCCAGAACTCAGAACAGAATCCTCCTACTTTAAATTGCTGGAATTACAACTGTGCACCACTATCCCTAGCTCCTATGCTCTCGCTCTCTCTCTCTCTCTCTCTCTCTCTCTCTCTCTCTCTCTCTCTCTCTTTCTCTCTCTCTCTCTCTGTCTCTCTCTGTGTGAGTGTGTGTGTGTGTCTGTGTGCATGCACGTGCATATGTGTGTGTGTGCGTGTCCATATGTTCACACACATGTGCACACACAGCAGTGCTGGTGCCCTCAGAGACCAGAAACATTGAATCTCTCTGGAGCTGGAATTCTAGAGCCAGAGGCCCTTGTGAGCCGCACAGTGTGGGTGCTGAGAATCAAACCCACTCCTCTGCAAAAACTGTCCACACTCTATCACCGGAGCCATCTCTCTGGTACCACTTTCTATTCTTAAATTTTGCATTTGTATTTGTGTATGTTTGTCTGTCTGTACGCACACCATGGGTAGGCAGTAACTGAAGAGTCTAGAAAAGGGCATCAGATCCCATGGAAGTGGAATCCCAAATGGTCGTGAGCTGCCTGGTATGGGCACTGGCAACCAAACCTGGGTCTCCTGAAGACCAGCAAATGCTCTTAACCAATGAACCACCTCTCCAGTCCACTGACCTTCTTATTCTTAAACAAACATTCACAGAGACTCAGTTGTACCAGGCCCTGTAACAGGTACAGGGGACACAAAGGGACAAGACCTGGTCCCTACTTCCTAGGTAGGGAAACCAAGATCAGAGCAAATCACATAGTAAGAGATGAGTGGTAACCAGCAAGGGCAACTGTGCCAACCTGGCAGGAGGAGACTCCGTCTTTGCTAATGTCTAGCTGGTAACACCTTTCTTAGTCACATGATTCTTGTTTGCCACAACAGGTCATCAATGCCATCGAGCAGGACTACCGACTGCCCCCTCCTATGGACTGCCCAGCTGCCCTGCACCAACTCATGCTGGACTGTTGGCAGAAGGACCGCAATAGTCGGCCCCGCTTTGCCGAGATCGTCAACACCCTGGACAAGATGATCCGGAACCCAGCTAGTCTCAAGACTGTGGCAACCATCACCGCTGTGTGAGTCTAGTGAAGCAGGGTGGTTGTTCTCATGGCCAAGGGCATGGTTGGCAGCCTTTGCTCTGTCGGGAGCAAAGTCGGATTGGCACAGACTGTCCACTAATGGAAGACATTCCTAGATTTTTGCCTTCTTTTTATCCTTCCTCCCTCTAAAATATATTTCATGCGATACTCCAGGACCTGGTCAGGTTTCTACCATGTGTTGGCAGCCAGTGGGCTCGGCACTGGGCTCTGTATTAGTAGATTGTATCTGATATGACCGGTGACGCATCGTTTCTAAATAATCTTACATCTGGGAGGCACCTCTTTGTTAACTGCACTGATTGTCTAGGCCAGTGTAGCTGTCAGCTTGAAGTTTTTGCCAAAACTTAAATAGGTAAAGGCTCCAATTACTGTGGGACAAAAAAAAAAAATACAAGGCAGATTCTTTTGATATGAATGGATGCACAAAGCAGTTGTCAGCTCTAGTGTCTGTGGTACTTCACTTAGATACATTTGCATGTAGGTGGCTACAGGCCAGTCTTTGTACCCAGCGCTGGTTCCATACAACAAGTAGGATGTAGTTCTTGCCATTGTGAAGGTTAAAATAATGTAGGGCCAGCAGACATTGATCCGATGATCATAAAAAAAATTGTAAAATTGAGCACTTAATGGCAGACATGGCAGAGTCCTGTGCAGAGCTCCCAGAGATCATGCTCCCAATTGCAGCGGGAGATATCTGGTGGATGCTCTTGCAGATGCCACCTGAAGGGCCGGAGCGCATGGACTGGATGGGAGCTAAGGGCAAGTGCTTAGCCTGTGAGGAGAGTTGGAAGCTCAGGGCCAGTTGCTAAGCATGAAGTTGACAAAGCTGATGAGGTGGGGCAAAATTAGGGCACTCGGCATCCTTGGGGTGTGCTGAGCATTATCTTCATTTTTAGGACAGTGAGCAGCTATCGAAGTGTTTGGCATATGTTACAGCCAAGGAAAGAGCTTTTATGGGATCATTTCTGCATCTTGCAAAGTGTATCTGACTGTTGTTAAGAGGAGCTCAAAAGAGCACTCTCATGAGGGCAATGCCATGCAGACATGGGAAGCAAACTCTTGTGGCCTAGAGAGAAGTTGGATGTGAAACTGAAGTGACTGACAATATGGCTGACATCAAGATGGCTGACCTCAAAATGGCTGACCTCAAGATGGCTGGTTCTGTTCCCAGCATATCTACCTTGGGGCTGTTTAGAGAAGGGCAGTCCTTGCTTGGCTGTTCCATGCCATGCTTTTCAGATAGCAGGAAAAAGAAAACTGTTGCCTGCAGATTTGGCGAGGCTGTGCACATCTTTGGATGGGGAGTCATTCCTCCTCCCTTCAACTGAATACTGTACCAAGCTGTTTGTGTTGTTGTCTGACCTGTGACGATTCTTAGAAGTAGAGGACCGCCCCCCCGCGTCAGAGGTGGTACCAGGAAGGAAGGGTCAGTCAGGAGTGCCACCTCTCTTTAGCTGTGAGCTCACCTGTCCCTCTCTGTCTCGCCAGGCCTTCCCAACCCCTGCTTGACCGCTCTATCCCAGACTTCACGGCCTTTACCACCGTGGACGACTGGCTGAGTGCCATCAAAATGGTCCAGTACAGGGACAGCTTCCTTACCGCTGGCTTCACCTCCCTCCAGCTGGTCACCCAGATGACATCAGAGTAAGTGAAGAAAGCCTCCGTTGTCCAGCCCAGAGCTAGGTGTTCGGGCCCCTTCACTGCTGCTGAAGAGAGTGTGGGTCAAAGCCCCTTCGCTGTGTAGAACCAGCCTCGTGAGGCTGTAAGATGGAGGTTGGAGATAGAGGGATACTGAAGGTGCAGGTAGAGATCTGTTCCGGGCCTGGCATGAGAGTTATTCATAGTCGCATTTGTCTAATCATCAATTACTTCTCTTCCCCATTCAAATTTATAAATTTGGACCAGCAAAGAAAGCGTCTGGGTGGAAGGGACGAACACAGCAGCCAGCACTCTGGACAGAGTCACAGGCAGTGACAGCCCTGAATCAACAACCACTGAACTGTGTGGTGCAGGGTGCCATCCTCACACTTGTACAGCCCTTGTAAACACACACACATTTCCATTTCACGCTCATTACTTACTAGTCTGCTGCTCCCACAAGAGTGTGGAGGAATACACAAAATAAAATTATTCAAATAAGAGGAGGGTGAGACAGGTTCTTAAAGATCCATGTGGCCCATCGCTTCCCCCAGAATGTTGCGAGCAGCACCAGTTGTGGGAAATGTTAATAGGTTCTCCTTGGAAAAAAGGTCCCACGGTCAAATAAATTTGGGAAACGCTGCACACTTTATCATCCTCGTGGAGATTCACTGCTCATATTAGCATTATAAAGGCCGTGAGAAACCCTGAAATAAAGAAGCCCATTCCAAATTATTAAATACCATAGAACCATAGTTTTGAGGGACAGGTTTTTATGGAAGTGCAGTTTGGGAAATATTTATCTAGTGCCAGTCTTTCCATCCAGCAGATTCTGAAATAGTGCAACACATGAGGCAAGATGGGACACAAGGCTGCTTTTCCAGCTGCTTTTCCGGCTGCTGGTTCAATATGCATCTAACCTTCCTCCCCCTGACACCCACTTTTCCCCTCTAAGGACCAAAAGAGGTCTCAGCTTTTGCTGCCCACTGGAATAGTCTGGGAATCTTTAAGAAGTTCAGAAGGCTATGCCTGGGGATGAGACTCAGCCAGCAAGGTGCTCACCTAACATACCTGAAGCCCTGGGTTCAACCTCCAGCACTGTGTAAACTGGGGGTGGTCGCACATGTCTGTAATCCCAGCACTTGGGAGGTAGAGACAAGGGAGCCAGAAATTCAAGGTTATCTTCACTTACCATATCAAGTTCAAGGCCAGCCTGGGCTACAAAAGACCAAAGTACTGATGCCACCTGCAGCCTTTTGATTAATTGCTATGTGGTGAGAGCAGAACGCAGGGCTCAGGGGATTTCAATGTTCCCCAGGTGAATTCTGATGTGCGACAAAGGTTGGGAAGAAACACAGGAAGGACCAAGCTCAGATTTTGATTTTGCCTTCTGTATTCAATGAAGTTCAAATGATCTAAGCCAGAAAATCAATTCTTTCTTATATACACACACACATGCACGCATGCATATACACATACACATGCATGCACACACACAAACCCTGAGCCCCAGTGTGTACTGATGCATCAGAGTGAATTCTGGAGGCCTGTGATACACATCTCCTATGGCAGAGGCCCCATCAGTCCAGCAGACAGCTGACAGATGTTAACTGGTCACCTGTCATATCTTAGGCACAGTGCTGGATGCTGGGGTTTTCTTATGACCAGGCCAGTTGCTGCACCTGGGAGAGGAGATTGGAGACCCATTCCTAGCTTTACTTCAGTGCAGATGGACCCTGACTACGTGCAACCCATGTCTGGAGTCAGGTTTTATCACTTCAAGGTTTATTCTTCTCATGAATGATGGAGTCAGGGTTTTCTCCAGGGGGTGGATTGAAGGTGCATCTCCATTAGAATCCATTAAATAGCAGCGTGTGCTTGATAAAGGTCCATTTCCTGGTGACCCTTAAAATAAAATAAATAAATAAAAGTAAAAATAATTAAAAAGGACAGCCCTACACATTTTGAATGATTGAGCACAAAACTCAAAGAAATAAAGTTAAAAAGAATGAGCCTTCCCATCCTGCAGTGCTCAGAGGGATGCTCCTGGATGATCGGAGGAACAAGGTGTGGGCATCCGTGGAGTCAGGCTCATTCTACTTTGCTCCCTCTCAGCTGGCTACAATTTTCTTTTTTGACATATTTTCCCCTCCTCCCCTCCATAATAGAATGAGTCAAATAAAGCTGTTCCTTCAGTCTGGGGAAAGTCGCCAAAAAAAAAAAAAAAAAAAAAAAAAAAAAGGAACAAGGAGAGGATTAAAAGGAAAGTCAAACTGAAAATTAAGGGATTTAGTTCAAAGTAAAACACAGCCACACAGTACTGGAGCAATTCAGTTTATTTCTTGAGAGATGAAAGATGGGGGAAGAAGAAAAAAAAAGAAAATGAGCAACTCGATAAAATAGATGGTGGGGCAATTTGTGAATTCAAAATTCAAGCATGCTTCCCCAAAGTACTCGCTGTAAAAGACACGGGCAATTTGCCTATCTCCAGCAGCTACAGCCTTAGAGAGATGGACTACAGCTCACACGGTTGTGGGGGGAGGCATAAGTGCCAAGACATTATGGTTACAGACCCAGCCCAGGCTCTGCCGGAGTGTGAAGTATACAAAAAAGCCTGCCTGTGCCAGGGTCAGGAAGCTTGGAAGAAGTAAGCAGTAGCATAGGGGAGTTTGAAAGTCCTGCAGGGAGGCCAGGAAGCAGGCGCTGCTGTATTTGAATTCTGCTTCTCTCACTGCTTACCTGCTACGTGATATTTAGTGCTTTACTTCTTTGGATGACACTTGTCTTGTCTGTAAATGCACATGTAAGAATAGTGCCCATGTCACTGGTTTTCAGAGAGACAAATGGAATAGCATGCACTAACAAGCATGCATTTGGCCCATCGCCTGCTCAGAAAATCTGGTTGCTGTTTAACTTACCTATCTGTGAATGCAGTTTCTCACCCACTGAGAACTGCATCCCTGCAGGTTTAGATAAGATGGTATATAGCACATAGTGTGCACTTGGGCAGCTAAGGAAAGATGTGTGGGTCTCCATGAAATCAGACTTAAGCCATGAACTTTTCCATATGACTTCTCCCAGCTCACAGATGAACCCAATCTGAGCTTCTATCCCAGACATATTCTTTGGATTCCTACTTGGGCAGATATTCTAAAGTTATTTTAAGATCACCCTTCTTAAAAATGCATGGCATTAAAATTCAAACAGAGTGAGAGATTGGAAGCTCAGGGGGAAACATCAGAAGACCAGGCAAGCCCCATAGCTTTTCAGTCACAGTGGGTGTTCACTAATTTAGGCAGGAAGCTCCACGAAATAACCAAAGTCCCATAGAGTGTGCGCTTGGAGAGTCAGCCACAGAGTAGAGGAAAATTCCAGTCCACCTGAGGGTCATGGCCACTAAGAAAGGGATGCTTCTGGATCCATGAGTGAGGAATAAGGCATAGCTCATGCAGACTGTGTGGGGAGGGGGCAGGAGGGATGCACAGAGAACATGAATTTGAGCGGGATAGTATTATAACTGGGTGCTGGGGTCGGATAGCTCAGTCAGTAGTGTGATCACGAGAACATGAGTTTGGTCTCCAGCATCACTGTAGGAGAAGCTGGGAGAGGTGGCAGTCACTTGCAATCCTAGGACTGGGGAGGTGAGGCAGGAAGATCTCTTAGGCTCCCTGGCCAGCCATGCTGTCGTAATTGGCATGCCCCAAATCAGTCAGTGAGAGACAAGCTCGTAAAAACAAACACACAAAACAAGGTGGATGACAACCAAGAATAACATTTAAGGCTGGCCTCTGGCCTCCATATACATGTACATATATGTGCGCACACCCCCCACTAGAGACTCAAACACATTCACACATATACAAAGTAAAAGAACATATGTAGTCATGTTCCTGCTAAGTACTTGGGCTTATTTCACTTAAGATTCTGGGATGGTTAGCACATTTTTCTGGCCACTCTATTGTTAGGAGCATACCTTTGGTGATAAGTTGGAGCTATGAAAAGGCTGCCCTAACTCTAACACTGACTTTCTTGCCCTTCTAGAGACCTCCTGAGAATAGGGGTCACCTTGGCAGGCCATCAGAAGAAGATTCTGAGCAGCATCCATTCAATGAGGGTCCAGATGAGCCAGTCACCATCGGTAATGGCATGAGAACACTTGCATTCATAGGGGAGGAGAGGAAGGAAAAGGACCAGGGTCAAAGGGAAACCAGAGGTTGACCACTGTGGAATGTGCAAGGAAGATCAGCTTCTTGGCTGGGAAACAACTTTCCATCTGTGAAGAATGAACTGGACCCATTGCTCACGGGCCATCGTCGTTTCTCCGCAACAGAAGCACGTAGATGCCGTGGGAAACCAAACACGTAATAATAAAGATAGAAAGGTGATGTTTAACAGAAGTGAAGCCGAAACCATATGCATTGGGAACCAAGGTGAACTCAGTTCCTATCCAAGGGGGACTGGAGTTACTTGTCTTCGGGAAGAAGGGAAGGAGGTGGAGGGATGAGAAGCAAGCCTCGGCTGTTCCATCTTCTCCCTCACCAATGATGTTCTTTTCTTTTCTCCTTTTGTGCTCCTCCCTGAGAGTCCTCCCCCACATCCATTTCCCTTTGCTCATGACTCTTGTAGGGAAGCTTCTTCAAATAAAACCCAGCTCCTGAGTCTCCAGATGTCGTCTGTCAGTTGCCAAAGGACTTTGCTGACCACTACTGCATGGGGATCCAACCAATTCAATTAATGTCTTCATATTGAAGAAGAGATGTACCTTCAATTGAAAACCTTGTTTTTCTTTTGTTTGCATTTTCTGCAAAAAGGAAAAAAAGAAACCACAAATTGGAAAAAATAATAGAAAAACCTGTTTCCGTGTGCAAGCGCACACGTCTGTGTGTCTGCGTTATAAAACGACTGTGCTTGTTCGTGACAGATGCAAACAAGAAAAAAAGAATTGGGAAAGTTTTGGCCCTGGGAGGCCTCAGAGGGCTGGAACAAGCTGTTGGCCTGGCTTTCTGCTTGGCTCACTGGCCGCTTGGCTCAATGAGAAGAGAAAAGAGGGGGGCGGGGAACTCAAATGAAAGGAAAATTTTAAAAAAAGTAGTCTCTGAAGAGTTTGCAAATTAAGACAGGAAACAGGTGAGTGGTTTGAATTGGATGCAGTGTGGGCCATTCTGGAATGATGCTGACTGAAAAGTTATTATTGATAAGACCTGAAGAAGAGGAGAAGGCAAGGATTTCTGGAGAATGTTCTTCCACAGCCCTGGAACCAGCGCTTTTAGGGACGGCAAGGGAGAGTTCTTTCTTGCCTGGCCTGTGGACTGGCTGAAGCCGTGTGACATCCGAGGAATGTCTCTGTCATGTCTCTGTTTCTCTTTACATTCCTTCTTGTACCTCATTGTTCATTGTTTGATTCACTTTTGTAAATTCCACCTAACATTTGAATATTTTTAATTTCTCCTTTTACCTTAATCTCCTTCCTAATTTTATCTGTCTAATTAAAAAGAGCAGAAGCATGTCTGGGTTTATGTAAGATGTTGTCAGAGTGTGTGTCCCTGGACCCTGACTTAGCTCCCACACTAAACTAAAAAGCTGATGTCCAAACTTTAGACTGCTTGCTATTGCTATGCCTGCAAACACACAGCTAGGGAAGGTGTGGACTTAGCAGGAGTCTTGGCTTCAAATTTAATACATATTTAAGGCGGCACGAGCCTTTTCCTCGAGGCTTAGGTAACTGATCTGGGAGTTTCTGTTGCTGTGATAAAATACCACGGTGAAAAGCAGCCCAAGGGGAAAAAGTTTATTTGATTCACAATTCCGGGTGATAATTCATTATTGCAGGTAAGTCAAAGTATCAGGAACCTGAAGCAGGTGGTCACGCTACATCACATCCACAGGTGAGAGCAGAGAGGAAATAAATGAACGCATACTCACTTGTGCTCAGCACCCTTTCTGCTTTTTACAGTCCGGGATATTCTCTGGTGAATGGTGCTGCCCACTGTGGGCTGAGTCTTCCCACATCAATTAACATAATCAAGGCAATTCCCCTTGGACACACCCACAAACCAACCTGACCTAAGCAAACCTTATTGAGACTCCCATCCCTGGAGATGCTAGGTTGTTCCAAGTTCACAATTAAAACAGTCACAGGGGCATTCTGGCCTTGAGTTACAGGCTCCGGACCAGCAGGAAGCTCCCTCAAAGTTTCTCATAGCTTGAAGATGCAGCTACAACCCAGGCAAGCTTACCTTAAAGTGTGGCTGTAAAGTTGAGCCCAGGAGGATGGGAGAAGCTGGGGAGAGGGAGAACCTGTCCACAGAATTCCATGTGATCTTCTGAGGGCTCCAGTTCAGCCAGGAAGGTGGAAGACAAAATCTCCCCTGGTTAGTTGATTAGCAATTACATGCCCAGTTTAGTAATTAGCCCCAAAGACTCAGTCCATGAGTGTCTTCCAAGCCTAAACCACATGACGGATCTGTTCTTGGTTTTCACAGGAGTGGGTTTAAATTTGCCACCACTCTCTTCAGCAGCATCTCTTACCAGAGTCTCTTCTCTAGCACTGCCATTGCCAGCCTCCCTTCTTGCTGGGGTCAAGGCAGGGTTCACATAAAGATCGTGTTAAACTCTTCATTTGCTGTTAGTGTAAGTTCCCAAAAAGGACAAAGAGAACACGGAGCACACAGACCAGAAACAGGAGGGATCCACAGAGACCAGGAAGGAGGCACAGTTCTCAGCCACACTGACATGAACAAGCACTCCACAATGTCAGCCTGCCCTGCAGATGCCCTCCTTGTGTTCAAGTCAAAGCTGCCCAGCGTCACCCCCAGACCAACAGAGAGCAAGAAGTAGGAAGGTAACTGAGGAGTGTCATTAGCCAGCAGTCAAGAAAGGCACCTTTTTGCCTTTAACATATTTTGCTTTACATACTGAGTTCTCTTCCTCAGTATAAATGTGTGACGTCCCAGCAGGTCCTGCCCTGTTCCCACTTCCAGACTCAGAACCTCAGGAACAAAAACAACGGAGTCAGCATTTTAACTTGGACATATGACCCCTTACTCCTCACCTTTGCCCCAGTGGGATGTCACACCGAAGTGTGGCTTGACATCACCTGTGGGGGTGTAATCACAGGTCACAGAGCCCCCATGTGGTAGGCATGGAGTGAGACCTAGAACTTGAACATCTTACAAGTGGTGCTGATGCTGCTGGCCCAGGGACCACACTGTGGAAGCCTCGGCACGACCTTAACCTTCCTCCCTGGGAATTAATTCACGGTGTTCTGTGTGCAGACACTGGCTCAGGAAGTGATAGTTGGCTGGGGTTCCTGAGGCTCCCTGAAAAAGAGGCATGAGCCTCACTCTCTCGGGTATAACGTGATAGGAGAGACGGATAGGCAGAGCCTTCTGCAGAGAGGTGTCTCCCGTACACTGAGTTCGGGGGACTTCCTTCTCAACTCTCAAAGCAAACCTTTGGGAGGATGCTTACTGCAGCGAGAGCCCATCTTTCTGGATTGCCTGTGCTGCCTCCCCATCATCCTACCAAGACATTTTTGTGAGGGGGATTGCTGGTAATGGAACCGAGGACAAACTATCAACTGAGCCACATTCTTGGCTCAAGAGCTCTACCTTTTAAATAGTATGTTTTAATTTATTATTTGAGAATTGCACACACACATATATATATATATATATAATATTTTGTGAGTCTATTTATCTATCCCTCACTTTCTCCAATTCCTACTTGGAACTCCAACATCCTCCTCCCAATTTTTTTTGTTCTCTATTTTTATAGCCACGGGTCTAAGTAGTGCTGCTTATAAGCACATAGATATAGAGCCACCCACTGGTCCTTAGGCAACCACTGGTAAGTGGTCACATCCTTGAAGAAAAACGATTTTCTCCCAGTAGCCATCAAATGATAATAGCGCCTGAGATTTAGGTGGGGTCTTAAGAACTGCTCCCTCAGCCATGCTGGGATGTTGGCTGACTTGATCTTGTGTACACAGCCATAGCTGCTGAGTTCATGAGTACATCCTGTGACATGCTCAGAACTTAAAATGTATGCAGTGATTTGTGAGTTACAAAGCCAGGCTGACAGTATGCAATCTGCAATCTTGCCAGGTAGCCCAGGGTGTGGTTCAAATACAGGAGACCACCAAGGGTGAGCAGGTGTGGTCCACCAATGGCAGGTGGGTGGGCCAGGGCTTACAAAAATGGAGATGGCTTGCTGGTGATGCCTTAGAGACACTCACCTCTTCCTGCTCTCTCTCCCTCCCCATCTCTCTGCTACTCTAATACTCAGAGGGAGGAATAGAGACTGATAAAGAGACAGACAGAGCAGCATCTATGGAGATGCAGGGTTCTAGGGATACTGCTGTGAGGGTCAGGGAGGCAGAGCACAAAAGGGAAAAACTACACCCTTCAGTAAGAAATGCAAGCTCCTGGTAGCTGTCTGTTCTAAGAGGCTCGTTGTTGGTAACCTAAGGGTTTCATCATTCTTTAAAAATAATGACTCTGTCACCAACTGGCTAAGGACACAGTACGTCCCTTGCAAATGAAGTAAAGGGAAGGCTGCAACAATACCAGCAGCACAAAGGCACCATTCAGAATTCTCAAAGGACCCAATACCCAAAGAGATTGAAAAGTTCACAGAAGACTGAGCTCTGCGGTCACTGTGCCATACCCTACACATAGAAGCCATGGGGTCATTTCCAAAATCAGACATGTCTGTGTCTTCCCAGATGCCAGTGAAGCTGCAGGCAGTGCCAGAGTGGAATCCTCGGGGTCACAGAAAGGTGACCAAATGGTGAAGAGGGTGTGGGGGGCCATGCTTTAAAATTATGCAAAGTTTGAGACCAATGGCATCTATGTTCACCACTGTCAAGTCTTGAGAGACCAGCAAGAGATCTGAGGACAAACCTGGGCTCTGGTAGATCTCAGGCCTCGGAGCAAGGGTGACAGGATGATCAGTGATGGATGGGCCTCCTCTGAACACCTGTGGAAGAGATCCCGTGATACCCTGCATCCCTCTGGGCTTGCCTTGTTAGCAAGGGCCCTGGATGGTTCCAAGCAATTGAGAGTCACAACTTAGTACATCATTATTCCTGGCAATTCCCAAGTGAAAGAGGACGCAGCATAGGTTGTCCTTGCCTTGCGACTCTCTGTTAGTAAGTCACCTGGCTTGTAGAAGTTACAGAATTTTTGGTGCCTGAAATAAGTTCAAACTGAACAAGTCTGGTAAGTCATGACTTCACCTCTAGACATCCATGACCTTAGACAGCATGCTTTAAAATAAGTTAATCCCCAGGTATTTCACGGGAATCTTCCTCAATTACTCTTAACTGCCATCAGCCCCAGCCTACATTATTTTAGTCTCTTGATGTTTCAAGCACTCCCTTTCAACCCCGTCTGACTCCTTAGCAAGGTGTCAGAGGCGTCCCCAGATCTCCAGCTGGGGACACAGCAGTTTCTTCGTCTGAGTGTTAGTCACTGCCCAAAGGCACTAAAAGGCAGAAACTAACTTGTTTCATTCCTGGTATGACAAAAGCAAATCCAAAGTGCAGGGGAGGCAGGGGCAGAATGCAGCCTACCCTGAGGAGCCCAGACTGTGGCCTGAACCCCTGAACCTGGGGACTACGTACTGCCAAGGTAACTTGTGCTTAGGTCGTGGGGACTGGCAGGGCTCCTCTGACTAAGGGAACATGACTGGTACTCTTTATTTTCTCTTTGTGGAGCTAGAGGCAGAGCTTTGTATAGCCCAGGCTGGCCTCCACTTGGCTATAAGCCTAGGATACCTTGATCTCATGATCCCCTTGCCTCTACCTCCCAAGAATTAGGGTTACAGATGTCTACCACCATATGTATGGCTTATATCTTCTTGAGAATCAAACTCAGGACCTCGTGCACGCAAGACAAGCCCTCTTTCAACTGAGCCACAACACCAGACCTACATCAGTATTTTAACAGCCCTTCTACACTAACGATTTCTTCCTTCCAAGATTTCTTTAATCTCCCAGAAGACACCCTCACTCAGAATGCTGCAGCCTCCTGCTCACCAGAAGGAATAAAAATTAAAACACTCAAACAAAACAAATGTATAAGCAAACAAGCTTCCGCTAAGCTCCTGAGCCCATGCCATTCTGTTCTCCTGGAAGAGAAGCTGCCATCTCCTCAAGAATATTTAAGTCCCCTCTTCTGGTCTTACAGAAGTCATAGTTGCCTGCATGTGAGCAACTGCTGTAGCGCTAGAATTGGCCTTCTGCCACAGATGCAATGACAAGTTCCAAGTATTGGCTTCACGGCAAAATGCAACTGTGTAAGCGACTTGATGGGAAAAGGGGCAGAGTCATGGGAGAGCCACCACGTCCTGAGCAGTCAAAGACAGTGATCCCACAGGCTCTGCTCACCTGGAACTGGAATGGAGGGAGTGACCAAGTTGGAGTCTGGGTGAGCAGTAGAGGGAAGAGTTCATGTTAGTTTAAGTTTCAGAAGTCAAACGTTGTGTTTGTGGGATCCCAGGTTGTTCTTTGAGGCTGAGGAATAAAGGGTTGACTGTGAGTAGCTGGAGGGGTGGGCAGAGCTTGCACCATGAACGGCCTTATATGAGAAACTAAGGGACCTGGATATTACTCTGAAGTCAGGCCTGGAAAGTGGATTAAAGCAAGAAACCTCCATTTTATATAAGCCAATGGCCAGCAGATGGAAAATGGAAAAACAAGTTTTGAACCCAATTTGGAGAGGTTAATCTGGAGGCTGATGATCAAGGCAGAAGATCCCAGTGGTCTTGGGGTGTATGCGTAGAAGTGGCAGGAGGAGTGAAGAAAACATATCCACCAAAGAAGCACAAAGCAGGCAAGGTCATCCGGGGAGGAGGTGGATTGCCTCCTCCTGCCAGGAGTTAGTGAGGGAAGGACTAAGATGTCAGCCCTCGTAACTTGTTTAGGTGCCTGGGTGGGTTTCGATATATCAGCTGAGGTAGAGAACGTGCAGGAAGGAAGGCACAGTATCTGAGCTGCCCATAAGCATAGGGTACAAGGGTCTGTAATCCAGCTAAGAAATCCTCGCTGGTAATCTGCCTCTTAAAGGCACGCTTTGCCCAGATAGAAAGTCAAATCATGGAAGCAGAAGAGTTTATGGCGTTGGGAGGTGACAGTGGAAAGAGAAGGGAGCTTGCATGCAGCTTGGATCCACAGCCTGTTTCATAGCCATCCTGACAAATGAAGGTTCACAGAAGAGTGGGAACAGAATCTCCATGGGCTCAAGGGGAAATCAGGAGCTTGTGGGGACCATGAAGCCAATGGAACACATTTTAGAGAAGGAAACGCCAACCCAAGGCTCAGTGCTTCCAAGACAGTCAATGCAAGGTGAGTTTTGCAAAAGACCCAGCAGAGACAGGCATGTTGGCGCGCACCCAGAGCTTGGGAGGTAGAGACAGGAGGTCATCCTTAGTTCAGGGTTATCCTTAGCTAGATAGCAAACTTTGGATCAGCCTGAACTATGTGAGATCATGCTCCCAAACAAATAGTTGACATTCAGGGAAACAGCTGTAGTCTCACATGTCTGGAGTTCTAGCATGTAGAAAGCTGAGGCAGGAGGTTTGATATGAGTTCTCTGCCACCTTGGGCCTATATAGGGATCCTGTCCAAGAGAGAGGCAAATGGAACGCCCATGGGTTTATCCACAGGAAAGGATGGCTGGCCTTATTCAGGGCAAGTTCACCAGAGAGATGGTAAGCAGAAGATGATGGCTGAGCTGAGGGAAACGAACACCAAAAGCTTTCAAGTAGACTGATTGTGAATGGTGAAGATACACAGATACAGTTGGAGGAGGCGCCTTTTGCTTGTTGCCATGTTGCTACTTCTTAATGGGAAGGACTTGGGCATATTGAAAAGCTAATGAAAGAGATGGGTGTGGAGAGCAGCAGAAAAGGAAGCTAACTGAGAGGGTCAGGCCCCAAGAAGGCAGGGAGTGCAGGTGGAAGGACGCGTGGCTCCAAGTGAAGCGATTCCGATTTGGTCTGGAAGATGAATGAAATAAGGACCGACGCGAGCTCCTAACAGAACTCCAGCTCACAGACCAATTTCCTCACAATCTAATCACTTAGCTCCTGCAGCCTCCTGCATGGAAGTGCCATGACTGAACGCGCAGGCTTTGCTGCGGCCCTGCTGCAATGACAAGGCAGGCCCCCTGCTTCTGACGAGGTAGGTAAGTGGACAGAAGAGAAAGAGTCGTCAAGGGGAAGGTGAGACAGCATCACGGACCCCTGTCCTGCTCAGAATCCCCACAATGGCTGCACATCACTGGTGGGACGATGCCCAAATTCTTTACCATGCCATGGAGGTCTGAGGCCACCTCTCCCACCAGGTTTTCAACAAGGCAAGCCTGCTGTCTGTCCATGGTCCTTTCTGTCCCCGTCGCTGCTGTCTCAAGATATTTCCTACAACTAGAGTCCTCCATTCCCCAGGCTAAGAAAGCATATTGCTGCTGGGCAGTGGTGGCGCACATCTTTAATCCCGGCACTCAGGGAGGCAGAAACAGGTAGATCTCTGTGAGTTTGAGGCCAGCCTGATCTACAAAATGAGTTCCAGGACATACATAGAGAAACCTTGTCTCGAGAAACCCCACACCCCACAAAAAGAAGGCATAGGGACAACTCAGTTGGCTCACTTAGCTAGTGAGCTCATGGAGAGCAAGGATAGGACCATATTCACTCTTTTAAAAGTTTTGCACCCAGCACAGAAATGTTTATGGGAGGGATGACATAGTCAGGTTGAGAAAGAGTCAACCCCAAAGGACAGAATGACCTAGAATATTTAGAGTCTTCTGGAACTGGGACCAGAGAGACCCCAGGATATGTCCAATGGCAGGTGTACTCAGAGGGGCAGTAAAGATATCAGTGAGTGGCCTCTGTGTGGACCTGCAAGTGCTAGATATTAAAAGGGACATTTAGAGACATTGTAATGGCAACAAGAGCCTGACAATAGGAGCAACTAGGAGGGCCTGTAGGATTGGGGGGCATCTATTTATCAGAATTAGGGTCTTAGTCTTCATCTAGAACCTAGCCTCAGCCCCTAGAGCCCCGGAAAGTTGGGTAGGGTGATAGAAACTTGAACCTGGTAAGAGCAAATCAAGGCATCAACTCCTTGAAGGGCCAACATTCACAGGGCTGCTTCTGAGCTCCAAGGGTTTTGTAGGGTGGATGCCAGCTAGAAACAGACCATAAAGGCATAGCATTAACTCAGCTTTGTCCCCCTAGTAAAGTCACAGACTGGCAGAGCGAGCTGAAGCCTTCTTGGAGATCAAATCTTCAACTGTGGGATGGAGAGCCAGCCAGCAGGCCTCTGGCTGTGATATGCCAAAGAGAAAAAGGGCAAGGAGGCAGCATGACCCATTAATAGATAGCTCAGGAAAACAGAAGTTGTATTTTTTGGGCAAGTGTGATGTGTGATTGGTTACCGGCTTCCTTGAAACTGTCTTCCCAACACTCAGAGAAGAAAGAGCTAATCCTGATGTAGTGGGGACATTGGAATGTTTGCCCAGGTGTGTGCCACAGACTGTTCAGCTATTATGAAATCTGCTGGATGTACGGATTCATATGAATAGGTACATGAAACTCAGATTGGGACTTAACCTGCCCATATCATTTGCCTCGGCAGGAAAGGAAGGCCTTAGACACTGTCCAGAGTCTAACTGGACAGGCAGACAGGACTCTTGAGAATTTAGAAGGGGGTTCACCTATTGCTGAATTACTGAAGTCTTGTGTTGACTTCCCAAGATGGTGTGCCCACCCCTATGATCAAGAAGTTGCTTTTCTCTGTATGGGATAAGTCTGGATACAGGAAGCTGAACATGCAAGCACCAGGCTCTGAAGCCCAGGAGGGTTTCCAAGCCAACTGGGATTTCCCTACTTGAGGACAAAGATCTCAGGGATCTCTGACCACCAGGCAAGAGATATTTGGAGAATAAGCTGATTAAGATTCCCATAGCAGGCTTAGGTGTGAGAGCATCAGCAGTGAGTGTTCTACACTTAGAATTTAAAGTAAGTCTTTCCAGCAGCTAATTAGGGAAGGTGCTCCTGGGGTGGGGACTGAAATTACAACCACTTGAGAAGTTCTCAAAAATAATAATCACAAATTCAATAATAGGCTTGATGACAGCAATTGTAAATTTTTTTGTATGCTTGCTACAAAGTCAAGCAAACTGATTATTCCTAGGCTTGTATTGTGATGCCCATTTAGGGAATGAATTTGCTAAATGATTCAGAGATGCTCAGGCAGTTTGTTCAAATCTGAACCATACTGAAGAGCTGGACTTGAACTCAAGATTATTTGTCTGAAGTATGGTCTTTAAGTCATTGAGTAATTCCATTACCCAAGTTTGATAACTTCTAAGAATCCCCTACACACTGTGTGTGTCTATCATGAAGTACAAGTGATTAATGCACACCGTGAAGTAATATGTCTATAAATGGGGATTGCATTATCTGCCAAGGTAAAATGAGGGGCCACATATAAACCACATAAGGTCACATAACTCAGTTCTTGGTTTTTGAAGCATATTCACAACCTGACACCATTGTGAGTTAATTTATTCTATGTCTAAGGATTTGGGAATATGGCCAAAAAATAGAAGAAGAATCGGGTCTGGGGTTTGTTGTAAATGTCTCCCCACCTTCTGGAAAAGGTCAGTCTTTAATCTCCGCAGACTTGGGGGTTTTGTGAACTTTGGTTGCATGTTTGTGTCCTCTGAATCATTTCTGCTCCTCATGTTACATGTGTGCCAAGATGGACTCAAGCTTCCTCTTGCTCCTGGGTGGATCCCCAGGCTGCCTGTCAGATGGACCAATGGCTGAATTTGAGACATTTGCCTTCAGTGTGTTGCAACAGCACTTGGCTTGCTCATTCAAATAGGCCAGTGCCCTTTCTTCCTGGTACTAAATGAAATCTTTTGATTAAAGTCCAATTTCTGGAGCTGTCAGTCAACAAGAAGAGTTTTCTCTGGCTAAATAACTGTCCACAGATTTTCTCTGACTGCAAAGCCATCCTCAGGGGTCAACCTGCTGGGCTTCCATAATGTGTTGAGTGAACCGTCAAATGGCAGAATATTTTTTAGGATGTAAGTGTCCAAAGTCTTTAAAATTGTTATATGTTTATTGTGAGGTATACTTAAGAAAAATACATCTAATATAGAAACTATGCACTATCTAGCAGAAATTGTGAAGCATTCTTTTGAAATAAGTTACTTTTGAAAGAAGTAAAAACTGTCCTGTCTTCTCTTTGGCCATCTTCAGACTCTTAGCTCCGCCCAAAGGAATCCCAGAATCTCTACTTAATTTAATAATTTAATCTAGGTTCCTTTGCCATCATTCTTCACCCACCTAAGGAACAAAGGACCACTCCTACCCACTGATTACAGTTATTCTTTTTCTTTTTACTACTTTGCGGTGCATGCTAGGCAAGCACTCTCCTATAGAGTTACACCCCCAGTCCCCTGATTCTGGGCAAAGTCACTTTTCTCAGGCTGAAGACTGAGCCATGCTTACTACAGCTCTCTGGGCCTTCGTGTATGCCAGCTTGCTCACATGGATTCATCTGTGCTCTCTATAGACGAAAGTGCTGCAGTGGAACACGCACCTGGTAGTGAGTCTCCCCGAAGGACATGGCAGATGGCACCAGCTCTGTATTCACTTTTCCCAGTGGGAGCAGGCCCCTCTGCCTCACTGTGACCTCCGGTCTTATTCACAATCTGATGCTTCCCAAACGTGGTGTCTACTGCAGCTTTGAAGGATATTCTCTCTGACATCCAATTTAACAATTAACAAGTTTGTGTTTTCTTCTTTTTATTGTTTTTATCCCCACCATGGGGTTTAGCTCCTGCTGGGATGTTTCATAGGCAGGGGCAGTTTGCCAAGCATTAACTTGTCCAGCCCAGAGGGCATTACTGCACAGCTGATTTCATTTGAGTGAACATCATTCCTTTGGTCTTATTTGTAAACTGTCATATGGTGCTGAGAGCTAGTTAACCATTTGTGGTTCTGAGCAGCAAACTCAGCATGGAAAAGAGCAACCAAATTGAGCCTCTCTTGTAGATTTAATGCAGCAGGGGATGGCAAATTATTTTTTTCTGTAAAAAAGCAGATGGTAAATATTTTAGATTATGTGATCCCTGTTGGAACAATTCAGCTCTTCCCATTGTACTGTGAAGATATTCACGGACAGTATTTGGATTAATGGGTATGGTTATGTTTCAATAAAACTTTATTTACAAAAACAGGCGGAGGGTTGCTTATGTTATATGGGTAGTGTTTTCTGAGTCTCGGTAGTGGTAAGAGGTCTTGCTCTGGAAGGTCAGCTTGGACATTATCTACATATGGTGGCCTAAAGGGACCATGCTTGGGGTCAGAGAAGTGGTGAAAATAGAGGTGAAAACATTGGCAAAAAATCTCACCAAGTAAATCCGGATCCTGGTTCTAACTATTGTTGTCACGTAATTCTTTCTCACTTGAAAATGTGTTGTAGATACTTGCGCTGTGCTCTAACACAGCTTATTCTCATAGAGAGGTAGAAATGAAGGAAGCCCGTAGCATTGTCCCTTGAGTGCTGGAAAAATAGCAAGGCTGTGGTCAGCGTTAAAAGGACAGTGGCTCTGGACTAGGCACCAGGAAAAGAAACAGCGGGCACCATGGACTCCATCTCTGTGAAAATGGCACCGCCTCTCTGGAGGACCAGGGAGAGCTGGGGAAGTTGGGGAGCCTGTCAAAAGCTTGAGGAGAAGTCTCCAGGAAGGCCAAGCGTTCATTCCTCTCTTCTTGCACTCAATTGCCATATGTGACTGCAAAGCCCTGTGACCTCCCAGACGTCTTTCTCTAACAGAGTTCACAATCTAAGAGAGAGCAACATTGAGCCTGGCTTGAGCTTCTGAAACCTCAAAGTTCACCCCCAGAGACACCCTTCCCCCAACAAGGCCCCGCCTCCTAATTCTGCCACTCCCTGTGGGCCTATGGGGTCATTGTTATTCAAGCTACCACAGCAGGAAAACAATAAGTTCGAAATGGAGATGACAAGTGTAAAGAGGTTGTCTATAATCCTAGTACATGAGAAGGAGACCCCGGGAAGATCAGGAAATTAAGGACATCCTCAGCTACATAGTCTGAGGCCAGCCTGAGCTATATACCATCTTGTCTCAACATCACCCCCACAAATGGTGTGAGAAGGGCCACTGAAAGAGGCCCAGGGTTGGGTTATAAAGCTTGGGTCCCCTCCCTGACTAGGAAGCTGGCAGGCAGTCATGTGTCATTTTCAGACAGCACCCATTTCTACAACATGGGGGAATGTTGGTTTTGACCAGGAAGAAATTAGCTCAAACGGCTTGACCTCATGCTGCTAACACCCTGACTCACCATCACCTCTCTGTCGGTCTTCATGGGATTGTTACCACCCTGTCTCACTGGGCTGTCCGTCCACCTCTGTAGCCTCTGAGCCCCCAGAGGTTTCGTCTGGGCTGGGCTGAGAACCGCTATACTCCACTCGCAATGGGGAAATTACCCCTCTTCCAGTCCAAGCTAAGAAGCAGGTGTAATGGGAAGGTGTACACGTGTTTAGAATAAGCAAAAACAGCAAGAGTAGCTGGCTAAGAAAGTCCCAAATGACTTTTTAATGTATATGTGTGTGTATTTTAATAATTATATATATATATATGTATGTGTATATTTTTAAAATGAAGAAATATATCTCAGAGAATACACTGCATCCCCTTTTCTGCCCAGCTCAATTTTCCAAGGGACTAAGGACACCTCACAGCACAGGGTTCTCCCCACCTCCAGGCCAGAAAGCTGGTGACCCATGACTTGGGGTGGAGTGACTCCCCAGGCCCTGGTGCACTTCTGTAGACTTTATGATTTCTCTCAGTTAGATTGTTTACCCAGTCTTGCCCCTACTCATAGAATCCAAAACCCTGGTCCAGGGCAAGTAGGTCCACACCCCCCCCCCCCCGCCCCCAAATGTTCTCAGTGTGACTGCCCACATTGCACTCACATAGGCTCACCCCTACCCAGTCCCCTTTCCTTCTCCTCTTCTTTGCTCCCTGAGATGCTTTTCAGCTGTCAGTCCCATTTCTAGATTTCTATGGCAACCGCAACCCCCAGCCTCACCGCCTTTTCCCTATCCTTCTTTATCCTTTCGCAAGAAGGATTTGCAAGAAGGCTGCTGACAGGCTGGGCTTCTGGTAATTTCCCTCATGAAACCAACAGCTGAAAGGAGGCAGTTAAGGCCATGCAGAGGGCCAGGCTGAGAGGGAAGCCACCGGGGGACAGAGACTTAAGTAAGAGCAGTTTTGTGCACACATGAAGAATAGGCCCTACGGTGCAGCTGTTGGCAGCCCTGCACAGCCAAATCCCCAGGGCATGCGGAGATGATGGAGGTGTGGAAAGACAAAGAGAGGACCAGCTGTGAGAATCCACTAGTGGCCAACACAGTGACACAGCAGGGTATTTGCAAGGGGTGGGAGCAAGGCAAGCCCCAGGGAGAGGTGTGCCCACAAGCCTGCCGAGACACAGACCTAACAGTCGAGGACACCAGCTGCAGTCACAGGGAAATTTCCCCAAATATCCTCATGATCAAGGCTTAACTGCCGGAAGTGCCCTTTCCCAGGAAGGTGGGACCATTTCACCAAATCTAATGACCATGTACATCATCACGTCAGTGCGAGTCAGAGGCTCCTCTGGGTACCACAGACTGCCAGGCAGGTGTCAGGTAGAGGGCAGGTGCAGGGAACTGAAGGCCAAGAGGAGGGCACACTGTTGGGGCCAAGGTGAGGCAGGCGGCTTTACCCTGGAGGGAAGAGCCGTGGGATGAGGGTAAATTTGAATAGCCTTACTACGTGCAGTTTTTATAAATAAAAGAAATATGTTTGGGGCTGCTAATGACCTTCAAATTAGCAGCTTTTCCAGCGAACACTTATGTATTTTTAATTCCAAACGCTAGTGAGTGTCAGTGGCAGAAGCTATGAAAAGCGGCAGGGCAGCTGGCTGGTTTTAAATAAGAGGCAACCCAGATCATTATTTTTGAAACTGTCAGCTTATACGCCCCTTAATGGATTCACTTTCTACCACCTCTCCCCCTACCTTCGTGGTCTTTGAAGATTTGCAGGCATTCTCTGCGGGGAAGAGCAGAGGCCCAGCCTGTCCTGTGGAGGAACCGGGGGCTCCAGTTCCCACTTTGTCTGTAAGCGCATCACACTCGGCAGCAGGGAGGCGGCACAAAGAGCGTCAGCATTGGAGAGAAGAGAATTTCTGCCTGGGATACAGTATACCAGCTGATGGGACCTGGGGCTTCCTTCTCTGATCTGCTCTGATTCCAGGTTACACTAAAAGAGAAATTACTGACCTCACAATAGTGGAAGACAGAATGCATGCATACACACACACACACACATACACACACATACACACACATACACACACATACACACATATATATACTTCCTTTATATATACTTATAAAATATATGTGAAGACATGTGTATATGTGTATGTACATGTGTGCATATATCATTTGTGTGTGTATAGTGGGTATAGAAGGGTGGGGCAATGAACGAGAAGGATCACAGAGAATCAGGTAGAGAAATACAGTAAGAATTGGACTAGGGAGAATGAACAGTCTATCGAGAAGTGGATCTAGTGCCGCAGCAGCAGCAGCAGCAGCACCTAAGAATGCTAGAAAGGAATCCTCTCACCAGGCATGATTGTACACACATGCCATCCTGTGGTGTAGGAGTTTTTCTATCTATCTGCTGTTTCATTGGTTAATTAATAAAGAAACTGCTTAGAACATAGGTGGGTGGAGTAGACAGAACAGGATGCTGGGAGTGAGGCAGATGCCTCGGGCAATTGCCCTGCATCTCCTCCCTGGGACAGTTGCCATGAAGCCAGCCACCAGGTCAGACATGCTGAATCTTTCCCGGTAAGACACCACTTCGTGGTGCTACACAGATTATTAGAAATGGGTTAATCAAGATGTGATAATTAGACAATAAGAGGCTGGAACTAATGGGCCAGGCAGTGTTTAAATGAATACAGTTTGTGTGTTGTTATTTTGGGTGTAAAGCTAGCTGTGTGGGATCCGGGCAGGATGAAAAGCAGGCCTGCTTGCCTCCTCACTACAATCCTGACACTGGATAGGCTGAAGCAGGAGGATCACAAGTTGTAGGCTACATGGGAGACAGAGTTAGACCTTGTCTCGATGACAAGAAAACAAGGTTATCATAAAAAAGAAAACAGGAATGGGCACTCTCTGGTCCCATCCCATTGCATTGGACCAACTTCTCAGGGAGGATCCAATGCCTGTGTTTCATAAGCTTTGTTGCTAGCACAGATGCTCACAAAAGTGTGGGGACCATTGGCATCCAAAAGCAGCGGAATCAATAACAGTGGAATCAATGCATAGAAAAGGAGAGGATGACAGAAAAGAAGAAGGAGAAGGAGACGGAAAAGAAGGATGGCCAAGGAGGGGAGGGGGACAAGGGAGAAGAGAAGTGTGGAAGTGAATCTTGGGATTAGACGCCTGTCCCTCCACACATGCCCCTGTGCGCCTTTCAGATAATCAGCTCTCGGGTACCTCTTCCATGGAACTATATGCACTAGCCTCTTCTTAGTAACAGATAGGTTTCTGTGAAGATCTGATCTCTGCATCACCAACTCATCTCAGCATCTTCCAGAACTTTCCAGTTTATTATAGTGTCTAAAAAATAACTGTCCTAGTGAGGAATTTTTTATTGCAGCAATGAAACACCATGACCAAAGCAACTTGGAGAGGATGTATGAGTTTATTTGGCTTACACATCCTAAATCACGGTCCACTTGGGAAAGTCAAGGCAAGAACTCAAGCAGGGCAGGAACCTGGAGGCAGGAGCTGATGCAGAGGCCATGGAAGGGTGCTGTTTACCGGGTTATCGTGGCTTGCTCAGACTGCTTTCTTATAAAACCCAGTGCTACCAGTCCAGGAGTGGCTTGGGACTTTAATTAAAGGGAAAGTAGGATAGAAACAGAGAAGGGACTAGCTGACCAAGATGGAGGACTTTTAGCAAAATCCACTGGGCCTCTCTGGATTTGTATATCTGATAAAATGCCCCAATGTATTTACAGATCAGGAATATACTTTCTCCACACCATCTCATTTAAGCCTCAGCAGTAGGCATCAATGTTAGCATTGCCCAAGCATGGAAGCTAGGGTTTAAGAATGTGGGTTGTAAAATTATATTTCCAATCTTGATGAAATTGATTTTAAAATACATCATTTTCTGAAGCCTATCTTGCTTCTCAGTGTGAAGAATCCGTGTAATTTAGATTTTACTATAGTGATAGGGCTCTCCATTTTCACTATACTTCTTAATTTCTTTTTAATAATTGCTCGACTTTCTGAGAAGTGTTACAGCTAAATAGTATTTGATGTAAAGATGATGATCTAGTCTCCAGAGAGACAAGGGAGATGTCACTGTCAGTATGTACCAGGCTACACACAAAGTGGACCCTATCAGCTATGCAGTTCTAGCCCCAGATGAGGTGTGGGGTGTGTATTTCTGCCAAGGGGGAAGAACTCATCCTGGAAGAGGCAAAACTCATGGTTAAGAAAGGATGTAAGTTCCAGACAATAACAGAAGAATCAGAAGGAAGAAGGCAACTCACATATTTAAAATCTCCAGGCCCAAAGGATGTCTGATAGAAAACTGGGACATTGCTGGGCACAGGGGAGCAATAGGCAAAATGTGGTGTATGTGCGCCAAAGAGTGTTATGTGCTCCAGATAAAACATAACTACATTTCCATGTGGAAACTTTCAAGGATTTTCATATCAAAGGATTGAATGAGCAACGAAAGAGAAGGGGGATGTAGAATATGACCTTTTTATAAGACCACATATAAGCAAGATGTTCACGTTGAACACAACAGAATGATGTTTATGATTGGAGAGGATGTGGGTAACTTACCTATTCACCATGTAACTTCATTTGCTACCTTTAAAGCATTCATATGTGTGTGTGTGTGTGTGTGTGTGTGTGTGTGTGTGTGTGTTTGTGGACATCAGAGCGGCTTCATTAGTCTGCCAGCTCTCATTCCAAGGCAGCACTATCTTAATTATTGCAGCCTCATTGCACATTTTAATAGGTGGACCACAAGTCATCCATCCTTATTCACTTTCATAATTCTCATAACGATTTTCACCTGTGTATTTTTCCAGGCGTGGGATGGGATACATTTGTGAAATTTCCAAATTCAGGTGTGCTTATTGGTAAAGCTATAAGCATTGAATTTGTGTGATAGAAAATGGACATCTAAAGCAGATCCAACTTCTAGTTAGAAACAAAATGTTTCTCTCTGATTCGAGTAGTTTTTCTGTAGTCTTCTGCACACTGTTATACCTTTATTGCAGATTCCATTTATTTCTTGCTAAATCTCCCTGCAATTTATATTTTGTTATAATTACCGGACTCTTCTTCCTTGCTATTAAAAAAGTATTTACATTTTTATTTTAAATTAATTGTGTATATGTGTCATGGGGGTGTATGCATGTGAATATAGGTGATTGTGGATGTCAGAGGTGTCAGATCTCAAGAACTGGTGTTACCCTTGGTTGTGAGCCACCACATGTACATGTTGGGAAACGAACGCAGGTCCTCTGCTGAGTCATCTCTCCAACTATCTTCTTCTTTGGTATTCTTTTGAATTGCTTTTAAATATATGTTTTATAATTATTCAACTTGTTGAAAAGTAGTATTATTACTAAAGAGTTCTTTAATGAGCTTATTATTTTATATTTTAGGCATATAGTACAGCTTACTTTAACATAGATTATTGCTTCATCATCATCATCATTATCATCATCATCATCAATTAAACCATTATTATTGAGACAGTTTCATTATGTATCCCTGGTAGACCAGGCTGGCCTTGAACTCACTACTTCTGCCTCCTGAGTGTTGGGAATAAAGATGTGCACCATTATGCCAATCCTAACAGGTATTATTAATTTCAAGTTATTAATTTTTATTTAATTTTCCTTCTTTATTATGTTTTCTAGAACTTCTTGAAAATATTCAATAATAGTGTTTTCATACACTTATAATTTTAATGTAAATGTATCTTTATTGCTTGACAATAAACAATAATATTGCCTGCTGCTATATTGTTGGTTTTAGATAAAGGGAGTGTCTGTCTTTTTTTTTTACCAAGAATTATAAATGTAAATGGATTCTTTACTTTTTTTAGACTTTCATAGAAAGGATAATCCATGAAATCAAATTTGAATTCCAGAAATCATGGCATGTTTGGCTTTTGATTTAGTAAGGAGTCTAATATGTTGAAATTGACATGGGATTCATACCTCTTTACCACCCAGGGCTAGCGTATAGCTTTCCTGTTTGTGGATCTCTCCTAGTCTCCATCAAATTTTATTAGTGACAGCTCTAATTTTTTCATAGTACTTTTGATTAAAGTATAATAGATACAGGGAAATTTATCCAAATGCTACTTCGACAGCTTGATGAATTTTCATAAAGCAAAGTCACACACACAGCTGCCACCAGATTAGGAAGTCAGAAAGCCACTGGCATCAAGCCTTCTCCCCATCTCTGTGCCCCCAGATTGTTTTGAATTCTTTTGAATTTCAGTTCAATGGAATAATACAGTACACATTATTCTGTGATTGATTTTTTTGCTCAAATCATATTTCTGAAATCCATTGATATTCTTATAACAGTAATCTACTCATTTAATAACATATAATACTCCTTCACACAAATACGCTGCAATTTGTTTATTTTCTCTATTCTTAGGGTACGTTTCTGCTATTCCCACTTTTTGATTACAGTGAGTAATTGCAAAATGAATATTCCTACCTATGTCACTTGATGTACATGTATTATTTTTGTGCATGCACGTATGCATTTCGACTTCTACCTAAAGGTGAAATTGCTGAACCAAGGCACATTTGTGGCACTGCTTTAACAGGTACTTCACGACACTCTCCCTAAGCGGTGGTGTGATGGGCAAACTCTCTCCCGAAGGGAGAATAACAGCCAATTATACATCTACATGCAATAGGCTGTTGGAGCCAACCCGGCTGAGTCTTTAAATAATGGCATTTTCATCTGACAATTGATGCTTGTTGACCGCTTTCCAACATGTCAGTGCTGTGTCTAAGCTGACTCCCTACAAAATGAGGTCATAAGCCCTAGGCAGTAACAAGGCTTCTCAGATCAGGCACTCACTATGGACAAGTGCAGGCTTGGTATTGTTTAAGAGGAATCCACTTGAGCACCAAGAATCTGCTCACAAAGCCCAGTGAAGTCTTCCTTAGAAGAAGAGGGATTGAGTTTCATCATGGTTTACCGAACGCCCTCTGCTTATAGTAGTGAGACCACACTATAGCCAGAGCCACTGGGATGCAGCCTTCTAACTTCATCTGCAATATATAAAAGGCTTTGGACATCAAGAAGATGAGAGGCTCATATCAAAATCTGGCTCACATGAAAGACATACTACTCTAAGGCTATGTTAACTAATGCAGAAACCAGTGACATGGAGTAGAAATCCCAGTTTAAGGAATCCAAATGCTTAGAGCCAACTGATTTAGTTTAGAAGTCACAAAATCATTCACTGGCAAAGAGTCTTCTCCTTAAATGATCCTGAAGAGACTGAAAATTCTTATGTAGAAGATTGGAACTTGACCACTGTCTCTCAATCTATGCAAATTTAATGCAAAAATGTTTTAAAGACTTCAAATATAAGACCATCACTAGAAAACTACCAAAAGAAAACATGAGAGAAATACGTTATGAAATGATATTGTCATCAAACTTGGAGACCACAGACTGTGCGCAAGTCAGGTCTGACCACCCATCCTAAATAAGTCAGTGAAAAGAGCCACAATAAATATGAAAAGCTGAGAAAGGAGATTTACTCTCTATGACCACATTGGTAAAAGGGACAACAAAGATTCAGCAAACCCCTCAAGTTCTCCTTAGGGTCCTGGAGTAAGATCAAAGTTAAAACAAAACAAAAAAGGCCAAGGATGTGCAGAGCTAAGCTGTCCTGGACAAGTGTGGGCACACCCACCAATGACCCGTCATTATCCAGGTTTCAGTTCCATCCTGTAAGAGGGTCTGACACATTGTTGAACTGTGTGGAATCTCTTTCCAAAAGACAGGCTCCCCTCTGGTTGGAGCCCTTGCCTCTCTCAGCATGAGATTTCAAGGGAAACTACATTTCTTTCG
Organism: Arvicola amphibius; assembly: GCF_903992535.2. Lineage (NCBI taxonomy): Eukaryota > Metazoa > Chordata > Mammalia > Rodentia > Cricetidae > Arvicola > Arvicola amphibius. The sequence goes on along the minus strand of NC_052049.1, from coordinate 168,104,307 downwards.
GGTTCATCATTGCAATAGTCTGATGTTGAGATGGAGAGACACAAGGGTCTCTTTAGAATATCTTCATTTCTACCCAGAAGATTACAGTAGTGACAGTGTTTCTTTTGAATGAGACCCCAAAATAGAAGCAATATAGGCAAAAGTAGGTAAGTCAGATTATAACAAGCTGAAAAGTTTCTGTTCAGCAAAGTAAACAATTAGATCAAAGAGAAAACTTATGACATGAGAGAACACAATTATACATGATTCATCTGACAAATGTTTATCCTTCAGAATATATAAGGGACTAAAGAAACTTCAAGATGAGCAAAAGATCTTAACATATATGCTTTTAAAGAAGAAATTCAAATTACCAGCAAATATCATACGTATGCATGTTAGGAAGTGTCGGATATAGTATTCATCTCTGTTCATGACCACAAAATGTCCACATCCCTCATTAAATGAGGAGTGCTTCTGTTTCTTTTACACATTCAGCAGCGAAAGCCACAACAGAACATTTGAATGACCTAAAATATCCTATTCCAAGATTATCTCCCACACCATTCTTAACCTTCCTCAGGCTCTAGAGGCTGAACCCAGGCAATGTGTAGGATGGGGAGTTGGACACCCACTCCCAGCACTGCCTTCTCTAGCATGCTCAGACAGGTGGCCATTGGTGTTCATTAGATATGAGGTAGCCATTGAGCCCATCCCAAATCATATTTAAAGTAGCCAAGATTGGGAAGTGGGAGTGGAAGAATAAGGGGATTAGAGAAAGTTGCCCCACACCGGTAGATGAGGTACACAACGTTTTCCATGGTGGGCAGTACAACTATTGCACTCAGCACAGGCAAATGAACTCAAATTGCTTCCAGCCAACCTGACATGATATTGAGTTGAAACTCAGTGACTCCACAGCCACAATCACACTGGTGTTCAGCCAGGACCCTGGTGTCTGTGGCCTTTGGTTGGCTTAGGCTTGATGTGCTAGCCTCCTTGGAGGAGTCTGCATTGATATGAAGAATCTTTCCTCATTTAAGACCATGATACTTCCTACGTCTTCATTCGACATGCACATTTTCCAAGGTGGCAGAGCTGGCAGCTAGCATTTGTCTAGATTTCTGTGGGCCCATTTTTCATTCTGCAGTGGGTCATGTTCATCATTATTGTAAATACAATGCAAGGCTGTATAACCCGAGTCCTAATCAATGATTCATTTATGGTGATCCAAGGGAGTTTTTCTGGCTTAGGGAAACATATCTTATACCAGTGAGTCCCTACTCTAAACAACAGGCAAAACCTAAATGGAACTGTAACCCATTACAGTCCCCCCAAAGGGACAACAGGAAGGCTCACCAGTAAGAAACAGCTCTTCCAGCTCTTGTTAAACTGGATTTAGATAACCCAGTTCTCCAGGTCCCCAGTCAACCAGCTAAAGGTCTGTCAATCCTCTTGATTTCTGTACATTTTGATCACAAACTTCCATGCTAAGTGGAGATGTGGGTTTTAGTGAAAGTTATTTGGTAAGAAAGTTCCCTTAGACTTATGCTTCCAGGAAAATATCTTTATTTTATACCACAATGGGGTGAGCTTGAAGCTAACCAGGATATCAGTAATGAAATCACCACAGCTAAGGAGTCATAACAGCCTAAGATTTTATTGTAGAAGTAGCTGTCTTTGAACCCATTTCCCAGCATGTGACCTGTAACCGTCCTCCCAGCACTTTCTCACTGATGGGCAGCAAGATGGAGGCCGGTTTATTGCCTAGTTAGAACATACATTTTGGTCGGCATGTTTGCTTTCTTTGGATCACATTAATCAGCTGACTAGGTGGTCATCCTTTTCTTCCAGAAAAATCCCATCTTTGTCAGCATCTGTTGTCATTGCTGAAAGTGTACAAACTAAATGTTCAAAAAGCTCTTTAGAGTTGGGGATAGTTGAACATATATGGTACCAATGGGGAAAGGGATGGAAGTTTATGTGAGAAGAAGGAAGGATGGGAAGGTAGGGCAGAGGTCAGGTTGGGGGAGAAAGGTATCTAACACTAAGGATGTTTGAAAATGCCATATGGAAAATTCTCACCCTCCCTCTCTCTCTCTCCCTCTCTCCCTCTCTCCCTCTCTTCCCCTCTCCCTCCCTCCCTCCCCCCCTCTCTCTCTCTCTCTCTCTCTCTCTCTCTCTCTCTCTCTCTCTCTCTCTCTCTCTCTCTCTCTGTGTGTGTGTGTGTGTGTGAGTGAGTGCGTGTGTTGCTCTTCCCAGGTGCTATAGGTTGTTGGTTGCCAAATAAAAAGCTCAGTACCAGGTGTAGACTATCTTCCCTGGAGTTATTGGTCAAGGACATCTGAGACTAAGAAAGTACAGGGCATGTCTATATTCCCCTTGGTTGCCCACAAGAACTTGATAAGAAGACTCTATACACTTTGGTCATGAAATATGATAAATCAAGTTGATACTGACCAGATAAGGGAGGAAGGTCATCAACAATCTTTCCCTGCTTTGAACCCTGCGAACAACAATGATGGCCAACAGCTTGGGTGACAAGATATGACCAGTGGAGTAACCAACCATTTTATGATTGGATTTAAAGTCATTCCATAGGAGCATTATACTAATTGCTATCATAGTAATAGAAAATTATCACAAAGGGAAATCAATAAAACAATTCAACTTTTAGTAACATTAATTTAGGAATAAGTTTAATCAAGGACATAAAAGATCTCAATACTCAAAACTTTAAGACACCACTGGAACGAATAGAGGAACATATAAATGAAGTAGAAACTATATACTCATGGGCTGGAGGAATTAATGCCTTTAAGATGTCCATATTATTTTAAGCAATATAAACATTTGGCATAATCTCCCAAAATTCTTCTATTTAAAAAAGCAGAAATACTAATTGTAATATTTATATAGAGTCACAAAAGACCAGGGGTTACCAAAATAATCTTCAGAAAAACAAACTAAACTGGAAATGTATACATTCTGATTTCAAATCATGTTACAAACCAATAGTAACCAAAACAGTATGGTATTAAAGAGAGACATATAGACCAAAGGAGTGCATTGCCTACCAACCACCTTTTTACAAAAAGAATGGACTCATATCATACACCAAAATCAATCTAATTATATGAAAGACCTAAGCTCAAGACTTGAAACAATAAATGCCTTAGTAAGCTTTTTTATTTTCTCACTTAAGTCAGAGGCATCGAAACCAAGCAGGCAAACCTAAGGCTTCCAAGAGCAAAGATAGATTCTTAGGCATTCTGGATACATGTCTTCCCTCTGTTGTTCTTGGTAGATGTTCATCTGCGATGGGTTCCCTTTTTATTTTCTTAAGACTCAGAGGTGAAAAGTTTTTATTTTGATTAAATTTAACTTATCTCTAAAAATTTTTGTCTCTTATCTTCTCTAAAAATACCATTTCTTAAACATGGGTAAAATTACCTCTTTACGTTTAGTCCTGTAAATCCCATTATTTTTCACATATAATATATATAGTATACGTTGATAAATAATAACAAAAATCCTTATATATCTTACAATTTAGTGGCTGGTACTTGCTTATTTATTTGTTATTAGTTTGTTTGCTTTTCATGTGGATATCAATAGTTCCTAAGAAGTCTATCCTTTATCTAGTAAATTGCATGGATCTGCCACTGAAATGGGATTGATCATAAATGTTGGATCTTTTCCTGCTATTTCTATTGTGTTCTATTCATCAGTATTTTTAAATCATACATAAATATTACATTGTTTTAACTGGTGTAGTTTTAGGGCCTCAAAATAAGAGATCAATTGCCCTTTATGTGCTTGTAGAAATGTCCAGGCTATACTAACTCTTTTACTTTTCCATATAGATTTTATAATCAGCTTTCTAACCTCTAAAAAAGGGCTTGCTGGTATTTTCAGTAGGGTTACATTGAATTTACAGATATGTAGGCATATCTCCACATTTATTTAGGGTTTTCTTGATAGCTTTCATTAATGTTTTATTATTGTAGCATACAAATCTTGGGAAACGTTTTCTTAGCATGTCATGTTTATGAAGCTGTAGTAAGTGGAGCTCTTTAATTTATATTTCCAAGTGTTCATGTATAGTAGGTAGAAATACCATTTTTAAGTTAATTTTCTAAGTTCATTTATATATGTCTAGTAGCTTTTCTGTGTAACCTTTGGGATTTCTACAAGGGCACTTGTGTGCTAACTCACAGTTTTCTTCTCTCTTTTCTACTCTGGGTATCTATTCTCTGCCCCCTCTCTTTCTCTCCTTCTGCCTCTTCCTCTCTCTTCCCCTCCATATCTCCTCTCCTCTTCTCTCCACTTGTCTCACCAGCATTTCTCTGATCTCCAGTGAAAAGTGATCAAGAAATGTTGAGAATATGTGTGCCTTTCCCTCCTTGCCACTGATCCTAATGGAAAAAGAATTAAGATCCCTTCCCTCTACTAGGGAAATCTTTCTGTAGACTTCCTTCTTTAAATGTTTGGGGGAATTCCTTATGGATGCCAAGAGGCCTTTGTGGTTCTTCTGTAGTTTATGGTGATGTGCAAGTCTTTTGCATCTTTAATAACTTTCTATCAATTTGTTCTGCCAATTGTTAGGAAGGGAGATGTGAAATTGCCAGCACAGGTAGGCATGGATTCACTTGCATCTTTTTATAATCCTATCCAGGTTTTCAATGCTGCTCCTGTATAATAAATATAGGGACTATGTTCTCCTGATGTGTTAATATCTTAATCACATGGAACTCTCTCTTCACCTTGACCAATGAACATATCTTGCATTGTTTCTCACACTTATATTCTTAATATATTTATGTCTTTATGTTTAAAGTGAATTTCCTGTTGGCAGAAAATTGAGGCTTTAGTTTTTATCCAGGCTGACAATTCAGCTTTGTGATGGGTATGATTAGATCATTTTCATTTAATATACTTACTGAACAGCATTATTGTGAAAATAACTTTAAAGTACTATTGGGAGACCCAAATTAAGTTTTTAATAATGCACAGGCTATTGTATTATTGGACTGGAAAATTCAATATTATATGGAAGACAGTTATTCTTAGTTTAATATCTAATTTGGTCCACAGGAAGAAAACATTATTTTTGAAATAGATAAATCAGAGTGGGCTTTTTCATTTTAAGTATATATGTTGATATGGAAAGGTAATATGATATGGAAAATAATCACTTTGAAATAGCTAACAAAATTTGAAAAGTAAGAATACTAAGGAGAAAGTAGTCTAATAAATATGAAGACATACTACAAATGCATAGTAATTTAAAGAGTGTGCTGTTGATGGATATCTAACAGGGAAACATATCAGTGGAGGGAGAGAGATAATGTTGGCATGGATCCAATCTTCACCCACACTGTATCTATGAGAAGGGTGGCATTTGGCATCAGTGCAGAAGTGTTGGAGTTTGAGACACACCATGTCCAGGCTACTCTGAAACTCTTAGACTAAAGCTCATTGAATATTTTCTTTACATTCAATACTGAAGCAATCAAATTAAGATAAAATTGTGTGTGTGTGTGTGTGTGTGTGTGTGTGTGTGTGTGTAATTCCAAGCAAAGATACAATTTAAATAACCTTGAAAACTTTAGGCTTTTATATACGGAACACAAAACCAAAAGTTTTAAGCAGAATCGACAGATTGGGAGACATGAAAAGAATAGACCATAGTTTTAGTCAACTGATCTTTAAAATGGTAGAAAAGCATTAGGCACTTGATGAAGAATAGACAGTGTTCACACCATATGAGGCAGGAAAATTATACCTCCACACGCCAAAAAGGAACACCCTCTCCCTTCATAAAAAATAGCTCAAAAATGGACCATAGGATAAGTATAAAATGTGAAACCATGAAACTTCTCAAAAAGACAAAACCTATATGGTGTACATTTTCTGATGAATATATAAAAAGCATGATCCTCAATAATATTGGTATATTAGGGTTCATTAAAATTTAAAAAGTATTTCTGCCTAAAGACTTGATTTAGGTGAATGAAATGAAGTCATATACTAGCAGAAAATATTTACAAAAACATACTTGGTGAAGGACATGAATTCAAAGCATGTGAGGGGCTCTTAAGATTCAGACAGGGAAACATTCACAGCACAATCAGATAATGAGCCAAGATCCAAACTTTACTAAAGGAGATAAGAGTTGGAATGTAAGCAACAGGAAAGATACTCTCTATCACTCACCAGAGGGAGATGGAGAGACAGTGATGAGCTTGTTGGGATGACCTAACCCAAAACAGCTGATGACAACAGCTCCTGGTATGTGCCTCCACTAGGTTCTCCAGGTCAAATGGAGCCGCTGAAGTTTGCATTTATATTTTTGGGAGTTTTAAATCTTCAACTTTTGAGAATTTTAATACATACATACTGTAGCATGAATTCTAGTTGGTCTTAATTGATCAAAACCCAGAGTCAGTTATAGGGGTTATGACTGAAGATCAGAGAAGCAGAGCAGTAAGCCACTAGAGAGACCTTCTACCTCTACCAATGCTCAAACCGAAGGGGCGGTCCTCAGACTGCCTAGACTGCACTGTGTCTCCACTAAACCTCAAACTCCACACTTCAGTGAGTTCCTGTCTCTTCCCCTTTATATTCCTCTCTCCATCCAGTCATATCGCTCCTGTCTCCACCTCTCTAGGGCTGAGATTAAAGGTGTATGATTCCCAAACACATGGAAAAGAGGGCAAATTGGAGAAATAATTGAACTTAGAACTGGGGTAAGATAGGTAGAAGATATAAGCCTGGAGCATCATACTATAGTAAAAAATGGAGAAATGCTTATAAAACTAGCAAACTTGCACTGTCAAGGATATACAAAAAGGACATAGAACCAACTGAAAGAGTTTCCAAAGTCCCAGTATATACAACCATAATAAAATCCTCCTCTAGTAGAGAGTTTTATTAGCTAGAACAATGAAATAAGTACATAGTATTAAATTATAGACAAAAGTATAACATAAATATTCAAGTGTCCACACTGACATGAACAAATAATTGAATAAACAAGCATTTGCATAAATGGGGAGAATAGACAAGTTGAGTATGTAGGACAATTCCCAATAATTTACAAGAATTCTCTGAGTATGTAGGAGGTTTCTCAATAATTCACAAAGATCCTCTCTATCCAAGCAGAGGTGCTAAAATCAAATGCCTAATGGTTTCCTTCAAATAGTCAACGAAGGGGAAGCAGAGTCATTGTTTGTTGGAAGAGCCTGAACACATCTACTAGATACCCAAGGTCAATAACAGCAATAACTCACATTTACAGTGAGTCTGCTTCATATAGCATCAAGAAAATGGACTTAACCTCTGTGGTATTTGAAGTCTAACAAAGTCAAGCCTTTGTTTGCAGGATATTGTATGATGTATCTGACCTTTTTCCCTGAAGCTGTCAAGGTCATTAAAGAAGGAAGTCTAGGAATATGTCACATCAAGAGTAGGCTATGGAGACATGACTGAATGTAATGTGCAGGAATCATGGAACAGAGCAGTTATTAGGTAGAAATCAAGGAAAGCTAAATAGGCTATAGTTATTTATGATAGCTAACAACCTAGTCATCAACAGAGCCAAAGTAGAGGAAGATATTAATAGTAGGTAAAACTGTTGTGGGAAGAGGTAGGGACTTGGTGATCTATTCACTTTTCCTTGAAATTTAGAACTATTTCAATTTGAAAAGTCTATTGAGAATTTAGGATGGTAAATTTCATAAATAGTGAAAATAGATGCTTTTAAATTGCCAAAAAGCGAGTCTTAATTTTCTTTAACACTAAAAAAATCCTATAAAAATACGAATAAGTTGACAGAAATGGAGTTCAGGAGTATCTAGTTAACATACATGTAAATTGCAAAGAACTTTTGAATATACAAAATTTTTATTAATATTACTCATAATAAGAAAAATATAAGTTGGGCTGCCTTGTGACACCATTTCTCACTGATCGTGCATCAAACATCAGTCTACATGGATGCTTATAGGCTAGTCTAGAGAAAATTTGCCCACTAGAGTGGCCTGTAGGCAGCCATGTGGTGAGTTTTCTTGACTGATGTTTGATGCAGGAGGACCCAGATCACAGTAGGCAATGCTACCCCTGGGCTGGTTGTCCAGGGTTCTGTATAAGCTGAGCAGCCATGAGGATCAAGCCAGTCAGTAGTACTTTTTTTGTGAACTTTGCTTCAGATTTCTGCCTTAAGTTCCTGCCCTGACTTGCCTGGATGATGAAATAAATTCTTTCTACCAAAGTTGTTTTTCGACCATGAGGTTTAATCCCAACAAGAGAAACCCTAATTAAGACACCATTAAACTAGCAATCAGTATATCTGAAAATATAGTCTATTGAAATACTAATGTAGCATACAAAGATACCCATACAGGGAGAATTACTGTGGTATTATTCATATAATATCCAATTATTCTTAAAATCGAGCTATCTGTTATGCAGGGGATTGTTAAAAATAGCATGTATGTGAAATAGAAAGCAAAATACAATATAACTATTACAAGTAATTAGGATGATCCCAGGGTTCTGATACAACAATTGTCAAGACATGGTGTCAAGAAAAAAAAATGAGCAAAAGACAAGTTCAGAATATTGTGTACCTAATAATAATAATTCTTAGTACACACAGAAATTGAATGGGAAATTGTATCCATAGAAGAACTGGATAATTTAGAAAGCATAATCAGAAAACAAAAGGTGTTCTTAGTAATCAAATACAATTGCAGAAATACAAAACAGAATTGTATTTTGGATAATAAGAACATGGCTGAAGCCAGAGTTGGCCTTTGATAATGTTATATTTCTGAATATAAAGCAAAATTAAAACTGTAATTCAAATTTAAAGATTCAAAAGGAAGTTGCAGTGGGTCTGACATCTATATACAAGAGAGTTAAAAAGAAAACTGGAAAAGACAAATGGAGAGAGAATAGTAAGCCACAAAGGAAATGAGAAGAACCTGCCCAGCACTGAAGTGTTGACGGACAGACCCTACTGAAGGTTATCAGAGATTGAGGGCAAAGTTCTCACTGAGAGGAGGCTTAGTAAAGGTTCTGAAGCCCAAGGAGGAAGAGAAAGTCCTAAACTTCCCAAAGAAAAAGGACACCATGCATCAAATGGGCCCAGACATCCCAAGTTTACCAATAGATTCTCCAAAGAAAAAGGGAAAATGCTAGATTATTTTGATATGGAAAGTCTCTGCTGACTGAAAGCAACAGTCAGTGTTAGAAAACTACCAAGACAACCCAGAAAATGAACATTACACTAGACATGCTTGAGGATGTGTCCCCGAAACCCTTGTCTCCCCAGAAAGAAATAAGGAAGAAAACAGTCTCTCAAAAAAAGGGAACTGCTGTAAAGTCACAGTAGAGCAGAGTCACAGAAAACAGGACAGCACATTCCCACACAGCTCTCCACAGAGAACGCGGTTTTCATTCAGTCAACAGCCTGAGCAGGAGACTTAATGATTGTCTATTAGTCAGATGAAAAAGGAGCTGAGGGTATCTCAGAAACACTGCCTAAGAAAAACATGGTCCTATCATTAAAAGCAAATTAGAAATGAGGCATGTGATGACTTGGAGGAGGTGAGCTGAAGGGAGCACTGGAGATAAGGCATGGGTATCTTTTTTCCTGAGCAGTCTTTCTGAATGACAAAGGAGAGGGTAGATTTTGGAGGTAAAAAAAAATGACAGTATTGGTATCAAATTTTCAATATTTACATGTTCATAATATATTGAATGATAGTCACTTATTTTTAATCAACACATGAATAATTGCTAACAGAAATAAATTATAGGTACAGGATAAAAATAAATATTACACAATTTGACTGTGAAAATACAAGAAAGAAATACATGCTCATTTCTTCTATCCATATTAATGTGAGTAGTTAATGTCTGCAGTTAAGAATAATAAGATAGAACGTTCAATTATGTTATTAAGGACAATATTTTTAGACTAAAATGACAATCTTCTGATGTGGGATGTCCTTTTGTATATGTGTTGCTTTATTGGTTGATAAATAATGCTACTTTAGCCTATGGCAGGGCAGAATAAAGCCAGGTGAGATATCTGAACAGAGATATAAGGAGAGAGTAGAGAGAGTAGACAGAGACGGGGGAAGCCATGTAACAGCAGAAGAAGAAAGATACCAGCCACAAACCAGAGCCTTGGTGGTGATTCACAGATTATTAGAAATGTGCTAATTTAAGATGTAAGAGTTAGCTAGAAATATGCATAAGCTATTATCCAAACATTCTTATAATTAATATAGTTTCTTTGTGATTATTGGCATCCAGGAGGCTGGGAAATTAACGAGCAGCCCCTGTTTACAAAATGGCACGCCAACGTGAGGAAGCTACATCCACATAAAACCTGAGAGAGCTTGGGAAGACACAAAAGAACAGAGTTAAACCCAGCTTTTTGGTAACAGCGTTTTCTCAGGTGGGCTCTGTTTCTAAGAGGGAAGTGCATTTCATTTAAGAGAGGCTTCTTGACTCAGCTTTAGCTGCAAAAACCTTGCAACATTTTAAAGAGGCCCTGCTACCAAACACTTAAATGGTGTTTATGAATAGCTGACAGCATGCTTCTTAGTGGTGGCAGGGACCTTGAAACTCCATAGAATTGTGGCAATAAACATGGTTTCCACCAATACCTCTGCAATGAAGGTAGACTCTCAGAAAGCTAAGGAATGGGGTGGATCCAGTTGTCAAAGCCATGGCTTTAATCCTAGCTATATTGCTTAGCAAATTAAAGACTTGTGGTCAGAAAAAGAGAGATATACAGTAAGGATAGATTCAGATGAAAAGAAACCTCTAAATGGTTTGCAGTGTGTTTAAAAATATATGTAGGCTTGAAAGAGAAAAGAAAAAAGATAAAATCCTTTACAAAATAAAGAAAGAAAGTAGTTGGGTGTGATGGTACAGACCTTTAATCCCAGCACTTGGGAGGCAGAGGCAAGTGGATCTCTGTGAGTTCTAGGAAAGCCTGGTCTACAGAGTGAATTCCAGGACAGCTAAAAATACACAGAAAACCCTGTCTCAAAAATAAAAACAAACAAAAATTAAAAATAAAAATAAAAGAAATAGAGTTTAAAATAAAGTCACATAATGATGGAAAATACACAGAGAATATGGATACTGTGTTATTGTGTTGTCTTTGAATTGTTTGGTGGTTGAGGGAGGAGTAACAGCTGCTAAAAGGCATTTTAGAAATGCTGCTGGATTAATCCTACATTTATCTATCTATCTATCTATTTATCTATCTATCTCTGTATCTGTATCTATTGAAAATGCCTTGACTTCAAAATTTAAGACAAAAGATAAGTTACCTTGGAGAAGAGCTTTTACTTTTGTTTACATAGGAAATGAGAGGCTGTGAATTCGTTTTGGTTTAAGAAAAATTAGGTTTGATCAAGGAAGATCCCCTGAAAAATCTTTGATAGGGAGGATGGCCCAGATGGTCCAACATTTCAGAAGACATCTGTTGGAGTTTCCTCTGAGTTCTACATCCAGAACAGCTTTAAGACTGCTGACTGAGATGATCAAGCCTTACAGAATATTCCAGTCAGGACTTGATCATAATCCTAAATTTTCTTTAGATCCCCATAAGACTATCTGTACCCCCAATCAGCAGGAAGTAGCCTAGAAAACTATGCCTACATTCCCAAAAAAATGGATTCTGGATGTTTGTCTCTAGAGTGTTTTGGTTTCAGGATAATAGGAAAAAAGGCTAAACAAAGGAGATTAGATTTAGAGTTCTTGTTTAGAAAAGAAAAAAAAGGAAAGTACTGTGGGACAATGGTTCTATACCCTGTAAAGATTTATCACTTGTATTGGTTTAATAAAGCACTGATTGGCTAGTAGCTAGGCAGGAAGTTATAGGCGGAGCAACCAGAATTCGGGGGAAGAGAAAAGGCTCAGTCTGTAGTTGTCACCCAGACACAGAGGAAGCAAGAGGAATGCCTTGCTGATAAAAGGTACCAAACCACATGGTGCTGTAGGAAGTATTATAGCTAGTGATTACCTGCCATACTGGGGCATGGCCTGTTATACTATATATGCTGATGTAGAGTCTGCATCTAGCCTCTTTTCTGGCCTCTGTTCTGGTTGTGGATTTTGGTTTCTGATCTCTGTTCAAGCAGAGTTTACTGATTTGTGAGTCTACCCCTAAATAAATAACCATCTATTTCTCAATTCTGAGCTAGTGTGGGATTTCTTTTAAGTGTCTTTCTTCAATGTGGCTAATACAGAAAAGAATTATGGGTTAATTTAAGAAGTAAGAGTTAACTAAAATTATGTCTAAGCTATTGGCCAAACAGTGGTGTAATTGATATAGTTTTTGTGTTATATTTTGTGTCTGGAGAGCCAGGAAATGAATGAACAGTCTCCACTTACAACCATCCAATTGGGACATAAAAATATAAAAGTGTCTGACATTGTGGTACCATTAGGAATCCTAAACGCAAGAGAGCTATGAATGGGTTAATCCAATTCAGATGCCACCCTCTGTAGTGTCTCTACTGTAAGAGAGCTGTGAATGGGTTAACATAGTTCAGATGCCACCCTCTGTAGCGTCTCTACTGTAAGAGAGCTGTGAATGGATTAACATAGTTCAGATGCCACCCTCTGTAGTGTCTCTACTGTAAGAGAGCTGTGAATGGGTTAACCCAGTTCAGATGCCACCCTCTGTAGTGTCTCTACTGTAAGAGAGTTATGAGTAGATTAACCCAAAGCAGATGTTGCCCTCTGGAGTGCCTCTACTGTACAATATGAAATTTCCTAACAATGTGTGTTTTATGCAATAACACAAAAGACAATGGTAAATGAGTTGGGAATGATTACAAAGTGAAGCTGTGATTAGATAAGCTATAGTCTTTATAAACGCCCAGCAACCCCTACACCTAGAGAAATAGGGTCAATATGGTCCAGAACTGAAGGTGAAAACCTGGACTCTGATCTTGGTTTTGACAACAACTTCCTTTGGCCAAGACCTTTCCTCTCTGACCTCATGTAAAAGTAAGAGGGAGTCCTAAGCTGGGCCATGTGCTTTGTTTTGTTTTGAGATAGGTCTGGCTTTGAATTCCCTGTGTAGCCCAGTATGACCTTTGACTCTGATCTGCTGCCTCCACCTCCCGAGTGCTGTGAATCACCCCACCCAGTTTTATCTGGTACTGGGGGCTCAAATCTAGGGTTGGGTACATGTTTGACTAGCACTCTACCACTGAACTACATTCCTAGGCAGAGCTAGGTAACCTAAGACGGTTTCCGCTCCATCTTTCAAATATACTGATTTGAATTTCTTTTATTTCATATTTTGACGAAATTTCTATCCAGGTAAGTGAACTGTGCCCCATAGGCTTCTATGTGGTGACCTATTTGTGTTGTGAAGGCATTTGCACATGGTTGACATTTCATGATTACCTGTGGGTCAAGACAAGGCTCAGGATGCTGGAAGAAAACTCCAGGTGAACGCTCCTATCTGAGGGATAAGGAGTGAACTGAGGTATAACGGAAGACAGTGCAGCATGCCACTCCCACTACCAACGCACAGAGTACTTAGGACTCACACGGGAAGTCAGTCACAAGAAGTACAATGGAAAGCAGTATGGCTGACATAAGCAGAGGTGGATGCAATAACTCTCTGGAGAGCCCTTCCTTCTCTGCAGAACCCGGTCTTCTGAAGGAAAAAGTATTAGGACTAGTCAGAAAGCAGGGCTTCCACCTTATGACCCGCTCTCTAGGAAATGGCACAAGGAAGGTGACTGGAAGGCGGAAGCGGACAAGCACAGCTGAAGTAGCTAATGGCAGGGTCCAGAGCAAAGAGGCAGGGTTCCAATCAACTGGAGGAAGGGAGGCGACTGCTGTTGGACGCACCAGCCCACTGGAGAGCTGACTCTCCTTCCTCCTTAGTTATGAGCATATCAATGCCATATAAAGGGTTCTGTCTGTTCATTCTAAAATGAACCTTACTGTAATCTGACTAAGGTTACATGTACTCTGAGGGCTCTCAATGCTGGACCACATACTGCTTAGGGTTCACATTTCAAATGGCTAATGGTCAGCTGGAGAAGCCTTGTGATCAAGACAAAGCCCAGCAAGCTGAAACATCTGCTCTGCTCACATCTCAAAGCTAGCTCTTCATGGGCCTGAGCAGATCATGCCACAGAAGTTCACAAGAGATGATCCAGCCGTGCAGAAACAGGAATGGATGGGTAGAGCCTTGTCCAGGAGTAAAGAGAAACAATGTTGAGTCTGCAAAATTCCAATTTTACTTTTTCTTTTTTAAGTAACAGAATTAACTCATGCTCATTATCAAATATGTGGAGATAAAGAGAAACAAAATGAGAAAATAAATCCCCTGGATCTTGAGACGGCTCACGTTCTGGTTGTTCTTTTACTTCACTTACACTGACCCCCAAAAAGCCCACCCTAAAGTTAAGTTTTTTCCATCAAGCCAGGAAACCCAAGGTATGTTTATTAGACTCGAGAAAGCAGGATTTCTGTGCTTTTTGAATCAGAAGTTAAAAATAAAAAAGATTCAATTCAATGGAATGCAAGAACACAACCAGCTACATGAAACTCAATATGAAAGACATAAAATATCCTACATTTAGGTGAGAAAAAAACTGCACAAGATGGAGAGATGAAAACTTAATAACACTTCATGTGAGAAAATCTGGGTGTTGCAACTGATCATAAATAAAACAGAAGCCAATCACAAGACCGCTTTCACAGATATATCCAAGCTAAGCCTGTAATGTGAATTATATTATATTATATATGTACCTCTGTGTGTGTTCTTTATTTTAAATGCAGAACATATTTTTGGAGAGATGTGCAAGAAGCTGCTAACAGTGGTTACATCAATGTGGAAAGTGGGGGTAGGGAGGTAGTCTCTACTTTTCATTATGTCTTTGTATATATTTGATTTTTTTTTACCATGAGTCTGTATTATTTTTGTATTATAAACAGTGTTTAAATTGAAAGAAAATATAGAAGCAGTGCTGTAGCTGGATCAAACTGTCATCAGTTTGGGTGTGCTGTTTTATTATTTTTATTACAATAACACAATATGACAACGTAACAGAATGTTCAAGATGCGTCTTCAGAGCTGAAGTCACAGCATAGGACACAGTTCTGTGACTGGCTTTATCTTTTGACTAAAGCGGCACTTGGACTCATAGGCTCTGAAATTAAATTATTTAGGCTCTAGCTCTGTGATCACATGAAATTATTCTCCATCAGCCGGGCGGTGGTGGCGCACGCCTTTAATCCCAGCACTCGGGAGGCAGAGGCAGGCGGATCTCTGTGAGTTCGAGACCAGCCTGGTCTACAAGAGCTAGTTCCAGGACAGGCTCCAAAGCCACAGAGAAACCCTGTCTCGAAAAAACAAAAACAAAAACAAAACAAATTATTCTCCATCCCTTAGCCCGATTCACCACTGTTGAAACTACAGTGCTTCCACTTTGTGGGGCTACCGTGGTGACTCGAAGGGGGAATCATGATGGGGCCTTGAGTGGAGTCCAGGGTGCAGTTAGTGCTCTCTGTAAATGCTAGTTATTAGCAAACTAGCATTCAGGTTGTTACTATCACATCCCCAGGCATCCATGTAGAGTATCATTCCTGTGATGATGCATTAGATCTCATAGTATTAATCTATCAAAATTTAATAAATGATTCTCCTGTTGTTTGGCATAAAGGTTATCTACTCTGTCTCTCTGTATCTGTCTCTGTCCATCTCTCTCTCTACCTCTCTCTCTCTCTCTCTCTCTCTCTCTCTCTCTCTCTCTGTGTGTGTGTGTGTGTGTGTGTGTGTGTGTGTGATAGTTACTTTCCTAATGTGTGAGATAAAACATAATTTAGAGCTTACTTTATCTGACGGTTTCAGAAATTCCAGCCCATGGTTAAATTGGCCCCAATGTTTCCAGATGTACTTTTAACACAGACCACCATGACAGTGGAGGCTGTTCACCCACACCGCTCACAGGAAGGAGGGTGGAGGAAGAGATTAGAGACCAGGTATATGCTAGGAAATATGCCCCTGTCCTGTGTTGTGCTTCATTCACCTAGTCACCTCCCAAAGTATCCACTGCCTCCCCCAATAGTGCCACCAGCTGGGGGATATGCATCTACCACACAGACCTGTGAGGAGCACTGGATACTAACCAGTGTGTGTGTGAATTACCAGACAGTGGGCTTAAAATACTGCTTCCTGGGAGTTAATGTGTGAAGTCTAACAGGGGTCCTATTAGAATGAGGGTTCCGATTCAGGAGGTCTGGAGTGGCATCTAAGACGTTGCACCTAGAAGTCCCCAGATGATGCTATGCCACACATCAAAGAATGAGTTATATGCATCTACTGAAAAAAGGACTGAGAGAAACTTAGAAACACTCATGGTGGGGGGACACCCATCAAAGAATCAGGGCAATTTCCTGAGATAAGAGGAGATATTGGATCTCTTAATAGTCTCAGACTGTTGGAATGTTGACACATAAAGCCTGATTCCAGAGAACTTCAAAATTCAGACTAATAAATAGAGACTTGGGAAAGCAGAATTTCTCTCCATATAAAGAAAAATTTCTCACAAGTCCTGTTTTTAGCTACCACCCTGTGAGCTAGCACCAGCTTGGTCAGTCGCCACAGCCCAGAGTTAGTCCCCTTTAGCAAAGTAAAAGGAGTGCGCAATTAAAAGTCCCCAAAATGCAGTAGTGGCCTGAAGAAGATTTTTCTAAGAAGTACATCAAGAGGAAACAGACTTCTGAATGTTGTCAAGAAGCCCTTGTGCTCTCGTGGTATTCTTCCTGCCCAGCTTGAATCTTATTGGGTGTTCTTCACTTAGAAGGTATGAGGAGCTGCTGTCTGGTGCCTGCCCCTGCTGCCCGTGAGTTTTTTGCGGTGCCAGACTCTCGCAGTCTGCCTGCAGCCACGCTGTTTCCTAACTCCCGCTCCTTGGCTCTTGGTCTCTCTATGAGCTTGCCGCACATTGACTGCCAAGACAGCAGACTTCACTGACAGATTTTGCTCACCACGTGGCCAGGAAAGATCTGGGCATGTCCTTCAATGGGATGTAGACATCCCGTCCCCCTGCTGGCAGAAAGCAGTGGCACCTAAGCTGGTTCCTCTCCTGAAGTGGCGGGCCTGGCTCTCCACCCGTGGAGCAGGAGCAGCTGTGGATCTGTGGGATAGGAAGAGTGCCGATTTCCTGTCCCAGTTTTGCTTGGAAACTGAGTGGTACCAGGGTCCTTAAGTGGCTGCTGAAGGGCAAAGCAAAGAAGGAAGGCACACGAGGGGACACAGGCAGGCTTCTGGGGCAACACTGACTCGCATGGGCCAGTGCTTGTGAAAGCAGCTGAGGAGGAGATATTACCAGCACTGAAGTGTCCGGCCTGGGCCATAGGAGTGAGCTGCTGGCCGATGATGCCTGCAGTAAGACCAATCTTGTCCTGAGAGACAATTCTTACACCAACTCCAGAACCATCTCTCTGGTTCTACCCAAGACAAAACCTACCAGGCACAGCTTTCTCGAGTGTTTTTTATTTGTTGTCTTGCTATAAAAGAAAGTACAAGATTGAACTGATGCCATTCACAACAGTAGGCACTGAGAATATCACAGAGTCTGGTCTCCATTGGAGGGCCCGATTTGACTGCCTTTTAATTCATTCCCTTCCTCCTCCTACTTACCCAAAGTTGGCACAGATTGCACAGATGAAGGACTTGGTCTTACAAACCCATCTCACATCCAAAGCCAGTTGCCGAGCCCAGATTAGCACCTACACTTCTGGCTATAAATGTTGAGAGTCCAGACTTCCTATACAGTTTCAGGGGGTTCCTGGAATGATTTCAGGCATACGCTCTCTTACCTCAGGAATGGCCAGGTAAGAGACGTGTTGAGGGCAAGGAGTGGGAGATGGCGTGGAGCTTTCGTCCCTTTTGTAGAGACATCATCTTCCTAACACCTTAGTGTGTTCACTAACATGACAGATCTCCAAAAAAAACCATTGTTCAGGAGGGTTTAAGGTCACTGGATTATTAAAGCCTTGGCCACTGGTCATCCAGTCAAACTCCAACCCCTCCTTGGTCTCTCTGGCAATTAGGCCCATTATAGAACTGTCTAGGGTCTTCCAGCCCCAGGCATCTCAAAATGTAAAAGACATTTAATATAAAAGAGATTGCAAGGTTTTTAGGAGCTGAATATCAGGAAATAGAACAGACATCTACTATTTATTTGTGGTTGTATCAACAAAAACCATTGAGATTTTTCAGAATTAGAACTTTTGACTCAGGTCTTTCTGTGGGCTGTCTAAGGGACTAAGTGAAAAGACAGACAGTACCAGAGGAGTGTGCACAGGCCACACTAACTGGTCCATAGACACTCCTGTGCCGGACAGGAAAAAGCAAGAAGACAGGGTGAGCTCTACACCATCCTGCCACGGAGGGCTTCAGTGGTCTCTCTGTCACATGATGCTTACTTGGCAGCATGGGTCTCTGGGAAGATGGCCTCCCATCTGTCTTGTATCCCCAGGCAGTGGTGACATACACTTTTAATCCCAGCACTCGGGAGGCAAGGGCAGATCATCTCTGTGAGTTCAACACCACCCTGGGCTACTTGAGACTGATCCAGTCTAAAAGAGAAACAGTCAGATGGTGATGGCCTACACCTTTAATCCCAGCACTAGGAAGGTGAAGACAGGAAAGGATCTGACTGGGCCGAGAGAGGAATATGAAGTGGGAGGAGACAGAAGCTCGGCACCTTAGTCTGAGGAGTTGTAGAGACGGGATACCCCTTCGGTCTGAGGATTTTGTAGAGGTAAGAACTGGCGGCTGGTTGCTCCATTTCTCTGATCTTTCAGCTTTCACCCTCTAATATCTGACTCTATGTTTTTATTATTAAGACCAATTAGAAATCATGTTGCAATTATGATTATCTTTCCTCTGTGGTATCAAAGCTGAAGGCAGCATGCAAAGACAAACACAAAGCAAATCATTGGAAGGGATTTCTTGATCACACACTGTCTTCTTCCAGCTATGCTGAGATGGTCGATAGTTTTATAACCCTAAGGTCAAAGCCACAGTGGGGGATGAAAACTGTTTAATGAATGAATGAGAAATGTGGAAGAACTGTGAGGATAACGTGTTTTCTCTTCTTCCATTTATCTGTACCAGGAGAAGGAGAAAGATGCAATGGAAAAAAAGATGAAGGACAATGATCCCCAACTGACATCTAATTACCCAGCCTGGCAGGATGCTGAGCTTAGCTCGCATGCCGAGCATGGTGCCTGCTGGCAGGTGGAACTCTAGCCTGAGTCTTAGTGGTGGTGATACATGGGTCACTGATGGTAGGGTAAGCAGAGGGCATGCTGGCATCTCATTTCGTATCCCCTCTCTTGGATGCTTCATCCCTCCTTCTGCTCCACCTGCTCCCCCTTTGATGATCTTACAAACACTCTTATTAGATGACTGGATTCTTAACTTGGATTAAAAAAGAGAGAGGACGTGAAGTGATGGTTCATGGGAATGTCTAATAGTAGTGGGTGGGATGGAGTGCATTGCATCAAGTCCTGCCCTGTTACATAAAGAGAATAGAGCGAATATTCCATGCTGAACCCTGAGTTCATACGTGTTGGCCTAATCCCTCCTCCCTCTGTTTAGAACTGTGTTTGAATGTCTTGACCCCCCCCCATACACACAGGCTCACTCCATATTCCTATTTTCCTTGACAGTAAAGGTTGCACAACCTTCTAGTTCACTTGATTCTACAGAAAACTTAAATGCACTATCAAATATCCTTCAGGAAGACAGATCATGGAAGTGTACTCTCAATATATCTGAGTGTAAAAAACAGAAGGACACAACCAGCCTAATCTAGTTTAGGGCGCACATTCAGTAAGACTAGACTGTGTCCTCTAGTAAACTTTTAGGGAGGATCCCCTATGTATCATCTTGTGCCCACGCATAATGGGTGTGCATGTGATTAAAACCAGACGCACTGTGGGAAAAGATATATAGCAGGATAAATAAATACATGGCTTAATCAACCAATTAAAATGAGAAGCAACTGAATACACCCCTTAGTGATCAGTTTCTCTTTCTTTCAAATCCCATCAAAGGAATTCCCAAACAATTATCAGGGAACTTGTGTATTTTCCTTCTTGTGGCCACAGTCAATCTTGACATTGTATCCCTCTCAGACCCCACACCAGGAACAAGCCCCTGCTCATAACCACCCTATCATAAGAAGCCTCCTAGGAAGCATGGAAGTTGAAGCACAGAGAAATAATGGACCACGTCCATTCAGATTCCCCGCAAGGCTCTGTCTCTGTCAGGAACTCAGTAATGGCCCTGCCACCTCTGCTTGGTGGCTGTATGTGACCCAGCTTCCCCTGAGAAGCCCAGACAGAATCCACAAATGTAGCTCTTGTGTCTATAACCAGGCGCAGGGAAGGAACAGACTTTATTCACCACTCAGGATCCTATCCCGCCCTTCTCTACAGTTACAATTGCCTTGTTTGTTTTTAATTCTGTGGGTGCCTTACAATGTTTCTAATGTGATACTAGGTACTCCATTGCAAATCAGAGTCAACATCTGAGACTCATTGTCTCAGCCCTTCCAATTGGCTAATCGGAACCCTCTGCCAATTTCCTCTCAAAGTACCCCTTATAACCCAGAAGCTTGTGATAGGTCAATCCTGTTCTCTTTGGATGTAAACCTTGCTCAACCTAGATATAGTAGAGAGGGCCTTGGACTTTCCACAGGGCAGGATGCCTTGCCCTCTCTTAGGATTGGAGGGGGTGGAGGGAGGGTGTGTAGAGGTAGTGGGAGGAGGGAAGGGAGTAGGAATTTGGATTGGTATTTTTTAAGTAATAAAAAAAATAATAATTAAAAAAGAAAATATGGTTCCGATCCTCCAGACAGGCAAATGACCCCTCTCTTTCTGGCGTATATAAAATTGACACCTGGGTGACTGCCAGAGGACACAGCCTTCCTCTTCATGGGAGACAGGCCCAACATCCAGCACAAGGCCCTTTAGATCACCAAGTTGGTATAGGCAACAAGATGTGGAAGGAGTTTTTGACAATTTCTCTTGGCAGGAGGACGTGAGGAGATAGCAATGACTCCAGATCTGGAGGGCAGGGGAGAACACTGCATGCCCAGTGGGTATGGCATGCCAAGATGTAGACAGACCGACATCAATAGTGAGGTTGTGGCATGGGGCTTCCTGTCTGAAGCAGAGGGGACTCTGGCAGCTGATACTGCTTTGGGAGTAACTAAGGTTGAGTCCGGGGATGGGGTAGATCATGCAATTGCAGGTAAGCAGGGAGGAGGGAACAAAACCTGAGATCAAGATAAAAATATGAGCAGTGTCAGGACCCCAGACAGAGACAGGAGCAGGAGAAACATCAGAAGGACTTGATGAAAGACAGGCCTGCCATAGCTGGGAAACATATAGAACTTAGGGTTATAACATGGGGTGAGGGAAACGGCCAAGGGCCAAATGATGAATAGAGAACCATGAACCGCAAAAGCCTTAGTTGTTCGATTCAGGACACTTGAGATGGAGCTATGCTGAAGTGGTTAACTCTAGGCCCAGAAACCACAGATCCCATCTCCTTACAGAGCCGCTGCTTAGAACTAGCTGTGTTCCCGAGGCTGGTCAGGATGTGTCTGTGAGCCCATCTACCGGGAAAGGCCAAGAGATCCAGGATCCAAGCAGGCAGCCCACTTTGCCACTGTTTTTCTGTTTGGTATGATAACAACTGAAGATCAGCCATCTGTGGGAATCCAATAGACATACAACACAGGCATGTCAAGTAAATCAATCTCCAATTGACCAGGACCAGCCGTCTCTCCTTCCTGCCTGAGTGGGTGCCACTCAGGAGCTGTCTGACAACACACACCACAATGTCATGACATTTCTAGCCTTCAGCCTGGGATTCCACACTCTTTGTGACAGATTCTTTCCCCCTGAACTGGAGCAGGCTTGAGGTGGTATGCATGACCTTGCAGCAACGGAGTGCCCCCACAGAACCTCTAGGCCATAGGCCAACCCAAGCCCTATCAATATCCTTACCAGGGTTAGGAATGCTTGGCCAACTGCCAAAAGCAAACAGCCTAGGATTTGATCCTCAGGGTCTGACAAGGGTCTAGAAATACTGTCCTTCTTCAAGGGCCTCTCATAACTCCCCAGACCCTTATCAAGAAGCTAGAAACCTACACCATCAACACTGGTCTTTAGGCTGCCATTTCTCTGCCTGACTTTGGGCTAATTGCAACCCAGTCAGCCAAGAAACTATAAACTCCTAAGGGTCATAGTCTATGGGCTTGGATTGATCATGCCCCATTCCCATAAATCCCTCCCTCAAGAACTGGCCCTGGCTGCCACAATCCAACGAGTGTGGCTCTGAAGGGCAAGACCTACCTCATGGCCACCCAAGCAGAGTGGGAGTTTAGTGCTGAGGGAGAGGACTCGGTCATGGAGGGAGAGATGAGTAAATGAAGAAATAAATGAAGAAAAGAAGCCACCAAAATGGGGATCCTCTCCCTCCCATTGGTAAGAGGATGGGATGTGTCCAGAAAGAGGTTTTGAATCTTTGCTGCCATCACACAGGCTTTTATTGAATATGGGTGTGTCCTGAAGGCATAACAGTTGGTATTTTTTTATAAACCATTGTCACCAAACCATTGTGATGATCATTGTCCTTCCTGTGAACCTCTCCCCTAACTGACTTTTAGTTAAAATTTAAAAAAAGTGTCAACTGAGTGGGATTTAAATCCTTGTTATTTCAGAGGCCAATGAGACCACTGGAGTCGTAATGCAGTATGAGCTCTGTTGGGCAACACAGAGGTCGAGGTGGTCATGATGTATGGAAGGAATGTGACTGATTAACCCTAGCTAACGGTGGCCACAAAGAGAGAACTGGCTCCCACACTCAGTTACTAACTATCAGGAGATCCAAGGTGGCTTGCTTCAAGATGTGCCCTGTCTATGTCAGCCCTGCATTCCCTCATCCCCAAGGAGAGTGTGACCTATTTTCACTCAGCATCATCTACAATGCTCTTGGCCCAGTGGGGGCTGCCAGGGGAGCATTTTCTTTCCTCTCCTCGAGGCGGTGGAAATAGGAATCTTTCTGAGACTTTTCAGTAGAAATAGCAAGAATATGGGCCTTTGAAATTTTTCCTGATTTCTTAAGCACCTTATAGCTATCTGCTGTCATATAGCATGGGCCAGTTCAGCAGAAATTCCTATTAATGCAAGTGGCAGATTGTTGGGATCTAGCTTCAGGTCCACATAGGTGCTCTGTCCGAATAACTCTGACTCCTTTGAGGTTATATTTTGCCCTCATTATTTCTCGAAATGTATGTCCCCTGCATTTCCCCAGAAAATGGTCTTGCAATTATTTCCAGGGCAGTTTCACATCTGTACCCTGACTGTTCATTTTACTCCCCCAGGCTATGTAGAGTTCAAATCCGCCTTATTTTGGAAACAGCAATGAAATGGGGACAGAGTCGCCATCACTTCTGTAGGACACAGAGATGAGGGGAGCATTTCAGAAGGGTTTGGAGAGGCACCAGGGTTCACAGATCTCCTAGCTCAGGGTCACAAATCTTGCCCACTCAGGTCTAAAGTGGATAAAGCTGTAAATTAACTACCACTGCCCCTCCCAAGCAATGAAAGTTACGTCACGGGGAGGTTTTTGTTGGTCATTTGATGCAGGCTATCAGAGGCCTCCTCCTTTTAACCTTCCCCCTTCGCCGTACATGGCTGCAGTTTCAGGGCTGTCCCCTCACGGAGTTAGTGTCATCTCAGGTAAACGCGACAAGGAACTGCTGTGTCTGCTTTGCATCCCTGTGCTTACACATTCCATTTGGGCCATGACCAGTTCCACATACCCTGAGGGCCTGCTGCCTACAACTGATTTCTGGAACCAATTTCTATATCAGCTGAGATTCTGCTGCAACAACAGAAGCCATTTCCGGCTGCCTTTAAGCAGGGAGAGAAATACCAAATCCCCAAGGAGAGGGAGTCTGTATGTAATTAATCAGAGGCTCCTGAGGGAGCTCACAGAATTGAGGCCTGAGAGGCTTGCCTTGGAACTCTTAGTGATGAGACTGTTGGATTCACGCCAGCTGTGTCGCCTTCTCAGATGACACATGTCAATCTTGCCTGTCTCTTTGACCAGTTTGACAGTTCTCAGGCTAGCATATGTGATGGGTCTAGCATGGACCATGTGTCCAGTTCTGAGAGGAGTCTGAGTCCGTTACCAGGAGCAGAAGCAGAAGAAACAGGTGTCTGGACGTAAAGCCCAACACCACTCCACCTAACCCAACTTCTCTTTCTCCTGAGACTTCTTCATACTGCGTCCATGATAGGGGAGATTGGGGAACATGCCTGCCCAGCAACAAGTAAACCCTGGGTTTGGAGGGCGAGTTTGCAGCTCTGAGGCTGTAGTCACAGGGCCTCTTGGGCTAGGAGAGGCCATGGCCAGCAGGAATGTCTCCACACCACTCTTTGTCAGCCTTCCACAGCCAGAGTTCTCAGGCACTGTCAGAGCCAGAAATCGGGGACAAGAACCTTCCCCCCAGAAGTGTGGCAGAGGCTCAGCACCTCTGCTTTCCACTCACACTGGGAGATGTTTGGAAGGAGCCATTCCATTCTCTGTTTTCCACTGGGTAGAATGAACCCAGCCCTGGATAAACACTTGGCAAGAGGGAGGCTTCACCCAGGGAGCCCTTTCAGCACTTTGCCTATGGAACCTCCCTAGGGAGGACTGAACCAGTTCTGAGTCCTCTGATGGTATCACATTTCCTCTTAGCTGGAAGTGTAAGCACTCACTGCACTGACAATGTGCAGCCCCGCAGACACAGCTCAGGAAGAACTGGTCCCCGAGGAGCACTATACTTTGGAGGACAGATACTCACAAGGCTCCCAATGCTCAGCTTGCAGGAGTTTTAGAAAAGCCATCCGACAGCCCGAGGAAGCCGTCTGTGCCTAGAAGACCTGGGTTTCCAGAGGTCTCCGGGGTCTTGGAGGGGCATCAGTATTCATTGTGCCCAATGTTCATCTGATCAAAAAGCAAGGTTGGCTCCCCACACCAACCAAGCCTCTTTCCAGGGCTTCCAGTAACTCGTGGAAATAGTACTATCTAGCATTAATTAGGAGCTCTGTCTTCACGCAGAGGGTGGGGGTCACTCATCTCATCTCTAGCATCCAGTGTCCTTGTTCCTTTGTACCTGATGCCCATTCCTTCTACTGTTTATGTCTTTAAAAGCATCCTCCTTAGAGCCCTTTTACCCTGTCCTCAGCCCCTGTCCCCAAGAGGACTCTCCACATTTTCGTGCCTCGTCTGTCCCATATTTCTGTCAAGGTGCCTTAGTAACTATTTGTTTAGCCAACTGCCTTCTCCAGTAGATTAAAGATCCTCCAGGGAGGATGCCACATTGTTCACCCCTCTGCATCCTGAGGGCCTGGCATCTTGATGTGAAAATCATTTGGAACACTTACTGGACAAATGACTGTCTCTGTGTGCTCAGGACAGCATCTCATCAACACTGGGTACAGAAAACCTCAGGAGCATGGACTCGCCCCTCCATAAAGCTCGATCCACGTCACCTGCTTTATAGAGCCTCATCTGGTTTGTCCCCTGATGTTACTTTATAGATTTTCTAATAGTCTCAAAGCTTTAGCTGCTGCTGAGAAGTGTCACCAAGTCTCCTCACACTGCCTCTGGCGCTCAAGAGGAGCAAACTGGGGAAAGAGCGTCGCTGTATCGCTTTACCTTTAATAAAGTCCCCATTTGTCTAAGCCAGGCATTGGAATAAGTCGGGAAGCACTATTGCATGTAAAAAAAAAAAAAAAAAAAAAAACAAGCAGCGTGGTTTGGGGCTCAGGACTGGCACTGCAAGGTCATTTTCTGACCGCAAGTTTTACCCACTCTGTATGTATGAGGCAATCCTTCTCCCAGCCCTGTAAGAACTTAAATTGAGAAAAATAGGTGAAAGAGATAACAGTGTCGAGAACATAGTAGGACTCTGGCTCTATCGAATACAAGCAGCTAAAGGAATTGGCTAAAAAGAATTTCCAGGATGCATTAGAACTAGAAGTAAGAACCAGGTAGGAAGATAAACAACATAGACTAGCGAGGAGGCCCTTAGGATGCCATGAATGCTTTCAACTTTTAACCAGACCTCTTCTTCCCTAGCAAATGTCAGAGCTCCAGACACTTCTAGAGGATGACCTAACTCCAAGTTTCCTAGAGACAGCAGTTTCTTATTCTGAGTAAGAGATGGCAATGTATAATGTTCGAGTTTGCTTCCTACGGCTGAGGTTAAAAAAAAAATCACAGTCAAGAGCAACTTGGGGAGGAAAGGGTTAAGTTCAATTAGCAGTTTATAGTCCTTTACTGAGAGGCATGAAGGTAAAGCAGAAATGTGGAGGCAGGGGCCAAAGCAGGGGCCATGGAGGAACGCTGCTTACTGGCCTGTTTTCCATGCCCGGGGTGGCACCATACGCTGTTGACTAGCACTCCCACGTCAAATATTAATCAAGAAAATTCCCCACAGACTTGCCTACAGGCAATCTGATGGAGGCATTTTCCCAGCTGAGGTTTCTCTTTCCTGATAGCTCTAGCTTGTGTCAATTTGACAAAAAATTCAGTAGGACAGCATATATGCGCACACACATACACAACAATTCAATAGAAACATACCCAACCTCTACCAAAATCATGGGTAAGAAAAGACTTCAACAAAATAACTAGACACCCTGAACACAGTAGAAGAGAAAATGGGGAACAGACTTAAACATATTGGAGCACGGGACAGTTGTCTGAACAGAACACTAATGGTGTAGGCACTAAGATCAACAATTAATAAATGGGACCTCGTGGAACTAAAAAGCTTCTGTAAACAAAAGACACTGTCAAGCAGATAGTGGGAATGGGAAAAGTTTTTTTTCCAACTCCACATCTGATAGAGGTGTGATATTCTGTTCTGTGATATTTTGTTTGTGCTCTGACAAATAAAGCTTGCCTGGAGATCAGAGGGCAGAGCTAGCCACTAGTTAACCATAGAAGCTGGGCGGTGGTGGCACATGCCTTTAATTCCAGCATTCCTGGCTCACACCTTTAATTCCAGCCCTGGGGAGGCGGAGATAGGAAGTGATAAGGTGGGGTGTAGATGTGTTCTTAGGCCTTTTGGATGCAGGAAGGAGATAGGTAGGAAGCAACTGGCAGCTGTTCCTGGTTCTCTGACCTTCCAGTTTCTACCCCAATATCTGACTCCTGGTTTTTATTGATTAAGATTAATTAGAATAATGCTTTAATATCCAAAATATACAAAGAACTTAAGAAATTAGAAATCAAAAAGCCAAAAAATTCAATTTAAAAATGGGGTACAGAGAATCTCAATAGAGAAATTGCACATGGCTCCAAAATACTATGTTCAACATCCTTAGCCATTGAAATACGAATCAAAACAGCTTTGAGATTCCATCCTACTCCTGGCAGAATGGCTAAGATCAATAGCACAAGTGACAGTGCATGTTGGCAAGGATGTGGAGCAAGGAGAACACTCCTCCATTGCTGGTGGGAGTGCAAATTTGCACAGCCACTATGGAAATTCTTATGGCAGTTCCTCAGAAAATTGAGAGTTAATCGACCCCAAGATGCAGCTACTTGTGGTGGTTTGAATAGGAATGGCCCCCATAGGCTCAAATGCTTGGCTCATAAGGAGTGGCACTATTAGGAGGTGGCATTGTTGGAAGAAGTGTGTCTCAGTTCACTTCCTGCTGCCCGAGGATCAAGATGTAGAACTCACAGCTCCTTCTCCAGTGCCACATCTTGATGATAATGGACTAAACCTCTGAAACTGTAAGACACCCCTAGTTAAACATTTTTTAAATCTGAGTTTCCATGGTCATGGTGTCTCAATCCAATAGAAACCCTAATTAAGACACCACTCTTAGGCATATATCCAAAAGACACTCCAAGCTACCACAAGAACACTTGCTCAATTATGTTCATTGTGGCTTTATTCATAATAGCCAAAAACTAGAAATAACCCAAATGTCACCCAACTGAAGAATGGATAAATAAAATGGGGTACATTTACACAATAAAGTATCATTCAGCTGTTAAGAAAAAATACATCATTAAATTTCAGGCGAACGGATGCAACAACAACAAAAAATTATCCTGAGTGAGGCAACTCAAATCCAGAAAGGCAAATATGCTATGCATTCACTTATAAGTGGATATTAGCTGTTAAGTAAATGATAATCAAACTACGATCCATAGACTCAGAGAGCTTAGGAAAAGAAGAGGGCTCTATGGGCGATGTATGGACCTCTCTGGGAAGGGGGAATGGAATAAATTTGCCAGTGGACTAGGGGCAAATAGGGATGGGAGCAGGAAGGATCATGTGGGGGAGAGATAGAGGAAGAGATGGCAGGGAGAGACAGCTGGAATCGGGGAGCATGGGGGCTAGAACTCCCCCACTCATGCAGTTTAACTGTGCAGTGAAAGCTTCCTGGAATCTATGGGGGTGACCCTAGAGAAGACTTCTAGCAATGGAGGATGCAGAGTCTGAACTGCCATGTTTTGTAGCCAGTCAGGTCTTCCATTGGCAGGAAAGGGTTGCAGTTGGTTGAGTTGCTGGCCAAGGGCGGGGTCCCATGGAGTTTCCTAAACAACCTAGACTGATGCTAGGACAGAAGGCAGCTCTCTGAAAACTGATGCCCAATGATAGTCTGCTATGCTCATAGATCAGTGCCTTGTTCAGTCATTATCAGAGAGACTTCCTTCCGCAGCAGACGGGAACAGATGCAGAGACCCAAAGCCAGACATTATACAGAGAGAGTCTAAATTTGAGGTCTCCATGGAGTCCCTCTCTTTAGAGATGAGGGATCCCTGAAGAAGATGGGGAGGAAAGAGGATAGGAGTTCGAGGGAATGGACACCAGAAGAACATGGCCTACCAAATCAAAGAACCAGGACTCACATTGGCTCATAGAGACTGAAGCAGCAAGCATTGGGTCTTTATGAGCCATACCAAGTCCTTGTGTATATGTTATCACTGTTAGCCTGGTGTTTTTGTGGGACTCCTAACAGTGGGAACGGATGTGCTTCTTGCTCTTTTGCCTACTCTTGGGACTCTTTTTCTGCTATTGGGATGCCTTGTGCCACCTCAATATGAGAGCTTTTGCCTTGTCTTATTGTATCTTATTTTGTTCTGTTTGACTGTCCTTTCTTAGAGGCCTACTCTTCTCTGAAGAGGAAACGGGGGGGGGGGGAGCAGATAGGTGGGGAGAGCAAGGAGGAGTAGAGGGAGGGGAAACTGGATCAGGATGTATTGTATGAGAGAAGAATCTATTTTCATAAAATTTAAAAAAAGAAAAAAAGTATTCATAGTGATGCTGTGTGTGATGTCCTGGAATTGACAATACTCAGATGACCATGACAGAAGAAGGAATAGAGTAACCATGATGTATTCATACAGTGGGATATTGTACATCAATGAGAATAATAGCTACACTATATGCTATACATGGACGAATCCCATCGCTACAGTACAGGGTGAAAGAAGCCAAGCACAAAGGCTGCATGCTCTGTAGTTCCATTCATATGAATTCGACAGCAAGTAAGTTACGGATACTCTGTTAAAAATCAGGATAATGGTCACCCTGGAGGGAAGAGTGTTGACAGGGAATGTGGAGGGTGGCATCTACGGTCCCACTAATATTCTGTGTTTTATTATGGCAGAGGTGACATCCGTGTGTCTAAATCATGAGGCATTTGTGATTTGTTCCCTGCTACATGCGGATTTTAGGTTTCAATTTTAAAACTTCTACTAAAATATTGCCACAAATACATACCAAGGGTGGTTTATGGCAAGCCCTCCAAACCGTGGTAATTTAGGATGCCTGAGTGAGTCTTGGAAATCCAATACCATTCCATGACAGATTGAAGACAGTGCCGATTCCAACCCCCACCCAGTGACACCGCATCTCATTGCCTAAAGCCAACAGAGGCTTTTGAGACGGACTCCAGCTCTTGCATTTCTTTGAACAAGCATTTGGTTACAAGCTCAGGTCCTTGCAAAATATCTTTCCTGTGTAATTAAAGACAAGTGTGCCCTCTACCCCAGTATATCTCATGAACTTTAGAAGTTAATCTCTTTCTTCCCAAATTGTAAACCCATCATCCCACTGAATTAAACTTTATAGTTGATGCCAACTCAGTTTTTGGTACGCATCAGGCTTAGGCACCTCAATCTAAACAAGCACCGTATGAATTCCATCACCCCTAATTGAAAAAAAATGCAAGGAAAGATAAGCCAAGACACAGACATGGACGCACGTATTGATCTTGTCATCAACTACTTATGCCAAAGTCAGAAATCAAACCTGGTCCAAATAGTACAACCCCAGTATTGACTCAACTCTCTTTCAAAGACTTTTAAATGCGAAAACTGAACTGCAAAGAAGGAATGCCTTTCTTACTCACAAAACCACCACACACAAAAGAGTATCTATGCCTTAGACCTCTCCTAATAGTTTTAGATGATGTGAATCTGTATTTGTTGGCTGGAGCAGAAAAGGATGGCCAGCATCTACTGTCTGATGATGATATAGTATGCCCACAAGGCAATTTCTGTCACCAAGAACTGAGAATTACTAGCTATGTCTGTGTCGGATATTGCTGGTGGAGATCACAACAGCCATCTCACCCCTCTCTCTCTCTCTCTCTCTCTCTCTCTCTCTCTCTCTCTCTCTCTCTCCCTCCTTTTAATTACAGAAGAAGAGAAATTAATGGTTTCTCATCTTCCATTACAGCTAGATTGTTAATCTACACTTATAGCCAGGGGGTTTAAGCAGAAGTTTTCTGGACATCTGTTTTGTGATTGATAGGAATGCTGGCCGTCATTTTCTTTATCCTCTCTTCTTGCATTGACTGTGGATAATGTCCTAATGTTCTGCAACTGCTTTGCAATTATGTAATATAGGTGAGCCAACTAATGAAGGTGGGGGGTGGGGACTAAAAGAAAAAAAGCTGGCCCACTTTCAGACATGAAAGGCCATTGCAGAGACAAGATCTAAAATACCTGACAAACAGTGATAAACTTCTAAGACAGCAAAATTATAGCAGTCTACTTCCTGTGGGTGTTGACATAATTTTCTTCTGTAGGTACAGAACCTTATGACTTCAATGGTCCCCACATTCTGAGTCATGGTGGGCATCTCAAATCAGGTGTCACTTTTATAGTACCTGGAACAAAAAAAGCAAGAGAAAAGCTCTTTAGAAGTGAAGCAAGTTTCCTTCCAGAATCCTAGGTCTTCCCCTGTGACTCTTTCTGGAAGACACACAAGCTTTCAGAAAGTCTTGAATAATGCTGGACCCTTAGGTCATAGGAAGCAGATCTTGAGGAGCTTGGCCAGGAACTGCGAAGCCAGCCAGGGCGCTCTCTCTCTCTCTCTCTCTCTCTCTCTCTCTCTCTCTCTCTCTCTCTCTCTCTCTCTCTCTCTCTCTCTCCCTCTCCCATTTATACCACTCTCTACATAGTACAAGCTAGTTCCTGAATTTAAGGCAGGTCTGGAAATATCTCATTCTCTTAGTGGGAGATGGCATTTCACTTTGAAGAACATATCCCATATGATCTCCTATTTCATACACTATATGATCTAGGTCATGACATTTTTAAAAGCCAAAGGACATACTTTATTAACTCCTGAGTTCTAATTCTCCTTCTCCTGTTCAGTTTTGGTTCCACATGGCCGCCCAGTCAGGCAGGCAGCAATGAGACCCACCTTGTGCCCAGCAGGGGACCTCTTCAGATAGTGAATGGTTTATCAAAGTGCTGGTGGTTACCACTTCCAAAGGAATGCTCTACAGGATTCATGGCCATACTCATACACATGGCCAGCAGTTCCTATTTGTCTTGTACTTGTGGTAGAAGTGCAAGCCAACTTTTAAGACAAGTTTGTCAATTCTGCCCACACCAGCCACAACACCGACAACAGCTCTGTTAGCTGAGAAAGTGACCTCCTTGGACCCTGAAGGCAGCTTTATTCACATCTTCTTGGTCTCCAGATTGTGGGAGATGACCATGGCATAGTTACCAGAGGCTCGTGCCAGCTTGCCTCTGTTTTCAGGCTTCTCCTCCAGATAACATAAGATAGAACCTTCAGGCAAGGTGCCCACAGGCAAAACAATGCTGAGATTCAGTTGGGCCTTCCTGCCACATCACACAAACTGCCCAGTGTGGATACTGCTGCAATGAACACCAGTGTCTGCTTCTTAAATGGGTAAGGATCATGAAAGACCACTTTTGCCAGTGGAGCGCCGCGACCAGGGTCATGAATGATATCATTTACAATTCCATTAATATACTTTACCCTTAATATAGCCATGCTGCTCAGAGAAATCCGCCTTTACAGTGTTTCATGTGCGCACGGAACACAGAACTGGCGCCTTTCCTCTGTCCTTGGATCACACAGCCCATGACCATGAGTCTTTCAGCAAGCACCACCGAAAGATGAATCAGGTCATGACTTTTTAAACTGTTTTCTCTTACAGTCTGATTCCATCCAAGAAAAATTTACATGACCCCAGATATATAGACATACAACATAGGTATACAAGTCAAACGTCTACTAGCAATGAATCATAAAGGCACTTATTTTAAAACACCTCTTTCACACACACACACACACACACACACACACACACACACACATACACACACACACACAATTTTACCAGTTCTGAAGGTGAAATCTGCATATTAATGAGATGAACGAGCATTTTTACTTCTACATAAAGAATTAAATCTTGTCTAAATATGTGCTAGCACAGGACATAGACCACACTCAACATTTCACAGATCTGATGGGTATTTTGATTTTATAACTGTCAATGTGAGGAACACAGCTGCACATAAATACATGGTACAAAATGGCTGAAGTATGTCTAGGGTCATTTCAGAAATTGTTGGAAATTCTGTCCCAGTCTCTGGTCAAACGTTTTTGAATGGCATCTTTAGGAAACTTGAGTCAACAACTCAGCAGTACTTTTAAATTTAAACTTCTTAATCTGATTCAATCCAGAGATTTGCCAGTCTTGTTTTCCACACTCAAACTGCCGTGTTTCTGTAATAGAAAAAAAAAAATTGACATGCACAACAAAGGGCACAAGATTTCATCCCATACAACAGTTTCAAATTTGAGTTGAGTGTGTCAGTCAGAATCCACTGGTCTGACAGGCACAGGGCAATTGCCCATGTGAGCAAGCCTGCAGTGAAGTCCTGTGGCACCACATGGATGATGGATGAGCACTTCTAGAAACACCACAGATTCATTGTGTGTTGATTTTGAATTGTTTTGTTTGCTGAGCACTCATCATTTTGTTTTTACTTCTGCCAAAGTTCTAATACCTGCTCTCTCCACCCCTCATTTAGTTATATGACTCCACAGGGTCTCAGCCCTCAGTTTAAGAAGCTGGACTCTAGATCATAGGCATCCTAGAGATGCTACAGAGGCAACAAGTTTCCAAATGTTACAGGATGCATCTCCAATCCTCAGGCACTAAAATATCTTTCAAAAACTTCTAAGGCACCTGGCACTCTAAGAACAGCCATTGGTGACTGGTGCATTGTTTGCTGGAATTGATAGCTCTGCAAAGGGCAGGCGTCGATGAAGGTGCACCGTAGACCCCGCCAGGTGAAAGGGAACTGCTTCTTACTGTCCTTAGCTTGTGACAAAGTCTTACACAATAGCTATGTAACAATTTCCATGGGTGATGCCGATTTTCATCTTATGAAATTTCATTACTGAAACACCTGTAATGGGTGTGAGCATCTGATTATGTTTATGGAATTTTACAGTCCTTCTCCAAGATCTGTCCATTTACTGTCTCTACAAACCAATGAATAATTTTAAATGGGATGTGGGCAGACTACCAACCCTGAACAGTTCAAGTCTTTAATCTCTGCAATTTCTTCTAAGATATCGTCTTGCTTTTAGATTATTAGTTCGTGAAGGAGAATAAGTTCTAGAAGCTTCTATTAAGGCTTTCTGCCTCTAAACCCTTAATGCTTAGCTACAGGAGCAAATGTGGTGGTTCTATTAGTTGCTGAGGAGTCTGTTCTAATTATGCACTGAAGAACTTGCAAATAAGCATAATGAGGATCAATAAACCCAGTGGGATTACTGTGTGCTGCTCTGGGCCTAATTTATCTTCAAATCTTCATAAGCATTCCCTTTGCCAGTAGACTACTATGGTATTTGGAGCTGAAATGAATAATGTAGACTCAGGGTCAGTGGTTAGCAATTCTTGAACACTCTGGGTATCACTGTCTCCTGAGTACAGTCACCCTTGTCCACAGCTTCAGAGCCTTTTGAAAAAGATTCAGAGCAATAGGTGGTGATATTTCTGATCTCCAGGACTGATCTCAGCAGAACCTAAGAGCCCTGGGCCTGTGAGCTGGCATTTTCCTCAAAGCTATGTCTTTTCTATCATCAACGAGTCATTGCCAAAGATTAACCAAAGATGAGCACTTTATTTTTGTTGCTCAGTGCGGTAGTAATGGTCACCTTTTCCTAGCAGTGAGTTCCTGTTGCTTGTCCTCAGCCACTTCAGAATTCTGTCAACTCCATCCAAACTCAAAACACTCCTAGTGGGAACATCTCCAGGCCCCTGGGTGGTTACAACAGATCCCTTTACAATTCCTGGTGCTCCCCTCACTAAAGCTCTTCTCAGAGCAGGGAGTGCAGCTATAGCTCTCTCAGTGGCTTGGTGAGACCCAGCGTGGAATTTGTACATGATAAACCTGTCAGAACATTGTTATTTTCCTGAGCATTTTTACCCTTTCTCCTAGACTATACCCGTGATGTTTGAGTACGTCAATATCGCTGAGCTTAGGTTTCAGTCAGCTAACTAAGCAACCATGTCAATAAATTCAGTCTGATCCACTGATGTAGCCTGTCCTCTCTCTGGTTTGCCTTCCCAAGACTATTTTCTGGGTTTGTGATTATGTAAATTGGCCTACTTCTGCCATTCTTCTGGAGGAACCGTTTCCCTCTGAGAGAGAGACTTTGCACCTGCCCTCCGGAATGCGGGTAGTCTAACTCGAGCTATGCCTACAACTAATGAATATGTAGAATTGGAGGCAGAAATAGTGCCGAGAAGGACAGAAGGAGCTGGAAGCAGATGCAAACCATCCATTGTTATTGGGAAAAAAAAATGATAGAACATACAAAAGTAAAACTGCCCTGCTTCCTTTTTCTCTAGTCTTCCCAGTGCGTCTCGGTGGCAGAATTTAATAGAAAGCCATCTCACAAGGGAAGTACAGTTGTCGTCAGAGGGAAGAGTCTGAAAGCCAGCTTTTGAAGGCCGGGACTGATCCTGGCCCGGCCCCAGCACTCCTTTACTTATTCATTTTCCACACAGCCTCCACTCATCGTCTCCTGGGAAAAATGTCATGAAGTTTTAAACCACCCCTTTGCCATGCTCAGTCCATTCGAGTGGAGCAAAATGACCCGTCCCTAATTCTAAAGGTGAGCCTGGGATGGTTTTAGCTAGACAGAATATCAAATCACACCAGTTACAATGAAGAAGGAATAAAGAGGAAGTATATAACGTAATTCGATTAAAATGAATGAGATGCGCAAAGGCTTTCTTACACATTCTCAGACAAGGGCAGAAAGAAGCTGGAGGCTGATCCTGAACACCTGTAGGCCCGAGCTACACACATCTTACTGGAACTAGGCATAAAGCTAGTCCACAGAAGAGAATGGAGGTGAGATTAAAAAAAACGATCGGGGTCTAGGTGATACTGATTAAAAATCAGCGCTGTTCCAAAACATTTGCATTTTATCAATCATATACTCCCTTTTCTATGAGCCTGCTTGCCCCCGCTGCTTTTGGTACTTACTCAATGTATTGTTTCAGGCAACTCTCCCTCCCTCCCTCCCTCCCTGCCCCCTCTCTACTAGGGCTAGTTCCAAGACAGATAGCGCTTCCTGTCAGAGACCATCCACGGTTTCTCCCGCCCCATCACTATCTTTACAGCTAATATTAAATTTTATACATACGATAGAAGACTAGAACAGAAACCAACTCTCCATAGTTGTGTCAAGTTCTGTAGCTGTATCCCCCTAGCACAATGATAAAAACCAAATAAAATTATTAAGTGAGCCTATCGTGAACTTCTGTGATTCGAATGAATATCTGAAGTGTTCATCTACTCAGGAGACAGAATCAAGAAGAGTGCAAATTCCAGGATATTCTGAGCAATAGGAAGACCCTATCTCAAGCAACAGCAATAACACACACACACACGAGAGAGAGAGAGAGAGAGAAAGAGAGAGAGAGAGAGAGAGAGATAAAGAGAGAAAGAGAGAGAGGGGGGGGGGGGAAGAGAGACACATACAAAATAGAAAGCAGGCACCCAGTGAGCAAGAGTCCAGTCCTAGGTATTTGCAGACTCCTGCTAAGCTTTGAACTAGCTCTGGGTTTCCCAATAGTTAAAAAGAAAAAAAAAATTAAATTTGCATAATCCTCACACTCTGATGAATGAAGTCTGCAGATTTGGTAGGAGAAAGGTTATTCCATATTTTTCCGCTCTATCCTGGTAGAGGAAGAATTAGTTTTAGTTTCCAAAATTTACTGACAAGAAGTAAAGTTCATTCATATGAGAGTGACCTGCTACTGTCCTCTATACTAGAAGAGCAATGCAAAGTTGACTGAAATGAAACATTTTGCCCACAGTCCCAGGGCTAGAGAGTTGGACAGCCAGGACATAAGCTCATATTTACCTATTTCCAAGTTCACTACCCCCTTGTATTAATTAGTCAGTTTCTCTTTATCATAACAAAACACCAGAAACAATTAACATCTTAAAAGGAAAGCTTTACTTAGCTATTGGCCCTAGGGGTTCCAATCCAAATTCTGGTATTACATCACTTTGGGCATCTTGCAAGGCATACTGCAGCAGAAAAACATATTTATATCATGAACCCAGAAGCAGGAAGAGACTGGGATGCACCCCACCCCCAGCGTACTAAGTCCATCGGATAAGTCTTACCTCTCGAAGGTTCCCTCACCTCACAGTGGGACCACAATGGGTTCAAAGTCTTTATCAACTGGACTTTTGGGGACATTCAACACCCCATCATCTACTTATGTGTAGGTCACTGTTTACTTAGTGCCTTAGAGGATCCAGGCCCCTCCCCTGTCTGATCACCCTATACCTTCCCAACAAACCTCACTTTGCCTATAGGAAAAACCACAGACTATTTTTCTTGGTACTAAGTAAAGCAGAGTTCCATTTTGAGAAACATCTTGAATAAAAGATATTGGATACTTGCTGGACAATATATTTAATTTTGAGTTGACAAAAACAGAGTATTTTTTTCCAGATGGATGCTCCTTATAGAAATGAAATGTCCTCAGACCTTAGCTCTACAATGGCATGATTGTTGCAGGGGAAAAAGACATTTCGGGCTGAGAACTGAGGATTCTGATGACCCTGCTAAATAAGAGGACAGAGCTTAGAGAGTCCAAGAAACTGGGGGACACTTGTGCTGATCTGTTTCTCAGGTCACCTGTGTCTAGAGCAGGCCTGCGACTCATGCTGGCTGGCTCTCTCTGCCTATTTGTGCTGGATTCTCCAGACTGCATCTCGGATGATGATCTTTCCAAAATGCAAATTTGAGCCTGACATTCTCCTACTTGAAAACCCTTATTAAAGGCTGCACATTGCCTTCGGGAAAAAGTCCAAGATTTTAAAATTCATTCCTTTATGACTAAGCCCTCATGGCATGGCCTCATCTATTAGGCCTTCTTTTCTCCCCAAACTCTATGTTCTAGTCACAGTGAGCTACTTTTAGTCCCCCCCCCCATGAATCCCCTCCCACTTCCTGGCTTTTTTCCATGCTGCTTCTCCTCTGAGCATACTCTCTCTCCCTGTTCCCTCTCCCTACCCCTCCACACCATCTTTGCCTGGCTAACACCTACTCATGGCTCAGGCAACAGACTGGGTCTTTCTTTCCTTGGAAACCTCTCTGACCGACCCCCAAGTCTGGAGAGAGAAATGTCAGTACTTGAGGTCACCCATCCTGGCACCCCTCACCACGGAATGTCAGATTCATTCAGTTCTCTGCCGAGGTCTCAGGAGAACTTGCCATATGTAAGATATATGAGGTTGAGGAAGCACTAAACTGTGGACAAAGTTAACATCCTGGACTGACTTCAAAATCAACAGAACATACCATTAGCGTTAACACATCAACAGAAAATACCAGCATGCCGAGCTGGAAGAGTAGCCTCTGAGCCAGGGGCCTAGGCCTGCGCTTCTGTTAAGCACTGAGGTGAGGAGGGATAGAATCACAGCTGTTGGCATTTCTGGAGTGTGCAGGGTGAAGGGACACATTCCACCCATGCTGGGTTTTGAGAGCTGAAGGGACACAGTCCGCCAATGCTGAGCTTTGCTGTGGTACTTTGTTTTCCTTCATGTATTGTCTTAGGAGTGAACACCTAGCTTGATCTCAATGGCTCAGAGTGCACACACACCTTACACACTGGACTTAGCCAAGCTCCAAGATGCCACCTATTCAGACTCCTCAGTCCCTAATTCCCCAGAGACCAGAGGAAGCAAGAAGGTGTGGTTTGTCAGGAAGATTCTCCAGGAAGCCACTGAAGGCTAAGCACTGATCTAAGCCACCCACCTCCATTCCTGGGGGGTCCTGTCACTCGGAGACAAACTTCCACCTCTGAGTGCTCCAGTTTCTGATCTGTGAAATGGGGAGAGATGTCTTCCCCGCCTACTTCAGGGAATGAGGATCAAATAAGATAATGGCTAGGAAAGAGCTCCGAACACTGTAGAGTGCCATGGAAATTTTGCGAGTGTGCTCAGGAGACAGCCACTGCCCCCACACTCACTTCAAAGGGGAGAGGCAGGGTGGAGACAGCTGACAGGCTCTGCTTTTGAAGTGCACAAGAGCAGCTCTCAGCAGAGGAAAAACAACGTTGCTGCTTAAAAGGCAACTTTCAAAACAACCATTTTCCCTCTGAAGGGAGAATATAGTTGGGAGTACTTCAAAGGCTAGGGGAAATTTCCCGGAAAAAAAAAAAATGACGTTCTCAATCCAACTTTTAGTCAAGTCACAGTTATTTGAAAAAAAAAAAAAAACCCTTCAGAACTCTTCATTTATTTTAAAGGAATTTTAATGACTTTAAAAAATTAAAAACTGTTAAGACGGGTGCCATGCTTTTCTCCTGGCCCTTGGCCCCGGTTGCAGCTGCAGACAGGATGTAATGAGTCAGATTTACCTGTGTCCTCTGATTAAACATCCTCCCTGTCCTGATAAATGTCTTACTGCGAACAAGTCACCAGAAATAACATGGTCTCCTATCCATCTCTGACACCCAGATATCACACACAGTCAAGTTATTTATTATTTTTTCTTCCTTTTACTTTAAATATGGCAGCCTGTTAAGGATCAGTTTCAAGGGGCCAAGGCAGAAATACAATATCTTACCTAACACTCTCAAGTGAAGGGAGACTTATTAGTAATGATAATGTCTTGTGTGTATGTGTGTGTGTGTGTGTGTGTGTGTGTGTGTGCATGCGTGCATACTTGCGTGTGTGCTTACAGGTATGCATGCATGTGTGTGCACTAGTGTTTGGAGACTGGAGGACAGCTGTGGCTGTCATCCCTCAGGCACTTTTTGTTTTGCTTTGTTGAGACAAGGTCAGTTGCTGGCCCATAACTCGAGAAGTGGGTCCCAGGAATCCCCTGGTCTCAGTACTCTGTTTTCCAGTATGCGACACTGTGTCCAACATTTCTTAGGCAGGTCCTAGGAATCAAATGGACTCAGATCCTGAACCTTTGTACCCCCAGTTCATTTTCTCAGTCATTGATTATTTGTTATTATTATTGAAATAATCTCGTTATGTAACACCGGCTGGCCTGGAATGCACTGTGTAGACCAGGTTGGCCTCAAACTCACCACAATCCTCCTACTTCAATCATCCCAGGGAATGCTCAAATCATAGGCAGGGTGTCACTTTTACTGGTAAGACCCTTTTATATAAAACAACGAAATTCAGAGGCTAATAAAGCTCAGGGCGCAGAGAGGGGACTGTGATGCAGGAGTGTCAGGGCCATGACCCCTAGGAGCTCAGCCCACTGAAACTTGAACAAACCTATTGGGAAATATGACTATGTCTTTCCCCCAGCATCCTGCAGAGAAAATCTTGGGGGACTTCAGACCCCATAGCTCTGGAGATACCAAGTTTGCCTCATCTTCAGGCTTCTCTGGTCATCACACAACGAGGCTTCTGAGAGATGTGTCTTGTTTTTCTCATAGCTTGTGTCTATGCCTATAGACTGTGATCAAATTGGATGCTTCTTAGCTCAAGTCCAAAGCTCAGGAGAGTGTTCACATTTTCTGCTCTTAGAAAATGCACACATCAGACAGCAGTGAGAGGTTGGGCGG
Source organism: Arvicola amphibius (assembly GCF_903992535.2). Classification (NCBI taxonomy): domain Eukaryota; kingdom Metazoa; phylum Chordata; class Mammalia; order Rodentia; family Cricetidae; genus Arvicola; species Arvicola amphibius. The sequence continues at coordinate 168,063,804 of NC_052049.1, read as the reverse complement.
AGAGGGTCAGATAGAATGTGAAAGAGATGACCCACAGAGAAGGCGCTCTTTCCTCCCCGCACCTCCCACCCGCTCTGCCCTCAGAGTGTATTTCTGCAAAGGGCTTTGAAGGCACAAGTGAAAGAAATCTCAGTGGTCGGAAGCCAGAGGAAGGCAACTGCCAAGGGGAGATTAGTCCTGGGAACAGAGAAAGAGCGCCCGCGAGCAGGGTGACGTCACACGAAAGAAGGGTCGTCTGAGTCCCGGCTCTTCTGCCACAGTTTTAAGCAACCCATTTAATTAAAGTTGTGTCTCTTGCTGGCACGGGAGCAATGGAAGTGTCAGTTTGCTTGTCAGGAGCTCCTTTGCCCGGAGCATAGATCAGAGCGCCGGTGGCTGTGTGCCAGGCTTCTCTCCAGCACAGATGGGAAGGCCAGGGGTAATTACCCTGCCCTGGCCACTTGCCTTCCTGTGTGAAATTACAGAAAAGTAGGAGGCAGTGTCTCCATCTGATTCTTATTCTCCGTCATTTCCGAGGAAGGAATAAAGACAAGCACACGCAGTGTTCTGATGCCGGCAGGAAGGGTGCATGGAGACTATCCTCTCTAAGGACAACTTAGTAAGAGAGGAAGCCTGCTGTGGAGGTAAGCCATGGATTGCCCCCGCTATGGAGATTGTCTGGCCCCTGGATCCCCAAGTATGACTAGCTGACGGAGCTTTCTAAGCTCTGCGGGGCACGCACAAAGAGTTCATCCGTCTCTGCCCTCCCTCAGCTGTGCCCAACCCTATCTCCCCTTCCCACTCATCAAGCGTGGCCCTGGACTATCCTGGGCTGCCTGCTCACTGCCAGTTAATAATGTCACTGGAGATTTCTGCTTCCTCACTAGGAACCAGTGTTTTTGAGGAGAGGGTGTGGCTTGTCCTCTTGACTGTCCCTATATTTCACACCCGGTATTGAGGAGAGATGTGGGCTGCCTTTGGGGTGTATTAACCCGAAGTCAGTGTGCCTGAAGACCCCCTTAACTTGTTGGTCTCCACCCTGGTGTCCTATCTAGTCATAAAGCTGGAGCTCCTGATTTAGTATCTCCCTACTTCCGTGATCTGAGACTACTCCTATACCCGATGCTTCCTCCCTGAGGTCCTTGAAAAGCCCCTTTTCCCATCTTGGAAAGAAGCTCTGAGCTACCTTCTCTTCTTGGCTCCTAGCCACCAGGCTGTAGATCAGGGCACTTTGTTTCAGCAAAGAAGCCCAGGATGCTTGGTGCCCTACTGAAAGCTTACAGGAGGTGGGCATTAGCATGCTTGCTGAGCATGTTCTACATGAGGTTGGTACTACCAGATAGGAAAAGTCATCATGTGAAATTGGAAATGCGGCCCCTATGTCAAGAGATTGTTCAGGTCCAGCCTATGGATGGTAGGGAGTGAGTGTGACCTCAGTCTCACATGGATTTGGGCAATAATGATGACAATAATGACAAAGACTTAGTGAGCTCTGTGCACTAGACACCTCTCATCCTCTTTCTGACATCTTCGTCACTAACTCTGGCTCCGGTTTTGCTGTGAGAACCCCTGTGATGGAAGCAGGACCCGGTGGTACCTCCTTCCGGATGAATGTGGAAGTCACTCACCTCAGGAAACAGTGAATGTTGTGTAAACCAGCGTTGGAGCTTGGGACTAGAAGCAGGCTTACCCAAGAAATGGACAAGAAGTCTAGTGAGTCCATTGCTCACCGTTTTGGGGTGCTTTGAGGGCCAGCTGGCTGGAAGGCTTTCTACTATTATCTGGGAGACCAGGACTGCATTCCACCCACGGATCCAAGAGTCAGGATGATTATCACGGCAGCTGGGGAAGAAGTCTCCTGAAATGGTTTTCTGTCAGACTGGCACTTAGCATCAAGTGAGAATAGGGCCCTACATTCTTCCTCTGCTTTCCCTCACCACAGTGCAAATACTGACTGCCCTTACACCAGCTGCTCCTCCTGCCTCTTGCTGCCTCTCCTTCTTGCCTGTGCTGGTCTCTGCTGCAGCCCCCATTCCCCTACGTTTTATAGAGCTCTTCTTTCTTGTCCTCCAGGGCTCAGTCAAATGTCCCCGTTGAACACAGGATTTTCTTGACCTCTGATGCAAGCAGTCCCTAGGTCCATCTACCTTCAGCTCCGTTTCCCATGAGCTCTGGTGTTTTCTGCCTTGGAGCACCGGGTGACAAAGGAGGCCAGTGACTACTTTCCCCATCCTTTGTCCACTGGCCTTGCAGTTCTCAGGCAGGAGACTGGAGCAGGATGGGAGGGAGAGGCTGTAGATCCCCTCTCTCTGCCTCAGGTAAGAACTCCAGCAGCAGTCAAAGCAATTGTAAAGCTTTGAAGGGTGTTAAGCAGAAGGAGGCATCATCCAGTATACTTTCTGAAAACATCACTGTGATTGCTCTGTGCAAAATGTATTGGATTTGGGGAAAGGATTTAGGAGGCAGTCCCAGTGAGAAATGATAATGGCTTGGACCAGAGTGATTGCAACTCAGAGGGAGAGAAGTGGGCAGATTAAAGCTGTCTTTGAAGGAAGGATTAACAGAACTTGGTGATTGTTTGGATGGGATGCTTGAGGGAGAAGTTGGGTTAGAAATGAGTTCCCGGCTTCTGGTTTGGGCAACTGTGTAGACAGAAATGTCATTTATCATGGTGATAAAAATAAGTCAGATGAAACAGACACAGTTCTGTTCAGGGGGAAAGTTCATATGTGTTTCTGTGGTCATTTTTTCTCTGATCCTGTAGTATCTTTTATCTATTCAATCTATTGCCTACCACCTATGGATCTTGTTATCTATTTATATTCTATCTACTATGTCTTGAAGTTTGAACTGAGTTGCACATGCTGTGTGATTAGCTTATATTCCAGTTGTTTGTTATGTGTAGATATAGTGTTTGATGCTGTTTGGTATTTTTGATGCCATTGGTATATTTGATGACATTCGCTATGCTGGCCTTGCATTATGTACCTTGCAAAGTTTGTAACTTAGATTCTGAAGGAGTGTTTCTTTTTGGTGTGTGAATTCCTTAAGATTTTCCATGTAAGAAATTACACTGCTTGTGACTAATCACAGTGTTTCTTTCTTATTCATAATCCGTGTGGCTAGACTTTTATAGCTTCCAAAAGCTAGAACTTCAGATCTGTGAGACTTTTCCTTGGAAAACATGAACAAACCACTACTCACCCCAGACAGAGAAACAATAACATGCCCACGTGAGAGTCTACTGAAGCCCATCTTGACAGACCAATAGGTTTATTAGGGTTCCTTGTAGGCATATGAATGAAGGGTTACTTAGTGGTGGGGACACCACAACAGAAGTCATATTACTAAATGGGCTACCCCAAGATGTGTGATGATTCATGGAAGCTGCCACCCTGGAGTTCCCTGCAGGGCTTGGAGGTTGCGCAGTAGGTCAGAGTCCATCATGCATCCACACATCAGAGACAGCCTTGGATACGGGTCTTAGGACTCTTGCTAGTTTCAGGAACTTCCTGGGACCTATGAGTTCTTTCTGTTCCAAGTCCCACGAAACTCCTACTTCCTACTTGGAAAGAATTTGTTCCCAGAAACCTTCCATGCCAAACTTGGTAGAAGTTTCAAGAGAAAATAGACTGACGCTGTTAGAGAAGAGGCACTCAGAGCTTTGTCATCAAACGTGATATTAGCCAGAGGATTGGGAGGGGGCAGAATGTTTAAAAATTAGATTGATGTGATTCTCTTTTATTAATTTGGAGAGGCTTTAAAATCATCAGTAAGTACTGGATTTTGTCATTTTCCCATATTTATTGAAATAATTACTTTTTTCTTTATATTCTTTTTTTTAAAATTGCTACCCTATTGGCACATAATTGACGCTAAACAATTTATACATTGAATCTGGAGAGATGGATCAGTGGTTAAGAATACTTACTACTCTTCCAGAGGACCAGAGTTCAATTCCCAGCTCCTGCATCAGGTAACTCATCCTCACATATAACTCCAGGTCGAAGGGATCTGACACCCTCTTCCGTCCTCTGCTGGTACCTATACACACATGGTTCCACTCACATGGAACAAAGAATGCACACAATATCGCAAAGTGAAGTCCCTGGTCCTCTGGCTCTTACTATCTTTCTGCCCTCTCTTCTGCAGTATTCCTTAAGCTTAGGTGTAGCCTGCATGAGGAAAAGTGTATGAGGCCTTGATACTACAGAAAGAACTACAGGCAACTGAATCAAGCTGGGAGCATGGTCCTCTCCAAAGAGGAGTACACCAACTGGTTGACCAGTTCCAGAATGTCAGCCCTGAAAACATATGTACAGGTAACACTTATGGACTCAACAGGTTATATTTAGGGATATTTATGTGTATACAATTACATGTATGCATTGATAACAATTGATGCAAAAGAAGGCCATAAATTTGAAGGAGAGTAGGGAGGGGTAAAGGGGAGGGCATTTAGGGAGGCAAGGGAAGGGAGAACTGGTACAATTAAAATACAGTTTCCCTAAAATATATATACAAATACAATATTTTTATAAAAGCTGTACACATTGAATGTGTACAACTCGAGTCTAAGGACATGCATGCACCCGTGAAACCATTGCGCTGGTGATAGATGCATCCATTCTTTACAAAAGTTTCCTCATATACCCCTTTCATACATTATTTCGTCATGAGAACATGTAACGTGAGATCAGTCAGTGAATGTCAGTGAATGAATGGTCTATGAATGCTTTATATAAGGCAGTAAGTGCTCAATGCTCTCCAGCAAACCCCTGGGCTTTGTACTCTTCACCTAACACTTACCCGCTTCCCTCCCTGAGACCAGGGCAACTACTATCCTGCTCTCCCTGCTTCTATGCGTTTGTTTTAGCTTCGTCATGTAAACCATATCATGTGGTATTTCTGCTTCTAAATATGGCTTTTCTCACTGACCCCAATGTCCTCCAAATCCATCTTTGGTGTAGAAATGGGAAGATGTCCATCTTTTTCAAGGTTATTAACAGGTAAATATTTTATCCTCTGTGCTACGTTTCAAATACATTTATCTGTCAGCGGACATTGCCTGCACACCTTGGGTAATTGGATAATGATGCAATGAGCATGAAGGTGCAGAGATCTCTATAAAGTGCTGATTTCAATTTTGTGTTCTTGGAATAAATCTCATTCAGGTAGTGTTTTTTCTTAATGGTTGGATTCAATTTGTTAAGTATTTTATGTCTACTTTGAGGCGTTTTTTTCTTATAAAGAATGTGATCTTTGTAGCTGAGATATAGCCTTTTAGGGAGAGGGCTTGAATATCCCCACATCTCAACAGGGAGTTCTCATTCTGATAGATGCAGACTCTAGCGTCTCCCTTTCTACAGTATCTGTTCACTGCTGGGCTTTCGAGGTGCACACATAATAATCACTCCAGGATGCTCAGCTGCTGCAAATTTCTGGGCCTGCTTCCTCAGGTTCTTGAGACTTTGCTTCTGTTGGAACTCACCTATTTATACCATGGTAGGAAAGCATCCTCAGACAGAAAGCCAGAGGAACATGGAGCCATTCCTTGATTGACCCACTTGCAAGGGAGGATAGGCAGTTTAGCTTTGCCTATTTTCCAACAGTTGTGAATAACCACACACATTTATTTAATGTTTTACACCATGATAATAATTTGATGGTGGTGATATATATGGCCCTAACTTTTTCCTGAGCACTCAGTTGGCTTAACTGTCTTCTTCCAAATTATCTTTTGGGAGTGCCTATCACTTTGATTTTAAATCTTTAGGTTATCCCCAAATGATCTACGATTTCCCTTTGAGTCTGCATCTATTTTTTTTAATTCTTCTATTTTCTAAATGCTTCTGTCAATTTCATCTTCTAATCTTTCCAGTAATTTATTCTATTTTGTAGTTCCTATTTTTAGTATTTAAGGTTACGTTTTTGCTCTCTGAAAGCAAATCTTGGTAACTGCTTTTCCTATGGATATAGGAAATTGGAAGTATGGCCGAGTGCTGTACAGGTAGCAGGACTTCCCCCTCGTGAATATTGGAGTAGCCCAGGGTATGGGCTGACAACATGGACTGCTGGCTGACTTGTTTCTTGGGGAATTCCCAACTCCACTACCTTCACCTACCCTTCTAGATTTGTCAGATGCCCTAGACAAAAATCTTCTTGTCATCCTGGGAAGTCAAATCTGGCTGCTAGAGTGCTGGTGGCAGAAAACGAAAGGGGCTAGTGGCCCTGATGTTATTTATATAATCTTGCTTAAACTTCCTTCTTCTGTGATGGTACCCTTAAACTTGCATGGGCTTTTGTGTATAACTCAATAAAAATCAATTTTAAAAAGAAAAAAAAATAAAAATAGTTTTGTTTCTTTAAGGATAGCTCGTATGGGCCTGTTCCCCAGAAACAGGTCCTCTTTTCTTCTCCCTGCAATCTTACAGAATAGAGCTGAGGCAACAGCAATTGCTGCTTTACTGGGGGGAGGGGTGCACATTGACAATCCCTAGCACCCTAATGTCATGCCAGTTTTATTCCGTTTCCAGCAAATCAAGGCTAGTAATTTCTGAATATTTAGAAAAATTAAGATTGGAAACTAATTTGCTCTCCTGCTGCAGCCTTTAGATATCTGCTTTCTTTACATGAAGTCAAACTGTGTAAGCTGTACACAGCGCTGCATTCCTATAATCCCAGCTACTCAGGAGGCTGAGGTAGAAGAATCACAATTTTGATGCTTGCCAGTCTATCTCAGAAGCCAGTGCCAGCCTATAAAACATAGCAAGATCCTGTCTCAAAATGAAAATAATAAAAGGGATAGAGATGCAGCTCAGTGGTAAAGAACTTGCTTAATTTTTTAGCTGACAGAAGCTTAGGATCTGTCTTCAGTATGTATAAGAAGGCTAAGAGTCTAGACATTTATTTTTCTAATGCCATTTTTATAGACTTTTGGAGAAGACTCCTCTCTCTTTTTTTTTCAGATTAAGAGCCTGATGTATTGCAGAACACAGAGTCACCAAGGAGAAACAAGCTTGGAGGTAGATGTCAAGTTTTCCTAAAATTCCAGAGTACTGGGGTGAATGTCAACCTTGTCTACAAACTGCACAGCAGAAGACTAAGAATGGAGCCTTGGACTCAACAACATAAAAGGAAGGACCTGGGAAACTCATGGTGGTGAGGCTTATGAGCAGCTATTGGTATCAACCCAGATGTTTTCCCAGCCATTCAGGAAAACCTTGGGAAGCAGAGAAATGGTTGATAATGTTGAGCAAGTTTTAGGGTCCCAAGAATTTCATCTCCCTACCCTGCAGTCTTTTGGCTCTTGCCCCCATCCCAGTTCTAAACTCCATGCATCAGAGACTTTGGTCCAGAGTGGGCTCAACTTAAATCTACTTCTTTTCCCATCATTATGGTTGGGATGGAGGCCGCCCTGGTGTAGCTTGATTTGAGGCTCTGTTTCTCAGTCAGGTTCCTCAAATGGTTCACTCCTAAGAGCTAATAGCCCTAGTTATCAGCTATTTCCAGAAAGTTTGAGAAGAATTGTTACTCTAAGGCAGTGGTTCTCAACCTTCCTAATGCTACAGCCCTTTAATACAGTTCCTCATGATGTGGTGACCACGTGACTCCCAACCATAAAATTATTCCCCTGCTACGTCACCACTCTTTTTGCTACTGTTATGAATTGTAATGTAAATCTCTGATATGCAGAATATCTTAAATGCAAGCCCAAAGAGCTTGCAACCCACAGGTTGAGAACCACTGCTTTAAGTCTTTCTTAAATAAGATCAAAAAGTGCTTCAGTAGAAACGGATCACCTTATCAAGTGCAGGTGCATTCTAATTAGGAAAGTAGGTTCTTTAATGCTGGGTTCTGGACACTTCTGTGCCATTCCAGTGTCACCAGATTCCCTGGGACCATCTACTCAGGGACATACGAAGGAAAACTGCTCACTTCCTGATGCTCCAGGCCTTTAGAAATCACTAGACCTGGACAGATCACCTCCACCATCTTGCTCTTTTCCGTTCGTCTCCTGGGAACACCAATCAATATAGAAAGGACTGGAAAGAGGGAATTATCAGGGGGGAATTTCTTCTTTGTGTTGAGAAGTTTTGCTTTGATCTTGCCTTGGGCATGGCATCATGGTACAGAAATATCACAATCACCTTCCCGTCACGGGAGGAATTATTTTCACTGGCATCTTTCATTTCTGATTCCCCTCATCCTCATGTGTCTGTGCTGACAAGCCAGAGCTGTCAGAGCCACCTGTCACTGCAGAAGGAAAAAAATACCTATTTGACAACTGTATCATCCTCTAGGATATTCTGTGCCTGATGTCTACGTTCCAACCCATGTTTGTGACACTCTGTTATTTCAAAGGGCCTCATGAAATTCTTCAAAAAGGAATCTCAAACTCGTTAATTTAAATCCATCCTCATTTTGAATGTGCTACCTGACATATTTAAGAGGGAGTGTGAGTGTCATAAAACCATGCAATAGGAGCATCTTCTTATAAAAAAAAAAAACAGCTTCTCTCATTAAAAACAAATATAGTAGCCTCCAAGGATTGCGGGAAACAAGGACGCTCAAAGGTAACTCTCACTGTGGTTGGAGTTGGTGTGGATGGAAAATGCTTTGCTCTGATGAAGCGTTAACCATATGTTAGTGGGGGATATTTACCTTCCAGGGGCTTGAGATATGACTCAGAGGATATAGTACTTGCTATACAAGCAGGAGGACCCCAGTTGAATTCCCAACATCCATATACAAAGCTGAACATGGCAATATCAACCTATAGTTCCAGAGCTGGAACCCTGGCCAGTCTAGCCAGTTGGTGAATTCTAGGATCAGTGAGAGACACTGTCTCAAGAACGATGAGTGATAGAGCTGTATAGGAAGACCACAGGCATATGCATGGGTACATGCCCCCGTACCCACATATGCACACGCATGCAGATGCACCTCCCCCCCCCCTCTCTCTCTCTCTCTCTCTCTCACACACACACACACACACACACACACACAAACATGTACATACACATATAGGCACACACACACATAATATAATAACATCACATATTACTACATGCCTTGAGACAACATTACCCAGTGCTAATAACAGTTTGCTTTTCCCACCACATCTTGAATTATCCCTTAACAGCATGCCACAGCCATGTGTGGGCTACAGGACTCCCGACTGTCTTACAAAACCTAAGCTTGCGTATTCTATCCTCTGATTTCCTATTCAAGCTGTTTCTGTTTGTTTGGGGTTTTGTATTACTAAATAGCAGTCAAACTAAACAGAAAACATTGTGTACAAAGGGGCCTCAGTCAGTATTGAAGTGCTCATTTTCAAAGGTCAGCGGTCATCTTCTTTGGTTTTAGATTTGGGGTGGTGGTCTACTCCTTTCAGTGCCCTTTCCACCCACAGGTCCTCACAAGAAGTGTCAATCACTTCTGGGGGAAAAAAAAAGGAATACATTTTTGGCAGCACTTAATATAATACAAAGAGTCATCAAGGAAACAAGAAGTGATACAAAATTTATGAACGATAGAATACATATATGATGGAATTTTTGAAACTCAAAACCAGTCAAGGAGAAGGCTCTCATATCATAAAAACAATGCTTCCCATGGGAAGCCCAGAACATCTCCCGGCTTGTGTTTGGCCATGAGAGACAATCAGCATCATTAGTTGCAACTGTCTGTGCCACTGGTTTAAAATTGTAGTGAGATTTTTTAAAATCATATTTACAATTTATGTAAATTTATTTATAATTTATATAAATATATTACGCTCATTAGCAAATATATCAACATGCATAAATTGTGAGGCTAATCATCAATGATCAGGAAAATGCGTATTCCGAAGGCTCTCCATGACAGTTGTGAGCTGCAGGCGGCAAATCTCCATCAGCTCCTAAGACATCATCATTATTCATGTCACGTGGTGTGACAAGTAAAGGTTAGAAGTGTCTACTTGCCTTGTGCCAGTGTTTACTAGCACTGGTATTTAAGTCTTTGATTAATATTTTCTATGCCAGAATTCTTAATCACTTAACCATTTTGCAAGGATTAGACTTTTTTAATGGAATGTATTATCCATAAATCCCCTTAAAGAATAAGAGATAAACACTGCTTCACCACAAGACAAGTAAGCAAATAAGCAGACTGTGGAACCTGTACTCCTACCTCAGGAATGATCATTCATATATTATAACCACACAAGCTTAATGTCCTTCATATTTTAGAGAAAATATATTTAGACAGTTGTTCTAAGATGTTTTGGGGTGGGATCTACTTGAGTAGCCCTCAGGGAGGGTACCTTCAATGATGGTCCTAGGATGAGGGCTCGCTGGTACTGGACTCCTGGCAGAAGCATCCAATTCCAGCCATAGCTATTAAGGAAAATGGAGAGAAACAAGGAGGTTATTGCCCATCTTTCTCAGCACAACACACACACACACACACACACACACACACACAAACACAAACAAAAACTAGTGTCACTCAAAAATAAAAATAAACGCAGAAGCCAAGAGTTATGCCCAAGTAATTCAGACACTAATGGGACACCCTTCCCTCAAAGCCTTACACAGAATATCAAGAGTTACTACCATCCCCAACAAATAGCCTTGGCCTTTGGTCATAAATGGGGAAGTCATCCAGATCACCTGACTTTGAAGACAAATGAATAGTATAAAAGAAGGAGAGAAAAAATGAAGCAGAGCAATACAATAAATTAAAGAGACCGAAGAATTCAAGTAAAGAAGAGAAGGCAACTTAAAAACTGCACTTCATCTTACGTTTTTAGAGTCATTCAAGAAAAAAAATAAAAAGGAGCAATCAGAGATGGAAAAGTGATCAAATATTTGGAATCAGAAAACTAATGTTATAAGTAACAGGGTAGAAAAATAAACATAAATAAAAACCAAACTAGTATGTGAAGAAAGATAAGAAATGTTCTACATCATAGAAAAAATAGAAATGGGAAATAAAAGAGAAAACATTTTTAAAAGTAAAGAAGAAAAGTTTTCAAAATTTGCTTAATAAAAATTTTAGTGGGACCGACCACAGTGAGCAAAGATGAAGACACGTTCATCAAAAATAGTGGCATCTTGTCAGACAAATGGCATGAGCCTGCTTTTCCTTTCTTATCTCTACTGAACACATCTACACCTATAAGCTCTAGAAATGGAGCAAGAAATGACCAGAGAACTCCAAACGATGATGAGAAAAAGGTGTCCATCTATTTGTGTTTCAAGACTAGACAAGCAGCAGAGACAAGGTGCCTTGCACCCTGTGTTGATCTAGTAGAGACAGATTACTAAAGCCAGCACTCCCGACCCCAGCCTCAAGGCAACCCAGAGACACTCATTTGGAATCAACAGAAGTGCCTCTACCAAGACCAGGTTGACCCAATACAATCAACACTCAGCGGAACTGCTCAGGACTCTCCTACTAGGAATAGGAAGACAAGGAATCACTTTCCAGCAGACATGACAGACTCTCAACCTATGGGGTGAGCTAGAGAAGCAGGCAGGCAAAGCCTTCAGGACATATTCAGTCACAGCAGGCTCTCTGATGTGGGAAACCACAGTGCTGGGGAGTAAGTCTCCTATTCAGAGACACTGGCCAGGAGGGTCAGAGACACAGCTACATGGAGAAACTTGCTTCCAGAAGCTTCTCCACCCTCTGGACTCTAGACTCTTCACCTCTACCCAAAACTCTAAAAATTTATGTGAGGAAATAAGTGTCACACTCTTGGGGGATTTACTTCCTCATTGAAGAATATCTGATGGTCACAACTGAGGAAGAATCAGGGAAAACTCAAGGAGTGTCCATTAAACTAAAGAGACCAAAACACTATCACAAAGACTTTGAAAGTTAGTCTGCCAATGAAACAAGAACCCACAAGTATAGGCAGTATCTATCTACCAAACCTGAGGAATTACAGTCCAAATGTGGAGGAGAAGGAGTGGAATGAAATGGTATTTGTAGAAATAATTCTTTAAAGCAAAAACTTCCAAAATTTGGTTAAAAATTACAGATCAAAGAAGCTAAGAAAGAATCTTCAAAAGATAAGCCTAGAGAAATCTGTGTCATAATACATTATAATTAAATTTATGTAAACTAAAAAATGAAGATACAAATATTGAAAACAGACAGGCAATAACTTTCCTTTGTAGGAACATCAACTAGAAATAATGAGCTTCTTATCTGGAGCCATAAGGGACAGGGGGCAGAAAGAAATGGCTCAATAGTTTTAATGTACTGAGAGAAAGGAATTGTAAACAGCAAATTCTATACCCAGTGCAACTATCTTTTAAGGATAAAGGAAAAATAAGAACATCCTCTGTCATGAGACAATTAAGTAACACATCACTAATAGGTACATCTTTTAAAAATGGCAAAGGATAATGCTTTAAACAAAAGCAAAGTGGAAAACAAGCAAATCTTTGTGTTTAAAGATAGAATAGAAAGAATATAGGGTATATGCCACAAAGAAACCTTTTCCTCATGTGTTTTATGAGTCATAGAGACTGAAACAAATTATAACATCATGAGATATCCAAGACAATGGTATTTTAAAATGTCAAAAACAATGACATCTAAATGGAAGTAAATTTTCATAGTTCAATAGGTTTTGTGAAGTCATTTTCTTCCTAATCAGCATACTCCCTTCTAATGGAGGAGGAAGGTTCATGCGACTCAGGGATGCACAACAACTTTTTAAGCCCCAGAGAACTGAAAGTTCCATGACCCACAAGGCTCCTTCCCAAGGTTATAGAAACAATACTCAGCTGTTTGGGGAGGAGACTGACTAGATGAGCTGCCTGAAAGAGGCCCGCCAATCTGTTGGGCAGCCTGGAGCCTTGCAGAGAGCTCTAAGGTAGCTTCCATGAGCCATTGCCCAGTCTTGAATGGGTTTTTCAGTGATGTAACTTTCTTTAAGTTGTCCCTGTACTTAGAAATAAACCCTTGCCCACGATCCAATAAGTAATCCCAATAAACTCACTGATTTGACAGTTTGGAGTTTGGTATTACTGATACTTTGTTTGTTCTGTTGTTTCTCTCTTTGACCCAAGTAGACATTTGCTCATTTATCCCCAGGAAGGTTTCACACAACACTATGGAAAAGGCACAATGTTGATACCAATTCTAGTGGGTCAAACAATGACCCTCCAAAGACGTGTGTTATTTAAATGATAAAGGAGGTTTTGTGGCTGTGATTGAGAATCCTGAAGTGAGGTCACTTATGCTGGATTATTTGAGTAGCTGCCATGAGGGATCACAGAGGAGGAAGAGGGGAGAGGAATGTGAGGTCTGAGAGAAAAAGCCTGGCTTTGCAACAGAGTCCCTGGGGCCAGTTCTCCTCATTGAAATAAACACTGGTCAAGAAAAGCTGCTTGGGCAAAGGGTGTACTGTGTGACCCACTGAGACTCACCACAGATTCCATGCAAGAATTCTTTGGGGGTGGGTGATTTCCAAGCGTGGAGGATGGATAGAGAAGGACTGGGAAATGATTGGGATTGGTGTACATGATGCGAAATTCACAAAGAATCAATAAAATATTTAAAGCCTTGGTTTTCTTTAAGGGGATGGCTACTGGAAGTTTGATCATGGTCCAGTGAGTATATAAGCAACACATATTGGACTTGTGGTTTTCATTTTTTTTCTTTTGGGCATGGGGTCACAAGGATGGGGACAGACCTTGGACCACTGGGAAATGAGTGTGATGGGAATGCATGATGTGAAATTTCCAAATAATCAATGAAAATATTGTGTTAGAAGAAAATCCCTCTAACTTCATGGTAAGTTGTTACAGCCACAGTAGGCTGTTAAGTAGTTTCTTGTAGCTCACTCTTCAATAAGATTTCAGTGAAAACCATTATCGAGAGCAAAAAACTTAAAAACACAATAAACACATCAATGTAATTAGCCATATTAATAAGGTCAATAAATCATACATTAATTGCAACTGAGAAAGAAAAAATCTAACATCTCTTTAAGATTTAAAAATTAGATGGGAATGTCTTCAACCTGACAAAGGGCATTTATGAAAAACTCACAGGAAATTATTAGAGTTGTTTCCACACAATTAACAACAACGCAAAATGCTCCCTTTTATTAGTTCTATCTACACCATGAGGAAAGCTCATCCAGGGAACTTAAGCAAGGCAAAGGAATAAAAAGTACCTAAATTGAGAAAGGATTGAATTTATCTCTGTCAGGAGCTAACACATCCACATGAACACACACACACACACACACACACACACACACACACCCTGAAGGGATCCACATAAAATGTATATGTGTTTGTGTCTATCTACATCTATTTAGATACTCTTTTTTAAAAGCTATAAGCAAATTCAGTGGATCTGTAAGCCAACAAAATCAATTATATTTCTGCATACTACCAATGCACAATCCAAACAGAAAACAAAGGAGGCAACAGCACTTGCAATGCTATCAAAAAGAACAGTATACTTCAGAATAAATTTAACCAACTTTAAGAACCATGCAAGAGCTGCACTCTGAACACTGTAAAACATTTCTGAAAGAAATCTAATAAAACCCAATAAATGAAAAGGCATCCGTATTCATAAATTGGAAGGCTAAATATTGTTAAAGTCACCAAACTCCCCAAAGCTATCTACTGATGCAGCGCATCATGTCAAAATCCCAATGGCACTTTTTTTTTTTGCAGAAATTGAAAAATGGATCCTAATATTCATATGGAATTGCACAACACCCTGAATTAGCCAGAACAGTCTTCTTTAAAAAAGAAGAAAGTTACAGTAGTTGCATCTTCCAATTTTGAACTTTATTACAAAGCTACCAGTATTGCAAACATCATCGTACTGGCATGAGACAGGGGTAGAAGTGACAGCCACAGATTAGTCTACGCATCTATTGTCAGTTCATTTTAAACACGGGTGCCAAGATCATCCAATGGTGGAAGAACAGAAAGTCTTTCAATCCTAGAAAAGTTCGGTTTCCACAAGCAAAAAATTAAGTTACAAACCGACCCAACTGTATATTAATAAAAATTAAGTTAAAATGGGCTGAGAAAGCTAAATATAAAAAGCTTAAAAATAATTTATAGAACAAACTGCCAGAGCAAATCCCCATGACTCTGGCAAAGGATTCTTGGATGTGATGCCCAAAAGGCAGAAGAAGAAAACAGACGTATGGGAATTTGCCAAAATAAAAAGTTTAGCGTTTCAAAGGCATGGAGGGAGAAATAGAATAACAATGGGAAAGGCCTGAGAAGTGTCTGGTTCCTGGAATACACAAAGAACTCTTATGGTAATAATAATAAAAAAACAAACCAGTTAAGGAATGAGCAGGACCCTTGAGTGATATCTTCCCACAAGGAAACACTGATGGCTGACACAGCCCTGAGAAGGCTGACCAGCAATTACTACAAAGCCTCAGCGAGAAGCCACTCTATGGCTATTCAATTATGTGCGCTACCAAATGGAAAATGGCAAGTATTGGCGAAAATGTGGAGGAGCATTGGTGATGATCACACCTTGCTGGTGAGAATGTGAAATGGTACAGCAATCTTCGAAAAAAGTGTGGCACCTTCTCGGAAAATGTGAAAATCACCATCTGATCCAATCCTGGAATTCCACTCTGAGATACATGTTTTAAAGAGCTGAAAACGGTTGCCACGCAGAAGCGTAGCCTGACTGCTCAGAGTAGAATTACTCACACTAACTGGGGAATACCAGCAACAAGAATGTCAATGAATGGTACACAAATAAACAAAAATGGGTATATCAGTATAACGGATATAGTATTCAGTCCTAAATAGGAATAACTTACTGGTATATGACACAACATGAGTAAAAATCAGACAGTTATGTAAGGGAAAGAATACCAAATGAATGATGACATACTGTGAATCTTTCTATGTGAAATATCCAGGATTGCTGCAGGAGCACATTCTGCTCCTTCAGCCAATAGCCTTTAAGATACCAGCCCACTGGGGTGTGGTCTCTTATACTTTGAAAAGCAGCAGGAACAGACTTTGGGTGATTGCTCAGGTAGCTAATTGTCTCCATCATATATTGCTCTCTTTGGAAGCTACTTGATTGTACTTCCTCCCTGCTCAAGTAATATTATCTCCCTTCTCAGGCCTTTGATGGGGTTAAAGATTAGATAGTCGTAGTTACTGTAATCTTATGATCTAGCCAAGTCATTTCCCGTACAAGACTTAGACTCCATAGGATAGAATGTTTATTAAAGCATTTAGCATATGTTCCTTGCTTAATATTGTTTATGCTGGATGTAATTCTAATTATACTTGATATCTGTTCTGTAACTTTTTCCCCTCAAATAAATAACCTTTTTATTATCCATAATTCTTAACTGGTATGGGATTATTTTGTGGCGTCACAGGACAACTGAATTCACAGAGACGCACAGCAGAGTAGTGACTGCCATAGACTGTGGGGCTGGAACAGCAACTCAATGGATAGAGTTTCTTCCTTTATAGTAATAAAGGGGTTCTGATGTAATCAATGTTATGGCGACAAATTGAAAAGGTACTAAATGTTACTGAATGGTGCATTTTTTAAATGGTTAATATTTAACCATGGCATAAATGCTATCTTTTATGGTATAAAATTCTATCTTAAAAAAATTAAACTCCAATTGTATATACTGTACAATTCCAATTATGTAACCTCTCTTAAATAAGTGTGTGTGTGTGTGTGTGTGTGTGTGTGTGTGTGTGTGTCCTTAGATGTCTCTGGTAGTTTGAAAGAGAGTGGCCCCCATAGGTTTATAGAGAATGGCAATTATTAGGAAGTGTAGCCTTGCTGGAGTAGTAGGTATGGTATTGTTGGAGGAAGTGTGTCACTGAGGTCTCAGATGCTCAAGTCAGGCCCAGTGTGGCACTCTCTTGTTGCTGTCTGCCAATCTAGATGTAGAAGTCTCAGCCACCTCTCTAGCACTGTATCTGCCTGTATAATGCCTTGCTTCTTCCCATGATGACAATGAACTAAGCCTCTGAAGTATAAGCCATCCCAGATCAATGGTTTCCTTTATAACAGTTGTTGTGGTCTAACTAAGACAAGGTCAGAAGAGGACATCAGATCCCCAGGAGCTGGACTTACAGGAAGTTGCAAGCCATCTGATATAGATAATAGGAACTGAGTTCTGGTCTCTACAAGAGCAGCAAGCACTCATACCCACTGAACCATCTCTCTAGGCCCTGAAAATACAGTTTTTAAATGGAGCACAGATGAGGTTGTAGAATGCCAAGGCAAGGTCTATCATCAAAGTCATGCAGAAGAGGCTCTGGTGGTGTTGTAGTCATTTAGTGTTTGATTGTGACATTGGGTAAAAGCTTTTATTGGAGCCTGAGTTCACACAGATACATACTCCCTTGCACACAGATGCCTCAGTGCAGAAAAATGTGAGAAATGGTGGTGACTTTATCAATAGCAATGTCTTGGCAGTGATGCTACAGTCTTGCTACCAGTTGGAGAAACAGGCACACCTCCTCAGGATTATAATGAATGCACTATTACTTCGGTTAAACAAAAATATGGTAGCATTTGATAATGAATACAAGTTCATTAAGATAACATCTTAATAGGAGTCATGCTTAAGACAAAGACAAAGGTTGAAAATGGAACGAAAGAAAATCGCCTACCAATATTAACTAACATGTTTTGGGCTATCTTGTGTGGAGGTCATAGTTTCAGACATGGAGATGTGTTTCTAAACAGAGAAACAACAACACATAGGATGTTTTGTCTGTGTGGAGAGCATTCTAAAGGCAATGGAATAAAGACGGCAAACAATATCAATATAAAATATCACAGTCAGAAATGGGGAATGCGGAGCAATAGAGAACATAATTCTACGGGGAGGACGGTAAAGACATTTGCTGAGAAAACAGTCTACAGCATTTAATCAGATTTAAACAAAAGAATTCCATTGTAACAATATTCATTTCACTCATGATGTTACGTATGACAGCACAGAATCATAAAGAATAGTTGCACAAATGATGAAATGAATGTTCTAGAAATAAAGTACAGCAGTCATGAACTGGCAGTGAGATTCCATATGGAACTTGGATGATTAAGAACATGGAATCCCTTAATGATTAAATAAAGGGCCCCCCTGTCCTGCCCTAGTGAGGGCAAGAAATTCTGTGCAAAGAAGTGGCCAGTTTCAAGACCACTGCCTCCTCCCTTCCTTGAGCTGTGGTTTATAATCCTTGCCAGCAGAAGCTATGTCTGCAGGGCTCCAGCGGTGAGCCAACAGGATGAGGTACCAAAGAATTTAGGATGTTTTGTGGAGATTAACTGAGGCCAAATTAATCTCCACATTATTCATCCTTCTGAGTGGTTGTTTAACATGTAGTAGGCATTTTTGTTTTCCAGGAGAGTGTCAGCGACACAGTAGTAACAAAATCCGGGGCCCCAGGTTCCTGGTCAGAGAAGGCTTGCTTAGCACGCATACAAACTATAGTGCAGGTCGTGTAGCCCTCCTCCGTCTAAGAAACGTGGTATTTGTGACCAAGTTCAACATAGCCAAGAAACATTTTATAAAACCATTTCTAATTCCCAGCCTGGAAACAGCTCACCATTGGTTAGAACCCTGTCACATGGTTCTAGACTGCCAAAAGGAGGCTGGGAGATGTGGTCTTCTTTTGATTTGCAAGGATAAGCAGATCGCAGAGGTTCCACAACATGGAATAAACGGAAACTCGGCTATCCTGCTGCTGTTTCTACTTTTAGCCGCTATGACTTCCAATGCCGTGACAATGCAGAGCAGCCTAACCCTTGTTCTGCCGCCTACCAGCCCATTAGGCCTTTGCACAATCTTAGCCTGTGTAACAGCCCCACAAGTAAGTTCATTGCTTCTTACCATCAATCAAGACTCGGAGTGGCTGGGATTGCCTGAAGTCGCAGCCAGCAATCATCTGTCTTATTACCAGCGTTCTTCTACTTAAAAGAGAGATAGCTTTCTCTAGCAGGTCCAGCTACTCCGGCCCGGTCTCTTTGGCAGACTCGTGCCCTTCTCTTTTTAAAAGATGCCTGCCTGGCACAGAACCACGGGCACATCTGTAAAGAGCTCCCCATCTGCAGTGATTTTTTTTTCTTTGATTTACTGGTTGTGTTAAAAATTGTTGTTCTATAATGGTCACATCTACAGAATGTTGCACTTAAAGGGGAAATTGCCCTTAATAAAAACGAATGATGCTAAGATCCCCATGTCCCAATGAAATGATTCTCCTGTACTTTTGGTCTGTGTGTGAGCATACCAAAGAAAAAGCTTCTTTGGTCTATTATTTCCCAATTACCTCCTCTGGTGTTAGCTGAGAGCAGAGATGGAAGATGGGATCATGAGGCTCATAACATTTGATCTTTTCCAGGCTTCAGCAAACCTGTGAATCACTTTCATAAACTAAATCAATATCAAGTGTCACCTGGTGGCAGGTAAGGGCAATTCGATGACTTTTCTAATACCTTCCAGGCATTGATTTTTCCACATATCAGGATAAAGGACATAAGAGATAGGGGATTCAGGAGCATGCAAAACCAAAGTGATGACATAGCCCTGAAGGTCAGTTCAGGAGACATCAGGACCCTCATATATCCCGACTGTCCTGATTTCCACCTGTCTCAGCCACACCTACCTACCCCAGGATAGTCCCTAGCCCAGGAGTCAGGAGGACACTGCTCAGAACCACGAATCCAAACAGGGCACCTTATCTGATGTCTCTGTTCTCAAGACTGTATGGCTGGAAACTGGGCTGTATAAGGAAGTACAAGGTGGAAAACACAGTCCTCCCTGAATGGTCCTAGACCAGCAGCATCAACATCATCTAGGAGCTTGTACCATCTCAGACCTACTGAATCAGATTCCCTGGAACGGGCTCATCCATCTGTATGGATGGTACTAGTTTGGTGCTCTCCCTGTGTTGAAAGCACCCAGAGAGAGAGCATCAGTCCAAGCTTCCCATTTCACAGAAATGAAAACCAAGGCCCAGGAGAATGAAGAGCTGGAATTCAGTTTTCTAGACTCAAGTCCTTTTTTTTTCATTTAGCTCTTTAAGCTCATCTCTTTGTGTCTTCCTCTGGGAAGCCGACCAGGCATAGCGTGCAGGGCAAGCTGCCAGACTGAAGAGTGGCAGCTGTGCCGCAGCGCTGCAGGGCAGAGCAGCAGGGCAGTGCAAGGGCCATTCCCCAGGGACGCTATCTTAGACGATCACTCTTTTAGGATGAAAGAACCCCTTGCAGATCACCTACCAAGTCCCTTACCTCTGTTTGGGGCTGAAGGAGACTTCTGGACTCTGTTTTACATCAATCTGTCAATACCCCTAAGTCAGCATGAAGTAGATGCAGGCACTTGTGGGTAGTCCAGCAGTGGATGCCAAAGACCCATCTGTTCAACAACGCACTGTCAGCGGGCAGAACGAGAGGCTTCCTAGGCTGGACGGAGACTCAGCTTGGAGTATTTACACAGAGAGACCAATTTAAATATGCTATGTGCCACTTAAAATGAAAGTTGCCATGCCTCCTTGCTTTTCTCTAAATTTAACCCCATTACTTTTACTATCTTGGTAATAAAACAGATTGAAGTGTGTGTGGGGGAGAGGTTTGAAATAAGGAGCTTGCTTTATTTCTTATTTGCTTTCATTTTTGTTTATACCCTGCCTTGGTTAAAAAAAAAATGAAGCACTTAAGAATCGCTGTGTGTCCTTATGGGCTCTCCAGTGGAAGCCATGATCAGCTGGTTCTTTGAGGTTTCGATGGCATTTGCTTTAAACAGGGAATCTTCAACACCAGGTCGGTCAGAAGTAGAAATGGGATCGTGTCACTCTGAGCTTGTTTTGGGACCTTAGAATGTCAGAGGATGACAAATAAAAGAGTCTACTAGACTGTTAGGCAAGATACCAGGAAGTCACAGCCATTCTTGGGAATTCATTCACCTTCAGATGGGATGTCTGAGTGTACCGTGGGCACCTCAACGCAGCCTGCGTGAGTTCAGTGTCAGCCTATGAAGGACAAGATGTTCCTTGATGACCCTGCACAGCAAGGCTGTCATGTGTGCCAGGAGACTTTGTTTTTTGTTATATTTGTTTGTTTTGTGTTTTTTAAGGTAGCACCCAATGCAGCCCATTTTAGCCTGTCCTTTGAGTTGTCATGAGTCACCTTCTCTGTCTCTCCTTGCTGCATAGTCAAGATGTTCCTCTCTTGTCTAAAATGGTCTGAGGGCCTCCTGGCTAATTACTCTGCTTTCAGAACTAGAGAGATACGTTCCTGAAATGGGCAGACATTAACTATCCTCCCTGGTTGGTTTTCCCTCTACCTATTCCCAGTCTTCTTTCTAGGAAGTCCTCTTGGTTTCAGCTCAGAGTAGCCCTGCGGGAAGCCCTGTGGGAAGAAAGCTTGGATAGCTCTCATCACTAGTAGATTAGTCAGAATAGGTTGGCTCGGACTGCACGAACAAAAGCTTCAAGATCTCCATGGTCAAACCAAGCCCATCCCAGGCTCCCTGGGCTCTGTTATGAATTGACCCTCAAGGGTTCAGTGACAGAGGTTATTCTTGGTATCTGCTTCCATGACTACCATAGCAAAAGGAAGGAGTCTTTCCCCTGGAAGGGGCATATTTCTTGTCTGCTTATGTTTCATGGGCCAAAGTATCTCTCACATTCCTGTAGAATTAAAAGAGACAGAAGCATATTCCAATGGTGTGCACAAAATAGGTAACCCCAAAACTAGTGAGGCAACAACTGCTACCAGAATCTGAGGGACCCAAGCAAGATTCTTTCCCCAATGCAGTGAGCTCATTAACCCCTCTCATCAGGTACTTCTCAGAACCATAGTGACACCTCCAGAAATAAACCCAGTCTGCTCAGAGATTGTGTGCATCTCCCCTCTGTCCTAAGTGAGTTTGGGGTGAAGAAAATGACCCTCATATCTCTTTCACAGACTCTCGGTACCTTTATCAGAGAGACAGCAAATGTCTGCATTACCCTACCCTCTTGTATCATTGGACCCATTCTTTGAAAGAAAATTATTGAAAGAAGAGAAACTACCATGCCTTTCCTCATCTTTCCTACTATTATTAAGTAATTATGTCTTTCTATGTCTCCTTTCCTGACTGTCTAAAGCATCTGGAAATCAAAATATTAAAGAACAAAACAAAACAGAAAGCCACTAGCCAACATGAACTGGTGGCATAAGATAGGGCATGGGTGTAGGAGGGTGAGTAAAATAGATCTCCCCAACCCATGTCTGCCTCCCAGAAAGACTCTGCAAGAGACGCACACAGTTGGGCTGCTATGATATAATTAGAGCAATATTGCCCAGTTGCAAAAGCATGTGCCTGTGTTCATGAGACGGAAGCATCTGCTGAAACTATTTGAGGGTCCCATCACTAATTAAAAGCGCTTTCATTTATAGAGGATGCACCATATGGAAGTTGTTGATTCTTGGGTGGCTAGATGTGAATGAGTACTGGGGGAGTTGCTGGGGCAGGTGCATGATGAAGAATATCCGGCAAAATATAGCTCAGCCTTCCAAAAATTCTCCTTGCAAGGAGGCGTGTGTGTGGGTGGGGCAGGGCTGCTGAACTTGTTTTAGTGAGAGGTGGCAAACACAACAGTTCATCCTGGGCTGCACATGCTCTGCTATGTTCACTTGTAAACAGTTTCCCGGGAGGCTGCGATGCCCACTTTACTATTGTGTATCTTCAAGGAGTTTTCCAGGCCAAGCAGGATAAGCTATAGTATTTGTGGGGCCTCTGTACAAAATGAAAATGCAAGGCCCCTTAGGGAAAGTTCGTAAGCATTTCAAGGTGACAACAGCATGTCAGAGTTATCACGAGCCCTTCTGAATACAGGTCTTTGTGCAATGGCTAAAGCCAGTCCTTGCAGATAGAAGATAGGATCTGCTGGAGAAATAAAGACCAAGAATAGGGATGTTAAAGCAGGGAATTGTGGCAGGCAATAGCCACCTGTATAGGTGTTAGCCTATATGGGACTTTTACACCCACTATCTTCACTGAGGACCCCATGGCTCACTCTCTTGGCAGGGCAGACTGAGAGAGAGAGAGAGAGAGAGAGAGAGAGAGAGAGAGAGAGAGAGAGAGAGAGAGAGAGAGAGAGAGAGAGAGAGAGAGAGGAGAAATAAACTTACAAACATGTAACCTTATTGTGGCAGAGCTGTGCCAGCCAGCACCCAGAGGCTGACTTTTAGCCCTCGTGCTACCTTGTGACTTCTAAGAGCCCTACTCAGCATCCTCCCCTTCCAGCACATCCATACTTCATGAGACACTGTGGATCCCATTTAGCACAAGGAAGGAATTCTTTGTTTATATGGAATAAACAATTCTAATCGATTCAAAATCACTAGAAGAAGACTGTCAAAGTTGTTAAGGCATGGGTTTCCAGCCAAGTTGGGCTTGAGCAATTACAGAGAGGAAATCAGCATAGCAGAAAGCTAGTTTATTTTTTAAAATCTCAACAAAAGTGATCAACTCTAACTAAACAGATCAAGCAAAGCAGAGAAAGACATATATGCCACCAATATTTAACATGGAACAGGTTTTCCACCACTGAGCCTCTGTATATTAAAAGGATAAGAAAATACTATAAACATATATGTTAACCAATTTAACAATTTATATGAAACATAAACCATTTTTAAATCAATGCACCAAAATTGACATAAGGAAAAACAGAAAAATTAAGTAGCACTATGTCCATAAATGACAACAAGAATTCTTGATTGAAATGGTGTAATAGGCACACACTTTTCCAAAGATTCCCACAAGCTAATTCCTAAAATTTTAATAAATTTGGAAAAATGTTTGTCAAAATAAACATAAATTCTTGGTGTGAATATGCGAAACACATATTCCATTTAAGAATGGAAAAGAAGTGTTTCAAGTTGAGTATCAATACATAATAAAGTAAAACAAAATATAACTAAGACCCTGTTTGGTGTAAAAGACTGAAATGAATGCTTTGCCTCCTAATAGGAATGTTCCAAGAATGCCCACTTTCACCACACAGAAGTTGTGTTTTTCTAGAAGTTTTGATGATTACATTAAGATAGGGGAAAACCACAAATGAGAAAGAAAAATGCAAAACTCCTTTCAGTTGTAGTTGATGTGATTATTTATGTAGACAATCCTACAGAATCAATAAAGTGATTACTAGAATTAATGAAAATAAATAAACTTAGCAAGATCATAGCATAGACTATTTTGAAAAAGTAAATTTTATTAACATGTGCCAAGGACAACCTAGTGGAAAGTGAAATTTAGAATGTCCACATGGATCAGAGTCAAAACTACACTTTGTAGAAATAATCTAACAAAGAGGCCAAAGACTGTTCTGCTGGGATAATAAAACATTACTAAGAAAAATAAAGAGAAATCAACATAAATGCACAAATAGATGATTTTCCTCATGGATTAGAAGGTTTTATTATTAGATAGCATTTTTCTCTATATCCATTACAATTTCAATCAAAACTTTAGTAGGAATTAAGAAGATAAAAATTATATGGAGAGTCTTAATTCTGATTATATATTCTGAACATTATATAAAACTTCAAAGCAGCTAAACTAACCCAAGCAATTTTTATTTAGATAGTGTTATGGAACTTACATAGTTAGTAAACATGACCATTTGATATTGATGAAAAGATACATATATCAGAGAAACAGAAATCAAGAATTCAGAAATTCCAAACCAGACTCATGGCTCACACATTTAATCCCAGAACTCAGAGGCAAAGGCAGGAAGATCTCTGAGTTAAAAGCCAACCTGGTCTATAAAGCAAGTTCTGAGATAGCCAGGGCTACACAGAGAAACCATGCCTTGAAAATATAATAAATAAATAAGTGAGTAAGTAAATAAATCCACAATACATATTTGTAGTTGATTTTTCGACAAAGATACTAAGGCAACTCACTAGAAAGGAAAAGTCTTTAAAAAAATGAGGGCCAGGGGTCTATGTGGTTAAACAAAAAGTTAATGAGCATTGTACTTTCTCTCACACTATACAAAAACAATGGACTCAAATCATCTGGGATAAAAAAAAATATCTCCATCCTTAAAGGGTTTGCCTTGTGACCCTAGAACCTGAGTTCAACCCTGAGGCTCTCTCTGTCTTTCCTCCAGATTTTCCTCTTCCACTTTTCTAAAAGTCCTCATTTTACTTCTGCGTCTTTTATCCCACTAGATCTCACATTTGAGAGATGATGCACAACGTGTGATATTTGTTTATCTGAATCTGGCTTAATTCACTTTGTTTCCATCTATCTACTTTCCTATAAAGCACACAATTTTATTCTTCTCTATCACTGAGTGTGTGTGTGTGTGTGTGTGTGTGTGTGTGTATCAATTTTCCTTCATCCATCCATGAATGTTTAGGGCAATTCTGTAACTTGACTATTCTGAATAGTGAAATAGTAAACATGGATGCAGGTATCATCATAGTAACCTGTCTTAGTCACTATTCTATTGCTATGAAGAGACACAGTGACTAAGGCAACTCTTATAAAAGAAAGCACTCAATTGGGGGCTTTTTTTAAAGTTTCAAAGCCTTAGGCCCTGATCATCATGGCAAGGAACATGGGAGCAGGTAAGCGGGATGAGTAACACTGGGACTGAGTGGGCTTTTCTCAAAGCTCACTCCCAGTAACATACCTAATCCAACAAGGTCACACCTCCTAATTCCAAACAGTTCCACTAACTTGGGACCAAACATTTGAATATATGAGTTTAGAAGGGTACTCTCACTCAAAGTACCCCATAATCCTACTTAATTTGTAGTAAGAGGAACAGCGACATTCCCGCCACCCCTGACTAGCTTAACCCCCGAAATAACCACACACAAGTTGTATTCATTTAAACACTGCCTGGCCCATTGTCTCCAGCCCCTTATTGGCTAACTCTCACATATTAATTTAACCCATCTCCATTAATGTGTATCACCACTTGACTGTGGCTTACTGGCATGAGTCTAACCAGCATCCATCTCAGAGATGAGAGCCATGGCATCTGCCTGACTCTGCTTTCTTCCTCCCAGAATTCAGTTCTATATTCTCTGCCCATCTAAGGGCCGCCCTATCAAAGGCCAAGGCAGTTTTCTTTATTCAACCAGTAAAAGCAACCCATAGAAAGAAGACCCTCCTACATCATTCCCCCTTTTTCTGTTTAAACAAAAAAGAAAGGCTTTCATTTTAGGTATATATCTAGCAGTGGCATAGCAATGTCATGTGGAAGTTCTATTTTTCACCTTTTAAGAGCATACATATTCTGCTGTCTAAAAGGGCATCATCAAGAAAATGAGACAATAACAAAAAATGACCACACCTACTAGGAGGAAATATTAGCCAATATACGTCAGAGAAAACTGTCTGAATGAAGACATTCAATATTCAATAACAAGACAAGCCTATGAAATGAGGTAAAAAACTTGTGAACGAAAGAACGTATTCAAATAGCCAATGGACACATAGAAAGATGTATGACATCACTAGTCACCAGGAAAATGTGAATTAAGACCACACTGAAAGACCACTAGCCAACCACAACCATGTTGGAGAGCACACTAAGGGCCTGAAACCCTCCTGTACTGCTAGCGGGAGCCAAAGTTAGACAGTTTGTCCGAAAGTTGAACATACACTGGCCTTGACCCAGTCATTCTACTCCTAGGTACAAATGCAAATGCCCAAAGAGACATGCATATGCATAGCTGCTGCTTTTGACACAATAATCAAACATAAAAACAGAAAAATGGAAACCACATAAGCTCTATTTACAGATGAATGGCTAAACAAGCGCCGGGTGCTCGCTCACTGGAATTCTACTCAGCAATAAAAATTGGTGACCGGTTTGTGCACACAGCATGTGTGCAGCTCAGAGTAACTGTGCTTTGTTAAAATAGGCCTTATGTAAATATACAAGCATGGATCTGCTTATGAAAAACTGAGAAACTGCAAAATAATCTATAATGGCATAATATAAATTACCCTTTGCGCAGGCATGAGACTCTGGGGATGTGTGGACTACAGAGAGGCAGAAGGTGACTTCCCAAGCTGATGAAGAGTTTGTTAACTATTGTGGTGGCTTAAAAAGGAAGGTGGCTGGACCTCAGAGAAGTGTGTGTTTGGAGAGAGCTCCCGAAACAGGTCTAAGCGTAGGATAGCTATCTTATGACCCCCCTTTGCTGTCCCAAGTGTTTCTGATAAATCCATGTATGAGGTAATCCTCTAGATAAACACAAACATATAGAAGGCATTTGTGAAGCTTGTTAAAGAGATATTGGCAACAGCCACCAGTTTCTGAATATTGTCAGGTTGAACCCCAGATGCTCTTTCCAAGGCCCTTCTACATTTTTTTTTTAAATTTTGGTGTTCTCTATTCTCAGGAGCATCTTTTTTTTTTTTTTTTTTTTTGTGGTCTGATGCCATGAAAAGGCACTTAAAAATATCATTCAGAAGGTGAATGAAGAATCAGGATTCTGACATAGGCAACCTGATCTCAGGGCTTAGCTTCTGAGTTTCTATCTGCCATCATTTCTCTGACCTTGTAGGCCTTCCACCCTTGAACCCAGTCTTGTCTCCTTGGCCCCTATCCAGATTACAGAAGTTGGTTGGGTGTTGCACACCTTTAATCCTAGCACTTGGGAGGCAGAGGAAGGTGGATCTCTGTGAGTTCGAGTTCAGCCTTGGCCTACAAAGTGAGTTCCGGGACAGACTCCAAAGCTACACAGAGAAACTCTCTCTCGAAAAACCAAGCAAGCAAGCAAGCAAGCAAACAAACAAACAAACAGTTTACCAAAGCTGGTTTTGTGGAAGTGATGGGCGTGTGGACTCCCATTCTCAGTCATTTATTTATACCCAGCCTGCAATAATAGAGTTGCTACAAAATATCCACCTAGGTCTTTAGCCATAGCCATAAAATGTACACCACCAGCCCCCTGGATTGCCTTCCTCACAGGGACCATACATTTGACTTAGAAGTTGCTCCTGAAGACCTGTGCACTACATTATTGAGGATCTTGGTAAAAGACAGATTCTAAGATCTCAAGGAGTTGTTAATAGATTAGGAGTGCATGATCAATATACCAAAAAGTATGGAGAAAGCCTAGGTAGAGATGGCCATGCTGATGAAGTTGCCTAAAGAAATCAGGTGGTGGGCAGTTGGTCGGAAGAGTAACGGAGGCCATGGGGAGGAAAGGACAGAGTTAGAAGATGTCCAGGTTGATGGGTAATAGGACAGCCTCGTGGTTTGCCTTCATCTTCCCTACTACCCAAGCCCTCTGTTTGTGTGGCAAATGGATTCTGGTTATCTCCTTGATGTTTTCTATCAGATTTTCTAGAAATTTCTATATTGGACTGCATTTTACTCCTTTTGTTGGATTTCTGGATAGAAAAGGAACATTATCATTTTTGTGCTTTGAGTCTAAAAAAGAAGCCAATCAAGTGACTGTTTGATCCAGCTGTTGCTAACTACCCATCTATAGAGAACAGAACAAAGAATCCTATAATCTGTTTAAAAATACAGCAGAAATGATTGTTTTATCCAATAATGTTTGGTATATTTCCAAATTAAAATAATTATGTTTCTTCATCAATCAAAATTTCCAATATAACCAAACTCCTTACTAAAATTACCCAAATTTACCAAACATTTAAACACTTCCTTCTTTCAATTAAAAGTATCAGAAATCCATGTCAATTTATATCTTCAAGGAAGCTTTTCCAATTGGTCTAAACTGTTTTCTGTTATGCCAAAATTTTCTTGGGGCCCTTTACTTCATTAACCTGTCCCTCTTTTGTCCCAAGAGGATAGTGAATCATGAGGAAGGATCAAGGCATCAGGTACAGTCAGTCACAGGGCTGTACTAGCTGATCTAGAGCCTTGAAGGGTACCAGAGAGAAAAACAGTCTAAGATTAAGGTGAGAAAAAAGGGGTGCAAAAGAATTAACAGCATTTTGTACAGGATGCAAAAAGCAGGGGCAGATGCAGCATGAACACCGATATCTTCTATATAAGAATAGGAAAAAAGCCTGCTTAACTACCACAAGTACCAAATTGGGATCTGAGGAAGGATAACAGAGCAGATAAGTGATTCAGAGTTGATTTGGGGGCCTTGGTGTACACATCAGTGCCACTGTCCACCTGGTTTAGAGAATCCATGGGAAATCCTGTGGGCAAGACCTCATGCCAGCCACTAAGGCTGGATATGGCAAATGCTACTGCAACAGGGATCATTGCCCAGCTATGTTTGTGTATATGTGCAGAAGCACATGCGGGTGTGTGTGCACATGTGCATATGTGAGCATGCATGTGGAGACCAGAGGATGATCTTGGGTTTCATTCATCATTCCTCATTCACCTTGACTGAGGTCTCTAATTGGCCTGAAACTTGACAAGCAGTCTAGGCTGGTAGGTCAACCTGTATCAGGGATCTCTCTACCTCGCTGCCTCCTCAGCCCTGGGATTGCCAGGAAGCACCACTGTGCCTGGAGTTTTTGATGTGGGTTCTGGGATTCAAGTCAAGCTCTTGTGCTCTCAAGGTAAGCCCTTCACTGACTGAGCCATGACACCAACCCAAGCAAAGAAAATTTTCAAGGAAATGAGCAGCCAAGTAGCTCTCCATGGTCTCCATAGTAGTTGATAATTTCTCCAGCTTGGCCCTCGAGGTCCTAAGGGTATGGACAACTGAGATGGCCTTTCCATCCAAATGAACACCCGTTTACAGTGATACAAGAGGGTAGCCCCGGATCCTGCTGTAGTTGTGGGCGTTAATCTTCAGATCTGGGTTTTGGACACTTGGAATGTTGTGTCCCAGGCTGATGATAGCATGTGGATAGATTTCAGTGCCTTAACAGCGGGTGTGCCTTATTTTGTTGCTTGGATGACAATATTATTTGTACTAGCCCCTTAAGATGAACCACCTGTTTCCAGCCAGCCTGGCCTGCCCACAGCCCATCAATGTATCAGATGCCTCCCTGACTGTGCTTCTGAAGTCCACATATGCATTAACCTCTCCTGGATTCTTGCTTAGAGAAGAACATGCACCCAATCCCCGTGTCCCCTTGCCTGAGCTAGAGCAACTGTCCAGTCCTGACATCAGGAGAGGGCATGCTGCTTAGAGTCGTTCAAATGGAAATCCCCTGGGAGATGGAGGTGTTGCCTCATAGTTCCTGCTCCTCCTTGTAGGTTCCCAGAAGAACCATGGGTACTGCAGGGCCCACAGCTGACCCTCAGGAAATGTGCTCTTCAAGGAACTGCTTTAAAAACACACTAATTATTCTACGGTGGTGGAGAAATTTAGGGTGAATTCCCAAAAATTAGAAAGAATTCCCAAGATCTTCTTTCCCACTCTCACCCTGGGCAACTCTCTTAATGTATTTGATTCATGTTTTATTAACAATATGTGATGAGCAGCCAGAATTTACTAGATTATAAGCACTTTATATGTGCATGTATTTAACCTTCACTACAAACTTTTGAATTAGGTGTTTTAATTATCCCCATTTCGTGAATGCAGCACCTGAGGCAGAAGCAACCAAGGTGACCTGCCCACAGTGCCCCCAAAGCCCATGGCACCATTCATCAGCGTCATTGGTTCTCGCAGATGAGAGAGTTCTCTCCAGCACCGTGTGCTTTGTGAGTTTTCTTTACACGCCATGTTAGGATTGATCCTTCCGTGTCTCCCTTATCCCAAGATGATGCCGATTTCTTCATGGTAACATCACAGTGGGAGCCAAAGCCAACACTCAGGGAAGATCAATCTGTGAGCCAATATAATTTATCTAAATTTGTTTGGGATCAATAGGAGTACTGTTCTGTAAGCCCATGAGGAAAATGGAATATAGATCAACCTCTGTAGCTGAAAATTCCAGTCCATTGCCCACGTAACTTTTAGCTGCATTGATAGGAAAGCACTGGGTGCATCCACAACCCATTGGGGGCAACTTAGCAGTGTTTTGATATTAATACTAATGGACTTTTTAAAAACACTTTTTTTGAGCAAAAATTTTTATTTATTCATTTCTTGCACATGAAGTACTCTTCGATGACATCCTTGGCCTGAGATTCTTTGCCATAGTCCTTAACCACCATACAACTGCAACCAACTACTTTCCGTGGCTTTCCCTCTCGATCAGTTTTACAGAGGCCTACCCATTCCCCGAGTTTCTTGTTATCATCGACCTTAATTAGGTTGATTTGGTGCTCAGCACAAAGGGCCTTTAAAAACACTTTTTATGGAGCAAGGGTTGTAGGAGATGTGTGCACATTTCTCAGTCCATTCTCCCAAAAGTCTGCTGACGTGGGTGCAGTCACTGTTACATTTTAAAGCTGAAGAAACACACATTGAAGTTTGCCAAGTTGTATAAGCTTTCACAGGTGAGTAGGAATGGGTGCAGGATCCAGGCCTTGTTAGACAATACACGATCAAGTATCTAATCAGGACAGATATGTGTCTTTTGTTCAATATGTGAAGCTGGGTGTGGCATTATACCATATGATGTGGTATGCTAGGAAGCAAGTTAGCCAAGGATTATGTTCCATCCACAAGCTAAACCAGATCAGCTCTTAAAGGGCTTGATTCCAAGTCTGTGCAATCCAGTGTTTCTCTGCCTTGATTTTTTAGTATTGTATGGATTTGTCATTGCATATGAGTATTAAAGGTTGGACATAACTATGAACCTAGATGTAAATATGGTTACATTAAGAATCATTTGCCCTCATTCTGTACAATGTCCCATCCCAGACACTTTAGATTAATATCACATATTAAAGTTCACAAAACAACCCATTAGAGATGGGTATTATACTCACATTTTGAAATTATAGAAATGGAGATGTATCAGGGTTAAGTAACTAGCCCATGATACAAAACTAGGAAGAGGCAGGATGCAGACTCTGACCTACAGTCACCTGAGCAAGCACTCCACAGAAACTCAGGAGGCTCTTTCAGCTGCCCAGACAAGAATCACCTACCAATGGAGTTTACCACACACAAATGTTATGGGGAATCAGGAAAGACAGGGATGGTGCACATGGTTGGTGGTGACCAGATGACATTTATTCTGCAAGTAGTGGGACTACCGCATGGCCACCCTTCCTCCTTGGAATCCTATGATACGGTCCTCGTAAAGCATCCTTCCTTTTATCCCCTGCTAAGCCCAGCAGAGCCAATCATATGCCATTTCCCCTGGGAATTGCAGTAATCCGAGCTTCCCTCCTGCTTGTCCCATATGAAGTGAACCGAGGTAGCCCTGCAGCGTAGAGCACTCACCACACCAAGCTTCACTGTTTGTGGCTGTTACTTCTATGCTACATGGCAGAGATTCATGACTCTACCTCTCTGGAAAAAATGCTATTTCATTTAACACCAGAAGACTGCTTGTTTTTGATTTCCAGCTCTTATACTTACTACCCAGGTGATTTTGGATGGATCATTTCTCTGTGTTTTGACTTAATTAAGTGGAGCAGTAGGCTCCTGTAACAACAGGGCAAGCTGTTGTATGAATTGCTCGTCATGGAGTAAGTTCTCCATACATGGAAGGGAGAACTTTTCACCATCCAGTTACTGTCTATACATCTTTGAATCCATCAACTCCTCAAGCACAAGACTGCCCTACTCATGTCTGACTCTTCAGAGCCAACCACAGTGACTGTCCAATAGATGGACAAAACCCACCTCTGCAATCGTGAATCTTGATACCTTTGATTCTCTGGTATTTCTTTTACTCATTCTCTTTAAATGTTCAGTCCTGGAATTGGAATGGGGGGGGGGCGGTAGGATAGGAATGCCAACTTTTCTTTCCCCACCTTGACCTTGTTGCTCTCCCAAGGCTCCATAGATATTTAATTTCTGACTCCAGCCAATGAGGCATCCGTTCCTAAGCCCTCCCATCCCCTCTGATTCATCACTCCCAGGGCTCTGTGTCCAACATGGCTTTATGTAGCGACACAAGTGGCAGTTCAGTGGTGTGTGCAAGCTTTGCTTTCATTTGGAATCAATGGAAGGTTTTTTGAAAAAAATCTTACCTTATTCCTCAAAGGCCCATAAAGCCCTTCATGAGGCTCAAGAGAACCGTCTGCTATAAGATTTTAAAATTGCTTCCAAGTTACTTATCATTCATTCAGGCTTGCACTATTCTTTAAAATTCTTATTGATTTTTGAAACAGTCCTTTAATTGATATCAAAAAGCAATTACATTTTCCAGGCTGTAAATCTGCTTCACTCCCAATATTAAATTCATCATCTCTGTAAATAATTTTCTCTTATTATGCATACATATTAGCCAAACTATAAATAGCATCATTAGCGTACCCATGGTTGCCTTAACAATCAGTGACCCTTGAATTTGATTTAGAAAAATTGATTCCTGCTGAATTTTTCCCTTAAGTGAAATTGCCATCCCTGCTGAACGTCTGGGCAAATGAAGGCATTAGAGAGCTGTTACCTTCTATTTCCTCTTGGCCTCCAATGTACCAATTTAAAGCATAGATTTGAACACACTCACCTGCTGATGAACAGCCCTACTAAAAGATGCCTGCTTTAACAGCATGCATATTTGTTCCTGTTTGATTCTCCAATGTGAGGCCTATTGAAGATAGATTTCTGAAAGCACACAGAGGGACACAGCACCTTCATCCTGAAGTCTGATGTCGACCTGTGAGGAAGCTGAGCGGAATGCAGGGAAGCAGAGGGGCCTGTGATTCCAATGGGCACAGCTTCAGCCCCTGAGCATGGTCCACAGAGGACCTCACAGCAACATAGAGAAATCCCCATAACATAAGATCAGAAAGAGAAACCCAAGGTGATGTCTAGGGAATGACAAACAGGACATAAGACAGGTGGGCATGTGGAGGAATCCTAGGAAAAAGAAGGGTAGTGATTTAGGGTGACTGGAAAAGACACAATTTATTTGATTTTCCTTTTCTCCTCTTTGCCTTAAGTTCTTCCTTTTTAATATTGTTACATGTTGTTGTCTCAGTAAATATAAAACTGGGGAGAGATAAAGGGGAAGGAAGGAGGAAATGTTTGAGCTAGAAGAGCCTTACTCAGCCTTGGCTAGACTAGTTTAACAAGCCTAGCACTCTACAAAGCTTTGATGTGACAAAGTTGTGTATTTTGTGTTAGATCCAAGAGAGGTACCAGCTCTCCTCTAATACCTGGTCTTTTGAGTATACTGGGAAGCTCTGCAGCCCATGGTCTCCTTGAAGTCACCGAGGGAACATCTCTCTAAGATGTCCAGGATGCAAGAGGCACATGAAGCCCCTCCTTCCATGTCTGTAAAACAGGGGTATATATTTTTATGCTGTCTAAACATTACATGATATAAACAATATAGAGAACCGTTTTCAGAACTATGAAATGCTGTACCTGAGCAGTTTTATTAACTGAACTGAGACAAGATTTTAGAGGAAGAAAGCAGATGGCTGCCCAAGGGACCAGAAACTGTAATGTCGTCTGCCCAGGAGTTTCCCTTCCCGGATGGATGGCTCCTTTCAGTGAGTATGGGTTTCTGAATGTCTCCCAGCTCATCTGCTTTACCCTGGCTCCTGACATGTTATAGGTACAAGGACTCCTAGCTATAAAACAGCCTGTTTCCACCATGAGGGGGAAGGTGATGACTCTGCTTGAGTCTTCTCTAACTGAAACAGACTTCGAGAAATATTTCTTAGCTATTCTAAAAGGAAGGTCCTTCAGTCCTGAGACACAGGTTCCAAAGCAAGAGTGCTTCTGAAACACACAGGATAGTGTCTGAAAGGGACTAACGGCGTCCCCATTGTCTTCCTCTGTCCTACCTTGTGGACAATTGTGGTTTCAGAAAGAAAGGATAATGGAGTGTTTTGGAGCAGAGAGGTCGCACACGCGACAACAAATACCAAGTTCCAGAGGGGTGACATGCTGGGAATCGCATGCAGTACTAGTGACAAAGAGAACCAAGCCTTGGCATGGAACAGTAGAATTGCAAACCCATATACAAGCCACAACTCAACAGGGGAGTCTGGCACACGACACCCATGACAAAATAGATGGTATTTCCGTCTCTCCACTCTTTCCCATTTCCACTCAACTGCTCACTCACACAGAGACAATCACTTTACAGCTCCTACTACCACAGATTAATCTCATCTTTCCCTAATCTACAAACTGAGCAGCCTTGATCCCTACTTTTTTGCTCTACAGCTAAGAGAAGTGACAAGCCACACCCCCTAACATGGTCTGCTCAGATTCCCTCTGCAGACTTTGAAGGCTTAGCCCTCTGTAAGTTGGAGATGGAGCCTGGGCCACTCAGCATTGCCACATTGCTTTGGAATATGGAGCTACTTGGCCTAACCCACGTTCAATATGAGTTATAAATATTTTCATTCAAAAAATTCTTATGTTAAGACTTGATAGAGATTGAAGATGGTATAAATGTTCACTTGATTATCTTCTATGACTTTCTCCAGCATTCAATATGTCCTTTCTAATTCTAAATAAGATGAGGGTAGCTAAGGGATAAAATCCAGTCTTTTCAGGGAGACAATACGTTAGCAAAGACTTAAAGGCAAGGAAAAGAGGAAGTCTGTTACAGACCCAGGGAACAGCAAGTGCAAATCCTCCAAATCACTCATGAGTCTGACATCTTCTAGAAATGGAGAGGAGCTTCTGTAGGAGTAGAGGGATGTGGGAGAGAGGCAGAGGAAGAGGATCCCAGAGCAGAAAGACAGGACAAGACCTCATGTGTCCTTGAACACCATGGTGAGGAGGCTACGGGAAGACTGAAAAGTCTCTACAATGAGCTGGGCGGTAGTGGTGCACACCTTTAATCCCAGTACTCGGGAGGCAGAGGCAAGCGGATCTCTGTGAGTTCGAGGCCAACCTGGTCTACAAGAGCTGGTTCCAGAATAGACTCCATAGCTACAGCAAAACCGTGTCTCAAAAAAACAAAATAATAATAATAATAATAATTCTACAATGGAAAGTAATTCATACCTTTATGTATTATTTTTACTTACTTGCATGTATGCATGTGTATATAGTGAATATTTGTGTGCATGTTCATATGGGTGTGCAAATGTGTGTTCAGATACCTGTATGCATATGTATGCACATGTATGTGGAAGTCAGAATAAACACAGAGTGTCTTCTTGTATCACTATTCACCTTCATTTTATGAGACAGAGTCTGTCACCGAATCTGGAGTCCACCAACTAACCTAACTGGCTGAGCCACCCTAGCAATAGGGTTACAGACACTTTCACATGGGTGCTGGGACTTAAATTTGGGGCCTTGTGCTTTCAAGGCAGGAACTTCTCAACTGAGCCATCTTGCCATCCCTAATTCACTTTTAAAAACTCATCCTGAGACTTGGGATGTAGCCCAGTAGTAGAGTACTTGCCTTATGTAAAATGTCCTGGGCTCAGTTTCCAGCACCAACTTAAAAATACAAAGCAAAGGATTCTTATACCTATTGTGTAGAGAAGGCTATACTGGGGTGAGCAGGGACAAAAGGGACATTTGCTATGGCCAGAGAGAAATCATGTAAGAGAAAGATTTTTGGACCTCCCTTGTGTCCTACAAGAAGATTGGGTCTCAATCTCATTTGCCATTAGATATGGTCACTGATATTTAAGATATTCATCAATCTGACTACAGGGCAAGGCCAGTTTAGGCACCCTCTCCTCTATTGCTGAGGGTCTTAGCGGGGTTTATCCTTGTGGATTCCTGGTAATTTCTCTAGTGCCAGGTTTCTTGCTAACCCCATAATGGCTCCCTCAATCAATATGAATATACTAAAATATCACCATAGAACCTTCATCCAGCAACTGATGGAAACAGAGGCAGAGACCTGCATCAGAGCACTGGACTGAGCTCCCAAAGTCTGGTTAAAGAGTGGGAGGAGTGAGAATATGAGCAAAGAGGTCAAGACCATAATGGGGACACCCACTTGTTACAGGAGGGGCCACTTGTTGGTTCCTGGCCACTTAGCCCAGAAATAACCACACAGAAACTGTGTTATTTAAATCACTGCTTGATCCATTAGCTCTAGCTTCTTATTGGCTAACTCTTACATATTAATTTAACC
Source organism: Arvicola amphibius (assembly GCF_903992535.2). Taxonomy (NCBI): domain Eukaryota; kingdom Metazoa; phylum Chordata; class Mammalia; order Rodentia; family Cricetidae; genus Arvicola; species Arvicola amphibius. Next base: position 168,026,732 of record NC_052049.1, on the reverse strand, counting down.
CATTTCTATTAATCTGTGTACTGTCATGTGGCTGTGGCTTAACGGCTAAAATTCCCAGCATCTGTCTCCAGGTGCTCCATGACTTCTCTCTAATTCTGCCTTCCTCCTTCCATGCTATAGGCCAATCCAGTTTTCTTTAATCATTAACCAATAAAGTCAACACATAGACAGAAGGACCTCCCACACCACCCACTAAAGCAGTTTACCTGAGCCAATGGGAGCTCACCAATTCCAGCCAGTCAGGGAAGAAAGCAACACAGGTTCAAATTAGTCCCTCTGAATGTGGATGGCAGTTGTATGGCTGGGGCAGACTGCAGGACCACTGGCAGTGGCACCAGGATTTATTCCTACTGCTTTTACTGGCTTTTTGAAACCTATTTTCTTTGGATGGCTACCTTGCACAGCCTAGATATAGTAGAGAGGGCCTTGGATCTTCCCCAAAGCAATCTGCCTTACCCTCTCTGAGGAGTGGATGGGGGGTGGAGTATAGGGATTAAGTGGAGGGAATGGGAGGAGGGGAGGCAGTTGGAACTGGGATTGATATGTAAAATGAGAAACAGATAGTTTGCTTTCTTTTAAATAAATAAACAAATAAATAAATAAATAAATAAGGTCACTGGTTGTGTGTGCATGTGTGTGCATGCCTCCCTCTGTGTGTGTGTGTCTCTCTCTCTGTGTGTATGTATGTTTGTGGGTATATTTTTGTGTGTGTGTGTGTGTGTGTGTGTGTGTGTTATAAAATCCACAGACATGTTTTCAATTGTGGTCAGGAGCAGCACATGTTTTCCCTCTTTCTGTACATGTGCTGTAAGCAAGACACTGAAGAACCACAAGACACAGGTGACCCAAGTCCCTATAGAAAAAGCCTCCTGCCAATCAGGAGACCTGCACACATGCTAATCTGAAGGGAAATCAGTATTTATTGTGTGAAGCCACCACAATCAAGTAGTTTGTTTGTGGCAGCAGCCAGCATTCACATGACTAGAAAAGGATGCTGCAGGGACGCTCAGGAGAAATGACCACATTTAGGGTGTCCAACATTTTAAGAGCGGAGGCTCCAGAGGCAGTGCTAGGCAATGGCGCAATTTGGCTCTGATTTTCACAAGCCTCTGAAAAGACAATGTAGCTCAATTTTACAGCTGTCAAAATCAAGGCTGCCAAAAATTACCCCAGGAACACATAACAGAAGCAGGAATAGAGTTATGGGACTGTCTATAGTCTGCTGCTCTGCTGCTGATAAGTTGGGTAAGGGTTACTTTTTGGAGAAAATGGGATGTGAAGGTAAAGACCACCACTCTGGTTCTCACGGGGGAAGCAGAAACAAACAAGACATCGGAGAAGAGAGCTTTGCATCGGAGCAGCCTCTGGATGATGCCCGTGGATCTCAGATGGAGCCTCTGCTAGGATCCAGGTGTGGATCAGGCATACCTTTCTTGGAGACTGTGATCCTTTCAGGCCAGGGCACTGGCTTTGATCATCTCCATACTCTCAGACATGAGATGCCTCAACACAGAGCTTCATAAACCCCACCCAGCATGTGCTTACAGAATAGTGGTGGTGTTGGCATGAGAGGAAAGTTTGCTGAGGAATGGCATGCCCAATGATGTTGGAATCCACCTAAGTGATCGCATTTACCTTAAGGTGGCACTGGCTACAGGGTACTGAGAACCTTGGTACATGACTTCTCAATGTGCTGTGAACACACGAAAGCACAGGCCCCCTTCATAGGGCCCAGGTGTGGTGAGTCCCAGGCACATGGCTTCCTCTCCATCATGGGGTAACCGCATACTGGACACTGAGCCAAAGAACCGTCTAACAATGGTCTTCTTCCCCTGTTGAAATCCTCCATGAATGACACTTGTCTCCACCACAAGCACCTGTCAAGTCGATCTCCTGCACACTCTCACCTTGCAGGTGTCCTTCTTACCGAAGAGAAGCCCGAGTGCATCTGCCCATGCCAAGCTGAGTGACAGCCATGCCAAGCTCTCAGGAGGGCTGCAGGGATTTATGGCCATGCCTCCTTCTTTGCATTTATATTGCATGCTCCTGAAGGAGAAACTGCTCTCGTTGAGGCATGAACACTGCTGGGGAGGACAATGGAGGAGAAGAAGGGTCTGCATAATACAGTGACACAGATACAGGGGCAGAGAGAGAGAGAGAAAGACACTCACATTGGAAGGTAACCACCTGGTCAGTCAATGGAGTTTGTTTGGTTAGCCTTTTGCTGAAGTCCATAACCTACGCAACCACGAGTAGGATAATTACCCCTTCCCTCCAGTAAATTGTGTCATACACTGGGAACTAGCCAGTCTTTCTCCACCCAGGCTGGGTTTCCTTTAAGATAAGGTACGTGCTTTCCCACCATGCTAACTGTAGGTGTAGTCAAGAGACTTGCTTTGGGGAGAAATACGTGTGGATGTGATGTCAGTCATGTCTGAAGAGAAGAGGGCTTCAGTTCTCCTCTTCGTTTCTACCCTCAGCTATGATAACAGTGTCACCTAGGGAACAGCTACTTCTTCATTCAAGACACAGAGCCCAGTGCAGCACAACCCAACAGAATTCAAGAGCACCTCACTAAGAAATGGCAAATGGTTATAAGCCTTTGGAGCGGTCTGTTATCACAATGGACGCTAACTCTTACAGCCTCTTGTGTGCAGGAGAGATCTCCCAAACCTTACTGAAGGTAGGAGTGCACACATGGCTGGTGCAAGGGAGAAGGAGGAAGGGCTAGCCAGGGTAGGTTTCATTTTCCTCACAGTCAAATGCAGAGGCTGAGCTGGGGAATGTAAATCAGTTACTCCACAGTCTTACAGAATTCCAAGCCAGACTTCAGCTTTATAAACCGATGCTCCTTTCATATCTAACAGTTTCCGAGCCGCACAAAGCCCATTCTGTTCTCTGGACAGTATGATCCTCAGGGGACCCAGCTAAGGAGCTGACCACCCATCCTCATCTAGAGACCTGGATCCCTTTGTAAAGGAGGGTGCATCCTTAGCAGGTGATGCGTCCCTAGTACCCACTGCCTTAAGACAATGAAAAGCTCTAGGAAAGCCTCTGGTCTGTCAATCAAAAGCCCCCATGTCAGTCTCACCTCTGTCCCTCATTAGCTATGACCAGGAGGCAAGTCACTTAACCTTTTATCAGAAATTGCAATAAGAATATTTGAACTCTTCTCTTTCAGGGATCCTGTACAAACCAAATGAAATAATTAACAGGTGTGAGCGTGCACCGCCTGTGGCAAAGTTCTGTGAAAATGTTAGCAACCTTGTGCATCATGGGCCTTGAGAAGGCCGAGATGCAATCACAGAGAGCTCTTTCTCCAAGGCCAGCATCCTAATGGGATTCCTGTTTCTGGTGTTTATGACCAAACAGTCAGGAGCACCGAGCTGGTCCTCAGCATCTCTCTAGCCAACCAGAGAGTGAAAGTCGATAAGATGAATGCCATATCAAAGGGATTATTTGGCAGGCTGGAAAGAGACTGGCAAAAAGCCATCCTGAATAATAGGTCTTAAGATGCCAGACCAGCTCAGCAGGCTACAAAATCAAAACAATGGTTAAACCGGAAGATTGACAGGGATTCATTTCTTGGTTCCCTCAACCATTTCAGGGTCCTCTTCGGGTTTCAGTATGTGAGTGCTGGGAGGGAGGGCATTTCAAGAGAATTTCTCTTCCTGCTGGGAACATACACACATAAGGCCTCAGTCCAGATGGGCCACTAAGGCCTCAGGAGTACGAAGAATCTGTTTGAGCTGATCAGACCCTTCTGTTTTAAGTCAAGTGAGTAGCCTCACCTCCATTAAGCTTGGGAATAACACCCGACCCTGGATCACACTTCAGAGATGGGTTTTCATGTTTTTCATGTATGTCTAAGAGAGTGAGAGACAATGCATAAACATAAGCGCCCACAGCATGTGTGCATCTCTCTCTCTCTCTCTCTCTCTCTCTCTCTCTGTGTGTGTGTGTGTGTGTGTGTGTGAGAGAGAGAGAGAGAGAGAGAGAGAGAGAGAGACAGAGAGAGACTGTGAATGGGTGTGTGTGGAAGTGAGAAAGTGAGTATCTAGGTATCTCTATGAAGGAGTGTGGGAGTGTGGGTGATGAATGGGAAGGTGAGGGGAGACGGGCATAACATAGACAGTTACATCCTTAACAGAGGGGCCACATCTTTCTCTGAGGTCACAGGGCAGAGGCGCTCGCTGCTTCTTTTCTCTCCAGGTAGTTTGCCTGCCACGATGACATCTTCCATGACAATAGACCAAAGTGACAGCTCACTCGAGCCTGTGCGTTCACATCCCTCCTGTGTTCCTTTACCTTGCTAAAGTTCCACACGTGACCATGGGCTAGTTCTGTATACTCGTTGCCTGCTAGTGAACGGACTACCCACGGGGAGAAGAGACAAATAACTCAGGGACCACCAAAGTCAGTCCTCGACAATCTGCACCCAGGAGTCTTTGTGGAAAACGTGAAAACGTGACATATTTTCAGTGATTCTTTCTAATCTTACAAGTCTAAAATGGAAACGTTGGCAGGTCGCAGAAAATTAGTAACTTGGATCTAGGGAAGCCACTGTACAGCTCTCTTCACACATGCTCTGGCATAGTTCGCCTTTATTTTAAATGTTGGAAAGGCCAGAAGAGCCTGGCTTCTTTAAGAAAAGACTCCCCAGAAGAGGGCTGCACGGTATGGCACAGTGTAGGTTATGACGCCCATCTTTAGTGTGTCAGAGGGTCTGCTCATCAGCAAAGGCAGGGCAGAAGGGTGGAGGGCGCGAGCAGGGGGCAGATAGCTGAACTTCCTGTCAGGAACTTGGTCCTTAGGTATCCACTACCTGATTGGAAGGGAAACCAGACTGTGAGCCACGGGAGCTTTCCATTTTCTTTGTGCTCTGACTGCAAAAAAAAAGAAAGGAAACAAAAGACAATTGTCTCTTAAGGGGACTTGGAAAGAGACAAAAAAGCAGAGCTCTGAAACAAAAGCTAGCCAGGAGGGATGAGGGTGCGTGTACATGGTCCAGAGGGCCAGGCTCGGGACAGGCAAGAACTGGAAAAAAGAGTTAAAAGGGTGGAGAATAAGAAAGAACTGAGGTCAAACAGCAATTAATGAGAGGCCACATTCAAAGGCACCGAGCAGTGTCCCACTGTTCCACTTCCTTCTAGGCCCCCTTGAACCCTTGAACTCATTCACCTCCTATGGGGTGACATTAATTAATGGATGCCATTGTTCTTTTAAAAGATTGTCTTTTTATGGAATAATCGTCACTGCCTGGCTTGTGAGCACTGCCGATGAACTATCAGCTATTTACACCTGGAAAGGGACATCAGAGCCCCGGGGCCATCCTAGGTTGAGCCCACCCTGGGTAATTTTGGCAATAGCTAATTCAGTTATCCTGAGCTCTCATGGTAGGAGAGAGAGGTGGTGGAAATAACAAAAATAGCAGAACTCATAAGATATTTTTCCAACTATACACGCCACGGCAGGACGGGGGGGGGGGGGGGGGTAAAATGTTTAAATAGGAGTAAGTGAGAGATGCATTGTTATAGAAATAACTTTGAAATTAGTCTTAGGGGGAAATGGTATTTCGTGTAAACCACGTAACCTCATGTTCTGACTGGCTGAAAACCATAGACTTTGGTAAGTGAGATACAAAGGAGGCAGTTAGAGGAGCTTCCAGAACTCCACCCTATCCAGATCCCCAGGCTTCCTTTCTCAAACACATTATAGACAGAGGTCTCCAGAATCTTTTTCCACCAGCCTCAAGGATGCTTTTACTGGCTCCCAAGGAGGAGGGAACTCTGGTGTATTCTTTTTGCAAGCATCCTTTTTATTGTATAGACTCTCCAACTCACAGGATAACTCTGCCAATAGTCTAGAATCGTTCTTCATCTCGAAACCATGACAAAGACGGGGCTCCTAGCCCCACTGGACAGCTGCCTGGGTCTGGGACCTTTGAAACCATTGTTTTCAGTAGTTTGGAGAAAGCACACTGCACACCGTTTCCTATCCAATCACTGATTAAACATTTTCATTTGCCCAGACTCTAATTTAGAACAAAGATTGGCAATGAGTATCTCAATTTGGATGAGTGGGTGGATAAAGGAACGGATGGATAATCATTCCATTAGTTAGTGGGCACTTGAACACTAGATGACATTTCTTCCCCAAACATACAGATGTGATCTGCTTCTCATGCTGACACAGTCCTATATAACCAAGATCATATACCCTTCCACTCCTTCTAGAATGTCCACCGCTGTAGGATCCGCAGCCAGGAGCCTAACAGGGTCTTGGTTGGAGCAGAAGGCGGTCTTTTTGGAAAATTTGGAGCTGCTCTCACAGTGCGCCCTGCTGGCTCACAGAGTTGAAGGAAGCTGGGGGAGTTCCACCTGGTTACGATTCCCCTGGTTCTCGGAGCCAGTTGCCCTGTCTTGGTTCCTACCATTGACTGTGATGACATTTTCTAGGCGTATCCATCGCCTCTCACTCCATATGCCTTTTCAGTTCCCTTGGCCAAAAAGTGTTCTCAGCAAATGACTGAGAAACTCATGTAAACCGGAGCATAAATGTTTCACGGGGCTTGGTGTATTAATTCCTTCTCCTCAGAACTTCTGCAATTTAAAAGGGGCTTCATTTTAAGTAAAAAACAAAAACAAAGGAATATCAAATGTGGCATTTTAGTTTTGACTCTCCCCAGCTGGGCTTGGAGTCCTGTCCCGGTCAGATGTTGATACGGCTCTTTCCTCCTTTGGGTGACTGTATTCCTACATCCTCATTCCTAGACAGAGTTAGCCCCCAAATCATGTGACTTCCCAGTCAACATGGATGAACACCCAACACCATGATCCCCATGACCTTTATGCTACACTGGCCACTTATTCTCAAAGTCAACACAATTTCGTCATGGTGGCTTGTTTCATGTGTGAGTCCCACTCTTTCTTCAGGAGGATTGGTCAGCTTCCCCAAAATGGATTTCAAATATCAGTGGCACCTTTGAAACAATGAACCCTGAAGCTCCCTGTCAGTCCATCAGCTACTTCCTCCCTTTATTCTCCTCTTTATTTAACCTATACCACAAGGCCCATCGTTCCACTATGCTTTAATCAGAGCTCTAGACTTCCAGCTACACCACTTTTGTTCTTGCTCTGGGGGGACACAGCGCCTGGTATTACTGAGGATGTGCCACCATGAGGCAGATCAGTTCACCAAGGATGCATGATGGCCATCCTCAGACAGACTCCACCACTGTCCATCCACCCAACATGCCACTTTGTTTTTTGTCAACTCCGCCAGCCACTCCCTTCTTTAGCTGCCTTCCTCAGACCTCTGACTGCCCCCATCCCTCTCTTTCATCTCTTGGCTTACAACCCTGCCTTCTTCACAGGGAACACTGCGTCCATTACACAGAGTAATCTTAACCTCCCACTACCAAGCGCAGCAGCCCACCCACCTCCAGCCTGTTCCCTGGCCTTTCTCCCTCCCACCAATCAGGTCTGCCTGTCCTCATGCCTCAAGATCCATCTTCTATACACCTCAGGAAACCTACATGAAAACCCACCCTCTTTCTTCCCTGCTCCCTCCCAACTGGAATTCTCCCAATGGGGCTTAAATAAACTTGAGTTTTTTCCACTTAAAAATTAACTATTTTCCACCTTGAATACACAAGTGACCGTCCCTAACTAAACTTCCAGAAATGACTTGCTCCACGCTTTCTGGTCACTGTTCTGACCTACGATCCTCATCAGGCTGGCTTGGCAGCCCATCATGTTCCGGAAACCACTCTTGCTTTTGTTACCAGAGCCCTCCATATCCCAGGTCCAAGGGGAAAAGTTTCAGTGCTCAGTGACTGGCCCTGTTGGTCACAACCTGCTTCCTGTCAATCCTTTCTCTTTAGTCTAGTGAAGCATACTTTCTGCTCCTAGCTTGCTCAGAGACATCATTTCTGAGGCCTTTGTCAGTTTCTCCTGTTACCCACTGCTCAGTATTGGCTCTTCTTCGCCCTTGATCCTGGACCCCGCTGCCCACATTCTATACTCTTTCACTGTGAACCAGAAGCCTTGGGAATTCAGATTCTAGGTGACACAGAGGGACTCTGAACTCTGCCTTCAACCTGGGACCCCAGCTCTTCCACACTCTATTCAGTTAGGCTATAGGAGCTGCTCCCGAATCACCTGATCAGAGGCTCCAGCCCCATCACCTGTACATCCTCACACTGCCATCGTGGGATCTGAGGGTTTTCTCCTGTATAGTGAGGCATGGCTGACTGTGTTATCCAGAAGACTGCTTAAAGCCCAGGGTTTGGGATTCCTCCGCTATGTGTTAATAAAAGGTTACACTTCAGTGAAGTTGTTATTTTAGCAATTCTTTAAGCTCCTCAGGACAGAGAAAATAATGTCTAAGCATTATATTAAATATGCATGTTATTAAGCAGCAGGCATAGCACAATGCCTACCACATAGGCTACATTCCTAAGGGCGACTTCACGACTACTATCCTTTTGTTTGACTTCCATGAGTCTTTACTGCATTTTTCTCTGAGTTGGTCCTAAAACATTTTTACTCTTTCCAAGTCTTTTACGGAACCAAATCAGCTTCTCTACACATCTTGCTAACAAGATCATCCATTGTGCTGTTGCTCGGGATCCTCTTCTAATAGCCAGGGAGCCCTCTATTCAGAGGTGTGCAGGCTTCCCTCCTGCAAGACCAAGGACTTGCCTTTTCCTTTATAGGACCCAACAGGATGCTTCACACCAAGGCCCCTCTTTCCCTCCATTATCTACCCTGTATTTCTTTTTCACATTCTTATTTCTCTGTCTCAGAATAGGAATATCCTCATCTCTCTGAGCCCTAAACAAACCATTTTTTTAAAAACCTTCTGCTTTTTCCTTACTAACAAACTTCTTGTGTGGCGCCTACACCCATCTCACTTCCTCTCCTCTCCTCAGCCCATTCCCTTTGAGCTGTGTCTTCCTAGAAGGGTCTGGTTCACTTCTGTGTTTATTTCCTCCATTCTAGCTTTCATCACGTTCTACTCTCATTAAGTAGAGTTACAGTGTATATTATTTTTCTGCAGTGTCAAATGTTCAACAAATATTTTATTTTTATGTTAAATACATTGATTTCAACTCTGAACTCTCAACTTGCTTGGTTGGTGATTCCCAGCATCAGTCAGTTCACATTTCCCTCTTCCTGGGGGGTCATGTCACCATTCTATGGTAGGGTGTGGGAGAAGCTCTGCTGGTCATAGGAAGTTGATGTGGTCTGGATCACTGATGTGGAATTTCTCCTCTGTATGCTGTGAATACTGCTGATTAGTAAAGAATCTGCTTTGGGCCTATTGCAGCACGGAATAGGGCAAGGCAGGAATTCCAAGGAGATAGAGGAGGAGAGTGTAGGCAGAGTCAATGAGAAGCCATATAGTCCCTGCAAGAGACAGATACCCCCATTGGAACCCGCCGGAACATTACCAGTATGCCATGATTTTGTGGTGATGCACACATTAACGGAGATGGATTAGTTTTGGTTATAAGAGCTAGTTAGAAATACTCTTAAGGTATTGGCCAAATGGTATTGCAAATAATATAGTTTCTGTGTGATTAGTTGAGGTTTGGGCAGCGGGGAAATGAACAAGCAGCCTCTGCCTACAGATGACCATCAAGAATCCCAGCACCTCAGGTCTTGCAGACACCTGTTTAACCCACCTCAGCAGGGGAACATTTGGCCAAGCTGGCAGTCTGAGCCACACAGCCTGATCCTTCTGGAACATTCACACAGAGAGGGAGACACATTGCTGCTCCACTCCAGGGCCACAGACCTTTCCTGGGAGCTAGCTTCCCTCGGGCACTGGAGAATCCTTCCATTTTCTCCTATCCATCTTCCGTCGGTAGCCTTGGCTTCACAGACACCCTGTCTTTTGAGCAACATGAGGAGGGAGTCTGCAGCCTAGACCAGGAAAGGGAAATGCAGGCAGAAAAGAATGAGTCAGTCTCTCAAAAATGTATCCTGACACCCTGAACTCATGAGACTCTTCACTGGCAGTTGGGGGAGGGGGACATGTAATTTTTCATTTCTCTTCCACATAGCAGACATAACCGATATATTCGTGACGGTGGGAAGATGAGATTATCTTATATTTTCTTTGCTTGCTACTGCACTTTTAAAGTCTCAAAATGAATAACACAATTTAAAATCGCCAATAAAAATTTATCTTCCAAATAGGCATTTTCCAATTTCTGTCCCTACACAGTCTTCTTGATGATTCACCTGCTCTTCGGGTCTTCTCTGCTCCCACAGCACAAGTGACTCTCAAAGTGACCCTTCTACCTGCAGATCATTTCTTATGTGTCAGAATGTCATATCCAGGCAATTTGGATGCCCTCATCTGAATTTCTTTTTTTTTTTTTTTTTTTTTTTTTTTTTCTTTTTTTTTTTTTGGTTTTTCGAGACAGGGTTTCTCTGCAGCTTTTTTTTTAGAGCCTGTCCTGGAGCTAGCTCTTGTAGACCAGGCTGGCCTCGAACTCAGAGATCCGCCTGCCTCTGCCTCCCAAGTGTCATCTGAATTTCTGACAAGTGCTTCAAACTCATCTGGGACCCTTATACACACTCCTCCAATCCACCACAAACTCCCTAAGCTTGACCTCAAAATCTGTCAAATCTATCTCCTTCACCCCACCTTTCCTTCCACCCCTAATCCAAGTACCCCACCCTCATCTGGAAAAAAACAGCCTGGCTTGTTCGCTTACATTCCCCCAGTCTATGCTCTGCACAGTAGCCTACATAAGGCCTTTAAGCCCCCATCTCGTGACTCAATCCCCTCTAGACTTCATAGCTCAGCCTACAAGGGCTGGTACACTCTGGATTTTGTTTCTGCTCGGGATTCATCCTGTCCTGCTCACACCCATACTTCAGTTACCCTCATTTCTACCCTCCAAAACCACAAACTGTCATGGCCACTCCTTTACAGCAATACCACTCTACCCTCTGAGAAGACTCACTCCCCCTGTCCAAAATCTCTTCTTCACTTAGAAGTGATAGTCCCATTCAGCAGAGAATGGTGAGCCTTTGTTAGTACCCTTAAATCATCTCCTTTCACCTTGGGAGAAGACACCAAAGGCTGCACATCCTCACAGCTCCTGCGGGATCTAGATTATGCAGGTCTCAGCATCTGCCGGGCCCAGCATCCTTGCCTGCTTCAAGGCCTTGACATAGTCATCCTCTATATAGTGTCTTCCTCTTGTCACCTAGACCTCATCCATGTGTTAGCAGAAATGTGATGTGCCTAGAGGGCCACTCTCCTGAGTTCCAACTTGTTTTCATCTTCTAGGGTCCCTGATTTTAACTTGAGGGGCTGTGATCATTTTCATGGTCCTTTTAACAATATTTGTCTTCTCCATTCTGGGCCTACTTTCCTAATAGACCCGTTCACTGTTGGGCCTACAATAGATGTTCAGTGAGTGTTCAAATGAATAAATGAATGTTGAGTGTATAGTTTAGGGGTCATCTTCCCTGTACTTCCCTGACCCAGTCATACCTTCCATTGTGCTTCCTCCATCAGTCACTGGCACTCAAAACCATCTTATCCCTTAAGCTATCAAGTTCCAACATGAACTTTGACCTCATTGTTTTCTCACTTCTTTTCTAACTTTAAATAAGCATGACACACATCCCCTCTTTACCATACCCAGTACCAGACCCAGGTTAAATTTTATTCAGATTGTTAAAATTGCTTCTTAGTTGCACACCCTCAGATTCTAGTCTATTCTCCCCAAGATTGGCAGACTTGTTCCTCTCAAGTCCAGACAGACCCCTTCCTCCAAATCCCCTTTTACATGAGTAAAATCAAAATGGGGCATTATGCAGCAATTAGAAAGCAACAGATTAGATTCGAGCATATCAACATGAGTGAGTCTTAACAACATATTCTTTAGTTGCAAGAGTAAGAAATGAAATGAGATTATATAATGCAGTACCATTTACATATATTAAAACACATTCAGCAAAACTGTAAACATTTTGTGAAAGTGTAGGCAAGCAAAAAGGCAGACATCAAATGCAATAATAACGCAGTTGCCTATGGGGAGATGATGAGAAAGTGGTAGGGGAATAAGAAATAAATAAAGGAAGAAAGAGAGGGGTCTAGCAGCACGGATGATGATAAACGGGCCATGAACTCAGAGGAGAACAGATCCCATTTACAACAGCGAGATTCACAAAGAACTAAGAAACAATAAAACAAGCCTCATCTCTAACAAGTGCGATTCAATTCACTCTTGCATTTGTTTTCATAGCGCTTAAGAGATTTCCTTGCATAGCATTTGGATGTCAATAGATGCACATAACGTTTATTTGTGTAAACCAGGCAAGCTGCATGGCATGTCTCAGCACTGAGTCAACAAAACAATTTGTGTCCTCAACTTACACAGCCAGGAACAACCTCCCAAATTCTGGCTTCTCTATGGAACCATTCCTTCCAAACCATTGCTTTCACGCATGTAGGGCAAGGCTCTTAACCACTTGAGCTCACAGCAAAACCATTTCTTTTTAAATCTGATGAGCAACCCTGAGTGTACTTCTACAGACACAAAGTGCATTACAACAGCATCCTAATTTTATCAGTGTAGTCAGATATCTCATACAGGCAGTCTTTCAGAGGTAGTAGGCATGATACTGTTTTGAGGGTTACTCCACATCCCCATTTATAGACTTCCCAGATTATGGAATCCAAATAAAAGTTCAACTTCAGAAGCCATATGATTGCTTGGAGACCAGCCTTGCTGGTGGACTGTGAGTGTCAAGGAAAACTTGCTAAGGAAAAGTTGCTGCTGGCCTGCTAAGCCCTACGTGTCTCCATCCATCTCTCACAGAAAGGCATGAATCGTGGGCCCTCATTCCATCTGAGTCTGTAAGACACCGAGAACTCTGGCTTGCCTTGACATGAACATGAGATGTTCTCATAAACTTTTATGTAAAATCTACAGGCAAAATCGATCCTGATAGGGAGCCCAAACTCTCATAGCCTTGACTCTGGCTAATGAAAGCGTTAATAGTTCCAGTAGACACTGTAAAATAAATACTCATAAAAGTTTGCACAGCACGCCGTTATATGGCCCCATAAAATCCACAAGGCAATTACTAAGTTATGAGCTCCCTGCCCACCTCCCCAGATGCCAAGGTTAACACAAGTGGAGGTGACAGAAGAGCCCAGGAAAGAGAGAGAGCATTGTTAAGAGTAGCTACCGACACTGATCTAGGCCAGGCCAGGGCTCTGCTCCATCCTCAGTTTCCTTGCCTATGAAGTGGGTGTTTGGTCTTCAGCCCGTCAGACCTCTGCTTGTCCTTACTTCTTTGTGCTTTGTGCCAGAGGAGAATGTTGGTGTACCAGGGACAGTCATTGACTTGATTTGCTTTATTTTTCAGGTCCATGGTGACCTTTAGCCTATCACTTCATCCAATGACATTCTAGTCACACGCATGACCTATTTATTCCAGGTTCATGGTAGACCATGCACAATGCTAAATACCTTGTTCTTAAAATCTCATTTAATTCTAATTCTATGCCAACTAATTGTCCACTGCCATTGTCCATATTGTAGGGATGAAGAAAGTGATTCCAGAGCCAGGGACTAAGCAATATAACACAGTATTTATAATGGGGTGTGTGTGCACTGTATTGGGCACACAGTGGCTCTCTGCCCACTGCTCCCTGTACTGTGCATTACCAACACTGCTCCATGAGATTAAGAATAAATAATACATAGTTTTGTAACCACAGGACACAAATAAAATGGAGGCACAAAGGAATCAGTCATGCCCAGCTGTTGAACACTGTATTCTGTGTCCCTGTCACCAACAGCGCTTACCTGCCTCTACTCCCTCTCAGGCCTGAGGATGGAGAGTCTCTTACATTGGTTTGGTTATTATGCAGTTGATAAAACACTTGGATAGATTACTACAAATAATTATTAAGATGGCATGAGGGGCAAACAGGCCAGCTTTTTCAGAGAATGAAGCTCAGCTTGGTTTCTTCTGATGTTTCCCATTGAGAAAAATTCAGGTTGTATTTTTCAGGAATGCCAAGACCCAACAGTGTGTCCAGCTCAGTGCCCCCCATCAAGAGGCACCTCTAGTTGATTAATTCCGTTACTCAGGATGTTAGCTTTGATCGCTGGGTTAAGGTGGCACCTGCCAACTCGATCCACTGTGAAACCTCCTTCTATATAGCTGAGGGAATATATTTTGAGACTATATAAACAGTTCATTTCTTATTATTCTTTTAGCTATTCATTTTAACATTCATTTATGAACAGTATATGAAAAAATGCTATAGTAGGTGGGTGAATAGATGAGATGATGTGTTGGGACCAATTGGAGTCCTGGCCTTCAGCAGCTCTTCCCTGCTAGAGCCTTCTAATTGGAGTTACTAAAAGCTGTGCCTTCCCTAGAGGATCAGCGGATGGGATTTTCACCTGTTGGCCATTGACTGCTGGGTATTTAAGCCTCCATGGTGCTATTAAAGAAGGGCTTTTGTACCAGTGACTGGAGGTCCGTGTGTCTGTCTGTCTCTGTGTGTTTGTGTTTCCTCAACCTCCAGCCCCTTGCCCGAAGCTCACGAACTGGATTCTAGAGCTTATGCACAGACGGGGGTGTGGTGTGCTGCAATGCTGGGGTAGGGAAGGAAGGGGAGAAATCACAGTAAAACAAATATAGTAAATTAACACTTCGGAGACCTGAAAGAGTTTATAGGAATTCTTTATATTACTCCTGTAATATTTTGTAAGTGTGAAATTGTTTTGATCATGTTTTTATTTATTTTTTTAAATAAATATTTGTTTATTTATTATGTATACAATATTTTGTCTGCGTGTATGCCTACAGGCCAGAAGAAGGCACTAGACCTCATTACAGATGGCTGTGAGCCACCATGTGGTTGCTGGGAATTGAACTCAGGACCTTTGGAAGATGAGGCAATGCTCTTAACCACTGAGCCATCTCTCCAGCCTATTTGATCCTGTTTTTAAATTCTATTGGGTAGCTTATAGAACTAGCAGAAAGGCTAAATAGCCAGACGTAGGAGTGTGCAGCTAAAAGCAACACTCAGAATGCATTTAAAATTCTACTGTACACTAGATCTCAGACTGAAAACTCACTTGTGGTCCCCAAAACCCTAGAAAGAGTCAACATCCCTCCAGAGTCACCAGTACCAAGGGGCTGGACAAAGCTCCCACCACTGCAGATAACAGCAACTGTCACGACTAAAATTCCCTGTGACTTGTGGCAGCAACAAGGTGAATGTATGAACTGTTTGTAGCAGACTCAACAGGGCAGCTGGAAATGTGAACATCTGTTGTGTTCAAACCCGTCCACCTGGGCTCACAGGATGGGGAAGCCTTCAATACCTTTTAGGGAGAGGTTTACCAAGAAGGGAATAAATCTTTCAAGCATGAGCCCCAAATCACCTGTTATGGTTCAAACGTGAAATGCTCCCAGAGGCTCATGTGACTGAATACTTAGTTGCCAGTTGATGGCACTTATTTGGGGATAGTTGTGGAACCTTTTGGAGTAGAGCCTTGTTGGGAGAACTGGGTCACGAGGGTTGGCCTGGAGGCTTGTTGTCTGACTCTGTTTCCTGTTCAGTCTTCACTTCCTGCTCTGTCTTCACTTCCTACTCGCTCCTCACTCCCTAGCCAGCTGAGATTTGTGTAAGCAGCTGCTGCAAACTCCCACTGCCCCAGAGCCACCTGCTTCCACGCCTTCCCCACAATGGTAGACTAAGTCCTCTCAGTCCACGAACTGGAGCAAACATCTCCCCTAAGTTTCTTCTCATCATGTGTCTGGTCACAGTGTTGAGACAAAGTAGCCCGTGCAGGCCCCAGGCTCTAAGAAGTGGGATTGCTGCTCTAGAAACTTCACCATGTCATTCACAGGCTTTCAGATTTGCTTTGCAGGAGGAATGTGGGAAAGTTTGGCTCTGTGGGCAGTGGAAGCCTTAAGAAGTCCCAGAATACTGACAGCAGACTTTACTGGGCTGCTCTGATGGGAGCTGAGAAGACCAATAGGAATGGGAAGAGTAGGAGGCCAGCCCCATAAGTTTCATAGGGAAATGAAGACTCAAGAAAGCTTTTAATTGGGGCTTGCTTCTAGTTTCAGAAGTTTAGTCCATTGTCGTCATGGTAGAGAGCATGGCTGCGTATAGACAGACATGGTGCTGTGGAAGATACTGAGAATTCTACATCCAGATCCACAGGCAGCAGGAAGAAAAAGAGTGACATTGGGCATGGCATGGACTTTTGAAACCTCAAAGCTGCTCCTAGTGACACACTTCCTCCAACAAGGCCATACCTTCTAGTTCCTTTCAAATAGTGCCTCTCTCCGATGGCTAAATATTCCAATATATGAGCCTATGGGGTTATTCTCATTCAAACCGCCACAGGTATGTTCTGGCAAGAAGTCTGACTTGAGTTCTGCTACCATCCTAAAAACTTTAGCAAGACTCAATAAAAAATTAATAGACTGATTTGTTTGGTAAACAAAATTTCAAGACAGCATAGGGTTCGTGGTGTGGAATCACTCCCTGCATTTACCCACATTGACAGTGAGAGAAAGCAGAAAGTAAAGCAGAAGTGCAGGGAAGATGTACAGCTTGGCGAGGGAAGGAATGTGCACACAGTTACGGTTGCAGACAAGGAAGACAGAGTGGGCACCTACAAGGCATTCGCAACTGTCAGAGTCACTGGCCCGTTAAGAAGAAATTCATATTTTGGGACAGTCGGAAAAAGTTTCTGCTTATAAAAATGAAGGTTCACTGGAAAGGAGAGCCTGAACAGGAGATGCCACAGCAGCGTGTGTGCACTGCTTGAAAACACTCACCAACAGAAAAGTGGTCACAGGCTTAGCAACAAAGGTACCTGGAGGCCACTGTATCCGTGGGAAGGAGCAAGGCTACCATCATAGCGTGGCACCAGAATTAAGCAATGCTTGGGGCTAATTTTGCAGATGTGCAATATATAAGAGTTTGAGAGGCTTGTACCAAGGTTACAGAAGGCAGAGGCCAGGAAATGCATAGGAGGGTGACCTACTTCATAGCGAGGAGACTGGATGTAAATCTATGAAGGCATAGCTTCAGTTGAGATGGAAATCACCAGGATATTGGAGATGTTGGAAATATCAGACACTAGACAAGGGACACTGGAGGCACTGAGTGGAGTCAGCTCAAGGAAGAGGCCACATGTCACCCAGAGCCACCCAGGCCCATTGGAGCCAAAGTGTGAGTCTCATGCCCTCCACATTGACCTATATTGTTTAGTGTTTGCACTGAGGGGTTTCAGCTTTACTTTGGTCCAACTTCTCTTACTTTTCTCCCACTCATCCTTTTGGATAGGAATGATAGTCTACGTCAGAAGAAACTTGCAATTTTAAACTTGAATGCTGTTGGGACTGTAAGGCTAGGATGACTTTTAAAGTTACATTTAATGCAGTTTGCATTATGAGACAGTCATGAACCTGCAAAAGCCAATAGTGGAATGTTCCTGTCTGTTCAGTTTTTCTTATTGGCTCCCTAATTTGAAGGTTTGGTCTCCTGCTGGTGGTGCTGTTGGAGAAGCTGTGGGACCTTCAGGAGGTTGAGGCCCAGTGGATGAGATAGATTGCCGGAGGGTGAGGCTGGAGGTTACGGCATGGCATTGCTTCCTGTCCAGTTTTTACTTCCCGGATTGCAGCCTAACTCTTCCTTCTGTCTACTCTCAATGCCCTCCATGTTTTTGTGTAGATGGATCCTGAGAACAACTCATTCATGAGCATCTTTCATGCAAACCTCTGTCTCTGGGTTGGCTTCCTCAGCAACCCAATCCATGACAGCCCTGTCCCTGTCCCGACTTCAGGTCTACCCTCATAGTCACTCACTCCACGGGACCCAATTCTATCTCCTACCACTTCCCAACAGTCCTTTCTGCAACACTGGGCTTTACCTTCAACAGAGGTGAGTGTTATTTTCTTTCCATCTTCCAACTCTAGCCTTATTATGGGATCCTCTCTATCCTTCAAGCCCATCTAAGGTGAGGCCTCTTCCAAGAGCCACGTATGACTTCCCCAGCGGAAGTCCTCTCTTTCCTCCAAGTCATATCGCGCCTCCTCCACTGTTTGTTCTAACACCGTATGGAGTCCTCTAGGATGATACAGCAGTTACTGGTGAGTTTGCCAATAGATCCCTTCCTTGACTTCCATTCTTCTACTTTAGAGCTCAGGGCCCAGCACCACAAAAGACATTTCCCAGGGACACAACCCCATGACTTCTCACTACAGCCAGACAGGCAGATGCAAGACTTGGAGTTCTAAGCACAAAGAAGGAACGTTGAGGAATTTTTTTCTGCCTCGGATAGGAGCATGCCTGGCAAAGGATAAGCCCATCCTTGTCTCTGCTCTGACCGGTTAGAACCAGTTCTGGAGTTCCAACACTCCTATCTCCTTCTCCCTTTGTCTTGTCAGGCTTGAGGGCAATAGCTTCTCTTGGCAATCTCTGGATCCCTGTATTTAGTTCTTCCAAACCTGGTGCATGCATTCTCCAACAGTGAGTTGTATTCTGTGCAAACTCCATTCTCCTATCTAGTATTGGCTTGTCTTGACTCACCAGATAGGGACATTTTCCTAAGTAAGAATCTAATCAAAGGATGGCTCAATGGTTAAGAGCACTGACTGCTCTTCCAGAGGTCCTGAGTTCAATTCCCAGCAGCCACATGGTGGCTCACAACCATCTGTAATGAGATCTGGAGCCCTCCTCTGGTGTGCAGGCATACATGGAGGCAGAATGTTGTATACATAATAAATAAATAAATAAATAAATAAATAAATCTTTAAAAAAAATCTAATCAAGGTCTGGCATCCGGCAATACCCAAATGCTAACAGCAGACACATTATTTGACAAAGCTCAGAAGTTAACCAAGGTGGCCCCAGCTTCACATTCCCCAATGTCATTTAGAAGTCATGAATACTGTGTCATTTTGTAGGGAAAACAGCCTTAACCAGCTTAGTACACTGTCTTCACCACTGGGAAAACTCGTCCCCCACAGTGTCTCCTGACATGAAAGCTTACAAACTTGTAATGTTGAAACAAAACATGTTTAACCCAGCTGATGTCTCAAACAATTATCTCCAGATCTTGTTCGTGGTAGTGAAGATAAACACTAATGGTAAAGCTGTTTGTAAATATTTTGAACAGATGCTAAGTCTTTAATTATTTTTTGCATTAAAAATTGACAACAATCGATATTCCCCACTGATGAGCTACGGGTATTTTGTGTGCATGCAAGAGGATATATTCTTTTTAATAGCAATTACTGTTCTGCAATGCCTGGGAAATTGCTCTGAGGTTTGAAAGTGTATTCGCAGCTATACCCGGGGGACTGTGGATAGTTATGCCTACTGTATCATCCACCTTATTTAAAACTTGCAATAGGAAACACAATTCAATCTAGCACATTTCTAAAGGCCAATGGGAAAAAGACTGGGCCGTAGAGTCAGGAAATGCAAATGCAATGCCAGACTCTATCTGAGTCTCTGTCTGGGGTTCATTCCATTGGATTTTTTTCCTTCCCCAAGGCTGGTGGTGCTGACTCAGTAGTGCATTAGACACAAGTGTGTGGGTTCAGCCCTGACCAGCCATTAATCAATGTGTAGCCACAAAGACAGCATCCATGGATTAACAATCCACGGCAAGGTGCCAGGCTCTTGTGAGGAGAAATGAAACCAGGCTTTTAGAGGTACACAGGAGCACAGGGTACAGGCTACGTCCTACACTCAAGGGACCTAGATGATTAACAAAATAGTGTCAAGAGTCATAACTATGTGGTATATTTCAATGACGTAAACTTAGCAGGTTGATTTGTTTAAAAGAGGGAGATAGAGACACACAGAGAAAAGCAATAATTGTACCCTTTGTCTCACTTGGAAAAATACCAAAAGCCAACATTTGAGACCTGTGACCATGAGAACTGAACGAAGAGCTTCCCATCCCTGCTCATACAGTCCAGAGGCATCATGGGAAATTAGCTCAGGTGAAGACTTCATCCATCTCTACCCCAGTATATGCCCCCATGGTCCACCTGAGAACCTCAGATGTCCCAGAGGGTAGGAGTGACTTCACTGTTGCATTCTTGTCAGGGCAGGGGCTGTCTTCAAGTCTTCGTTTGAATTCTCCCCACCCCTTAGGTTATGGCCCAGTGTGTTCAGTCTGGAAGGCAGGTGCTTCCCTGTCAGAAGCTGCCTGTGTCCTTGGACAAGGGCAGCTTCCCACTGGAAGAACAGAACTCCTCCTCAGGCCCTCAGAGGATGTGGGATGAGTGCTTCCTTCTCAGGGAGCAGGCAGGTGGAAGGAAGGCTTGACGATGATTTCTCCTGGGGTCTCACAGGCAGAGACTGCCCTCCTCTATCCCCTCCCCACCTCTTTAATCTTGCCTGCAGCAACCCCTTGATGTGTTTCACAGCTCCTGTCCCACCAGGAAAGACGTTCAAAATGTCCCCTGCTCTAGTTTTCTCTCCCTCTAGTGTGAGAGACTCTGCTGTCACCTTTATTTAGAGGACTGGTAAGCCCCAACCTCCTGGTCCCTGCCCCTAATATCACCAGGGGGAGTCGGAGCACCTCAAGCATGGAAGTCAGAGGAGCCTAGAGCAACAGTAACCTAGCAACAGTGTCTCAGGATTTGAATGTAATTATACCCCGAGCGTGATAAATACTCAGAAGGGCTCCTTATGTGCAAATTCTACTAAACAAGTCTTTGAAATTATCCTCATCAAATATTGATAGAAAAAAATGTTTTGTTTTGTTTTGTTTTTTGAGAGGGAAAATTCTTGCTATGTGTGGACACCTTAAGCACCACAGGCAGGTGAGAGGACATTGATCGGGGCAGCTCAGACAACCCCCAAGTCACTCTCTCGTGCTACTCAAAGATCTGGAAGATAAACTGGCTGAGGAAAAGAGGGTCATGGAGACCAGGATACCTTAATGGGAACAGGGACATTTAACCAGGGGACACAGCCAACCCAAGGAATCTCACAGAAAGAGGAAATTCATTCCTCAAACCCACTGTGGTCAGGACAGATTTCCCATTAGCCAAAGCTAATCAGAAGCCAAAGGCTGTAAAAGCCCTTTAAAGTCTTTAAAGTGCCATTCACAGTGCAAGAGGCTAATGGGGTGGCCTGTGTGCTGACCACATGTACTAGTTTCAAGTCTGTTGCTTCGATTCAATGCAGTACCTAACAAAAACAGCCTAGGAGTGTCGTGATTAGCTTCAGCTGCTGACGCAAATCTAGCGTGATCAACAAAGAGGAAATCTCAAATAAGGAATGGCCTAGGTCAGACTGGCATAAGAAGGTCCAGCCCACGGTGGGTGGCATCATCCCTACTGGTAGCTGAGCAAGTACAGGGAAGGAATCCAGTAAGCAGCACTCCTCCAGCCTTCCTACTTTAAGTTCCTTCCTTGAGTTCCTAAACTCTTTTCTTCCCCAAGTTGCCTTGGTCGTGGTATTTTATCACAGCAGCAGAAAGCAAATTTGGACACGGAGGAAGGGTTTTAGCTAACAGTTCCAGGTGACAGTCCATTACTGCAGGATAGTCAAGCCAGCAGGAACTTGAAACCCTTTGATCACTTACTTGTTCATGCTCAGTTTGATTTCTCCATTCTTATGTAGTTTGGGGACTAGGGAATGGTGCCACCCACAGGGGACCGGGTCTTCCCATGTCAATTAATGAAGACAATCTCCCACAGAACTGCCCCCAGGCCAGCCCAGTGTAGACAGTCTTGGAGTCTCTCTTCAGGTGATTTAAGGTGAGGTCAAGTTGACAATTAAAGCTAACCATAGCACGGGAGCCAGGGCTGCTGAGAGGAATTACCTTGTTGCCTACCAGCATTACAGACAGGCTGCTATCTTCATTCTCCCACAAAGACCCATGGTGTTGACATCAGCTATTAACCTGTGAAGAGCATTGTTGTGACAGTGTAATAATTACGTTCAGTGTTAACTATCCATCGCTAGCCCATGGTGGAAGCTGACCAGACAGAGGTTGATAACTTTTCAGCTAGACTACAAACTTAGACTGCCTGATCAGAAGCAGCTTGGTTTATATCAAGAAAGGCTCAGTAGCTGATGTCTTTCCCACCCAAAGACAAGAAAAGCCACTTCTTAGGCCACAGAACCTTTTTCTTCCTGTTTAACTTCTGTTGCTTTTAAGGCCAGATGCTCTAGCACTTGGTGTTATCTTACAAAATTATAAAATATTTTACACATAAAAGGTAGGCAGTGGGGGAAGGGTGCTGGAGTGATCACCCAGAGGTTAGGAGCACTGATGGTTCTTCCTGGGAAGCAGGGTTCTTCTAATAGTCATCTGTACCTCCAGTTCCAGTGGTTGTGAAACCCTCTTTTTGACTTTGGTGGGCACTGCGTGCATGTGGTGCACAGACTCACGTATAGGCAAAATACCTACACACATAAAAATAAGAAACAAATAATTTTTAAAAGGTAAAAACCCATGTGTCTTTAAACCCACAGTATTAGAAACTAGCCGTTTGAAGTATTTGCCTCCAATGACTTTAGACGAAATACTCTTACAGCTACAATGGACTCCTCCACAGTTCTGTCTTTTTTTGCTACTCCAGAGTTAGCCAACAGCATGGATTTTGGGTTTGTCATTTGATCTCTGCTTGATGCTATGTATTTGTGTACTGTAAATGTCAGTGAGCTAATGTTTGTTGTCTTTCATATACATGTGAACGGTTTCACACACGCTGGGTATTACGTTGCTCGTTGCCATTGCCACTCAAAATGATGTTTCTGAGATTTAGTCATGTAGATACAAAAAGATTTATATCATTCAGCTATTACAGATATCTAGTGCATAATAACTTTATAAATTATTTCTCCATTTTACTGTTGATTAACTTTGAATTTGTTTCCATTTTTCTCTACTGAAAAATGATGCTGAGAATATTCTTTCATATATGCTTCTCATTTTGTTTTAATTTTCTTTATTCTTGAGGTATATGATAAAATATTATCATATTTACTCACATTTCCTGCCTCTAACTTCTGTCATAACTCTCCAGTCATGTCCTCCTCTCAAATATCCTCCTCCCAAAGTCATGTTCTCTCTCTTTTTTTAATAAGCCTCTAAGTCTAGTAGTTCACTCTGCCTATATGTGCATGGATGTGAGACCATTACAAGAAAGAAATATATATGCATAGATAGGTTGATAGATAGAAAGATGGATAGATAGACAGACAGATAGATAGATGATAGATAGATGATAGATAGATAGATAGATAGATGATAGATAGATAGATAGATGATAGATAGATAGATGATAGATAGATAGAGATAGAGCATATGACCAGCAGTCATATGCAATATTGTTATTATCAAGAGCTTTTAATTGGCACTGTTTCTCCTACATCCCCATAATATTTATTTAGTCTGATATCAGACTTGCCAATCTAAAATTTGTGAATGGCTTTTACTCAAAATTTCAATGAGCACCTGGCTGATGGGCAGTGAAACTGAGTATCTTCCTGACTTTCTAGAGTTTTCCCAAAGAGAATGTTACCAAATATCCTATTTCTTATGAATGTGATGTTCTTTGTGAGCTTCCGGTACTGGGTCTTCACAGCTCAACTCGTTTCCTTTAACTCCTTTGATTCTGGGACTTGACTTTCTCTACGCTTTGGAGAAAGGATCGGAACTATGGCTTGGATTCATGGATTTGAGAAAAACTAGTCTGTCTCACACATGCTTTTAATTATTAAGGTATTTTGAATTTAATTTCAGTGTAGTAATATCGAATATCACAGTAGTATTTCAGAGCATATTTATTTACTTATACGTTCTATGATTTATTTAAGGTACTTCTTTCCTACTCAAGGTCGTAAAGTTAGTTTACATATTTCCTTCTAAGAAGGGCAGTATTTTGTATTTAAGTCAAGAAGTAAGTCAAAAATATAATTCTTCAAATGGTTAGAAACTTGCTCAACTTATCGAACAAGCTTATTTCTTGGATAGATTTTTTTTCATGAACTGTTAAAGAGCTAATAGGTTGGAGTTGAAAATACCATTTGTGGGGCTGGAGAGATGGCTCTTGATTAAGAGCACGTGCCGCTCTTTCAGAGCACCTGGGTAGATTCCCGGCACCCACACAGAAAAAGCCGTGAACCAACTTTAATTTCAGTGTCAGGAAAGTCAGATCGCACTAGAAGCACCTGCACTCACATGTTTCTACCTGTACACAGACGCACACATATACACATAATTAAAATGATTTTAAAAATTCATTTGTAACTGATGTATTAGATGGCAGAATGTCACATTAAAAGTACAGAGGGCTGGGAAGATGACTCACTGGAAAAAACAGTTGCCATACAAACCTGACACGCTGAATTTAGATCCCCAGAACTCCACAGAAGCCAATACAGTACACAGGGTCTATAAACCTAGGATGTCTTTATGTGGAGATGGGAGGCAGAGACAGGGGAACACCGGAAGATTTGTGAATCAACTAGTCTAGATCCCATATTGACAAAACAAACAATATACACTCTCACCTCTCTCTCTCTCTCTCTGTCTGTCTTTTTTCTCTCTCTCTTTCTCTCTCTCTCTCTCTCTCACACACACACATACACACACACACGCACACACACACTCATGCACACACAATACACAGAGATGATTATAAATTATCAGTACAAATATAGCTATAAGACTTTATAATTATTAAAATGTTTTAAAAAATAAACCACAAGAAAAATAACAAATGTAACAAAAATATGTCATACTTGGTAATTCTAATATAAAATAATATGACTGAATTAGACAAAGCACAACAGCAACATTAAAATGTTAATGGGCTTCACCTACCTGTGAAAAGAAAATGATTATTTTTGAAATTGACTCATCAGGAAAAATCAAAAGAGATATACTTAAATGGTGATTCAAAATGACTAGAAGAAGAAAGGGATGGGCAAATATTTGCCAGTTTCGCAGAAACAGTAACAAAATGGGAATCATGACTGTAAGAGCAGCTGAGGAATTTTCAGTCCTGGAAGTATTATGCCAAATAAGAGTGTGTGCCTCAAACTTAAACAATTCTACAATGGAGAGATATCAGTTATAGGTTTATGAAACAACACAGAAATTACCAACATAAAACAGGAAGAGCAAGAGATTTGAGAAGGAATAATAAGAGAATTTAATAAACCACTCATCAATTGGTCAAAAGAATATAAAATGTGTAAAGAATCCAATCAATGCCATTTGGATTATATATGTGTGTGTGTAAGTTTACACATGCATATATGTATGTAGGAGAGAGACAGAGAGAGAGGGGGGAGGGAGGAAGGGAGGGAGAGAGGGAGAGGGAGAGGGAGAGAGAGAGAAAGAGAACACTAGCACTCTGGTACTAGCGAGGATGCCTTCTAAAAGCACATGTAACATTTACAAATTTCTTCCATGTTCTGTTCTCTTGGTCCTGTCTGTTCTTAAGATGAGACCATGCTGTGTTGGCAGTAAGTCTTGATACCTGGAAAGTTTTTCCATCTTTTCTTCTTTTTCAGAATTATCTAGAGTCGCAGTCCCAAGTGCTCAGTGAAGCGTGAGTTAAATGAGATGAAGGAAACGCCAGTGCAAAGTGATCCACTGATAAGGAGAACAGCTGTGGAGATGGCCAGAGGAAAACAGTGAGTGTGGAGTACGAATAGATGTCTAACTGAGAACAGCAGCAGACTCCTGTGTTGGAAGAGGGTATGACAGTAACAATGGAGACCTAAAATATCTCTTGTAAGAGGAGGCCGCTTGTTGGTTCCTGGCTGCTTAGTCCCAAAATAATCACACAGAAACTGTATTAATTAAATAACTGCTTGGCCCATTAGCTCTAGTTTCTTATTGGCTAACTCTTACATATTAATTTAACCCATTTTTATTAATTTAACCCATTTTTATTAATCTGTGTATTGCATGTGGCTGTGGCTTACCAGCTAAAGTTCCAGCAGCTGGTCTCTGGTGGGGCTACATGGCTTCTCTCTGACTCTGCCTTCTTTTTCCCAGCATTTACTTTAGTTTTTCCCACCTATCTCTATTCCCTGTGCAGGTTTAAGACAGTCCTTTATTAACCAATGATATTTACAGTGTACAGAGGGGAATCCCACATCATGTGTCTAAAGCAAAAACCTGTGAGCCCACACCACACACCTGGAGACAAGTTGTTTCCAAAAACAAAGTCCAAAGAACTGTTTCAGACATGATAAGGCAGAAGGAACTCATCCTTGGCAGGAGGGGTTCCTTCACGTGAAGGGCATAACACCAGCTGTGAATCTGGCTGCACATGAAGGAATGAAGACCACCAAAGAAGTAAATGCCCAAGAATAGTGGGATGAATGTGAGTCTCCAAAATATATGTGCTTACTCAGTTTCTAGAAACTGAATAGTACCTTATTTATCATGAGACTTTTTGGTATAATTAAGGATCTCAAATTCATGCTGAACATCTCTGTGGATTCTAAATCTAGTGGCAGGTGTCTTCTTCAGTGTGAGGCAGAGGAAGCTGAACAAAGATGGACATAAACAGATACATAGAGTGGGTGAAGACCAAGGAAAGTCTTAGAATACTGAGGCCACAGTCAAGGGAAGTCAGAGTTGGGAATATTCTGAATCCTCTCTTCCATTTGACACGCATAAATTCCTTCACAGTGGACACCTCACTTTGCCCACTGGATGTGTAGAATCCCAGAACTCATCTGTCCTTTCTAACTCTCTTGTAGGACCCTACCACCAGATGTCTTCCTATCCTCTGACCTCCTGACCTCCTGGCTGCTGGTGACACTGTTCTACTCTTGACTTCTGTAAGAGCAATGCCTTTACTTTCCACTTAGGAATTGCTCTACACCCTTGCTGAGATGAGCAGGCACACACCCTGACCCATTTTACTGCCTGCTTTAAATGGGAGTCACAGGTACAGTTGTTTTGAAAGAATCTTTTTGTACACTGTGAAGATGTGTATCTGCCAAGGCACCTTCTGATTTGTTTAATAAAGAGCTGGGTGACCAATAGTTAGTCAGGAAAGGATAGGAGGGTCTTCTGGACAGAGATAGGAACTCTGGAATGGAATCAGAAAGGCAGGATTCACCAGCCAAACATGGAGAAAGTGGGATGTACTGTACTGAGGAGAGGTACCAAGCAATGTGGCAGAGCATAGATTAATGTAAACAGGTTCATTTAAGTTTAAAGAGTTAGTAGGGAACAAATCTAAGCTAAGGTCAACTTTTCATAATTATTAAGAAGTCTCCATGACATTATTTGAGAGCTGGCTGCCCAAAAGAAAGTCCGTCTACAGGTTATTACCTTGTATTTGGGTCTATTTGTGCCCTTTCCTTGTATAGTTCATCATACTATGTAGTCATATTTCTTGGACATCAAGTTAAAAGTATACACTTAATTATAAGCTTGATTTTAAAAAAAAAATGTGGCTTCCTAAGCTTCTAATGTATAATTGATCATTTGACCTTAGACTCTCAACCATATGTCACTTGGAACCAAGGAACTGAAGCCACCAAGTTTAGAGCCCTTAGAATATCTCTTCCCCAAATATATTCTCTGTAGCCTGGGGTCGGGGGCAGAAATCAATTCTGGTGTAAAGTGAGCATACAGTCAAATTGCTGACTATGTTGAATTGTGGACTGTAGAAAGATCTCACTTAAGAGCCTGAAACTATCAACCTACTAGCATCTAACAGAAAGTTCCATTTGCTGCTTTGAGTCCCAGCACTGGGCAAAGAGCAGCATCCTGGGGGTGGGGAGCTTTGACAAGATGCCTGAGTCAGCACAGCTGTCTGGCAAGGGCCATGAGGCCAGCCAGGGATTCATGGTGACAGACTCCAGCACAGCTGAGTCCTCTGCAAAAGTGAAACCAAAGGACAGGGGCACAGTGTGTTCTGGGCATGATAAGCACACAGGCCAGTCTGCATGTCAGCATACTGCCTCTCTGACTGAGCTCCTGAATGTCTGATGAATCTTCCGACTAGATTACAAAGTCCGCCACTGACTGGCATGAAAGGAAGATGTTCTGTTTCTTGGTTTCCAAAAGACTAGTAGGTGTGGTTTACTTAAAATTAAAATTTATTCTCCTGTCATGTTTTCTTTTTAATTTTAATTTGCTGTTATTGTATTTGTGTGTGTGTGTGTGTGTGTGTGTGTGTGTGTGTGTGCACGCTAAAGTGCATATATCTCCCAAGACCAGAGGATAGCTCTTGGGAATTTAGTTTCTCCTGTCATAGGTTCTGGGTATCAAACTTAGGCTATCAGATTTGCATGGAAAGTGCTTTTACCTACCAAGGCATCCTGCCAGCCTTTCTGTCATGCTTTCTTAAACTTTGAGGCATACTGGCCCTCTTAATCATGAGCTCCCAGTAGATGTTAAGGTGTTCCATTGTCATCCAACATCGACAGCATTGCTCAGACTGCCAACACCGTCTTCACACTGGGTTCAAGTTTACTACTTTTATTCTGCCAACATGTGGTTTCTAAAAGTATCTTACACATTTTTTTTGTAAAGGCGAGACCCACTTTCAAGGAGAGTTATGCTCCAATTCCTAAATAATATTTCACAGAATGCTAATTCTGTTGGCTGTTCATTGAAATTATCTAAAAAGGGAATTTGTGTCTTAAAAGAAATGGGGCAAAATGCAAAATTAAATGAAGATAAGCTTTTAAAATTTTTACTCAAGGAACTTCTGGTTCCTTTAATACTCACATGTATAGTGTGATTCAAGACACATTCCCCACGTTTCATCTTTCAAGGCTCATTGGATCATGGAAACTACTTTTCCCATGTTCACTTTAGAAGGGGTAGACCCCTCTGTGGGCAATGCCAATAAAACCCAACAGCCTATTCTTCAAAGTTGTATGATGCTATTAAGCAGAACGATATTTTGCATTTATCAGACAGTCTGTGTGTTCTTTATTCTCAGAGGCCTAAAGAAATGTTATTTCTAATGTCCCTGGTGTAGGAATCTGCACTTCACCGTGCACTGATATACCTGTGAATCTAGAATAACAAGCCTGGTACATGGCTGAGTAGCCTAGCACCTTCCAAGGAAGGTGGACCCATATGAGCATGAGTTTGGACTTGTATTGTTTCTCTTGCTTTGGAAGGAGGCATGGGGTACTATTTCTGAATAGAGAGAACAAGAACACCTTGGGAGAAGCAACCAAGGTTGATGCAGTGTAGGCACTCTGGAATGAGCTTGGCTACCTGGCAGCTAGGTACACCAGGGTGAGAATTTGCGAAATGCAATCTCCAGCTCAATGAAAGATCTTGGTTGGTAGAGAACTCTCACACTACAGGTGGGAATTGAAGCCATGAGGACGTTTATAGTACCCAATCAAGAGCCCGTGTAGCAAACGTGCAAAGAGCTGAAGAGCTCTCATGTTTAACAAGAGGACTGGAGAGGGGGCCAGAAAGCACAAAGCAATTTTCAACAAATACCTAGTGAATGAAAATAAATGAAACTCGGCCTGAGAGATGGGAAATACACCAGGAGAGAATAGCACTAGGGAGGCAACAACAGAGGCTTGTGAGGTCGGGAGAGGCTGGTCAACCGCAGCAGTGTTAAAGTAGGTCAAGGGCCACAGCAAAATGTAAATGGAACATGTCTCTCTCTCCCCTAACTACTGGCTGTGGCTCACCCTGGGTTTTATGATGGCTGAGAACTGTCCCATTTATGATCTTCTGAACTCACAGCCCGTGGTCCACAATCTAGTACCCTCTCAGCCTCTTTCTCTTGATTTCTCAGCCTCTTGGTGAAGCCCATCTCTGAATAGGGGCTTACAGGGTAGTTTTGAGGCCCAAGACATACGACATAATTCTTAGAACCTGGTCCCCTGCTCTCCTTCATATCTTGTTCTGCTCCCCTTGGAAACCTGCTAAAATATTCATTTGGCAATGGAATTACTCTATTAAATTCCATTCACTGCTTTTCCAATCCCTGTGAAGCACAACCTTAGAGCAGGCTAATAGGGGACCCTTCGTAATCTGGCCTCCACTTACTCCACCAGTATGTCACGTTCCACGCCTCCCCTTACTTTACTGTGTTGCAATCACATATACAACATCTCCACCACTACCGGGAAAGCCTCTCTCATCACCATCCAGGATCTTCTCTGGCTTTGCTGCCTGGGCTTTACCCAATAGCTACTATCTACCACCTTGACCTTGATACACTGTGAATCTACTGCATCCCAGGCGGGCAGCCCTCAGTCACAGATTCTGTGTGATTACAGTGCAATTTGCTGTCTCTTTCACTGTTGCTAAGATGCCAATGTTTGGAGGGCAGATGGAGATCTGCTCAGAGTGGAGGTCATCAACGTATGTTTGATGGGTAAAAAAAAAATATAGGATTTTTCAAAGTTGAGATAAAAATATTATTAGATATGTCAGATAATGAACTTGAATTAAAAAACAGAGGTGGCCATAGAGATGACTTGCTGGATAAGGCAAGCACCTGTCACGAAGGCATAAGGACCAGAGTTGGGGTTCCTAGCAGCTATATGAAAAACTAGGCTGCAGTGGCAGCTAACATGTTAATCCACATGGGAGGTGGAGGCCCAGGATCCCCAGAGCAAGCTGACTAGACTAGCCTAATCGTCAAGCTCCAGGTTCAACAAGAGGCCTTGCCTCAGGAAATCAAATTAAAAGTGACCAAGGAGATACCATACACTAACGTGAGGCCTCCACCTGTGTGTATTCACAAGCATACACTCATATACACATATGTACGAACACTACACAGATGTTAACATATACACACGTTGGTCGCACATGCTGGTTGCACATGCGCATGAGGACCACACATGAGCCCTCCATCCCTGAAAAATAACCCACATTCAAATCTACACCCACCGCTGTGTGACCTTGACAAGCCTTTCATAACATTGCAGAGTATCCCTTATTCGAAGCGTTTGGGGCCAAGAGGGTTTCAGATTTGAAGACTTTGGAATCAGACATGTTTTCAAAGACTTACAGATGAATACGTCCAGTCGGAATGCTTAAAGACCAAAGTGTGCCAAGATATGAAGCTCAAAAGTTTGGCATTCTGCGGCAGTCTGAGTTTCAGAGTTTTAGATTATAGATTCTTAATATGTAGCTTCATTCATGGAGTGCTTACGGAAGGTCAGGCATGGTCGTGGTCAGATGCAGCTATCATCCCCATGTTGTAGTGCCGTTAAATATCATGTCTCAAACCACAGACATAATGGAGTAAATGTGGGATTCAAACCTACTGTCCGGGCAGCCCTGAGGATCACCGTGCGCTATGACCTGACGCTTTAATCTGGCTCTGGCAGTACCTCCCAGCTATCTAGCGGACTGTGGCACAGCGCAGTGCTTCTCAAATGTGACTTCTCATTATAAGATAAGCCATTAATTCACCTTCCCTCCCTCTAATCCCCCCAAATCTAATCATTTGAACATGTTTAGCAGCTTAGAAGTAGCTGTTAAATAGAATCAAACTTCAACACGGGGCTGGAGCCAATTAGAGTTCCTGGTAAAGTTACCCTGTTCTAATTCATTATTAGTATCGTTATTAAACAAAAGCCCCCAAATTGTTCCTGCCTGCAAGACAGTGGGGCTCAGGACAAAGCCGCTCCTCTGGGCTAGGGATGCCCTAATGGAGAAGAACTTCTGGTAATAGAGTTGAGTAATAGAGTTGAGTGGCATTGTTACAGCGCTCCTAAGGGAGGCGCATGCGCCCTAATTGCTCTAGTCCGCTTCTGACTAGTCAGGGTACCTGAATAAAGCCAGCGAATTGAAAATTTCGGTGGAACCATCTGGGAAATCACCTTTAACCTTCCCAGTGCTCAGTCCAGCCCACTGCTCATTACAGAGGAGACCCTGTCACCCCACCTTCCTCACAGGAGCGTGTAGGCGTTTCTTTTTCTGTCACAGTCTGGCAGTGTTTATGGAATGGGTGACCTGGAGACGGGCAGCAGGCGGTGCCCTGGGCACCTGCACACAGGGATCTCAAATGTGCCCTTTAACATCGCCTGCTAGGGCACAGGGCTGAGTTTTGAATGAACTTTTTCGTTTCCCCACTTACTGATTCTGTAGGACTTAGAATCCAACTACCGTCGCTTGGTGTGGCTAATTCACAGAGAAGATGCCAAGAGCAGGCACCGAGGAACGGAAGAGGGGCAACTGTAAGGTGTGAGGCCAATCCAATTCCAATTCCATGCACAGCACCCTATTCTTAAATCACCCAGGAAAGATTTGCTATGCGTAAGTGCATGCCAAGTGCTATGGCGGGCGAAAGGCGGGTTGAGTTGAATTAAGCACCATTTCAGCCCTCAGGCGCTAGCCACCTGGAGAGAGAAAAGATGAATGGAGCATAGCAGCGGAACGGGATTAGTGCGGTGACAGATGGAAGTCGGACGTGGAGTGGGCATCGAAATCAGAGCGGACTGGAGAGGCTTCTGGATGGGTGGGGATACAGCTAGGTTTTCAGGGGCAAGCTGGAATTTGAGAGCTAGAGATGGCCCTGTCCCTGAAGCATGAGTGTTTGACAGTTGTGCGAAGCCTGCTCACTAGACAGAGCCTGTACACAGACAGAGGGGAGTCACAGACAGTCTAGAGTAGGGATGTGCTGTCTTGTGGCGATCTCTACTTCCCAGATAGAAATAGAGATCAACTTGATGACTGCACACCCAACATCGGGGAGACACAGCAAGGTCGTGTGTTAACTGAGGTAAAAGATGACTGAGAGAGGAGAAAGATTACATTCCTTTGTGGTTTAAACGATCAATTGATTGTGATTATTGTGATTGGGTGTTTTGCCTGCAGATATGCATGTGTGCCACATGGGTACAGACTGGTGGAGAAGAGGGCATAGGATCCTCTGGAACTGGGTCATATAGATAGCTGTGAGCTCCCATATGAGTGCTTGGAGCCGAACCTCAGACCTCTGCAAGAGCAACAAACATTTCTTAACTGCTAAGCTATCTCCCAACTGCAAGGTGACACCCCTTTAAATTATCAAAATAAAAATAAATAACCCAAAGAAAACAAAGCGAAGAACAAAGGAATTGGATAAATAGTCCGATTATCGTTGCTTCATTCATTATAGCAAAGCATTTGAATCAACTTAGCTGTTCATCAGCGGATGAATGGATATTGAAAATTGGATTGCGTGTGTGTGTGTGTGTGTGTGTGTGTGTGTGTGTGTGAATGTTCAACTCTAAAGAAAATAAAGTTTAAAAAAATAGCAGGAAGACTGTTGGACTTAGGAAGTATAATATGAAGAGAAATCACACACAGTCCCAGGGAGAAATAGACTGCATATTCTCTCTCCCAAGCAGAATCTAAGAAATAACACACACACACACACACACACACGTATGTATGTATATATATATAAACCAATGTACATGTGGGTGTTACAGTATAACTCAAAGAAAAGAGAACAAGAAAGGCTAAATGTAACATGGCAAGGAAGGACTGAATGCAGGTAGAGGGCAGCAATTATGAAAGAGGATGTGTAGCTATTTGTTTTTCTAGTTCTAATTCTGTCATGGGGTTTTGAAGTTAGTGGTGGATATGTGCTTACACTATATTAAGTACTGAAAGTATAAAATTTAATGTAAAGCGCATCAGTTTCCATTTTAAATGTCAGCTCTAGCTGTATGGAATTCTAACTGTGTAGAAGTTCATTGAAGTGTATAGACTTTGGATCTGGTTAATTTTGGTGTGTGATGTTTCTACTTAGTTGCAATTTTTATAACAAAGTCTATAAAATTAAAAAGAAAAAGCCGTGAGAATAAAGGCTTTAAGGAAACCTACACAAAACTGGCCTCTCAAGCCAATATCTTGCTGAGGTTTCTTCGTCTCCTTGGGTAACCCATCCACACCCACACAAACATCTACATGTCAAAGACACATGTACACACATACATTGACCTGTTAAAAGAATGTTCTGATCATCTCTACTTTGTAGGCCAGCAAATAGGAGCATGGGAGTTAATGGCCCACAGCCATGTAAGTGTTAACTGACCCAGAGTTTGAGCACAATAGATCTTACTAAACCAAGCCCTGTGCATATAACCTCCATATCAAATCATCTTCAGTGACAAAAAAGAAAGAAAAAAGAGAGAAAGAAAATGTAAGTCACCAACAAAAGGAGAAAATTGTTCTGATCACAAATGTCCTCTTTGCAAATGAAAGGATTTGGAGACCTGAAAATCCAAACGACAAATACTTATATGCAAAATGTTGGTGGAAAGAAGAGTCTAATCCACAACTAACTTGTCAGCCAGGGTTGTCGTACTGGTCTGCAATCACAGCACTGGGGGGAGGGGGAGAAGGCAAGAGGATCAAGAGGCCAAAGCCATCTTTAGCTAATAGCAAGTTTGGTGCCACACTGGGCTACATGAGAACTTGTCTTCATGAATATGGGAAAGGGACTTTAGGGATGGGGGGAATAAAGGTAGGGGTAGATGAGAGGCTGCAGGAATCAAAATGCACTGACTGTATAAAATTGTCAAAGAATAAATTCAGTAAAAATTATTTTAAAACAACAGTAACAACAACAAAAAATCCAATTTGTGTTCAAAGGGTAAGAGATAATGTTATCATAGTCACGCAGGGGCTCAGCCTACAAGATTTACT
The DNA here is from genome assembly GCF_903992535.2 of Arvicola amphibius. Classification (NCBI taxonomy): domain Eukaryota; kingdom Metazoa; phylum Chordata; class Mammalia; order Rodentia; family Cricetidae; genus Arvicola; species Arvicola amphibius. The sequence goes on along the minus strand of NC_052049.1, from coordinate 167,992,060 downwards.
AGAATCTGTACTTTTACCAACTGGTGAATGACATCAATTAAAAGATTAAGAATTACAAAATCCAGACAAGAGTTACAAAGTCTAATTGCTGCTAGTTAATTCTAACTAGGTTACAAAAAAGAAGAGCCTAAGTAATTGTTATGAATGAAACAAAATTGAACACCAGTGTCAAAAATCATTATTGAAAAAATGCATCTGGTATATCAGATAGTAATTACATTTCATTATTTTATTTTTTATTTTAATTTCCAAATAATTCCACAATTTTTGCTTTATTTCCATTTTATAAAAAAGGCAAAAATATTGGGAAATAATTATCCAGTGCCATACAGCTATCAAAAGAAATAATCAAGATAAGAAATGTAAGAAAGTAGGTGCTGGAGAGATGGTAAAGGGTTAAGGGCACTGGGTCCTCTTGTGGAGGACCCGGGTTTGATTCTTAGTACTTAGTGCTCATAGGCACCTTTAACTCCAGTCCCTGGGATGCTGATGACACCCTCTTCTCTCTCCTCAGGTACTAATCACTCACAAGGTGTGTGTGTGTGTGTGTGTGTGTGTGTGTGTGTGTGTGTGTCTGTGTGTGTGTGTGTGTATTGAAAAACAACCATACGTATAAAACACAAAAGTCTTAATGAGAGAGAGAGACAAATAAAAGCAAGTGGTTCATTTCTAAGGCTAGCCTAAAAGTCACTCCAAACTGTTGTGCTCCAAATCATGTGGGCATATTACCAAGTATTAAAATCCATCATCGGTATGCTCTGATATATTTTTATTTTGATTTGTTGTGTTTGTGGGATAACAAATCAATTACGTTAATCTAATCAATAATATTTAATTATTAATTAAATAATTAGTATTTAATTAATCTAGTTTAGTATTATTTAAATAATGTTTTAAGCTTTTATTTTAAATTTCTTAAAAATAAAGCCAAAGATCCTTCAGCCTTTGCCTCTCAAGTGCTGGGATAAAAGTCATGTACCACCAAGCCTGTCTCAATTAATTCTTTTATTTATTAATTATTTTGTGGAAATTTTCATCCCTTCTTCATGCTAACTCTCTGAAATTGGCATTTCATTATTTTAAAACCTCAGATTGCATTTACTACAGATCAAGTAATACTGAGTTGAAAGGAGAGGTTGAAAAAAGGAACACTAAATTCATTATTTTAAAGTAAAACTCCCAAAGGTAACATTTAATTCTTAAAACAGATTTAGGAATGTTTTGAAAAAAATGTCCTAGGGGCTAGGAATTGAAGAATTGAGTAAATACCACCCAAACATCAGAACAAAGGCTAATGAAGGCATCTATGCTTTGTAAAGCCTGGGAACAAACAAAAACAAACCTGAAAAACACAGCCAATCATGAACATTGCAAACAGGGGTGGAGAAATGGCTCAGTGGGTAAGTGTGAGAACCTGAGTTCAGATCCCTGGAACTGTGTACAAAGGCTGGTGTCAGAAACTCACACTCTAACCCCGGTGCATGGAAGAGGCCACAGGTGGACCTTGAGGGCTCCTGGCCAACCAGCCTAGGAGAAACAGTGACTTCCAGGTTCAGTGAGAGACTGTGTCTCAAAAAATAAGGTGGGTAAGCGATTGAGGAAGATGACCCCACATCAATGCCAAGCTCCACATGTACACAAATAGACCAAGCTTCCTGTCATTATACAGAGATGTTTTGACTATTTATAAATAAACAAAAACATTTTAGTGTCTTTCTGAAACAAGGCACATAAAAAGTTGAAAAGTAGAAAAAGTGGCCAAGATACATAATCAAGCATAAATATTAACTATGGATCATAATAGTGACAAAAATAGAAACCTGGCCAAAAATACATTAAAATAGTAAGAAGCATGAAGTTAGCCATAATAATAAAAATTTAAATTGGATATGAAAAATATGTGCATTTAATGTTGATTAAACTGAAAACTTACTGTGTAAACATATTGGTCATCAGATATCATATATGGAAAAATATCAAAATATTTAAAGTGCGAATGGCAGAAGCATAGTAGAGGTAAGAAAGTATGTATTTTCTATAATGCTTCCCCAAGAGGAATAAAAATAGTCCATACCACACTCATAAAGAAGAGCTTAATTGGAGCTAGCCTACACAAGAGATAATGTTCCTCCCAGAAGCCATGGGTCACCAAACAAGAAGTCCAGTGTCAGGTACAAGATAGCTCTCCTTGAACTATTGATCAGGGTGTCCCATGTGAGACCACCCCAAAGAGTACAGGCTGTTACCACTGCTCAGTTCCACCAGAAATTGATGATAAGGCACCATTGTTGAAAACATTACACTCATTGGTTTCAGGACATGAAAAAAATCATAGCTGTTGCTCGCCAAGAAGCTTCCACCCTGCTGATCAGCTCCCATAGTACTAGGACAGTGGTCATGATCCTCTTGAGGGCTGAAGGACACTTTTATGGGGGTCACCTAAGACCATCAGAAAACACAGGCATTTGCATTATGATTCATAACAGTAGCAAAATTACAGCTATGAAGTAGCAGTGAAAATAATTGTATGGTTGGCGGTCAGCACAACCTGAAGAACTGTATTAAAGGGTCCCATCATTAGGAAGCTTGAGAACCACTCTACAGAAGGAACTATGCAAGGAGCTTGGGGTGGGGGATGGTAATCAACAGCTTCACCCAGCGGTAAACTCTGTGATCTACAATAAAATCCAGTCTGACTAGATATGGCCCTGGATACAGTGCATGACATGGGTACAAGTGTTATGGAGGTAACCAGGAAGAGGAGGCCACTAGTTAGTTCCTGGCTGCTTAGCCCCAAAATAATCACACAGAAACTGTATTAATTAAAACACTGCTTGGACCATTAGCTCTAGCTTCTTACTGGCTAACACTTATATCTTAATTTAACCTATTTCTAGTAATCTGTATATCACCACATGGCTGTGGCTTACCAGCTAAACATTCAGCATCTGTCTCGGCAGGGCTACGTGGCTTCTCCCTGACTCCACCTCCTTTCTCCCTGCATTTAGCTTAGTTTTTCCCACCTAGCTCTGTTCCTCCATAGCTCTGCTAGAGGCTCAAAGCAGTTCCTTTATTTATCAGTGGTAATCATAGCATATAGAGAGAAAAACCACATAACAGTGCTTTTATGTTTAGATGTAAATCTGCTTCACAAGAGGAAAAATACATGCCTATTACTGTAAATCTGGCTAAGAACCCATGGTTTGTGAGCTCATGTACCACAGGTGTTGTCTGGGTTTCTGTCCTGCCCTGTTCCCATAGTCGTTAAGTCCCAAAGAAATCACACAGAGGTCTACATTAGTTATAAAACTGATTGGTCCACTAGCTCAGGCTTCTTTTTAACTCTTATATATCTTATATTAGCCCATTATTCTTGCCTATATTAGCCACATGGCTCAGTACCTTATTCAGTGAGGCAGTCATATCTTGCTTCTTTTGTGGTGGGGCCAGGACTGCAGAATCTGCTTCCTTCTTCCCAGAATTCTCCTGTTCTCATTGTCCTACCTCTACTTCCTGTCTGGTTGTCCTGCCTATACTTCCTGCTTGGCTACTGGCCAATCAGCATTTATTTAAAACACAATTGACAGAATACAGACCATTGTCCCACACCACACAGGGGTGAACCTATGACCATTATCTTGCTAAATGGACAGAGTATCAAAACCTCTTCTCGGTTCACATCTCCATGCCCATGATTTAGTGCAGCTCTGATACCACATCAAACAAGTTTGAGTTGTGGACAGTGGTTACCTTAGACACTCACAACTGTCAAAGGCCAGAGAATAAGTGTCAGGGCATTTCTCAGCCACACATCACACTGAGGACCTGTATATCACACGGAGGCTTGGGGACTATAATAGAAGAGGAAGTGAAAAAAAATGTAAGAGGCAGAGGTTGGGAAGGACCAGAGCAAAACAGTCTTCTGGAAATTATAGGGCTGCTGCCCTCAAGAACACACGGCAGCTGTGGTTGCCTTCATGAGAGGTATACAAATTCAAGCCGGTCCAGATTCCTGCATGGAGAAGGGGAGAGGCTTGCCAGCTTCCACTCCTGAGATGTTGACAGTTGATGAGCTGATGACAGCTAGGAGATGGATAGCCAATTTTCCAGTGGACAGCCTTGCATTTACTGACTGCACAAAGGTGGACTTGGTGGGTTACAAACAAACAAACAAGGAATTAATTGAAGTTGGGAAGAGGTAGAGAGATGTGGGAGTGAATCTTAGAGATATTAGCGGAGGAGATGGGGTGACTATAGTCAAACGACATTATATACATGAATAAAAATGTCAGAGCCTGTAGAAATTCTTCTGAGAAATTTATTATTAAGTTATATTATTCATGGTGAAAGAAGGATAGATATTAACTGGATTAAGAAGTCATCAAGAAGTCTTCAGGACTCTGAGTTCAAACAGACTGGGTGAGTTTGAAGGGATCTTAAGAAAACCTAATGATTCCCAAACGCCTAAAGCTTGAACACAAGCAGAGACAACTGAATTCTTCCCTGTTAACTTAAGAATTAAAAGGAGAAAATTTTAAGAAAAGTCGCTACTAAAGCTAAATAGAAAGTGTGAAGTTATCTGTAACACTGATAAAAGTATGTCCGAAGCTGATAGCACACTCATTAAATCAAAGTTAGCCAGAAACTCTGAAAGTTAGATTTAAGAATGGTACATACCCAAATGGTGTGAATTTAAAAAGAAAAAAAAAAGCAAGGCTGAAGAGTTGGCTCAGTTGCTAAGAGTGGGAGACCTGAGTTCAGCTCCCAGAACCCCACTAGGCAGCTCTCAAGTGCATGCAACTCCAGTTCCAGCAGGTTTGACACCCTCTGGACTTTGAGGGCTCCTGCACTTACATGTGCACATACATGTAATTTTTGAAAAGAAAAAAAAATAAATCTTACCTGAAACTCTGTACTGAAAATTTCAGAAAGTTAGAGTAGAGTAAAACAATAATTTTCTAGAAATATGACTGAGGACTGAAGAAAACCTAGGAAGATAAACAATGTGGGGGCCACTGAGAAGCTGAACTGGGCACTGTAGATAAATGAATCAGGTCCCAAAAGTCTGTAAAGAAATGAATTTGAAAGCTCAAATGACAGTGTGTATCACACAAAATTATATATGTGCATATATATTTATTTGTATAAATCCTAAATGAAACCATAGATCTTTATGAAATACTTCTTATTTATTCTAATCTTAAACCTTTCTGCTTTTGAAAAGCATGTTCTGACAAAATAAACTACAAGATAATCTCTAAACCAAGCTTGCTTTTGACTATAGATGTAAGAATTTAAATGCGTAAAGTTCAATTAAGAGAATCATTTTAATAACCTAACTGAACTGACTTGACATTAGAATCTATCATATCATTTCACTAAAGGATAAAATTCATATTTTATGGAGGATAAAAAGGGATTTGGTAAAATTCAATTGCACATGGAAGAATGCTATTTTAGTATAATGAATGTGTCTTTAGGCTGAGGCTTACATACCATGGGATGGATTAACTTGCTAGATATGAATGTTGACTGCTGAACCTCATCCCATACCTTTAGATCCTGTAAATAAGTCCCAAACTCTGCATTGTGTTTTATTTATTTTAAAGGTATAATATGCTTATATATATATATATATATATATATATATATATATATATATATATATGGAGAGAGAGAGATCATATTTCCCTCCCCTTTTAATCCTCCTATATCCCCCCATCATTCTATCCTTCTCTTAAGTTGATATCTTTCCTCCTCCTTCTCCTTCTCCTCCTCCTCCTTTTCCTCCTTCTCCTCCTCCTCCTCCTCCTCCTCCTCCTCCTCCTCCTCCTCCTCCTCCTCCTCCTCCTCCTCCTCCTTTTCTTGTTCATCCGTGGACTGTAATTAATTAGAGACCTCTATATGTGCATGGGAGGAGAGCCATCCCCTGAAGCCTAGGTTACTTACCAGGGAGCATGCTCCTAAAGAAAACTGATTCCTCCTCCCCTTCAAGCCATCAGTTGTCAATAGCTCCTCAGCTAGGGGTGGGACTTGTGTTCCCATTCTGGATCCATGCTGTGGTGTTGAATGGTTTGATCTTCTGTGGGTCTTGGGCAGGCAACCTTAGCTGCTTTGTGTTCATGAGTGCAATCACCCAGTCCTGTCCAAAAACCACGATTTCATCTTGGTCCTCCCTGAGCTCTGGACTTCACAGTCTTTCCACTCCTCTTCTGCAATGGGCCCTGAGCCCTGACAGGGAGGGTTGTGACATCAATGTACAACTTTTAGATGGGTCACTTTTTCTCTGCATTTGGACCGCTTGTGAGGTTCCTTTGTATTTTTAACAAAAGGGCAACTGATTCTTATGAACACCAACTCATCTCAATGAACCTAACTAACAGCTCCATTAACGTCGGGATAGGAGTGGCTTTTTCCACTGGGTTGTAAGAAGACAGAAGAGAGCCTACTTTAGGCTTTGCTAATTATCTCAACCCTGAAGACAAAAGAAGGAAGTCTTTGAAAATAGTGCCTAACATTGCTATGGTTTTGAATGATCACCATAATTATTGTTCTGGCAAGCTCTAAAGAACTAAAGATCCCTCCAAATGAATGAGAGCATTTAGTCAGCCTGTGAATAAAAACTGGTATACAACAATGAATAACTTCCTTATATATTAGTAGCAACTAGCTAGAAAAACAATGAAGAGAAAGTATTCTATTTACAACAGAAAAAATATAGATGTGCAGAAATAAACTAATCAAAACTTATTTAGAGCCTTTATAGAGAAGATTTTAAAACCTTACAGAGGCATATAAAAATGTATTTGAATAAATGGAGAGAAATACACTTTCCTTAGAAAGTAAGACTTAATATCATAAAGGTATCAATTAAATCATAAATGATTTAAAGTTTAGTCGTCAACTTGTTTCAACACAGGCACTGCTATATAAAAGTATATCTAGATAAATAAAAGCAGAAGACAAGGGAGAAAAATTACAAAAACTAATGACAAGAGTTGAATCTACCTGATATTAAAATCTATCATTAAAAATATATCACAAAGCTACAGGAATTAAAGTGATGTATTACTGGTGCAGAAATAGGAGACAAAGGCAGACACCAAAGACAGTTTGCATAAGGGAGAGGAGACTTTGCATTCCTGGTCTTCCTTCAGACCTGCAGCACCTAAGAATGGGACCCTCCAGGGCTCCACCTTCACAGGTTCCTCTCTATTGTTTTCACATGTTGATTGTCTTATTTCTTTCAGTCACTTTAAATACCTTCTCTGTGTTTTCGAACACCAGGCTGGCTTCTCATGCCCCTGACTCAGAAGAATCACAAATTTACTCAAAACCAAACCCTTAACTTTACAGCCCAAGATGCACCTCTCCTAATTCAGAAACAGACACCTCCTACTTTGCAATAGCTGTCATTGAAATCCTAATAGATAATGAGCATGTAGTTTGCTCAGATTTCTTAGCTATTGTGAACAATGCCTCAATAAATAGAATGCATAAAAAAGTCAAGCCTATTATATAGAAATACTAGTAGACCAATAATAGAAATAAAATCTAGTTCTTGTGCCAACATGGGTGGAACCAGATACTACTACGTTAAGTGAAATAAACCTTGCACAGAAAGACAAATATCATATGACCTCACTCAGATACGTGTTCTAAAGATTTTTTCCAACATAATGTTTTTCCTGATTCTTCAGAAATTTTACATCATGTATGCCGATCACACTCACTTCTTAGTCATTCCATGTTCTCCCCTCAACCCTGTACCTCTCCCCTCCAACAAAAAATTAAAAAAAAAACAATAGAAAAATAAAGGAAAAACAAATCCAATTTGTGTTATCCCATATACTCAATGGAGCATGGTCTAATTCTCAGAGGTTGAGTCGTTCTCCACTCCTACCACCCATGCCCACTTGCATTCCCTCCAGAAACCATCAGTTTTGGAGAACTACATCTCAGTATCCCCATCACATATTGCAAACAGTTCTCCTCGATGGCTTCCTGCCTAGGCTGTTACTTTTGTGGGGTTGGGGGAGCAGGCGGGGGGTTAGGGATTGTCACAGAAGCCTTCCATGTCCCCTCTTCTCAAATGTGCATCTGCAGCCATCAGTATCACTGCAAAAGTAGTTTTCTCTATTCGGTGGTAACACGGACCACAGACACCAACAGAGACCCCGGCTACAGTAGGACCTTGGTCCCAGACATGGCCCTTAGCAACAACATAGATCTGGACATCACCATGACCTCTGATGGTAGCACAGGCCACTCACATCAACATGGCCCCTGGTGGCAGCGTGGTCCCATGGACATCAGTGTGGTTTCAGGCTGCAGCACAGACCACAGACACGTGTGACATCAACCCAACCCCCCAGGTCGCATCTGGTTCACTGATCCACACATGGCTCTCAGCAGCAGCCCAGGCCAGGGACATCAGTGTGGCTTCAGGCACTGTGGAGACCACTTATTTCAACATGGCCCCTGGCCTGCAACTTGGCCTTTAGGCATCAATGTGGCTTCTGGTGGTGGCACTGACCAGAGACATCTAAAAGGCCCTGGGTGGAACCACAGGCCACTAACATCTACATGCCCCCCCCTCCTAAGGCAGTAAAACAGGAGGACATCACCAAAGCTTCAGTCAGGAGTGCAGACCGCATATGTCCACCTGGATCTCGGGCTTCATCACAGTGTGGGGCAGTAGCATGGCCCACAGGCACTGACACAGCTTCCAGTGGCATCAAGGACCACAGCAATACATCGAGGAGCCCAGTTCCAGAAAGTGAACCATTCCTCGTGTCAGGCCTCAGTTGTTGCCCAGAGCCCAGGTTGCACGTCTGGGTGCAGAGTCTGCATCTGTGCAAGTTCCAGGTTGCTGGACACCACTCTGCCCACACTATTGGGCACTGACAACATGTCAACCTGAGCCCTCTCTCACACCTGCCACTCCTGCGGTGTCTTCTGCTCCACCTCTCTCTATAGCCCTCATACAGCTCTGTGTTTCTCTCTTTCCTACCTCTCCGTCACGTATGTGTTCATCATAGTGGTGCCTGCCACCCACACAGTGACGTGGGGTGGGCTGGCAGGCTTCTGACGCCTGTGCCAGTATGGCAGTCACTGTTCCTCGATCTAGGAAGGGTGAGAGGGAAAGAAGAAAGAGAAAAGACTCATTGATCAATATAAGTTATAGTTAGATAAGAGTTTTATCTAACTCTGGCCACCAGAGACCACATAGTGAAGGCTTTGTCTTCAAGAAAAGGCACTGTGTGGAGTGCTTGAAAGCATCAAGAGGTGGCTCTTCTTGGAGGAAAAGGTTATGTAGGAGTATCAAAGAGTTCCACAGAAGCCCAGAATGGAGTATAGCAAGGGTTTATTTATTTGGGGATAAACTCCCAGTAAGGGTAGCGACCTGCAGGCCACTGTGTGCGCTGGAAACTGGGAACTGAATCCAGCAGAAAAAGAGACAGCACATGCTTTTCATCTGCCTTTATGGTAACTGAGACCACACCCACAATGGGCCAGCATCTAAAAGGCTATTGGCTGCAGGAGTTCCCACAGCAAGGTCACTTCCTTAAAAGATATGTTGGTGATGCCCCTCTCCGGGTTCCCTTTTGCAAACCACTATGAGGGTGAACATTTGCTACAGCACACCCTCCTGCCGTGATATTCTGCCCACCACAGTTCAGAAGCGACAGCACTAAGTAAATTTTTCCTTCTTTAAGCTGGCTGCCTGGAGCATTTTAACATTACAGTCATAGAAAGCTGAACGACAAACAAGATCTGATGTGCCTTAGAACTACAGGATGCTGACAGCCACCAAGGATCCACTGTACCTTTGACAAGCTAGAGGAAACAAGTTTGAATGTTTTCGGCTTAACGAAATGGCCAGTGATGATCTGGACATGGTATCGCACACCTATAATCTCAGCACCTAGGAGGTAGGGGCAAGAAAATCTCAAATTTGAAGTCAGCCCAGACTACACAGTAAGCCCTTATCACAAAATGCAACAAACAAACAAAAGATATAAATGAGGATGCAGATATGTTTGACATAATTTAAACATTAAACAATGAATATATGCATTAAATGACTATGTACTCTTTGTGGGGATATTTTGTTTGTGCGTTAACAAATAAGGCTTGCCTGAAGATCAGAGAAACAGAGCGGCCAGCCACTAATTCTTACCTCTGTGAAATCCTCAGAGCAAATGGACTATAGAAGTCCTCACACTGAGTGCCCTCTCTATGAAACCTCAGGCTGAACCCTGAGCTCCTGTCTCCTCCTCCTTTATATTCCTCTCTCTGCCCAGCCATATCACATCCTGTCTCCACCTCCCTAGTGCTGGAATTAAAGGTGTGAGCCACCATTACTTGGCTCTGTTTCTCTGTTAGACTGATACAATCTCCTGTAGCCCAGGGTGGCCTTGAACTCACAGAGATCCATCTGCCTCTGTCTCACGAGCGCTGGGAATAAAAGGGTGTGCCACCACCTGCCGGGCCACTATGGCTAAATAGTGTGGCTTAGCTCCACACTCTGATCTTCAGGAAAGCTTTATTTGTTAAAGCACAAAATATCACTACTACTATTTGTTATTTTGAAAATTCATCAAAAACTTTAAGAATCTCCACAGAAATCATTTGGCATCTTCCTTATTCTCAAGCTCCCCTCTAACCTATCAGGAAAGATCATGGACATATTTAAATTATTATCTTGAAAACAGCCACTTAGTGTTCCTCTGCCCCTCCCTAACATAAGCTCTATGGTTGTAGTACAGGAACTGTAATGCACTCCTTCCTGCTCTCTTTGCTTCCTCTCTGGCCACCTTATTCCATCTTCTCTATGGCAGCTAGACTGAGTCTTCTATACCTCATAACTAGTCATGTCCTTTCTCTGCTCAGAACCCAATACCTTTCAATCATATATAGAATAAATGTGCACAATGTGGCTTTAGCCCACGGTGTTCTATAGCTCTGTTCTTGGTTCTGGTGATCTGTTGACCACTGCCTGTCCATGATTGCACAAACACGCTTCCTATAAATCATATTTCACATAAAAGACGTGTTGCACATAACTTGCAACTAGCAATGAGCTATGCCATGTTTCTTCTTCATTGAAAATTCCATATAATTAGAGAATTTCATAAGCTTCACTCGTTCCCCAGTTATGTAATTTTAGTAAATCTATGGCTTCAATTGATAAGCGAGAGTAGTTCCTGGTTGACATAGCTCTTTATGTTAATAAGCAATAAAAATGAAACAATGAAAAAACATGGGGAACTTTCTTTGTTTACCAGTGATATGAACAAGGTTTGGGGCTCAACTGGAATATACATGAAGATTATGCATTACTTACTTTTCTTGTTGCTGTGACAGACACAAAAGCAAGTTAAGGAAGAAAGGGTTTATTTCGGTCCATAATTTGAGAAAAATCCCTTATGTGTAGTAACCCCCAACCATAAAATTATTTTGTTGCTATTTTATAACTATGATTTTGCTACTGTCATGAGTCGTGATGTAAATCTCTGATAGGCAGGATATCTGATAGGCAACCCCCAAAGGGGTCGTAACCCACAGGTTGAGAACCACTGATCTAGATCATCAACTAAAGGAAATCACTATGGATTTTCAGAATTTGCTGATTTCCAGGGTTTTGGTGTTTTCTCTGTGGCTAGCTTCAAGCTTCCAGCTTCGCTGTCTATCACTGGGTGCAGAGCCATGGAGCATCTGTGAGGTTCCGTAGTGTTTCCACCACACACACAGAACAGTCGCAGTCAACCTCAACAAGCACAGGCAATATTCAGAGGTAATAACAAGATGCGAGTTTTGGTGCAGTGTGCTTCATTTTAATTTTATATAATTTAAGTTGTGATAATAACTATGTTTAACAAATGGATTCACAATTTTCTAAATCTTTTCATGTAGTTTTTCCAAGCAGGTGAGCACATCTGCCAGGCTCTGCAGCCTCCTGTTCCCTTCGCTCCTCCTTGTGCCTCCTCCTGCACCAGCCACAGTGGGATTCTTGCTGTCCTTCAACACATGGAGCAGCATTGGTAGTCGCTGTTCCCGTTCAGACATAAAGCCTGAGACCCTTTACCCTGCAGCCACACAGCTCCTTCCTTTCATGAAAGTTTCTGCTCAGAAAAGGCCACCCAACCCTGCTTTCCCATACATGAGCAGCAACCCGGACTGACCCTCTACCTTTTTTTCTCTTCACAGGGCTTCTTAGTGTTGATGGCTTTCTGATATTTTGAATGTTTCAGAGTGACTCTGTCACTCTTCCTTGGAAATTAAATCTTGTGATGAAGGTCATTGTCCTTCATCGCTATTTCCTAAACATTTGTTGTTGTTGTTAAATAAATGGAGGATTTAGCTTAGTACTATAAAATTAGGACTTGGAATGTCAGATGATCTACAAAGAAAACCATAGAAAAGAACAAAGGAGCAATATCATAAATATATAGAAGATCCTCTAAACCAAAGAGTGAGTGAAAAAGAATATAATAATAAGTAAAACAAAAAGCATTATATATGACATAAATAATAAGAAAAACAGTTTTTTAAGTGCCCATTGCTTTGCTCTAGAAAACATACTATTTAAACCAACAAATTTCTAGAAAGCTGTCCACAGAGAGTTAGCAATCAGACTCTGGCACAGTAATTTTTATAGACTACAGGCCAAAATATAAACTAATCTGGCTATTCAGAAGGAAAATTCTGAGTTTCAAAACAAAATACCCAAGCTCTATAATCCAAGTGTTTTTACCACTATGACTTTACATTGAGGATACAATCAGATTCATTTAAAAGGGGACTTATTGGTTTTTAAATTACTAAAGCTGGAGAAGAATAAAGGAAATGGGAGGAGGGAGAAGGTGAACAACAGAAATTAGAAGAGTGACCTGTGATAACCTTATGAAATAGAATATGATACAGATATAATCTTGATAGCCTGGAGATGCCCTGCTGTTATGATGTGAATATCCCCCATAAGTCTGTGTTTAAACACTTGGTCCCCAGCTGATAGTAGTGTTGGGGAGGCTATAAAACCTTTGGCAGGGGCCTGGCTGCAGATGTAGGAGTATAGGAACAGGGCTAGTAGGTTAATGCCATCCTATATTCTGGCCCAGGCTTTCTGCTTTCTGACTACCAACACAGTGTAGCCAGCCACTTCATAGCCTGCTGTCACCGCCATGAGCTGCTCTTACCTCCTTGCCTTTTTCTGCCATGGTGGACTGGACTACACCTTCTCAAACCAGAAACAAAAATAAACTCTTTCCCCACACTACTCCCAGGCATCCTATGGCTGAAATAAGAAAAGGACTGCATATAAAAATGGTGCCAGAAGTGGGGTTATTGCCATGGTAAAGCCAACACCATGACTCTAGGACCCTTGGAGCTTATTTATGGGGGAAATGTGGAAGAATGCATCTCTAGGCTACAGACAACAGGGGATGCTATAATCATATAATCAGAGCTTACTGAGGTCATGAAAGGTACACATTAAAGACTGTGCTTGAGAGGATTTAGGACACAAGAACTCTTCTAGGAATCAGATTAATATACCTGTGGTGCATTCTGGCAAAGCATCTAACTATGTTAATCTGTGTTAACTTTGCTTACAGAGACCCTAACAAATATCTGTTCACCTTAGATTTGGGCACCAATGAGAGATCTAAGAAATTATTCCATTCAAATCCAATTTGGTGGGAAAACATTATTTTATTAGGTTTATTTACAGAACTCTGAGTGAAGGGTTACTGAGAGAAATGAAGATGACCTTCGTGTCACCAAAAAGTTCCACTCTGCATGAATAATAACTTCTTCAAAGCTGTCAAGATTGAATTTCCCCTTCAGATAATCTTCCGTCTCCTATATGCACTAGCACCTCGTAAGACCACCTATAGCCAGGATAGAATTACACACTACGGGAAGAAATAGGTGACTATCACCTTAGGTGGCAGACTAATGATCTTCCCCAAGCCCTGCAGCTCTGAGGGAATGTTGATAAACCCATTCTTATAGGAGACTTTGCAGGTTGTCACAGTTACTCTACCCATTTAAGACAGTAATAGCCATGCCATGCCAAGGGAAAAGTGCTCTGCAGCACCACATCCTGAAATCTGGTGGGGCTACGTTTGATATGAATTTATAAATGTGTATGGCCAAGTAAATTTCAATGGCATGATTACTGCTCATTGCTCTTAGCCAGACTTATAGGGAAAGACAAAGAAATTAGAGAAAGAAGTGTTGGGAGAGGGAGAGAGGCTGATGGAGTGGGAAGGGAGGAATACTGAGATACAGATAGAAGAAACTGAAGCTGAATGCTTTTAAAAGTTCAGTTTGCAAAAAAAAAAAGGAGCTTGGTTGAATTTAAATATTAAGGACAAAAAAAAAGATGACCACTCAAAAGACTAGCATGATTAAAAGAAACTTCACATCTGCAATGGAATATCAGGAACAGAGACTGAGGAGAAAGGCACTATCTATCCAAGTTTCCAGGTTGCAGAAATGCAAATTCACTTGGAGGAGAGCAGCTCAGAAGACACAGCCTCCACGGGGCTTCTCTGCTCCAACATGGACACCGCTGGAAAAGCTTTTCTCAGTTCAGCTATGCAAGAATTAGGCTGTTGAAGTCATGGCCCAAGAGGAACAAGCTACATCCCAAGTTGCCAGCAGAACTTGGTAACATCATCTACATGGTGTTAATTTTTCAGGCAAGCAAAATGTAAGAAAGTCACTTAAGTTGAGATGGATTCTCTATGTGGACCTCCTGGTTGGCTATGCATGGAAGAGAAAAGGTGAAATCTATGTTGTAATGGATACCCCAGAACACTGAAGACTACAGAAACATGAAGAAGTTGGTGTAAGAGAGCTCTGTGTGCCTCCGGCAATAGATCAACAGGGGCAGAGCTAACCAAATCTTTTGGGTCCTAAATGATATTACCAGGTGCCTCACCAAGAGGTCAAACTTTGGAGCTATAAGGTTGTGTATTTGTCCACTAGGGTTATAGCTTGATTTGTGCTGCTCCTTCTTTTGTTCTTATTCTTCTCTTTTAGTCAGGAATGTGTACTTGGTGCCATTTTAAGTTGATATTATGCAACTTGCTTTTTGTTTTCATTGTTTTATGTGTGTGTGTGTGTGTGTTGATTTTTGTTTGTTGTTTGCTTGCTCTTTTTAATCAGAGAGGCTGACTTTAAGAGATTGCTTTGAATCTTAAACATGACTCCAGACCTCAGAATTTTGAACAGTGTCATAACTATAAGATCATGGGAACTTTGAAGTTAGACTAAATGTATTTTTCGTTATAAGATGGCCATATGCCTATTGTGAGTTAGGATAACTCTTATTTATAGTTCTTATGTGAACTGTCAATGAGTTTGAATACTTGCTCTCTAGCTGGTAGTGCTGTTTTGGAGAGTTATAGAAACTTTGAGACATGGAACCTAGATGTAGGGCCTTGAGGCATGGCCAAAGAGCTATAGTTGACCTTGTTTTGAACCAAACTTTTTGTTTCCTGACTGCCAACATGAGGTAGCCAGTTGCCTTGTGCTCTTGCTGCTATAACCAAAAGCCACTCCCATTTTCATGTCTTCCTTAGAGTAATGGACTGTTGGAAGAGGCCCGCTTGTTGGTTCCCAGCTGCTCAGCCCCAAAATAATCACACAGAAACTGTATTAATTAAATCACTGTTGGCTCATTAGCTCTAGCTTCTTATTTGCTAACTTTTACATATTAATTTAATCCATCTCCATTAATCTGTGCATCACCACAAGGTTGTGACCTACCAGCAAAGTTTTAACACATCTGTCTTCAGCAGCAACACCATAGCTTCTCCTTTATTCTGCCCTTCTTTCTCCCAGCATTCAGTTTAGTCTTCCCTGCCTAGTTCAGTTCTACCCTATCAGGCCAAGCCAGTTTCTTATTAACCAATGGTATTCACAACATAAAGAGGGGAAATCTCACATCAATGGACTATGCCTTCTCAAACCATGAACCAAAATAAATCCTTCCTCCCTTCAGCCACTTCTTTTGGGTAAATTATCACAACAACAAGAAAAAAAAATAACTAATGCACCTACCAAATAAACCAAATATACTCTGTCTACCAGAGTCACATCTCTGAGTTGGTGTGTGCACACTAGAGAAGACTCCTCTTGTAGAAATGTGTAGAAATTGTCAATCACATGACCTGGGTGACAAGCGGCTATCATGTTGCATCTCTAGTTGACCAGAGTGTCTCTGCTTCACAACTAGGGCAGTCTCAAAGATACTCTTTGTCCTGCTTGGTGTTAGCAATAGGTCCAAGAATAACCAACCCCATACAGATTTCATTGAATTTTTAATCAAGATGCTAATGTAGTGTGCTAATGATCAAAAGCTCAAAGGGCTTTTTTTTTTTAATGTCAGAGAACTTGACAGAATGAGTAGAAAGAATGTCAGAAGGTGAGAATGGGGCAGAGTCATGAGTCAGGGGCAGTGACAATAGCTCAAAGGTATAATTGGGCCATCTGCTGTGATGCTCCACAGGAGTCTGCTCCCTGTGATTCATGCTACCCTAAGAGAAGAGTCATCTAGCTGGACTGAATACTTTCTAAGAAAGACCCAGAAAGTGCAGGCAGGTCCTTTACCAGAGAAGAGCCATTCATGTCAGGAGGCCAAGGGAAGAATATCTTGAGCTCTTCTGTAGTTAAGATTTGCCTCCCAAGTATCTCTCCAATGACTATGGTACCTTCAACTCAGTGAGAGCTTAAGTCCATGGCAGTTGACTGAACTCTAAGAGCATCAGACATTGGAAAGCTGTCAAAGATGTGTGAGAGAAGCCGGGCGGTGGTGGCGCACGCCTTTAATCCCAGCACTCGGGAGGCAGAGGCAGGCGGATCTCTGTGAGTTCGAGACCAGCCTGGTCTACAAGAGCTAGTTCCAGGACAGGCTCCAAAGCCACAGAGAAACCCTGTCTCGAAAAACCAAAAAAAAAAAAAAGATGTGTGAGAGAAAAGAAGTCCATTCAAAGGAAGTATATGCAGAGACACTGCACAATGTGTAAGTGGGAACCAAGATCAGTTCTGAAGGACTATGATGTGGGAGAGTCTTCTGTTTGAGTTGATTTCATTGGCTAATAAAGAAACTGCCTGGCCCATTTGATAGACCGCCCCTTAGGTGGGTGGAGTAGACAGAACAGGAAGAGGAAGTGAGGTAGAAGGATCAGTCAGATGCCACGCCTCTCCTAAGTTAGCCAGACTGCCTTGCCTCTCCTCAGAGAGAGACGCTATGAAGCTCCAGCCCAAGATGGACGTACGCTAGAATGTAAACGGTAAGGCACCACTTCATGGTGCTACACAGATTATTAGATATGGGTTAATCAAGATGTGAGTAAGAGGCTGAAAATAATGGGCCAGGCAGTGTTTAAAAGAATACAGTTTCTGTGTAATTATTTTGGGGCATAGGGCAGCGGGAAGCCAGCCCACAGCTAATCACTACAGAATGGCGCCCACGTGGATAACCGAATCCGCAGAAAGCTTGAGAAAGCTTGGGAAAGAATAGAGTAAAGCTCTATTTTTCGGGCCTGGCAAGCAAGCACTCTCATCTAAGAGAGGCTTCCTGACTCAGCTTTAGCTGCAAAACCCTGCAGCCCTTTTAAGAGGTCCTGCCATGAAACACTTAAACGGTGTTGATGAAAAGCTGAACGTGTGCTTTTCGGTTTTCAGCCACAGCAGGAAAAAATTGTGCTGTTTTAAAATGCTGGCTTTCCGGGCCGTCCTGCCAGGGCAAACTCTGACTCTTTCAAGCAGGCGGTCCTGACTACGGAGCTTTTGAGTGTTGTTTGACACTGTTGCAGCTTGCTTGCTGGCAGGGACCTTGAACCTCCACAGAGTTGTGGTGATAAACATGGCTACAGCAGTATCTCTGCCATGAGGCTGGAAAGCTAAGGAATGGGCTAGAGTCACGGCTTTAGTCCTACCGATATTGTTTGGTAAATTAAAGACTCATGTCGTCAGAAAAAGAGAGATATACAGTAAAAGAAAGATTCAAAGTCGAAGAAAATGTCTAAATGATTTATGATGTGTTAAAAATATATGCAGGCTAAAGGTTAAAGTTCTTAAAAAAAAGGAAGTAGTTTGTTGTGGTGGTACACACCTTTAATCCCAACACTTGGGAGGCAGAGGTAGATTGACCTCTGTGACTTCAAGGTGTGGCAGCACACACCTTTAATCCCAATGCCTGGGAGGCAGAGACAGACAGATCTCTGTGAGTTCAAGGTGTGGTAGCATACGCCTTTAACCCAGCACTTGGGAAGCAGAGGCAATTGGATCTCTGAGAGTTCAAGGACAGCCTGGTCTACAGAGTTATTCCAGGACAAAGATATACAGAGAACCTGTCTCAAAAAATAAAAGTAAAAATAAATGAAATAGAGGTTAAAATAAAGCCGCACAAAGATGGAAAATACACAGAGAATCTTGATACTGTATGCTATTATGCTCTTTTTGAATTGTTTGAATGCTGAGGAAGGAGCAACAGCTCCTAAAAGATATTTGTTTACAAATGCTGCTGAACTAATCCAAGAAAGATATCTTGAAAATACCTTGACTTTAGAATTTGGATCTAAGGATATGATACTTTGGAAAAGAGATTCTTCTTTTAGTTTTACAGAAAATGAGACCCATTGGATTGCTTCTATCCCAATATGGTATGATAGACCACGCCCTCCTGAAAGGTTGCTGTGAACACCTTCAGAAAATTACTTCACCCAACTGATGACTGAGATGAACCTGGCACACAGGTTACACCATGAAAGATCTGATTAACAGCGTCCCCATTCAGCAGGAAGCAGTTTGTAGAGAAATAACTACGTCCTTATTCCCAGATATCATTTATAAATGTTCTTTTACATTTAAAGGGGGATATGATATAGATATGAATAATTTGCATTGGTATGGATTTTAAGGTCAATTTTGTTATATGTATATGTATTTCTGATACTGATTAATGTATTGTGATTGTGTAGTTCATTTAAAAATGTAATGTATATAGGTTGTTAATGGATAGTTATCAATATTAGTAAAACTTGTAGTTATGTTAGTTAGATTTTCTAGCTATATAGAGATATATTTAAGTTACATAGGCATTCTTCATATCTTTCAAAGACTACAGAATATCACATTTTAGATGTTTTAATAACTTAAGGCTTTTCATGACAATGAGACACGTCAGCTCCTGGCAGCACCAATCTACTTCAAGAGGAAGATGGGCATCGAAGAGGATCCTTATGGAGTTTGATAGCCATTTGGGCAAGAAATTGCTCTTGCCTGGACTATTGCATAAACTGGACACAGAGAACCCTCAGAGAGAGGACTGCTGAACTTGCCTATAGGTGAGATGATTCTTTGGGATTCCTGATTCATGAAAAAGTCTGCGAGACATTCTGCAGGACACAGCAGATAGTGACTGAACTGACTTTGAAATTTCCTGCTTCATGGAAAAGTCTGCTGGATACTATGGGCCTGTAGGCCAAAGATGGATGCCCCAACAGTACAAAAGAACTTTGGGTCACTGTCCAGGTAGCGAGATGTCTCTGTCATTTCTAGAGTTTTGTAAGTTGCTTACTTCTTATTTACTTAGGTAATATTATATCCTTCTGGAGTCTTTGATGGAGTTGAAGAATGGATAGATAGTTAAAGTTTTCCTTTGTTATGATAAAAGATAAAATGGATATAAGTATTGTAACTAATTCTTACTTGATAACTATTTTGTTATATGTAATTTTACTATGTTAAAGTTAAAGCCTTTCTTTTATTGTTTAAACAGAAAAAGGGGAAATGATGTGGGAGAGTCTTCTGTTTGAGTTGATTTCATTGGCTAATAAAGAAACTGCCTGGCCCATTTGATAGACCGCCCCTTAGGTGGGTGGAGTAGACAGAACAGGAAGAGGAAGTGAGGTAGAAGGATCAGTCAGATGCCACGCCTCTCCTAAGTTAGCCAGACTGCCTTGCCTCTCCTCAGAGAGAGACGCTATGAAGCTCCAGCCCAAGATGGACGTACGCTAGAATGTAAACGGTAAGGCACCACTTCATGGTGCTACACAGATTATTAGATATGGGTTAATCAAGATGTGAGTAAGAGGCTGAAAATAATGGGCCAGGCAGTGTTTAAAAGAATACAGTTTCTGTGTAATTATTTTGGGGCATAGGGCAGCGGGAAGCCAGCCCACAGCTAATCACTACAGGACTAGTCATTTTTATTAGGGGGACTAGCATTTGGGGAAGCACCCCAAAACTCAGACCAACTTCCAGCATAAAATGATACTTAACTATAAAACGATACACACATTTAGGTGAAGACAGCAGAGGAAATAGGAATCTGTGTCTACAACATTTCTGTTGACATTTGAAGACTAGCTCTGTGCATCGTGCAAAATGACAAATGCAACAGAGCTCCTCAGGGGAGAAACGGGAGAAGGCATGAATAGAACAGGATATTAATAAAATAAGAAGCAAGAGTTGTCAATTGCCACCTTTTTCATATTTCAATTATGAAAGCACAGGAAATCATGGAAGATCTTTGAGGGAACTTGACACAGTGAAAGAAATCTTCCCCCACTGAGTCACATGACAGCATCCCCAAAACATTCCTAGAAATCACTTTCCTGCAAAGTCCTCTGGAACTGGGGCATATGGAGTTGCTTTGGGGCACTGGGGTTCTGCAGTCAGACCCTGATTTCAGCAGAATGGCCCAGGAGCAGGCCACTCTCACCAGTCAACACAGTATTTCTTTCATGGGGCAGCAAGAAACTAAACTCACCAGTGAAGCTTTGATTTCAGGTGACTGTCAACTGAATGAGCTGGGGCCTCTGGACTCTACTGGCCCTTTGGCTAGACTGTCTGTAAACAACTGTGGTTGGCTTTCATGTATCCGTGTCTCAATACATGCTGTCTTCAGCACACAGCACCAAAGACTGGTGGAATTGAGGCAATTGTCTCAGTCCCTACACTGTCATGCCATGTCTTGCTCAGCTCCTCACCATGTCATACAGTTGTCTGAAGTGACAAGGTCAAACTTTCCTTAGAGCTATGGATACTCTTTCTTCCTACAAAGCCAAAATTCTTGCCAAGGTCCCCTCACTTCCAACATATGCAGTGAGACTATACTCTCCACAAGCCTCCTGTTCCCTGGATGAAGGGCAGATATTCTTTGACAGACAGGATAACTCTCCTATCTTTCCCTAGAACTCCCTACTCTCTTCTCTGCTCCACATCAGTGTGACATCAACATGGAAAGGAATTTCACCGAAGGACTGTGGTCGTTCTAACAGAGTCAGAGAAAATACGGTTGGCAGCGGCGTCATTCCACGTTTATGCTACAAAATTTCAGATCATAAATTGAACTTGAGCAGGAGATAAATTATTGTTCACATTTTCCTTTACACTCTGTGTCAGATATTCATCTGTGGGCAATAAAAGCAAAGCACGAAACAGCCTTTGAGGGCACTGAGAAGCCAGCATTAAGAGACAGGCTTGGTGGAGGCAGCATCAGACGTGTTGACTTAACTAGCCTTTTAAGCAAAGGCATTAGGGGACTTCAGAGACTGGAAGCTGGGCATTGTCTCAATGCAAATTGACTCAGGGAGGCAGAGATTTGTGGACAATCATATGATCATAGCTGTTTCTCATGCAAGACATGAGAATAGACAGACACTGTGTGTTCATCCATATCAGGAGTAAAAAGGAACAAAGAAGATGGTTACTGAACCCGAGTGCAGATCCCACCTGGACACCCCAGAGACTCTATCTGCACCAACTGGATAAAAGCAGGAATGTGACTATTTCTTCTCCATCTTAGTCTGAAATCTGCACAAACAACTCGTGTTTGTCTAGACCTTACACATGGGCCGGTGAATTTTGTGATATATACATTAACCCAGTTGTTATATAGGAAGCATTTGATTAGGAACCTAAAGACCCTGGGGGAATCGAAGTGTTGTCGATCTGAGGTGGAGAAATGCATGCAAGTTGTTTAAGAGAATGTGTTCTGGAGAAGGCTGACAGGACAGTCACGGACACAGAATTAGGATGAGGGTAAAGTGGAGCCTTACATATTGTTGCAAGAGAGGAAGGTCGAAGTCAAGATGACCTTCAAAGGTGGCCTAAACCTGGCAAGGGGACTAGAAATGTTTATCCCTTTGTCTTGAGCTTCTTCAGGAAGAAGGATGAAACCTTGGCAATGCCTGGGGAGAAACTCAACTATGAGTTGTCAGAAGGAAATCTTTTTTGATAAAAGATAGGGTGCCTGGTATCATAACATATAAGGGGGAAAATACACAATATGTGAAAGCATAAGTAGGCCTTTGTCACAAAGGCTGGGTTATTCCATACAAATGTGGGGTGTGCTGAGGTCAGACTACATATGGATGCATAAATATATCTCCTCTTTGACAGGAAGACAGTGGGTCTGTTTAGAAATTATACACGGTTAATTTACAATACAATAAAAATAGATATGAACTTCCAAAGTCCGTTTCCAACAATAAGAACGAAGGGTAAAGCAATATTGTAAAAGTTAGCTAAAGAAAACTGAGGAAGCACAAAAGCAGCTGAAGTGGGGCTGAGAGAGAGCTTAGCAGTCAAGAGTGTGGACTGCTCTTGCAGAGGACCCAAGCCAGGTTCCCAGGGCCCACATCAGACGGCTCACAACTGCCTACAGTTCCAGCTCCAGAAAATCTGAGGCCTCTTCTGTGGAACCTGCACACACCCAACTAAAAATGATAAAGCAATTTTTGAAGAACAACAGATTAGAAATATACCAGATAGGCATATACCAGAAAGAGTCCTAGTGGAGCCCAGCACTGAACATGTAGTGAAAACCGGGGGCCTCCAATCAGCCAATGACTCTTTGTAATAAAACACTTGCAAGTAGAGATGAATGGACAAAGAGATTCATGGTTTGACTTGTTGGGTCATAATTCCTTCCCTTTTTATTTTTCTTATTTTATTTTCTTCCTTTTTTGTCTCTTGAATTTTGTTTTATTTGGGGAAGGGGCAGTTAACAGGGGCAGAAAGTGGATGCCAAGGGATGGGGAATGAATGGGATAGAGATATATGATATGAAATACACATTAAATAAATAAATAATAGAAAAATATTAGAAATATAACAAAAATGGTCAGGGGTATATCAAGTGAATTAAGTCAAGGCATTGCCAATATGAAAGTTAAAAATGCAAACCCAAAGTTATTCAACAAAAACTGTGAATAAGATGGCATAAGACATTTAATATAAGAAATGATTGCACACCAGGACTGTGGTATATACCTCTAATCCCAGCACTAGAGAGGCAGAGGTAGCAGAACCTCTGAGTTCAAGGCTAGCCTGGTCTACAGAATGTGTTTCTGTCTCAAAACAAACAAACAAACAAATCAAAAAAACAAAACAACAACAAAAGTCCAAGGTCATTGGGTTTCTAGTTCTATCACTGTTTAAGGCTGGATACATTAAAGAACTGTTCTTGGTACCAAACATATAAACCACAGCATACTATACTTAGTTATCAAATTGTAAAAATGTTCATTATTATATTTATTTACTTGCATGCATGCACATGAGAAAGTCAGGACAACTTTCAGGGATTGGGTTTCTTCTTTCACCATGTGAGTTCCAGGGATCGAATTCAGGTACCAGGCTTGGCAGCCTCATGAGCATTGCATCACTGGAGGCTACTGCTCACCTTGTAGACAGCTCCAAAGAAGAATCTTCCTTCTTCTAGAAATTACTTGCTGATTCTAGAACCTTAGGGAGAGTCCTTGTGAGTCTTAGGAAATTTTTGTGTATCCCATGAGGCTTGTGAACTTCTTTCCTTCCTGGTTGAAGGAATGCTTTACTCAGGGGAAATAGTCCATAATTATTACAGAAATGCAGGGTAGTCAAGTTGAATCCTGGGGCACAGGCTTGGCAAGAAAATAAAGGAAAGAAAGACCAGGTATAGCTCAATGCAAACAGAAATGCTTCATAAAACCCAGCAGATTTTTTAATAATGTTCACCTATTAAATTAAGTTATTAGAGCCAAGGTGTTGTGGTTACTATTGATGGCACTTTGACAGGATCTAGAATCACCTAGGATCACCTTCCAGAGCATGCCTGTGAGGAATTATCTAGATCTGGTTAATTGAAATGGACAAACTCACATTAACTGTGGGTACTATCCTATGCCCGGGGTCCTGGACTTCATGAAAAGAAGAATAGGAGCTGAACACAAGCATTCGCTGCTCTTTTTTTTTTTCTGGCTGTGGGCA
Source organism: Arvicola amphibius (assembly GCF_903992535.2). Classification (NCBI taxonomy): domain Eukaryota; kingdom Metazoa; phylum Chordata; class Mammalia; order Rodentia; family Cricetidae; genus Arvicola; species Arvicola amphibius. Next base: position 167,967,781 of record NC_052049.1, on the reverse strand, counting down.
CAGTTGCCTCACATTCCTGTCTCTATGAATTTCCCATCACAATGGACTGTGCCCTCAAATTGTGAGCCAGGAATGACTCCTTCCTTCCTCAGATTGCTTCTTCTCAAACGTTTTATTGCAGCAATGAGAAAAGTAACAAATAAATGAGAAATAGAAAGAACATATTCACCCTGGGAAAGCATCTGCTGGTCCTTGCTCTCAAGTCATACTTGTTAATGAGCCTTACTTCTCCTAACCTGAATCCACAGAGGAGTTGTGGAATCTTCCATCTTGCTGAGCAAACAATCTCAACCCAACAGAACACTCTGAGGCAAGGTCTTCAATGAACCTTTTGCTTTGCCTGCTTTCTAGGAAACCATAGCTCAAACCAGACCTTGACAATTTTTTTTCCAAATATCAATGTCTAGGGTCTGTGTTCAGTATTAAGATGTAATATCTCTATTATTCTATGTATTGCCATGAGGCTGTGGCTTACTGGGTAAAGTTTTGGCATCTGTCTCCAGTGAGGCTTCATGGCTTCTCTCTGATTCTGCCCTCTTTTTCCCAGCATTTAGTTTAGATTTCCCTGCCTAACTCCACTCTGCGAAGCCATTGGCCAAAAGCAGCTTCTTTATTCATTAACCAATAAAAGAAACACACATAAAACAGGACTTCTCACACCGCTACTCTCTCTTTTCTTTTTCTTTTTCTTTTCTTTCTTTTTTTTTAGAACTTCATCCTTTTTCTTTTTTCTCCCAAGCCTACATATTTTTTTAAAACACACTGTAAGGCATTTAGAGTTTTTTTTAAATCTGAATCTATCTTTACTGTATATCCCTTTTTCTGACCACATGAGTCTTTAATTTGCTAATATGACTAGAATAAACTTGTGGCTTTGAAGGCTGGATCCAGCCCATTCCTTAGCTTTCTGAGAGAATAGCTGCTTGGCAGAGGTACTGGCAGCAGCCATGTTTATTGCTACAACTCTATGGAGTTTCAAGGTCTCTGCCACCACCAAGAAGCATGCTTTTGGCTATTTATAAACACCATTCAAGTGTTTAGTGATAGGACCTCTTTAAAGAGTTGCAAGGTTTTTGCACCTAAAGCTGAGTCCATCCGTGAAAATGCTGCTACCAAGAAGCCATGCTTAACTCTGTTCTTTTGTGTCTATAATTACTTCCCAAGCTCTCTCAGGTTTTATGTGGATGTTGCTGCCCACATTGGGCATGAGTTTGCTCATTGGTCATTCTGCAGATGTGTGCAGAGTAGTTCTATTCGGTTTCCTGTAGAATGGTCCTGGACTTTATTGCATGGAACCTGAACCTCCTGGAACATGAGACCTATCTCTGTGCCTACAAGGAAGTGACTTCTGTCATTGCTTTAAAGTGTGACTCACTAGCAAGAGAAGAATGTGGGCTTAATAAAAGCTAGGCATTCATATTGCTTTGATAGAAACAGGGAAGTAGCCTAACCTGGGTCCATAACCAGACTCAAGGTCTTCTACCGATGAGGGAGAATAAGTGCTTCGTTTGTTCTGCAAGAGCCAGGCTATTTGGCATGGTCCTGGGTTTTCTAGGTAGGGCTTCTTACAGGAATCAAATGAATAGATTGTGAACTCTCTGTTCCTGTTTTGAAAGGGGTGTTCCAGTCAGTCCCTCTGGCTCTAGATGGATATTTCTCAGAAGGTATTGCTCAGTGAAATTTGCCAGGAACAATTACAACTGTACTGATTAAATGATTTCTGTATACTCTCTCTGTAGTGTGAAGCGGCGGGGCTGCGTCCCGCCGCCGGCTAGCTTTACACCCGAAATAATTACACGGAAACTGTATTCTTTTAAAACACTGCCTGGCCCATAGTTTCAGCCTCTTATTGGTTAACTCTCACATCTTCCTTTAACCCATATTTAGTAATTTATATAGCACCACGAGGTGTGCCTTACCAGGAGAGATCTTAACCTGCGTCCATCTCGGAGAGGAGCAGCATGGAGACTCACCACGCGACTCCCTGAAGCGTCTCCCCAACTCTACTTCCTTGTTCCCACAATTCTGTTCTGTCTACTCCACCTACCTAACTCTCTGTCTCTTAAAGGGCCAAGGCAGTTTTCTTTATTAATTAACCAATGAAAGAAACATAGACAGATAACTCTCCTCCATCATTTCCCCTTTTTCTGTTTAAACAAAAAAGAAAGGCTTTACCATAGTAAAATTACATGTAACAAAACAGTTATCAAGCAAGTATTACAGTTACAATATTTAAATCTATTTTATCTTTTATCATAACTAAGGAAAGCTATAACTATCTATTTATTCTTCAACTCCATCAAAGACTCCAGAAGGATATAATGCTACCTAAGTAAACAAGAAATAAGTAACTTATAAAACTCTAGAAATGACAGAGACAACTCGCTGCCTGGACAGTCACCCAAAGTTCCTCTGTACCGTTGAGGCATCCATCTTCAGCCTTCAGGCCCATAGTGTCCAGCAGACTTTTTCATGAAGCAGGAAATTCCAAAGACAGTTCAGTCACTTTCTGCTGTGTCCTGCAGAACGTCTCGCAGACTCTTTCATGAATCAGGAACCCCGAAAGACCATCTCACCTTTAGGCAAGTTCAGCAGTCCTCTTTCTGTGGGTTCCTTGTGTCCAGTTTATGCAACAGTCCAGGCAAGAGCATTTTCTTGCCCAAATGGCTAACAAACTCCATAAGTAGCCTCTTCGATGCCCATCTTCCTCTCGAAGTAGATTGGTGCTGCCAGGAGCAGACGTGTCTCATTGTCATGAAAAACCCTAAGTTATTAAAACATTAAATGCCATATTCTGCAGTCTTTGAAAGATATGAAGAATGCCTATCTGAAATATATCTATGCACATCTAGAAAATGACTAACATGACTACAAGCTTGACTATTAATCGATGATTATCCATTAACAACCTATATTTCCTAATTATACATTACAGTTTTTAAAATGAACTACTATCACAATAGCTTAATCAAGATCAGAAATATATATACATATAACAAAATTGACCTTAAAATCTATACCAATGCAAATTCATATCTATATCATCTCCCCCTTTAAATGTAAAAGAACATTTATAAGCAATATTTGGGAAAATGGGCGCAGTTTTTTCTCTCCAAACTGCTTCCTGCTGAATGGGGGCACTGTTATTTAGGTCTTTCATGGTATAACCTGTCTGCTAGGTTCATCCCAGTCGGCAGTTGAGCGAAGTAATTTTTTGAGGGTGTTCACAGCAACCTTTCAGGGGGGCGTGGTCTATCATACCATATTGGGATAGAAGCAATCCACAGAGTCTCGTCCTCTGTGAAAACAAAAGAAGAAACTCTTTTCCAAAGCATCATGTTCTTAGATCCAAATCCTGAAGTCATACCATTAAGATGTCCATTTTGGTCTAGACTGGCAGCCCATATAATGAAATGTCTCTCTGTATTTAGCTCCTTTACAGTCAAAAAAATCAAAGAAAACACAACAAAATACATAATCCAGACTCTCTGTGAATTTTCCATTTTTATGCGGCTTATTTTCATTCTATCACTTTACTTTATTCTGTCTCTTTAAAGACTTTAGCCTTTTTTTTTTAGGCATTAACTTTATTTTTTATATTTTCTTCTTCTCTCTCTCTCAAGCCTACATACATTCATCCAACACTGTGACTCATTTAAAAGTCTTTTATGTCTGAATCTTTTCTATTGTGAATCTGTAATTTTTTACTATCCAGGAGCATTTCTTAAAAGGTTAACCACTTCTTAAAATAATACGGTACTGCCTGTTTACAGCCAAGTCTAAACCTTAACTGCGCTGTTATTATGGTAATTGCGATAGACCGGTCTGAGCTCAGCACAATTCAGCATGGCGGAGCAGAGCCAAAGCCGCTCCTGCCTCAGTCATTTGGTGCCCCTGAGCCGCACACAGTTCCAGGCACACAGCAGTCGACATTGGAGCCGCACTCAGCAGTTTAATTCTGAGACTGAGCGTGCAGCACAGAAACTCTTTTTATCCAAGTTACAGCCAAATCTGACAGGCAGAGCACCGCGCAGTCTAAAAACATCTCTATGGCGGCAGGAATCCGCCATGCTCTCCCGCTCGCCTAAGCCTGATTCCGCCATCTGCCCAGGTGCAGGCAGGGATCTCTGAGCCTTTGGACCGGTCTCAGTGCACTCTCCTTCCGATCCCACACGGGAACACAAATATCCAGTCCTATAAAAGACAATGAGGTTTTTACGTGGATTTGGTCACCACGTTGGAGCGCCAAACTGTAGTGGGAAGCGGCGGGGCTGCGTCCCGCCGCCGGCTAGCTTTACACCCGAAATAATTACACGGAAACTGTATTCTTTTAAAACACTGCCTGGCCCATAGTTTCAGCCTCTTATTGGTTAACTCTCACATCTTCCTTTAACCCATATTTAGTAATTTATATAGCACCACGAGGTGTGCCTTACCAGGAGAGATCTTAACCTGCGTCCATCTCGGAGAGGAGCAGCATGGAGACTCACCACGCGACTCCCTGAAGCGTCTCCCCAACTCTACTTCCTTGTTCCCACAATTCTGTTCTATCTACTCCACCTACCTAACTCTCTGTCTCTTAAAGGGCCAAGGCAGTTTTCTTTATTAATTAACCAATGAAAGAAACATAGACAGATAACTCTCCTCCATCATCTCTCCTTCTAAATCATATGTCTTTTATTAAAGCAACCCCCTCCAAAAGAAATGAACAAAAATTTTACTTTTCTAAAAATAGTCTAAACTAAGTAATCACAAGACCCTCTGCAAATGCTGAAATATTTATATGTATCCTGGTACATGAGGAACAATGGTCTCAAGAAAAGGAATTCCTGGTGTCAAAAACAGAAAAACTATACCTGAAACCCTGAGCTGATCCTGTGGCAGCCCTAGAGACACCTTCAGCTTCAATGACTGCAGGATCTCGGTTAATGACCTCACATAGAAACGAGGTGAGCTCTTGATCCATCTATGATGAGAAAGAGTACAGAGACTTCTGCATAGAACCTAGTCCTGAAAGATTTTTACATCCTGACAAAAGAGTAGATTCTAAAACATCAGAACAAAAGCACAGGGAAGATAAAGGAAGTTTGTCTGTCCGGATCTGGCCTCTCAGTGGAGACACAGTGACTCCTGGCTAATACTGATATGATTTTAGGGACCAAATTTTAGCATTCTGAAGGACCTCCTGACACTGCAAGCACATATAAATAAGAAGGTCTCAAGATACTAATACACTCAGACCATCTGGTGTATAAACATTTATTAAAAATCCACTTAGGTCAATGTAACTTCTATACAAACTACCTAACTTTCCTACAGCCAAAACCATTCAAATGTGGCTTTCAAAGCAAAGTTTTTAAAATATGGAAAAATATGTAGCTTAATGAGACCAAAGAATAAAATGATCAGATAGGATCAGAGGTTTAAAGAATATTAGATAATGAAACTATTGTGGAAGATATTGTATACTTGAGTCAAACAAAGTGGAGAAATTGAACTGGTGCTAACCTGGGTCATCATCCCTACTGGCTTTCATGATGCTGGAAGTGCTATGCAAGCCACTGGAGAGAAAAGTAATCATGAGTCATATATAGATGTGAACTCTGTGAGCTGCAATAATGACTGGCCTTGCAAAAGACGTGCCTACTGGTGCATTAGTGGCGTAAACATCACGGCAATAACCAACTATCTTCTGATCAGGTTTAAGTTCTGCTCCACAAGATGAAACCCATACCTGGTACCTATACTATGCTAAGAACCTATGGCTAGACAGGTCACAAGCCCTAAAGGAGAATCTACTACTGTTCTGCTAAACTGTATCCGAATGAACATTGCTATAAACATAGCAATGTATCTCTCAACCTTCATCTAAGAAGCTTCTCTTTGTGATAAATAGTGAGAACACAGAGACCCACTACAAGCAAAAAGTGCGGAGAATAAGAGATTGTCAAATGGAACATAAGTGACTCCTCCTCCCAAGGTCCATGGATCATTATGGAGGAGAAAGCAGAAAGACTGTAAGAGCAGAGGCAGTAGATGACCTCAAGGAACTAGGTATTTATGCAGCTGACATATGCGGTCACAGCAGTTATGACAGACTACATAAGACCTGTGTGAGCCCATGCAAGAACAAATCCCAGCATGGAGATGGGAGCTGAATATGAAATCCCATCCCTAGCCATGGAGCTATTGGAAATTGTTAGCCACTAGGAGTGGGATAGACAGGTTTCTCTAAGAGTGCAGCTCCTAGTAAGTCAGCCACAGTCTGGTGGAAGAAAACGCAATCAAGAATACTCAGAAGAAGAGTTGGGTGAGGGAGTAAATATGATCAAAACACACAATACAGAACTCTCAATTATTAAATTACATAAAGATATTAAATAATGAAACTATAAGAAATATCACAAATTTAATAATTAAAGTAGAAAACTAATCAAGAAAAATAAAGAGCTTTTCAAAAAATTTATCATGGAGACTGGGGAGATGGCCCAGTTGCCATACAGTTTTAAGGATCTGAGTTGAAACCCCAGCCAGAAGCTACAAGCAAACAAAAAACCAAGCAGGGTTCCATGCCCGCATCTCAGCACTGGGGAGGCTGAGATGGGAACATTCCCAGGTCCTGTTGGTAAGCTAGCCTAGCTGAATTAATGAGCCCAAGGGTCAGTGAGAATCACTCTGTTGAAAAACAAGATAGAAAGCATTAGAGCAAAACAACTAGTGTTAGCCTCTACACACATGTACATGTGTTTGCATACATGTAAAAACACACATGCATACACACATTTCACAGTTCATTTTCTAATGCTACTATAGTTTTGACAGCAAATTCAGACAAGGACAATCTGAGAAAGGAAATCTTTGACCAATATCACTCATGATTTATTTAGATTTGAAAAATATTGAAACATCATTACTATTCCAGGAATGCATGGAAATGCATCAGGACCTAGTTGAATTGCAATGATGCACATTTGGTAAGGAAATAAAGGCAAGAAAGGCCATCTGATCATTTCAATACAGAGAGAAAGCATTTCATAAAACCTAATGGACTCTATCATATTAGATTGTTGGAAACAAATAGCACTCAACAAGACAGCCACAAGCTTAGGAAGCAAACACTGGAAGTACTAAAGAGACAAAAGACAACAAAGGTATATTCAAGAAGGCATCAATGAGGGTATCTTAAAAGTCAACCTAACAAAGAAGCAGAAAAACATCAGCGACTAGAAAAGTTGACAAGTCAACTGGCTTATCAAAGAACATCCCACCCAATATCATCATGACAGAAAGTATTCCTGGTGCTCAGACCTTCCAGAAAAGGCCAAGTGGTGGCCACAAAAAAGCTTCAAGAAATTTTAAAGTGTTCAAGGAGAATCATGACAGCTGTACTCAGAGCACTTGGGAAGATAAAGAAAGAGAATTGCTGAGTCTAAACCAGCCTGCGGTAAAAAGAGAGTTTCAACCCAGCATGTGATACAGAATAAGACTTTGTTGCAAAAGAACTACCAGGAAATGATTTTAAAATACTGAAGTTATTTACTTTGACTATAATTAAGTGAAATAAGAAAAATAATTATAGCCAAATGTGATAGAATATCTAACCTCAAGCCCAACATTGGGAAACTGAGCGGAGGGATCATGAATTTGGAACCAGCCTGAGCTGGACAGCAAAACCCTGACTCAAAATAGTTATGAATGAAATGTGTTTTTCATTTTTATGTTGTAATTAAATCACACATTACTAAATAACAAGTAGAAGAAATAAGAAATCATAAGGGAAATTAGAAAACATCTTAAGATGAGTGAAAGCAAGAAGAAAACACACTAAAATTCAGGAGGCACCTTTAAAAGGAAGTTTATAACGTGAAATGCCTGTGTCCAACAAGTTATAGCAGCAAACTGTAAGACAGAAGATGGGAAATCAATACCCTAACCTTCCAACAAAAGAAACTTGGAAAGAAAAGCAAAGAAGCCCAGAACAAGCAGAGGAGGAAAACAAGAGAGCAGAGGAAATTAATGGAATTAATAGAAGAGAACAAAGAAAATCAATGGCAGTAAAAGTCAGTGCTTTGAAACAATCAACAACATTGACAGACCAAGCAGGGGACATGAGAGAAGACTTAACTGCTGAAAGCAAGTGTGAACCAGAGGGAGTGATGACAAGGGAGGCACACTGAAACACGCACAGTGAAAGTGAGCAGTGGAAACGGGATGTCAACAAATCAGGGAACTCAGACAAGATGGACAAATTCCTAGGAAGACACACGATTCTGAGCAATAGGAAGTAAGTGGTTGAGTAGTCCTATAATAAGTAAAATCAGTGAGTGAGAGCCAGCCAGGTGGCTCAGCAGGTAAAGGGGCTTGTTGCTAAGTCCAACAACCTGAGTTCAATTCCTAGGACACACATGGCGAAAGGAAGAAAGTGACCCCCACAAGTTGTCCTTTGACCTGCAATTATGCACCATGGCATATGTACACACACACACACACACACACACACACACACACACACACACACTGCACAAGTGTAGAAATTAAAAGATAAATTTAATAATTTGAAATCTAACTGCAAAGGAAAGTTCCACGTGATTTTAGTAATACATTTGAACAAACAGTGAATAGATAACCTTTGCAACCAAAAAGAACAGATAACCCTCTCAACTCATGATACCAAAAACCAAACCAAAAAAAAAGGAAATTAATTGTTGATGTTCTTTATAAATAAGGGTGAAGATCCCCAACAAAATAGTGGCAAACTGAATCAACAAAGACTTACCAAAGATCATGTACTATGAGCAGGTGGGAATCACTCTACAAATGCACAGATGATTTGTCTGTCAATCAAGCAACATACACCACACCAGTAGAAGAAAGACGAAAAGATGAGGGTTGGGGAGATGGCTCAGTGGATAGTGTTTGCAGTGCAATCATGAGGAGCTGAGCTCAGATCCTCACACAACTGAGCCTAGCAGAATGCCAGGTGAAACTTCAGCCCTGAGGCATGGGCAGCACACACAAAGGAGGATTCCTGAAAGCCACTGGCCGACCAGTCTAGCTAATAAAATGGTATGTTCCAGTTTCCATGAGAGACTCTGGGACAGCAAGTGTCTGCATATACACATGCACACACATACAATAGGCACACAGAAGCGTGGTGCGTGGGGAGATGTGTGGCGCTATTACTCAAGGGGAAACTGCATCAATAACACACTGAGAAGACACATGGCCACTCTGGTTTCTGGAGTCAAAAAGGCAAACAAAACAAAACAAAAGACAAAAAAAAAAAACCACCTCATACGCACATGGAAGAAGTGACCATCTCAAAATGTGTAGGCACTGCTAATGAGAATGCAAAACGGTACAGAAGTTTGGAAAACATTTTGACAGTTTCTAAAGTTGTTATATATACAGATTTGCCACTTCATTTCACTGCCAGTTATTTGCTAATAGCATCAATCATAACAACAACATGGTAAATCAACTCATTTGCCTATCAAATGATACCTAACATCTAATATAGTCACACAGTGGAATGTGATTCACAAATAAAAATAACAAATGCATATATGCAATAAGATGAATGAAGCTTGAAGAGAATACATGCTAATATAATTCTATGTATATGGAATGTTCTATGTATATGGAAATAGGAAGTAGACTAATGGCTGCATAGCACTAAAAGAGGTGGCAAAAAAGGTAGAATTACCAATAAACGTTTAGATTGCTGTAATAGTTGTATAATTGTGACTATACTAAAATTCATTGAATTTTAATTTTAAGTGGGCTGATTCTGCGATATATGAATTATACCGAAATAAAAATTTTTAATGAACAAGATATAATGCAGCACAGAAAAATATAGAGGTGGCTGAGAGTTAAACTCCCTTCCCAAATTACTATGGTGAAATGTTGAACCCTGTATTTCAAAAGACATTTGAGTTGGAAGGTACCACCTCTAAAGAGATAGTTAAGGTACATGGGATTTTATAGGCAGGCCCTATCCTAAGATGACCTCAGAAAATGCTCTGACAGTTCCTCATAAAGTTATACCCATCCCTTGGCACACTGGTACCTATCCTAAGTGCTCAATTCATCAAAGTAAAGTGGTGTTCACCAAAAGTTCTGAACATAGTTTTTTCTTAGCTTCTTCTCTCTTTTTTTTTGTCTGATGATTTCATAACGCATGCGACCAGTTTTACTAAAGTCCGCTTTGCATGCCATCCCCTCCAACTACGCCCTTATCTTCACCGCTTTTTCTTCCCAATGTCATGTACATTCTTTGAAACCCACAGAGTTCTCTTGTTGCTGCCAATCTGTGCGTGGGTTTAAGGCCACCTACTAGAACATAAAATGCCTATCAATGGCTACCTGCTTGAAGAACAATGACTGTCTTCACCCCAGCAGCCATCAGTTGTTGGTAGACCTCAGATAGGTAAGGGACTTCATGAGTCTCCGACCATCCATCCCTTGTTGGGATTCTGGCTGGTTTGGCCTTGTAAATTTGGGCCTTGGTTTTTTTTTTTTTTTTTTTTTTTTTTTTTTTTTTTTTTTTGGTTTTTCGAGACAGGGTTTCTCTGTAGCTTTGGAGCCTGTCCTGGAACTAGCTCTTGTAGACCAGGCTGGTCTCGAACTCACAGAGATCTGCCTGCCTCTGCCTCCCGAGTGCTGGGATTAAAGGCGTGCGCCACCGCCGCCTGGCAAATTTGGGCCTTGGGATATTTACATGTGAGTTTACATGTGAAATGATCCTTGTGATGTCCAAACATTTTACTAGAGGTTTCTTTCCTACCCACTAGTTCTGAACACTCAGAGGCTTAATATTATTTATAATGGCTTGACCAATGGCTCAGGCATATTACTGACTACTGCTCACAATTAAATTAACCAATTTTTATTAATCTACATATTACCACATGACTGTGGCTTACCAGTAATGTTCTGGCATCTTACTCCTTCAGCTGCTGAAGCACATCTCCCTAACTCCACCATATTTCTCTCCATATCTCTGTTTGGATTTCCTACCTGGATATATTCTATTCTGTCATAGGTCAAAACAATTTTATTCATTAACCAGTAAAAGCAACACATATTCACAGCATACAGAAAGACATCCCACTTCATCTTTTATGTCTCAATCTGTCCTTATTGTGTATCTGACCAGGAGAGTTGTTTTTTTTTTTTTTAATGCTAATCACAAGTCACTAGAACAAAAGTGGCAGCTTTGGCTGCTGGCTCCACCCTATTTGACTTCCCAACATGGCAGAGGTAGCAACAACTAGTGTCATGGTTACCATCCCAGTGCTGTCATCAGGTAGATGGCCTACTTTTTTGCCATTATGAGCAAATCTACATCCGGCAAGAAACTTTCAGCACACTGCCCATAAACCCCATTCCAGTGAACTATAGTATGACCTTCAAAAAGTGTCTTCCCTGGTTCCTGGTTCCAGTAGTCTCTTAAAAAGGAGCTGTGCATCTGCTTGCCACAAGCAAAGAGAGACTATCTGAAAAAAATTCAGCTACCAAGAAACTGTGCTTGACTCCTGTTTTAGTAGGTTTAAAAGCCCTCTTTTTTTTTTAAGCTTTCTCTGACTTTATGTGGATATAAGTGTCCCTCATTGGTGCCATATGTAAATGAAGGTTTCTTTCTCACCTACCAGTTTCCAAATAAACACTTAGAGGCTTAATATTAGTTATAATTGTTTGGCCAATGGCTGAGGCATATTACTGATTAGTGTTCACAATTAAATTAACCCATTTTTATTCATCTATGGATTGCTGAAACTTATTCTGTAGACCAGGCTGGTCTCCAACTCACAGAGTGCTTGGATTAAAGGCATGTATCACCACTGTCCTGTTTCTATGACCAACTAGTATGGCTACTGGGATTAAAGATGTGTGTCACCACTACCTGGTCTGTAAGGCTGATCAGTGTGGTTATTTTACTGTCTGAACTTCAGGCAAGTTTTATTATTAAACTACAAATGAAATATCACTACAGTATCACACACTGTTTTGCGGCAGTCCCCTACCACCCCTGGTTCTTACAGTCATTCCACTACCTCCTACCATGATCCCTGAGCCTTGGCAGGAAGGAGTGTGATATAGAAACTATGGCGTTTTATGCCCCAAATGGTTTCATTGTAGACTGAGTACCCCATGCTTTCTTGCTGTCCTCACGTTGACGAGTTGTGAGTTTCTACATTAGTCACCATCTACTGCCAAAAGAAGCTTCTCTGATAAGGGTTCAAAGCAACCCCAATCTACAGATATAAAGATAAGAATTTAGGGGCAATTGAATACAATGTTCATTTAGCAGAATAATAGTTATAGGTTGTCCCCTAAGGTCTACGATCTACTCCGTCCTGGGTTTTGTTTGTCCGTTACCAGTACCAAGGATAAATTACACCTTGTGGAATGGGCCTCAAGGTCAATTAGGAAGAAGCTGGTTGTCCCTACAACATTTGTGCCATTATTGCACAAAGGAGCCTATCTTAGCAGGCCAGTCATTGCTGTAGCTAGCAAAGTTCACAGCTGAACACGGTGAAAGATAGTAGGTATGAAGCTTCCAGGTCAGTATTAACTTGATTTCTTTATAAGGTATGTTATCTTTGGCAATAGAGCCTTATTATCACTTCTGAATGGAAACCAAGAGCAACGGCAATAACCCGTGCTGTTTTGAATGCCTATTGGACACCCATGAGCATCAACTCAAGGAGAAGTAACCCACACCCGGCCCTGGGATTTTTGTCTAATAATGTCTGAGAGTGAATTTATCCCCCATATACGATAATACTTCTTAAATTATCTTTAGCTATGTATGTGTGTATGAAAATCTTTATAGCAGATACATTTCAATTGAGTAAAAGCTGGAAATAACACGAACGTATTTTAAGAAGCAAATGGATAAGTGAACTATAGAGCTTCTAAAAAGTGAACTATGAGTCAACAACAGAGAAGGATCAACTGCTGGTAAATTGAACCTGGATGAATCACAAAGGCTTCATGCTTCATGAAAGAACTCAATCTCAAGGGCTTATCGACACTACCCAACACCTGGAAAACAGAAAACAATAGCAACCAGTAGCTCTCTGCCTCACTGATGACGACTGTGTGACTAGAAGGGACAGCGCAAGATGGTTGGGAAGAGAAGGCTGGTGCTGGTCATATGAGCCTGTATCTATGTCATCCCTCATGGAGATGGACATCACAACGGAAAAGCAAGCCATTTACTTTACACCGATGTCAAAAGAAAAGAAAAAGGTGAAGAAACTAAAAGGCCCAGAGTGCCGTGGAAACAAAACAGGAAATGGCTGCTGTGCGGGAATCCTAGAAAACTCTTGGTAGGAATGGACAGCCCTACAAAGGGCTGCACAATCTTGCATCTAAAATTTTAAAATAACTGTATAAGAAACAACCGTGTGTGTGTGTGCATGTGTGTATGTGTGCATGTGTGTATGTGTGTGTGTGCATGTGTGTATGTATGTGCGTGTGCGTGTGCGTTTGTGTGTGTGTGTGTGTGTGTGTGTGTGTGTGTGACATGACATCCTCAGTATCCTCCTTTGCGACATGCTGATTTGGAGAGGTTGACTTCTGCTCTTCTGTGGGTTTAATCCCACAAGTGACTTCTAATTAAATAGTATACTTCATAAGATAAATAGCATTTCTGGCTATTTTGATCTTGGAATCAATTGAAACAAAAATGTGAAAAGCTTAATGATACCCACATCATAAACCTTAACAACATAAAAGTAAAGGTAGATCCAGCAGAAAATGAGAACGGAGAGGTGGGGAGAATGAAGGGCTAAACATGCCCTCAGCGAATAGTCTAGAGTTAATAACTAAGTAGATGAGCCGAGAGATAAAGACAGACTTGCTATTTTGAGTTTTGAACATAGGGGATGGAAAAGCTAAACACAGGGCAAATAAAATTTGAAAATAAGAAGGGGCAGAAAGCAAGTGAAACTTATTATTTTTTTATAATGGGAAATCAATAAATACACTTAAAGTGTCACTTAGCACCAAGACAGCAAGAGATGGTGGCAAAGCATATTATTTAGAGTTATAGAATAAGAGGGGAAACCAGAAAAGTCAGAAGTGCTTTTCTTTGAAATCTGTCATTTATGAGTGAAGGTGGGAAGGAGTGTGTTCTTCTCTCTCGTCACACGCCCTCCTATGCTGTTTAGATGTTTATTTTGAGACACGGATTGCACGAGCATAAAGAGCGGAGGAATATCAGCTAGAGAAAGGGACAATTTTGAAAACTGTAAGGGGAATGGGAGATAATATCTAATGCAGAGAAAAATAGGTCATAGGACAAAATAAAAGAGCAGGAAGGTAACCACATAAACGGCTAACAAGGGACAGACCAGCCTCTGTTTTCACCGTTTATTTTCTAGTGTTTGTGTAGTTGTCGCTGGCTGCCTACTGACAGTTCACATTAACAGCAGCAAAGACACACAATTTGTAAGGTTAGAGACTTTCTTTCCTTGTAACTGAGATCAGTCCTAAGTATCTTTGAGGTTCCTTAAACACAACACATACCAGGAGGAGGAATCAATAATGAAATTAGAACCAACTAAAACTGAAGTAAGATACAGGACGTGGTTGGAATCCCACAAACTGTCCTGAGATGGGAGAAAATGATGGATGTGAACTTTCTCACGTTCTCTCCTGTCAAGAACAGAAAGGGTGCAGCAGCATTCAGGAACCTTAGGTCCGTGAGTAAGGAAACAACACAACAAGCTGCTGGCGGAAGTAAAGTGAAGGGCGGCCCTACCTGACAAGGAGGCTGGGAGAGGTTTGCTCTTCACCGCCTGGGTTCAGAGTCTTGGAAAGTACACCTCGCTTCCCTGAGTGGGAAGAACCTTTCTTACTCCCATTTTACCTGAATGCCCCTTTCTCTCCAGGATCTCAGCTCACAGGAGGCCCTTGGTTAAATGAATAGCCTTTCATAGCTCTCTTGGCCTGGAAGTACCCTCCCAGCCTGGCTTCATTATCACACAGACCCAGTCGGTAAGTTGACATCAAGTAGTGTCCCCAGGAAGACTACAACATGTACCTTCTGGGCTCTGGATAAGTGGCATCTGGAAAGGACAGATTGATGAGAGCAAAGTAAGAACAAAGAAAGTTCAGAATGTTCCCAAATTTAGGCCGCCAGACCACACAGAGTGCTTCGCTATAGATATCTGTAACTATTTTCATTTGTTAAACCGTTGAAGAAAATTTACAAAGAATTTACATTTACAATAAAATGTCCCAGATACTTAAATATTCAAATATTCAATTTGTTCTTTTTTATGTCAAATACCGTTATATCAAGTTTGAAAGGGTTGGGGAAGCTTAATCAAGACAATTGGAGCAATTCAATTGATTTGAAATATGTTTGCATGAAGGACTATTTAAGCACACCAGAAAGACTTCTCAAGAAACCAAATAGTAATACATGTTTTCTAATAAGTCCAGGCAATGTATGACAAAGGGAGCCGTTCCTGACAGCCCAGTACAACCACAATTTCAGATCTAAAGGTTATGTCATCAAATCATCAAATTCGATTTATTAATGGCCCCCAGGAACAGGGCATGCAGCTGCACGGTGTCAACCGGCGACAGCAGCATGTCGATTCACCTGCGCACATGTGACCAGCCTGATCGCTGCTTGTGGGAGAGAGACAATGGAATAGCAACAGCCTGTACAGAAGTCGTTTAGCAAGAGGGAGAAAATGTCAACTCTCAGAGGAAAAACAAATTCAATTAAAGAGATGTAACTAGTTGCTTGCAGAGAAACTTGCCCAAATGCTCACTGCAAGGCTTGAAAGATAAATCACTCCTATGAATTCTATCCGTACACAGCATGAAGGATACCACACATCTGTGGTTCTGGGTTTTGTTTTTACTTCCCATCAAGAGTTGAGACTGCTACCCTGTCATAGCTTGTCTGATTGCAGCTGTAACAATGTTGAAATCCTCAAAGGCATGAACGGTAAATATTTATCACTTAATTAATGTTAATATTTTAGGATGTTTATGACAACTTGCAAGATGATTGACAAGCTGCTGGGGGTACTGCAACATTGGGATTTGGATCTCACCATTTAGTGTACTAGGAAGGAGGACAATCAGGTTGAAATTAATCCAGCCCCCGAACTAAAGCTCGGTCTCATTTTATTAATTTAACAGAAACTCCTATCAGTCAATATTTTTGGCTACTATGTCATATAATACAACAGCCAACAGGCAAAGATGCCCAGTTTTAGACTGAGGCCTAGCAATCCACTTTTTTCCAAAAGATGGCCACACTGTATCTCCCAATCCCATTGGCTCTTTCACACTAACCTCTTACCACACCCAGCCAAGGGATGCAATCTCCTTGCATCTCCTGGACCCAAACTGTCCTGATGACAGGTTGACTTCAAGCTAAAGGAATTGGGGAAGATTCTGCCTGACTCCCAAGTAAGGTCAAAAAAGGTAATGAATTGTCTCCCTGGTTCTTGTGTGCCATTCACTGTGACAGAAGCCACCTGGCAGGTAAGAAGTCCTATATCTCCGAGGAGAGCTGAATCCAGCCTTCATTCACCCCATGTCAGACACGGTGGTGTTCTGAACCCTAGGAGTCACTACTGAGTGTCTCAGAACAACGAATGACTTCATTTCATGCTACAGAAGGACAGAGCTAAAAGCCAGTCAAAACCTATTTGCATATCCACTCTTCCAAATAAGATCCAACAAAAATGGCAATTGTTTAAACCTCTAAATTTTGCAGTAGGTTTTCCATGCAGCAATCCATTGCCAGCAGCCGAGGACCCCTGAGAGACCATATAAAACCAAGGTCAGGCTCCCCCCACAAAATGGTTCCAGCCTGGCTGTGTGGAGATGTTTAGCAGTCTGTGAAAGTGTTTATTTGAATGCAAGTGACCATCACTGCAGGCTGAGGGACTTGTTCTCACATTGCTAACCATTTGATAGCAGTGGTCAGAAAACACAGTATTCTAAAAGGTAAGAAGCTCCTCCTTACAACAGAGGAATCCGAAATGAAAATGAGACATTCCTGCAGTTGTCACGTGGGTTGAGTAAACCCATCCTGGGCCACATGAAACTTCCGAAATATTCTGATTAAACAAAGAGGGCTGGAGACAGTTTTTAACTGTGGTCTCTAAAAGTGTATTTGTAACTAGAATACATCTCTCAAAAACTTCCCAGACTCTAATCTCTAGGACCCATGAGCTAGCAGGAAGGATTAAAAAAAAATGTTCTTTCCTGGGAATAGGATCTGCCTTTGAGAACCTGTGGCTTAGTTTTTGATTTTTTTGTTAGTTCTTCGTCCTTCTGCATGTTGGAAGCCAGAGGACACTCCCTACCCTTAACTCAGTACTTTCAGCTCCCGAGCTATATACTCCAAAATTATCTAGTTCCCTTTTCCACTCCCATGGGGAACAAATTCTCACTCATGTAGAAGTGGTTGATTGCCTCCTTCTGCCTTTATTTACATTGCTGGGATTTCAGACAGATTGAGTAAGTGAAGCACAAAACATCAGGGGGACCTTGCAACAGACAGCAGAACTGTACCCTGAGCCTCTTCAGTCTGTTCCCGGTGCCTTTCTGCCTCTTCCTCTCGTGAACCTGTGAATCATGTCCAGCTCTATGACAGGGTGAAGGCCAAGCCTAAGGGTCCATACATCCATGAGAGGTGGTTTGTAAATTGAAACCTTAGCGTGCAAACTTTATCCAAAGACTGATGGAGGAGTGTCTATGTGTTACTTTCATTGGTTAATTAATAAAGAAACTGCTTGGCCCAATAGGACAGAAAATTAGGTAGGCGGAGTAAACAGAACAGAATGCTGGGTAGAAAGCAGTGGAGCAGACGTTTCAGGCAGTCACCATAGTGAGTCGCCATGCCTCTCCTCTCCGAGATGGATGCAGGTTAAGATCTCTCCTGGTAAGCGATCCACCTCGTGGTGCTACACGGATTACTAAATATGGGTTAATCAAGATGTGAGTAAGAGGCTGAAACTAATGGGCCAGGCAGTATTTAAAAGAATACAGTTTCTGTGTAATTATTTTGGGTAAAGCTAGCCGGGTGGCAGGACGCAGCCGCCACTCATTTCTACAAAAGACAAAATCAACAGAGGATAGGTACCAGTCCACCCGGTGGGACAGCCTGCTCTGTGATCTGTAGACTGTAGACTTTGTTGCTTTCTGTGGTGTAAATATCCCCAGCACAACTGAATTTGGAGTGTCCGTGCCCTGTCACTGAGTGAGAAGTGGGAAACGGATGATCAGCTGTTACATCTGGTGAGCCAGAAAAGCCACGTTCAACCATTGCTATCAGTATCCGTGACAACCAGGGCCTACTTCCAAGTCCATGTGGCTACATGAACTGGAGATAGGGTCTACTTGGGGACTTTTCTCCTTCTTTTGTTTTAGCAGAAATTAGTCTTTGACATTTAAATGACATTCCCG
This sequence comes from Arvicola amphibius, assembly GCF_903992535.2. Lineage (NCBI taxonomy): Eukaryota > Metazoa > Chordata > Mammalia > Rodentia > Cricetidae > Arvicola > Arvicola amphibius. The sequence goes on along the minus strand of NC_052049.1, from coordinate 167,949,325 downwards.
ACCTTTCCTTTGCTCAATTGATTCCCTAAGGCCCTTTCTCGTCACCCTGGGACCACATTTCTTCATGCTAGTGGTCATAGTAGACCTGTTTCTTGTCCTCATGTCTCTTGTGCACTTTGTATGGACCCAAACTTACCCATTCACCAAGTGTCAAGCTTTAAAAAAATATTTATTCCAGCAACATGGCTCAGTGAGTAAAGACCCTGGCCACCAAGCCTGACAACCTGAGTTCAATCCCCAGAACCCTCATGTTGGAAGGTAAGAATGGTCTCCTGTGAGGAGTCCTCTGACCTCCACATAAATGCCCTGATAATAAATAATATGTAAATAAGTAGTAATAGTAAATGTAATTTTTAAATAATTTAATTAATATATTAAAATTCTTCTTGAGATAGTCTTCTAAGTTGGGACAACTGCCCATTTGTTGGTAGGGGACTTGGACACAGGCATTTCCTGTCCCCATTGCTTAGGGTTCAGTGACATTTGGTGTCCTAAACAATCCTGCCTCTCAGTAAGATCATATCGTCTCCGGGCAGACGTCTGTTGGGACTAATTGAGTCCAGGCCTTCAGCTGCTCTTCCCTGCTAGAGCCTTCTAATTGAAGTTACTAAAAGCTGTGCCTTACCTAGAGGATCAGAGGCTGGGATTTTCACCTGTTGGCCATTGACTGCAGGATATTTAAGCCTCCATGGTGCTATTAAAGAAGGGCTTTTGTACCAGCGATTGGAGGTCCGTGTGTTGGTCTGCCTCTGTGTGTGTGTTTCCTCAACCTCCAGCCCCTTGCCCGAAGCTCGTGAACTGGATTCTAGCGCATAGAGCACAGACAGGGGGCGCGGTGTGCAGCAATGTCTTCATAAGTCTGTGGGATTATTGATTACTTTCTCTCTTCGCTTTCCTTCCTCCCTTCTACTCCTCAATTTCAAGCTCTAGGAGAGCAAGGACTGCTCTGTTTATTGTTACCCTCAAAACAGCTGGACCAGAGCCTGGCACATTGTAAGCCATCCACAAAAATCTTCGGAATAGATAAGGAAAAAAATGAATTGATGGCTAAATGAAATTAATTTGACTACTTTGAGATTTTTTTTTTTTGTGACTGTGACAGAGACAGATCCATGGGGACTCTTTTGATGATGTTGCTGAATGTCTCATAATGTTGCAACATAAATTTGCAAAGTGTTTTCCACCACACAGTTATGATTTTAAAGCCAGGTACAGAACCAATTCGTCAAGTTCCTTCTGTTTGTACATCCCCCAGTGAAGCAAGGAGACCATTCTTAGACACTGAGAGAGAGTCAACTCTGGAACCAAAGCCACCTTGTCACTTCTTTTCCAAACCTCTGCGTCTGTGAAATGGAAGAGAAAACCAACATCTTCAGCTGTGCTCTCAGCAGTTAATACAGAGCTACTTAGCCGTGGGGATTGGGAGAGGTTGTTTTTATTGTTTGTCAATATCAAACAAGCAACAACACAAAGCAGACAGGAAAAGAGCACAGAGAGAGACCTCCAACTGAACACATCCCTCCAAGAAAACTAATTTCGAAGATTATGTTAATCTAAACAGCCCCATTCTTCTTACAATCTGGTTTATGATGAGTAAATATCATAATTTGAACTTTAAAGAAAACTATTTCCAAATCAAGCAAAGTTCATCTGCTTTATCAGTGAAGGCTCCTTCATCATTTGAGGCAAATATAGAATTACATTGTCCCAAAGAAAATAAAAATCAGGAAACGGTGGCCGAGCCTCAGAGTCTCCATTTTCCTGAGAGGTAACCAATTGTTCTAGGGTTTTCCTCGGGGGTTGTTTGGGGATCCCCTTGCATGCTGAAATCACCCATTACCCCTTACTCTAATGCGATTTTATGGGCAAGGCTGGCTGTCAACCTTCTGCTGGGGATGTAAGCACGCAATAGTGAGAGCCGGAAGAAAGCACAGGACAAAAGCCCCAAGGATCTGGGTTACTCTGACCCTTGTGGATGAGCAAGACTAGAAGTTCCCAACTATCGGTTGCTTCATTTGGTAAATTAATCACGTTAAGCCTTTCATGTGGTTCCTGTGAGAATTGACTAGACGCCTTAGACAAAGTGTTTGTAGAATGACAATATTTTTTTTTACTGTCATTACAATGACAGTAAATGATAGTGATTCTTTTTCTTTATTTTCTTTACATTTTAACTCTTAGCTCAACCCCATATCTAAGGCATATTGTCTTATGTCTCTTTGGTAGATGGGTGCATAAAACCCTGGAAAAATAATAATGAATACTAGCTAAATAGAAAAGCAGAAAGGAGTACACAGCGGATCACATTTTTGCTGAGTTTTGCCATTTCACATTTGATTATTGCGGGGTTCCAGACAGGTGCCGTCCAGTGTCAGTATCGTAAGTGGCAGGGAGGGACCAACCATGGGGACCATTACCACTAAAGCACCTGTTATTGTCGCTATGATCCGTCACTGCTTATATGAGGACTCCATCAAAGAAAGAGAGTTAAAACACCCAAGCTCTCTGAACTTAATGTACCTTTAAGTATCCATCCCAGGATGGGAAAAGCCTCTAAAGCCATGACCGTGCCTCTTGGGAGGGTAAAGGACAGCACTGAGGAGGTTGAATCAGAGGCCACTGGTGCCACTGTGAACCTTCTCTAGAACTGACTGGGTATAATTAAGCTCCAAGAAGCTGAGTGTGGGAGTTTTTGAAGCAGCCAAAAGCACTCCTTTTTCCTGTCCTCCGCTGAGTTCCTGCTAGGTGGGACATGATACAGTGCAAAGTGTGCAGTCCCTGGGATTGAGAGCTGGAGATGGTTTCCCAAAGCAAAGCCAAGGTGTAGGCTCAGAGGGGGAGCTGGACGCAGTCTCTGTAGACACTGCAACACCCATTATGATATCTTCTACTGCTCCCCCACCAGAAGCCTGCGTGGGTTGGAAAGACAGACGTCCTTCCTCTCTCCCATACATGCCTAAGATCTAGTCAGCCCATGCATATCATCCTTACTGGTCACAGCAATTGGCTCATGGTTGAGTGTGTGAGCCAGCCAAGCCAGTGAGATAGAAATCCACCATTTCATGGGAAAATCGGAACAACAGAAATGTTTTATTGATTAACAGGTAACCCTGAATGATATGAGTTGCTGACTGGATACAGAAGTCTGTGGTGGACTTTAGCCGCTCTTCAGAACCTGGCAAAGTGACACTGGAGGCCATGGACTGAGACTCCTCCCTTAGAGTAGCCAGCCTGCTATGCCTCATGCCTCCTCATGCCAAAATAGCCTGCCCTGCTGTATTGGGGTGATTGATAGCTTCTATCTGTGTAGTATGCACCATGATCCAATTGACCCAAGTGCCCACAGAATAGGCCTAACATTGGGATGGGAAGGAATCCAGAAGAAAGTAAAGTAAATATAGCTGAAACCTCAAACCCTGTGCCAGTCAGGGAACTCAGCCTTCTCCACAAGCTGTCCCCTTTGATATGGTGGAAATCCACCTGGCTGAAATTTCACAGACACATAGACTTATGTGGGGCTGAAAGGGACGTTGGCACCTTCAGCCCAACCTGCTATCCTATACAAGAAGACTCCCTTTAGGCTAAGAAACAATAGTTGGAAGCTTCCAACAACAGAGGCTCACCAACACACAAAGTCACCTCTTTAAAACTTTAATCCCCTGATTCTGATCTGCCCCCAGACATTGCCAGCACCACCAGAGTCACAAGTCTTGGGCTACTTTGATGAAGGTGTCTTTGGTGCGGAAAGACTGACAGCCAAATAAACACTGCTGATAGCATCAGGCTTTTATAATTACAGCTCTGGCCCTCCCAGAGAGCTGGTCACAGACCAGGATCTGAAACCGGCTTTGTCTTTGCCCTGTTCTGTGTCCTCATTCATGGTGTGGATCTTGATGGGCCCTTTGGGATCTGATTCTTCTTGGACTCTCAGACTAAACCAAGGTGCATCTGACTCTCTTTCGGCAATGCTGGATCGGCTCTACAGTTGTAGAGGTAACTGGGCTTCTTGCCTTCTTCTGCTCCACAGCTTGAAGGTTGAGCATCTGACCTGTTGGCCAACTGTCTACAGGACTGTCTCTGGCCCGCTGATGTGTCATGTGATATTTTGATTGTGTTCTGATGCCAGATAGCAGAGATAGCCACTAGCTGACCATAAAGTTTGAAGACAGGAAGTGGTAACGTGGAGCTGAGAGAGGATCTTGGCCTTTGTGAATGGAGAAGTGGAAGAGGTAGGAAGTAGCTGGCAGTTGTTCCTGGTTCTCTGATCTTTCAGGTCTTACCTCAATATTTGACTCCCCATATACTCAAGCCAGGACATGAATGTGAAAGAGACCGTCTCCTTCTACTTGTGTCCTTGGCAGTAACCAACCTGTACAACCTAAGCATGGCCTTGACTAGACCATCCATGGCCGCCTTGATTCAAGCATCCTCCACAGGACCTCCTGATATGTTGCGCAAAGTGACACTAAAGTTCACTGCCTGAGCCATGGCAGATGAGAGGAGGGGCCTTTTCTAGACTGTGCTCAGCACACATTCAACGATGAAAAGACAAGTTTCAAGAAGTTAAGGCAAAGAAGCTGTCTCTGCGTACCCTGGATGCTGGAGCCTTCATGGAGTGAGGTTGGGCTTTATCAAATTGAGCCCTGCCTCTTTGCGGGCATCCCTTCACTCATGTGTTCAATCAAACCCCATTATTTATGAGCCCTCGGTCCAGCACACTCTGCTTCTGGCCTGATGGGTATTAAATCAGTCAGGGCTGTGGGGGAGGAGGGAGTCAGAAACAGTCTGCTCTTGATGCAGAAGACAATTTCAGACCCTTTTCCTTTCCCTGCTGGTCAGAGGCACCTTTAACCTTGACCTTCAGCAGTCGTAGGTCATACAGAACCCCTGTGAGGGCTCCCCAAATCAGAGAGTGAGAAAATGTTGACTAAGCCCCCCTCCCCAGAGGGCTGAGATCAGGAGCACCAGTTCTGTGGAACAGCCAGACATATAGGAGGGCTCTTATGGATCCAGAAGAACAGATTGTCTCTCTGGGCCTGAAGGGTGCAGCTGGCAAGGCACGCTAGGGAAGGGCCCAGCAACAAAGGGCACAGGGCTGCCTTCCCAGGAGAACAGCCAGCAGTGTCGACTGCACGGGAATTACACAGCTAAAGGGCAAGCAGAATGGATGGTGGAGGCTGACAGGCCGAGAGACCCCAGAGCAATTTCGCTTGGTTTTGATTCATGGCTTGTCAGAGCGCTAACCAAATATTCCATTTTCATTTTCGCCCTCCACTCCCTTCCATTGACTGGCATGGTAATTGAAAACTCTGGCATGAAGGTCCGGGGCCACCTGTCTGCAGGGCCCTCAATTCTGTCTGCTCAGACATCTAGCTCCTGAAAAGAGGGACAGAGGACAAAACCAGCAAACAGAGGGTGTGTGGGTTAGAAACGCAGGGGCCACTCTTCCCTTTGCTGCCTCTCAGGTGTGTCAGCTTGGGCAGCTTGGGTCCCCCACCCCCAATCTCACTTCACCATCTCTGCCTTTTGAACTTTTTTCCTATGGTTTTCAAGAGGAAAACTGATTCAAATCTTCCTTCCACTCCTTGTTGGAAGGCCTCCCAAGAGTCAGGCTAACAGGATGAGAATTTTACAGGATGGCCTCAGTCAAACTTGGGTGGTTTTTAAATTTTTCTTTTCCTCAAATAAATATTTCTTTAAGGCAAGCACCAATAATAGTAACACCCAACATTTATCAGACACATATAACTTGCCAGGTGCCGTTCTAAAAATTTTACACCAATTAGTTCATTTCATCTTGGCACAAACATATGTGCTAGCTACTGTTATTATCCGGTTCTACATGTGGGGAGACTGAGGTGTAGGGATTTTAAGAAAGTTACTCAATGCCAACAAGAACTCTCAAACCAGTTACTCCTTGTAATTATTTGTTTGGGATAGAGTTTCACTATGAATCCCAGGCTGACCTCAAATTTCTACTTCTCCTGCTTCAGCCTCTGAATACTGGTATTATAGACACAGGATACCATGACAAGCCAGGACTCTTCGTTCTTATGCATTGTTTCACGCAGTTAAAAGGAGCAAGATCTAAAATAGATAGATGTATGATAGATAAATGATAGACAAAAGATGATAGAAACATAGGTGATAATAAATGATAGAGATCTGATTAATAGATCAATAGATAGATAGATAGATAGATAGATAGATAGATAGATAGATAGATAGACTGGAAGATTGATAGCTGATATATGGATAGGTAGATGATCAATATATGATTGATAGATAATGATAGATATAAAAATGATTTATAGGTGATACATATGTATATACATACACAGAGAGATAGATAGGTGATTGATAGATATTTTTATTTTTTATTTATTTATTTTTTTTTTGGTTTTTCGAGACAGGGTTTCTCTGCAGCTTTTGTAGAGATAGATATTTTTAAAACAAAAATATAAATGCAAGACTGCCTACTAGCAAGAAATTGAGAATGGCAAAAATATTGCAAAAGCCCCATTCCATTATGGTAGAATCAGCTCAGAGTCCAGTTTGAAATGGTGAGAAAAAATCAGGAAAACTAGAGAGGACTGAGCTGAGGGTCCAAGGTTCTGAGTTTTTGTGATCCAGACACAGGCACTGTCAAGCTCTGACCTTCCTGGGCATCATGCTACCTCCTCATCACATCAGCCATTTGGGACACTAACACTGGGAAGGCCTGGGATGGAAAACTGAGTGGGGGCCCTATCATGAGGGCAGTGAGCATCTAATGAACACAGACAAGTGGATAATCACTGGAGGAGTCAGGGACTCAGCCATAGAGACTAGTCCACATCTGGGTCTGGGAAGACAGAAGACACCCTGCCTAGTACAACAGCAATTGTTACAGACAATACTCCAAGTGAGCTCTTTAGGCACCCCTGAACAGCTCCCCAAAACTGCTTTTTTGCCAGGTACTCCAAATTTCACTGGTTACCAACATGTCCTATGAACTATTTACAGATCAGGACCAGTTTCAGTCTCTGTTTTACAGTGAACAACTTGCCTGTCCTCGCCGTGTTTGCTACGCTAACGAGGTGATGACGTGTGACTCCTACCCTGACTCATCGTTGCCATGTAGTGGTGGCCTGCTTTGGCGATAACGATCATTGCTTAGTTCTGGAACGTTCACTGCTTTCAGCTCAGTTCTACCACTGATGTTCAGTATCCCATCCAGTCTTAGAGCTCTACCTACATCCCCTCCTTTCCTTGCTGCCCAGACACTGTGAGCTACAGGCAGGCATAGATACCACTTTCTCATGGCTGTTTGTATAACACAAAGTGAGATGTCCCCATGTCTGTCTAACTGGCTGAACCCCAAGTTGTATTTCATGAAATAAGTATACTAGTTTTGGTTTTGTTGTTGTCGTTACTGGTTCTATAACAAATTCCTACAAATTTAGTGGCTAAGAACAAGGTGGATTTATTTATTATGCCATAGATCTGGAGGTCAGAAGCCCACCATTGGTTTTCCTGGAATAAAACCACGTATGCACAGGCTGCCTTTTCTCTACATTTTCCAGCTTCTCTGGGTTACCTTCACTCCATGACCCGTAGTCCCGCAAGCAACATCTAACGTCTGCTTATTCTGCTTTCGTTAACCCATCTCCTCTCATTCTGACCTTCCTGTCTCCATGTCATAACACTGGCCACACCCAATGATTCGCAGTAATCTGCTACAAAGATCTTCAGTCACATCTGCAAAATCTTTGTGTCATATAAGACAAGAAGTGTACAGACCCTGGGGATAAACATGGGGATGGGGATTATTACGGTTACAATATGAAATGACCCCCTTGGGCTCGTGTTTGAACATTTGATCCCACTGAGTGGCACTGTTTTGCAAGGCTGTGAAAGCCTTCGAAGGTGGAGTCCTGCTGGAGAAAGTGGGTGGTTGGGGGGTGACACTTTGTATATTGTGCCTTCTTTCTGTCAACTCTCTGTTTCCTGTTCCACCAAGATGTGAGGTGATGAGGAGTCCCAGATACACATTCCTGCCACCATGAAGGCCCCTGGTACTGCGCCTTCCCCTCCAGGGTGAGCCGTGTCTCCTGAATGTGTGCGCTAAAACAGACTCTTCTAAGCTGTTTCTTATTAGGGATTTGGTCACAGCAGCGAAAGCACCTATTCTATGCTGCCCACCACAAGGTTAACAGTGGCAGGGGTATGTTTTCCCCCGGGGCTGGTAGGAGAAGTGAAATCACTGCCTTTGAGGATTAGGTGCCCTTAGCCACCTGGAAGGAGAAGAAGATGGCACCTTGTCCACGCATGGGGCTCGGATGCTCTCAGACTGGAAGTGGCAGGAGAGAAGTAAACTCAAGGGCCCCTGGTGTGTCAGGAGACACACATGTGTATGCACATGTGCACACACGGATCAGAGATGTGGTTTTCTTGAGGCATTGAATGCTGTGCTAGAAACACCAACCTCCACAGAGAACAAGAAGCTAGCACTCGATGGCACCCTCCGTAAAGGGACATAATATGAAAGAAAGAGCATTTCAAATTCCCAAGACTCTTCATTGCTGAATTCATTTCCCGTGAAAACCCAAGAATTCGGGAAATCTGCCTTCTTCATTTTAGAATAGAGGCCTGAGGAAAACAAATTGCCTGCTGTTGTCTCGGGCTTGACTGCTATTTAACTGCATCCCAGAGGCTGGGCGGTGGTCAGCAGTCATCCCAGCAGACCGACATGGGGCCTTCTGAATATGGATTTACTGATGAGACCTGAGCCACTCAGGGCCCTTTGAAAGATGCTTTCTTGCTCTCTGAGCATAAGTGACTCTTCCTAACTCCTTCTGCTAAGCACACGCCAGGAGGAAGCTCCTGCAGAGGCAACCAGGGCCAGGCCTCGTCTGACCCCCATAAATCATGCCAGCACAATAAAGATGTTCAGAGGAAGCCATTAGAGGCCTGAAGATCCCATCATCCGTGGGTGCCGCGGCAGGAAGAGAGCAGTCGTCCCGTCAGCTCGAGAGGACCCTTAGAAAGGGGGACAGAGTTATGCCGCACAGTGTTAATGTGGAGGCGACCCGAAGGAGGGAAAGCATACGTGCAGAGCCAAAGGTCATGCAGCACGGGCCATCCTCTCGGAGTAGCCTGGCCAGGCTGCAGAGCAGGCTGTGCTACCAGAGCAAGGGTTTGGAATATCAACAGCTCTGCAGAGAAAACAGCCAAACACCCAGCTGAGGACTCACACTCACTGGGGAGCTTGCTCGAGAGGGGCCCAGCTCTCACTCTGTTACAAATGAAGATAAATTGATCATATTTCATTTCTAAGTCCGTGTGTTTTCCTACCCAAGACTGCACGTTCATGTCCTCCATTTGCATCCAATTTGGCTATCAATTTTATTTTTTAAACATTTTTTTCTCTGTCTGTCTTACCTCCCCTTCCTTTTTCTCCCCCATGTTCCAGAATTTCTTTCCGACTTCTGAAAACAATTCCTCTCCCAAGATATTTCCTTTCACTATTCCAAGCCACTCCCTAAGTTCATGTTTTAATAAAGCTCCCGACACTGATCTCCTTACAAAGCACTCTTTGCCATTTGCAATCGAACCAGTGTCTTGGTTTGAAAATTCCCCCGGGCATACAATAAATAATAAAGACTAACATAATCTCCGGGGTTATGGTTTTGCACCGGAGGAGATAATGTGAAGCAGTTGGGCTATTCTGGGTCTCTTATGCCCAAAATGCAAAACTGAGAGGAGGTGGTAGGCAGGCTCTCAGCTCCATGAACATCCAGCCCTTCTGGAAACTCTGCTCGGCAATGTACGCTGAAGAAATGGATCTTGGGAAATAAACGTAATTTTGCACTAAGGCCTGACTTTCTCAAGATGTCAGGAGGCATTCTAGGAGAAAGAAGGGGCCCAGCATAAAAGAAGATTTGTGCATTCCAAACACATATTTCGTTCCAGGCATTGCACCACACAGAGAGACTACAAGGAAGGACAGACACAGAGCAGCAGGCACGTACAGACCCACAGGCAAGGGCTAAAGGGCAGCAGGGTCAGATGGTGACAACAGTGTGACCTAGAGTCGTGGTCCTGTCTGTTGCTTCCTTAGGTGGGCCTCAGTTTCACCACGTATGATGTGTGAATAAGAGAACCTCTTGAGATTAGGAGGATGGCGCGAGATCATTCCTCGAGAACATCCACACCCAATACATGACACAGAGGGGCACTTGTCGTGTGATAATGTCTGTAAGTAGTAGCAGACCTCAAGAACTAGGGGAGAAAAGCTCTCGGCAGCCTAGGGGTAAGACTCAGAAATCTCAGGCAGATATCATGGAGGGACAGGATGGTACATAAAAGATCATAGAGGCTGTGTGACTACGGCTAAATTGTAGAAGCCCAACCCATGTCCTGTCTATGCTATAAGGCTGTACTGTAAGACTTCTCTGCAGGAATAGGTGACTCCCCAAAGTGACCGTCTGTGAACCCCACCCAGTCAGTGGTCAGGGCTTCGCTGATATTTAGGTCAAAACCAGGTTCATCCCTTTGGTGATTAGAAAGACATTTCTCCCCAGCATTTCTACCACTGCCTTTTTATGTAGTTCAATTTTGTGTTGGAGAAAGAGAGGCTCTGAGGGAACGTAATGGGCTTAGATCCCTTCCAGGAGATCAAGGCAGCAAGATAAGAGAGAAGTCTGCTGTTGCCTGGACACACAACACACCTGTTAAGATAGGAAGCACCCAGAGCTTAGTGAATAATTCCCAGTGTGCTGTTGCACATGAAACAGGAAGACCTGTTCTCCTTGGAGGAGCCAAGTTCAGCAAAGTTCAGATGAGTGTGTGCCTCTAATAATGATGGGTTTGTTTCCCTGTCCAGTGGCTTTTAGAGGGGCAGAGAAGCCAGGTCCTGGGTGTCCAGTCACATAGATAACTGAAACAAGTCATTTCTGCTCAAGCTTACTTAGCACCAAGTCCCTCCTCCTAAAACTGGAATCTTGGACATACATACCCAGACAGCAGGATGGCGCTTCCTTCCTCTCTTCTTTCCTCTTCCACAATTGCCCTAGGATTCCTTTAATTTGCCAGCGCATTCCTTTGTTCAACACAGTGTCTGCTATTTCTGACTCTCCCACTCCCACCCCTATCATTAATTTTTCATTGTCTATCTTGCTCCAAATACATTTGAGTTTGCAAGCCCAGAGAAGATCACTCCAAATGTGGTCCATGGACCAGAAAAGCTAGCATTCCTAAAATCTTGTTGGGATAATGCAGAATCCTTGGGCTTACTCCAGATGTGCTGATAGCAGCTGTGTTTTAACATATTAAGGCGTGGGAGATTCTCTGAGATTCCTCTCCAGCCTAACTCAGTGTTCCCAGTCTGCTTCCCTTAGCACGCCACTCACCTGCCACCATGGTGCACCCTCACAGGGAAAAATGAATGAGTTCCCCCTTCAGGAATTCTCTCCCTTTCTTTTATGGACGTATCTTAGCTTAGCGTGTGGAAGGTTTCTCTTCAAATGGACAGTGTGGTTTCTATAGTAATCACAGGTTCGGTGCGCACATGGAAAATGGGTGAAGCTGGAGGGAAATGCAAACATGGCAAATTTTAATCCTGCCGAAACATAATCAGCTTTTGCTTCTGAAGCAATTAGCATAATATTACCGATAATGTTTTACATGGCAATTTTGCTGTAAACATTTGTGCTAATTTGCCATGACCTAATTATTTTATGACATATAATTACGAAGTATTTTTCAAGTCGAAATATTTTTGTTTTACATTTCTATAATCCCTTTCTTGAACAAAAATTTTAAAATTAACACGCCCACAACTTGAAACACACCACCCACCCTTCGTTGTTGTTTGTGACACTTTCCTTCACTGAACTGGAGGAATTCCCCAGTGCTGGTGTGCCGATGACTGCTCGTGACTAATTTGAATTGGGCGTCATTGAGTCTTCCAGCTCCATTATTAGACTCTAAGATTGCCACACTCCAGCCTCCCACCCACACCCACTCACTCCCAAACACAAACACTCTGAGTTGGGTGGGAGCAAGAGGCAAATGCTTGCAACGAGGCAGAGAGGATTGGGATTTGCTCCAAGGCGTGTGGAAACTTTGCCTAAGGGAGGAGCATATATGTTATCGTCCCCCACAGAATCTTACTAGCATCCTCTTAAACTGCCTCCCCAAACTGACCAGCACAAGGTGCAGATGTTAGCAGCTCCGGTCTCTCTTCATTCTCACCCTTCCCTGATCGGGGTCTGGTGGGTCTGTAGTCCATATTCTCCCATCTCAGAGTAGGCAGGAAGAGCGTAAAGCTGGTCCAATCACTGTAAAGACAGCCTCAGCATCAGGACCGCCTAAGCAGACGGTGGTTACCCTTCACAGACCCGGTCTGCTCAGCAGTAGGCAAAGAGGTTGCAGACTTCATTACATAGACAGCAGTAACCACCTGACACTAGGTTCTTGGACTAGACCCAGGATGACAGTCAGGCTGTGGAAGATTAGTCACGCCAACTAAGGTGACCTATTGAGGCTGATCCCCAGCTACTGCAGTCAAGTCAAACCTGCACCTAGTCTTATACCCCAATTCTCCCATGGGACAAACAATGTCTCAGGGAACTGGGACACAGGAGGAGGAAAAGAAGAAGGACGATTAGGGGGAGGAGGAGAGGCCATAACACTAAGAGAGTCAGGGCTAAAAACACTATGCAAGCAGAAGGCAACGCGATGAGGTATGAAAATGTTCACAGTCCACTTACCCAGAGCAAACTTCCCTAACAGGGCTCATCCTATCTGGGACCCAAAGCCAGTGGACTTCCTGGGTTCAAATTCTGACTCCACCACTTTCCTAAATGCCTGTTCTTAACATCCCTGTGTCTTCTATAGAATGGAAATAATGATATTATCCCCTTCTATGGTTATATGCATTGTATTAATATTTATAAAGCTTTTAGAATGGGAATAATGTAAGCAAATATTTTTATTTTTTTATTTCATAGGTTCCTACAGAGGGGGCAGGGAGTCTCTGTAAAGAATGGACTCTTGTTAAACTGGAAGAAATGAGTTGGTGTATGTCAGATACTGTCGTGGCTATTGAGCTGACAATCATTAAACATTTGTTTCAATAAACAGCTTTGATTGAAGGGATAGACAGAATGTCTACAGAGCACATTTCAACATTAGATCCTGACTGGGTCTTGGGGAATGCAAGGATGAATAAGAAAAGTCTGGAGGAAGTAGGCACACTTGATGACTCAGTTCAACTGGATTTGGAGTCACCTAGGAGACACACCTGGGTGTGTCTATGAGCGGCACTGAAGGGAGCTGTACACAGTGGTGTGCCCCTCCTGAACCCTGGGTTAGCCACAAACCATACCCAGACACCTATTGTCACAGAGAAATCCTTTATTAAGCGGGGAAGAAAAGTAAAGTGGCTGCTTCCTGACTCGGGCAGAAAACAGCAGCAAATGATCCTGCAGGTGTGAGTTTTAAGAAGAGAGAAAGGGGAGACCTGTGTTAGAATGGCTTAGGACGCAGGGGCATGTTTTGATTGGGCATGTTACTTAGGGTAGCCAAAAGAGGCAAAAACAAACAAACAAACAAAAAGGACAAGAGGATCCTAGCATTCATCTCTGTCTCCTGGCTGGGGACCCGAGGTGAGCAGCTGCCTCATGCTCCTGCTGCCACAGCAAGGGGACTCTAGCCACAGTGTGTTCTCCACCAAACTGTGAGCCGAAATAAGCCCTTTCTCATATTGCTTTCATTGGGTGATCATGCAACAACAGTGAGGTAAGTAACCAATATGACACATAACGTAGCAGTTTCCCATAAGACAAAGATGAAGTGCACAGACCACTCAGGGAGGAGGCTGTGCTGGCACAGAGCAGTCAGTGCACATTTGAAAGCGCGTTTATCCTTTGTGAAAGGGTTTCTCAGCCATGTTAAACTATATTTTATGATCTGCAAAATGCAACAATTTTAAGTGCATTGTGGAATCTTATTTTTACTTTATTCTTAAATATACATATATAGTATAAGAATATATTTATGAATAAAGTAAAAAATAAGGTATATATATTTAAGACAAAGCCTCACTATGTATCCCTAGCTAGCTTGTAGTTCTCTGTGCAGACCAGGTTGGCCTTCCTTGAACTCGCAGAGACCTACCTGCCTCTGCCTCCCAAGTGCTGGGACTGAAAGTATGCATCACTACATTTGGCTCCATAGAATCAATTTGAGCAAAGGTTCCGGTCACCTAGGTACCGTCACTTTTGCATTTCCCCCAAACACCCTCTCTACATTTTCATAGCCACTGTCCAGCTCCTGGCAACCCCTAGTTCGCTTTCCACTATTTTGTACAAGTTGAATGGCTCACCTCGTGTATCCTGGTTCTTTCTCTCACCTCAAGTCTAGGACGCTCACAGATGCCATTCTGTTTAGACAACGGTTTCCTTTTGCTGTCCAGCGTCTTAGGGATACCATGGTTTATTCACTCGAGTAAAGGGCCTTATGGGTGCTTCTAACTTGGGGCTACTATGAAGAAAGGCATGGCAAGCATCCTCCTAAATGTCCATGTATTTCAATTTTTGAGTAAGTACTACAAACTGGGATTGTTAGATATTTGATTTTTATTTATTTAATTATATATATTCACCAAATTGCTTCCCAAGGAAGCTACACAGTTTCCCAAATTTCACAGTAATGGAAAGAATTCCAGTTGCTTCAAATCTTCACCAAAATTTCATGGGATCAGTTTTTCTAACCCTATCATTTTTAGACATTCTGAGCTTACCTAAGATACCTCGTTGTGGTTTTAATTTCAGTGGCTAATGATGTTAAGCATACTTCCATATGAAATCTATTAAATATTTTGAGATGTATCATATTATATCATCTAAGCTAGCCTCAGACCTGAAATCTTCCTGCCTCAGCCTGAGTGCTACAGTTAGGGGTGTCACCACCCTTGGCCTCTTTTATACATTTTGAAAGCAGATTGTCTTTTCGAGAATCAGTAGTAAGAGTTCTTTATATAGTTTAGATAAAAATACTTTATGCACTATCCAATTGCACAAATATTTCTCCAAGTCCACGGCTTGTTTAACATCATGCTTCAAAGAAATATTATTATATTAATGAAATCCAATTTAATTTTATGGTTCATGTTTTTATACCATAATGCAACCCTAGGTAATTCCTTTCATTATATTCTAAAAATTTTATAGTTTTCTCTTTTATAGTTAGGTCTCTAGTGCACCTTGAATTAATGCTTATCTATTATATGAATTGAGGGTTGAGATCCATTGCTTATGTATGGGAATCTAGTTATCCCAAGATCTTCTATTTTAAAAAGGTCTGTTCTTTTCCACTGAATTGTCTGTCACCTTTGTTTTGGAAGGACTGTGTCTTCATGCTCCCTTCAGCTGCACTGATCTTTATTTACGTCATCTTTCTCTCGGTGTCATATTGTTTTGATTGCTAGAGCTTTATAGCACAGATTGAAATCAAGTAGTGCAATAGTAGGTTCTCTTTCAAATGTTTTGGTTGATCTAGGTTCTCTCTCAGCCTTTCTGTGTAAATTTTTGAATCAACTCATCAGTTTTGGCAAAAAGGACTTCTGCAGTTTTGATTGAGAGTTTTTTTTTTATTCCCTTGATTCCATAGTCCTATTTGGAGAAGAGGAGTATATCAATAACATTGTTCATTTGGGTTCATGAATATGATTATTAATTTGGGCCTAGTGGCTTTCTGACAGAGATAGTACATAGCACTTAGTCATTTCCTGATGTTGAACTTTTGTGCTCTTTTAAGTTCCCCCCTCTTCATAATGCCTTTTCTTATTGGTTACATTAAAACTATTCATGTAGTTTATAATTACAAATGAGTGTGTACACACTCAAAGTATTATCTAGACACGTGGAAGCCCCACAAAGTAAAAAGACAAATGGAAAGCCATGGATTCGAGAGGTGGTGGAACAGCTCATTTATTTTTCCCCTTTTAATTTCTAAGTGTGTTAGAAGAGTATGTGACTCGCTCAGAAATAAGTGAGTTGTCTGCAGCAGTAAAGGCTGGAGGAGGCATGGCAATAAATACTACTGACTGAGCAGGATCTAGAAGGAAGGAACTCTTCCCAAATATCCTGCAAGAGAAGTGGAAGGAAGCATCCAGGTTAGAGGACAGCATGAACAGAGAGGGACACAGGGGTGTGACTGGGTGGTGTGTTCAGGAAACACAGAGATTCTGAGGATAGAGAGGGAGACTGAGCTTGGGTCAAGCTGGGTCCAGCCTATGGCGTCCTCTATGAGGGACTGCAAAGACTTAGTGTTTATACTGTTAAGAACTGAGAAACATCCTAAAGCAGTTTGAACCAAGGGGGCAATCAATCACTGAGCAGGAGAGATGAGGAAAGGTGATCTCTGGTATGGTGACCCAACAGAGATGCCTGCAGAAATGGTAGTTCTGGCATTCAGAATATGATGGCAGAGACTCTGTAACTCTCAATGGACTGAGTGGGTTAAAAAAGATAAAGTATGTGCTTATGTCATGTGTTAAAATGAGAAGCCTGGGACCGGAATAGGCCAGGGTGAAGGGGGTCAGAAATCCAACAGCACTAAATGTAAATATATGGCACCCATTAGAGAGTAAATGTGGCTATTGGGAAAGCAGGAGCTTGTCATGTGAAGTGAGACTCATGGACACAAATATTTCATATTTTCTTATATGCAGAACCAATACTTAAGGAAAACAGATATGGATGTTGAAGAGAGCCCGGGAAGAGAAAGGAGCAGCAAGGGGGGACAAGAGAAAGCAATGAGGAGTGAAATGATCAAAGAATGTTACATGCATACATGACAATATTATAGTGAAGCCCGTTATTTGGTGGAATTAGTATATGCTAATAAAGAAAGAAAGTTTTTTTTTTCAAGAAAAGAAAATAGCTAAATACTTGAATCTGAAGCTCAGGAGAGAACTTAGGACTTGATGCATAAATGTGGGCACTTTTAGCATAAGACCGCTGTATTCCAGGGACTTGATGGGTTTGTTGTTTTGTTCGTTTGCCTATTGCTCCCTAACCAGCCATCTATAACTGCTTAAGAGCTAGTCTCTATACCTGCATATTCTCACAGATTCTGTGGGCCAATAGCTTAGCAAAGATACACCAAGAATGTTTGCCTCCACTCCATGCCTCTAATCACCAGGGATATCCCAAAAGAGGTGAAGCTATCAGACACTGTAACTGTACAGATAGGGTATCAGACACTATAACTGTACAGATAGGGTACCAGAGAGAGAGAGAGAGAGAGAGAGAGAGAGAGAGAGAGAGAGAGAGACTCTGACTCAGATAAGCACAAATTAGCTCAATGATAAGATGTTAGGAAACTGTGAGGGCTGAGGGAAGATTCGATCTCACCAGTGACAAACTGTAACCACAGTGCATAGAATGATGTCCATTACAGGACGGATCCCCAGGCTCTTGGAAGAAGGCAGAAAACACCAGTTAGAGTGTGATGGGAATGTATTCTCAGAGGAGTCAGACACATGGGATGGCAGTTTGAAGGGCTAGTCAAGCGGTCTTGTGTCTGGGAGGCAGATCTCTGTGTGATTCCCTAATCTAATAGAGTTCACAGGAATAGAGTAATTAGGTGGGATTCCTCAGCTGTAGTAGAGGGTATTGGATAGAGATGATCATAAAATGGAGATGGAATAGAGCCGGCATACCGCATCTGGGAGGGACAGATGGTCCCACCAAAGTGAGTGGAGGTGCACTCTATAGGAAAGCAGATTCCCCAGAAGCCATGTTTCCTGAAGATGAAGGCTGCTTAACCATCCTCAGAGGAACCAGGGTGAGAGCTGATATGTGGTGATCAAACACTGTGTTGTGTTCTGATGCTGGTTTATGAAGGGCTGCCAACGAGAAGGAGCCCTGATCCCTGATAAGCAATGCGTGTTTTCAGCTGAGACCTCTAAACTGCTCTGCCTTAGGTTTAAAGGCAATCAAGAATATATGAGCCCTCCACACATGAAACCAAGCCTTGAAATATTTTCATCCATTATTAAAGATAAACTTCCCTTATCTACTGGCCAGAAGAAAATGTAATCCTCTGTGGAGGAAAACGGCATCGAGCAGAACCTCTGCAATTTCTCACATGTGTTTGTACAATATCCCATAAAACATAAACCAGGCATGACAGGAGTCGGGATGGAATTATCAAAACCCAAAAGGAAACAATAAGAGCGGGTCTACGCTCTCATTTTGAAACTCTTAGGCTCAGATCATAAATCTGGACATATGAAAGTATTATATTCAGATTTTGAAATAATTGCCATTAATATGTTCAAGAAAATTGATGTCAAATGGAGAATTGTACCAGACTTTATCATTAAAGGAATCAGCTGAAAGATTGAAGACTGATAAGTATTCTGCCTGTTCTCAGTTATTAGGTGAATGGCGTTAATGGGTTAGATTGGAGTCAGCTAAGGATAATGCCTGAGCTCGGTTCTTAGGTGTATGGTTTTAATGGGTTAGACATAGCAGAAGAAAAGGTTGATGGATTGGAAAAGGCAGGAAAAACTAAAACATAAATTAAAACATACGGAACAAATGATAAATACAGAAAAGAGGGAGTTAGGGGGACTGGTGAGATGTCTCAGTAAGAACATTTGTTTTGCATGCATAAGGACACGAGTTCAAATCTCCAGCATCCACATAAAAATTAGAGCATGGCTGTGTGTGTTTGTAGCCTTAACAGTGGGGATCAGAGAGGATTATCCAAAGAGCTTACTACCAGCCAGCCTAATGGAAACGCCAAATCTCTAGTTCAGAGAGAGCCATATCTCAAAGAAATCAGAGAGAGTGCCAAAGGAACATGTGCTTCTGGCCTCTGTATGTGCTTTTGCAAATATCTACACACCCAGTGCATGTGCTACATCGCACACACAGGCATACAGGCTGGCGTGCTTCCACATACATGCGCATGCATGCATACATCACACACACACACACACACACAGAATCGAGTATACATAACAAGATTCTTAAAAGCTTAGTATATGTGAGATTAAAATTCCTAAAGAAAAATGGCAGAGAGAATGTAGAAATGATATTTGAAGAGAAAATAGACAAGGCAGATGTCAGACAAAGACATAAAAATCTATAGACTTAAGTATATCCATACAACCCAAACTGGTTAAATATAAATCTATTCACTTAAACAAATTCTTACAATTCTTTAAATATATAACGCAGCAAAATGTAAACAAGGCATTTGAAGAAGATGCCCAGTATCAAAGTGACCAACAAACATGGAAAATTATTTAATGTTAGCAGTAGGTCGGAAATTCACAAGATACAACAACCTGCTCCCTGGAATGGCTAAAAGAGCCAGGACTGAGAATGTCACGTTGGCAAGGTTCTAGAGCAACTGGAGCTCTCGAAAGGACTGACAGGCAGGTAAGTTGGCATGATCCCTCTGAAAGTGCTCGTCAATGTCCACCAAAGCTGAGAATATTTGTTCCCCACACACCAGAGAAACATTTACAGTGCCAAGTGCAGATCTTTATCATACATGCAAAAACGAAATCTTTATCATACACGCTTCGTCAGCTGTGTTCAGAAACTTTTCCCACTAGAGTTTTTTTTCCTTTTTTTTTTTTTTTTTTTTTTTTGGTTTTTCGAGACAGGGTTTCTCTGCAGCTTTTTTAGAGCCTGTCCTGGAACTAGCTCTTGTAGACCAGGCTGGCCTCGAACTCACAGAGATCCGCCTGCCTCTGCCTCCCGAGTGCTGGGATTAAAGGCGTGTGCCACCACCGCCCGGCTCCCACTACAGTTTTTAGGGGTTTTACTTCATAAAATTCAACACAGCAAGAGTGAGTCTTACACCCACTGCAAACAATGAGCAAGACCAAAACGACTAGCCTGCGAGATTTAAATGTCTACAAGCTAGAGAGATGGCACAAATTAGAATGTGGAAAAATACTTATTTTGTCACCTGGTCAAAACAAAGAGTGGTTGTGGTGTCTTGTAGAGAAATCAATGTCGCTAACCAAAACACAAGGCTGAATGAAGTTCAAGAATAGAACACGAGTCAGGATGAAAACTTCCTCAGATCTTGACTAACCCGGACGCTGATTCTCTCTCAAAACTCAAACCGCGATCCTCTGGGATGGGTGGACAGACCCATGGGAGTTATCACAGGAAAGAACCATGCAAACTGATAGTATCTTGTGGCATTGTCTGGCCCACTAGGCTGAAAATGCTGTTCTTTCCTGCCTTTCCTCACAGCTCCCTCACCAGCCAGGCCTTGTTTAATACTTGCATGGAGCACATCACCTTTCTTCCACAGAGAGATGACTGATAAGTCTGAGCCCTGTTTAAGACATGCCCTCAAGCCTATGCTGCATTTCTGAGCCTCTCTCTCTCTCTCTCTCTCTCTCTCTCTCTGAATAATAAAGGCATTATAGAACTTCTGAGAAGAACTGACCCAAGAACCAGCTTCACCATTACGAGAACGGTTGTCATCTGAAGACCTACAGCCACTCCACAGTATCTTCACAACAATCTTCCTGCTAACCCTCACTCCCTCCATCAGAACAGTTGCTAGCTCCCAGCGCCGCCAGGTCTCTCATTTTAACTGAGGCAGGAATTTCAGCGGGCTTTGTTCTTAGCAGCATGAGGATGATACATTATCATTACAAGGCTACCTCCAGGGAAGCCAGGCCCAGAGCAGCAGGAGCAACTGTTGCCATAGTGACCAAGCAGAGGACCAAGCAAAAGCTCTAGGACTATAAATTCTCATGTCTGACTGGATAAGTGTCTTCCTTGGTGGAATAACCTTGGATGAGCCTTCCAGGTGCAGACTGTACAACCTGAAGGGCCGTGCAGCCACTTCATAGGCTCATCTGGGCAGGGTCCAGGCAAGTTGTCCAGGGAGTAAACAAATCTCATAAGAAATCCCTTCTCTTGAGACCCACTCTCCTGCTTTCCGACATGTGGGTCTTTCTTCCACCTGCTCTTTCTCTTCCCCATCAGTCATTAAATTCTGTTCACCCTTTCCTGGAGCCAAGTAAAATGCCACTGCACGCCAAAGCTTCTCTCAATCATGTTACCATTTGAGTGGGTTTTTTGCCACTCAGAATGCAGCCCAAGCTTGTGAGCCTCTCCCCACTGTGGGGCTGGTTCTTCCTTTGTACTGTGCTAAGCTTGGCAGCTTATCACTATAGCTGCTAACCATGCACAGGCTGGATCATTCTCGTGACTTTGATTCCATGAGGATGGAAGCCACTCTGATCCCCTCTCTTCTGCGTTTGGCCTCCAGAGCTTGGCACATAGGAGACAATACTGATCAAATAAATGAAAAAAAAAAGCGATGAAAGTTAAATTCAACCAAATAGAAGCCACGGGGGCATCGTGGAAGCATCTCAGATGGCATCCGTAAAACAGTATTCAGCAAGCAGCATCAGCTTTCTCAGAAAGCATAGCTCTACCGAATCTCCACATTAGAAGGAAACCCCAAGATCGCTGCTTCTCAGCTAGCCGTCTGACCATTCTTAAGACTAAAATCCACGCCTCCTTCCCTTACTAAGCGAGACAGACTTTCAGAGTGAAGCATATGGACCAAGCCTCTCCCCTGAGTTGCTAGATGGGAGCTCATTTCTGAGCTCTCAGACTTTGAACACAAAGTCATCTACTTAGAATGAGCAGCTAGAGGAAGCCAAGTACTACACAAAGTAATGGCGGTGCGTGGGTGAATAAGAGGCCTCCAATCTGAAGAATGATGTCGATTCATGGGAGAGCAGCACAGTCATATGACCCAATACAACTGTAATGTTTATTTAGTAATAAAATCTATAGGAAATTCCATAGCAATAAAGTACCACTCTCCCAGCACTGCCCCCGAGTCTAGAGAGGGAGGATGATGACAATATGCTAGATGCTGCAGTCCCAACACGTACAAGGGCTGGAGAAGTCATAAGAGAGAGCTATCACCAAGTCCACTGGAAAGAATGAAGGGAGCAAAGTGTGGAAGGGCGTGGCTAAAGGATGGGATGAGTCAACAAGGCTCAGCATAGAGTACAAAATGAACTTTAGCATAAATTAGGCAAAATATGGAAATTCAGGTTAAACTGGCTTTGGAAACCATGCTAAGTCTGAATTGATTCTGAAGCAGTGGGCAGTCTTTGAAGTCTTCAGGCTTCCAAGTTTTTTGTAGGGGGAGGTCATCCCACTTCAGAAGTGAAAAAAAAAAAGGAAAAAAGTCAGAAACGAAGTCATAGAAGATGGTCCAAGGCCTAGACTCAGTCAGGGAACATGAGAGAGCCTGCACTGTGATTGCTGAGTGTAGCTGAAAGGCCAGGAGGACTTGACAAGTCAGCAGCCTGCGGTGCTAGGATGAGGTTAAGGAAAATGCATGAATAAAGCTTTTCCTTGAGTACCAAGTTAGCAGTGATCTCACCGGAGACATGGAAAGCAAAGAGATGAACTAGGCAAACAGTAAGTTGAGCTTTGAACTCGCTGATCATGAGGCAGTGCTCGGCCATTTGACAGGAGCTAGATTTAGAAGACATCAGTGAAAGAGGAGTGACAGATAGAGACGGGGCTGCCACCTCTGTACATGTCCCATTCCAGCCCCACCCCTCCATCTTGTCCTGAGATGCCGTGATAACTCTTAGAACCATCTCGGTCAGGCAGGAAGTGGGCCACACTCCCTCAGCTCCTTTCCTCATCCACTTTGTTCATCATATGATGGTGCTAAGGTCATGAGTTCCACAGGTGCTCACACCCCAACCGCTGGCCCCTACAAACGTAGTACTGTACCTAAAGGGCCTACAATGTTGGGAACCTTCAGACAGGAAACTATCCTGGATTATCCTGGTAAATCCAAACTAATCACACGACGTCATAAGAACAGAGGACCTTCCCAAGCTGCACAGAAACAACGACATTTCCTACTTTGGTGCAAAGATGGGGGCTTACTTTGCTGGCCTTGAAGATGGAAGTGTTCAGGATCAAAGCACTGCCACGTCTCTCGAAGCTAGAAGAGACTAGGGAATAGATACTCACCAGAACTTCCAGAAAAGAGCGGGGCAATCTAAACCCACAATGACACTCACAGAACCATAAGGTAATGCCTTTGTGTTAAGCCCCCAAGCTTGTCAAATGATACAGCAGCAAAACATAACCAGTCACAGCAGCAATATCTGTGACAGCCTTCCCCATGCAGACACCCCGTCCCCAGCTTTTCAACATAGAGCCTATGGGAAAGAGAGGTCTGGGGTCCAACTTCAATAACAACATTTCTGGGGGTCCTAGAGGGTCAAGAGCTCTTTAAGATCCGGGTGAGGACAAGGGAAGGACTGAGATGGGAAAGAGCCCTCTAAGACAAAAAGAGGCCAAGAGAGGAGTTGAGGAGGGAGAAAGGGAAGGAACGAGGAGCCAGAATGGCCCAGTGTCAGCAAAACCCAGAGATGATGGCATTTAAGTGGTAGGTGTTGATCAGAAGCACTAAATGCTACAGAGAGGAGAAAATTGAATTTGACAACAAGCAGGTCATTAGTGGTCTTCAAAGGAAGCGTTTCAGTGGAGAGATAGAGCAAAAGCCAGAAAGCCAAGGATCGGAGGGAGACTGCAGAGAGTAAAAGGTAAATAAGCTGTAAGCGGCCCTTTAGAAAAGTCTATGCATTATTCATCTCTATTTCTGTGATACTCAGCACAATGCCAGAGCACAGTGGGTGCTCATTAAACACTGAACTGAAGGCAGGACCCGAATCAGTAGGTGTGGGCCAGCTCTTCTCCCGCTTTATTGTGCATATAAATCACCTGGCGATTCTGACATAGTCGAACTGGTGTGAGGTCCGAGGTCCCGAGTCTCCTATCAGTTCCCAGATGATGCCGGGGTTGAGGTCTTCAGACCTCCCTTTGAGTAGTCTGGTCCCACCCAAGCACCCAGAGAGCAAATCCCCTGAGCTCCTGGGTAATGTTAGGATCCCACAGACCCAGGGCGGTTTCTGCAACTGTAAGATTTGCTGACTGTGTGGTCATCTGCACAGTGAGGCTAAACTGAGCACGGATTCAAGCAGAGTTTGAGTTCCCAAACACTGTCCACATTGAAATCTGCTTCACAGTTCCCAAAACCAAGTTCTCCACCACTAACAGCCCCTTCATTATCAAAACAACCATGCACGTCCCGTGACTGAAAACTGGATGGAGGAGCTTCTGATACTAGGCCTGGGGAAGGGTGTGTTCATCCAGTGACCACCGGGATTCAAAAGCATGGATTTACAGCAGCCATTAGATTTGAGAGGTACCCAACACAGGTAATGCTCAGAGAAAGCCATGGCTCCTGACATCTCCCCCTCTTCCCACAGGTGCTTGGGGAGGACCAACTGCATGTGTGGAACCTAGCAAAGGAAATAATCTTAATGCAAAATGCCTACCTCCATCTCAGATTAATGGGGAAAAAAATCTATTAAATATCCTGCTGTGAAATGCCCTTCAGGGTGTCTCTAAATGACACCTGCCATAGATGCAGAGATGTGGAGGGACACAAGGAGTGCTTATCTTTATAAGATGGTAACATTTGGACGAAAGTGAGAGCGAGCTAGGCAAAGCTTGTGAGCAAAGTCTTTCTTCTCAAGGGGATGCTGCCATGGTTCACTCCAATGGTGAGTCCAAGTTCACGCTTATGTTGTCCCAGCTCACACACTAGAGGGATCTGGCCCCCAACAAATGGACATAAAATAGCAGGTAAAAGGGAACCAGTGAGTTTTCCTTTAAAGTGACCCAAACCTTCCTCTCCACAGACTCAGCCAAATGGGATGCATTTGCTCACCTAGCTGAAGCCCCTCCCCTGGATGCTGCACAACTCAGGGCTTAAATCACATCCCTAGGTCATTCCATAGCTCTCTTGCTCTGGCTTGGCTCTGGGTCTGCACTTACCTGTGAAGAATGTTTCCAGGATCCTTAAGGGGCAGCTGACACCACAGATAGGGTCAAACCTCCTGTATATATGCTATGCTTTTTAAACGTTTGTCAGTCATTTTAATTTTTTCTCTTATTTTTAAATTAGTATGTAAAGTGTTAGAAAGAATACGCCATTTTGAGAAGCCTGTCTCAGTGGTCCTCCTTCCTCCATCCCTCCCCCACTTCCTATGATATCCCCAGTGTTCCCAACGTCTCATTCCCTCTAATGTGGGATTCTCCTCTGTATGCTCTGAATATGTTTTACCACCATTGGTTAATAAAGAAGCTTCTTTGGACCTATGACAGAACAGAATAGAGCAAGGCAGAAATTCCAAGCAGAGAAAGAGGAGAAAAGAAGATGGAGTCAGAGAGACACCATGTGGCTCCCAAAGGAGAAAGACGCCAGTCAGGCCCTTACCCGGTAAGCCACAGCCTCGAGGTGATAACAGGAAAATAAAAATGAGTTAATTCAAGATGTAAGAGCTAGTTAGAAATACGCCTGAGTCATCGGCCAAATAGTGTAGTTTTTATGTGATTATTCACATCTGGGTGGCTGGGAAAATGAATGAGCAAGAGCAGCCTCTGCCTACATCCCTCTTTCATGTCTCACACACCCCTTTGACTACCCTCTCCTTATTCACTACTAATTCTACCCTCTCTTGGTTTCCTTCCTAGTTTTCCAAGCAAATCCACATTCACACCTGCTATACATATATACTATCTTCTTTTGTCTAAACATGCACACCTATGTGTCAAAGTTTAACCTATAAACTGGGCACAATAGAAAACCAACCATGAAAGTGATAATAAAACATTAACAACATATTATAATAAAATGTATTTAAGACTTATGAATGATCTACTTCTGCACTTTTTCATTTCATAGTCTCTCACCACAGTTAACCACAGGCAACTGAAACCACAGAATGTAAAATCACGAGTAAGTGGGGATGGTTATATAACACACCGGTTTGCCTGTCTGCAAGGTTCCACTTCTCTGCAATGGCTCGATGCTTATTCATTGCCACCTTGACTGGATTTAGGCTCTCTTAGGAGACAAACTCTGGGTGTGTCTGTGGCGTGTTTTCAGAGAGTTAACTGAGGTGGGAAGACCCACTCTGAACGTGGGCAGCACCATCCCGATGACTAGGGCCTGCCTGAATGAAATGGAGACAGGCAGATGGTGCAAGTCTCCATCACCCCGTGGTTCAACACTACAGAGAACTCAGCAGTTACTCCTGCTCCTGCCATGAGAGCCAGCGGGATTGTCTCTACCATGAGTTCCGCCATGATGGACTCTACCCTCAAACTGTGAGCCAATCAAAAAATAAAAGAAAACAAACAAACAAACGAACAAACAAAACCCTTTTCCTCCCTGAAGTTTCATTTGTCCGGCATTACATCACAGTAACAAGACAGGCAGCTAATACAGTTGATAAGCTAAGAGCCTGAGTTGGAGGTTTTGATCCCATCTACCATGGCTTGCGCTGAGTGTTCCTGACGTGGTCACTGTGGGCTGGTAAAGATGAGATACCTCTGCCTGGTTGCTTTGGCCTAGAACCTTAGAAGCTCCACTCTCAATTATTGCCAACAGGAAGAGTGTTAGAGAGGAAAATACAGCAATGTCCACCACATTCAGGTCTATACACCTCAATCTGTTGCCATGAGAGACATTCAGACTCCAAATGGCAACTCAGTGACAAGCACATTCCCAGTGGTCGCTTTTGACTCCGTCCCAGCTCCGCTGGCTGAACCTCCACTCTCTTGTTCACAGGCTCGCCCAGCCTCTGGCCACTGTTGCTCCCCATCTGAGGGTTAAACCCACCACTTCTCCCATTTACAGAGGCCTCTGCAGGAGGTGAGCTGCCTGTGGCTTCTCATTCACACCTGTTCTCCTTCCCTCTCTCCTGCTCATCTGACTCTGAAGGAATGGAGGACAGGATTCACCGGACTCAGTGAAGAAGCAGAAGTGTCAGCCCAGATCTTCAGCCCACCCTGGAACAGTCTAGCCATATTTACCATCACACACACACACACACACACACACACACACACTCCAGTCTCATGAGTCAAATTCCTTTATTTAAAGAACAGGACCCTGTCAACTTCTGGGATAACAAGAGAGTGCCTTAAAGGTATTATTCCCCCCAAAGGGCCAGGAGGGAAATCTTGAGTCACTACTGCTGTTGGGAAGCTCCATGGGATTTTTCAGGCAGTGTGCTGAGCTTCTGTGCCCTGCTTCCTGCTTCTTGGTGGCCCTTGAGGTGGTCTGATCATCAATAATCCAAATCGATCAATCAAGATAATTTTCCATGTTAAACTATTGCTCACCCCAAATCTGGACTAACTGAATAAATAGTGCTCTAACACTCATGCATCTGTTTGCTACTTATTGAGACATGGGACGTTATAATGATGAGAAACACAAACTTCAGAGCAAGAAAGAACTAATTTCAGAGCTAGGTGGAGATGGCTAAATCAGTAAAGAATTTTTGTTGTAAGCATGGGGCGCAGAGCAGAGTTCAATCCCCAAAGTCCATTCGTGTAACAAAAGCTGGGTATTATAGTGAGAACTTACAGCTCTAGTGATGGGGAGACAGAGACAAAGAGGATCCCTGGGGCTTGCTGGACAGCCAGCCTAGCCTCACAAGTAAGCTAGAAGTCAATAAGAGAGCTTGTTTCAAAGGTGGATGGTGTTCCTAAGAATGACACTGGGGGTAGTTCTCCAGCATCTACATGCACACACACACACACACACACACACACACACACACACACACACACACTACATGCACACACATTCTAGCTTCCTGGATGTTCTTAGGTAAACTAATGAATTGAGCCCCTATTTCCCATTCTCGGTGGATCTGTGAGGGCTAATGCTGGGGAAATGCTTAGCACAGCATCTGATAGTCAAAAAGCACTTAATGCATGCCATTGTTGAGAGTCACTATGTACCAGGTACTCTGCTAGGCTCTGGGCCACAAGGATGAGTACAATACACTAATAAAATGTGAAAGTAAAATGAGCTAAAAAGACTATGTGATATATCTCCCTAGAAAATCTAAGAGTCAAGGAAGGGTCATTCTGAGCTCCCATAGCAGGGAAGGTGAGAGATAGATTGTTATCTTAGTAACAAAGTTGGGTGATTCTATACTGTCATTTAAAAAAAAAAATCAAGCATGTTCAAGATTATTGTTTCAAATCCTGACATAACGGATTCTGTTTCAGCTTAAATTCCTAAACAAACCACTCCCCACTCCTCCATGATTGTCTGGCGAGGCAGCTCAGCTCGCCTTTGCAGCTTAAGACCCATGGCAAGAAGGCCAATGGCTCCCAGCCCAGCTCTAAAACTGTGTCCTGCAGCAGGTGGGCTGATGTCCAGAGCCCCTCGGAGAAGGCAGGGCAGATCATAATTGCTGATTAGGTAGCAAGGGAGGGGGCCCTTGTCCCTGGCACTGGTTTTCATAATGTCGCCGTCCAGAGCTCTGTGGATGGTGGGTCTGTTGTGCCACACTATCCAATCATCTAATCGGAGCCATCTCCCACTCACCCAATCCTAGTCCCTTGGCAGGGCCCTAAGTGCCCCAACTTAGATCTAGGACCAGGGCCAACTTTTGATGCTGTCTTTCATTTGTTTTTGCTTTTTGGCAAGGTATGAGATATCCTGCCAGTCAAATATTGGGGATTTTAATTCCATTCCAGATGGGGACCAGCTTTCCAACAGAGGCTCAGCTAGGCACTGACCCAAATGCCCCAGGAGCTAGGCTGAGATGAAGACCAAGGTCAGATCCCTCGTACCTGATACGGAGCCCGCTTTTTGCTTGGATATTGTGGGCCTCCTTTCTTGCATTTCCCTAAAACCAAAATCATGTTACCATGCAGCTCTGAGAGCAGAGAAAGCCTGAATCTGGCTTTCAACTGGAATGCTGTTAAGAGGTCCAAAAAGCCTGTTAGTCAAATTCATCTTCTTGCCAGGACATGTCCCCCCTCCTCTGAGATGCCCCTTCCCATCAGATCTTAAGCAGAGGAGAACCATTTATTCCATAACTGTCTTTGCTTACTATACATCTTTGCTGGTGCAACATTGAGACAGGGCTCTGATCAGCAGTCTCTACCCAACAGAGCTTCCCCCACACACAAGCAGCAGAGGATGCAATGGGATGGACTGAGGGTTCAGAAAAAGCAGAATTGAAAGCCAGATCGTAAGCAGGAGCGGGCTGAAGAGGGCATGGGGTGTGTCCCAAACCGTGGGAAGACTGTGAAGTGCATATTATACAGAACATGCCAGTGAGAACGTATGGTGTTGGCTACCACCTAGTCCATGTTTCTTATATGATGGCTGTTTTGTTTTTTGGGGTTTTTTTTTTTTTTTTGTTTTTCGAGACGGGGTTTCCATGTAGTTTCTAGAGCCTGTCCTGGAACTAGCTCTTGTAGATCAGGCTGGCCTCGAACTCAGAGATCCGCCTGCCTCTGCCTCCCGAGTGCTGGGATTAAAGGCGTGCGCCACCACCGCCCGGCATGATGGCTGTTTTACATGAATCAGTTAGACACTTAGAATCAGACATGACTAGTTCTAGGGGATTATTAAAGACTTGATTTACATGGCGTTACATCATGTATTTCTAGTTCAATGACTAGTAACTGGGTTTTGCAACCAGCTTTTACTAAGCAATAGTTAGAAAGTCACATCTAGCAAAGTGTACAAAGTGGTAACTTGATACAGGTACACACTATGGAATGATCACCACAATCAAGCTAATTAGCATATGCATTGCATCACACGCTGATTTGCTTGTTTAGGAGACCGTTTAGGATCTATTGCCTTAGCCAGTTTGAAGTATATGTGTTGTCATTAATTAAAACCACCACACTGTAGGTTATATATTAAAAACTTGCTTGTAAGTGAAAGTCTGCATACTTTGAGCAACATCTTCCCAGTTCTCTTACCTCGTCCCACAACCTACAGTTCCTGGCAAGCCCCATTCTACTCCCTGTTCCCATAAGCCTGACTTTAGATTCCTATATGCATCACGCATAGCTGTCTTCCTGTGTCTGGTATATTTCACTTCTCATTTATTCCAAGCTTATACATGCACCCACATCATGATCACCTTCCTTTCAAAGCTGAGCAGTATTTCCTTGCACATGTTTCATAATGTGTGTATTTATTCAGACATATTTACTACATGTCTTGGAATGTCTTCACGTGTTCATCTGCTCACAGGCATGTAATTTGTTTCCCCATCTTAGCTATGGTGAAGAGTCCTGCCACAGACATGGAAATGTGCAGATACCTCTTTAAGATGGTGATGTCATTTCCTGTGGATACATAGCCCAGATACGGGATTAGCAGATCATAATGTAGTCTGAGTTTTGTTTGTTTGGGGAGGACCTCCAAAATGTTGTCCATACATTTGTATACATCTGTACTGATTTTGACATTCCCACTAGCAGTACGCATATGCTCCCTCTCCTCTAGACCCTTGCAGGGCTTGTTATTTATTACTTATATTTTACCTCATTGTGATTATTCTTATTTTGCCAGTGGTTAGTGATGTAAGGACTTTTATTTTTGAACGTGTTGGGTATTTTTATATCTTCTTTAAGTATTGTTAAGGTCATTTTAAATTGGTTTATTGTGGACTTTTGTCTTATTGAACTGAACTAGTATCTGATACATTTTGGATAATAACACCATTGGATAATTGGGTTACAAATATTTTCTCGTCTTCTGTTGGTTGCCTTTTCATTCTCATGATTTGTGTCAGTTGCTGGGTACAAACTTCCTAATTTGATATAATCTCTCTCGTTTAGTTTTGGATCTGTTTTCTGTGCTTTTAGAATCCAACACAAGAAATTTTCAAGACTAGTGCCAAGATTTTCCTGTGTGCTCTTCTAGAATGTTTATAGATTGGGATATTAGGCTTAACTCTTTGTTCCTTCTTGCGTTGATTTTTGTGTGCTGTGTGAGATAGTGATCTAATTCCATTCTTTTGCATGTGGACATAGATTTCCTCATGTCAATAATATTGACGATTCTACTTACAATTGGGTATTCTGTGAGTCTTTGGTCAAGAGAAACTGTGCATGTGTGCACTTATTTCTTGGCTCTTTATTTTTTTCCTTTGGTTGGTGACTGTCTATTTTTAAGCCAGGGCCATGCTGTTTTGATGATGGTCTATAACGTCACAATATAAAGCATGATGCACCAAGGATTATTCTTTCTCGCGAATGCTTTTGTGCTTTCTACAAATCCTAAGGCTCTTCCATTCCTGGGAAAAGTATCCTAAGGGTTTAAAGGATGTGGTATGGGATGTGCAGTTCACTTTGAGCAATAGAGATGTTTACTTAAAATTATTTATCCTTAAAAATGGGATACCTTACCACTTATTTTTTCTCTTCTATTTCTCTCACCAATGTTTCTTAACTTTCACTATATAAGCATTTTACCTCCTTAACTTTACTACTAAATTTTTTATTGTCTTTGACACTATTTTAAATGGGATTGTGACCTTAATTTCTTTCTTCAGATAATTCATTGCTCATGAATACAAATGCTGCTGATTTGTGTAGGTTGATTTTTTGGTCTTATAACTTTACTGGTTTTTTTTTCTAGTCCAAGTAATTTGGGGTTGAATTTTCAGAATTTTATACATAAATGATCATAAAACCTAAAACAAATTTTTACTTATTACTCTCTAACCTTAAGATTTCTATTTCTTTTTTCTTGTCAAATTTATCCCCATTCATACATCTAGTCCCATGTTGAATGGAGGTGTCAGTATTGGACATCTTTATATTGACAATTACTTATAGGAAGAGCATTTACCTTATCATTTTTTTTTCCAGAATGATATAAACATGTACTTATAATATATGCACTGTATAATGTGGAGATATATTCTTTTAGCATCTAATTATTATAAAAGTTTTTTTAATCAGAAAGTCGAATGCCTTTTCATTGTCTCATATGATGTCACCCTTTACTCTGTTAGTGTGGTATTAGAGTATGAACCATCCCTGCATGCCAGGGGACCTCCTTGTCACAGTGAATGACGCTTTTAATGTGTTATTGAATTCACTTTGTGAGAATATTGCTGAGGGCCGTAATAATTGTTTTCATCGGGAATACTGGTCTGTGGTTTTCTGTTCTTGTAGTACTCTTGAATAGCTTTAATAATATAATATTAGTTTCATAAATGAATTTAGATCAGTCCTTTCTCCTTTGGCTTCTCATTTTCCCCCAAATATTTAAAAATTACCTATTTTACTTAAAATATAAAATGTGTGTTGTAATTAATATCACATTTAAAAACAATTATTTAAATTCCCTGGGTTCATGAGACATGGGGCTGAGGCATGAGGGTTGGGAATTTGAGGCCAACGTGGGCTGTACAAGCCGTTCTAACCCATCCTAGATGACATAGTGAGACCTTAGATAGAAAAACCAACGTGGGCTGTACAAGCCGTTCTAACCCATCCTAGATGACATAGTGAGACCTTAGATAGAAAAACCAACGTGGGCTGTACAAGCCGTTCTAACCCATCCTAGATGACATAGTGAGACCTTAGATAGAAAAACCAACGTGGGCTGTACAAGCCGTTCTAACCCATCCTAGATGACATAGTGAGACCTTAGATAGAAAAACCAACGTGGGCTGTACAAGCCGTTCTAACCCATCCTAGATGACATAGTGAGACCTTAGATAGAAAAAGTAAATAAGTAGATACCTTAATTTTAATTCAATTTTCTAAGCTTTAGTTAAAGCTAGTATAAGTATTTAATACAAGCAAGGTTATTTATAGGTTGAGCTTGTAATGCCTATAAATTGATTGTGCCAGGAATCAATGTTATATTTCACAGATGTTGCATCTGTAGCTACATTGTACAAACCCAATTAATCTGAGTTTTCTTTGCTTGCTTAACACCATCTCACTCTGTAGCCCAGGCTGACCTGGAACCCGTAGCAATCCTTCTGCCTCAGCTTCCCAAAGGCGTGGGCCACCAGCTGACTTGAATTTTTAACATTATAAAACATGCTTCTGCTGGGCAATGGTAGCACACTCCTTTAGTCCCAGCACTTGGGAGGCAGAGGCAGGTGGATCTCTGTTAGTGTGAGGCCAGCCTGGTCTACAAGAACTAGTTCCAGGACAGCTAGGGCTTCACAGAAAAACCCTGCCTTGAAAAACAAGCAAACAAAAACCCAAAGAAACAAAGAAAAACCAAAAAAAAATGCTTCACTAACTATAAGCAACATTGCTTATATCCAAAATTACAAATGAAAACACATTGGGAAGAGAAGAAAAGAAGATGCCTGCTCTGCCACATTCATTGCATTCAGATGAATGGACAGCTTTGACAACTGTCTTTTCTCAGCCAAGCGTGCACTGCTCAAAACTCCCTTGTTTTGCTCTGATGGGACATAACTTTGTGAATTATGACAGAGAATTCTGGGTGGCAGGCATGGCATACCAGCTATAACTGTTGGATGCAAAAATGTAAAATGACAGAGGTACTATATATTCTTAGAGTGTGTGTGTGTGTGTGTGTGTGTGTGTGTGTTACTCATGATCATCTGAATTATAAAGACTAGAACAGAGTAATCTCTTGCCTGAGGTCAAATTCTGGACTACAACACCCAGAATTCTGTTGGTGTCTTTCTACTGAGTTTAAATCCTCACTTTGTCTCATAATGGAGAATGGAGGCAGCTTCTAGTCTTCTGGCCTCCCAGGCAGAGGCCAGCCCTGAATAACACTAGCTCTTTTGTCTGTTCCCAGTCCTTGATCATTCTAGGATAGCCCCACCTTCTTTCTCTCTGGCTCATCCCTCCCTCTGAAGCCATTTATCAAGCTCTAGAACCATGTCACCAGCTTGTTGCCTGTGGATTCAGACTTCTGGACACACACACTCTGTCTACTCCTGAACTCCTCTCTTTGCAAAAGCCGGTAAGCTGGTACTCTGGCTCCTGTTTCTTTAGGAGTACCACCTAATTAGGTCCCTAGGTGACGTCTCTCGACTCTCATAGCTTCTACACAGTATGTTTTTTTTTCTCCTTGAGGTGAGCTGGAGATCCAGGCTGGCCTTACCAGCTAATAGGATCCGATTATTGAAGCAGTGCCAGAGGCACCCATTTTTCTAGCCCTTGACCTGGTACAGAGCCCTTATTAAAATAAGAGCCACAGCTAATGATCAAACAGTGAAGTCTGGCAGGTAAAGGACTTTGGTTTTGTGTTGTTGGGTTTTTTTTAAATTTATTTAATATTGGTTTGGTTTGGTTTTATTTTATATTTGTTTTGTTTTGTTTTGTTTGTTTGCAGCGGTTTTATAGTTTGACCATGGGCATTTCTAAGCAGGACTTAAGCCAGAGTCTCACGAGTAGACACTTGGTCCAGTTCACACATCTCAATTACTAGGCTAGCCCTCTGTGCAAACAGTAATGTAATTTTTAGAGTAAGAAAGACGTAGATTTGAATTCTTCATTCTCTTACAACCTGTGCACTCTTGGACAAATTATTATACAACTTCTGAGTACCCTTTCAGACCTCGTCTTTCTGCATTAGGGGTAACAAAGCAAGCATAGCATTTTGCCATGAAGACTTCAGTCAGCAGTGGTTAGCAGAGTGTTTGCACACAGTAGATGATATCAGGCTCAATAGTTTGGTTCTGGGCCCTCATTCTAGATTCCCTAGACACATTCTCAAATCCATCAGTGGAGCTGTGCTAGCGCAGTCTGGAAGACTCGTCTCTTGGCTGTGGATGGGGCTTCTCTCTGCTTTCTTTAGGATGAAACAATTAAGAACTCTGGGGGAGAGGCTGCAACCAGGAACCCAAGTCAAACGGATGCAATAAATGACTTCTTCTATTATGTAGAAATCATGGGCACTCAGAGATACTAATTGGCTGTCTTCTCTACTTTTCCTTACACCATTTAAGTAGTTCCTTAACACAACTTTATTTTGGAGCATCCTAATTATATTACTCCAGGCACCTACTGTCAATGAACTTGCCTGTGGAGGAGAGAAGGGAGAGTTATTTATGTATTCTTATATCCCGAGAGCATTGTGGGGTCTGATGGTCTCAGCCCTGCGGAACATGCCCAGGTATAAGATTCCATCCACGCCCTTGAGGAACCTAAAGACTCACAGGTGAGAAATAATAAATATGTGGGAAACAATTCAACCAAAAGAATATAAACCAGATGATGAGTATTTAAGGAAATGGATGCTGTGGGACAGCTCTGTAATAAAAATCTACCTGTAATTATTTTTTAATGTTTTATTACAAATAAGCAGATAGTAAAATATATCCCTGTCCTAGGAAATAACGTGAGCAGAGCCATGGTGATTTGGCCAAGTCAGCAAGAGGCTGATCTAGCTGGAACAAAAATGCCATATAGAGGGGTAGTTTCATTTCTATAGACACAATCAAGCACTAAATGATGTCTATAAAGCCATAAGGGTTTTTTTCCTGGCCCCTGGTCTTTTCTGTACTTGGGCCAATCTGTCTTACACTGGTCTAACAAAGCATTCCAAGTGCTATGTCAAAAACATCGTTCTGCTTGAAAACTTTCACTGCCTCCCTGTTGACTGTTGGATTCCATTGTTCAGAGCCCCCAGACTCCTCTGCAGTACCCACGTAGATCAGAGCCCGGTGAGTGCATAAAGGCAAGAGAGCAAACTG
The DNA here is from genome assembly GCF_903992535.2 of Arvicola amphibius. Taxonomy (NCBI): domain Eukaryota; kingdom Metazoa; phylum Chordata; class Mammalia; order Rodentia; family Cricetidae; genus Arvicola; species Arvicola amphibius. Next base: position 167,913,687 of record NC_052049.1, on the reverse strand, counting down.
GGCCTGGATCCCAGGTCAGCGACCAGCTACTTGTATAAACTCCTAAAGAGTCAACTGTCTTCTGCCTTCAGTCTATACCTCAGGGGCTATGGCGGGGAGGGAAGGTAACAATGTTCCAATTCATATAAAGGACTTAGCATACTCCCTGACAACTAGCAAATTCTCAGCTAATGTTGGCTGTTTATAGAGGATTAAAGGTGTTGGCTAATGGAGCAAGTGAATGAAACAGGAAATTAGTGTTTACTGCTAGCATTTGCCACACACTCAATACAGAGGATGGATATACTTACCTGTGAATGGGAAGTAGAGAGGAATGTCACCATTAATGGTTAGTGACCATATCATGTTCAAACCCTATGCTAACAAGCAATCAAAAGGGATAAATATACTCATATAGGAGGAATGGGAATCAACTTACTATGCTGGTGGCTCAGCCTTCTAGAAGAAAAACCCCTAGATTCTGTGGCATGCCGACACCTACCAAAGCCAGTGGAAAGTTACTCTGGGATATCCCAGACTAAGAATTGAGATTCTAACCCTGGATCTCACCAGCTGGTATAATCTTTCAAATTCCCCAGAGGAAACAGAAAGTCCTAAATCAGAGGTTAAAATAAAAGATTGTGGGAGGAGATGAGCATAATGCCTGGCCCTAAAGAGTGGCTTAATTCAGCCTGCGAGGGAATTGGGGAGAGAGCTGGCTTAAGAAAGTGAGTGCCACAGCCAGGCAGCTCTAGCTCCCCTGCCTGCTTGCATGATCCTTACTAGGTCTTCAAGCCTCTTTAATTCCCACATCTTTTTTTTTTTTTTTTGGTTTTTCGAGACAGGGTTTCTCTGTGGCTTTGGAGCCTGTCCTGGAACTAGCTCTTGTAGACCAGGCTGGTCTCGAACTCACAGAGATCCGCCTGCCTCTGCCTCCCCAGTGCTGGGATTAAAGGCGTGCGCCACCACCGCCCGGCCTAATTCCCACATCTTTATCTCCAAAATGTCAATGTCCTCAGCTAATGACGCATACTTATAAGTGCATTCAGACTCACATGAGGTGTTGTATCAGGAACCAGTGAGTGTCAGGCATAGTGGTGCATGCCTGTCATGGCAGCATTGAGGAGGCAGGGACAAGGGGCTCACAAGCACAAGGACAGCCTGGGCTACATAGTAAAACAGTGAGAACTTGTCTCAAGAAGCCAAGGAGGGCAGGGAGGAAGAGAATGAAAGCTAAAGGGAGAAATGGGGAAGGAAAGAGGAGAGGAGGGGAAGGAAGGGCAGAAGAAGGAAGAGGAGGGAGGAGGAGATGGGAGACAAAGCAAGGCAAAGCAATATGGGAAAAAGATGTCAGCCAAGAGGCACTGGGGGAAATGCACGTAGGAATGAGTTGTCTCTTGGTGACAAACCATTTTACTTAATAACTAACTTAAAAAGCTAACTGTGGTTTGGTGGGGGAGCAACTTGGACTGGGATGAGAGGAAATGGCTTTCTTGTTACTCAAAGCCTCTCTGGGCTCATTCTCCTGTCTGCACTCAGTGAATCTGCCTCACTCACATTGGGATTTGAAGATGTGCAGGACTGATGGAGGCCAGTAGGCTGTTGTCTCTTGTCAACCTTCAGGCTAGCCTGGGCAAAGCACTGCTGGTTGCAGAGAAGTAAGGACCAGCACATCCCTACAAACCTCTCACGAGACTCCTGAAGTGTCACCTTTTCTTGTCCTGTTGACCAACACCAGCCACACATGTCTAAGTCCAATATAATGGACCCACCATTATTCTAATGGTCATTACTAATTTGATGTGTTTATTCCTGCAAATAAAAAATGTAAAATGTAAAATGTAAAAATAATGTAAGAACAAATAATTGAAGAAAAAGAAAAATCTAAGTAGGAAAAAGGAAAAAAAGAGAAGCCATTAAAAAGCTGCTCAACCTTTGTACTGATGAAGAAGATGAAAATTAAAATGAGATAGCAATGCACAGTGTGTTAGTAATTTCAGAGTCTGATAAACCGAGGGATGCAAAGGAAAGGGAAGAACTGGGAAATCTGCTGTGGACAAACGCAGGGACTTCAGTAATCAGAATTCAATTAGGAATCAATACGGAAAGCATAACTCTGAGTTACAGGGAAGTCAGGCTCAGGACACTGTAGGGCACTTCATTTTATAGGATTATATATGAATACAACAAAATTATGGAGCACAGAGAGAAACAGAACCACTAACTAAAGAAAAATACTTATCTCTTGGAGGAGTTATGAAGAGCAAAGAATTAAAAATAAAGAGGGCTTACAGTTTTGTAAACATTTTATTTTTCAAAAAAAAGTGCAAGGAGCCAGGCGATGGTGGTGCACACCCTTAATCTGAGCACTCAGGAGGTAGAGGCAGGCAGATCTCTATGGTTGAAGTCCAGCCAGGTCTACAAGAGCTAGTTCTAGGACAGCTAGGGCTACACATAGAAACTCTGTCAAGAAAACAAACAAAAAAGTGAAACGAGTATAGCATAAATAGTATGTCATTAAATTCAATAAGTAGGCTCACAGGCCTCTTAATACTCAAATACTAAACCTATGTGTGCCTCAGCCCACATGGTGCTATACTAACAGAATTCAGGACTGTGTCATTATAATGAAGAGGAGTGTATTCCTCATGGCTCTGGAGGTTGCGGTGTCTGAGATCAGGGTGCCAACTTCTGGCAAGGGTCTCCTGGCTGCATCATTCCAAGGCCAAGGCAAGAGACTGGCTGGCAGAGAACTAAACTCACTTTTTATAACACTCCTCCTTTTAAAAGCTTCCGTCTCCGTTGTGATAGTATCCTCTTTCTGAAGGCACAGGCCCTCGTGACCCAGTCACTACTCAAAGGTCCTCTCTCAATACCATTGCAGTGGGAATTAAGTTCCTAACATCAAACCACAGCGATGTGTTTGAAATAGTTCACAGTTAAAACGACATTTAAAGAAATAATAGTATGAACACCTTCAAACGGCGAGCAAAGGTGCTAAGAGCGAAAGGTCTTATGGAAATTCAGACTAGGGGAAAGGTGGCCACTGTCCCCTTCCGCTGCAGTGATCAGGTTCTGTCTGGGCGCACTTTTGAAAGGCTGCACTGCACCCATGTTGCCACACTACAGAGGAAGAGGAGTGGGAGGACCACACTCTTAGCGGCTCACCTTCGATCTTGGTCAATGCACACAATAACTTGTAAGCATGTGGGACAGGGATGGATGGGCAGGGAGTTTATAGGCAGAGAGAGGTTGAAAAAACCCAAGCTACACTGTGTGATTACTGCGACCTGAATGTGAATTGTCCCCCCAGAGGCTCGTGTTTGAAGACTTGGTCCCCAGCTGATGGTAGTTTGGAAGGTTGCAGAACCTTCAGAAAGTGGTGCCTCGCTGGAGGGAAGTTCCATAGCAGGAACACAGTTTCCTGTCTACTCTTGCTTCTTGCTTCCCCAAGGAGGCATGGAGCCCCAGCTGTAGTCTACTGCCCCCATGAGGCTTCCAGCCACCATTCCTTCCTCTTCATGATGTACGCAATCTTCAAATTCAATCAAACTGTGAACCAAACTATGCCCTTCGTCCCTTCAATGTTTTTTGCGAGATAGTCTGACTCAGCAACAAAAACAGTAGCGGATGCATCTGCCTTCTGTCTTCTCGCATTGGCCCCGCGACTACACGGAACCTAGAAGCTTCAGCTACATCATCACTGATTCGTTATTGTCCTGTCACATTCAGAACAGACAGGGACAGTACAACATCCATGTCCATGAGTCTCACCAGTCCTTCCCCAATCCTAGCTTTAGCGTTACCCCCATGCAATGAGAGAAGGAACATCCTAGGTTCCATCTACTGGTTCTATGGCGGGCTTGATCCCCTCAAGGCTGAACTGCAGAAACAGCTATTTCTGCCGTGCTGTCTTTATTCCACTTCAGCCTCCTATCTCCTCTTCCGTATTTATTGCCAGGAAATGTTCACAGCAAACATGCTAGGTTTCTGACAGTCTGCCATGTGGGAGAGCGACAAGTGCTTTCTGTGTGCATCTCTGAGACTGAAGTCTGGCTGGGTGAGGCTCAGAGAGGTGGGTTCTGGCCATTGAAATGAAGAACAAGGCTGCTGGGTGCAGAGAAGCAGCAGGCAGCCTCCTGGGAAGAGCTACCCAGAGACCAGCAGCAAGATAACTGCAGAGCAAAGGGCTGGCCAACCTTGCCAATGTTATCACAGGTCTTCAATAAGTTTTTATGAGTCTAAATGATTTTAGGAGATTTACTGATGACGAAATTGTTTAAGGTGACAATGTGGCCGAGTAATCTCTTTCAGAGAATGTCACTATCAACACTTGGATGTGCAGCCTTCCCGATGTTTTCCAAAACATGCACAAAACCTTAGGTGTGAAGAGGAAATGTGCTATCCTGTGCTATAAATAGGATGCTTGTAACTGAACCCACACATGCAAAGTTACATCTAGAAGCCTTCTTTATGCTTGGATATGTCTGACTGATACTGCCTCCCTCCCCCCCCCCCCTTACAAACTCAGTCGCATTAGTCATTCATTCACAAATCCTTTTTTTTCAGTTGGTCCTGCGGAGCTTGAACACACTGTCAGGCACTGTTTTAATAACCGGGAGAACACAATGTTAAGGAAAACAAAGCCGTTTCCCTCCTGAGACTTCAGAGTCGAGTAGAGAGTAAGAAACATACAAACTAACAGATATGTATCAAATGAGGTCCAAAAGATACGTGCTGGGAAGAAAATACACCAGGTTTACAAAGAAACAACAAACAGATGCTGGTTTTGGTTGTGTGGTGACAGAAAAGTTCTCCCAGGGATCCCTGTATCAGCCATCTATTGCTGGGTAGCAAAATTCCCTTAACTAGTTTTAAAAAGCAGTATTTGATACCATACAGTTTCTGGAGGACAGGGATCCAGTAGTGGCTTAACTGTGTCCTCTAGGAGAAGGTCTCAGAGGGACAGCCAAATTATCAGCCAGGTCCACAACCATCTGAAGGCCTGGTGACAGAGGTACTTGTTCAAGAGTCAGTAGGGGGCTGCTCTTGGAGAGCAGCCTGGCTCAATGGATCTTGGTCATAGGCTTCTCTCAGTCCGTTACTACATGGGCCTCTCTGGTGTGAGATTTCCCTCTGTATGCATGATTATCATTGGTGAATAAACAAACTGTCTTGGCCTGTTAATAGGGCAGAACTTAGGTAGGTGGGGGAAACTAAACTGAATGCTGGGAGAAAGGAGGCAGAGTCAGAGAGAAGCCATGGAGATGCCACTAGAGACAGATGCGCTGAAACTTTTCTGGTAGGCCACGAGGTGATGCACAGATTAATAGAGATTGGTTAGAAAAAGATATGAGTTAGCCAATAAGAAGTGGTTGCTAATGGGCCAAGCAGTGATTTAATTAATACAGTTTCCATGTGATTATTTTGGTACTGAGCAGCCGGGACAAACAAGCGGCCCTCCCACGACACCTCTCCACAGGTTGGTTATAATATGACATCCTGATTCACCAGAGAACAAGCTGTAAGAGCCAGAGGGAGAGAAACAGAGGCAAGTAAGTCACTGCATTTTATAGTCGAGTCTCAAACTTAGCTTCTCATTTTCTTAGACTCTACTTACTTCAGAACTAGTCCAGCCACACCAAGGGCTGTAGACCACATTTTATGCAAACCAAGGGAGGGGACCAATGAGAACCATTTTTGAAGCTGCTCATCATGTTGGTACTACAGCAGAGAGACAAATGTGGAGAAGAAAGAGTTGTATAGATATCTGGATGAAGAACCCCACAAGAACAAAAACAGCAAGATCCATGGGCATTGGGGAGGAGCTGCCTTGGTCTCTGTCGGGAGCAGGGAAGAGCCCCTGTGGCTGGCGCATAGAGGGAAGAATGGTAGAAAAACAAAGCCCAGACAGAGGCAGGGGCCAGGGCACAGCCAGCTGTGGGGTATATTTCAAGAATAACAAGAAGTCACAGTGTTCCCAGCCTGAATTATGATCGTTTATTTTATGACCGTCTGTCTACCAATGAAGACCACTCTGAGTTTCCCACTTCTGAAACTTCCTGCCCTTCTAAAACGTCCTGCTTCCTGCCTTTCCTATGTGAGGGCTGATAAGTTTGCTTCTGTGCTAACAGCATGTAGGAGAGTAAGCAAAAAGCACCTGCATCCTAAATGCATTCACACAGATTACCAAACTACACTCAAAATTGTCTTTCCCAACTGACTCCATCGACATTGTACAAAAGAAAGCCCAGGCCAACACTAAGTAGCACAAAGCAGTTGGATTTGTGCTAATCTGCTGTGGGAGAATGTCATTTTATTGTGATTTGTATTTCTCAGAAAAGACAGTGAATTTTGTAGTGTGAATGGAGGTGGGGGCTTTTGACACCTTTCTGTTTCTTCCCCTGCATGTTCCTGTGATGTCTCATCATCGTCCACTCAGATCATCTCTGTTAGAAACTGGCCCCACAGCCTTGCCACCGTGTAGCTGTCCAACCCTGCTTTCCCTTGTCCACTGTGACCCAATGTGGTACCTTGTCTTGTAACTTTTGTCTGAGCCTTTGTCTCTCTCTATCCACACCTCTCTCCACTTATTAGACTCAGCTCTCTCCATTGGGTCTGCTATCTATTCTTTGCCCTTCTCTCCACCAGAGCACAGAGACCCAGATCCACTCCAAGTGGTACCAGGTAAGAGTCAGGAAAAGTGCACACCAGGCTGCTGTTCAGCTCCTGTAACACCCAAGCTTGTTTAAAGGGGCTGAAACAACATGGGCCTCATGCACCTCCATATTATTTCCAAACTAGGTCAGAAATAATAGTCCCTTCTTAGACAGTCTACCTAAGATCTTAGATAGATGATAGTCCCTGTGTTCAATTAAAAGTGCCAAGAATAGAATCAAGGACTATTACAGTCACTTTTCCTACTGCTGTAGGAAATACCTGACAGAGTAACTTAAGGGAGAAAGGGTCCAATTTGGCTCACAGTGTCAGGGGAATGTAATTCATCATGGATGAGAAGCACAGCAGCAGACACAGGAGGTCAGCTGGCCACATTGGAACCATAGTTAGCAAGCAGAGAAGATGATACATGTTTATTCTCAGTTAAATGCTTCCTTTTAGTGCAGTCCAGTAATCCAGGACCCAAGCTCTGGGAGAGGTACCACCACCCTTCAGGGTGGGCTTTCCCATCACAAGAAACCTAATTGAGATCCCTCATCAACATGCCAGGAGGCTGACCAAACATGAATCATCCCTCACAGGCGTGCTTTGAGCCTTATCTCCTAGGTGATTTTAGATCCAATCACATTAACAATCACACAGACCATCCCAGACACTTAGTGAGCAGTCACTGAATGTGATATTGTAACCTACACCCCATGCTATTCTACTGTCTTCTGAGGCATGGAAGGATCAAACAATATCTTAATCAGTTTTGTATTCTCAGAAGTATCTGATGTGGTACCCTGCCAAAAAAAGGAGCATTTATAAGTATTTGTATAATTATTTGTGTATATACCAAATGTATGAATTCCCACCTGAATGAATGAATTGGATGTACAGTCTTAATATGGAGGGGTTTAACTGCCAACTGTTATCCTGTGTACCATTGGGAATCCTTGAAGGATTTCACAAAGATTAAATAACATACAGTAATGTTTTAAGAAGGAATTTAAGGAATAAGTACATTTGCAAATAAGATTTTGCTCTTGAAACCTGCAGATTTTCCCCAGTCCACAGACAGGCAAGTGGCCAACACACATTTATTTAGAAGCATATTTTACACTTTCTGTTCTCAGACCCTTCTTCAGACTACATAGACGCCACCCTCCCCATCCCACCCCCAGTTTACCCTCCCTCCCAGTGGCGCATCAAGGGCAGAGCCCCCATAGAGATGAGCACATGACCCTGCTCACTGTTATTGCCTCAGGCACTGTCTCAGCCTTGCACAGAGGCTCAGAACAGAAACAGACAAGCACAGCCAATGGGCCACATACAGTTCACAGATATATTTTGCTTCCTGGGTATAGTATTTTCTAAAATTGAATTAAAAACACAGATATCTTGTGAAATCTGAGGTATGGCCATGGGGCCAGCACTCCTGTGGCGGCAACAGTCTGTATGGATCATTGAAGCAATAGCTCCCCGTGGCTTTATTTCCAGACCCCCATGGTCTTTCCCTGCTTGTTACATTGTTTATGTTGACTGGGCATTGAGCCACATACATTTTCAAACTTGGTGCTAAAAGTACCATCCCAAGTAGACAATGGCCCAGCCCCTATTCCAGGGGCGATTTCAACCCCCAGTAAACCCTCCAAAGCATGGAGCAACTGGTCTGCATTAGTTATCTTTCTTGTTGCTGGCAGAAACTGCTTGAGGAGGAATGGTTTACTTTGGGTCATAGTGTAAAGGCACAGTCAAGGGTGGTGGAGTTGTAGCATCAAGAGTATGAGGTGACTGGTCACGTTGCATCTACAGTCAAGAAAAGTGCTGACAGGAAGTTGGAGCAGGCTACAAAGCCTCAAGGTCCACCTCACATGATCCAGTTCTTTCCAGAAAGCACTACTCTCTAAGGGACCAAATGCTCAAATATGTAAGTCTATGGGAAATATCATCACAAATCACTTACAACCTGATGTGCTTCTTGGATAAAGCTCTTGCATCAGCTACATGCAGGCATGAGACAGTTCTACTCTTTCAGATACTGTGTATGGGTTTGACCACCACTTTCTTTCAAGGTGAATCTCCATGAATACCCCTTACTTTTGGGAAGAGGAGGTCTAGAGAGTCTCAAAATTTGGGAGAAGACCCTGCACTTGTGGAAAAATTTCTTATAAACTTCCTTCAGCCATCCACATCAAGGGAAATGACACAACCATACCCTGGATAGGGTACAACAGAGGAAGCTAGGAAAGAGAAGACCCATAGATCTCACTCATGATGGCAGAAATAGACTCCAGGATGAAGACATCGAATAGAAGGTATGTTTGGGGCAGCACTGAGAGATGTAAAAGCCTCAAATGTGTTGGCAGAGGTTTCTGTCCCACCAGGTCCTAGAGTAGTTCAGTCCCAAAGAAAGGCACGGAGGTTTCATTAATTATAAACTGGTTGGCCTATTAGCTCAGGCTTTCTTAACTCCTATATCTTACATTAACCCATACTTCTTGTCTGTGTTAGCCATGTGGCTTGGTATGTTTTGTCAGTGAGGCATTCTCATCTTGCTTCATCTGTGTCTCGGTGATGACTGCAGACTGAGCCTTTCCTCTTTCCAGAATTCTCCTGTTCTGGCCATGCCACCTATACTTCCTACCTGGTTACTGGCCAGTCAGCATTTTATTAAACCAATACGAGTGATAAATCTTTACAGGGTATAAGACTGTTGTCTCACAGTACTTCACTTTTTTTTTTTCTTTTCAAAACAAGACCTCTGAATCTAATCTTCTTTGTTTAACTTTTTCCCAGACCATTATCCATAACAACTTGTAACCAACACTCTAAACAAAGATAAACATCCACAATCCACTTTTTGGAAATGTGGGCATAATTTTCTAGGCTACTTACTGCCGATTGGGGGTTGCTGATAATCTTATGGGGAACTAAAGAAAATTTAGGTTTATGGTCAAATCCTGATTGGAATATTCTGTGAGACTTGATCATCTCAGTCAGCAATCTTGAGGTTGTTCTGGATGTAGAACTCAGAGGAAACACCAGCAGAGGTCCTTTGAAATGTTGGATCATCTGAGCCATCTGCTCCTATTGGAGATTTCTCAGGGGGGTCTTCCTTGATCAAACCTGATTTTTCTTAACCCAGAATGAATCATGGACAACTATACACACATAAAACCTGAGATAGCTTGGGAAGTAATTCTTTTTTCCCCTCTTTTTTTTATTACATTATAAATAATACCAATCAAAATTCCCACTTCCTCCCCTCCTCCCACTCTGTTTCTGCTCTCCCTACCCCATTCAGTTCTAGGAGAGAGCAAGGCACCCTGCCCTCTAAGGGGCCAATGATAATGGCACTGGGATTTTTCTCTACTGCATATACTGGCTTTTTTGGGATGCTATTCTCTTTGGATACATACCTTCCTAAGCCTTCATGTAGGAGGGAGGCTTCCTGACTCAGCTTTAGCTGCAAAACCTTGCAGCTCTTTTAAGAGGCCCTACCACAAAACACTTCAATGGTGTTCATGAATAGCTGACAGCATGCTTCTTGGTGGTGGCAGGGACTTTGAAACTCCATAGAGTTGTGGCAATAAATATGGCTCCCGCCACTAATTCTGCTATGATGCTAGACTCTCAGAAAGCCAAAGAATAGGGTAGATCCAGCCATCAAAACCACAACTTCAATTCTAGCCATATTGTTTAGCAAATTAAAGATACATGTGATTAAAGAAAGAGAAGTATACAGCAAAAAGAGATCCAGATGGACCCCCCAAAAAAACACCTCTAAATGATTTACAGTGTGTTTAAAAATATGTGTAGGCTTGGGAGAGAAAAGGAAAAAAAAGTCCTTCAAAAAAAGAGAGTAGTGGGGTGTGGTGGCACACACCTTTAATTCCAGCACTTGGGAGGCAGAGGCGGAGGATCTTTGTGAGTTCCAGAATAGCCTCATCTACAGAGTAAGTTCCAGGACAGCCAAAAATACACAGAAAAAGCCTGTCTCAAAAAAAAAAACCAAAAAGTAAAAATAAAAATAAAAGAAATAGAGTTTAAAATAAAGCCATGTAAAGATGGAAAATACACAGAGAATTTGGATACTGTATGTTATTGTGTTACCTTTGAATTGTTTGCTGCTGAGTAAGGAGCAACAGCTCCTAAAAGACATTTGAATATAAATGCTGCTGGATTAATCCAACATATATATTTTGAAAATGCCTTGACTTAAAAAGTCAAAAGATATGCTACTTTGGAGAAGAGGTTTTGCTTTTCTTTCTACAGGAAATGAGAGGCTGTGGATTCATTCTGGGCTAAGAAAAATCAGGTTTGAGCCAGGCGGTGGTGGCACATGTCTTTAATCTAGCACTCAGGAGGCAGTGGCAGGTGGATCTTTGTGAGTTTGAGGCCAGCCTGGTCTACAAGAGCTAGTTCCAGGACAGGCTCCAAAGCTATAGAGAAACCCTGTCTCAAAAAACCAAAAAAAGAAAGAAAGAAAGAAAGAAAGAAAGAAAGAAAGAAAGAAAGAAAGAAAGAAAGAAAGGAAGAAAGAAAGAAAAATCAGGTTTGATCAAGAAAGCAAGGAGGACCCTCTGAGAAATCTCCAATAGGAGCAGATGGCTCATATGATCCAACGTTTCAAAGGACCTCTGTTGGTATTTCCTCTGAGTTCTACATCCAGAACAGCCTCAAGATGACTGGCTGAGATAATCAACTCTCACAGAATATTCTAATCAGGATTTGACCATAATACTAAATCAGCAGGAAGTAGCCTAGAAAACTATGCCCACATTTCCAAAATATGGATTATGGATGTTTATCTTTGTTTAGAGTGTTGGTTACAAGTTGGTATGGATAATGGTCTGGAGAAAAGTTAAATAAAGATTAAATTCATAGTTCTTATTTTGAAAAGAGAAAAAGGGGAAGTGCTGTGGAACAATGGCCTTATACCTTGTAAAGATTTATCACTTATATTGGTTTAATAAAAATGCTGATTGGCCAATAGCCAGGCAGGAAGTATAGCCAGGGCGACCAGGCAGGAAGCATAGCGGGGCAACCAGAATAGGAGAATTCTGGAAAGTGGAAAGGATCAGTCTGCAGTCATCAAGCAAGATGAGAATGCCTTGCTGATAAAACATACCAAGCCACATGGCTAATGCAGACAAGAAGTATGGGTTAATGTAAGATATAGGAGTTAATAAGAAAGCCTGAGCTAATAGGCCAACCACTTTATAATTAATATAAGTCTCTGTGCCTTTCTTTGGGACTGAACAGCTGCAGGACCAGGAGGGACAGAAAGCTCTACTACACAAATGAAACTGTTTTTAGCCATCAATTGTTTATAATTTGTTTCACACTATGCCATAAACTCTTTGAGAGCAAAGTTTAGGTCCTACTGTCTTCTGCATCACAAATAACCACTGAATATTTAGCTGTGTATGAAAGAGTGGATAGACAGATAGATGATATGCAGGTAGACGGATAGGTGGACAGAGGATCAGTAGATAGATGAGTAGATGGATAGACAGACAGAGAATGGATAGATGGAAAGATTAAAGGGTGGGCATATGGGTACATATGTGTTTGGAAGTATAGATGAAAGAACAGAAGGTACTGGATAGATTTCAGCTATTAAGGTGATGCAAGTGTTATCTTCAACCTTGTTCTTGGTTTTGTGTATCCTAATTAATTTATAATCAGGGGCAGATTGGTCTAGAAAGAACTGAGGTTGTATTTTCTTAATTGAAATATAAAAAATACTTACTGAGCACTGGAGGCAGTAGGAAGTCACTGACCCCCTCCCCCAATATTTAATTTTGTCACCACACTGGTGCATCCAGAAAGAATAGGCTGTGAGTCCCATTTGAGCTTACAGAGACAGATCCCACCCCAGACAGCTGCTGGATTGCAAATGCTAGCACTCAGAAGACTTCTTGATCCTCAGATAGTTGTTAACAAAACAATATGCTGATGGGTTCCAAGAAACTAAATCAGAGGCAATCAGGTTTGGCAGCTGCTTGGCTCATGAAAGGTGACACCCAATTAGAGAATATGATCAATCCAAAACAGTGTGCATTTCCAACATCCAACAGAATTTACTGGTGCAATCATGGACCTGACAGTCACGGTTCCCACTTGGAGACACAAACTCCTCCAGAAGCAGCAATCATAGTGCCCCGCTATTGTGCAATGCTGTTTTATCTGAGTTATCACAATGACTCCTTGAGGCAGAATTGAAAAGGATTCTGGGTGCTTTTTGAGACCTCCAAGAGAAAGGACTACTCCAGAGTAACATGTCAGGAAGTCTGGTAAGTAATCCACAATCCTCTGGCTGTTATGTGACCTCATTTATCCTTCAGCCTCTTGGTCTACAAAGAAAAATTATCAGATATATAACCAAGTTATTAATAATTTGCACAAGTGACATCATAGCCATTTTTAGAACCTTAGCACAATTTCTGATTGAGGCATTATTATTAATGCCTGATCTAAGTTATTTCTAGAGATTTCCATCTTAGTCTCTTTTATCCCATTCCCACATATTTGTTATGATTTGGAAAGAGGCCTAGGTCTGATGTTTGAAAGAGCAATGTTGTACCATAAAAACTCCTTGGGCAGATTGCATAATAAAGGGAATGTGAGTTCCTAAATTAAGAAGCATATTCCTTAGTATCAACACAGACACACTAAGAACAAGTCACATTAGACATAATTATTGGTGGTACAACCGTGATAGAGAATTAACAGACACAACAGATACACTGCCTGTTCATTCAAGTAATAACTTTGATGGAGTTTCTTATAATGTTGTGAATAGATTACAGAGATATAGACATGATAACATAATATTATATAAGATAATATAATAAAAATATACAATATAATATCATTCAGTGGACTTATAACCAGTTGGGTAAATTTGGATGCTGTTGGATAATGCTCTTGTACACTGTAAAGATTTGTCACTTGTATTGATTTAATAAAATGTTGATTGGCCAGTAGCCAGGCAGGAAGTATATATAGGCAAGGCAATCAGACTAGGTGAATTCTGGGAAGAGGAAAGGCAGAGAGTCAGTCTATACCCAGATGCAATGGAGTCAAGATGAGAATGCCTTACTGAGAAAAAGTACCAAGCCACATTTCTAAACATAGACAAGAATTATGGGTGAATGTAAGTCATAAGAGCAGTTAGCAATAAGCCTGAGAAATAGGTCAAACAGGCTATAATTAATAGAAGACTCTGTGTGTTTATTTCGGACTAAATGGCTGTGGAAATGGGCGAGACAGAAACTTTTGTCTACATTTGGAGATGATGACTATTGGTGATATGTCTATAGCATGTCCTAGACAATGAAGAACTTTAACCTCAGCCTTATCCTGTCCATGTGTGAGAGAATGTGTGTGTATGCTCATGTTCATATGTATATGCATGTGGATGTAGATGCACATATATGCACATTCATGCATGTAGAGTCCACAGGGCAATATCAAGTGTCTTCCTCAATCACTCTCCCCCTTACATTTTGAGGCAGGGTCTCTCACCAAAACTGGAGTTCTCCAGTTTGGCTAGACCAGCTGCACAGCTAGTGCTGCATGGGTCTTCCTTTTTCTGCTTCCCCAGCACTGGGATTGCAGTTGCATGCTGCCATTGCCAGATTGTTAAGTAGGTGCTGGGAATCCAAACTCAGGTCACCAGTGATTTGCAGCAAACACTTGATTGACTAAATTGTCTCTCTAGCATCCCCCCCAAGTATTACACTTTTGTCTGCATGCACCAGCTTGCCTCACCCACAAAAGTAAGAAGAGAAACTAAAAAGTCAAATGGAAGAATCATCTGCCACAAGCAGTGTTGGGGACCAGCCAGGACAAAAATACCTCTCTCTAGGGTAAAGGCATAGGGATTTAGAAATGTAGTAAAGAATATGAAGACAGGAACAAAAATAATAAAACAGAGAAACATATAGGGTAGAATCAGGAGGGAATTCCAGTGAGTACTGAAAATTCACCTGCGTTTAATTTCCAATGTCTCAAAATACCCTTGACCCCAAAAGGTAGGAAGGAATAAAACAAAAGACGGTGTTAACATGAGACAAGGAAATAAACAGACCAATTGGAAGTCATGGGCTACATTCATTGTTAAATATTCTGTTACTAGACCAAATCAAATCATGCTTACACCCTAGACCAAACATTCTGTAGGTAAACTACTCCCTGGGTGGAATCCCACGTTATCTCTATAAAGTGAACTGGAACTTAGTTGGATCCTTAGACTCTTGTTTGAGGTAGGAGCAAATCTACTTCTCTATTCCTGGAGTACAAAGTCTGGCTATTAGCCACACCTATAGACAATAGCCTTGAGAGAGCAGAACTCTCTGCTCAATGTCTAGGTGGAGCCTTTGTTTGAGGTAGAAGCACAATCACCTTGAAGGAACTAGAGGTAAGTTCCAACTCTCTGATCTTTGGTCAATGTGGAAATAGGTTCATATCTTCAGGCCTCCACAAAGCAGTTTTGTGTATTGGCTCATCCTGACCAGAGAATGTGGTCTAGTGCAAGAGTCAAATGCACAACACGGGGGGGGGGGGAGGGAGGAGACATGCCAGCAATCCACTAGGAAAAGACCTTGCGCCGTGGTGAGAATGTCAGCTCAGCTTCACTCAGAAGTGGGGAGCAAGGACCAAAAACTTTACTTCCGTTACTTTCCAGAGGAAACTAATTTCTTTCATTTTGTGCATGTGGTACTAGAGGAAGTGATTGGCCATTTGGAAAGGTAGAGGCAGGAAATGGAGAAGGGACTGAGAGTGTGTTAGTTATAACACTGATGATGGCACAGGAGGTGCTTGGTGACCATTGTCTCTAGACATCTGAACATCATAAACAAAGGTAACCTAGCAATTCATTTTCAAACATTTAGTCATATGATAGTTGGACAAATGTTAACATTGGCTTATTGTGTTTATTTTTAATTTAACAATTCCATTTTGTGAAGGCTCCTCTTGATTGGGATTATCTAGGAAAGAAGCAGAATTTCTCACCATCCTGGAGGGATCCTATATCCATACAGTGACTGACTCAGTCACTGAATAATTTCTTGAGAAGCCAGGACTGAGCTGAGTTCTGAGCTAAGTTCTAAGGCTTAAGTGGCAAGTCAAGCAGGCGCAGTCTTTGCTCTTATACATAAGAAAGCAAAAAATTAAGTGATCACATTAGAGAAAACCGAGATAAAGGAAACAGAGGTTTATGACAAAAGATGATGTTAACAGAGTGGCTAGCAAACCCAAGCCTACATAATTAGAAGCCAGATACAGCACCCGTCGCTGCCTGATGCATTTCCCCTTCTTTATTTTATTGAAGAACACAGTGGACCCAGCCACAGTATTGTTTAGGGTCACAGCCTAGTGTGTCTTCCTAAAGCACGCACAGTCCAGCTTTCTTGGACTCAAAGGATAGTCAGTGTGACAATGCTCTAGCCAGTGAGAGACAAATCGTTATTCAGTGGAAATCCTTGATTCCCTAATGTAAGGGCTGCCTCACCCATGTGTGTGTGTGCGTGTGTATGTGTGTGTGTGTGTGTGTGTGTGCATGCACGCGTGCGCGTGCGCGCACGCGCACGATTCAGAAGCTGACTT
Source organism: Arvicola amphibius (assembly GCF_903992535.2). NCBI lineage: Eukaryota > Metazoa > Chordata > Mammalia > Rodentia > Cricetidae > Arvicola > Arvicola amphibius. The sequence continues at coordinate 167,897,427 of NC_052049.1, read as the reverse complement.
TGACTGTCTTCTTCTATCACCCCCTTCCATCATCTTATTTTATGAGACAGAGTCCCTCATGGGCCTGGGGCTTACTGTTCCTGCTAGATAGGCTGGCCCCAAATTGCCTGCTCTGCTTTTCTGTTGCTGTAATGAAACAATCTGACCAAAGGCAACTTTCTGAGTAAAGGGTTTATTTGGCTTACACTTCTAGGCCACAGTCCATCACGGAGAGATGTCAGGAAGTGGAAACAAGAGTCTAAAGGCAAGAACCATGGAGGAATGTTACTTGCTGATTTGCTCACCAGTTCATGCTTAGCGAGGTTAGTTATACAGCCCAGGACCTCCTACCGAAAGAATGGTACTGCCCAGAGTGAGAATCCTGACACATCAGTTGATAGTCAAGGCAATCCCTCACAGACATGCTTATGAGCTAGTCTTATCTGGGCAATTTCTCAATCAAGGGTCTCTTCCCAGATGCCTCTCGGCTGTATCCAAGTGGACAATTAAAACAAACTAGACACTTCCTGTGTCCATTTCCTCGCCAAGCACTGACATCACAGACACATGGCATCACACCTGTCTTGCGGGGGGGGACACGGGGTATCAGAGCTGAGGTATTCATGCTTTGTGCATTAAGTTCTTAACCCACTCAGCCATCTCCTCAGCCCCAGAACTGTCTTCCAAAGCCTTCTTTGAGCTCTGTTTTCCTGCCTAAAGCATAAATAAAATGGCTTGGGTTATGTCAGATTTCTTGCAACCATGAAACAAAACCAAAGAAAATCTTAGTGACCATATCCTCTTATTTTGAGCCAAAGATGAATGCCACTCTTTATAGATTTCTAATCAAATAACAAAAACTATATACTAGCATATACAGAAGTCACTATTGTTAGAATCTTCTATTATTCATAGTCAAATAAAATCCCTCATTTATTTCCCAGCCAGGCAAAGCCCACAGGGAAGGACATTTGAGGCAGAAGAAATCTACTATCTGAAGACCTGAGGGCAGCCATAGTTTGGTGTGTCTATGAATATAATAGCAAGACTCGTGGGAGGGTGGCAGGCACAGAGGAAAGTGAGAACCACTAAGGTTAGGGACAGCAAGGGACAGGGCAGTTGAAACTTTAGAGGTGGGGCAAAGAGGGTGACTTTATTATAGACGTGAACAGACATCATTGGTATAGATATCACCTGTTTGGCATGCAATTGACAAGGGGCTTAGGAGGGGCCGGAGCAGGAGCTGGGAGACAAACTGGAGCCTCTGCTGTCATACTGGGATGAGGAAACGATGACTTGGACTTGGGCAAAAGCATCAGCAGTGGGGAAAATGGTGCCGAAATGAGAGCATGGCAGACAGTCAGGGAATAAGTTTGCAAACATAAAGGACGGCAGCACGCTGCATGAAGAATGCAAGCAGCTCTTGCTAATCAAGGGAATCAAGCTACTTATTGCCAGAGGCCAGGTCAGTGAAATAGTGTTAGCCGTAGCCCCTCACATGTGTGGGTTCAATGTTTTACAAGTATTGCCACATTAATCCCCGTAATAGCACATACGGGAGACACTGTTATTATCTTCATCTTACAAATGAGCAAACCGAGTCATAATCAGATTAGACGCTTGCTCAAGGACAATAGTGTTATGAAGCTAGTGGAACAACTTTGAAACCCAAGGCTGCCTGGTTCTCTGGCTGATGCCATCGGGGACTCAGACACCATTCACAGAACATTTTCTACTCTCTGGATGTTCATTATAACACATAAAAATTCTTCAACATCCTTCCCACACTTGGACATATTTATTGAGTCTTTTGTAGATATTAATCCATTTACTTTTTTTTTTTTTTTACTTACTCTACAAATTGGAAAACTGAAGGACAGGGAGGTCACGAGACTCATCCTGAGTGCCCAGCTAACCACTGTGCCCCACTGTCTCTCCACAGGAGTCTGTCCCCCAGGACAGTTTGAAGGAATCTTGTCTGCCCTACACATCCTGTCATCCCAATAGAGCGAGAGTCCTAAGAACTGCTGCTTCTTAGACTCAGAACTATCTTCTGGCTCAGAACTCGGGACCAAGCGGTGACAAGCACATTGGGATTGGTAGATTATCTTGGCCAAATGCAAAAGCATTAATGAAAAGCTCAACAAGAGCCAAGATGCACACCCAGATAGACACAGTTCCTGGACTTGTCCTACCTCCCTCTAGCGTTCCTTTCTTACACCTCTCGAAGCAGGTCCTCTGAGAGGCTGGCTCTAATGGCCTTGGCTAAAGTAAGGCTCCCTCCCTCCTGCCACTCACTATTCCACCATCTCACTTACCCCCCAGCTTACCACTTATCTGTCCCAAACAATATCAATTATTTATCACGTATGTGTGTGTTGTCTGTCTCTGCCCGCGGGATGTAAGTCCATGTCTCTACCGCCTGGTCGGCTGGCACACAGTAGGCATTCAATAAATATTTAATGAAAGAATGATTAGACACATTAATTTAACTTGATTTCAGCTTTCATCGGCATCTGGAGAAAGCCTTCCCAGCTCTAGCCACATGCACAAGTCTCTCTTCAACTGAAGCACCTGAGGTGGCAGAAACCAGGAGAAATATCCAAACTGAGACAATGACAGTGGCAAGTAACACTGGGATTAGTTCATGTGGACCAGTGCTGGTAGCTTTTTGAAGGAACCCCTCCAATGGTCGTTGTCTTTCTATTCCCCTGGGAGGTGGCATGACTGGCCGCAAGCATTTCTCCAAGCAACTGAGCTCAAAGCAGAAGTTCCTCTTACACCAGAAGCTACAAGGGAAGGCAGAGCTGTGGAAAGGGCCCCAGGAGAGGGCCATGAGGAGAAGGTGCAACCAAGGAGGAGCCAGGTAGCCTCAGGCAGTGGCAACAGGCACAGAAGAGAAAGCGCCTAGCCCCCACTTCCCAGCCCTTCTTGTCAGCAGGAGTATTGGAAGGTCCCTAAGGGTGTGTCTCCGGTGTGGACAATGTCACATGTGGCTAGTCCTTTGGGGGCATCTGTGACCCCCCCTGGTAATCAGTTCTATTTCTTTTGTGTAAATTAAAACAAATAAGCAAGAGAATCAATCTGGAGGCTCTTCGATTCAGATGAAGGAGTCATCCGTGGCTCAGCGTTGTCTTCCTAGAAAGGGCAGATGCCAAACACGAGCTTCCCCTGTTCTGCTGCTACATCTTCTTGCAGGCTGGCTTTTCTCGGCTGTCTTCTGAATACCTCGAGCAGAACACCCCTGTCTTGTTAATGACTTCAAAGATACCGGGTCCACTGTGCAGCGAGTGATAAAAATGTACACAGCATGTGTTGGATAAATTAATAAACTCTCTGGAGCCTACGAGTCCTCAGGCCCAGCAGCACCGTAATGAAATGTTATTCTGAAGTGGAGGAGGTGGGAAGGAGGAGGGGAGCAGTATTTAATATATGCAAATTAACTAGTATGCAAATTGCCACTAAGTTAAAAATAACGGACTGCAAGAGAAGCCCATTTTTTAAGCGGCTTGTTTATTCATTAGCCTAATTTCCATTATCAATCCTTCTGTTTTCTTCTGTATTAAGCACTCACATTTGGGCAAGTTTGCTTCCTACAAATTGTGTTTTGCTCCAAAAACCCATAACACTGCTTAGAACAATCACCATACATTAGCTTCTCTCTGTCTCCTTGATTTTGCCCTTAGCTCGCATCCTTTCCTTTGCTTTCTTCTTGATCCTTACATCTCGCTGTGTTCTTTGCCTGAGTCTCTGGACCTTTTGTTTCACTGCTGAAGGCGGCTCCTACACAGCAAGGGGCGAGGTGAGGAGAAACCGCTTGCCTCAAAAGATCTTATTTCAGGGACCTCTTCTTCCAGCCTCTCACCCGCATAATGTGGAGTCTGCAACGCCAAAAAGCAGCCGAATCTATCTCTCCCCCATCACCTCGCGTTGTGGACCACTGGCATCCCCTGGCTAATAACAGAACAGCCAGAAAACGCGCATCCTGATTCGAGTCTGTATATGGCCTGTCTGCTTGAAGCAGACCTTACACAATGTTAAGACAAATTGGCATCCAAAATCCAACTCTTTTGTCTCAAGGAGCCCACACCTCGCTATGTGCAAGCTCTGGTGCCCCCTCGAGGCCAAGAATGGAACAGAACGTGGAGATGGTTCTGGAGGAGGCAGGAGGCAGGAAGAGTGCTCACACAAAGCCTTTAGCTTAAGCTTTTTAAGAAGACTCCTTGAAAGAGGGGCGCCAGTGAGCAGCTGGCGGTGGGGGGGTGTGTGTAGGCTTCGCTGAGGTTGCAAGGCTGGGAGGTTAGTTATTGTTTGAGCTGTTGTCGGTCTGCACGTGGGTTTTAATCACGTTGTTAGTTCAGGAAGCAAAAGCCGGTTTTCCAAGTGTTTCTCTGAACGCACTGCTGGATAGAATCTGCACAGGCTCTGTCCCCGTGGCGTTTGCATCTTAAATGTTGAAAGACACATACCGAGGTTCAGCTTTCTCATGCCCTTAGACTCCTGTGGACCAGGTCACTGGGGGAATCCAAGGCTGGCCCCACCAGGAGCCCCACTGCATACCACGGTGTGCCAAGTGATTTCACAGTGAACACTGATTTCACAGAACAGATAATTCCAGCTACAGTGGTCACTGGTGCTGACAGCCTCCCCAGGAGACACACTGTGTCAGGGGGGAACTATGGTTTTCATCTCTTAACTCAGGGTCTGAGCTTGGGTCAGCAACCCCCCTCCCCCATAAAGTGCCATTACTCAAGGGCAATGGAGTCAAGTGGAAAGGGTCACACTTAGGCAGCTGCCAGAGATCAGCAGCAGACAGGAGGTGGCCAGGGAATGGATTTACATCAGTCGCTGAGCCTCCAGTTCAAACAGCAATCTCCCAAAGCTCTTGGGGGTCAAAAAAAATGGTGTCAAATGGCCAAAGGCCTTAAAGAGACAATGGCATCAGAAATGGTCTCTGACACAAGACACTAAGGAGAACCAGGAAGATAAATCATTATCATTTAAGCCCTGCACGTGTTTTAGACATACTGTCTTTGCAATGTTTCCATTGAATGAAGAAATAAATCACCCTGCTCCTGACATTTTTAATAACTTTAAGAATGTGGTTAGGGCAATACTTAACTTTATTGACATATTCTATGGTTCATCTATCTCATCAAACGTCAATGAAACTTCAATGAGTATTAACTGAGGGCCTGTAATGTACTAGGCAGCGCCTAGAAAATTCCCCCCCGCCCCCAGTTCCCAGGGACCCTCCAGGAGCCTCGCTCCCTGGCTTGACTGCTTTTGTGGAAATCAATAGCCTACAGGGTTATGTTTAATGGCGTTAGGAGCAGGGACTAGGCAGAATCTAGCTGGGGGATTTGCTTTGCTGACTTTGGGGAACATGTCCTCTTGGACTCTGGCTATTTGTGAATGCTCTCTGATTTAGGCGCCTCCTGTGAGCTTGGGACACGGACATAATAAATGGACTGAAGAAAAGAACATAATGCCACTCAACAATTGTGCTGAAAGACAGTCTGTGCAGCTTCTGGGACTCACAGTGGGTCCGGAAACTGCCTGGTCTCCACTTTCGCAGAACGGGATACAGGCTGAGGAGGTTCAATCCATCAAGGCCACATTGCTGTGGAAGAGCAGAACAATTGAAAACTGGCTGTCTTGATTCTCAAGTCAGCCTCCTTTGCATTGGGAAGTGGTAATGGTTGTGTATTTTACAAAGGTTTAAAGGAGTTAGAAGAAGGGGGAGGAACAGTGCGATGGTTTAGCAGGTAAGGATGCTCGCCACTGAGCCTGACAACCTGAGTGGGATCCAGAAAAACCAGGCGGAGGAGAGAAACGACTACAGTTGTCCTCTGACTTCATTGACAAGTATACACACTAAGCAAATAAACAAAGGAAGAAGAAAGGAAGAAAGGAAGGAAGAAAGGAGGGAGGGAGGGAGGGAGGGAGGGAGGGAGGGAGGGAGGGAGGGAGGGAGGGAGGGAGGGAGGAAGTCGGGAAATGTAAGGATTGGCCATGACAATATCTGGCCCTTGTCAAATGCCACCTCTGGGATATACCTTGCATTCTCAAAGACACAGTTTTTCTCTCACTTCAAAGCTGAGCTGTGTTTTTCCAAGAAGACGGTGACCACAACCCTTCCCTTTCCAGGTCTCCATTTGGGCATTACTACCCCTTAAGCCTAGATAGATGCCTGGCTGCATATTTGCAAGACCCCAAATCCCATGCCCTCCCTCACAGCTCCTGTCATACTCCATTGTAAATGTCTTTTGCTTGTCTGCCTTCTCCAGTCTTCTGTGGACATCTGAAGGGTAGGGACTATGCTCTACTCTCTCAAGATTGTCTCTATAGATCCTAAAGTTAATAACTCCAAGAGTGCAGTTAAGGGAATACTCAACTTTATTGATATTGTTTACCATTCGTCCATCTTATCAAACCTCAATTAAATCTCAGTGACCATTAAACAAGGGTTCAGAATGTCTCAGGCAGTAGAGCCTGGCATGGAGTAGATGTGCAATAAATATTTTAGAATCCATAAATGAAGAGTGGGCCACAGAGTCTCATCAGGGAGAAAAATGTCATTAGCCATTCCTGTCACAGAGTGATCCAATCTCTTCTTCCCCCTGAACACATTCTTGGCTGCTAATCTGAGCATTCTATAGTGAGACTTAGTATGCCTGAGAAAACATATTACAGACCATGTAAAGATGAAAGTACACACATTTAAATGTGGCCCTTGTCACTTACGGGCATAAGCCTTACACTCAAAGCACACATCTTCTGTAGAGCAAAAGCCAAAGTAACAAACGAAAATTAGACAAAGAATTTCACAGCAAATGTTGCAGAAATAGTTTGATATCGCTGCTACATAAAGAATTCATATAAATTGATTTTTTAAAAATCAGGACCTCAAGAGATAAGAAGGCAGTGGACAAGAATAGAAATATTCGTATAAGGGGAGTATTGAGTAGCAAATACAAAAAGTGTCGAAATATCCAGCCTTGCCGATGAAAATAAGTAATGTGGTACAGGGCCTGTGCCCAGGGACAAGGAAGGTCAGGTGCACCTCCTTCCATCTCACAGCACGGTTTGCTATTGCTGCTGTGCTCCCGTGGGCTAGCCGATGCAGTCTTTGGGTAGTAGTCTCCAGCTCCTTACCAGGCTGGGAGAAATGCAGAGAGCAACACAGTGACCGAGCAAGGATGTGAATTCTGAGCTGACGGTCAACCAAGAGGACAGAGACTAGACCACAGCAGGAAGAGGGCCACAGTGGCATTGAGATGGCTTTTGCCAGGCACCAGAAAACTGCCCACTGGAGACACCGGCTGCAAACGCAAGTGGAGTGAAAAGGGAAATAGATGGCTGTTTGAGACATAACCCCTAGGGCTATACGGTTCGCTGCCTCTGTCAACCTCGGTGTTTGGCTTCTTCTGCCAGCAGCTGCCACAGAGGGTTTTATCTCTTTCACTCACTGCAAGGGAAATTAGATACATCAATGTTTCATGCAAACATGGCTCACAGGTGCTTGGCAAAATCACGATGGTTCTGAGAAACAAAACAGTAACAAAAACATGACTGAGCGTATTGCACCTTCAAAAGTTAAAACATAAAGTTAACACTCAGTTTGCCAAGCTAGGTATGGTGTAAATGTTGATATAATCACAACCTTTTTAGAAAGTAGTATGGTGATATTTATCAAGTGCTGTGTATCAGTTAGTTATTGTGACAATATGCTGGGTAACAAGTAACACCAAGAATCTCAGAAACATCCCCAGATATCTAAGGGAGCTTTGCTATGACTGTCGAGGGAGAATGCTGAATTCCTCAATTCCTCAATTCATGTTTCAGGCTGCTAAGCTCTGACTACTTGCAAAAAGTACACTGTTCCTGAGGTCTGAGTTTTGCTAAGACTTCTTATAAGAAGAGCCCACAGAGAGCTGCAGAATCATATACTGCTCTGATCAACTTGGTGAAGGAGCAAATGGAGGAGAGTGGGATCCATAGTCAAACCACAAAGGGAAGAAAGACAGCAAACTCCTTTTCCTGGATCCAAGGAAAATGTGTTGAGTCCATCTTACTTCTTCTAATTTAAAAGCTCATCCAATGCCGCGTGCGCTCCACTCCCCCCCCCCCCCCCCCCCATCTGCACTCTATGCGTTAGAACCCAGTTTGCGAGCTTCAGGCAAGGAGGTTGAGAAAAAACACGCAGAGACAGACTGGCACACAGATCTTCAAACACTGGTACCAAAAGCCCTTCTTTAATAGCACCACGGAGGCTTAAATACACTGCAGTCAGTGGCCAACAGGTGAAAATCCCATCCTCTGATCCTCTAGGCAAAGCACAGCTTTTAGTAACTTCAATTAGAAGGCGCTAGACAGGGAAGAGCAGCTGAAATCCAGGACTCAATTAGTCCCAACAATCCAAGTCACACATAATGGGGCATAACTATAATTCTAGAACTTGGAAAGCAGGAGGGCTAGCCTGAGCTGCATGGAGACAGCCTTTCTCAAAAACAAGTGTCAAGCAAAATAAACAAGACATAGCATCAAAATACTTTCTAGACACAATGGGTATCTGGATAATGATGCAGAGATGGGGGGGGGTAGCAATGAGGAGAACTTCGCCATTGTTCCAGGTTGCTGCTTTGACAATGTTTCCCCACTGTGAAACCAGAAGGGAGATAACAAGAAGAACCCAGGAACTTCTCAAGTTCAGACTAGAGAGCTGAAAGCCTGGGGGAATGGGAGATCTGTAAGGATTGCACTTTGAGTGCCTGTGAGGGATCAAGCCCCAAAGAAGAAATGGCAGAGAATTATCAAACATTGCTGATGTTCACATAGAGCTAGGGAAAGAGCCTGTTCCCACCCACAAGATGGAAAAAAGCACCATGAGTCACAGGATAGGAGGCAGAACACCCAAAGAGCTTTGCCTTCGTGGTGAGGAGTAATTATGCCCAGACTAAACACAGCCTGGCGTACAATTTAGCAAGATCCAGTGACGAAACTGCTTCTAAGTAACTTCCATGTAGCCCAGAACAAAACTCAATAATATTTACACTAATACACAGCTACTTAGTACCCAATTAGGAATAACAAAGTGATACAGAGTTCAATTCATCAGCGGGGCATAAACAGTTCTAAATACCTTTTAGTCCAAACAAAAAGTAAACACCATAAAATAAAAACTGAGAGAACTATTAGCAAAGACAAAGCCTACAATTTTGTTAAAGATTTTAATTGTTTTCTCTCAATGATTGACGGAACAAGGAGATAGGAAATCATTAAAGAATGTAAAACTAAATAATGTCAACTGACTTGACCTCACTGACAGCGATAGAACACCCTTCATCCAACACACCCAAAGACAGATCTCTCAAGTGTCAGTGAAATGAAGCATTCACCAAAACAAATTATTCTCTGTGGAAGAAAACCAGACTCAGTGGATTTAAAAGAACTGGAATTGAACGAAGTACATCTTCTGGTTGGAGTGTAATTAAATTATAAATCAGCCACAGAAAATTTTTGAAAGAGAAATAAATCCTTGAAAAGTAGATAATATATTTCCAAATAACCCACCAATTGAAGAAGAAATCAAAACAATAACTAGAAAGTATAAAGTAAGTAAAAATAGAGCATTTCCCATGTGCAGGATGCTGCTAATGCTGCAGTCTGAGGGAGTGTAATAGCAATGAGTGCCTCAACTCAATGACCACGGGCTCCAAAACAAAACTCTAGAAAAGACAAGGAAATAAAACCAGATGCAATCAGAAGACAGAAAATAAGAACATCAACAAAAATAAAAGTGAACAAGAGGGAAAAAATATATAAAACTAAAATCTAGTATTTATAAGCACATCTATAAATCCATAACCAGATTAACCAGCAAAGAAAGGGAAGTTCAAATTAGCATTATTGGGATTAAGAGTTGTAAAATTATGATAGATATTGAAAAGATTACAGGGTGTGTTAAGAATCTCCTCATGATAGTAAATTTGACTGTTTAGAGTACTCAAAATGCTTATATGATACACACTACCAAAGCTTGCTTAGGAAGAAGTAGCCTGAGCAGATCTCTTGGTATTAGATAGGTAATTTCACTGTTAAAACTCTCCTATGAAGAAATGTAAAGGTCAAATGGCTTCTCTACTGAATTCTGCCATTTAAAGGGAAACTAATAAGGAACAAAAACTACCCAACTCTTTGCATGATCCTAACATTACCTTAACATTAAATATAGACAAAATTATTACAAGAAAAACTCTAGGTTAATAAATCTAGTATTCGTAGAAGTAAATGTTTCAATGAGACTTTCAGACAGTCAAATCCAAAATTATTTAAATAGGACAATCCATTACAACTGAGCAGTTTCTATCCCAGGAAGGTTTTGTTGACTTAATATTTAAAATTCAGTAGTCTTCCCCAGGGACAAGAACACCAATTGGTTATCCAATGTCAAATGGTCAGTCCTGAAAACATAATACAAAGTAACATGACATAGCTGAGTATGTTGTGTCTATGTATTTAGGAATGTATGTGTATGTGTGTGTGGTGTGTGTGTGTGTGTGTGTGTGTGTGTGTGTGTGAATCTATACTAGGAATATATGTATAACATATATGTGTGAGTGTGTGTGTGTGTGTATGTTTAAAAACAACTAATTAAAAAAGAGACCATGAATTTGAAATAGAGAAAGAAGGAGTAGGTAGGAAAAAAGGAAAAGGGGAAATGATATAATTATATTATAATTTAAAGAAGAAAATAATTTTAAAATCTCAATGTAGTTTATAACAACAAGCTAAAAAGAAAAATAGTACACTCCCATTGATGCAGGAAAAGCATTTGAAAAAACTAAATCTCCATACCTGAGCAGAAAAACAAAACTCTCTCAGCAGACTAGTAACAGAAATGAACCCCTTAAAGAAATAAGGGCAGACTTGAATCCTCTATAGTGACCATCATGATTGTGAAAGACTGAATGTCTTACTTCAGATTGACAACAAGTAAAAAATATTCAATCTCAGTATATTCATTCGACATTCCTAAAGGTTTTAGCCAATTCAATAAAGCAAAAAGGAAAAATAAAGGCACAAGAAAGAATTAAAACCATATTTGTTCACAGGTAACGCAATCATTTACACAGAAAAGTCAATGGATTCCAAAGAAAAAGCTATTAGAACTGGTGTGTAGGTGCAGAAAAGTTCCATCACATAAAATCAATACATAAAAATCAATTTTATCTCTATATACTAGCAATGAACAATCATAAATTGAAATTAAAAAGGAGTGTCACTTAGAATAACATTCAAAATGTTATCTACCTAGGGATACAGCTTACTAGAATATCTTTCTTTACATTTGACTCGTACAATGAAAAAAATGTGAAGTGCTGAGAGCCATTAAAGACGACCTAAATAAGTCAAAAGGTGTTCTGTGCCCGTGGCTCAGAAGACTCAGGGTTGCTAGGATGTTAAATCTCCCAAATTGATTTATTGATTCAACATAATTCCTATAAAATCTCAGCAGGCTCTTCTGGAGAAATTAGCAAATTTATTACAAAAATTCATATGGAAATTCTAATCACCGACAATAATTAAAACAATGTTGAAAAGGAGCGAAATGAAAAACTAACATTACCTAATTTCAAGAATTATAATAAAGCTGAAGTAGTCAAGACAGTATATAAATAGGCCCCAAGATAAACAACTGCATCTATAAACCACAACAGATAGCTAGAACAGACCACAAACACAGGGACAACTGATTGTCAAGAAGGGTGGAAGCCAGCCCAGTACAGAGAATATCTTCCGCAAACAGCCTTAAGACAAGTGGACACCCATGTGCAGAAAGGGACACCATACCCAAAACGTAGCTCAGAGAAAGAAACCATAGCCTAAATGCACAGCTAAGAAATTCTGCAATAAATGCACAGCTAAGGAATTCTGCATAAAACAGCCCAAGATCTTTGTGATGTTGAGTTAGATAATACAGTCTTAGTCATGACCTGGAAGGCCCAATCCAAAATCTAAAACATATGATAAATTGTATTTTGCCAAAATCAAATTTATTCTTCAAAATATACAAAAATAATCAGACAACAAGATGCAACTGTGAGAAAATATTTGCAAAGTGTATATCAGATAGGAAACTTGTGTCCAGAATATCAATGACCTACAACCGTATTAATGAAATGGTATCACAGGAGGCTGCTCATCACACGGAAGCTCTGCAATCTTTTATCACTTGAATAGTTTCCATGCCTCCAGTTTATGATAACTTGATAATATCTAAACTCAAAAAGGTCCATATCCCAATAAGCCTATCGTAAGTTGAAGATACTGCACAGACACAAAATACATCCAGTCTATGAAATAGCAGGATTTAGACACACGGTACACTGCGGGACATCTATAGCTTATCCTGGGGACCTGTGACTGACTGGGAGCTGTGCACAGTGCACTGTCACTCTCCAGCGTTAGAGAGAGTATTGCTGCCTCTGTCCAGTGTCGTTAATCTGGAAGAAGATCAAGATTTAAAGTCATGATGCTCAAGAAGTTGTAAGCCAAATCCATCATAGGCCAGGGACAATCTATATGTAAAGAACTCCCCAAAATTTAAAAAAAAAAAAAACAAGAAGAGAAATAAAATCAATAATTGTTCACACGTAGAACATTTGAAAGCACATTAGCAAAATTATGCATATGGTTAGGTGAGTTTCCTTGAAGCTCAACTTGGGATTAGGGAAATGCTCATGTTCAGTGCTTGCCATGCAAGCGTGAAGGCCTGAGATCAGATCCCAGGCACCCACATAAAAAGCCAGACAGGTGATATGAACCTGCAATCCCAGCACTCGGGAGACAGAACCAAGTGGGTCCCTTAAACTCACTGAGCAGCCAGCCTAGGCAATCAGTGAGCTCCAAGTTCAATGAGAGACCCTGCCTAAAAGAAGAGAGGAGGGAGGATCCACCTTTAATCTGGGCTGCATCTTCTACTGTCAGCCTATATAAAGGGCATGGAAGAAGAAAGCTCTTTGTCTGTTTGTACTCACTGTGGATGGCAAATCCATTCCTTTCCTGGCATTAGAACCCACTTCTTCAGACTTCTCGTGCATACTGAAGACCAACTGAGACATCAGCCTCAAGAACTGAACAGCTACCGGATTCTTGAACTTTTATTGGTAAGCAGTCATTGACGGACTAGCTGAACCACAGCCTGTAAACCATTTTAGTGTGTGTGTGTGCATAGTTAAGAAAACAACATAGTTAAATACACAATACATAATTAAGAAACATATAAATCTATTTGAAAATTAAAAATCCACCTACTACAACCCAGTCATTTTTCTAGATATTTATCAAGGAGAAATGATGGTACACATTTATACAAACACTTGTAAATGATACATACATACATGTGTGTATATATATACACTTTTATATATGCATATATCCATTTATATATGTATATAAATATATTTGCATGTGTTCATTATTTGTATTGCATAATTCATAAGTATATTCATTCTACCAGTTTTGTTCCTCTCAAGAATCCTGACTAGCACATAGTATTTCAGGCTTCTTATCTCTTTGGCGTTTGGAATATTTGAGTGTGTGTGATCCACACACCCCTTCTTGTTTTCTGGTGTGCCTGTGTTTTAACTGCAACTCGTTGCATGTGCCTAGCTGTGGAATTTTCTGCCTATGGTATCATATAGGTTCTCAAAGGGCTTCAGACTTTGAAGCATTTCAAATTTGGGGTTTTCAGATTATATATGCTGTACTTCTAGATTTACAGGCCTGTTAGAATGGCTAAAATTAGACCCACACCAGGTAGTGAAGAAGACTAGGAACCAACAGAATTCTCTCTCACACACAGGTAGGGTGTAATAAGATATTACCTACTTTGGAAAACTCTTCTGGATCCAAAAGGATTAAAATTCTTGGGCTGGATCAGTGGATAAGCACATATACCAATGGACCTGAGTTTGGTTTCCAGAACCCACATCTGGAGGTTCACAGCCACCTGTGACTCCAACTCTGACCTCCTTAAACACCAGCACCCGTGTGTATGTACACACACACACACACACACCCCACATAATTAAGAAAGGAAGAAATCGATCTAAAATTCACCTATTATGATCCAACCTAGATATTTACCCAAGAGAAAGGAATGCATATGCCCATACGAAGACGTGTGAACAAATGCTCACAGCAGCTTCATTTTTAAAAGCCCCAAACCTGAAAACAACTCAGAAGTCTATTCACAGGCGAGTGAATGAACACATGATGATACTTTCAAGTAGTAGTTTACAGCAATAAGGAACAAACCATTGATTAAAAACAACACTGCTGAATTTCAAAATAATAATGCTGAGTCCGTGAAGCCAGCCAAAAGATACATGACATATAATAGACCTATTTATATAAACTTCAGAAAAGGCCGACTACTCTGTAATGCTATAAAGCACTTCTGCTAACCCGTGCATGGTGGAAGTAGGTGAAACAGGTCACACCCCTTTGTGGGGTGCATTCAGAAAACACACTCACGTTGTTGTGATAGACTAGTGAAGGTTTTCACACATCAAAAGTGACCGAACTGTACATAGCAGACGTATGACTACGAAAACAAATACACACTACGGAGTTATCAGGCTGGTGGAATCATTTCAAGTGAGCACTTTTTCTCTTGCTTATGTTGGTGTGGGAAGCTTTTAGAAAGACAGCAGAATGCCGGGTGGTGGTGGCGCACGCCTTTAATCCCCACACTCGGGAGGCCGAGAGAGGCAGGTGAATCTATGTGAGTTGGAAGCCAGCCTGGATTACAAGAGCTAGTTCCAGGACAGGTTCCAAAGCTACAGAGAAACCCTGTCTCGAAAAACCAACAAAACAAAAACAAACAAACAAAAGATAAGCAGAGTGAAGGAAGTGTGAAGGGCGTTCAGAAAGTACCGGAAGAGTAGGTAGTTCAAAGCTGGGGAAGGAAGCAGGGTTTGCAGAAAGAAGCATCTCACCTGGAGGCAAGAAAGATCTCAGGGAAGTTACAGCAGCATTACCTCCGGCTGTTCATAGAAAGAGAGCCACCCTGTACACACCCCGCCACACACACACACACACACACACACACACACACACACACACATTGTTGACAATGATCAAGAAGAGCCAACAGGAAGTTAGAGTCCCTTTCTTTTCTTTTCTTTTTTTTTCTTTTCCTTTCTTTTCTTTTCTTTTCTTTTCTAAAAAAATCTTAAGGCTTCAGAAAAACTCCAAGAGAAAAAGCCTTTGCCACTTCTCTCAGTGACTGAGGTCAGCGGTCTGCAAATGACTGTGATTGTGACCACCCACAGTGAAAGGGGATGCCCATGTCCTCTGATTAGGGTCACTTGCTAGCAGGCTGTGTGCTGAATTAGTCACTTTCCTGATTTCTGGGACAAAATATCTGTCAGAAGCAACTAAGCTGGGGGCAGGGGGATTAATTATGGCTCAGGGTTTCAGAGGTCCTCAGGCCACCTGGTATGTAAGGCATGTCACCGGGGATGGCTGGGTCTGGGGCAGCAGGAGCTCATGGTTGCACCATTAGGTCACACCACTAGGACTGGGCCCCCAGACAACTCAGGCTGGGCAGAGGTTGGTACAATCTTCAAATGTCCAAATCTAGCAACCACTTCTGCCATCAGGCCCCACCTCCCAGAGGCCCCACAGCCTCTAAATTATGCCACAGGATGGAGAACAAGCATGCAAAACATGACATTGCAAACCTTATATTCCAGGTCCACACCATAACACCTGTACACACAGTCATGTTGGTATATTGCATTGATTGTAAAATAAGCATTAAAAATAGGAACTGTGGAAGTATAAGACAAGAACAGACCAAAATGAAGGTTATTACTTTTGTTTCCACACTTGATATTACGTCACGAATCAGGAGCAAGCACACTTCACTTTGGAGACTACGGAGCTAGATAAAGCATTCCAATCATATGCAATGAACAGAGAACACTTAGACCTGTCCCGGAAGGTTAAAACATCACTGCTAAAAATAGAAATTTGTGTGCTAACCAACATTGGAAAGAGTTAGCCCATCCAGTAGAGAACTGCTGGTCAAATTTATATCCATTTGGCAGACTGTCAAGCAACCATTTCGAATGATGTTTTCAGAAAACACTCTGGCATGTAAAAGTGCTCATGATGTGTAGGACATGAAAAAGGCAATTTACGATACCCTGGTACAAACTAGAATTATTAATGCATCTTGGACAAAAACTGGGAAGAAATGGAGGTGTGAGAAAATGGTTGAGGGTTTGACATTTCTCCTTGGTCCTTTGTTTTCCGAATACTTCTCAATAAAAATTTTCTCATGTATAATTATAAAAAACGCAACAACTTAGTGAAGAAAGCATTATAAATAATTTCATTGAGCTGGGCATAGAGGTGGATATTCATAATCCCAGCTGGGAAGCCGAGGCTATGAGATTTCAGGTCTAGCCTGAGCAATGTAGCAATGCCTCATCTCCAAAAGCAATCAAAGTTATCTAAATAAACATGAGGCAGTGTGCTAGTTACTTTTCTCATTTTTGTGATGAACGACTTGGCAGAAGAAACTTACCTGGTTCACAGTTCAAGGGTAGAGTCCACCAAGAGAAGGCACAGTAGCCGGGGCAGGAGGTGAGTGGCCACATGACATCCACAGTAGGGAAGCAGAAACATGGCTCCTGGTGTTCAGCCAGCTTTCTCCTGTTTATTCAGTCTGGGACCCTAGCCCACGGAATGGTACCACCAACATTTAGGTGGTACTCTGCCTGCAAACTCCCTCACTGACATGCCCAGAAGTCTGTCTTGTTTCCAGATGCAGTCACAAATGACCATCACAGGCCATGGAGAGCAGTGTCACTGAAGGGGTACCTAGAATCTAATGAGAGATTAGGAAGGTTAGAAGCAAATTTAATAAAATAACCAGAGCCCTATGCATCACATAAAGGGATCTGGATCCACAGCAATGATGAGAGCAGAGACCCCACTAGCACTCAGGATACCCACCCACTCCTGTTTCCCCTCCTCAGTCCCCTGTGCTAATCCTCTTGTCATCTCTATACAAGGTCCTGGGAACATAAGGGGCTTCTGGTGCAGGCTGTCTCCATCTAGGGTGTCTCAGCCACACACCCCGTGTTCTTACACTGTGTGATCAGACCCTGAAAGCAGAGTCTTTCCTCCTTAGGGAAAGTAGTCTTGATCGAGGGATGTCCTGGACACTACGCTCTAAAGAGGAACAGCATGTAAGGATTCCGAGATGGCCAGATAGAAAGGGTGTGCCTGACAGACCGAAAAGTGAGGGGCTTAGGTCTGAAGGGATCACAGAACTTTGCAGGTCCACAGCCCTAGACTTTCGAAATCCCCACATCTGTGACTAGGGATATACTGCAAACTATGATCCAGGTTTAGCTCCAGACATAAAAGGAAGCAATTTCTCTCACAGTGAGTAATAATAAATGGATTGGAACTTGTTGGAATTCATCACCCCCAAGAGGTGGTGCTGGCAGGAAACACAAATGCCTTCCAAAAAGGTTCAGGAGAATTTATGAATGACAGAATTGTGAATGACCTCTCCTGTACCTTTCTCCCGACTCCATTTCTAAAAGCAGACGTGATCTTTAGAGGCTGAGCAGAAGCTGCCCTCATGGATGCCGGGATACTCAGATTTCCTCTGTTGGGCGGGCAAGGTCAAGGAACCCATTTTGTGTTACCATGGCATCTGGTGTTTAAATTTTCATAGACCCGCTCACACGGTTATAAATCCCCATTGATGTACCTGAAACCCGCCAACATGAGCAGAGTCGGTGCTAAGTAGGTGTGTAATAAAGGTGGGTTGGAAGAAGAAACATGGACTCTGTTTGTCCCTGCTTGCAGGACCAGCCCAGGAAGGCACGTCAGCTATTCTATTTGATCAAGACCAGGTCTTGCTGTTTTGATGCTGGAGGAACGTGGATTACTTGTGCATGTTCCAGTACACCACTCCCCAAACCATAGCAGAGTAGAAGAGCAGGTGGAATGGCAGTAATATCTCTGCTTATAGCATGATATTAGGGAATACCTTGACTCCAATTATCCAAGAGCATCTCGGGTGAGGAAAAGCCCTAGGCAAGCTTTGGGCAACTAATGTCTACAGGACCCTTTTATCCCCTGACTTGTTTACCAGAAAGCTCTGTTGTCTACCATAGTGGGTTTCTGAGCTTTCCTCTGCAAACCAGCTCATTGGCAATTTTGTGATAATCCCCACTGATCTGTGTTATAGTAGGAGCTTATCTCTAGTGCCTTGCCTTAGAGAATTTATCTCACCCATGTATACGCCCTGATTCTTTAGGTTGTAGATGTAGAGATCCAACTCTATTTTTGCAGTAATTGTCAGCATCCATGATAATCCTGTAGACATTGCCTCCATAGATGTAATGTTATGCTAGTCTTTAATGCAAATGAAGTGATAATTCATGAGCACAGTTTGTTCTAATGGGATTTTTGTCCAGTCTGAGAATTTCATAAGACATTCTATGTTTTGGTGAGATATAGTGGTCCACCAGGATCTGTTTCCTTATTCTTGGTATTTTTTACTATGTGGTTTGGCAGAAAGAGCATAGTATCACAGATTCATTCAAGTTAGAAAAGACATTAAGGCTTTTCTACTCAAATGCTTTTTGTTTTATGGGAGAATCAAGGTCACAGATGGTGACATTTGGCCCATTGTTAACTACACATAATCCGAAGTGGAAACCTACTTTAGATTTGCAGAAACAAGAGGAACTAGCCACAATGCCAGGGAACCCTGTTGCTGAATTCATGATTGTTACATGCCAGTGACCAGGTAGGACGGCTCATCTGTCACTGAGACTCCTTGCCAGGGCTTGTTAGAAATACTCTATCACAGAGAACCATGAACTTAAGCATGTCAGATAGTTACACTGATTGGGGTCTCAAAAAAATAATCATTAGAATTACACAAAACACATACGGGTCAAAGAAACAGATGGGTCTGCAAAGAGCACCCCAGGAGCCCAGACAAACTGACTGGGCTCCAACCCCGGCAGTGGTAAGCCCAGATTAGGCAGAATCTTTGGCATGCAGACTCGCCAGCGAAAGAGGATGGCAGAGTGAAGGCATAAGTCACAAACAGCCAGAGTGCGAGTGGAGGGAAGTGGCCGCATTTTTTTTTTTTAAAGAGAGAGACCACGCCCCAATGGGCTGGTATCTCAGCGGCTATTGGCTGAAGGAGCAGAAGGAGCTCCCGCAATGGCAGAGAGAATTTCAAGATGATGTTTGATGCCCACAATTAGCCTAGAGACCGGTAACAGATGATTTAGTGGGAGGATAAGGCCAGGCATGACAACTCTTCAAGTCCAGTCCCTGTAAGTGGCCTTCCTCGGAAACCTCCAGAATAATGAGTTGACGTGAAGGCTATGAAGGCAACCATGAGGAGAACGGAATTGTGGGATGTAGCATTCTGTAAGGGGCTGGAATATCCTAGGTCGGCGTCTCACAATCGCTGTATAAATAGATTTCAAGTGACAACTTCTAATGGACTCACATACCACTCCCAGCTGTGCCACCTCTGTCCCAACAGAACTGGTTGTCCTGAAAGCAGAGGTAAAGAGGAGAGAAGGCCCTAATAAGATAGGGTTCTGAATTCCCAAATACTTCTGTTCTCTACT
Source organism: Arvicola amphibius (assembly GCF_903992535.2). Lineage (NCBI taxonomy): Eukaryota > Metazoa > Chordata > Mammalia > Rodentia > Cricetidae > Arvicola > Arvicola amphibius. The sequence goes on along the minus strand of NC_052049.1, from coordinate 167,877,751 downwards.
GAGTTATACGGGAAATATACAAAATATTCCACCTTGCATCAGGCGATTCCATCAAGCAAGACTCAAATGAGGCACATGGCAAATCTACCTAGAGTGTTTGGGTCACAAGGGCCCGTGGCTGATGTCTGCGGATCTGACTTATGACCTCTCTGTAGTGTGGGGAATAGAAGTTCCAAAGCTCTGCAGAATGTCTGTTGGTTTAGGCGAGCAGGCTGCAGAGAGACAATGTGAAGAGTAGCCAGATGGGCTAAGGCTAAAAAGCACGGATCGAGGCCAGAGTCTCTTCCCTCCACATGGCATTCAGAGGACCACTGATGCTTTGTATATAGAGGAGAAAATGTTTGTCAATTATCTATTTGAAGTATAGTTTATTCAAACCATAATTGACATTGTATTTCATTTTGGGGTGCTATTGGTGTCAGGTTACAACTTCTAGTTACCAAATGAGATAAACTATTAGATTTTTCAGGGTTCTGGGGTCTTTTTGTTCTTGTTTGCAGAAACCCTTGAGGATTAGATAGAAGACCACAGTGAGCTAAGACAGCTCTGGGACATTATTTCAGGTGGACACAGGAAAAAAGGAAGTACTAATGGGGAAAAACTCGATGAGCTAAATTTCTGTCACATGTGTTATGTTGTCTAAACTACGCATACAATCTTTGCTTTTTGAAATCTCCATAGCTAGAAAAAGGAAGGAAGAAATGAAAGAAGGAAGGAAGGAAGGAAGGAAGGAAGGAAGGAAAGAAAAAAAAGAAAAAGAGAGAGAGAGAGAAAGAAAGAAAGAAAGAAAGAAAGAAAGAAAGAAAGAAAGATGAAAGGAAGGAAGGAAAAGAACTGGGACCAGATTTGATGGCTCAAGAAGGTAGTGGTACTTGCTGCCAACTATGACCACCTGAGCTCCATTTTCCCAGAACCTAAATAAGGAAAGAGAGAACTGACTCCCACAAGTTGTCCTCTGACCTCTACACACATAAAATAAATTAATAAATGTAAAAAATCCCCCACAATACCAAGGTCTGGCTGTGGAAGGACGAGAAAGGAAAGGGGAGACAAACTAAACTGAATGGTGACCAGTTACCAAGAAATAAAGGATTTCTAAGCTCTGTTCTTTTTTGAACATATTTTGGGTATATATTTTTCTGCTAATAAGATATTTCTAAGGATGTTTAGCTATGGGAGCCCAGACCGATGCTTACATTAGGTTGGGAAGAGGAGATGAGCATCTCTAGTTAAGAGACTGATGAGAAGAGAACAATGAATTGAGTCCAGGCGAGGAGTTCTGAGCCCGCAGAACCCCTGAAGCAGCAGCTTGGGGCTGTGCCTTAAGGAGTCCAGGGCCTCCCAACTCTGTTTTTCTGGAATGCTACAAATCTATGAACCCTGTTCCTTAACACACACACACACACACACACACACACACACACACACACACACACATGCTAATACAGTCCCAGGGGCCCCTTGTGGAAATCTGGCTCTCCTTCAGATGTGCCCTTTGCTTTGGACTACAGTCACAATAGCCAGACTATGAAACCGCTACTCTGGACACCACTACTCCTACCGCCGCTCACACTCACTACAGAAAAGCCAAGACTATGAGAAAAGATGAAGAGGGAGAGAACACTCAGAAGGTCCAGGTAACCAAGCCAGCCAACAGCCCTCTCCTTTCTACACCAGAGCAGGCCTGTGTTTTCTGCCCTCAAGTCTTGCCAGCCAGCCTACTTTTCCATCACACCCTCCGTGCCTTACTGTGTTATTGTGTGGAGGAGGTGGAGGCGAAATTCCACTGCCCAAGCCCCAGGCTCCCTGTCAAACGGCCCTAACTGATGAGGAAGAATCAGAAAACGACACAGGTCTTTCCTGTTCTCTCTCATTGTAGCTACTACATTCGGAACAGTGCTAACTAGAAAATATGCAATATTTAGAGCTGACATTGGAGTGTAAATGTAAGACTGGTCTAACGTGGCATTTTCCTCTCTTCATAACAGGAGTGAGTGGTTGAAATGAATGAGGCAGATGAAGAAAATAGTTCCATGACTTCAACAATAAAGGTGGCTTGATGGGATGTTTTGGGAACAGTTAAAGTGCTTTCCCAGCAGAGCCTGTTCTGCCTGAACTTGAGAGCAGTCTGCTAGGGGAGATAGCCTAATGATGCTATCTGCATATCAACTTCCTCACTACATCCCTCAGCCTGAAGCGTCAGGCACTGCTTTCTCTCTCTAGTTGCCAGTTCCAATAAATCTACTTATTCTGGAGAAAACTGAAACGAAGAACTGGGAGTTTGTGACTTGTGTCATCAGAGCCGGAAAATAAAACAGAAGACTCGGGAGGAAGAAAGACAGCAACAGACCAGCACCTACTAGGGGTTGAAGCCTACCCACAGACAGTTCCTTGGTGCGAAGCTCCTGTGTTCAGGCAGATCTAAGGGTGATTGCCTCTTGCTAGGTACAGAGTAAGCATGTAGAATGCACAAAGTATTCACTCAAGAGTCGGGTCAAAGGAACTTTAGTTTCCTGACAAACTTTAGTATGTAGAGAGAAGAGCTGTAACAGATGGGTATCATGGTATCCTGGCCTGCACAGTGACAGTATTTGGAGGTGGGTGTGGGGGAGGACCTTAGAGCATGAGGTTGATGCCTCTATGGATGGGACAGACATACTTACAAAAGACCACAGAAAGCCTCTGCCTTCTGCCATAGAGAGGTGGTGCAGTCAGAAGACAGCAGTCTAGATCCCAAAAAGGCCCTCACCGGAGCTAACCATGCTGGCGATGTGATGCTCAATCCCAGCCTCCAGGGCCGCAAGAAAGGGATCTTCAGTTTATAAGCTTCAGAGTCAACACAGGAATGCTGGGGTCACACACCAGAATGTTGGGGGCATGACAAATTTCAGCAACAGTAAGGGACTTTTAAAATTATAGTGTGTGTTCAGATGTGCTTGCACATGTGTGTAAGAAGGTTTACTCACCTCTATGTGCACAAGTAGAGGCCAGAGGTCAGCTTTGGAAACATTCCTCTATCATTCTCCATCCTTTTTTGGAGAATTTTATATGTGTACACTGCATCTGTATCATGTATGTTCACCTCATCCCTCCAACTATTCCTGTGTCCCCCACCTCCCTCTCAAATTCATGACCCTTCTTCTATAATTATTATAGATTATATAGCCTACTGAGTCCAATTAGTGTTGCCTGTGATATATGTGTGTGTGTGTGTGCGTGTGCTTGTGCGTGTGCGTGTGTGTGTACTCATGTGTGTTGCTGAGTTCTATTGGGGACTTAACAATATGGTCACCTGGATCAACCTGCAAAGAGCACACCAATCCTCATGCCACATGGATGGAAGAAACTTTCAAGAGTCTTCACCCTAGATGAACAGTTACAATCAATCATGGCTGCTGGGGGAAGGAGAACCAAGTTTCCTCAGCAGCAATCTCCTAACTTGAAGTAAAAGATTTTTGAGTACGCAGCTGCAGAAGTTAATTCAAACTCAAACACAGAGTGAACCTGAGATATTTCTGACAATTTTCACTCATGTTGAGCTGTTTGTTTTCACTGCAGTCTTGGTTATGAGCACACAAAATGTACATCATATCATTCCGTAAAGCATCAAAAGCCACTTCCTAACATTCTGTACAGGAGGTGAAACTGTCAGTTGGGTCAAGAGCAGCCTATGGAATGGGAGAAAAATCTTTGACAAAGGATCATATCTAAAATATTAAAAAGTCAAAAATCTAAACATAAAGAAAAATGTTTTAAAAATGGGCTGTGAAATTGAACAGAAAATTCACAAAACAAGAAATACAGATGGCTAATAACACCTTAAAAACTGTACATCTATGGATAGCAAGGAAATGTAGTTGGAACCACTTTAAGGTTCCATCTCACACCAATCAGAACAATGATCATTGGGAACAAAAATGGCAATAAATGCTGGCATGGATGTGGGGAAAGGGACACTTTATGCTGTGTTTATGGCAATGGAAGGTATGAATCCACCTTGGAAGTCAGTCTGGAGGTCTCTTAAAAGAACAGAAACAGAATTATGTTATGGTCCAGATATACTATTCACCATAACTAGGGAATAAAATCAACCTGGATGCCCACCAACTAATAAATGATTAAGGAAAATAAGGAACATATACACAGTGGAGTAATAGTAAGCTATAAAGAAAAACAGAACCATGAAATTCAAAGGTAAATGGGACTAGAGAAAAAAAATTACCGACTGAGGCTTCCCAGGACCCAAAACACAAATGCCACGTTTGCGATTATATGTGGGTCCTAGATTCAAATTTTTTGTGCTGTATTTGTAACCTAAAGTACAAGTAGAAGCCAAGAAACTAGAAATGGATTGTTGTGTGGGGAACACACAGAGGGAATTAGAAAACAAAGGTATTGTGAAAGCAGAGAGGGGAACACTGGGGATGAAAAGGTTCAAAAATAGAGGGGTGAGGGTGGGGAAATGAGGATGGTGGAAAGCTTAATCAAACTTAAGGATATATTGTTGTTGGGAGGCTGCTTGTTGGTTCCCGGCTGCTCAGCCCCAAAATAATCACACAGCAATTATATTATTTAAATCACTGCTTGACCCATTAGCTCTAGCTTCTTATTGACTAACATTTATATCTTAATTTAATCCATCTCCATTAATCTGTGTATTGCCACATGGCTGTGGCTTACCAGCTAAAGTTCTGGCATCTGTCTCTGGCCAGGCTATATGGCTTCTCCTTGACTCCACTTCCTTTCTCTCAGCATTCAGTTTAGTTTTCCTCACCTAACTACCCTATCAGGCCAAACCAGTTTCTTTATTAACCAATGGTATTCACAGCATACAGAGGAGAATCCCACATCAATATATGAAATCTATGATCTTGCAAATGAAATAAAACACATAATTAGAAGAGAAAATAGAGCATGGGTGCCAGGAAAAGAATTGGGGATGAGTACTCAGAGTTAAAGGTTTAAGTGAGGATGGGTCAGGGATAGAAGGGGCAGGAAAACAGGGAAGCGGGGAATCAGAAGTGGGTTACCCAAAGCAAAGGATATATGACAAAAACCTCACTAACTTATAAGCTTACTTAAAAATATAATGTTAAAACTGCAGAGAAACCCTGTCTCGAAAAACCAAAAAAAAAGAAAAAAAAGAAAAATAATATGTTAAAAGAGGAATTTAACTGTATACCCTAAATGGTGAATAATACTGTTACCAGAAGAAACGGTCATTAAATCTCAGTACCAGGCATGAATACTTCTCAATGAGTTGATCAGGGAGACCCTGTGGCTCCTTAAACAACATGAACTATCATTGCTGCTCTTGGTTGTTCACATAATGTCATGATAAGACCTTATTGCTGAGGACACCACCCACTTTGTTTATAGGACACAGAGAAATTAGTCTCAAAATGATCAGGAAACTAACGTTCTCCCTCTGGTTGACTTTGCTAACACTAGAAGGTGATACGGAGGCTGAGGAGAGAAGAAAGATGTTGATAGTCTTACATAACACTGGAGCCTCCATCCTATAATATCAACCTGCCAGATAAGTTGTGCCCACAGGGGAAATAGTACCCTAAGAGCTATAGGGTCAACTACTTCCTTGAATTTGAGATCTGATCTACAGGAGAAATTTTATGTCTGGTACTGTAAACCAGGTCAAAAGACTAGGACTGGAGGCACCATATACCATTTGGAGAAACCTACTGATGCTGTTTCATTGCCCTGCTGTCAAACTACCTACATGATGTCTATAGCCATAGATTTGTGCTGTTCTCAGACTTAGTCAGAGAAGCTTCTTATTGCAGTGGGTGGTAGTTAATGTGGAGATTTCCTAGTTGGTCAAAATGCTGAGAATAATTGACTCTGAATGTTCAGCCATAGGTGTCATTTATAACAACCTCCCTCCATTCAAAACTGAACACTGTGGAAGAGGGGTCAGAGAAAAGTAAGAACGGGGGTGGGGTGGCGAGGAAGGTTATGGAATGCCATCATCTGGACATGACAAGGCTGACATGCACATCAACTCATAGCAGCTCTGTTCCCCCACACAAGATCTGTACAAGATCAAGCCAATCCACGTTCTAGCATGGATGGAATAGACCTCCAACTGTAGAGTGAGAGCAGCTAATGACTACTGAGGAACAGTCACTTTTTTTGAGGATGTAGTGGATGGCCAACATGATAAGTTAGAAGAAGAAGAAGAAGAAGAAGAAGAAGAAGAAGAAGAAGAAGAAGAAGAAGAAGAAGAAAAGAAGAAGAAGAAGAAGAAGAAGAAGAAGAAGAAGAAGAAGAAGAAGAAGAAGAAGAAGAAGGAGACGAAGAAGGAGAAGGAGAAGGAGAAACAGAAGCAGAAGCAGAAGCAGAAGGAGAAGGAGAAGGAGAAGGAGAAGCAGAAGCAGAAGCAGAAGCAGAAGCAGAAGCAGAAGCAGAAGCAGAAGCAGAAGCAGAAGCAGAAGCAGAAGCAGAAGAAGAAGAAGAAGAAGAAGAAGAAGAAGAAGAAGAAGAAGAAGAAGAAGAAGAAGAAGAAGAACGAGATGGATGGGTTGGTGGGTTCTGGAATGAGTTAGAGGGAGGTATTTAGGGGTTATAAGATCAAAAGACCTTATATACATATATGAAATTCTTAAAAAAGAAATAAGTAATACTGTTTTCAAAAAGTACTTCCTAAAATACTTCAGCTAAGATTTTGGACTATTATATGTTATTAATTACAGTTTTTTAATGTATATACAAAATTTTCTACATTTATAAAAAAAACTAGTAGTTTTATTATCGAAATAAAAGACACTCAATATTATCCTACCTGGCTACACTCCTCAACATGGAACTTTAAAATTACTGTATCTTTAAGCTGTATTTTATTAGATTGTTTAATTGTTAAAATTGTTGTTTGAATTGATTACTTGTGTTTAATGAAAAGAACTGTTAAAGGAAATTTAGCTTGAGAATAGAACAGAATTTCCAACTATTTCTGAAGCAGCCTAAACATAGTATTATTATTTTGTTTTTTATATGAAGCAGTGTTCTCAGCATCGATGATGATAAAAATCAAAATATTGATTAATTCTGAAAGATGTTGAAAATCTGTACACCCTACAGTATCAAATATTCAGTCAACATTAATTCCTTATGGGAAAATAAACAAGTACACCCCTCTCACTGGTGTGCAAATTTGCTTTTGCCATCAATAAATGGTGTATAGACCCCCATACCTCAGCACACCACGTTAAAAGAACCAAGGCACTACTCTGACCTAAGAACCCAGCATATAGACCCCAAGACCTGCCAAAGTGAAAACAAAGACTTAATCCTAGTCCATAGTTCAGGAAGGCCCCTAAATGTACCAATCTTGTTTTATTCTTTTGTTTTGTGTTTTGGCTTCTGTGTCTCCAAGTATTGCCAACTTTTCTTGTTAACTGAATTGTGATAAACAAGAACATGGTTTTTACACATAAAAAGCCAAGAATGGAAAGGCTCAAGGTAGCATGATTTGGGTAAGTTACCCATGCAGTGGCCCAATGGTGAGAGTAAAGACTATTTGGCTAGAAGAATGCCAATGTGTTCTCTGGCAGAGTTTCCTCACAACAATTAAATTATACAGATACTAAAGAATTTTTTTAAATAAAATTATCTATAGTCTATGATCACATCACTAAACATTGGTTTGCAAACCTATTTTATATACCTACCTGTCTTGTGTCATAAAAAAGGGACCGAGAGTGGGAAAACTTAGGAAGCTGTGGCCCTTGAGATTTGACTATAGCTGCCAAAATTAACTAAAACACCAGTATAAACCAAAATTAAATTTTACAAAATAATTCTGGAAATTCTAATTTCTCTAAATTCTAAAAATCTAAAGCAAAGTGAAAAAAATTCATGTTTTCTTAGTGACAAAACAATACAGAAAAGTTATCCTAAGATGCTTTAAAACCTATAACTCCTAAGTAGAACAAAGCTTAAAAAGCTATAAATATATTATAGGTGGTATTTATCCAATTATAGTGTGAATTATATTGCTTGGCTTTACCATGCTGACAAGTGGTGTGTGTGTGTGTGTGTGTGTGTGTGTGTGTGTGTGGTTTTTCACTATTTTTTTTAATTTTATACAATATATTTTGATCATGTTCCTTTCCCATCTTCACCCAGATTATCCCTACCTCCATACCCATTCAATTTCCTCTCTCTCTCTCTCTCTCTCTCTCTCTCTCTCTCTCTCTCTCTCTCTCTCTCCCTCCCTCCCTCCCTCCCTCCTCTGTGTGTGTGTGTTCTTCTCTCTCCCCCATCTCTAAAAAGAAGTCACCCAAAATCAAAATAAACAAATTAATAAGACAAAAAATACCTAAACAAAAAATAACACACCAAAAGTAGAGTTGCCATCCATTTGTGAACACTGTGACTTTAATATTAGAGAAACATTACATGTATAAGATCAATGAGACCCAGTAGAAACCCTGAGTTGTAATTTCCAGGCTCAGTTGAACTCACGAATTTGATCTTGTAAATACTTTGAATTTTATCCTGGCCCCATGTGTTGAGAAGCTTAGAACAATGACTGATATGTTGCACTGCAAAATACTGAGGTCCAGATTGTTGTCTATAAATATGTTTTCCCCAAAGGATTGTCCTTGAAAAAAAATGACATAGCTCAGCTCTGAAAGAGGAGACCCAAAAGATGAGCCTGAAACACCATAGTAAAAACCAAGGTGGTAATTAAGGACCAATAGAGGGTTTTTTCTTTCCTTCAAACAAACTAGGAATCCAAGTTGAAAGGGCTCCATTACCTAAAGGTGAGACAACTGGTCATCAATAGGGATATATTTTAATGAACTGATACCAGTATAATGTGTTTCATTGCACAAATACAAACCTAAACTAACAAAATACCACCATGAAAAAATAAAATCAGTAGTAACTAATAGGGAATTAGGGAAATAGTTTATTACTTAAAACTGATCAAGACAGGGAAAGTATCAAGTATTTACCTTTCTGTTCTAAAAAAGCTGCATTTCACAGTAAACAAGTTGATAGCAAGGGTATTGTTTCTTGATATTATTATGTAAAATGCTAAGTGAAGACAAAATGATGCAATAAGAAAGTAACCACAGATGAACCAGTGGATCTAGGCAGTGGGACAACACAGAGAAACCCCTGGAAATCATTAGCTCTCCTGGTGAGGGTGCAGGACTCCACCATGCAGCAGTTGCTAAAAACATTTTAAAAATCTGATTTAATCAAGCCCCTAGCTCTAACTACCAATTTAAAGGAACAGAGGAACTCATTAAATGACACCATGGGATCCAATTAGCAAAGTCCAGACTGTATTTAGTAAAAACAACTCTGTTTCCTCAGTGACTACATTATAAAGAAAAAACAGTGAGAAAGAGAGATGGGAGAGGACCTTTAGGTTAAGAGACTTGGAATAGATACCCACAACTGTAACGTGAGGGCGGATGAAATCACACTGTAAAACAATGAAAGAATAAGATGAGCCAAAATGTCAGTACTGATGAATTTGATATTAGAGAGGGCTAGCTGTCCCAATAATGAATAATGAATGCTGCTTTGATTATATTTTTAAGTAAAAAAGGAAAGAACCTGTAACTTTCAGAGATATAGTGGGAAATGCTTACAAATGAATTGATGCTTTGGCTGGAATGTGCTTTGGAGTAACAGAGGAGCAAGACTGGGTATACAGCAGGAAGATTATCAGCTGTGAGCTCACGCTTATTGAAGGGTGTGTTGGACATCTTGAGGGTTGGCATTCTTACCTCTTTATATATGTTTGGTATTGTCCCATAATAATTTTTAATAAGGAACAAAGAAATGAAGAAGATGCTGGATTTCCATTAGGTATGAGAGAAATGCTTGAACCATTGTCATCAAGCCCCATTCCCCCACAAAGATGCAAGATTTGAGACTTCTAAGAAGCCTTAACAACTCTACTCTTACCATCTTCCCATATGGGTTATACTATGACTGTATCTTTTCTCCTTTCTTACGTGTTTTGGTTTCATCTTTTATATGGCTCTATTCAGACAGAGGTCCTCTTGGCCCTCCAGACATCACAGGAGAATCTTAATTCAGTACTAACATAGGTTAACTTCGTACCATGTAAACACTTGGCTACTAAGAAGTAAAAACAGTGTGCCTTTCACAGGCCAGGGGTCCTTGAATACAATTCTAGGGTCCAAGTCTTACCTTGCTGTAAGACAATGGTCTTGTACCCTGTAAAGATTTGTCAGTTGTATTGCTTTAATAAAATTCTGATTGGCCAGTAGCCAGGCAGGAAGTATAGGCAGGGTAACCAGAATAGGAGGGTTCTGGGAAGAAGAAAGGCTCAGTCTGCAGTCGTTACCCAGATGCATAGGAAGCAAGATGAGAATGCCTTGTTGATAAAGGGTACCAAGCCACGTGGCTAACACAGACAAGAATTATGCGTTAATGTAAGAGGCAAGAGTTAATTAATAAGAAGCCTGAGTTAATAGGCTAACCAGTTTATAATTAATGTAGGCGTCTATGTGCTTCTTGGAGACTGAATGGCTGTGGGACCAGGGAGGACAGAGCCTCTGTCAACATTTTCTGGAGTTCTTTTCCCAGTCAAGTGCTTTTTCTCTGCCCTTGGTTAGATTGTAGGTCTGTATAAACCTATACCCATCTTCAAAGTTTAAGCAAATAATTATCATATGTTCTAGCAATCTACCAAAAATAATAATGAACAGGGTCTCTCAGAGGTACTTGTACAAATATTATAATATCTAAAATGTGGAAGCAGTCCAAGTCTGTTAGTGAATGATGGTACATAGACTGTGGTATATCCACACAATGGAATATTATATAGTATTTTAAAGGGGTGTTTTGAAATAAACTGTAGCATGCATAAATCTAAAAGACACTGTGCTAAGTAAAATAAGCTATTGACCAAAAGATATCACATAATTCCACTTATACAAAGTTGTAGAGTAGTTAAGATCTCAGTGACAGAAAATAAAGATTGTATTACAAAGGGCTTGGAGAAGGAGGACTGGAGAGTTGTTTAATAGAGAGACCTTGGATTTTAGTTTTTGAAACAGGATCTTATTTGGTTCACATTGGCCTCAAACACACTTTATAGATAGTCTTTAACTCCTGATCCTCTTGCCTCTACCTCCCAAATGCTGGCAATTACACTTGATAGTGGGAATTACATCATCTACTTTATTGGGATGCTGGGATAAAGAGAGACACAGAAAAAGAGACTGCCAAAAAATTATTAATTGTTGCTACTTCTTGTTATTTTCAGGCAAACTGAGACCATATCTTGGCCAAAAGAGAACTAGCACACTTGTCCAAAATTCACAGAAGTACTTTAGGGAGAACTGAATAGATGTCACCAGCTGGAGCCAGCCCAGCAGCTGATTCTGAGCTCACTGCTATGCTGGTGCAGAGAAAAAGGCCAGCTGCCACTGGAAGGAGCTGAAGGGAAGTAGAACTGGAGGGAGCTTGCTTCCTGCCAGTTTCTAGGGGTCTCAATGGCTCTTGCTCCTAAACTGGATGAATCATAGAAAACTATAGCCTGCATCCAGAATGCATCTCCTGTATCCATAGTGTTTGCTTAGCCAATGCGTTGGAGCTGAGAAGGGTGTTGCACTTACAGATTTTTACATGAAAGTTTTGGCAGATCGCCATGGGAGAAGAATCTGGACAGCTGCAGTGCGATCACTGAGTTTTAATGAGTTCAGTTTGAGTCAAGGAGTACGTCTGTGACTTTACAAACATTGGCCAATGGGATACACAGAGGTCTAATACTTTTAATATGGCTTATGCTCATAAAATTCATCTTTGTTGCTGGTGTGGGGGTGGGACTGTGTCCTCACAAATCGTTACCCAGAGCAGAGTCAAAGTTAATCTTGTGTGAAACTCAGTCAATACCATGTGGAGTGCCAGTATACAAACGTGATCAAAATCAGGATATAAAAATATCACTTTATTATTTCCTGGCCAAGCCATACCTACAGTATTGTGTCCAAAGTCTGGTCTCCAAAAATACAAAGAGAGTTTTAACAAACTTTCCTATGTTCTAAGGATTTAAAAAGTTTTGTAGATAATCACGAATGAAGTCTGTTCAAAGACTAAATAACAAGCAAAAATTTAGAGAGAGGCAAATCCTATCTCCAAATGCTCCACCAGTCACCAAAGCACCAAGATTATTTTATGTGGTACCAGAGGAAAAAGCCAGAATGATGGAATAGTTGAGGTTACAAATGAACAAGCCTCAAATCACAACCAAACACGGACTCTAATGTTTGGATCTGACCCCAAACAGTGGTGAGTTTTCTGGCACTACGTGTAAGCAGGTGGGTGCTACACAATACAAGTCAGCACCGCTATGTGGAGGGTTTCTGCACTGTCTAGAGTTACTTTGCTAATTACTGTTACAGTCTGAATGCTTTGTCTTCCAAAATCCACATTTTGAAATCTTGTTGTTTGCTTTTTTTCTTTCATTTTTTCAAGGCATGGTTTTTCTGTAGCTTTGGGGCCTGTCCTGGAACTAGCTTTTGTAGATCAGGCTGGCTTCGAACTCACAGAGATCTGCCAGCCTCTGCCTCCAGAGTGCTGGAATTAAAGTCATTTGCCACTACCGCCCAGCTACGTTTTGAAATCTTAACCACAAAAGAGACAGTATGAAGATATGGGACCTATTAGGAAAGAGTTAGAACATGTAGTCAGAGCCCTTGGGTATAGAACTGGTGGCCTTGTCTAAAAGGCCCCAGAGAAGACTGTGAAGACACTGGAGATGGCACCAGGATTTATCCCTACTGCATATACTGGCTTTTTGGGAACCTATCCTCTGGATGGATACCTTGATCAGCCTAGGTATAGCAGGGAGGACCTTGGCCCTTCTCCCAAAGCAATGTGCCTTACCCTCTCTGAAGAGTGGATGGGGTGAGGTATGGGGTAGGTGGAAGAAATGGGAGGAGGGAAGGGAGTAGGAACGGGGATTGTTATGTAAAATAAAAAAAGATAGTTTGTTTTCTTTTTAAAAAAATAAAAGTAAATTAATTAAAAAATAAAAAGATAAAAGGCCCCAGAGATCTGCCACTCTAGGACCACAGCAAGAAGTGCCATCTACAGAGCAGGAGACCAGCTCTCTGCCTGCACCACCTTGCCCTTAAAAGTCCCAACCATGAAAACCATGAGAAAGACTGTTTATAAGTTATCCAAACCATGGCATATGTTATAGCAGCCCACACAGCCCTGGACAATCACCAGACTCAACATTTAATGCTTCCTTGGAAATTGCGGTTCGCGAGGGGCACTGTGGCAAGGCTTGGTTGAGAGAGACATACCCTCGTGTTCCAATCCTAACCTGCGAACCTGGCAAACCACAAAACAATTGCTAACATTTCCAAGGTTGGTTTCCATTTATAAACAAGGATCATAATAGGAACTGCCCCCAATCCATTGTAAAAATTCAGCTAAATTATCTGGCACTCAGCATATTAATAACTTCCCCAGGAAAGACGAAGCAGGGCCCCTCACTAGTTTGACAGCACTGGGTCTTTCCTAGGGGCACCCAGTGATGAATTAGATGCTGTGTTTTGTTTCCTTTTGATTTGTTTTTTATAAGAATGTGAGAACTTAAAACAGGCTCCAATTCTTTCAATAAAGAATAATCCCTAAGGAGAAACTTTGGCAGTTTTGGGTGTGTGTGGAAGTCCTGTCTGTATATTTTGAAGCAGAAACACACTCTATGGACAGACCAGCCCCAGAGTTCCAAATAACCTTCCCCACCAGGTGTTGGGGTGTCAGTCTTCTTGTTGGGCACACAGCCTGCTATGGATAAAAACCACTACCAAGGAATTTTGGACTAGAAAAGGTGACAAATCACCCTTCATGGTTCCCAGACTCCACAGAAGGAACAGCACAGGGTAGATATTCCCTAAGGTACCAGAAGAAATGGAAGATGTGGGAGGCCCACAGCAAGGGCTCCATGGATACACAGTGTGTGTTTGGAATGAAGTGAGGGTCTCCAGGATGGAGAGGTGACCAAAAGGAAACATTCCACAACCGAAAAAGCAGAGGTGAGGGGAAAGATGGAATTCTAGCTACACCACTGAGCTAACCTCGGTCACTCTCAGACTCAGCTTCTCCCTTATCTAAGATGGGACATTGCCTGTTCATTGCCCATTCTTCACATCAGTTCCTGCTGGTAAGAAAAGTGCACAGCTCCTAATTGAGAGAAAGCAGCCCCACAAGGCTTGTGAACAAATGAATATGCGCTCCAACCTATTGATGCATCTTTGAACTCTGATTTCACTTCTCAGGAGCCCAATTTCATTACAAGCAAGTACTCTGTGCTGCAGAGAATGGCAGAGAGGGAAATAACGAAATTATACCCTCTTTGTTTGGACTTCAATGGCATCACAAGGTACAGGAACTTTCCATGATATCACCCCCCTCTTAATGTGAATATTTACTGCCTGGATCCCTTGAGTAATATCTTCTTTCTTTCACACTCTGTTCAATTTCAGGTTTCAATTTCAGTAATTTTATTGACATGACAACATACACAAGTGCTGTTGGAGTTAATCCAGCAGCGCTCCATGTCTGGGGCCCGTTTTATATCCTCTCCGTCTTTTCTATTATTATCCATCTCTCATCTGGTGATAGGCTGTCAGGGGATAGGAGGGTGATCTGACTGTCCTTATTTTCCTTAGAAATTATGGGGAATTTCCCCTCACTTTTTAGATAGCAGTCTATTGCACTTTAAGGCAGTCTAATAAAAGAACACGATCTGTTTCCTTTATGCTTTATCCACAGGAGGCTTTTTGCCCATCTCTCTGGCTCCCCTGATATCAAAGCCCGTCTCATATAAGTTTTGAATCATCTCGCGCCTGTTGTTGGTTTTGCCTTGGTATTTGGGGGAACTAGAATTGTAGATTTTAGAACTATTAAACATTGTATATTTAGAACTATTAAAATACACAATTTTGAAGGGTATGCTGGTTGCTTTAGTTTCAGGCACAAATTACTATGAACTGGGTGTCTTAAAGGGCAGAACTGTATTGTCTCCTGGTCTTGAAGATCAGAAACCCCAAACCAAGGTGTTATCAAAGGCCCCAGAGAGAACCCTTGCTTAACTCTTCCTAGTGGAGACTCATCCTGGTGTTCCTTGCTTTTGTGTGTATCACTTCAAACTCTGCCACCATGGTCTAGCCATTTCCTCCTGGTGTCTGTATCAGAATTCTTTTTTTAAAATAGAAGAATGGTTCAAGGCTGACTCTCATCAGGTATGCCTTTCTCTGGACTTGATCACATCTGTAAAGACTACTTTCAAATAAGGTCACAATCACATGTACTGGGGTTTGAATTTAAATACGTCCTTTAGCACAGGGGTTCTCAGCCTTCCCCTGTGATCATTTAATACACTACCTTGTGTTGTGATGATCCCCAACCATAAAATCATTTCATTTCTACTTCATAACTAAAATTTTGCTACTGTTATGAATTGTAATGTATATATCTGATATGCAACCCCTTTAGGTTAAGAACTACTGCTTAGCAGCGCACAGTTCAACACACCAGGGAGTGTTTTGAGGAAATGTGGTGATACGTTAATGTGACCCTTGTGTATATGTTGCAGAACTTCAGGGTGGCATGGTCACACTTTCTGGTTTGCAGCCAGGTATTTAAAAGATGTTTAAGTCCAGAAGTGAACGACCTCCTAAACAGAAAGAGATCTGACTCTCCTATCTGAATTTTGTGTTGGCACCTAAACACACAGAAGCTGAGACAGTATAAACATAGGTATTAATGAAGTCCTGACAGCTGGGTAACTCACTTCAGTCCACATCTCTCCCTCATACAAAAGCAAGTACCAGGGAAATGCAAAGCAATCAGAAGTTACAACACACCATAGCATTGCAATGCCCTCTTCCATTCTTTCCAGCAGCAGGGCTGGCCTTGAGATGCTTTCTGTATACACAGTTGTACAATACAGTAATCTCTATGTCAATAGTTCTGATGGCTCAGAAAGAGATATCTTCTCTACCATGAGAGTCAAGGGGCAGATGCAGCTAATGAGCGTCCCTATGGGAGAGATGGGGAGATGTACCTGGAGACAGAAACTCTACCACTTGGACAGCATGGCCATAAGAGGTTACTGTTGTGGGAGCTCGATCCATTCAGTCAATCACATTTGGGGTGACTAGCCCTATAGGCATGGTAGGACAGCAACAGCTGGATCTGCAGCGGCAACTACCTTGCTCTGTACTCATGAGTCTGCTTTTCTGTTGCACCCCTTAATAAAATATTGACCAGACTTTGTGGGTTCTAACTTCATCTGGTGCCCAATATGGGGCTCAAACCCATGACCATGAGATTAAGAGTCTCATTCTCTACCAACTGAAATAGCCAGGCAGTGGTGGCACAGGCCTTTGATTCCAGCACTTGGGAGGCAGAAGCAGGTGGATCTCTGTGAGTTCAAGGCCAGGCTGGTCTACAGAGTGAGTTGCAGGGCTCCCAGGCTACACAGAGAAACCTACAGGGCAAGTGGTTGTAGAAAGATCTAATTGCACTTTAAAAGAAATTTTTGATAAACAGGAAGGGGTAACAAACACCCACAGAGATAGATTGCATAATGCCTTATGAACTTTAATTTTCTAAATGCTAATGAGAAAGGAATGACTGCTGTGGAGAAACACTGGACAATGGAAAAAACTACTAAACTAAATTAACCTGTGTACTTTAAAGATATGTTGACCACAGAATGAAAATCAGGATACATATTATGTTGATATAAATGTAAAATTATTTTTTCATTTTTGTTTAAGATAATTTGTATATTGATACAAATTCTACAGTATATGTATCATATTGTATATATGTTCCTATTCTGTTTAGAATATTTTTGAATATTGATATAAACATAAAATTATTTTTGTCATACTATATTATTTCTTCTATTTCTGTTTAGGATATTTTGTATATTGATGCAAATTAAGGCTATTTTTGTCATATTGCATGATACATTTCTACCTCTGATTAAGATTTTTTATATATCATCACAATTTCAAAATCATTGTCGTTATACTGTACATCTGTTTACAGATTATTTATTTTTATAATGTAAAGTTTTAGTCTAAGCTATACAGGTTATTAAGAATCATAGGTTAATAATCACTCATGTTTGTCATACTTACAGTTGTTAGGTCTTCTATATATCTATGTATAGGTATATATATATATATATATATATATATATATATATATAGAGAGAGAGAGAGAGAGAGAGAGAGAGAGATAGATATAGATATATTTCAGATGGATAGGTAATCTTCAAACATTTCAAAGACCTAAAAATTATGACATTTAAAGTGTTTTAATAACTTAGAAGTTCTGTTGACGTGAGACATGACTGCTCATAGCAGCACCAACCTACTCCTGAGAAAATGATGGGCATTATGGACATTCCCTAGGGAGCTTGTTCTATTCTTAGCAAAGCTGGCCTATTTGGCAAAGAACTGTCCTTACTTTGACTGCTGACAGTTAGCATGCTGTCCAATCTGGACAAGCAGGACACAAGGAAAAACAACTGCCAAACCTTGCCAAAACAGTGTGAGACAGTCTTTCAAATTTTCCTGCTTCTGAAAATAGTCTGTCAGATATTCTAGGCCTAGCCAAAGCTAGATGCTCCAACATTACAGAGATATATTGGGTGATTATCCAGGCCGCCAGATGTTTCCATCATTTCTTATATTTTTCAAAAGTCACTTGCTTGCATTTTCTGCTTACTCAGGTAATATTACTTTCTTTCTCAGGTCTTTGGTAGATAGTTATACTTACAACCATCTCATATCTTAGCTAAGCTAAGGGTATATCAGGCCAAGACTTAGACTCTTCAGAATAGGAGAGCTATTGTAATAATCTCTGCAATCTGCCAAATACCTCTGGTCTGGATATTTAGATTGTGTTTCTTGTTTGATGTTGTTCTTGTTAGTTGTAGTTTCATTTTTGTTCATATTATTACCTTTTCTTTCTTCTGGACAATACAGTTCTTATTGTACTTAGTTTTATGTTAGTATTAGAACCTTCTCAATTAGACAGAAAAGAGAAGTGTTATAGGAGCTTGATCCATTTAGCCAATGACATTTGGGGTGACTATCCCTATGAGTGTAGTTTTCTCTGCATACATGACCAGACAAGATGGAGGAGAAGGGTCATGTGCTCTCTCCCTCCCTCCCTCCCTCCTTCCCTCCCTCCCTCTCTCTCTCTCTCTCTCTCTCTCTCTCTCAGATGGTTGGAGCAGGAGCAAGTCTCGCAGTTGGTCCTCATTCCCCTTGGGCAGAGCAGCAGGATAGCATCAGCTGAACCAGCAGCAACATCTACCTTATTCTGTATTTGTGAGTCTGTTATTCTACTGCACCCCTTAATGAATTATTGGTCAGACTTTGTGGGTTCTCATTTACAGCCACTTTAGTACTCCCTCAGTGACAGTAGTAAAACCCCTGGCCCAGATACATTCCCTTGTCTTCTATGTTCAGATGACCTCAAAGTCTGCCCTTTCCGTCTCCAACCTCTCTCTTTTTATCTCTAATCCCACCATTTCTGGCCTTCACAGGTCTTTGTACTTTCTCATTTGAACTATTGGAGTATTCTTCCAATTGGTGACTTGTCATGGGGCTTGTCCCTTCCAATCCAGTTAGCATACAGCAGTGAGTTCTTTCCAAAGTCACAGCTTCCCAGTACCCAGAACCTGGCATAGCTCCTCACCCCCTGAAGATGTTATCCTAACTTGTGAATGCATCCAACTTTCCTGGGGAGATTGCTGAAACTAAGATTTCTAACTACAACTTTAGAGTGCATTGTTCATTTGATGGAGTCTGGGCTGAGCATTTATAATTCTAACAAAAGCTCTTTGATGTTATGGTGTCTCCAGTCCACAGACACTTTGGGAACCACTAGCCTGTCATTCACATAATTCATAGTAATCATGGACTGGCTCTAGCTATTTCTCCAGCTTCTTTCCTTTCACCCTATCCACTGATGTTTGAACTCCAGCTGAGTGATGTACTTGCATTTCTTAGACACAATGCTCTTTCCCAGAACTGTCATATCCCATTCTTCCAATTTGCCCACTTGATGTTTCTTGAGAGCCTTGCTCGGGCACCGCTGCTCTGCTGATATCTATAGTTAGATCTCCATTTGCATTAGTGTATTAGATGCTTTATATACAATTTCAGTGCTTTCCTGTTTTCATGTCCCTCAGTCCCTCCCTAACTAGGCTACAGAATCTTTTAATTTAATTTAGTTTAATTTTTGGAAATACTGGAGATTGACTGTAGGACCTCATGCAGGAAGGTTGCTTGTTGGTTCCCAGCTGCTCAGCCCCCCTAAATAATCATACAGAAATCACTGTTTGGCCCATTAGCTCTAGAGTCTTATTTGCTAACTCTTACATCTTAATTTAACTTATTTCTATTAATCTGTGTATTTTATTAATCTATGATTAATTTCTATTAATCACATGGCTGTGGCTTACTGGCTAACATTCCAGCATCTGTCTATGGAGGGGCTACATGGCTTCTCCTGACTTTGGCTCCTTTCTCCCAGCATTCAGTTTAGTTTTCTCCACCTACTTCTATTTACCTATAGCTCTGCTATAGGCCTAAAGCAGTTCCTTTATTAACCAATGATATTCACAGCATACAGAGGGGAATCCCATATCACATACCTTACAAGATAAGTGCTCCACCACTAAGCTGTAGCTACAATGATTATCCTAAAAGATCCTGAAGTGCTAGAATCCTGCCTTTTAATTGTTTCTCCTGATATCCAAAAGATGCCCTATAAGTGTTTGTACTTCTTCCCTTAAGTAGAAAAATTAGTTGAAGAATTCTGCATAGTGAAGAATATATACTGTCCTTTTGTGTCCTGTAAATCCTTATTTTCCTTTTTATAGAGAACTCAGAAAACTCTATTACTATTCAAACTTGTAAATGCATATCATAAACTGTCTATGACTGTACTTTCCCTTTACAATACTTAGATCAATTAAGAATAAAATGAAATTAAACTGTATGTGTATGTGCATGTGCACAAGCATGTATGTATTAAAATGCTTTAATAATAAGCAGACATAAACAAACAAAATATACTATGGAGTGTAAAGCATAAGGACACTGAGAAAGAGCACTTGATGACTTAACATCAACTAAGATGGGAGATCTACCATAGGAAGGGCCTCTGTAGATCACAGGACTCCATTATTATCTGTACACATGTCAGAGAACACTAGCCAGAGTCACCCCTCCAGGAAGACTATACAAATAAAGATGTGGGGACATGAAGCAATCTCTTTCATGTCACAACAACATAGAAGTTGAACAACGACAAGAAGGAAAAACCATAGTGGGAAGGCTTGGGTTCTGTGTGTGTTTATATAATTGGGAGCACCTCAGGTCTCTAGATCTAATCCAATACTTCTTCTGCTGGTATTGGTAAGTTCAATCTGGGTAATTTTCATGGGTATGACCTTATTTCTTTGGCTTTCTGTTAATCAGTCCTCACTCATGCAATGTGTTGAGTCCTCAAGCATGGAAAAACCTGGGCTGACAAAAATGAGTTCTCATAATTTTCAAAGCACTAGGAGGAAACAGTTGTGAGCCACATGGCAGAACACAGGTTAATAGAAATGGGTTAATATAAATTACAAAAACTAGTTAGGAGCCAGTCTAAACTATCAGCTAAGCTTTCATTATTAATAATAAGTCTCTGTGTCATTATTGGGGAGCTGATGGTGCCATCGTAAAAGTTTGACAACCATTTGCACACGTGTTCTGGTCTCTGTAAACCCTTCAGGCCAGGTTATATGCTATTTTTCCTATAACAGGACTGTTTTTTCTCCTTATTCAGTATTGACATCTGGCCTTTGTTACTGGCCTAAATTAATGAGGGGGAGGTGAAGGAATGTCTTATGAAACCTCATGGGGTGGCTACCTCAAGTGAGGTCACCGTGTGGTCTCTAAGCAAGAAAAGCCTCCTATCTTCTGCTCCAAAAAGAGAAAGGGTCCTTTGCCATTCTGCAAATCCCACAGGAGACTGTGACCTCAAGATTTCCTGGCTCCTTTAGTCAAATGGCCCTATCCCATAGTTCAGGGTTCCCCAGGTTTCCTGTTCAAGACATGGCCATGGCATGGGAGACTTGGCCAGCCATGCATCCCTCTCCTTTGCAGCTCTGAAGAACACCATTGCAACTGTATGCATTCCATGACCTCAGAAGATTGCTCTGTGGCTCCAGAAGACATTTCTGGTTTACACAGAATTGGGCAGATTTGAAATGGTCATTTTCAAGATTCTAATAGAGGTTTTTAAAGCCTATCCACCCTATATTTCCTAGAATTATCATTGTACCTATATTTCAATGTCATAACAAGTACATTCTGCCCAGATATCATCTGGGTGTGTCCTACTGTGCCCAGCCTGAGATTATAGTTCTGTAAAACCCACTAGAGTTCCTGAGTACTTGCTCAGCTAGGGCAAGAGACAAAAGGTGCAGAGGTGATAGAGAAGAGAAAATTCATATAAAGAGCATGAAGAACAAAATCCCTACTTACTTTCTATTAGCCAAAAATGAAATGAAAGATTGGAATTTATAAAACAAATTAATAGGTTTATAATATGTCAGATGGTACTATTATCCTAACTATTATATTGGCCCAGGAGAAAGAAAATGGAAGGAAGATTTTAAGATGCAATCTTATGTTCAATTATGAATTATGTTCAAAGACTGTTAGCCACCCGATGCCACTGAAAAGAACAGAGCATTAAAAATCTTGGGTTGCCGCTTAGAAAGTGTGTGGTTTTAGGCAAACCACATAGCTTTTTTTTTTTTTGGAAGTCATGATACCTTTATAATGTACATGTTGGTTTAGTTTAAGAACCCATACAACGAAATGTCTCTCTGTACTTAGTTCATTCACAGTCAAAAACTTCAAAGATAACACAATACATATAATCCAGACTCTGTGAATTTTCCATTTTTACATGGCTTATTTTTCTTTACTTCTTTTAGTCTATGACTATCTGTATTGAGGGTAAAGTTTGCTGTGGAAAAATTCTCTTCTACACTGTAAAGTTTTGTCACTCTAATTGGTTTAATAAAATCTGATTGGCCAGTAGCCAGGTAGAAAGGCAGGGCAACCAAACTAAGGATGATGGGAAGGAGAAGGGCAGAGTCAGGAGTTGCCCATCAGATGTGGAGAGAGCAAGATGGGCTACTTATTGAGAAAAGGTATCACCATATGGCAGAGCATAAATAAGAAATATGGATTAGCTTAAAATGTAAGACCTAGTTAATAATAAGCCTGAGCTATTGATAGAGCAATTATAAGTAATATTAAGACTCTGTGTGGTAATTTGGGAAGTGGCTGCCAGGTATTTGGGACTGAGTGGCTCCAAGACAGGAAACTTTTGCCAACAAAGGTTTTTCTGAGGAGCTGGAGTAATCATAGGCACACTTTAAAAATTCCCCATCAGTTAGCATCGCTGCCCTTTGTTATCTTATACTGACATACTTAAAACAGTCATATCATGTATTTTGTTTATACTTTGTTGTTTCATGCAGATAAATCTGGTCCACATTACGTTATCTTGGCCCCTTAAGCAATAATATATATTCAAAGCTCATATTCCAGTTCCCAGGATGCAGGTAAGGCTTCAAGAGAGGTGTTAGTTATAGGGGTAGAGGGCCTTGCTATACATAATATCGTTTGATATCCTCATACAATAATTGTGTATAGTTACCTCATTCTGCATCTGAGAGCTACATGAGCCCATTTCAGGAAGAAAATAAACAGATGAACAGGTTTATGCCCTGAAAATATACTCCAATGCCTCTGCTTGGTTCCATGGCATCTCAAAATTATGGAGATAACCATCCGCTCCCTTGATTGGATTTGAAGCCTACTCTGCATGAGGGAATGCATGCTTGGTACTACAAACATGCTCAAAACCCATGGCTAGGGAAGCTGTAGTCCCCAGAGGAAAACACATTCATGGGTTTTGTTGTTGTTGTTGCTGTTGCTGTTGCTGCTGCTGCTGCTGTTGTGGTATTTGTTTGGTTTGGTTTGGTTAAGGTTTTTTTGTTCTAAATGGTCATGTTTTCAAACTTCTTTCAAATATTTATGTATCTATATTTGTGCTGTTCTCAACCTTGATCTAAGAAAATTTTTTACTATAGATGGCAGTGGTTAATGCAGAGGCTTGTAAATACTTAGGGTGCTGAGAATAAGCAACTGTAAGTGCTAATTCATACATGGGATATATATATATATATATATATATATATACATATATATATATATATATATATATACCAATGCTTCCCAAAATGGGGAAGCATGGCAGTTACATATGTGAAAAGATAGTCTCTGGCATGGCTGTTACATATATGAAGTCACAACAACTGTTGTTACCTACACAAGGCCAAGACAGGCAAAAATTTCCAGCATGAAGCAGAGAGGGACTGATGGCCTTCAACTAACTGTGGAGCTAACATTAGTTAACATTAGTTGACAGCTGCCTGAGGTAGGGTCACTTTTCTCTGGGGTGGGCACCCATGTCTACACACATGTGGGGCTGGCCCCACACACATACACTAATTGGACTGAGTGGGTTATTTTTTGTTAAGTGTGGAATTGTGGGGGAGACAGGAGATATGTTGGCACGGATGGTGGAAGCTGGAGGAAAGGAATGGAGGATGGATATGACTAAGATATATTGTACTTGCACATGAAATTTTCAAAAGAAAACTCTCAGAAATTTGTGGACAGGGGTAGTCTCTAAGGACAGTTGTCTCTTTTACCTCAGTTTATCAGGGCATAGCAGAATCTGCTGCTTTCCTATCTCCTCTCTGCTAAGGCTATATTTCCACCAGCAGTGTGGTCTCTGTCACTGCCCTGGGAGGTACTATGGTCTCTGCTTCTCCTCTGGACCTGAAGATGTCAGCTGTGTCAGATAGAACGTCCCTTTCCCACTCCACCAGAAAGTACCCCTGATATATATTTGAGTCTAGATGGTGCCAAAATGCCAGCTGCGAATGATGGGACCATTCTCTGTCCAACACCTGCTTTAGAGGAAGTGAGCTGCTTATGTTCCCCGATCTGCCAAACTGTTTAGAGCACTGGTTCTTTTTGGGTTTACTTTTGGCCTCCCAATGTTCATGGAGTAAGAACACGCATTGTCTCTGTCCTGCTCACTGCTGCATCTACATACCACACTGTGACTACTACATATTACTGCCTCAGTAAAAGTGGTTTCAGATGAATGGCTGAGTCTGATGAGTACTGGGCTAGGAGAAAACACGATGCCCATCCATCTGCCAACAAACAGGACTTTTGTTCTGGACACATGGACAGTGCCTGGCTCCTTCTCCCTCTGGGGTGTGTTCACACAGGATGCTCGTCGATCTCCATTAAACACAGCTATCTGGCAGAAGAGCTCCTCCAACTTGCCAGCCATGCCAAGATCTAGCTGGAGGTTCAACTGCACCATCAGGCAGGAGGCCAAGAAGCCATTGCTATCCTATTTCCTATCTTAAATAACGCCCCACATTAGCCAAGCTTGCCAGGCCACATTAAACAATATGCAGCAGGTGAACACGGCATAGTCCAAAGAACACAATGCTCACAGAACAGAGATACCAAAACTGGTTCATAAAATTTAACACTCTAGGCCTTCTTTTTCTTCCAAGTCCATCCCTTGTTGATGCAGAAAAATCAAAATACGAATAAACTTCATTTCCTACCTCCTGTTGTCATAGGGACAATTCCAAAATGTATGCGGGAATATCTCTTCCACCACGTGCTTTCCTTTCCACTCTGCTACTGGCACAATGGTCCCAGGATTTCTTCTTTAAGAGCTGTAAATGGCTCCGCCCTTACCTGGAGATAAGCAAACACCTTCAACCTTTTCCACTCAGTATCGTGTATGTTTCATTTCCTCAAAGGTTCAGAGAATTGAGGAGAAATGGCTCGGCTATCAAGAGCACTTGTGTCTTAGGTAGGTTTTCTATTGCTCTGATAAAACTCCACAACTACAGACCACGTTGGGAGGGAAGGTTTCATTCATCCTATGGCTTGTAGTCCGGCGTCCAAGGAAGTCAGGGCAGAAATTCCAGGCTGGGACTGAAGTAGAAGCTATGGAGGGGTTCTGCTTACAGCTTGCCCTCTGTGGCTTGCTTAACCTGCTTTCTTATAGCACTCAAGACCACCAGCCAAGGAGTGGCACTGCCCACAGCAAGGCAGACACTCCTACATCATCTACCAAGAAAACGCATGCTAGGCTTGCTCACAGCTCAGTCAGTGGGGGCGTTGTCTCAATTTAGGGTCCTTCTTCCCAAATGACTCTAGTTTGTATGTCAAAATGACATAAAACCAGCCAGCACAATTTGTTCCGCAATCATGAGAATCAGAGTTCAGATCCCAGCACCTGTATAATAAGTCAGACATTCCCTAAAAAGAAAAAATTTCTAAAACCCCCTGAGGGTGGCAAAGGCAAGTAGTATTGCTGGGACTTGCTGGCTTCTAGTCTGGTAGAGAAGAGACCTGGGTTCCGAAAGAGAGGCTGCCTCAGGGGGACAGGAGGAAACTGATGGAAGAGGACACCTGGCAACTTCTTCTGAATGTTGTGTGCAAGCCAGGCACATCTACTAGAAAGTACATACATGTATGCACACACTCACACAGGCATATAAACAAACAAATAAACCAAACTTTCAGAAGAAGTCTAGAGGATCAAGAAAACATGTAAATGCAGCATTTCACCAATTCTATCCCAAAATACTGTAAAAATGCAAGCAAATCCCATCATAACTATGTTATTGCCATAGCTTACAAGTTAATCCCCAACACCCTTAGGCAATAACATTTCCCAAGGAAGAGTGATAATGTCTTCAGGAAACAATGCACCTGCTGCAGTTGAGAATTGGATTGTTAACACTACCCAAAGACCTCAGCATAGGCTAAGCCCTGGCTCATCACAAGCTTGGAAATGACCTACTGACTCTGAACAAAGTCGGCAGAGAGCATGCGGGTAGTCCATTGCTGTACCAACTGCTCTCTGATGCTCTGACCAGGATAAGGATGGTGATACTCCTAGAGATACCTTAACATGGGGTGGGTGATGAGATAGACATCATTCTCATGGGCTTTGAGACCTTGAATTTCTTGGTATGTCCCTCCTACCACTCAATCTGCTCCTTACAAGGCAGGTTGCAGATATGCAACACCCAAACATAGCCAAGAGATCTAGACAGGCAGCAGCTTTTACAGTGAGGAGCCCATCTGTTTACCAGGGGCCATCACTATAGCCATTTGCCTTGCGCAGACATACTTGAGGCCACATTGAGCATCTGAAGTCACAGTGATACATGCACTGTAGTCGTGTGAGATGTTACTAGAGGAAGTTATCATAAGTTCCACTGCCCCTGGTAGGAAGGAGCTGTTTCCCCGTGCTGAGCTGAAGCAGGTCAGTACCTCTGTGTCTGCAGCAGTATGCTTGTTTCCGGTTATATGTCATGTATGAAATATAGATCTCTGGGCAGTGAGAGATACAGGAAAAAAGTAGGCTTCTGGGGTCATTTGGTGATCCCACTTGACCCCAGACTTAAATGAGGTAGTTCAAAGAAATGCCTTGAAGATCCCACAGCCTGCAGGGAAAGTCACTTCCAGTAACGACAGAATGTATGTGTGCTAGTGGCTTAACCTTGAGTTTTAGAAACAAAACTGTTGATTTGAATATCAGCACTACCTGTGGGACTTTTAAAAACAGACAGTTAAACCTTCCAAGGTTCTTTCCTCATCTGGAAAGTTCAGATGCTGGAACCTGTTGCCCACATCAGGAATTTCCCATGATGAATCACGTAGAGCATCCAACAGGGATGCTGCTTAATAGTATCTGTGCTCAGCAAGCCATTAAGCAGAACAAGAGACACAGATAAAAACAGAGCTGGGCTCAACGTCCACACACAGGCTTTACTGTAACCAGCAGGACACATGTCCTCTTTGGATCTCAATTTCTCATCCATGCGAAGAGAACTGCTTCAGAGTCGTTGGAGGATTCAGTGAGCACATGCCTGGCATGAGACATTTATGGAAGGAAGCATAACAGACACACTGAAGTTTTGCTTTTCTGGTTCCCCTGGCTGTGTCTTTGGATCACGACCCAACTTTACAGACTAGTCTATGCCTCCCTTTGGAGAAAAACCTTGGCCTGTGCATCCTTACAGCTTCTCCTCCTCATCAGCTCCTCCTCCTCACCTGCTCATCCTCCTCCTCCTCACCAGCTCATCCCCCCTTACCTGCTCCTCCTCCTCACCAGCTCCTCCTCCTCTAAAGTTCCTTCTCTAGGGCTGACTTTGTCTTCCTTGCTCTCTTCCTTTTCTAAACTTTCTATCATATATATATATATATATATATATATATATATATATATATATATATATATATTAATGTTTTAGAGTTACAGAAACTCTGCAGAGAATTCTCTAGCTCCCAATATCAGAGCCTGACAACCTGACATTCCTCAGGTACACCTGTCACTAGTGAACCAAGCTGACACCTGATGGTGGATTGAAGTCCAGACATTGCTCAGACATAGCAAGTTTACAGACTTTTTTTTTTCATTGATCCTGAATATTACCCAGGATGCCGTGTTTCATGTAGACATTGGGTCGCTTGCGATTCCTCTAGGGGTGAGTTTCTTGGACTTCCCTTGTTTTTGATAGTCTTAGTTTTAAAACTTGAGACATCCTGGTCAAGTATTTTTCTAGAATATACTTCAGTTTTAGGTTATCTGATGTTTTATTTGCGATCAGACTAGGCCTGTGGTATTTGCCCATTTTGTTTGTCCTGGGCTTGACCTCGATGGAGGTAGAGTACCATGTTTGCCACATTATATCAAGACTACAAGTTTGCAACCAGCGTTTACTACCAGTGCAAACATGGGTCGCGTAGCTGGAGTTCTGTTTGTAGGACTCTTGATAACAAGGTCATCCTCTTAGGCCTTTCCATTCTGTGTTATTTGGGGAAAAATAACTATATCCACATTCAGAGTAGGGAGTTATGTTTTGCCTCCTTAAAGGTTTGAGTTTGAGGTTCAGAGTTCTTACACATGGGAGGCACATTTCTTCCCTCCACTTATGTACTCACTTATTTATTTCTGCACTGACTGGTGTTTATTCTATGCATGCTGATGCAATCCAGTGCCACTCTGACCCCTCACATTATTCGTTCCTGCTTGAGCCTTTGGGAGCTCTTACAGCTGGCTCCTGTGGCCCTTCAGCAAACCCTGTCATTTTGTATTTTCTGAACACTTCTCTAACTTTTTGGCATTATTGGCTGCCCCAGGATCATCCTGTATGCTCCCTTCCCACACAATAAATCTTTTCTTTGGGATCACTGAACCTTTCTATGAGAGACTGAATCTGAGACAAGGATCTGGCTCAGGGTATGTGCACTGTGACTAGAATACTAATGGATCTAAACCTTCTCAGCTGACAGGGGAGAAAATATATGTGCTGCTAACCCATTGATATATACATATCTACAAAGATTTCACATGTATCCATCTGTATCTATATTAAGTGAAATATGAGTTCATAGATCAATGTCTCCTACTCTGCTTGCAACGTTTGGATTTTTCTAACTTCCATTCCTTGTCTGTCTATATCCTTTTACATCATCCATGGAAATCCACTTCCCAGTATCCATTCATTTAGTTACACAGTTGTAGTACACATGTACAACAGTTTCTGAATTGCTAATCTGTACCACCATGGGAAGCACACATTCCAAGCCACAATAGTATTTGTGTATAGTTCTTTTGTCTTTGGCCTAGAGTCCTCTCTCTTTTCTAAAGTTCCCAAGATAAGCATCTTTTCCCTTATGCCCTCAGCAAGGTTTTATTCATCTGGACATGAAGGAACATGCCTTTAATACAGTCTCAGGGATAAGAGGCAAGTAGATCTCTATGAGTTCAAGGCCAGCTTGGTCCACATAGAGAGTTCTAGGATGGCCAGAGCTACATAGAGACCCTATTGAAAATGATTTTAAAGGCTTTTTCATTCATTTGTAATATAGTTAAAGCCATTTACCCAGTCTATATTCAGTTGTAGAACCATCCTAAGTGGTGGTTTACATGAGCGTGTGTTAAGGCTCACTCACTGTTCTTTGAAGTTCTATGGATCTTGGCAAATGTGTGATGCATGCCTGCACCATTACATCCTCATACAAAATAGCTTCGTGACCTCAAATTAATCCATGAACTGTGCCTGCTCAGGTCCCTTCCTTCTCCTCCCTGACAGCACAGACCCTGTTCACTGACTCCACAGCTTTGCTTCTTTCAGACCATGACAGCACTGGAATTGAACATATGCTTCCAACAGGCTTCTTCCACTTGACAATACACCTTTAAGGTTCCCCTCTCTTTCTGTGGCTTTATAGGTTGTTTCTTTTTCATCGCTGAATCCTTTCCTTTGTGTGGAAGTACTATAGGTTGTTGATTCTTTCACCTATGAAAAATCAGCTTGGTTGCTTCCAGTTTGGGACAATTAAGAATAAAAATACAGTGACTTTTTGCGTGGTTTTCTGCTTCAAATCAGTAGAATAAAAGCCCGAGTACAGTTACTGAAGGATATGACAAGGCTGTTTAGCCTTGCTCAGAACTGCCAAGTTGTCTTGAATGTGACTGCCCCACCTTCCATCACATCATGATTGAATGATACTGTAGGTTCACATCCCCATCAAACATGACCTGTGGTATTTGGGGTATTAGCCAGCCTAAGAGGTATGCAGAGAACATCTTGTTTTTTGTTTTTATTTGAAGTGTCCTAGCAACAAATGATGTAAGCATTTTTCAGTTTTTTTTATTTGCCATCGGTGTCTCTTCTTTGGTGAGTATCTGTCCAGAACGTCTGCCTCTCTTCAACGGCCTTATTTTTAAGAGCTGCTTTCTAAAAGTCATGTGTAGAGTTTACATGAAAGTCTTCTATCAGACACGTACGTCTCTTATTGATATTTTCTTTCAATTGGTGGCCTTCAGTAGTGTCTTACAGAAATAAAATTTTTACTTTATATATTTGTATGTATCCATATGTGCAGGTGTTGAGGAATGCACATGTGTACAGCATGTAAAAGCCAGATGTCAGCCTCAGGTGCCAAACTTCAGGAGCTGCTCCTCTTGTTTCCTTGTTGTTTTTGTTTATTTGATTGATTTTTGGTTTTGTTTTGTTTTGTTTTGTTTTGGATACAGAACCTGAGGTTCTCAGGTTAGGCCTGGGCTAGCTTGCCATCAGTACCCAAAGAATCCTTCACTGCTGGAATGATAAGCTCATGATACCTGGTTTCTCATGTGGATGTAGGAGATTATGTCGGTTAATATTTTACTGCTGTGGTAAAACACCACGACTATTGCAATTTACAGAAAGAAGGCCTTATTTCCGCTCATCGTTCCAGAGGGATAAAAGTCATCACCATTACCATGGGAAAACATGGCAGCAGACAGGCATGGGGACTGGAACAGCAAGCTGAGGGTTTACATCTTAAACACAAGCATGCAGCAGAGAGAGTACACTTAAAACAGGTGAGTGTTTACACTTCCAAAGCCAACCTCCAGTGACATATTCCCTTCACCAAGTCCAAAGCCCGAAAATAGCACCATCAGCTGGGGACTAAGTATTCAAATATCTGAGCTTACGTGCACTATTCTTCAGACTAATGCAGGTTGTTATTGTTGCACAGTTTTGAAATTACTGTTTCTATTACATTTCTTTATTGGTTTGTTTAGTGTGTGTGTGCACGTGTGTGCACGTCTGTGTAATAGTGTACTTGTGATGGTCAGAGCACAACCCACAGGACTTAATTCTCACCTTCCACCATGTCCCAAGAATCAAATTCATGTCACCAGACTTAGGGATGAGTGCTTTAACGCACAGAACCATTTTGCAAGCTTGGAAATTTTTATTTCAATAAATCCCAATGTGTCAATTTTCTCTTTCATGAATTTCATTTTGGGCATTATACCTGAAAATACATTGCCCAACTTAAGGTCACCTGAATATTTCTCCTGTCTCTTCTTTGGAAGGTTTTTAGTTTGTGTTTAGATGTGGTTCTGTGCTCCACTTTGAGTACAGTTTTGTAAGGATAAAAGACTTGCATCTTTCAATGGCTAGACACCTTTCTTTATTGAGTTGCCATCAGTCCCTTGCCAAATATCAGTTTGTCTGGGATCCTGTTTTTAGGCTCTGTTCTACTCTCTCAGGCTATGTCTCTATTCAATTGCCCCTCCCACACTGCAATGCTATAATGGAAACGTTTTAGTAAATCTTGTAACCAGGCAAAGCTACACTTTAGTTTCACTTCTGCTGCTGCGATATCTGATATCTGGACCAAATGCAATGTATGAAGGAGGATTATTTGGGTTATAAGTCCAGGTTTTAGGCGTCCCTTCTGGAGAGTCTTGGAGACAAGAGCTTGAGACAGCTTGCCATACCACATTCATAGTCTAGAGTAGAGAGGCAAATATGCCCATGATGCCTTCTTGCTTCCTACTTTGCAGCTTTCTCTAACGCTTACATTCCATCACCCAGCTGAAGGAAGGAATAGCTCTGCTCATAGTGACTCAGCCTTGAATTCTCATTTAAGTGAAAAAAAATTCCATTTGGTCATGATCTGCAACTCCTTGAATGCATTGTTGACTGATTTGATGATATTTTGTTAAGAACTTTTACATTTGCACTCCTGAGAAATGGACTATGTTATTACTTTTTTTATACTCTCCTATCTGGTATTACTACTAAGATTGTGTTGGCTGATTAAGTGAGGTAAGAAATGTTATCTCCAATTACTTTTCTAAAAGCAATTGTGGAGAATTTGTATCATTCCTTCCTAAAATATTAGATAATATTCACCAATAACAGCATCTGTATTTGTTTTCTCTTTTGGAAGGTTATTATGCATTAAGTCAACTTTCTTAATATATGTAAGCCTCTTAATATCACTTCTCCATGTGTATTTGAACAACTTTCTCTTTAAAGCATGATACATGTTACAGTCTGAATGTGTGTCTCAAAATTAATGTGTTGCAACCTAATTACAGTGCACAGAGTTGGGAGGTGAGCACTAGTAAGGGGGTGCTTAGATTTTGAATGTGGAATCTTCACGACACCATCAGAGGCCAGCCACATCTTTATTGCTCTTTTGTAAGATCACAGAGTTCACCCCTTTTAGGCCCCTCCTCCTTCTGCCATATAAGGACATGAAATACGATCCTCAGCCAATGCTTTATAACCTCCATAACTGTGAGAAATCAAATTTCTATTCCTCATAGATTACTAGATAACAGACATTTTGTTTTATCGGCTCCAAACAGACTAAAACAAGTAACTGACCCATTTTATCTAAATTATTGCGTTTTGTGAACATAAAGTCATATACTGATGTGAGATTTCCCTCTGTATGCTGTGGTTAGCATTAATGAATAAAGAAACTACTTTGAGCCAATAACAGGGCAGAGGTAGGCAGGAAAAACTAAATTGAATGTTGGGAGAAAAAGGGTGGAGCCAGAGAGAATCGATGGAACCTGCCAGAGACGAATGCTGGAAACAAAGGTTGTCTTGAACAACCCTCAAAAAATTACTTTGCCCAATAAACAGCAGGAAGAAGTTTGGGCAAAACTATGGCCACATTCCCAAATATTGTGTAGTGATGAGGCGAGCAGGTCTGCTTTTCGTCCCGCCCGGATCCCACACAGCTAGCTTTACAACCGAAATAACAACACACAAACTGTATTCATTTAAACACTGCCTGGCCCATTAGTTTCAGCCTCTTATCAGTTAATTCTCACATCTTGCTTTAACCCATATTTAGTAATGTGTGTGGCACCATGAGTGGTGTCTTACCGGGAAAGATTCAGCATGTCTGACCTGGCGGCTGGCTGCACTGCATCTGTCCCAGAGAGGAGAGGCATGACGATTGCCCGAGGCATCTGCCTCACTCCCAGCATCCTGTTCTGTCTACTCCACCCACCTATGTTCTGACCTATCAGGCCAAAAAGTTTCTTTATTAATTAACCAATGAAATCATCAGATAGATAGAAGACACACCTGCATCAATATTGTCTATAAATGTCCCTTTAAATTAAAAGGGGATATACTATAGAGATTTGCATGGGTATGGATCTTGGTTTATTGATACAAATTTAAGGTCAATTTTGTTATACTATATATACACACATATATATTTCTGCTTTTGATTAAGGTATTATGTTTGTATAGTTCATTTAAAAATGTAATGTATAATTAAGAAATATAGGCTAATAGGTAGTCATCTATAATAGTCAAGCTTGTAGTCATGTTAATTAGGTTTTCTAGATATTTAGAGATATATTTCAGTTAGGTAGTCTTCAAATATTTCAGAGACCTTCAGAATATGGCATTTAAATGTTTTAAGAAATTAGGACTTTTCATGACCGTGAGACACAGCTGCTCCTGGCATTACCAATTACTTCAAGATGAAAATGGGCATCAAAGAGGCTCCTTATGGCATTAGTTAGCCATTTGGTCAAGAAGCTGATCTTGCCTGAACTGCTTGATGAACTGGACATGTAGGACCCACATAGAAATGACTGCTGAACTTGCCTAAAGGTGAGATGGTCCTTCGGGGTTCCTGCTTCATGAAAGAGTATGCTAGACATTCTGCAGGCCACAGAAGAAAATGACTGACAAACTGCCAATATAGGTGGAACTGTCTTTGAAATTTCCTGCTGGATACTATGGGCCTGTAGGCTGAAGATGGATGCTCCAATGGTACAGAAGAACTTTGGGTGACTGTCCAGGCAGCGAGATGTCTCTGTCAATTCTAGAGTTTTGGAAGTTGCTTACAATGCATCTGCTGTTTACTTAGGTAATATATCCTTCTGGAGTCTTTGATGGAGTTGAAGAATTTATAATTATAGTTATAGTTTTCTTAGTTATGATAAAAGAAAAAGTAGATATAAATGTTGTAACTGTAATTATTGATTGACACCTGTTTTGTTATATGTAATTTTACTATGTTAAAGTTAAAACCTTCCTTTTTACTTAAATAGAAAAGGGGAGGTGATGTGGTATTTCCCTCTGTATGCTGTGATTATCATTAACGAATAAAGAAACTGCTTTGAGCCAATAGCAGGGCAGAGGTAGGCAGAAAAAACTAAACTGAATGTTGGGAGAAAGAAGGGTGGAGTCAGAGAGAAGTGATGGAGCCTGCGGGGACAGACGCTGGGAACTTTAGCCAGTAAGCCACAGCCACGTGGCAATACACAGATTAATAGAAATGGGTTAAATTAATATGTAAGAGTTAGCCAATAAGAAGCTAGAGCTAATGGACCAAGAAGTGGTTTAATTAATACAGTTTCTGTGTGATTAGTTTCAGGGCTAAGCAGCCGGGAACAAACTAGTGGCTCCTTCCAATAGTATACAATAGTCATTAATTTGCATCCAATATCTATGATATCAGGATTGGAGATACTCTAACTTCGCTTGCAAAGAGTAAATTCACTGGATAGAGAGATCTACATTGGTAGAATTTTTCTCTAAACACTAGTTTTCCACTCTCTTCTCATTTGCAGAATTTCTGACAGGCAATCTTTGTAATTTTTATCATTTAAACTTCGCAGTGGTTTCATGATTTTGTGTTGTTGCTGTTTTCGGATTACTTCAATATTTTATCTTTTTCTTTTGTTTTTTTTTTTTCACAGCCC
The DNA here is from genome assembly GCF_903992535.2 of Arvicola amphibius. Lineage (NCBI taxonomy): Eukaryota > Metazoa > Chordata > Mammalia > Rodentia > Cricetidae > Arvicola > Arvicola amphibius. Next base: position 167,842,978 of record NC_052049.1, on the reverse strand, counting down.
ATTAGATCCATGGTTTGATTTGGTCACTGTCATTAATTTTGGAAAGTTCCCAGACATTGTTACCTGGAATATTTATTTTTTTTCCATGTTTTCTAATTTTACTTATATTATACTTTTGATATTATCTCACAGTATTGAATATTTGATCCTGTATCCACTGTATTTTCCCTTAACATCTCAGTTTGAGAAGTCTCTGTTGGCCTGTCTTCAGTTTCACTGATTCTTTCTTCAGTCATGTTGAGTCCAGATTATCTCTTGGAGCAATTCTCCACTTTCCCATGCTTCTGATTTTTAGGATTTCCTTTTGATTCCTCTTTAGTGTTTCTATCTCTTTGCTTAATTACCTGTCTTTGTACTTTGTCTAATTTTCTAGTATATACCCTTAAAATTAATCATAATTATCTTAAATTCTCGGATATTTTTAGCATCTGTCCCATATATGTTCTGATGATATTTTTGTATCTTCAAACTTCACACTTGGCATATTTTGTAATGTTCTTTTTTTAATTGAACAAGATGTATTATATAATAGAAACCAAGGCAAATGGTCCTTTCATGTCAAGATTTATTTTAATGTGTCCAGAAGTCTCACTGTTTAATGTCTGTGTTAGCTATAAATGCCAGGGGCTGAAATTCCACATGTGTTCTTGTTTTCGTTCCCATCTCCTGTCTTAGGAGCCACCATATGCATTGCTTCTCAGGAAGAGTCTGTGTCCTGCTGCTCTTTCACTGTTACTACACTCAGGGCTACTGGTGTGATGATAAGGTATTTGGGTGGAGGACCAAACTACACCCTTTCCACAAAGTTTTTGTCTTTTAGTATAAGACCATACATATCTTGGACTTGACATGTGTTCCTGATTCTCCCCCAGAAACATAGCTCATCATCCTTTCTCCCTGAAGCTCCGGGCTCTAGTTTGGCACATCTGGTCCTTCAGACTCTGTCCTTTGTGGACTCATCCACCTTGGGGGTAGGCAAGAGGAAGGCAGGGGTGGAAGGAGGAGTAGATGGAGGGAGAACTGAGGTTGGAATATAAAATAAAATAAAATAAAATAAAATAAAATAAAATAAAATAAAATAAAATAGAAGGCTGGAGGAAAGTTTCTCTTCCACAATTGGCGTAAAGTTTCAGGTGTCTTGCTTGAACACAGCTCTCTCTCTCTCTCTTCCTCCCTCCTTTCCTCCTTTCCTCCCTCTTTCCCTCCCTCCCTCCTTCTTTCTGGAGTATGGGCCTCTGCTTCAGAGAAGGTTCTAGCATGTTGCACAATGACTATTCTTCCCCAGCCAGAGCCACAGCAAATATTTTAGTATTTTAGTGTAAATATATGGCAGGGTTCCTAGAAAGAAGAAACACAAACATGGGAGAACCCTAAGACTATAGACTCCAGAGATCTCAGGATTACTCCAGTAGATGCATGGATCCCAGCCATTCACCCATTTGATATCCCTATAATGTTAGGTTCTCATAGCTTCTCTCATCAGCAACTCCTCCATCTATAGAATTTCTGCATCTAGATTTGGAGACTGAGTTTCCCTATGAGACGGTTGGCATAAATTGACAGCTGATAGCATCTGGAATCACCCAAAAAGGGAGTCTCAATGAAAGACTGCTTAGATTAGGTTGGCCTATGGCATATACGTCAGAAAATATCCCAATTATGTTAGCTGATGTGGGAAGAGCCTACCCTGGGTGGCTCTATTCCCTAGGCAGAGAATCGCAGGCAGTGTATGTGAAGAAGCTGAGCAACAGGATGCAAGCATCCATTGCTCTCTTCTGACACGGACATAGTGTGGCCAGCGGCCTTCAGCTCATGCTGCTTTGACTTCTTGCCATGATGGACCATACCTGGAACTGTCAGCAAATGATAACCCCCCCCCCCCCCCCCCCTCTTTTTTTTTTTTTTTTTTTTTACTTTTCTGAGTACTGTACTGCAGCGACAGCACAAGAAACCCAGACACCCTCGGACCGCAGTTCTTTATAAATCAAAGAAAGCCACTGAATTCAATGTATCTAGATCTTTCTTACACCATATGGATGGAGATGTTGACAGGACTGAAACTAGAAGCCCCCTTTCTTTTCATTAGACGCTGTCTTTCCCCACCCTACCCTTTTACCAGGGTGTCTCAACCCTCAAGCTCTACCTTGTCCATCCTTCCCAGTAAACCTCACCAGACCAGGCTAGCCCACAGGGCCTTCCCTTTCCCCACAAACCTTATTTCAGGATCCTCTCAATTGAGTATTTACTCACCAGCAGACTTAGAACTCAGTTGCAATATGCTTCACAGCAGGGTGCCATTTGTTTTACTCTCATATTTACAAAGCTGAGTATCCCATGGACCCATCATGTGCAGATGCCAACCCAGGTCGTGTTAATACAGTCCCTGGCACTTCTTGCCAACAGTCCCACTAAAGAAGTGACAGGCCTCCCCATCCCTTCTGGTTTTCATGGCTTTTAGATTGGGAAGTTTATTGTCTTAGGTTCAGTCCAGGCTGCTACATCTTACTCTGTAGTACATCCTTCTCGGCCATCAATGCTCTAGCCCAGCAAGTCACAGTGTGCTGTTTGGTGCTGTCCTTGGCACCTCTCCCCCTGATCCCAATAGCAGCTCAGCTTCAAATGATGCTGTCACTTATAAAACCCCACACTGGCCTTGTGATGTCTTGGTTCCATAATTTTCCAATAGGGGAAAAAGAAAGGTACCATAGCCAGAGGAATATCTAGTTGACGCTTTAAAGACCAGTTTTTTCACTCTTTTGTTTCTCCTCTCCATACAGACTGTTCTTATTATTTTAATAACTTTTCTCGGTAACTAAGCAAGCAACCTAAAAATTATGAAGTCATTTGTACATTTTCAAATATAAATATCCCTTCCATTCTCCTTTGCTGATGGGCAAATATTTCTCTCTTCCCTGCTATGCTGTATGAAAGCTAAATACAATTTCCGATGCCAATTTTCTTCTTTCCGTGGACTCCCTTTGGTCAGCTGTGGTGTTGAATTTAGGAGGTGCAAATGTACATATGTTTACCAGCTCAGTGTGGGAGTGCACAGGGATGCTATCACATCTCAGTGGCCTTGTCTTTCTTAGCATCAGCTCCACAGACAAGCTGGGAACTTCCAAAGGGCTCTTTGTGAACAACATGTACCCATCGCTCCTATCGGGCTCCGAACCACGTCCTCTTTGTCACCGATCTGTTCCACAGCCATGACTTTCCCACCCTTCGGCTGAGCTGAAGTGGAGGCGTCATAGCGACCCTCTTTGCTCTGTTCAAAGCACTGGTCACTAAGCCCATTAGCGCTATACCTGTAGTTCTCAAAAACTGTGGGTTTTTAAATTTTTGCTACATTATCTTACACACACACACACACACACACACAGAGAGAGAGAGAGAGAGAGAAAGAGAGAGAGAGAGAGAGAGAGAGAGAGAGAGAGAGAGAGAGAGAGAGAGAGAGAGCGCAATCCAGAATGGAGGGTAAGTTGAGATGTGTTCAAGGACAGCCTTGCCTACGTATGAACAACATGGCGCTTTCCACGATCAGGCTCCTCTGCATCTACACCATCATTGTCCTCACCCAGGACCCACTGCTGCAGCCAGCACCTACACCGTCAATGTGATTGTCCTCACCCAGGACCCACTGTGGTTTAGACAAGTATGTGTGCATATATCTGAACCCAACTCTGAGTAAGATTCAAGTTCTGTACTTCTGGGTCATATGCAAATTAGAGGAGAGGGCTTGATTGGAGAATGTTCCCCAGTTCCTTGCCTGACACTCTGAGCCTCTGTGCAGATCCTGCTGAGAGCTCTAACAGCTTTTGTTTTTCTTTGTTTTGTTTTTCCGTAAAATCTGTGCTTCCTGAACACAGAGACCGGATTTCTGTTCTAAGTCCTCATTATCTTGCGCTGGCCTGTCATTCACAGCATGTGATTTGGAATGGTTTCATCATATTTACACCAACTTTATTTGAATTATATGTTATGATGAAATGGGACTTTATTATGCACTTCCCACCCCTCCATCTAGGAATTAGAGAGAAGCAAATTTGGGCCCTAAGCTCTTTCTTGTCAAGTTAATGCAGAATTCTTTGTGACATAATCCATGCAGGCAAAGGGTTAGCATAATAAGGCCATGGTATTAGGTGGCAAGAAGTGTAACAAAATTTAGGTTAATATGCAGAATATGAATTTCTTTGATAGACTCAAGAAGGCCAAACAGAAGTTTAAGAAAAAAAAAATGGCTCTTCAGATGAGTAGCGTTTATTTTACCTTAGATGGAGGGGAGGCCAGACAGAGGAAGAAATTAGCCTCAACCAGAATCGCAGCTCTTTTCCTCATTCTCTCACCAGGGCAAACGTTTTCCTAAGAAAAGTTCGCCTACCCTACTGTGATGAATGGCAGAGAGTCGGCGAGAATGGGGAGGAACTGGGGGAATGAGGTTGAACATTGGAGAAGGCTGGAGAAGGAGAATGGAAACAAAGAGTCGGGAACTGGAGAGATGGCTTCCTTGGTTAGAAGAGCACAAGAGCCAGGTTCAGTTTCACAGCTCCCATCTATCAGCTCATAATGATCTGTATTTCAGTTCCCAGGATTCCACCACTCTCCTCCGGCCTCTATGGACCCTGGATGCCCATGGTGCACAGACGTGTCTGCAGGCACACACACACACACACACACACACACACACACACACACACACACACACACAGTTTTAAAAGAGAGAAAAAGAGAAGGAAGGATGGAAAACAAGAATGGCAAAGGGAGTCGGGTCCCCAAGGCTGGACACACGTGGTACCTCACTCCATCTGCCCCTCCCCCAGAGGCCTGAGTGACATCACAGCCAGTAAAGATGTCATGGCCACCTAGACTAGTGTTGTGGCCTGACTATAAGATGTCACATGGTAGCAGTGGTTTCCAGCTGGTGTCACTATTTGGTGCTAGAAGCTTTAGGAGCTGGGACCAGCTGGAAGAAACGAGGTGCTGCTTTTGGAGGTTCTTACTGGTCCTTCTTCCTCTCTCTGCCTCCTGTCTTCCATTTCATCCCTTGCTCTGCCACACCTTCCCTGCCAAGACAGACTGAAACCTCGAGGTAAAACAATGGTTTCTCCCATTATGCTGTTTTTCTCATGTATTATGTATCAACTGTCTGTCATTGTAAGCCACCAAGAATGCGTACTTATAATAATTAAAGATGCATTTTTTTCTATAGGAAAAAAGAGCTCCATTTCTGAAGGAAGTGGACTTAATAAGCCAAGAGCAAAGAAACGTATGAGCTAAGAGTCTAACTGTACACACTGAGTGACCTCAAATCAGAAAGGAGACGGCTGGCTGAAGTCTTAGCTCTAATTGAACAGGGCCACAAAAGCCCTGAAAAGACTTTGTCAGGCTGCCTTTGAAAAAAGGCATCAAACAACAACCAATCAAAGATCCGGGAAGAGTTTTTTTAAGAAGCTTGGAGTAGAGATAAAAGGAACTTAAAGTTGATCTTACGCAAATAGGAGCTGTAATGAGGAAGCATCTCAGCTCGGAAATGAGGGAGGCAGGAAGCAGGCAGGCTGAGGGGAAAGATGACAGCTTACAGATGAGGACCAGCCCAGTGATATGGGATATCTGAGAGCTTTGCCAGCTAAGACGGGGCAGCAAGTTCGGGATCTGTAGACAATATTAAGTATCTGTTCATATGTATGTCGTTCTCAATTTGTGCAGTCTGACCAATGATGGAAGGTGAGCCCTAAACGCCCCGTATAACAGATAGGTGGGGTTTTTTGACAGTCTGTATAAGGGGCCAGAAACAGGGAGTCGTCTTCTAGTTCCTGGTCTCTCACATCCTTGAAATATTGCTAAGGCACAGGAAGTCAAGAGAAACTTTGGGTCCAGCGAGTCCTGGATTCAGGTCTTCACTTCATTGCTTGTAAGCAGTGTTTCTTAGATGGAGGCCATACAGCCCTGGGCTTGAGTGTCTCCATTGCAAAACTCTCATCTTGTTCTTGTATGGTTACATGAGAGATATTTATAGAACTCTGGCAGTGAGCTTCGGGGTGGGGGGTAGCAAATGAGCATGAATTACTCCCACTTCTAAGATCAGTTTCTCCAATTAAAAATGTGAATAAATACTAGAACATTTCAAAGGTCTCTTTCAGCTCTGAACTTTGCTGATTTTGTAATAGATAATGATGAAGGCATGCAAAATAAAGATGGAAGACTGGAGCAAGGCGCTTTCGAGTTCTGCAAGCCTGCGCCCCTCTCTGTATAGTCAGCCCAGTAGTGATAACAACATCCACATGATGGAATTCCTGCAAGGACCAAAAGCAACACATATACGGAAGGACTTTCCACATCACCTGTTGGCTTTACCTCTAAACCTGGCTCCACTCCATGAACTTATCTCCATCCCTATAACCATACCTGTCTGTGTCTCCAATATTTGTTCCTGATTTCACTCTTCCTACTGGACAATTCACACAGTTAAAGTTAAACAAAATTATTTCTTATATTTAGCATTTATACTAAATTTTATACTGTCTTTAGAATATATCCCTAATCTTTTATGGCCTGATGTTCTGAATGACCTACATCAAGTTACTCTTTGGCTTCCCTTACCATCCCATCCACCCTGATTTCCTTTTCAGTTTTTTGAACTTAACAAAATACTTCTCTGCACATGCTCACTTCCCCCTTTCTAAAATATCTGTACCCTAGCCCTTCGCAAAATGGGCTTCTTTCCACTCTCAATTTTCCTCTCCAGAGTAAGACAACCCTCCTCCTCATTCCCTTTCACAGTTATCTGCTCTTTCCTTTTCTTGCACTTATCATAACTGAATATCAATTATACAGATAGCAGTTGACACTTTTGACTTTATACTGGATGGTGAGAGATACAGGGTCCTGGGCAGCTACTCTATGTCCAGATGTCCGATTCTTATCCCAGTAACTGTGTCATGGTAGGCATTCAAAATAGAATAAAAGTAAAGAACCTTGAAGAGGAGCTTTGGAGTCAGGGTGAAGAATGAGGGAGTTGGTTCTTTACTCAACAAATGAGAAAAAAAGATTTCTACTCACTTTTTCGTTGCTTTTATGATACAGAATCTCACCATATTATTCAAGCTAATAGTGATGTCTTGGCATAAACAATGCTCCCACCCCAACTTTCCAAGTAACTTAGGCTATAGTCATAGGCTAACAAGACCAGTGGCTACACAAAATTTCCAAAGTGACAGGAAGGTATGTGTCTTAGGGCTTCTGCTGTGATGAAGCACAACGACCAAGGGAACGTGGGGAGGAGAGGATCCATTTCAACTTATACTTCCAGGTGGCAGTCCATCACTGAGGGAAGTCAAGGCAGAAACTCAAACAGGACAGGAACCTGGAGGCAGGAGCTGATGCAGGGGGGCATGGATGGGTGCTGCTTACTAACTTGCTCCTCATGACTTGCTAAGACTGCTTTCTAATAGAATCCAGGACCACCAACCCAGCAATGGCACCACCCACAGTCCTCTCACGGGCGTTTGTCATGAGGGTGTCCATTTGTGTCTTTGCACTGCTATGACAAGTTACCACAGACAACAGAAACGTACTGTCACCAGCTACAAGCTAAAGAAGCCATTTCAAGGTGTTGGTGGGGCCACACTCCCTTTGAAACCCACACTGAACATTCCTGTATGCTCTGACTTGGTGCCCTTGACTGGTAACTGCAGCATGCCTGTTTCCATCTCCATCCTCGCGTGACGCTCTTCTCTCCAGTGCCTGTGTCTCTGTGTTGCCTCTTAAAAGGACATGAGACAGACTGGATTAGGACCACACTACTCTAATAAGATCTAAACAGTACATATGCAGTAACATCATTTCTAAATAAAGCCATATAATAAAATCCTGTGCTGGCAGGGTGAGGCTTAGTGTTTAACATACAGTTGAGAAGGAGGACACAAGATGTTCATAGAAGGGAAACTGTGTCATGGAAGAGTCACTGAGAGATACGCATGTTCAAATCTAGAAAGAATAATAAATAAATAGACAAGTAAATAAGACCAATCTCAGCCACATCCAGGAAGGAGGGTTAAGAGACAAATGAGGTAGTTCTCATTATTGAGGACTTACCAGAGGAAACCAAAAAGGAAGTGGGAGGGATGGACAGGTGAATAAATGGACAAGAATATTTATTGCGAATCTTCTCTGACCTTGACTGTCAGACATGGACAGTGTGGTCAGAACAGAACCTTGGGCTTCTTCTGACGAAGTGACCACAGAACTCACCCTAGCTTCCTTCACAGACACCTCCCCCCCACCCCGCTTCTTCTCTGGCTCTGACGGCTGCAGCTTGCATCTCCTAATGGAGACTTTAATGAGCCTCTCAGTAAATGGATCCTGGATTCTCTTTCTACCCCAAGTAATTATAAACCTCAGCAATTCTTTTCCCCTAACTCGCTGCTGATTTTCTAATTACTCTTGCTCCAAATAGGACAGTTAGCATTAAAATGAAACCACGCTGGGGTTGTGGGTTCACTCACATCTGCTTGGCTTATTTCTTTAATATGACAGCATGGCTTCATGGGTGGGGAGCAGCAGGTGATCCCCACATTTTATGATGTGAAGCTTGTACCCCCTAAAACACAGGAATCCCTCACTAACATCAAGGTAGACTCCAGTAGGAAGAACTCATCAAAACATAGCCTCCAGATGGAATGAAATGAGTCACAGGAAGACTTCAGCCCCTTCCCTCTGAATGGGTACTGGCCAGCGTGCTATCCTGTGCTTCTTCCCAATAAAGGAAGTAGCGTTAGCAACTGGAAATGAAATTCTCAACATGATGGAGACCCGCTACCCCCTTTATTTATAGGCACATATAGTAAGCTTGGGATGAAGAGATGGGGGTGCAGAGCTGGTAAGAGGGGAGAGGAAAACAGAGTCCAAAGCATAGGTGGTTAGAAAACACAGGAGCTGCTGCAGAAAACATCAGCATCGCCTCATGAAGATATCTGGAGACATCGTGAAAGCCTTGCTCTCGAGATAAACTGCCCCATTGTTTCATGAACCCGATAAATAGTATTTTCTGTTACTGTTGCAAAATCCATGACCTCATTTGTCAAAGAGAGATGGTTTCTGGGGAGATGTAGCTTACAGCATCAGAGACGTTCAATCAGGAAAGGATCCTCACTGCCATCCTCCCTCCTGATAGCTAAGTTTCAAACCCCTGTGGCAAGTTAGCCTTATCTCTCTTCCCCGCATCTAAGTGAGGCCTGCCTACCTGGTACACGATGATGCTCACAGGCCCCTGTTCCCTCTCTCTCTGGCTTTTCCCACTTTCATTTAGTGCCCGAGAAGCCAGTCAGAAAATGGGAAATGAATCTCCAGTTTCATCTAGCAAAAGCAGGGAGAACTTGGGTTGTATTTTCTCACCCTATAATTGTGTATGATTATAAAATAGGCATAGGTATAAAACTACCTATAATAGGTATATTTTTTTCTCACTGAATTCTTTACACACTCTATGATAGAGGTACAAAGTACCTGTATTTAGGATTCTTGAGACATAAGGAAATGGTTTGTAGATAAGAGACTCAATCCCCTCAGCATTAGTGATGAGGCGTGTGTCCTTGGTAAAATATCTTTATTCATCCTTATCATTATGACTTGTGGAACAGAGCAAGCAATAGCCAACTTTGAGCTGCTGTAAGACTGCAGGGAGTTTGCCAGCATATAATCAGAACCGAGTAAACATTATTCAAGGTAGAGAAAACTTGATCATTAATTCAATGAAGAGTTCCCTAGACACTTGTCTGCCGAGGGCCATTGGGTGATACTGCCACTGACCTTGTAACATGTGCAGCTCCATATTTCTGCAATGCCATCCTTGGGCTATGTTGCTGGCACCCTGAAATCATATCCGTTTCTTTCTCCCCCACAATTCTCACTGTTGTCAAAGGCAGGGTGGGTAGGCGAGAGCTGGTACGGCCCGAGGGCTTGGTTCATCTTGTTTCCATACCATCTGGCCTATGACCCGTCATTAGTCCTTTTATGGTTCCTGTTTGAAGAAATGTCTTGTGTTTTGCCTACGGAAGATGGTTCCCTAATGAATGTCAAATAACAATAAAGCTTAAGTGTCTTCATCAGACACTTGAGCAGGCATCTGTCCTCCCAGCAGTAAAATATGCTGTGGCTCTGGAAGCACTAAGAAATCTGAAAGTGGGTTTCATCTCCTTAGAGGAAGGCTGGGAATCATTTCAATCACTGACTTGGATAGAGAAGAAACCCTTGTAAGGCTACTATAGGCAGTTATAGCTCTTGACAGGAGCTTTTCTGTAGACCGGCAAGGCCACCAGAGAGAGGGGAACCAGGCTAGTAAGTCCTCCTAGGGTCTATGGCACCAGACAGGCAGGTTAGACAGGCTCTTGGGGAAGGTGTGCCTCTTTGACAGTCTTGGCCTCAGGCTCCACAGACACCAGCCCTGAGGACACCTCCTCCCAGAAGCAGCTTGCAGACCCCTGGTCAGACCCGCAGACCACATGCTTACTTGTACAGAGGACCCCACGTCACAAACAGAGAATGAAACGCTAGGCCAGCAGCTGCCTCTTCGCTGCTATCTCAGGTGGCCAAGAGCTGATGGACCACACCCAGAGGCCCTGGAAGGCTGTGAGGAGCAGATCCAGAAACTAGCCTTAAAACCAAGGAAACAGAAAACAGACCTAGTGGTCTGCTTCAAACTGTGGTACAGCCAACTGGTCAACTGGGCAGTGCCAGGGGAAACAAGTCACACTGAATCTCAGTTTCCTAAGAAGGAGAATTCAGTGTAAAACTGGGGCAGAAGTGGAGGGTGGTTTCACAGTTTTCTTCTGGAGTTGGCAGGACGATAAGACGTTAGATGTGGGAAGAGGCTAGAATGTAAGGGGGACTCTGTGAGTGGGGGGCAGAAACAAGGAAGAAGGCCAACAACCTGGTTAGTTCGTCCTCTGAGCAGGGGCAAAATATGGTGATCCTGACGGTTATCCCCAGTGAAATCAATACAGAGATCACTGTGACTCGCCAGGAACACCAGAATTAAGGGAAGCTCAACAGACATGTCTATATTGACAGAGCATCATATTGTCTTGACAGATAAACAAAGCAAACCCAATGCACTTGGAGCGCTTCAAGAATCCAGAAAAAGACACCTGGGAAATACGGGGAAATGAAAGCTGGGTAACAGCACCTGTGTGAGTCACTCGGGAGGAATTCAGGCACCAGGGAGCAGTGGTTCTCAACCTGTGGGCCGGGACCACTTTGAGGGTCACATATTGGATATCCTGCATGTCAGAAGTTTACGTTATGATTCATTACTAGCAAAATTACAGTTATCAATGTTACAGTTGTCAATGAAATAATTTTATGTTTGCAGGCCACCACCACATGAGGAAGTGTATTAAAGGGTCGCAGTGTTAGGGAGGTTGAGAACTGCCATCGAGGAAGGTCTCCATGGACCTGCCTCAGGGGACGGAGCTGTACCGGGTATCACCTCCTTACCAAATGGCTCCTATGGAAGGGTAGACATATCTGTCAATATGCCTGTGACAGAAAGCTAAAGAGACTTTGTGATTGTTGAGTTATAAAGTTAAGAGTAATAGAATGTTCTGTAAATTATGGGTTGTGGGCTAAGCAGATATGTAATCACCAGACTCTTCAGTTAAAAATGGCAGCTGGAGATGGAGTCTCCTGCTCCACAAAATGGCTTTCCTATCGGGAGGTGGAGGAGGGGAGTTGGGGGGGGGGGAACAGACAGTGTAAGTCCCAGTGCAGAGGCAGGAGGCTGACATCTCCGTTCACAGAGGTGAGCAAGATGGTCGGAGCAGAAAGCTTGAAAAATATTCTGAAAATTCATATTCCCATCCCCAACTCTAGATGTGAGCGTGGAGACTGTGTTTGGTGTAGCTGACATCTCAGTCTGCAGAAGTGAGCAAGGTCACAGCAGAAAGCTTGAAAATCATTCCTAAAATTCATATTCCCACCCCTAACTCTGAGTGTGAGCATGAGTGTGTGGGTGGGCGTGTGAGTGTGTGTTTGGTGTGCCAGTAGGGTGTTCCTGGGTTCTCTTTCACGTAGGCACATGTAGAACCTAGAGGCTGACATTATGATACCTTCCTCAATTGCTTCTCCATTCTATTTTATTTTATTTTTGTGGAAGGATGTCTCACTGAAAGAATTTCCTGACTGGCCGTAAAGACCCTGGGATTCACCTGTCTCTGTGGCCTCCAGCACTGGGGCTTTGCTGTGCCACTATACACCGATTTTACAGGGTGCTGGGGATCTGAACTCGGGTCCTCATTTATCCACTGAACCATCTCCCTAGGAAACCATGCTTCTTCTTTGCAAACTCATGAGGCTTCTCCGGGCAAGGGATATTTCTTTTGAGGGAAAGAAAGTAAAACCACTGAATCTCAGTATTCAATCCACCCACCAAGGACAGATTGCAGATAGAGCAACGCATTAATCAGAACTCCACAGAGAGATAGAACCCACAGGGTAGGGAGGAGCGGAGGAAGGAAGAAACGTTATAAAGAACTGGTTCACGTGGCTATGGAGGCCAAGTCCCATGATGTGCCATGCATGATGTCAATCCAGTGATGTTAACAAAGCAACTGCAGTTCAAGTCTAAAAGCCTGAGAACTGGAGGTGGGTGGAGGAGGGGAGCCGTGGGGGAAACAGACGGTGTAAGCCCTGGTCCAGAGGCAGGAGGCTGACATCTCAGTCCGCAAAGGTGGTGTGCTAATCTCATCCTGAAAAGGTCACATGGGCACACCCAGAAATTGCTCTATCTGGACATCCTGTAACCCAGTCAGGTGACACACGGAACCAAGCCCTCCTGAGTGCCGAACAAACGTGATGTGCAGGAATTGGTAGCCTTAGAGGCACGGGTAGCTCCCAGGGTGTCTTTGAGCTATCCTGGGGATACTTGCAACCTTTTCAGACTCAGATGTCTTGCCTGAAAGCAGAGACTGTCCTCTGTGCAATACCAGGCAGCGGCCTCAGCAGAACCGAAGTTAACACTGGGCTCAGCTGAGCCACAGACGAGAGCGTCCCCGCATTAGAAAGGGTTTTAAGTTTACTTCTTTCTCTTGCATGATCCATTTACTCCATTTCTGCTGCCAGGAGGAAATAAAGAACACTGAGTGTGCATCCCTCACAATCGTCTCTTCCTCTGCCTCTTTCCCAATCAGATCCGCGCCTCATGATCAGCCCAGCCCCTTACAAGACGTAGCCGCAAAGCAGCGAATGTGCGTCAGTTAGCTTTTACCGTATGCCCACTTTCTGTTGCTTTAAATCCTAGAATTTATTACAGGGATGCTGTTAATTCCTAAAAGGACTGGAGCCTTTGCTCAGCTATTAATGGAAATAGACATCTTGGGAGCTAGGAGCTCCCCCACCCTTCGCCCTAATAACACCAGAAGCAGTGGCGACTCCGTCCCTCTGTTTGCCTTCTCAACGGCGGAAAAGTTCATTCTGCCTCCTGGGACTGGCTCCATGCGAGAGTGTGGAGACGTTGGTGTGGGGATTCGTATGAGGAACTTTTATGACACCTTGATGGAGGCCTTGGAGCAGAAAATGAATAAACCTATTTCTCTGCTGTGGTTTTGAACCTAAATAGGAACGGCAGAGGGTGACTTTTATGGGCTGCAAAGGGGATTGCTGACAATAATTTTGCTTTTATAGAAATAAAACGATTTTCCAGAAATCTTGCAGGCGTGTAAGAGTGAAGCCCAGGCTAGTACCCAAAAGCCTTGCTGTGAGCCCTGCTGTGCGCCTTTGCTTATCTACAGAAGTATTTATCTTCAGAGTATATCCACGGGATGTGAGATATTTACATTCTGAAGGGGCGAGGCCCTAAGATAATTAGACAATTTTTGGATGTTTAATCCTATGTTCTGTCTCATCTTAGTTCTTTAGTAATTTGCTTCAAATCATTCATCTTTTTATTAATCAGTATAATTTCATAACGTTTTTTAAATCAATTTATTTCTGTGCATAATTTTGAAGACTTAACACAGCATGGATATGTCAGGTAGCATCATGGGCCTGAAGGTGTCTGTAAGGTCCTACTTATTCATCCTTCATCCAAGACAGTAGTTCACACTTGGTTAGAATTCAGAACCTGTCAGCCAACCTTTGTCAACAGGCCTTGGAAGACTTGGACATCGCGAGAACAGATTCTCCCCGTGACTGCTTTTCCTAATACAGAGACCAGGCTGGCCTTTCAGAAATATCCCCTGCTGTATGGGCCCTTGAATTCCAAACTAAGGAGCATGAAAGGCTGGGGAGCCGGTTGGACAATCGTGAGGACCAAGTCCAGATTCACAACACCCACGCAAAGAGTTGGGCTTGAGGGCTGAGGTTGTATTTCAGTGACAGTGTTTGCCTGGCATGCTTGAGGCCCTAGGTTCAATCTCCAATAGTGCCAGAAAAACAAAATAAGAGCTAGATCCCTTCGATGGCCATCGTAGCCCTTCCAGACTCACAGACCTGCAGGCATTCTTCTGTCTTTCTGTCTGCCTGATGAGGCTACTGGCTGCTCATTCTGAAGCTATCCTTTCCAGCTGCTGCCCCCCATAATGCCCTTAGATCTGCTTGCCTTCACCCTCTGACATTGGGCACCGCTAACAGCCACACTGGCCAAAAAGCCTGATTCAGTCAATGCGGTTTTGTCTTACTGTACTTATAAGCAAGGCAACTTTCCTCTGGCCCTCAGTCCTTACTCACATCCTGCTCCAGTTTAACATCCGTGCCCCAGGCAATGTGTCAATACTTTCAATAGTCCTTGCATGCCTTTTTAGCAACACCATCTAGTCCACGGAACCAAGTACTTATTCTTCAATGTTTTCCTCGACCGTGTTCAAGGATTTCTGAGTCAGTTCAACTTTTCACTTACATACACACCTCTTTAGCTTCCAGATTGTCATACAGAATATTTCCTACATCTGAGAAGGGTTCCTCACACGGTTGTCCATCAGACCTCCATCACCATAAATTCTTTGTCTGTGGGGGATGTGATATAAATTGGCTCATGCACAGTGTGGTGATCCTTGGACACGGTTTTTTCTCAAGAGTTTGTCTGTCAAGTTTATCCATATTATGTCAAGCAGTAATAATGTGTTCTTTTGACATCCGTGTGGCGTTCTGTACCCATTTATTCTGCTTTTGATGGACATGTGCGCTGTCTCCAGGTTTGTGCCATCGCAAGTAATGCCACTGTGAACATTTTTCATACCTATCAGTGGGCTCACGAGTCATTTCCCTTGTTTCTACTCCCAGGAGTGTATTCTGAGTTATAGAAGAAATGTATGTTTAGCTTTAATAGGTATTAGATGTTTTTAAAGTGGTAGAACCAATTTACGCTCCCAGCAGCACGTTACCACCTCCAACTGTTCCACGTCACCGTCCTCGCCGGACCTGCTGGTCTCCTTAATTTCATCCATTCAGAATGGGTTTGTGGAAGGTTCTAATTACAGCGTTAGCTAGAATTTCCCCAGGGTGGATTAATGTAGAGGAGTTGCAGTGAGCTAAATGTCAAAACCAGAACCCCAAATGATAGCATTTGAAAGACGGTGATCTCCTTCCAGTCAAGGAAGGCTTAGTGCTACTCCCATCTGTGACAAGAACGTCACAAGGCATCTGAGCTACTTGCCCGGTGGTCTCTGACTTTCAGCCCTCTGAACTCTGGGAGGCTTCTGTGGATAAGCCGCCTAGTTTGGTGGTATTTTTACTATAGCTGTCTACTCAGATGAAGGGAGTATCTTTCTACATGTTTACTGAGCACTTGGAAAACTTCTGAGGCTGGGGGTGTATAGCCCAGCATGCATGTGACCCTGGGTTCGAATCCCAATACCAGAAAAAAAATGAGCCGAAAGGCTTCTTTGGTGATTTAGCTGCTCTCATCTGCTGACCATTTCCCAGTGGACTGGTTCTCTGTTGCATGTCGCTGTCTGAGCTGCAGGTGATTTGCTGGTATCTACCATCATTATTTACATATCCACAGTGGATTCTTGGCCAGATACTTTTGTATTTCGAGTATCTCTCCAAGATGTGGGTTTTCTTTTCATTCTTGCAATGGTGCCTTTGGAACAACAGGCATTCTTAATTTAAATGCAATTAAAATTTAGTATTTGAGGTTGGTGCTTCTCATGTTCTATTTAAAAAGCTCAAGGTGTCTGCCTGTGTCATCTTAGAGTACAACCGTTGTTCTGTCTCTGTGTCTAACTGGAATCGGTGTGCTGTGGAGTGAGGTCAGTTTGTACACCTGTTCTTTGCATGTGGATATCCAACTAATGCGACTCTGTCCACAGAGATGGTCATCTGCCATGCCATCGCCCCGAAATGCAAAGACCCTGTGGCAGAAATTAGTTTCCCTTAATTCTCTCCCTTGTTTTTTTCCCTTCCTTGAACAAAAGGCTCTCTTAGCCACTTCTGCTGACTCAAACCTAAAATCTCAGCACTTGGGAAGCTGAGCTAGGATAATTGCCATGAGTCTGAGGATAGCCTGGTCTACCTATTGAGTAGTGTGTGTTACACAGAGCAAGAACTTGTCTCAAATACATACATATCTGAATTACTGAGAATGGGTATTAATAGAGTCACAAGACCCGTAAAATCTGATTAAAATGAGTACGACCCACTTCTTGCCATTCTAGGTATCTATTGCTTTAGAAACAACGGGAGTCTATTCTCTCCGGCTCACTCCGTTACTCAGTCTCACCCTCCGCCCTTATCCATGCATGATACAGATTATTGACTTTCCCATGTTCTAACGTAGAGGATGCTACAGCCAGAGGGAAACCAGTTTTTCAGTGTCAGGGCTTATTGGAAGGACATTGATAATGACTCACAGCGAAGAAAGAGGCTGAGTTTCGAGATGCAGCCCATAGTTAGTAGCAGAAGGCATGGGCAGAGACGAGGTAAATAGGGAAGATAGAGACGGGAGAGCTGGAGCGGAGTTCTGGAAGCACCAGTTTTCAACGGCGGGAGAGGAGTTAGTTGTTTGAAAGAGGTGAGGAAGGTGCTGCCTTGTGAAAAGGAAAAGAAAACAAGACAGAGAGGGAGGTTGCTGTCTCAAGTGCTCTGTGCCATCCAGCCCGACACATAAATCAAGAAGGCGGAACAAAGGAGACCACTGGGCTTGCGTTCAGAGGTAAATGGAAGAATGGCCTTGTGTCGGGACAGTAGCAAAGGTCCACACAGGAAGTGGAGCCTTCAGTCTAGAGACCGGGAGGAAGTAAAAGATGAGCAACAATGGAAGCTTTCCCTGTGGCTGTGTTACCGTTCATCCTCCAGCTTGGCCTCCCAACCATGCTGGGTTTTAAAGCAAATGTGCCTGTTCCTCCCTCTTCTCCTCCCTCTCCACCTGTCTGCTTATTCCTCTACCAACACATCTTGGCCACAGGCCAGATTCACTGCTTGGGAGTAACAATTCAAGCTACTTTCTTTTTCCCCTGCTTGTCTTTCATTCCTGGCCCTCCCTGTGTGCTCAAGGGACCACAGTGCATAGGAAGACATTTTCCCAGAAATAGTGGAGTTCACCATTTTCTTCAAATTCCTCCTCTGTACCCACAATAGGTGTTTCTCTGCTGTTGGCCCAAAGGGTAGCGTCAGTACCGGAGTCTCCCTTCTCAAAACACAAGGACCAGACTCGAAGACTGGAAGACCAAAAAGAGCCTGAGAAAATTGGAACAAAGATTGTTCATGGAGAACAGAGTCTTAAACTCAGATTCAATCCAGGCTACAGCAGTTTGGGAACAAAGGGTGTGTCCCAGGAGATGCAGGAGGACCAGGGTGGATCCAGCTTCCTTCCCAGCCTTGGAAAAGATGGAAGGAGCCCGTAAGGCTGTGCTCAGGGAAAGGACGGACATCCAGGATGTGCTATCCAGCCACACATGAGAGAGTCTGAGTTTTTCAATATTGACTCCAGTAACAGTGAATAATTTCATTGATATTTTATTGAAGGGTGAAATTTTTTAATTTTAATTAGATTAGCTTCTCCAGGTTTACTACATTTTTAATGTGTTTTTTATTGTGCCTCAGGGTCATTTTCCCCACAGGGATTATACTAGTTTTATAATTAAAAAGGGAATCAACAGTCTAGATTTAAACTATGGATTTTTCAAATTTAACTTTCCTGAATCAAAGCTATACCATGTAAAGCATCCCCTTGAAGACTTGAGATGCTGGACCCTGAGTCCCGCATGGTGTCTTCTTCTCTTCTGAGTGAGCTATAACAGCTTTTCCTGACTGGCGCTGAGAAATGCCTGAGCCTGTCGATTTCTAGCACTGCTTCCAGTGTCTCCGGTGGTAAGCGGGAGCTGGCTGCCTCAGATCTGGCTGCAGAGCACACACAGGTGAAGTAGCTTCCTTTCCTGGCAGTCAAGCGGTGGAAGCTGTCTCTTGATTCTGCTACCTTGGCCTCACACTGACAAACAACACACTATTAGGCAAGGAACTAGACACTTCCATCTAGGAACCCAGCATGCTCCTGGCACAATCAGCAGAAGGGTCTGGTTTCCAAATATGAAAGTTTTGTCAGAGCCAGAGGCCCAACATTCCCTGCCTGGTGGATGCTCATGGTGCCCCAACTCTTCTCAGAGAGCCGTCCTTTCCCTCAGAAGGCCACTTACCTGTCATGTGTTGGGGGGGAGCAACCCCCAAAGGAGACTTTGTGGGAGATAGAGTCCTCTTCCCAAAGGCTGGGTCTTTATTGAGCTTTCACTAATGTGGGGGACATTGTAAGCATTGTAAGTCTCATTTTAGAAGCAAAGATACTGAACCATATTCCAAAAGATGAAATGCCTTTTCCCTAACTACACCCTGAAGCAGCTGAACCTCACTTGAACTCAGATTTGTCCGGCTGCAATTTCCCGACGCTTTCTGCTTCACCAAGCAGCATCCTTCTAAAAGCTACCAGGGTCCAGGCGCCTATGCAAGGGAAACCCCGTCGGTTGCCACCTCCCAGCTGAGAGCAGGGTTATCTTGCAGACCCCTCCCCGTATCACTCGGTTCCACACCCAGAATGCACAGGCTTGTGCGTATGTGTGTGCATATGGAAGCTACATCAGGTGTCGTCCTCAATGGCTTCTCACCTTTGAGACAAGCTCCCTCACTGAGCCTGGAACTCATCAGTGTGGCTAGATGGGCTGGCCAGCATGTTCTAGAGACCCGTCTGCCTCTACCTTCCCTGGATTAGTATTATGTGTTTATGCCACTGTCTCTGGCATTTTCATGAGTGCTGGGGATTCAAACTCAGGTCCGCATGCTGTCACAGCAAACGGTACATCAGCTGGGCCATCCCCAACCCCTAAGGAGTCTTAACAGCCAGCACAATGGATAAAAATTGGATCCAGAGTGCCTCCTTCTGGTCCCAGAGTCCAGAGTCAGACCCCAGCTCCTCCCCCGACTCCTGGCCAGTCATTCCAGAAGAATCTCATTGGAAATCCTCCCTTGCTGCTCATACAAATTGTTTTACCATGAACTTGGGGTAATGCTTCTTCCTCCCTCATCTTGAATGTATCTAAACAGCCACAAACATCTCCATGCTTATGAAGATGAAATTATCCAGATGTCTTTGCAGATGTTACAAATGGCCAGCACAGAGCAGCATAAATGTGAAGGAAATCCCCTCTCCCCGCTTGGGATGAGTGTTTGCGAATGGGACTAGCAAAAATGACCAGGTGCATGCCAATTCCTCCTGAAGGTGACTGCATCCCTGTAATAGAAGTCCTCTTTTAAAACCGATTTTGAAATCATACATATTCAAATTTGGAACGTTTTCCCCCCAGTGGTAAACAAAGATTTGTGCTTGCTTGTTATTAATTTTATTTTAGATTAAAAAAATTAAAGAGTACAGTGAGGTATAGCAAAGATGAGAGGTGGGGGCGGTTCTTGGGTGTTTTTTTAATTTCTTTTTTTTATTACTTTATAAATAATACCAATCATGGTAGAGTCTGTGGGGAAAAAAAGCAGGTCACACTTTTGTATTTGGGAGCAGGAGCTGGGAGAGCCGGCCTGGGGGGAGATAGGAAGGCAGATGGAAGAGATAGGAAGAGCTTCATGGAGGAGGTGAAGCTGCAGGGGACGCTAACAAGGACAGAAGATGGTTGGAAGGATGAAAGCAGTGGAGAAGGTCTTGAGCAAGTGTTCAGGGTCAGGCAGTGGTGGGGCTCATGGGGTGCGGGGCAATGCATCACTTCAGCAGGAGGTGAGGGGAGCCCCTGGATGCCAGGCTGAGGATGCCTAGAGGTTAACCTCTGAGTACTGAAAATACTGGGGTGATAGGAACAAAGGCAGCAGAATTAAAACAGGAGGGAGTAGAGGTTCACTCATGTGACAAAGAGGAGAAAACCCTGGAAGACGATGCAGTATCTTGTCATCCAAGCTCTCATGGAGAAGTTGAAGGCTCCAAGTGGCTTCTCTGTTCCAGGGATTGGCAGATGTGCATATACCCTCAATCCTGCATCCAGATGCAGCTGGAGGAGGTGCCACAGAACTGGCCAGGGCCTCACATTTCTCCTGTCTGGGTTTTTGTTCACCCCTGCTTTCCTCTGGCCAACCTGCTGGACCTGCTGATGTTGCTTCCCTGACAACCTGCTCTGTGGCCTGGCTGCCGGCTGGCTGCTGCTACTGCCTGCATTCATGAATGGAGTCGCATCCCGTCAGGTCCTGTGCTGTGTCCTTGAGTCTCCCGCAGCTCTGGCTCTTGGCTTGCCTCTCTGCAATCTGCCTTGTACAGCAACATTCCAGCAGCTGCTGCTTCCCCAAAGCCCTGCAGCCTCATGTGGGAGAGCAAATGGGACCCAGAGCTGCTTGGAAAGGGCCTGTGTACTGCCGTGGGAAGATGTGTGTGCCCTTGACCTCCAGGAGCTCCTGGCCTCTCACACATTGCTAGAACTGAGGGTAAATTCCAGGCCATAAGCTCAGGTGAACAAAAAAAAATATTAACTTTTACTTCTCTAAAACATCATTAGTATTTTGAGATAGAAACAATCTTTGTCACTCACCAGCAGGACAATGAGGTGGCCTTACACGGTGACAGTGGGAGAAGTCTTCCTGCTTCCTTGCTGGTATTGGCTAATGTCCTCATGGCCATCTGGCCTGGTCCATGCAGATGGCTTCAGTCAATCCTCATTCCTGGCCTCAGGCCCCTTTCGTTCTAATGTGCTCTCAGCTTGGGCCCTGACCCTCTCAACACTAGCCCGTACTAGGCTGAGAGATACTCAGAAACCAGGCCTCCGAATGTCAGGGGAAACCCAAAGCCATTTCTTCTTGGGCACCTGGCTGCCTCCACAAAGCTGACAGAGCTGTGAGGAGAAAATCCTCTTTGCCTTGGACTCCCCCAAATCTTCCTTCCTGAATAGGGGTGTCAGGGTTCTGTCTCTGAGCTGTGTCTTTGGAGGTGGGGAACTGAGAAGCAGACACTGAGCTTTGGCCTGTGGGAGGCTTGTCGGGGGTAGGGACCTGCAGACATAAAGTGAGACAAAAGCTGCGGACTGCCATGACAATCTAACGAACGCCCCCCAGCCCACTCTGAAACTGCAGAGCAAAGGCTGCCCACTGGAAGAGGCCTGAAAAGAGCACAATTGCTGAGTCCTGAGACCCCAGCTGGGCTCCATCTGCGTTGGTGGGAGCTACCCAGAAATAGTGGAGCTCGGGCATGGCACTAGCTACTGCCACAGGCTACAGACCAACTGCACTCCCCTCAACTGAATGGCAGGTTTCTTTCTAGAAAAGTGAGCCCTGCAGTGCACCTTCACAACCACACAGGGCCATCCACACCTGCACACAGGTTCCACCCAGCCCATGATGAGATTCTCAGCAAGTCTGGCTTGCTGTCAATAGCCCCACTGTGTCCTGAGTTCTTTCCAGACCTCTGGGGACAGCACCTTTGAAATCCTACGTAATGGGGATCTTGTTTCTCTTTTTTGTGCTATGAAACCGTCACATTAGGAAATAAACTCACACTAGCCTTCAGTGGCTGGGAAAGGGGCCAGTTGTAGGGCCAGGGAACACCACTAACTCATTCTTTAGATATTACATCATCATTTGTCTCTGCCTAGTAAACTTTTGTGTCCCTTAAGAGAAGCATAACATATCATCCTTGTGACTTCACCAATGGTCTCCGTCTGATCTAAGAAGGGAGAAACTCAGTTTCAGGAACAACCAACCCTGTATGAACTCCCCTAAGATTCACAGCCACTATAAAATAGGTGCTACCATTAACTCCACTTGGCAAATGGGAATTTTAAAACACTGAAGCCAAGTTGCTTTCCTGAAGGCACGTAGCCACTAAGGGGCAAAACAAGACTCAAAGTCTGCTTCTCTAACAAATTTCTGGGTCTGTAGTGACAAACCCAAAAGTGTCTATGGCTAGCCAGTAAGCTGCCACTCTTCTAGGAACCTAACAGGAAGAGGGGCTGGAGAGATGGCGTAGCAGTTAGGATCCGTTTTAGAGAACCATATCAGGCAGCCCATAACTACCTGCAGCTCCAGCTTTATAGGATCCAAGGCCCTCTTCTGGATTCTGAGGGATATGCACGCCTATGGTACACATTCAGACCACAGGTATACACACACACACACACACACACACACACACACACACACACACACAGAGAGAGAGAGAGAGAGAGAGAGAGAGAGAGAGAGAAACAGATGGTAGATAGAAGAGATATAAAGAATAATAGTAATAGTAATAGGTTTTCTGCTTCCCCACAATGAGTTTCTCTGCTAATGCAGTAAACCAGATCAAGCTGAAATTAAAAATATATAACAACAGGTATATTAAGCAAAGTAACTCATGGAAGGGTTCTCTGGTCCCAGAGATCGAGGTCAGAGTGGTCATGTGCCTAAGCCAGGCCTGGAAAGGTTCATATATTGTAAGCAATGAGTGGTCTGCCAAAAACTGGGTTTGTGCTCAAGTATGGTCAAAAACTGAGAGCTTAAGCAGGGACTTGGGCAGCTGGTGGCAACAGGGGAGGAAACTGGGCACTCTCTGAGTGGGTGGGGTTTGGGGGATGGGGAATGGGACTTACAGGACCATGCAGGGGTGACAAGCTGGAGACTCTAACCAAATAGATAGATGATAGATAGATAGATAGATAGATAGATAGATAGATAGATAGATAGATAGATAGACAGACAAGGGGGGAGAGAGAGAGAAAAGATAGATATCAGGAAGAGAGGAGGGGATAGCATGGGAACTAACCATGATACATAGCTGCTAGACAGGCAGAAACTAAGTAAGCACAGAAAAGAGCCATAGCTCTGGGCACCGGGCAGAGAAACCCCTCGATTTCCTGCTAGAGCAATGGGACCCTAGCTAGATGATGCAGCTGGTGCCTGGGAAGCCTGGATGCAGGTACATCCATCTGACCTCACACTAAGGATCTGAAGTCATCACCAGAGACAAGCCTGGCTCTCAGTTACACCTTAGAATGTGGAGCTAGCCCTGCCTTAGTGGTTTTGTCCTAGGCACAGCTGTGATGTTCGGACAGCCCCCTAAGCACAATAAATAAGCATATCCTTCTCAGTGGGGCTGCGGCACATCTGTCCTGGAAAAGGCCAAGCCCCACTCAGCACTTCTAAGAGGCTGTTTATAGAACGGGTCTTCCATGTGGCTCATCCTGCACTTGGGAACATCACCCTTCAAAGAAAGTGATTTATTCCTTCAATAAATATTTACTGAGTACTTATTATGTGTGGAGTACTCAGAAAACGCCTGGGGATAGAGGACAGGCTGTCACTGGAGGGGCTTGTGTGGCCTAACATGGGGAATAATCACAACAGAGGTGTAGGCTGCGCACTTACAGGATGGTGGCAGTAACTAATGTCTGAGAGTTTACACGAGTAGTCACACTGCTGTCTGGAATGTGGGAGTTCTGTTCATATGTCACGGATAACTATTTGTGTAGCCCTTATCTCCGCTCTGTTAGGAAACAACAGGCACACTCTACTACACTGTGATACACATTCCCCCCACCCCCCAATGAACTGTGCATGGCGTTTTCTAAGTACTTGGTCTACACCAGCATACACATGTTGTGGACCCAGCCAGAGTCCTTAGGATGGACCATGGTTTCCCATTCCTCTGTACTGTGTCCTTGCTCTCTCAAGAATCCCTTTGCTGTCTAGAACACTAGACAGTCTCCTCCTGGCATCTTCCTCACCCTCTAAGTGATTCCCCAGAACTGGCTGTGAACTGAGACACCCCTGTCTGCCTCTTCCCTGCAGGACCAGATGTCCATAGCTTTGTCCAGGCAAGACGAAGGCCTTTTTGTCCCTTTTCCTCCCTCTCTGCTCAATGTGGCTGATCTCTGCCAGGCTACACACAAGGAAGGAGCATGCCCAGAAAGAAAAGCCCTTTCCTCACTCCCCTGACACACACACACACACACACACACACACACACACACACACTCATACACACACATATTACATACATACACACATTCACACACATACACATACATATAGACACACTCATACACACATATTACATACATACACACATATACACATACATACATACATACATACATACATACATACATACATACACACAGAGACCTGGAGGCTGCCCTGCCTTCACCTGGATTTAAACCAGTTTCAGCCCCCTACTGGAGTGTGCCCTAGTGGAGGGATATACACTCTCCGGCCTTGCCCTTCCTGACGTGAACATGGGATCGGCAATAGCAGCTCCTGCCTCACAAAGTTGTCTCAAAGGTTCTACCTACAAAGTACTGTGAGAACCAGGGGGTACTATTGTACAATATGATATTCACATAGCTATTTTTATTGCATGCATAAGTATACGTGGAGACATTAGAAAATCTAAAGCCAAGATGGCCAGGAGCAACTCCTAGCTTTGCCCCTTACTAGCCATGTGACCTTGGACAAGTTAATTAGCCTCTCAGAGCCCAATTCAGTTTCCTCTTCTGTAGTTTTCAAAGAAGATTAAACAGCCTAATCCACTTAAAGCATTTAAACGATGCCAGTCACAGTCAGCGCCCATAAAAATGCCAGACATGACTAGTAGCATATTCAAAAGATTAACATATTATAATATAATCTTAGTAACAAACACTTGACAGTTTACAGAGCGTGTACATGTTTATTTTTTAAATTTTTGTTTGGTTTGAATTTAGGAGGACAGGATCTCCCTACAAACCCCAGGGTGGCCTTGAACTCACAATCTTCCTGTACCTGCCTCCCGAGTGCTGGGACTGCCAGTGTACACTGCCCTATCCAGTCCTGCATGGGTGTTTTCTAAGAGACCAGATCACTTCCTTTCTGGAAAAGTTAACGGAGGAGAGAATACTCAGGCTGGGAATTCGACAGAGAAGTAAGGTTAGGATAAGGGCGGGAAGGTAGAGGGAAATGCAAGTTAATCGTGGAGACAGGGGTAGGTGGGGTGGTCTGCACACGGCCTTTGGTAGCTCCGGTTGTTGGACTGGGGTCCAGAAAAGTTCTGCATCTTCATTCTACAACAGAATTGCCCAGAAGCATTTTAAAAAAAAAGAAAAGAAAAAGCAGATCCTAGAGCCCATTGTTCTAGATCCAGAATAATTTGGTCTTACATAGAATCAGGTGGAGAATAATTTTTATCATCTCCTCCAGTGCTTCCTAAGTACAGCTAGTTCTAAAAAGGCCCAGCAAGAACTTTGTCTCTCAGACTTCAACTGTGTGGGACCCACCTAAAATCCTTTGCCAAACACAGCCATGGGGAGCTCTCCCAGACCTTCTGACTTTTGGCCGGACCCAAGAATTTCCTTTCCAACAAGTCCCCAAGTGGTGCTGGCATTGCAGTGCTGATCCTGGACTAAAACACAGGCATGCCTTAACGGCTCACATAGTCTGCCGTGCCAGTCTTGCTTCTGCCAGTATTGAGATGTTGGGACAAAGCCTGTTCACAGCTGTGTGTCAGGAGATCTGACTGCATGGGGAAATGTGGAGAAGTTGAGAAGGAGGAAACAGAAGACTGAGAATCGAATGAAGGCTTCTGCTAGTCAACAGCTTAGACATGGCGAAGGGCAACCTGAAGCAGGACGGCCACCCAAATAAGGGATGAGCAAGAGTAAGGAAGAGGAGATGACCAAGCAAGGGCGGGTAGTAGTCAAGGGGAGCCAAGTGCCAACAGAATGCCCAAAGCTGGATTCTGGAGACATGATGTCCATGAAGTAAAGGAAAAGCAGAGAGAACAGTTGCCTTGATCAAGTCAAGGTCAGAGAAAGGAGCCCCGAGTCCACGGTGGATCCCAGAAGAGATGTGAACAGTGTAAGCTGGCATCTGAGTTAGAGGTGGCCCAGTGCTATTGGGAACAAGAGTTCAGTCTGGGACTCGAGACACTGCTACGAGGAAAAGGCCAGGTACAGTGGTGAGATGGGGGGAGGAGGTCCACGACAGACCCTGGAGTCATCCAGCCTTGACCCCTGGGAGGAAGAGGCTAGCACTAAAACCCAGAGGCAGCGGAAGAGAAAGGCAAACAAAACAGCCAACGGTATGGAATGCTTCAAGGCACTGCAACGGCAGACAGAAAAAGTTAAAACCAAACATTAGCCAGAGGTGGTGGTGCATACCTGCAGTCCCAGGGCTCAGGAGGCAGAGGCAGGAGGATTGTAAGCTCAAGGCTAACCCAGGCTACAAAGGGAAACTCTGTCTCAAAATAAATAAACCAGCAATATTATGAGCATGATTTCAGGGAGCCTGGCCCTACACCTGTGGCAAATAAGGGGTCAGCCTTCATCTTGTATTAAGTGTATGACAAAGGGCCTTGGATCCAACAGTTATCCCCTGGCCAGCAGTGGCGTCAGTGCAAGCCCTGCTGCTCTCACACCACCCGCCCTCTGGTCACAGGGGCTGGCAGTGTCTTGACAGCAGGGCCAGGCCTGGCATTCATGACCCTGTAATGTCACCAGACTCAGGCACGGGCAGCTGTGCTTCTCGTGGTCAGCACTAAAGGGTGCGCCGCTTTTGTAAAGTCCCAGAATGAGTAGATAACAGCAGTGCGTGGCTGAGCGCTTGCCTGTGACTCCAGATCTCTCATGTGTGGCATTGTAACTGGAGATGAGGTCACACATCAAGAGGCTATGTTCTCAAACCCTGAAACCCAATCTCTCATACACAAGCTGCTAGACAATGGGCTGGGAGCAAAGGGCAAGGGAAGCAGGCTTTGA
The DNA here is from genome assembly GCF_903992535.2 of Arvicola amphibius. Taxonomy (NCBI): domain Eukaryota; kingdom Metazoa; phylum Chordata; class Mammalia; order Rodentia; family Cricetidae; genus Arvicola; species Arvicola amphibius. The sequence goes on along the minus strand of NC_052049.1, from coordinate 167,815,808 downwards.
TGATCCGGGTACCACACAAACAACATCAGAAACCCACGAACTATGGTGAGCCATCAAGATGAAACTTCAAGGACAGCCACAGAATACCACACGCCAGCCACCCTGGAGCCCAAGAAAGGCCTGCCTGCTCTCTGAATGAGATCAAGACCTTGCTGCCACACAGAGAGAGGTGCTGTTCATCCAATGCTCTGTTCTCCTTATGGGTGCCTTGCAGGGCTCTGTAATAGCATGCTGCAAGCAGCTTCACTATTAGGAAAGAAATAAACAAAGATAAGAGGACAGGAGCAAAGATGCTCCAGTCCCCGATGCTCCAGTCCCCTTTGCAGAAGAGGCCCAGGTCCAGGCTTTGGAACTCCTGCAGGGGTAGGCTGACTTTGTCATTGCCTGAGGCTATCCAGGAACTCACGCTATAGACCACAGTGGCCTCGAACTCACAGAGATCTGCCTGCCTCTGTCTTCCTAGTGCTGGGATTAAAGACATATACCACTACCACCTGGATGTTGGGTGGAACTTTTAAGTAGGGGTCCAGTGTTGAAGATGAAGCTCCTTCCTACATATCACATAGATCTCCGAATGAAGAGGGATGCTGGGGTCCGGCCATCTGCAGAAGAAGATGCTGCCAGAAATTCCACCTGTTGCCTTGACTTCTTTTTTTTAATTAATTAATTTGTTTTTGGTTTTTCTTTTTTATTTATTTTATTTAATTTCATTTTACATTCCAACCACAGTTCTCCCTCACCCCTCCTCCTACATCCCCCACCTCTTCCCTAGTCTACTCCCCATCCATTCTTCCCAATGGGGAAGGGCTCCCTTGGGGAGTCGACAAAGTCTGGCACATTAAGTTGGGACAGGACCAAGCCTCTCTCCCCTGCATTAAGGCTGTGCATGGCATCCCACCACAGTGAATCAGCTCCAACAAGCTAGCTCATGCACCAGATCCTGGTCCTACTGCTAGGGGCCCCTCAGATAGTCCAAGCTTCACCACTGTCTCCCACATACAGAGGGCCTAGTTTGGTTCTATGGGGGCTCCACAAATGTTGGTCTAGAGATCATGAGTTTCCACGAGCTTGGTTCAGCTATCACTGTAGATTTCTTTCTCCATCATGACCTTGACCTCCTCCCTCTCTTTGATTGGATTCCCGGAGCTCAGCCCGGTGCTTGATTGTGAATCCCTGCATCTGGTTCCCTCAGTTGCTGGATGAAGACTCTATGATGACAGCTGGGGCATTCACCAATCTGATTACAGGGGAAGGCCAGTTCTGGCTACCTCTCCACTATTGCTAGGAGTCTTTGCAGGGGTCATTCTTGTGGATTCTTGGGAATTTCCCTAGCACCAGGTTTCTCCCTAACCCCATAGCAGCTCTCCCTTTCAAGATCTCTCTTTCATTGTTCTTCCACTCCATCCCTGTCCCCCATTGACCATCTTGCCCTGACTTCTTAACGTACAAAGACAGAAGTGACCCCGGAGAGGGAAGGTAGTGACTGATGCCGCTGCACCTTTCTACAACCAATTCTAGCCAGCGTTGGGTATGTCCTGCAAGGGTTTCTTATGTAAACCCTGCCTCAAAGAGCTCTGTGAGGTGGAGAGGACCAGGGGGATCTCAATGAGCGCTGAGAGAACTGCTCTACCTTCTTAGGGGCCTTTAACAGTTCACCCAACTGACATGAGTACCAGAGGGCCTCTGGACCAGTGAAGGAAAGACGAGCCAATGCCAGAGAAGGGTCTCTTTCTCCTGTATCCATGGCATCCTTCTTCCTCTCTGTGATAGCAGCATCCTCTCACAGTACCCCCCATGCAGTTTGGAGTATGGCTTCTCTCCCGTCTGAAGCTGGCTCTTTGACTAGGAACAGCCAATTTCACATGCCTTGTTCAGTGATTGATATGTAGCTGGGTACGTCACCCATCCCAGGCTGCTGGGCATCAGCTTTAGATGTACACAGGATTCTAGGAAAGCATTCTCCTGCTGGATTGCAGGCCAGGGAGCAAGCCCAGAGCTGCAAGTGTCTCTTAACACAACATCCATCTGAGAAGAAAAGCCAAGAACAGATAGAGATACACATTCCTGACTCTGGAGAAAAGCATTCGCATATGTTAACACTACCTCTACCCCTAACATCGTGGTTATGTGAGCTGATAAATCCCCCCGGGGAAAGCAGGTTGGTAGCATTTGACATACTCTGACCTTTCCCGCAGACAGGACTCAGAACCTCAAACATTTCGCAGCTCAAAGGAAGGCACCGCTTGGATCCTTGTAGTGCAATGGCCTATGTGTAGGCCTGTCCCTGTCCCTCACTGCTGTGAGGCAGCTGCTTGGGAAATTCTGGGCTCTATTCTTGTCATCTTGGTCCTCACAGTCTCACAGGGAAACAGGCAACAGGCTGGAAAAAAGAAGAGAGAGGAGACTGGGACAGTAGGGGAACTAACAAGGGCATGAGCATGGTGCCAGGCGAGCATGGAAAAGGAGAGGGAGGCTCTTACAGCTGAGTGCAGAGAGCACCTGCTGTGTCAAATTGATACAGATGACATTTGGTCTGTCTATACACGTAAAGGATTTGAAGCCCCATACGCTGGCACTGTGGGCAGAGATGGAGAGGATTACCACTGTTGAACCCTCGTTACACACTGAATTAGTCACTTTTCTCATTGATGAGACCCGACAGAAGCAACTTCAAGGAGGAAGGAGTCATTCCTGCTCATGGTTTACTTGTGGGGTCCATGGTGGCACGAGGCAGTTCCCCATACCTCGGCAGATGATGAAGCAGGGAGATGGAAGGAATGCAAGGCTCAGCTGTAACTAGCAACACCCTCCCTGTCTTCCCAGTCTCCTCTTTGACAGAGCTAGAACCCAAGGCCCAAAGTTTTCATAGCTATCCACCTCAGGACCCATAGGGGGAGCCCGAGAGTGAGACGCATGAACCTATGAAGGACATCTCACGTTTAATCCATAGTGTACATCAGACGCTCTGCGGTGAATTTTCTCATGTGGCCTTTGCAATAACAAAGAGTCAGACAAGTGCTGCTATTTTACTGTTCTCAGCCCCAATGTTTTATATATATATATATATATATATATATATATATATATATATAGTGTGTGTGTGTGTGTGTGTGTGTGTGTGTGTGTGTGTATGTGTGTGTATTCTAGAGCGATGGTCTAACTTCAGAAATCTCTTGATCCAGGGACTTAAATCTTTATGTAAAAATCCCATTTCTGCCCACTGTTCATTTCTGCCTCCCACAGTGACCTCCATCCTGCTGGCTGATAAGCAGCCCCTACAGCTATAAGTTGACTTCATCCTTTCTGCCTGAACTAACCAGCAAGAAGCGTATCTCTAACCCAGTAGTCTCAGCAGGTGCATGATTGTGCTGTATTGTCTCTGGAGCACAAGGCGCATCCCTAGACCAATCCCGGACCAAGGAGAGTGATGTTGGAGCCCCTAGGAGTCAAAAGCATGATGACTCAGCTCCCATGACATGGAGGGAACACGGCATGAACACTGGTAAGGTGGTATGTGGTCGACAAACAGTGAAGCCCGGGACAGGAATCGTCTCATTCTTTTAACCCACTTGATGCCTCCCGAGACATGATTGGCTCTGAAAATCATTGGCATCTCATAGTTTTAAGTATTCAGGGTAAATTACGCTGGGTTGAGTCTCTCTGCTAAACCGGATAAAGTCCGTGAGTGGGGCTGTGCACAGGCCACGGTGCTGTAATGACATCTCTATTGAAGTCCTGTCTAAAGTCCCTGTTTAGCCCCCCTTGTCCTTTGATTTTAAAACCACACCATGGAGCCTAAGGTAGTGACTCTCAGCCTGGTGGATTTATCATCTCACACACTAGACTCTAGCTTCCTGGGTCTAGTCAGGAGGCGTCTCAAGGACTCCTGGCCTTCGATTTGATAAAATTATCAGGCACATTGGGGCACACGTGTTAGCTGGTAAAACTGCAAATGACGTGTTGGCATGTATGCCTTCCAGACAGATGATAAAAAGTGAAGAGGGCCTGATGGGAGTTCGGTAGGCTGTGAGGGAAGCCACAGATTGTTGGCACAGCACAAATAAGCTAATGAAGGGCCTCCTGCCTCTGGTTTTCCTTCTTCCTCTGAGGGGGAAGGCAAAAGCCTTCCACTCCCTGACCCCCAACCATTTAGTCGGAAAACAAAGCTAAATTTGCTGAAGGAATTCAGTCTCTACTGGAACTTCAGACAATCCAAGCCCCGCCTCCTTGCCCCAGGAAGCTGTTCCCAAGGAAAAAATTGCTATTGAAGGAACTGTCACCCTCAGTAATGGGATTGCCATGCATGTAGCCTTTGTGTGACATTTTAGAAAATACTTTTTCCTTAATAATTTTACTTATTTAAAACAATCTCATGGGGTGGTGATGATAGGGAAAAATTATTCCCTCAATATGTCTCCTCAGAATTTAAGACCGGGAAATAATTTTTCTCTCGCCCTAATCAGGCATACATCCCTTCATTACACAGTGAAAATCAGGGCTCCTGGGTATTTCTGTTTATGCTTTCGTTGTATTTCTAATATCCCCAGCTAATTTAGTACTTTGTTTTCCCAGCCAAATTATGCTGGGGCTTGCGTGTGATCGTTGCCCCGCCCCCATCTCATGTAATGGCTGACATTTGCTTACAATTGGCTTGTTTCGTAGGCACGCTTTTTTTTGTATCCTATGGGATGCTTCTTTAGAAATAAATAATGTAAACAGCATAAATAAGGGGAGTTATGAGATGTCTTATTTTTGCCTTCATTTGGCAGCCAGAGAGAAACTAGCTTTAAGTGGTTTGAAGACCCTTCCCACTGTTTAGGTTAACTGTTCCCGGGCCTGGTCGCACAGACCTATACAGCCCTGTGCGGTCTTCCCGCTTTCCACACAACCTTTCTGGGTGGTTTTCTTTCTTTCTTTCTTTTTTTTAAAATTTTCTTCTCCTCTCCAAGTTATGAGGTAAACTTTGCTCCCAAGGAAAACCCTGACCAAACACCTCATTTCCCTGTGCATCCTGGAAGAGCCTCAGATCAAACAGAACAATTAACTCAGCAAACAACGCCATTAGCCGGGCTCCCTCTGTACCCACCAGCCCGAATCCGAGCAAACACCTCTCGGAGCATATGGAGGCAGGGAATTGCAGGCAGGATTTTATGGGCCTCTCAGTGGGCATGCTCAGGCTCCTTGGGAACCAGACAATTTAGCATATGTCACTGTTCTCAACTGCCTTGGGGCCTTGGCTGGGGACCACAGAAACGAATTCAAGTGACAACACTTAAAGGCAAGTGGGGATGGCCTCTGCCTCTGTGACCCTTCCAAACGGAAGGACACCGGCTCCTCAAGGCTGCCCACCAGAACGTCCGGGAAGAACGCAGAGAAACAAATCCGCACGGGAAGTTCCTGTTATCCAAAGCCTGTCCGTAACTCACTTCAGTTTGGCCCAGAAACTTCTTGCACTTAGAAATTGAGACTTGTCAGAAAAATTTCAATGTACCATGAGAACAGTGGTCTTTACCGAAATCACAGACTAAAATGACATATTAAGGTATCTTGTTCGCCCCCCTCCCCATCGGCGCAGGATTGGTCTCCAAAGAGCTTCAGTAGTTCGATTTTAAATAACTCCAACAATGTGCTTTCCATGCCCGAACTCACCAGAACTGTTCTAATAGATCTCATTCCTCAGAAGTGCACCCAAGATCCATCCCAATTTCTCCATCCCATAAGCTGCTCCTTGTACCATTCACAATGACTCCACCAGCTCCTGCTGCGCGCGCTCTGTAAGGCGCTTGGCTGTGGCAGCCTTGACTCATCGTGGAGTTTGTGATCCTGTCTAGGCTTAGAGAGCTGTGGACACTGCTTGTTCTACAGCCTACCTGCCGCGGTTCAGCCTCTGCTGTTCTGATTGCTTTCGTCAGTGAGTAAAGGGAGATACTGGTTTGAAACTGAGTCCTATACGGATAAATTATGCACCGCCCTTTGCTCACTGGTGAAAGCAAGCAGGAGACCAGAGGCTGAACTGCAGCAGGTGGAATGTAGAACAGGCAGTAGCAGGCAAGGTGGCTTGGAGGGCAAAGTGTGGACATTGTAGTTTAAGCAGCCTGGGTTCAAATCTCAGGTCTGCCACTCACAAAAAGTGGACACGAACGGTCTGAACTTCTGTTCTTTCACAGAAGGATAAGAGATTAAATAGCTCAAAGATTTAAATGAAGTTAAATGATAGTATTTTAATTTTAGAACGATCATGCCACATCAATGTTTATTTAAACACTTTTCACAGTAGCTAAGTTATGGCACCAACCCTGATGTACGAGAACAGATGAATAGATAAGGATATGCATGTGTGTGTCTGTGTGTGTGTGTTTATATGTCAGCCATAAAGAAGAGTGAACTATCAGTAAAATTGATGCAACCGAAAATAATCATATTAAGTGAATTAAGTCAATCTCATAAAAACAAATATTATATGCTTTCTCTCATTTATGATTCCTAGATTTTATATGCATACATAAAATCATATACATACACGTGTATATATATATATATATGTATGTGTGTGTATATATATATATGTATATATATATGACAATATGACATGAATGTAGAGGCAAATCTGTTTACAAGAAAAAAGGAGACTAGCAGGAGAGTAAAAATGGAAAGGCAGGAGGGTAACATTCTCAACCTGCAAGGTATATGTAAGAAATTTCATACAATGTAATTGGATGAAATGTCCTTATATAACTACATGAATATATATAATGGAAACATTTTTTAAATGACATGGATCTTAGCAAAAAGCTATTTGAAGAGCAAGAGTATCAAGTAAATCACCCAGGTCTGGACTAGAAAACCACGAATTAGGGAAAAAAGCCTCATTCAATTTTCTATCATGTTCCAAGGGTATACCTTGGCAATGTTAAGGAACAGTCAGAAAGATGAGCTGTTCTCACATCAGCTCACGGTTAAACAGGATGGCGGTGAAAAGGGAAGGCGGAGTCAGCTAAGTGCTGAGAGAATGGGCTGGGGAAGCCTTAGATTGCCAGCTGACCCCCGAGGAAGACATCTGGGCTTGTCAGGGGGAGCCGATGACCATCCCTCCAAGTTGGAGGTCAACCAGAGACCACCATCCCCACTTCTAGGGACCTCTATGGCAATCTGGCATACTTATTCTGTATAAAAAGATCAACATCACATTAGATTATCTGCTTGATCAACTGGTCCTACCTACCCTGTGCAGTAGCTAAGACTGACCTGCAAGGCATGGAAATCTACCTCTAAACCAGCATAAGCAAAAGGGTGACTTTATTAGACTGGCGCTGGAAATTTCCAGACTGGGCAAGCTTTAGGATGCCTGGAAAGGAGAATGGTGCTTGGAATACCAGAGCTGGAGTGAGCGGTGTCTTTGGGTCTTGGCCACCACTCCCAGCTGGGAAGGAATCACGTGAGTAGGGGAATGAAAAGGACAGGAAGGATGCCAGCGGCAAAGCAAGTTGATAGCCACTGATGTACCCCCAGAATCCCATCCAGGACCAGAACTGGAGGTGCCAACTGCTGCTGCAGTAGAAGCAGGACAAAGCAGAGAGATGGATTGAGTAGACTTAAAATAACGACACCTTTGAGATCCCCACACCATCAATCTCCACCACAGCAGAACACAGGTTTTCTCTCTGCAAGATTTCCCTCAAAGAAAATCTGGGGGGCCACAGAAGAGGGGAACGGGGCAGCTACAGTGAACAGAGGACATAAGGACCACATACTGAGTCATGAGTCTCTTTTCAGGCAGAGCTACCAGAAGGCAGAAGCCTGGCTGAGGATAGATATTGAGCACAAGGTTGACATTTGTCTCACTGGTTGGCACAGCAAGTAAAACAAACATGCAGAGAGACACTGGGAACTAAGTCCCAATAAGACGGACTTCCGTACTACAGTGCAGTTCACTCTGCATGCAGAGCCCAGAGACATAGCTTTTCACCTGTTTCTCAGTGTGTGTATGTGTGCGTGTGTGTGTGTGTGTGTGTGTGCACAAGTGTGTGTGTTGTCATTTTTCAGATCTTGTTTAGGCACCCATATAGTTGAGATTTCATGGCTGTCTCTTTCCTGACATATATAGAAGATACAATCTCAGTGCACACATCTTGGTCCCCTGGCTCTTAGAATCTTCCTGTCTCCTCTTCCATGATGTTTTCTGAGCCTAAGGCAGAGGGATTGTGTTGTGAATATATCAAGAGGGCCTGGGACTCTAAGAAAGCCCCTCTTCTTAAATAGCAGCTGACAAAGACCATCAAAATCTGAGAAGGCTTCCATTGCCTGAAAGAAGTAAGGATAGGAAGGATGCAGAGGAGAGCAGTAAGTGAAGAGACTCTCAGAACGAAGAGAAAATGATAATGAACCCACGAAACAGGAAAAGAGTCCCTCGTAAGACACTCACAGACAACAGTAGCAAGAAAGAAGTGTTTGGCAATTCCAAACACAATCACATAAGTGGAAAACCCAGTGTAATGTTTAGGATATAAATTAATGATATCATTAAGGGTAGAAAACTAAAACTAAAAATAGCTATAGAGGGAAAAGAAAACATTCTAAAAGCTTTCATAAATGGAAAAAATATTTAAATGCTCATAAATTCCTCCAAGCTAAAAGATAATGGTCCAAAATCTGCAGAGGCCTCAAGGGAAATGGCATCCAGCTGAAGAGTTTCACCACTAACCCACATTTTCTCAGCATCTACAAATTCTTGCCCACTGGACTCGTTTGATGTCAGAGATCACTGGCTTTCAGCCTCCATTCCCGAACACCTTAATGTGCATTTCCTCTCTGGGTCTCAGGTTGTTCACACAACTCAGAGAGCTTTATGAATGCAAATAAAGAACAGATAAAGTGGCCAAGGTTGAGCACATCTATGCTTCTAGAACCAGGAAGGCTAAGACAACAGAATCTCATGTTTAGGGGCATCTTTGACTGCATATTTAATCCAAGATCAGCCTGGGCTACTCAGGGAGTTATAGTCCAAGCTCAGCTACTGAGTGTGATCCTGTCTCAAAAAAAGCAAAATAAAGAGTTGTCAAAGGACACAGGCCAGAAGTACCTCAAGCACTCCCCCTTTTCCATCCCACAGGCATTGTAGCCTGGTCTTCTTTGTCATCTGCATCTGTAACACCCTGCTGTCCTCACCAGCAAGCAATGACCGAACCAATCCAGAGAATGGATCAGGCTCGGGAGCTCAGAAACCCAGCCATGGCAAGAAAAGGAGCTGGGATGAGCTCAGAGGCTCCCAAAGAAGTGGTGAACTTGTTCAAGGAAATAGCTCCCTTCCTGTGGAAACTTCCATCTGGGGCTCGCACTGGAAATCGGCCAGAGAAAGAGGTTGCCAAACTTTGAGGAATTTTTGGAACATGTTTTGAAACTGCAAGGATTTTTAAAAATCAAATAATAGAATTGGTAAGGAAGTTATTCTGGGTCCTAGATGATCTCACCCAGTGTAATTTTTTTAATGGCCCCATCCATTTACCTGCAAAGTTCAATACTTTGTTTAACTTTCTAGTGGAGTGATAGTTCCTGATGCTTCACATTCTCATTATCTGCTCATCAGTGGATGGGCATCTAGACTGATTCCATCTCCAGGGTAGTGTGACTAAAGCCACAGTGGCCGTGGGTGGTTAAGTAACTCCACTAAGAACTCCAGTAAGATATAAAGTACTGGAATGTTACAATACTGGCTGTCCAAGAAAAGATGTACCACTACTGCAATAGTGGCTAGAGTGTTTACAGAGTAACCAATGGCTCCCTTGATTGGCCTCACACTTTCTTCTATAGGAGGGAATTTGTGCCAAGTACTATAAACTGGTCAGAATCCTTGGCTAGTGAATAGGAGATGCAGTGGGAGAACCTATCGATCATGTTTTGCTAAATGGTCATGTTGCTAACTCCCTTCTAAGTATTTACTTTTAGATTCATAGATTTGTGATCCTTTCAGTTTTGGTCGGGAAAACTTCCTTTTGTGGGGGTAATGGCTAATGTAGAGACTCTTAACTGTTAGAAGTGCTAGAATAAGTGATTGTGAGTGGCCAGCCATGGATATTTCATCTCCTTCACCTGTCTCTGGGAGGATCAAAGTCATCACAGGAAAGAGTCCAGAAGGAGTGTAAGATCTGGAAGCTGGGGAGGGTCCTATGCAGCGCTGTCCTGTGGACACGATTGCTGCACACATAAACTCACAGCAGCTGTGGGTCACCAGGACCAGAGCAGCCAGGTCAGATTTTCAATGCGGACATTGGTGGGGTTGAAGGCTCCACCCCTAGCTGAGGAGCTAGCTATTGGTAGTTAATGGATGTTCGTGGAGGAAATGTT